>NC_061776.1:16335721-17635096 GCF_022458985.1 Mugil cephalus
GTTTGACACCACTGCTCTGAACCACCAGACAAAGGAAATTGAGAAGGATGATGGAATCAGCTGATTTGCATACTTACTGCCACGTGCTTCTTAATTCTCGGGATCAATACACTCTCATCACATCATGTGTTATTTAAAAAAAAAATAAATAAATCTGAATCCAGAGTGAAGCAGAAAGTAGCAGAGACATCATACCCATAAAACAGTTTAAGCCAGTTTACTTATCTTGTGAGAATGCGCCATATGAAACACAGATGTAGGGCGGTAGTTTCTTAATCATGTGGTGCCCCCAGGTAAAGCTAATCATTAGCAAACCAGATATGTGACGAGTCCGCACCACTTAATTCATCTCTAGTTCTCTATCATATGAGACCGTCCAGGGTCATGAATTGATAGGAAGTGAATTGTGAGAAAGGTAGCTAAATCTTGTAACCGATACCGAGATTTCTCTAGGCAGGCAGATTTGAGCTTCAGACAAATACGATCAACATGTTTTGTCTTTTATAGAAGCCGTCCTGTGAGTTTCGTCAGCTTACCATGGTTAGTTTTTATGTTATTGCTATGGATCTGGAAGTAGCAGAGCCCTGAAAGCGCAGTTTTCCGATTTTAGAAAAACAAAAAAGTTGGATGAGTTCTGGCCCTCTGCTGATTGGTCAAATGCTATAATGACTTGTTCCATGACCTAGAGTGGTCTTTGCTGATTGGCTGGGTGAAAACCACATGCTTCTTGACTTCATGGGGATAGAAAACAGAGAGATCAAAATAACTGCCAAGGACCATTTTTTGAATGTTGTATATTTGACCAAACATTATTATAATAATATAATATTAGAAATAGAGATTGAAATCTTTATTTTATATGACACTGAAAAACAAGTAATGGAAAAACAAACAGTTTTTCCGTTTAATTCATTTTCCGGTCTAAATTAAAATTCAAATGAATGAATGGTATCATTGACTGGTACACGGACCCTAACTCTGACCTGTAGCTAGCTAGCTTTTTTCACTATGTACAACAGGTTAATTTCTGCCACTCACAAACCCTTTTTTGCCCCATTCTCTCTCTCTTTTTCCTCTTTCCCTTTTTTAAAACCCGATTCAGCATTGTGACTGACGTAGCCATAGTAATAACTTATTATGTCTGTGGATCTAGTAACTACGGACTACTTGCGGCGCAATGTGTGCAGTTGATGCGTTAAGGCAGGAACAAACCATTTCATGCAGAATAACAGGGTGGTCGGTCAATACTATTTACCTTTTGATTAGCAGATATTTAATTTTTACTGCCAAAATCAAGACCACTTACTTTACCACTATATTTTATTATTATATTACGAAGTTATATTGTATTGATGATGGTTTAATAATTTTCTCTCTCTTTTTTTTTGTTTACTTCAGTCAGGGGCCCTTGGAATTGTCCTAACTTTTCCCCCCTATATGGCGCCACTCCATGCCCCAATAAATAAATGAAAAGTCTGGCTACACCAGGCTGACGTCACACTGGTAATGATTGATGCAGCCTTTAACAAGGACAATAAAAGTCCAGATTTTTTGTGTAAACTCAACCTTCTACATTAATTCTAATTGTAAGAAGAGAAGTTAAGGTAAAGTCTGCAAGAGTCCCTGCATCCATTTATTCTCTGTTATGCAGGCATAAAAAGAACTAATGCATGTACACAATAGCAATACAATAGTATTTTAAAGACTAGAGCCTTCAACATATAAAACAAGAATGTGCTGGTATTTTAAAATTTATTTGAAAAGCAGTTGTGTAGATTATTTCAGTCATAACTGTGAAATGGAAATCAAGCCAGAAGCCAGACAAAGCCAAAGCCAAAGCCTGTAGTTATGTAATTTTGTCACTTATGCTTTCACTTAGAGTAGGATTCTGACAGCCAGTTTGTTGTAGGCAACAATTACGACTTTTTCTTTTTTTTTTTTATGTCACAAGAAAGACACTCCAAGGCCTTTGTTTAATTCACATGAATGTTTGATGCATTTTACAACCTCATTTACATTTTTCTACATGCTTCACCCCCTCTTCTTACAAATATCACCGTCGCTTTAAACTCTGTTTTCACCCTACATGGGAGAGGAGGATGGAAGAAGCCCAGCATGTTTGCTTTTCTAATTACTTCTCATAGGAACCCAGCTATTGATTGTTGCAAATGCCCATTGATTTTTAGCAAGACTCTACACTATCTTGACGTTTGTGCTAAATACCGTGGGACAAATGACGTCCGTGCGCGGGTCTGTGACATCAGTTTGTCTTTTCATGTTTAAGCATGAGCGCCTTTCGAGTGTGTGAATGCAGATGTGTCTGCGCATGTGTTTCCATGTGCATTAGTTGAATGAGAATGGGCGGCTGACGAACAGGAAAGCTGCAGCACTCGTTTTGGCTTGGGCAGCCTAATCGAGAAACATCGATCCGGGCTGGGGAAACAGTGTGCTTACTTGCACATCGAGATAGCCAACGGCTATTGGCAAACTGTTTGTTCTCATTGGATAAAATCACAAGACTTTCCTCCCTGTGGTCTAAACAGATCACTGTCAGAAGGTCAGAAAGAGTGCCACGATTAATCAGCGAGTCTCTTTCAATATTTTCCTAACAAAATGTCAGATGATGCCACAGTTCAATTACGGCTTTAATCATCAGTTAATGAATTTTGCCCAAATGTTAAGATGTCAAATGCAATTGAGCCCAAAGCAACCATTAACATAAAATAATGCTTGTTAATCCCATTATAATAGAGTCACCAGATTTCATGTCCATGTGATGGAAGACCACAAAATGAAGTTGTTGTTTTTTTACATTTTCTTCTGAACAATGTCATTTTACCATGGAAGCTAATGACTATCATTACCAACAGCTTCAATGAATTACAGTCCATAGCATTTGTGAAGATTGATACATACATACTGCCAACCGAACTCCATAGCAGTAAGATTATAAATAGTGTCTTTGGTTTGAAAGAATACGGAGCCAGCTGTCCACTCGTTAGTACATTTAATCCCACATATATAGATTGTCATAGGGTGACAGTCTATTATGTCAATCACTGATGTCTTTTGGCTCTGACTTTGAGAGATAAAATGTTTGAAGCCAACTTGGCACCACTCAGTATGTTGGTTCCAGTCTCTTTATTTCCCACTTTAAGTTTGTGAAATCCACGACAAGCTCAGCGCTCACTGGCTGCTCAGTGTTTGCTTTCTGATCTCACATCACACATTTGTCAACGCTATGTGCAACGCTGGGTGGTGGATTTGAAAGAACGTGTTGTGGCGGAGTTCAAACTGGTTGTAGTCTTCTCATAAAGCATTATAAAAACAGAAAACCCCATCTTTATGAATTATGTGCATGTGTTGACTTCTCTCCCCAATGATGCTGCCTCTTACCTGTGTACACTGTGGATCTGTTGCCTCAGAAAAGGGGGGGGTCCGCTTTAATGGGTCCGCCATTGTTCCCAGCTCTCATGTCTGCGAGGGGTTTGAATAATGCAACGCTCTGTCCTTAAATCCCATTTGAATAAATCTACATGGTCAGCAGAGAGAGGAGAAAGTGACAAAGATGGAGAGGCGCTGAAAGAAAAAAGTGAGACGGAATAAGAGAAAGGCAAAGGGACAAAGACTGAAAAAGGGGCAATAAATAAATAAATAAATCAGTGGGAAAAAAGCGAACAAAGAAGGTAAAAGATATATCAACAGAGGAAAAGATGGATAGAAAGGCTGATTACAAGAGAGAAGGCCACACAGGGCAGCATCTATATTAAGCTTCCGAAGGGTATCTAATGTGATTAGCTTGTGTAATGAGACAGGCGGCCATTTGTAATTTTCAGGGTTAGTTCTCCGCGCATCATGCTTTTTCTGTGTTATGTACCTGCATCTCCATCCTGGTTACCGTGAAACTGAGGACGTTTATTTTTAGTTGTGTGGAAAGCATGTAGACATACCGTGATGAATGGGAACAGTCTTCAGCTGTGGCAGCGACAACAGTAGCAGGAGTGACTTTAGCTTTGGGAATAATGCTGTCACTACGTCAAACTGTGAAAAACACTGCTCGGTTTTCTCTGTACAGGTAAGGTTTAGTGAAATAGTGAAAAAAAAATATTGAGGGGTGAGATTTAAGTGAAGAACACGGCAAAATGGTTTTGTTTTTATGAATTAATGGTTGACTGTAGAGCTGTAGGGTAACTAGATGAACCGTGAAATAGGACGACAAGCTAAACATTGTTATTTCTAAGTCATAGACGGGTAATAATGACACTTTATTTATTTTTATTGACAGTAGAAATACAATAAGTAGACGTATGAGTCTGATTTATGCTGTTGTTGTTCTTATTTCTGTAGAGATTTTGTTTGTGGATTAACTTCCTGCTTGTGATGGTGGAAATTAAAGGAATGGGAACTGGCTATATTCCATAGTCTCTTTTTTTGGCTTCTGCTGCAGGATAGAAAGATTTAAATGATGTTTTATCTTTGTTAAGGTGATGCAACATTTTGGTACAGATATGGTATCGCTCATATTTTCACTGACATTAATTTTTTCACCAGTATCCGACTTTTTACAGTCACGTGTAAGAGTTTGGACCACTTGGTTAGATTAGAAAAAGACCTTGGTTTAATGATAAAGACATTCCCAGACTTAACTTGTGTTAAGTTCTGTGGGTCAGACTCTGCTTTGTGTGCCCATCATCCACCTACACCTCCTCTGTATCAATGTGTGGTAAAAAGACAAATTGTGTTTGTTGCTTGTATAAACCCTGGGGTTATTCCTTACCTGTAATCTAAAATAAGCTGTCAAGTGATGTACATTTTGTATATGAGGCACCCAGCAACACGTTAGATAATTATTATTTTATTTTATTGTCTGGCTTCGTGTGGTTACAGTCGCCTGGTTGACTGCAGAGCACCGTGGAGAGTTGAGTATGTGGTCAGTGAGACTGAGACAAAGACAGATATCAGGGTCAGTGCTGTGTATCGACAATATTCAAATGAACGGCAGATCGATGACTGAATGTTCAACACGGCATATTCTGAATGCTGATCTTGCTCTATTGGAAGCTTTTTGCATTTAGTTTTCTGTTAAAGGAAATGTTGCATTGGATGAATGTGCTGTTCCCCCTGAGGAGCCTCCCTTTCAGCTGACCAGTATCAATTTTAATCAGTATCGACGTTCCCCATAACTTCATCTTTATGTCAACTTTTGGCTGGTGAAAAGTTCTTCCAGTTCCTGTAATGCCTCGGGAGCTTATAAAAGCATGACCAGACCAGAAATATATTGTACTGTATATCCTGATAATGCACTGGCCTGTCCAATCCACTTGAGTGACAGCATATGATCCGGAGCAGTCATACTGGGTTTTTACCTCTGCCTTTATGCTCTGCAAACATGCAGTTTTAGCTGAAAGTTTTCTCCATCTCCCAGATGTTTTCATGACTTCCACAAACCCCTTAAAGGCTTTTTCTTAATAACATTGGAAGAAAAAAGAAAAGAACCCAGCAGGCAAACAGACTATAATTTAATATTCCTTGTAAGAGGAGAAACGACGGCACCAGTAGAATCACTGTAAGGGCCGTGACACACCAAGCTGACTGTTGGGACATTTGGGAGAGTCTTTGTCCCTAGCTTTGGAGGTTTGTGCCACGTTTCTGCTACTAGTTGGACCGGCAGATTCAGTATGTTGAATGTCAGAAAAACAAGTCAAATAGAGCATTCTTGCTGATCAACTGAGTAAACCAAGTGCACAGGAAAAAGGATGTGCAATGAAAGAAAACAAAACAATGAAGGTAGAAAATGCATCAACCGCAGACCAAATGATCAACATGATTCAGGAGAAACCAGCTGTTTACTAAGCTCTGTTCATAGCTTCCTAGCATCTCCTCCAATCATAGCTCCTTCAGTTTCCTCATTTGAACTTTTTTGTGACAAATGGCCTTCGTTGCTGGTATTTGTCAGTTAGGTGTGTAGTGGCCTTAACTCTAGTTAAAAGTGGAGACCTTACTGTAAATCCCAGGCTGCCATCTACTTTTACTTTAATTTGAACTTACATTGAAGAGCTCTTCCCTGTCCCTTTGAGAACAGGTATTATAATTCATCATTCATAATTTCACAGCCTCTTTCACACTCTTTAATTCCTCCATCTTCAAACTACTGACGTGAAGGTCTTTCTCTTGGTTAAACAGCATCAGTTGAGGTCTCTTTTTCCCCCTCTTCCTCCCTGCCTTTCCTTTCTCGCTGCTCACTCCCCCTTTTTCCCTCTAAGAAGACAAAGTCGAACGGCCCAATAGCGTTTAATTGCTGTGGTTTTTATGTGGTCTGCTGAGAAGTAATAGCCACTCAGCACTTCTGTCCACAAGATAGATGCTGCTGATACTTGTCTGGGAGTTGCAGCGTGGGAGCACACCCAGTGGCTCAAGGAAGTGCAGGTGAAGTAATAAAAGAAAATGGTTTGCTAGAAAGGGGAAAAAACAATCCCACAATGGGTTTCATTTTCTTATTGGAAACGAGTCACTCAGGGTCACGCTCACAGTCCCATGCACAGATAGACACATGGACTCAAAGGCGACGCGCCGACCACACAAATAGGGGTCAGAGAGGAGCAGTAACTTGTTAGTGGCAACCATTCGCCATGACTGAATCCGGTAATGCAATCTGCTCGAGCTGGCCACCGAATGGAAGGAGTCGCAAGCTGACTCAGACTGGTTCGAAAATTGAAACTGCAAGAAATCAAAAGGATTGCTTGGATCCCTCCTGTATTTGGCCCTGATCTGGGGCTAATAGGGATCAACTTTTTTTTTTTGCTTCCTATCCAAGTCCTGATCCACTCTTTAATAAACTAAATTTCCTCCCCTGGAGATTCATAAAGGCTGTTCTTACCGTACTTGTATTGTCCTAGATCTCATTGTGTGCACTGTATGACTGTACAGTAAATGGAGCTGTTAGCTAATATTGTGTCGAGAGGGTAACTCGGACCTTGGCTCCGGACCCTGCAACAGGCGACGACATTACTACAGTAATGGGCTGGCCATCCAGCGCTATGAACTCTGCAACCTTCTCTGTAATATTTTTCTCCTTGATGCTGTCTCAAGGAAAGGTTTTTCTTCTTGAACTTGCAGCGTTCAGTGTTTGTTGTTGTTTTGCCACAGCCTTCGCCTTAGTGGATTCCATGTATGCCGTCAAACATCGACATTGCCTTTACATTTACAATTTTCTGAGCGTTTCTCTTCTTTGAGGACATTTTGATGCCACAGGGACTTGGGTTTGGTTTGACCTAGAACAAAATACTGCAAAATACTTGGTTTGGCTGTGGCCCACCAAGATCCAGTCATATTAAAAAGGCCTGATCAGGACATCCCTACCAAATAATAATAATGTTTTATAATATACATTCATAATATACATCTTACATATTTCAATAATGTGTTTTTTTATGTAGTTGAGAGCAAAAATAAGGATTTATTCTTTCCATGGCCACTTTTCAAATTCAATTCAAATTCAAGGTGGTTGCCAGTGCCAATACGTAGGAGTTACAAGCTTCTTTCAGCTACATTATAGTCTGTCACAATATATATTATATATATAATGTTCATGCATGGCTTGTGAATGCTAAATAGGGCACGGTGTTACCACAGAAATAGTTGTATCATTTGATGCAGGTTTGCAACAGTTCAATTCATAGGGAGACATGAAACGTAAATAACTCATTGTCCAATAACAAGCAGTTTTCTGGCAAAACTGAATTAAAGGTAAAATATTTAAGAAAACTCAAATGAGACACACATTAGAGAGAATTCCTGTCTGCTGTAGCCTGTTCTCTTCTCACAGAGAATGAGAGCATCGCTTTACTTGGGAATTCTCTCTTCCAGAGAGAATTTAAGCAAACAAAGTTTCTTCATTCACACCACGTTTCGAATAAGTCGTCTCTGTAACTGGAGCGGCTGTACATGACAGCAGTACATGCCTTTAATAAAATGTTAGCTATGCTACATACAGAAGACAGCATTGACATCCTGAAAGGAAATTAAGTATGGATCACGGTAAGTAATGTGATTTCCTTGGAAACGAACCATGTCAGAAGTTCACTGAAGAGAGTAATTGCTATCCATATGATTGGATTTTCTTACTCTCACCACATGATAGAAATTCAAAATCCTGAGTCCATGAAAAAGCAATTACTTGCTTTACTGCTTAACTGTTAAGAGGCTCTCATTATCTAGTTAAAACCATTCACAATGTTAATTCAAAGGAAGCTCTAATTTGCTTTATTTACTGTCACACTATGCGCAGTTTATTTCTCGGCTACGGGTAACAGGCACTGGGAGACAGATTTGGAGTTTATGACATCTGTGAGAAATGATCTGGTTTAGCCCATTTTCTATTTCAAAATTCAAGATCACACATCACTTTATTGATCCCCACAGGGAAATTGTTTTTTCCAGGCTTCCCAAGATAACAAAGAATATATATGAACCAGACATAGACGCAAGAATAAGAGTCAAATAAAATAATCTCAAAAATAGAATAAGAATGAGGTATTTACAGCTCCTCTGCTGTTAGGGACCATGTTGAAGCAGTAATGTTAAAATCCCTTGTACATAGATTAAACTGTAAATTACTACGAACTCAAATGTCTGTCATGCAGAATATGAAGTTATTTATTTGCAAGGAAGTTGGCCAAAGGCTATTAACTTTTTTTCCTTTACACAACTTGATTGTTAAGGGCTGAAGTATTTTAACTCATTTAATTACTGCTTCTAATTAAAGTTCCCTGTAAGATGTTAAAAAAAAAAAAATCTCATTACAATCATATCAGTTTTAGACTCAAGACTATTCAAGTTAAGTTGTCCAAACATTTGCTGTGTTTGTGCGTGTGTGTGTTTGAAGAAGCTTTTTTATTATGTGTGTGTCTGTTGACTACAGGGCTTTTAAGAATTCAGAAATGAACAATTACATCATCCATCCATTGGAGCCAAAGCTTTAAACACTGTGTAGCGCAGTGCGCCTGTGAAGCATTCAAACTCTGGATCTCTTACGCAAGCTAGATTACATTTCATATCTGAGTGGTACCTAAAACATTAACTCCCACTAATACCTGTGACTTTCCACTGAAGTCAGTTATGTTACTGTCGCCGTGCTCCTATAACTGATGTGTGAATATCCACCACTTTTGCCATCACTGCGAAGAACACAAGGATTATTTCTTCTGACTTCAGAGTTTGTTTGTTGTTGTTGTTGTTGCTTTATTGACCAATATCTTCAAGTTGTATTCACGCCAAGAAGTGACAAATGTTTAATCAATATAACATTATATTACTAAGCCTCCTGGCTGTGTAAAAATATACAGAAATGCATGTTGAAAATTCATAACTAAAAGGGACTGATGCAGCCTGATGTTCACTACTTGTAAATGTGTACTTCACACTGCAGGCTGCACTGTGGCGATCAGGGGAAACATTTCGGCTTTCCAAGCCCTCAGCTGGGGCTCCTTAGCAGCTTAGTCTAGGTTACCGTAGTGATTCGAGCAAGAGGCAGCCATTTGTCCTAGTTGAGCTGGCAGCACAGTAGCTACCGTACATGGAAAACAGCCCCTGGTGAAAATGACTTTCCATTACTTGTGACCCCGTCTGTAAATGGCATTCCCTGCTCATTGGATAATTTGCTGCCCTATGTATCAACCACAGCGTTTTTTTTTTCTCCTTACAAGATAATGAAAGCATATAGCGTAACCTCACAATGTAGAAATACCACCCTAAAAATAGAATAAAGCATTCTTCTTTTCTTCTACGTGTTTGGGTGATGGATGATATTCAGGGGAGCTGTGTGCTTCCACGGCCTCAGTCTCAGGAACCTCACTTATGAAACAGTGTCATCTCGCAATAGTTTTCTTGTCACATTTGTCAAGGTTTTTTTTTCTTCTTCACATTTTTGTGTTCTGCCCTAGATAATGACGCCGTGTTTATGTGTATTCAGCATCTTAGAAGATATCGATCATATCGTTAGAATGCAATGGAACAGGAGTGCATTCTGGAATTGATTGTTGTGCTGATGCTTCTGAAAGAGACTCGTTTCATTGCGTAACGCGCAAATCAATAGTCTCAAAATAACAAATTATCTTGTGTCAAGTTATGTGCTCATAGCTATCTGTCATTGTGTCAGGGTGTGTGTGTGTATGTGCACACATGTGGGTGTATGTGTGGCTTGTTCATTTAGCAGAGAGCACTGAAGCAGAATTTAGTGTCATAACAAAGCAAAAGAATCAGTGCAGAAGCCCTCTTGATCTCTTGTTCTCTGTACAACGGATATCACTGATGCAATATGACGGCACAGAAGCAGGCAACACAGAAAAGTGAGTGAGGTTAAAAAAAAAAACAACACATCCACATTTTTAACTGTTGTTTTATTTATTTTTTTTGAAGACACATGCTGGAGTTCACAGGTAAATAGTTTTGTCAGTTCCATGTTCAGAAACGTTCCTCTTAAGTTGGCCAGGCTGCTAGACATCATATCATGAGAAGAGAAACATTTTAAGATGTTGTAGAGGTTGTAAAGCGTGCCGTTCTTAAACTAGTAATGCTACTCAGGCCACACATACGAAAACGATCCGGTTTTCCGTAGCGTTGTGTCGAGTATTTCTCTGTAAACGTCGATCCATTGTGAATCCGCATCTATTTGTAGAAAGGCTGTAGTACATATCCCAGGCCTATGCGTGGCGCTGTTTCTGCTAGAGACCGCAAACAAAAAAAAAATAAGAAGAAGAGGCAAAGCATGCGAATCAACCTTACATGGCGTACAGTGTAATCCTGTTTACCTCATTGTAGCTGTGAAGCAACAGTAGGCTATATATCGGACCTAGCCGCCCAACAAAGGTCAATATCTGATGCAGCACCGTCACAAGCCTGGAGTCCACCATTAATGTTCTGGTTATGAGACGTCAGGGGACTTGGATTCAAAAGGGTGCAGTTCCAGTCTCGGGAAGATCCGGATCCATCAGTGACGGCAGGCAGAACTGTGGTTTCACCCAAAAATCGGATATGTGTAAACATTGCCTCAATGTTGATTGCCCCGTTCACACCTGGCATCATCGCATGTCCTTAAGGCTGTTACATACTCTGCCGCGAGAGGCAAGAAATATGATCTTGATCCTAGCACAGTGTGAACAATATGGCACATCATCGAGGCAGAACTTTTTTCCCGTGTAGTGTCCAACAACTATTCTGTGATTTTCTGATTTGGAATTGGAAGTGGGTTACGGTTAATGTGGAAAAAGTGGAATTGCTAGCGGCCAATCCTGGAGCTTCCAGATGCTAATATTCTTAGTGTGACCACTAATCTCTCCGGGGTAGAGGTCATCATACTGGCCCACATCCCAAAATAAATAAGAAATTGCCTTAGCGGTTTGCTTTGCTTTGCTTAATGCTTAGCGCGTGTGACCTATGCTGCAGTGGGAGGGGCCTATGACAAAGGGAGGGGCCTATGACGACTTCCCCGGAGTTCGGTTCTGCAGTTTCTCGTGAGGTATAAATGACCTGGCCAGAACAAACTTTTGCTCTTGTTCTTGCAGCCCTAGGTGCCATGAACAAATTCCTCACTTTTCACTGAGTGTGTAACAAGCTTTCGGGATCCCATTACAAGTGAACAGCTCTGGGTACGTCTGTTCAAACCTGCCATTAAAATGCATCTCCACACGTGTCAGTCAGATCTCAGTTTGCCGCTCTACCGGATGATAAACACCCAGATATTTTGGAAAGCGTCGAGAGTTTTAGGTATTTCACACCTGCCGTCTAAAAACAACAAATATTCATCACTCCAGCTGTTTGTATAGCGTGGAAATGTCAGCATGAAATCATGGGCTGCCCTATGTGCTATCAAGCGTACATTTATCTCCCCCTCTAAGATTAGTCAGGGTAGACACCTACGCAAATCTCTGATCACTGGAACTGGAAGTTTCGTAATAATTTAAAGTCTTCCCATACTTGTACATTTGAATCATTGTGCAGAATGAATTAAAGTCTATGTGTTCAGACTCCAAATGCATCACTTAGATCTGTCCACTTGTGAGAAGATCAACCAAAAGGCACGTTGATGCTTAGTGTGAACAGGGCCAGTATTCTCATGACTGTATGATAAACACAGCACGTGTTCTGATCCATATAATATACTGTTTTCATGTTGCAGTAGTTATGTAGATTAAATCTCATATAGTGCATTATGTGCTGTCACATGTGGAGCTGCTGAAGTAAAATGTAATTAAGTTTACAGGTGGTATATCACTTATATTTTGTATCACACGCTGCTGCATTCCTCCTCCCGCTGTAATAGAGCCATAATTGGCTCAGTATGTACGTGTATGTGTGATACTTAAAGATTTCCTTATTGGTTTAAGGCCTGTTAAATATGAATCAGTATACAAGCGGATGACGGTTAAATGTGCGAAAAAGGTTCCCAGAAATCACTGGAACATGCAAAGTTGATTTGGAGGATTTGCTTGAATAGCTGAGGTAATAGAAAAACTTTTATCAAAGTCGCGTCTCACTTTCCAAATGCAGCGCTGCTCATCTGCAGGCTGAGCCACCTCCTGAGAGTATTGAAATGTCTGTCTTTCAAAAGAAAATTACATGGTTGGTAAGGTCAGTTTAGGCTTCATAACAGTTTGATGCAATGTTGCAGGTTGCAGGTTGATTAATAGTTACCAGCGTCTTTGTTGCTTCATTATTCGTTTCTGTTCCAGCAGCGAGAACGAATATTCACGTCTTTGTCTCGTACATACTGTCCATTCGATACATTCAAAGCGAGACATTTAAAGCATTCAACTTCTCTCAGCAATGTACAGGACACACCAGCTTTCGGACACAACTTATTTTCTATCTGCAAGGCTGCTTGTATTGAATATCTTTAAAAGGCGACGTTAATAGGTGAGCCAGGAATGTTGATCTTGAACCCGGTGGCACTGAACATACGAGTGAAATTATTTCACAGAATAAAGGATTTTATGTGAGATACCTGAAGCCTTCGGTTTGAGATTCTGAGACCGAAATACCGACGCAAGAATAAGTCAGAACTGAAGTCCTCGGAAGACGCCTGGTGGAAATCATTCTAATTTATCCTCTAACTTTCTCTCGAACTCTTCTTTCAGTTCAACTACCCCAAATTTGAACTGACTTGTTTGATTTAAATGTCATCTTCCCATTTAGAAGAAACATTATTTTTGAAGGTTTCTAACATTGACCATTGAACCTGCCAGGATTAGTTTTATGAGTCTCATATTTTCAGATGCTAAACGTATGGAAAAATCCTCGATAACAGAAACTAGTGCACCGGTCCGAAGTACAGCGGCATGCAGATCGATTCAACCTGTACTGGCATCCTTTTCATTCAGACTGGCTGTCCCGTGGTTAGGGTTAGGGTTAGGGTTATGCCCGGTATAGTATGCTTCAGCGTATTCAACAGAGCTGCAAACACTGTGATTGTTGTAAACTGTTGGACCTTTAAAGCTCGCCCAAATGATTTGATTGGCCCAGTAGATCCACTGCAGACCAAAACTCCCTCCCAAAAATATGTTCCAAATGGATCGAAAATTTCAATTTAAAATTTCAAAGTTTTGTTTTTTGTTGTCTCGATTCAATAAAATCTGAACACATTCTCAGCAGACCCACATTGGGTTGATGAGCATTTTATTGTTTTAATTTTCTCAAAAGTGTTTAGCATTCGAAACCAGTCATAGCTGTAGAAGTCATTGTTCATTCCAGCTTTAATTTCCATTTTTAAAAAGTACCTGCCTTCCAAATGCGATCATTAAACAAAGAATGATGAACGCTGAAACATTTTCTCTGAATGATTTTCTCGGCGCTACCGCACTGTCATTAGAGCTACGCTTAGCTACCGCGGTGCATTTGAAATAGCGTTTAACCTTCCTGGGACCTAATTTACACATTTCATGCCGGTATTATTGTGGGCTCTTCCATTTGTATCCGCTCATCATGCGGGGAGCACTCGTGGTTAAAGCTGCATTTAAATAACTTTTAAGAAGAAGTTTGCGCTCCTTCCCTGTTTTCTTCGCAACCTGAATATTTCCTCTGCAGCTGTTACCCCATGACTCCTGTTTCCACTGCTTGTGATGTCTTTTACTTTTTCCCGTCAGCCGCTGTCGGCAAGCGAAATAATCTTGTTGCATTTTATCATCTTTATTTCATTTAATCCTGAGGCAATTTCACCATTTAGCCGAAGCCGAATTGTTTTCCGTCGAGTGTAAAGAAACGTGCTGTGCTGTGTCCCTTAGGACTGCATTGCTTATAATGATCCCACTGTAGTGAGATTCAATAGAAGCTGATTGAGTGCCGCTCTCCACTTCACTCTCACGCTCCCTTCTCAATCCCCAGTCATCCTCCAGGATTTCCGCGGCCAGACCTGCAGCCCTAACCTCTCTGCACTGACAAGGACTGCGCCGTCTGAAAAGGGTGATGAGTGGGTGTGTGGGTGTGCGCGCGCGCCTGCACTAGAGAGGTGGATGTGGAGAGGGAGACTGACTGTGCGCTGGAGAGAGTGTGTATTATCGCGTGCAGCATGTAACATGGAGGAGGGGGTGTGAGTTGCAGTGGTGTAACTTTTAACCAAGCAGACCCCGGACACCATCCCTTTGCACGAGATGATTTCATCCATGCGGTGGTTGGTCACTAATACTCATATATGAAAAATCTTAATAACAATTTGCAAATCATAGTCAGATATTTGTAAAATTTCTGCATTTGATCGTTTTATTTTTCCATAAAGCCGCCATATATGGGGATGAATGTTAACATTATGATGCATTTATGTATTCAAAGCAAATTCATATATGTACCTAACTGAAAATCTCACCCTATCGTTGCAGGGTACACTCATTTGCCAGTTCATTAGATACACTAGTGAACACGAATCCATTCTAATACTGCACTAACTCCTAGCTTTGTGAAGGTTTTCAGTTTGAACCAACATTTTGGAGGCTGTATTTTGTGGCACTGTTGAATTCTATTGTCTTTTATCGCCACATTTAAAAATGTGTAGAAAATTCTATTATTTTGACAATCACCATTTTCGTTGATTTTTTGAGCTACAGGCTAAATGACACTGAGAAACACTTCTTTAACAGCATCACAGACTAAAGATGCGGTCGGGTGCTGCTGAATGAACCACATTTCTCTCAGTGTTTCAACATTAATTGAACATTGTAACAGTCATGAGTGAGGATTTAGTGCAGGGCTGTTATATTAGGACATGCACCGATCAGGCATAACATTATGACCACCTTCCTAGGTCTCCCTTGTGCCTCCAAAACAGTTATGACTCAGCAGAGACTGGACATGTTTCTTCTGTGGTGTCTGGTGACAGGATGTTGTTAGTGGGGGCCTTTGGGTCCTGTGGGTTGAGGGGACGGGCCTTTGTGGATCATCCCACAGATACTTGATCAGTTTGGGATCTAGTCAGTCCAGGAGGGTCATTGCTGTGGGCTGGGGGTGCCTGGTCTGGTCTAGGTGGGTGGTACATGTCCAAGTAACACCCACATGAATCAGATCCAAAAAATTCCCACCAGAACATCGCATTGTCTCAAAAATGTTCTTCGCTTCTCCCATCAATGGTTATAAACACTAACATGATGAAATACCAGATTGTATAAAGCTCTGCTGGGTAAACTCCCAGAATACCTCACCAGCCTTCTCTCCATCAGCTTTAGTAGTTACCATCTGCGAGCCTCCAAGTGGCTGCTTTTGAACGTTCCCCGGTTTTTGACAGATGGACAAACCAGCGTTCTCCTATCATGCACCGCAGTCTTCAAAAAAGATTAAAAACACTCATATCCTTTAATGATGTTAAGAGTTTCAGAAAGAATGCAGTGAAGGAGGAATGTCACCGATCCTCTTGAGAGGCTGCTGTTCTTCAACAGCTGTCACTCTGTTCTTATTGTTTTAATGTTTCACCGTTTCGTTGCTCATTTATGCGTGAAGTATCTGTTTTACATCGTTTTTAACTGGGTGCTACCTTGGCCAGGTCTCCCTTTTAAAAGAGATTTCTAATCTCAATGGGACTTCCTGGTAATAAAATAAATAGAGTGTTGTATTACACATCCAGAAAGATCTGATCTAAGGTTGTGAATAGGTCTTGCTTAATTTTTGCAATGTAGTAAAAAGAAGCAACTAAAGGTGAATAATAATATTTAGATGTGCATTTTGACGAACACGCCCACAGAATCCTTTTTTGTTGCTTTGTAGAGGGGTGAAGCTTTGATAACACGTATTTTCAGCTCTTGAGTGAAGCCTTCTCATTGATGCGTTTGTTCTTTCAGAGCAGCAGGAGAATCACAGCTCGCACGTTTACACGTTGAATCTTATTTCTAAGTCTAACAGAGTTTGTGAGAGAAGAAAAACAGGAAAATTAAATCAGAATATTTCATTGTCTAACACTTTTGTTTTGATGACGGGGGCGTAAAAGGCAGAGAGTGGGCGTTTACCTGCACAGAAGGCACCGGAGTTGGCGTGGCTGCTTAAGTGAACCGTCTGTTGACCATCCCTCCGCCACTTAGTGATATAAAAGCACTTTAGATCCTGTGAAGAAAACAAAGAAAAGAGGCAAGGAAAGAAAGCCGGCGAACATCCTGTGGAGCTGAGCGCTGCAGTTCTTTGTTACTGTGTGAGATTAAGGAGCTGCTGGCCTTTATGTTTTTTTTTTTTTCCTTTTTTTTTTTTCCAGGTTCTGCAGCTTGGTATGTCTTGATCTTTTGAACACTGCACCCTGCCAAAGAACTCTTCTGCTTCAGATAAATTTATGTTTTTAAAATACCGGCGCTTTTCAACGGTCTGACTTTCTTGGGGCAGTGCTGATTGGCCCCAGTCAGTTACCGTGGTGATATAAAAGCACTTAACCCATTTTCCTACAACATGTTGTCTTGTTCCAATAAATAAACACAGTCCACTTTCAGTTACTACATATACAGTATCTAGGAAGAGTGACAATCATTTCTTTCCATCTTGCAGTAATGATAGAAAATGTATTTGATATCATAGAGTAAATTAATTTGAAGTAGTAATACTGTTGTGTAAGTGATGTTACCCAGATTAATGTGAGTCTATTATTGCTGTAGTGCCTGGCCGCCCTCTACTATCGATCTTCACTTCAAGGATGTAGCTTTGTACCCTGCAGCGCTACAAGATAGATTTATAGACATTAATCTGGTTTCTTATTTGACACAGAGATTCATCAGATAGCCTGGGAATCCGCTCTCTCGATTCTCCCACTCATTCTTCAGCATATTCTCGTGTTGACTTTCTCAGGCTGCCTGTCACCTTGTCTCCGTCTGCACCTTGTCTCTTTGGGGTCGATTACCATCATAATTAACAGTCCCCGTGATTCAGTGGCGTCACCGCGCCGGCAGTCCGCCGCACGTCCGCCTGCGGTTTTGTCTGCAGCTTTGGATCCATCTAATGTTTTCTTGCGCGCCGTATCTGTTTGTGTGTACACAGGCAGGTTCCTCGCGCTGTGAATGCGGCGATACGCGAATCATTAAGACCGAGTCACATTTGATTGGTAGAGGCGAGAGGTAAGATTTGTGTGGGAAGAAATTAGATACGGTGGATGTAACAACTGTGATCATGCTGATTGCGCAGCCTTGAACTATTTATTTATTTTCCCATTTTACATCGAAACCTTCACACACCTGAACAAAGCCAGAGTCTTTGTGAGACAGTCAGTGAATGAATTACAATCAAAACCAACACATTCACATCATTTTCAAAAAAATAGAAAGACCGAAATGTATTAATGTGAAATAATACAGATCCTTTTTTGACCTGGATCTGTTGTATCTCTTGTATCTGCTGTTTTACAGTTACATTTTGGCCATATTATTTTCCACAATTCATCTCTCTCCTGTTACTGGCAGCAGACCTGCCATTGTACCTAATATGCTGTTTTTTCCCCACTTTTGCAATTTTTTATTCTTTTGTTATTTTATTCTCCTGCTCTTATTTTATGTACCGCTCTTCACCCTCCTAATTGCCCTTCAGGGATAAATAAAGTTTTTTCTGATTCTGATTCTGATTGTGATAGGTCTTCAACAGGGGGTCCGAGACCTCTAGGGGGTCCGCAGAGATACTGCAGGGGGTCACAAAATCTTTGGTTGATTAGACATTTTTTATATATGTATATATAAATATAATTTTCCCCCACAAATTTAAATTTCTAGTACACATTAATGCGAATCCAACATATTTTAGTAAAGGGATAAATGGAGGCAGAAGACGTTATCTTTCAATAAGCCCTTCACTCATTCAGTGATACAGGAGCTGCCTCAGCAGCGCACCATTTCACACAGAGCGTCACACTAGACCTGTCAATCTAAACCTTCTGTACACAATAGGCCCCGCCCCTTATCGCTGCTGAGCCAATCAGGAGGCCACATATTACACACTGACTCTGTCAGGTTCCTCCTGTTTGCTGAGAGCCTATTTAGTCCTCAATCAATCCCAGACGCAGAAGAGAAGCTAAAATTGTAGCTGCTAACATTAGGTATGTTTATGTTTACACCAGTTGCACAGCCAACTGAAATTTAAGAAAAATAATAATATTTGAACCTATGTATTTTTGAATAACTTAATAGTGAATGCAAAATTAAAATGGATATTTATAATTTACTCTAGGCCTAGTTTAATATAAAACACACATAGTAGCATGTAGTAATCTCTCCATCAGTTTCGGGTCCTTGGCCTTAAAAACGTTTACTGCTTTAGACTGAAGATTTCCCGAGCGTTTACTTTTCCCAACTTTTAAAAACTTTTTAAGAAAAAAACTACATTCTCCAGCGAAGCATGTGTGATTGATTAGTCATAGCCACCTCCTGAGCTGAATCACCCAGAGCCTGATCAATGTAGCACTCAGAAGATGGTCTAAGCAATCACCTCATTGAATAAATACGTGGTCCAAGCAGTGTGATTCAGAGACTCCACCACCGAATGTTCCCTAACTTCTGTTGCCGTTGGCAGAACCGTCGTTAGAAAGTCGTAATAAACAGAGACTGGTTTAAAAACTTAATCTGTCATAGAGCTGAAGCATTTCTGCAAAAGTCTCAAGACAGGAAATCAAAGTCGTCCTCTTGTAAGTGAAGTCGTCTTTGAATTTCGTTTCCTGCTCTGCTGATGGAACAAACGTGTAATTTTCAGCTGCCCTCACTGCCACGGACGAGCTAATGGTGTCGCTAACAGCGTTGACTTCATTGTTAATAACATAGTGGAGAGATTTTTAAATTAAATCCTGACATTTAAAACATCTTTGTCACTCAGAGACAAAAAAGGCAATGTTTACCTTTTTCACCGCTTCTTGACGTGAATTATAAATATTTCCTGAATGACATCTCTATTTTTCATGAAGATAATTATGAACAGAACTATTTAAAATTCAAGGCATGCTCAGTAGTCAGTGAAAGGACATTATATTTACACACTGAAAGAATTTAAATGACTGTTTTTGTCAGTCTTAAAGGTGAGAAAAGTTTTTGAATTAGTTTATAGTAGCTAAATACTTAATTAATTACAGGTAGCTTCTTTATCTTTAATGTCTCGTCTGTTTATCTTTCAACATTTCACATATTTACAATAAGTATTTGAGGCAGTTAACTGCTTTATCCAAAAAAACAAACAACCATTAATACAGAAAATTTAATTAAAAGTTGTCTCCACAACAGTTTTAAGTTTGCCCATTGCCCTGTGGTGTCCCGGTCCTCTCACTTTCTCTGAATAGAATAAAATAAACTTCTTCACTCAGACTCTCCAGTAGGACCGTGTGTGATGGAACCTTTTTGGTGACACGTTAAACGATTTTTATTTTCTCGAGGAAAAAGATCCAAAACCCATTTTTCACTGGCGTAAAAAGGGGGCAAAGGCAGGTTTTGGTGTGGCAGGTGATGAATGGTTAGCGGGAGGGAATCCATCTGCTGCATCAACACAACGGAAATGGGATCATCCACTGATAAAAAAAATTGCACAGTGAGAGACAAGGCCCGAACTCACCGAGACCCGTGTGTGAAACCGTTTCGTACTCTCTCTCTCATGCACGCACACACACACACACACACACACACACTCGAACACACACACTCGAACACACCAGAGAATTCACTATTGGCCGTGTGCCATCCTGACTAAATACCAACTATCTATCTTCTGAGATATTTCATACTTTCTCGATTCAATAAGCCAATATGATTTATGTAGTGGCTCGGCCGGCTTTGGTATTGGATTATGTTCGGGTTTAGGGCTACAGACAGCAATATACATTAAGTTCTGTGTGTTTTGAATTTATCTCGACATGTTAAAAACAAATCCTGACAATTTATTTTGAGTCTCTTTGTCGATAGTTTTTATCATGTACAGGTAAAAGGCGCAGAGGCGGACAAATGATGTGTCACTAGCATTCAGATAAAGTTTAGCTTATATTGGTCTTATTTAGGTTGTTTCAATTACAGTTAAATTCAATTAAAAATAAGCATTATCCATTTCAGACCACGACTACACCAATCATGGTTCAGTGTGATGTACAGACATCAGAGCTCCTGAACAAATACACTAAGGATGGAGGTCAGTGACATTATTGAGGTGTTTACTTAGTTGTTTTTTTTTGTTATTATTATTATTATTATTATGAAATGGCAGTGGATCTCGTTTGTGCATAAATTCTTGGACAAAGCTGCTGTTTTCCGTTCATAAACTGTACAGTATTGAAAAGATGGACGGAGCCACAGGGTCTGAAAAGTGAATCTACTTCAGACGTGGCTCAAAGTGTAATATCACTGATGGTCGCCAGGTGCTGCATGAACGTCTTATCAACAGGTCATTATGATGTCATGAGCTGAATGTACGGCAGCGATAAGGGGCGGGGCCTACTGTGCACATGAAGCTTAGATTGACAGGTCTGGTGTGGCGCTCTGTGTGAAACGCTGCACTGTCCACACGGCTCCTGTATCGCCAAATGAGTGAAGCGCTGACTGAAAGATAACGTCTTCTGCCCCCATTTATCCCTTTACTAAAATATGTTGGATTCACATTAATGTGCGTTTAAAGAAATATAGATTTGTGGGGGAAAATTAAAAAAAAAACATATTAAAAATCAACCCACGACTTTGCACCCCCCACCGCAGACCTCCTGTTGATGACCTATGTTGTAGATTCAAAAATATAAAGATGGCAATGCTTGAGGTAATCTCCAAACCAAAGGGATAACCACACTGTGGCTGTTTTCATTTTTATATACGGCCTCCGCCCCTCGCTCAGGGAGAAAGTAAAACTCCCAAAAGTCCCTAAAGTAATAATCACATTCAGTTCCACACAACTGCAATGCAAATCAAATGACAGCACTAAATGCAGTGAGCTTGGCATATGTCCCTCTGTGGAGACGCGCTTTTATTGTCTCCCTTTTTTAACATCCATTAATTGTATTGAAGCCATCACTTAAAAGAACGGTCATATAATAACAGCAGATGGGAGCCGTGGAACAAGTCAGCAAACGGGGACGAATCCTTTTGTTCTACTCTATAATGCGCTTTGTGAATTCATGAGACTGGCACGCCAAAATTTCCATTCCCATTGTTTATTTATTTTATTTATTTTTTGCTTCTCGAGACCTTTACAGTCCAATCAGTAATCCATCCTCCCCAAGTTTCCCTCGTAAACGCGCTGCCGTTCTTTGTTTGGTGGGTCTGAAACCAGGATGGAGAAATGCAAATCATTTATTACACACATTCACTTCTGTTGTCTTACATTGTTTATTTATACTCTGATTTTTTTTCTTTTTTTTTGTGCTTTAACAGCATTTTTCTTTTCTTCCTGGGCTGCTGGCCCAGCGAATAAACTGCAGCAACAAAACTTGATTTACATTCAAAAGCTTTTTCCTCCGTGTTGTGCTCACAACTACAAAGCGTTCTGAAGAAGGAAACTGGACCATCGCAAACTTTCTTCTCTCTCAGTCGAACAGAATACAGGAGGCAAAAAGGCTGTATGAATTATTGACTATGAGTTTGTAAATACATGTCTATGCACACTGATGCGTCCAAGTTTTGGTGGCTTCTTCTGTATTTCTTTTTCATATTGATATTTTCTTGATACTTCTCAACACGTAAACCATACACTGTGAATTGGGCTAAAATGGTTTAATAATTTAACTGCTCTACAACACTGACTGCAATTTCACAGTATCAAAAAACAAAAACAGGCAAGGCAGCTTTGTCTTCTTTACTTCACACGTTCACGTTCTTCATTCAAGCCTCTCACCTACCCTACCTACCCTACATTACCCACAATTCAACTTGACAACCAAATGTTTGGTCAGAATCCGAAACTCTTTCTTACTCCACAGTGGAATGGCTCAAATTCGTGATATATCATTACTTACACCCATCACCCAGAACATTGAAAACAACTTGTGACAGTTCAATTCATGCGGATGTTACTTAGACATGTACCACCCACCTAGACCAGACCAGACACCCCCACCCCATAGTAATGACACTCTTTGATGGCAGCACCCATCGCCAGCAGGATGCAGCCTGACACAGACACACAAAACACAAAGAAAGGTACCAGGTGTTGACCTGGCCTCCAAAGTCACTAGATCCCAAACTGATCATATATCTGTGGGATGATCCACAGAGGCCCCTCCCCTCAACCCGTAGCACCCGAAGGCCCCCCACTAACAACATTCAGTTTCCAGACAACGCAGGACACTCTCAGAAGACCCATGTCCATTCTCTGATGAGTCACAACTGTCTTGGACAAACCAGGGAGACCTATACAATTTTACGGAGGTGGTCATAATGTTATGCCTGATTGGTTTATACTTGCCTGTAAATGATGTTTAACATCCTCGTGACACAGTGGAACTAAACCTTATAGGGAGAAGCTGAGGGTACATGTTGTGGTCCACAAAGACTGACTTGGACATGAGAGTTTGCTTTTTTTTTATAGTCACATTTAGTCTCATTTTAACCACGACATTTTCTACTGTTTTGAACATTTTTTTTTTTCAGTTCATTGTTGTAGTTTTACTTTCATCAGGGTTGTGTCCAGAGCGTGTTCAGCTTTGAGTGAAAAAGCTGCAGTAAATAGACAATATGTTTCACCAAGCAGCAGACAGATAATGGAGCTTTTAACAGCTAATACATTTTAGCAGCGCAGTATTCATTTATTCATTTATTCATTTATTTATTTATTTTTTGTATTTTTTGTATATTTTTTGTAGGAGTTGATGGAGAGTACCTAAGTAAAAAGATGAGTTAATGTTGCACATTTGTGTTTGGACGAAATCACAACAACAACATAAATGCTAACATTACACATGAACCTTTCAGTACACATTTTACTTTAATAAAATATAAAATAATGCGTGTTTTTTTGTGTTGTGCTGCAGACTCCAGCACCAGACATCATACTGCACATGAAGTAGCAAATGTGTAATAAACACGCTGCAATATACGTTCTGACAATCATATTTGCATGTTGATTTCCCTCATGAAGGGGACGTATGGAGACTTTCACTGTGTTTGAAGAACTAACGCTGGAGCCCAGCTCTTCTGTTTACTTAATCAACCTCCTTTGCTTTAAGGAACCCGAGTGAAAATGACAGTTTTCAGAGAATTTGCAATTCCTCTGAGCCGTAAACAGCCGGGCCAGCAAAGCATGTCATTTTATCTCTCAGAGGGTGAGACGCCCTCGAGAGCAAGCGCGGCTCGGGGTTTGTGTTTGCGTGGGCGCGCGCACGTGTGTGTGTGTGTTTTTGAACGACTGTGCCTCAGGAGGTGAGTTACAAGAAACACAAGACGGAGAAAAGCGTCACACCAGATGAGGAAAGCAAATGAGAACTTGTTTTTTTTTTTTTTTTTTTTTTTTTTTTAATCATTTCTTCGAAGTTGATAGAACAGCCGTGGGTACGTCCCTGTTCCTTCTCAGCGGGAGAAAATGTACACATTTACGCTCGTGCGGGAACCCTGCCGGGCCCGAGCTATTGTTCACGTGTGTGTCTGTGAGATGCATTACAAGCGGCGTCGGAGGCGACGCTCCGTGTTTGCCCTGTGAAATTAAATGCTGACTCGCATCCCTAATTTACCATATAGGCGCCGCCAAGTTACAACGAGCAGCGAAGACTGCGCATTTCTACCTGTGGTTTGTATGCGTGTCAGACGGGGTTATGTGTGGGAGTAATAAATGCTTCTGCGGCGTGAGAGGTGGTGCAGCCGGCGCGTCTTTGCCACCGAGCGATTTGCATTTCAAATCGTTTCTGGAGAAAGCTGTGCTCTTAAGTGAGGGACAGAGCAGTTCAAATGTGTCGTTGTTGTAATGCTAATTTATTGTTTTCGCTCTCCCGGACAGGTGCGGAGACAGACAGAGAGACTGGCAACAAGAGCACAAAGTCCTCACAGCAAAGGTACAGTGCGCACACACACACACACACAAACTACGTGTTGAGACAATTAATGAACATCCATATTTTCCCCTCTGGCTATAGTGTAATGTTCAATTTAATGGTCTAATGTTCCTTAATGACTGCTTTATGTGCATGGTCTTATTGTGCATC
Organism: Mugil cephalus; assembly: GCF_022458985.1. Taxonomy (NCBI): domain Eukaryota; kingdom Metazoa; phylum Chordata; class Actinopteri; order Mugiliformes; family Mugilidae; genus Mugil; species Mugil cephalus. The sequence continues at coordinate 16,360,308 of NC_061776.1, forward strand.
TATCAACCTGAAGCACATCTAATCAGACAATTAGGCCTCATCTTGGGCTAATTTCCATGTATGTATTCATCACCGCGACTGCCGTCCTAATAGGAGCACAAATGAATTGTCAGTTCTCCATCACATGGAGATCGACACACACAAACACTCTCTCTCGCGCGGACACACAACCGTTGCTGTGCCGCTGCCTGTTTGTGTAAATAAACCCAGACATCTTTAACATGGAAGAAAATGCAACTTTGTGATGACTGATGTACATTAACACGTATCTACTGACGCTAACTGAGCGCAGACCGGGGTTTGCCGACGTTGCTTGAGGGCAGGATTGCTGCAAGTAAACTCACAAAAACAGTACAAACGTGCACCAGAGCGCATGCAATCAGCCGTTAATGTTTTTTCTACCTGCAGATTGCTTAGAGCTCGCGTTTGGCTCGCGCAGTCGAGCAAACGTCCGCTTTGTTTTTGGTAACCAAATAACAAATGGACACGGTCGATTAAATTATTAGGTCTCTTCTGGCGTGGGCGCTGCTCTGGAACGTTGTCTCGGTATCGTTTTCATTTCGTGGAAGTCTGAACGTGCCTCGTTTTGGACGTTTCGAAGCTCCGAACGAAACTTGCCGTGATTCGTGGAAAGGTTCGGCCGATGCTGGGTGTAGGGAGAGCCGTAGAGAATTCCGATAGAAATGCTGTCTGCTTAGATCACCGCCTTATCACGGATACAAAGAGCGGTTGTAGTGGTTTGAATTGACTAAAGCATGACACCTAAACTGGCTGCTCCTTTAACATTGACTCCTTTAACTATTATGTGATGAAAGACAAATCAATAATAGAAACACAGTAGAAAGTATTGCTTTGCAACAATGTCTGCACCATCAATAGCATTCTATAGGACTGTACAGCGTGCTGTATGAAGGGATAGTTAAAAGGGTTAAAAGTCAACACACTGACTAGTCGACTTCTACACAACGCCTCCTGTACATGTAATATACCACAGAACAACCCTTTCAATGCAGAGTAATGCCTCTACATAAGTAGAAGAAAGCCACCTTAGCAATGCTAAATGGGTTTCACTTGCACTGCCTTATTTTGGAATGTGATGATGCACTACTCTGCCTAATTACACACTAGTTAAACAGCTTGAGTACCTTCATCACTTAATTAGTTTTTCTGCCCTGGGATGTGCAAAATAGGTACACGACCCACTGTGCTCACACGCTGGACCAGGGAGATATTTCATGCAGATTTCACTTATAAGTGATTATCATGAGTGTAACAAGAGTCCTCAGGATGTGTCACACGCTCCAAAACTCCAAACACCATTTCCTCCTCATAATGACAATAAATCTGTTAGTTGTATAAACAGGATTATGATGAGGAGCTCTGGGGTTCTGCTTTATTGTTTTTCTTATAGGAGTGGGTGCATATGAATCACCTAATTAATTGAGAGCTTTTACTTTTGACATAGGGACGTGCATTTGATGAGGTTATTTTGAAGTTATATTTTGTTAAGTAAATGATTTATTTCGAAGTGTGTGGATGTTTTATTTCTCAGCAGTGGGGATCTGTATTCTCCGTAGTTCTGATGTTTTCTGTTTGACAACTGTTTAATTACAAGCATTGTGTATTGAGACGTCAGACGAATCTTTTATTCATGTTTGACTGCAGCCCAGTAGTGATCAAACTTTTAATTTGACTGAAATGACCAGTCTTCAAGTAGTGAAGCCCATGAATGGTGTGCATGTAAAATCTAGTGGACGGGTCTCCTTTAACCCAAACCTTGACGTGTTTCCATTATAACCACGCTCCGTAGCTGCCTAAATTAACCAAATAGCCACTGAAAACCAAAGTATTAATTAAAAAATTGAATTGTCAGTCAACTATATGAGAAAATAAAGGACCGTTATGGAGCACAAAGCCCATTCTTGTGGCTGAAAGACCATTTGACTTACTCCGGCAGTTGTTTTCGCTGTTGACCTATACTGACTTTTATCTATGAGGGCATGTTGTAATGCTGTGTCCAGTTCTGCTGGAGGCTCAGTAGTGTTTTTTTATTGTGCCAGTGCTTTTATTCTGAATATATAAGGCTAACACATGAAGGCAGATATCGGCTTAAATAGTTTGGAATGAACCTTAAAGAAAATTTGGGCATATAATTTGTTCATTGTCTTAATGGAGTTCTTGGAGTATGTCAATTGGAGCAGAGGGAGAAAAGGGAAAACACACAGAGGCTCTTTTGTGTTTTTATTGCCAACCTTTCCACTGATTAAGCTGCTTTATTACTCCTGCAGTCATTAAACAGGAGAAGAAGAGCCGCCCGCAGCATCTGCCGTGATTTTGAATTTACCAAACGACTGAATGTGGCCAGTCATGACAAACGAAACGGGTTTCACATTGAGTGACTTTATTTGGTTTATAGTGACTGAAGTGCTGGTTATTAGTAACATGTCAGCATACAGCAGCTTTTTAAAGACATGCAGGGGCTGATAAGGCAAATCAAAGTCGGGAGAAGACCAAATTAAACCCCTGAGCAGAAAAGAGACGTAAAAAGAAGGGCACAATGCAAACGGAGATGAATAAGGATGGAGAGAGAAACAGTATGAGCGGAGTGAAGACAAGAGGTGAGAGTGACAGCAGTGGAAGGCTTTGATCTTAGGTTTTTAATCAATGGGGATTATGGTCTGTGTGCCTGTGTCAGACCTGATTATGGCACCACTGCTAGGAGACAGTGGGCATCCAGGAAAGCAGCAGACAAACACAAAGCCTCTTCCTTTAAAGACAGGCAAAGCCCTGTGTGGCTGCATCCGATCAGACATCTGCACTGTTTGACAGGACTGATAAATTCAGCATGGAGATGGAAATCTTAGTCACACCAAGAGATAATCTGAATAGAAGGCACTGCCACTCAAAGTCAGCCAAACAGCTATATTGTGACTGTAATGAGCCAGCGATGTGGGAGTGCGTCTCCACTACGGGGAGTCAACGTCGTGAATACGTGACACAGGAAACCACATGAAACGTAACGTTACCCGACAGACCCCAAACAGAGAGCTACTTTAAAATCTTTGAATGTGAAGTTCTTTCAACTTTCTTTGATGGCAGACACATTTTACTGCACGCGTCTGAATTGAGATTTGACTGATGTTTCCCTGAGACAGGTTTTGGAATTTGATAGATAACGCATCTTTGTCTTATGTCTCTTTTGTCATGACTCATAACATCATGGGGCACAGAGCATGCTATATATCATACATCACAATAACTTGATTTACCTCAAACCCCAACCCTAAGTTCAAAATATAAAAACCATTCTAAATTACCTCAAACACATTCAAAAGTGCATGCACTCTGTTAGGGCTGCACGATTCTGGAAAACATGTGAATAATCATTTTTTTGCTTAGAATTGAGATCATGATTCTTTGGCACGATTTATTTTTTATTTTTTTAAGAAATTGTTTATTGCACTGATAAACTTTAACAAAGCAAAAAAAAAAAACAAAACAAAGAAAACAAAAAACATTCAAATGGTCTTCCAAGTAGAGTATAAAACATTGAGACTTCCTCAGAACGTAGAGCATACGTTTCAACAATAGGCTTGTTAGCTTGTTAGACATCCATTTAACTCACTTTACCGCTGACTTCTCTCTGATTCTCTCCCTCACTGTTTCCACACAATCAGTGTGTTTACATGCACATGAAAAAAATGAATTATTGCCTTAATCGAACTATAACAGCAAAACTTAAGTGCATGTAAACACGATACTCCGATGAAAATCAGGGTTCTCATTATCCGATTGAGACACCCAGATAATGCGATTGGAATTCGATTTTCGCCAACATGTATATGGTAACCGCAGTTTTCCAATCGGATAATGCATGAGCGCATGCTCCACAGCCACTGCGCTGGTGTGTGACCCCGGAACAAAAACAACCAAGAAAGCCGGTCACAGAAGAAGCTAAACGGAGCCGCTAGAAGAACCATCTGAAGGATATATTGAAGGACAACATGCAACTTATCTGCACCAGAAGTAGCACGAACATTACGTACAAGATTAAAAAATGTACTATTATCCGTCTGATTGTTGTTTGAAATGCCGGCCTTCCACATGAACGACTCTTGTTTATTATATGATGTAATAGGTCAACCGGAAAACGGGCCATATTAACATGGTATTATCTTGCTGAAAAGACACGTATCGCCACCTAGTGTGGAGGAGGAGAACCGTTATTCGACTTTGTAAACTAGGACAAAGACTGTAGTCAGAACGTCGAATTTTGATCATAGCTCGATTAAGCTCCGCATGTAAACGCACTGACTCAACTGCAGACGGGCTTCCTCCACTGACGGAATCATGTGTTGTAAAGACGCTTTACCATAGGTCGAGGGAGGAGTCAGCGGCAGTGCCGCTTTTAGGGGCGCTTGAAAAAATCCGTGAAGAAATGGGAGCATTTGTTTGTGATGCCGCTCGTGAAATAAAATGCTGTTTCGAAATGAGATCACCTGTATGTGTAAATTGAGATTTTTTTAAGGATTTATCGTGCAGCCCTATACTATATACACAATTAAGCTTGACAACATGAAATACTAAAAAATAGTAACACAAAATTAGTAACATGTAACTATATTTAAGTGGGTGCAGTAGACTTAAGACGACCCTATGAAATTTAAGAATGTGTCACCATGCAGATATGATTTTGTTTTAAATTGATTAATCTGTCAGTTAATATTTTAATGATCGAATTAATCCTTTGGTTCACCCGCCAGTAAATAATAACCATACCTTCCAAGGCTAATGGTTCAACCTTTTAGTCAAACTTCATGTCATAATGACATATTTTGACATGGAATCTTTGAATTTTAAATGAACCTTTTACCTCATTACGTTATTAATCACAAAAGTACACATTTATTCAGTGCTGGTCTTGTTAGTTGCTTCCATGTATTGCAAATGTGCTGCAGTGTTTCCATTCCAAACCTTCCATTAGCATCCGTTCTCTGGAGTTTTCATTGAGTTCTGGTCTGAAATGAACAAGACTTCCTGACCCTAACCCTAACCACCAAACTGCAGTCAGACAGAACTCGCTGTAATAGTCCGCATACACCGAACAGCTACAACATTTAAACCACTGACAGGAGAAATAAATAACACTGAAAAACAGCACAAGGTGTTGTTCACTAGATCCTAAACTGATCAAGTAGCTGTGGGATGTACTGCAACAATCCTGATCCACAGAGGCCCCTCCTCTAACAACATCCTGTTTCCAGACACCACAGGACACCCTCAGAAGTCCCATGGCCATTCTCTGATGAGTCACAACTGGACGGTGGTCATAATGTTATGCCTGATTGGTGTATCTGCACTTCTGCCATGTCATTTTGAAGTCAGAAAGCCCCAGAATGATTTCCCATAAGAAGCTGGTGCATAGCGGTCGTGCTGCTCTAGCAGGCAGCTAGAACCATCATAATTGAGGATCAGCCTTTAATGGCGTCCGCCATTTCCCACATATTTTCATAATCAATAAGGAATTGATTACTTGTTGTTAGAGCCTGGCTTTGCACACTTTCCTAAAGAGGTTTCATACCAAATGATTCTCAAATGAATGACTGGAAACACGGACTGTACTTTAAGTGATTCGCATTTTATTTATAGTGTATAGTACCCTTACTGTTGAGATTTCATTTCTATTTCTAGTTTTGCTCCGTTATGGCCATGCTGTTGAAAAGAGACAGAGCAGTCTGTCACTGTGACAGGCTCTCTGCTAATGAAGTGGACCTTTGTATCTCCTCCTCACCAGGCTATTCCCGGAACTGATAGCATCACAATCTGATGTCCTGCTACAGAGATGTAGCCGAGATAACCCATTCAATCTGACCTTACCTCCCTCTGTACCGGAGGCTTCTCCAATTTAACCCTGTGTACGCTCGATCGATACCGGATGTCTTAACAGTCTGTCCCTACCACTTAAAAACCCGACATTTCTTTTAACCGGTGGTATAATCCATGTAGGACTGAAAGCGCAATTGCAGCACAACATTTTCAAACAAAGCTAAAACGGACCAAAGCATGTCACAACAAAGCAAACGGTTCTTCATCCCAAAAAGCACGAGAAGAAAAACAACAAGAAAGCAACCAGCGCAGTACAATTTAGGAATTGAAGTCATCAAACTTCAGATTTTAAAGATATTGGCTTGATCTCATCAGACGGCTTTTTCAGAGTTTTCCCCTGATGAGAAAAACGTGATAATCCGTCATCATCTGTCTAGACTATGTAATTACCAATGCAGGGCTGCATCAGGATCTCAAGCTGTAAGGGTTTAAAAGCTCAGATATGGCTAGACGCTGGTCCAGGACGTGTCTTAAAGGTAATGAATAAGATCTCTAGATGAATTTCAGTGCACTGATTATTTCAAGGAAAGACCAGTTTTATATAGTATATACAATATGTCTGTCTGTCTATAATATAGTGTCTTTTTATTGGTAAGTGGAAATGTAGTATGTCCAACAGTTACTTACATATTTGTTTCTAAATAAATCTCTAAATAGAGTCGCTCCACATATCATCATTATCTTGAACTTGACTATCACATGTCTCAGCTTATACCTGGTCGATGTTGTTGGGTTAGATGTTTTGTTTTTGTTTGCTGTAGATGCAGAGTTGATACTGATAACACTCGATGAAGGTATATTTCAGACGCCCATTTTGCATTTCCTGAATCTCACCTCTTCTTCGTTCCCGCTCTTGATAAAAGTTTCACTTTGTTGATAGATGAAAAAAAAAATTATAAATCCAAAAAAAAAAAGTCTATGACAGGTGCTCGAAGAGTTCACATGAATCATGAGTACGCTAAAACAAGAACAGGAAATTAAAGAAATCATTCGTCTGAAATATCTCAGTTACTTGTCTCTGCATAATTATTATTATTATTTTTTCATTTCCAATGGACGCCCACCATTTAGAAAAAAATGTTTTTATCGTGAAGCAGGACAAAGTCAACGCGAGCGCAAGCTGAACCCATAATAATGGGACATAATGCCGTGTGGGGTTTAAAGAAGCCGCTTATTGTGGTGCTTTGCCATTGAGCTGTTTATTTAGTAATTGAATGAAATCCCGACTGAGCGCCGGGAGCACTTCTTCCCCTCGCTGTGGTGGCGTTGAACAGGCAGCCGCCACAGAGGAACGTGTCAATCCTTTTGATCCCTCGTAGTCAGTTTATCGTCTCCGCACAGCTTATGGTACTGGATCGCTGCTGCGTTTTGTCTGTGTCATTTCAACCCACCTTAAACCGCGGAAGCGAGAGAAAAACAGATAGCACAGGTGGGATGAGGATGACTTTTTTTCCCACCTATTTACTGTATATGAAAGGTACAGGAGGACGCGTTGTCATTTCTGTCCCACGCGGAACAAAAAACCTTTGAAAAGAGAAGATGAAAGGAGAGAAATGGATTACCAGAGAGAGAGGGAGAGGGGCCGACAGACAACAACGTGAGGTAACAGACGGACATGTTTTTTTTGAAGTTTTTTTTGTCCGTTTTTTTTTTTGTTTTAGGTCATGCCTGAGCAGAAAGATAGGGAAGGGGAAAGAGGACTACAAATGCCTGTCAAACTCAGGCACTGACAGGCAGTTTGATGCTGTTATTTTTTTTCTTTTTTGTGCAGGTGCTTTAGAAAGGAGACAAAATGAAAAAGAAACTACTGCTTTCTAAAAACCTCACCTAGTAGGCATGAAATAGCAGAAATGCTGAAGAATTAGCAAAGCGACACAGTGGAGGACTCCATGGAGAGTGTTAATATAAGCAGTATTAAAAGAAATAACCTGTGTGTAATGGGTTCTCTAATGTGTGTAGTGCAGACCAACTCCAGCTTCAGTTTATGTGAGCCTTCTGCCTTTATTTATTTATTTGTTGTCCACTCTACAATGACCAGCGGGCAGCTCTGAAATGAATTTGCTAAGAGCCGCATATTGTGTCTGGGCAGAATAGAGAATCAGTGGGTGCTCGGTTGCAGCAGACAGTGAAAGAGGAGAAAAAAAAAAAGGAGATCTTTCAGTTCTACCCGGCCCACAGTCGAGTGAACTCAAAAGGACTTAAGCCTTTACCTTGGCTCTCTCATATTTTAACTGTCCCCTCACGCTTTTCCATCCACCCATTCTGTCTCCGGTGCCTTTTTTTTTTTTTTTTCCAGATCTCGCTCCTTCACTTTTCGTCTCTGCCCTCTGGTAGTTGTTGTTCCACTTTGCTTCTTTCTGTGCTTTGCTTGGACTGTCTGAATGTTTGGGGTTAAATCTTCTGTTGTGTTGTGTGTCATCTCTTTGTTTCTGTACACAGTGAATAATGTAACATTGGTCTCATTTTGTGATCTGATACCTACTGTAGGTGTTCTATATTAAACTTGGCCTAGTGCTATGTATAAATATACATTATTATCATCATTTTGCATTCAATAAAAAGCTGTTCAAATAATACACAGGTTCAAATATTAATACGTTTATGGATTTCTGGATCCACAGGGGGACTGAAAAGCCTCTCACTCAATTGACATAGTCAGTGTGTAATATGCATCCTGGCTCAGCAGCAATATGGGCGGAGCCTACTGCGCACAGGAAGCTTAGATTTACAGGTCTAGTTTGACGTCTTCTGCCTCCATTTATCCCTTTACTAAAATGTCTTGGGGGGAAATTCTTGGGGGGAAAATAAGATTTAGCGACTCTCCTGCAGTACCTCTGCAGACCCCCTAGGGGTCACAGACCCCCTGTTGAGCACCTGTGCTCTAGAGTACACTGCGTTGTGAGTGATTGATGTTGGATTCAATCACGCAGCTTTAAAAAAAGAGTGGCGTACAAAGCAGCGACTCTAATTAGAATCTGGTATACATTAAAAAAGTTGATGACACCAATTATAGCAAATTACAGTCAGAGCAAAACGTCCTTCAGTTGGTTGTCATCATGCACATGTCATCTTTAACCGACTGTTTGTCTCGCACATCTACAGTGGCTCTGCCTCTGCTTCATTGGCCCTGAATTAGACGAATTAATGAACTGTTGATTAGCAGCAGGAAAGCAATAATGTTTGTACCTTTCTACCAGCGAGTGCCGGTAAATTTGTCCGTACGTTCCGCAGTGCATCACAGTGTGCACCGCGGAGCAGCCCGTCCTCGCTGGCCTCAGGTTGTTTTATTTGCCGTAGAATTGAATCCATTTCTTGGTCCCATCTTTGCTCCGCAACAGCCCCGAGACGGGGGGAAAAAGAGTTGTGCAGCCCGCGGGTTGTGGGAGCAGCCAATGAGCAGAAGCCAATGGGCCTGAAAGACAAGGCAATTTGGCCGGAGTGATGGGAATAATGAGAAAAGCGTCGTAATGTTGCCAGAGTCCAATTTACAAGTTGGAGAGGGGGAAGGAGAGATTGAGGTGCGGAGAAAGTAACGGAGACGCCGGGATGGAGAAGGAATAAAAGGCCCGAAAGAGACGGCGGAGAGGGAGTGATCACCCACGCAAGAAGGCTTGGTAGTGGTTTTATGTTCATGTTGAGGTGGCTGCACATTAACCTGTGCAAATGGAGGTTACGGCTTTACTTCTGAGGGGTGAGCAAGGAGGGGATAACAGGTCTGTTGCCAGAGAAAGTGAAAGAAATACACCATTGCGAAGAGAGAAAATTCAGCCCCGTCCGCTATGTGGGTTTTAGCTTGGAAAACAGAATCTCAGATTTACTGAGCTGGGGCTGGGGGATGGAAAAGAAATAAAATAAATAATGATAAAAAAAAAAACTTGTGGGATAAAGACAATCCTCAGAGAAAGAGAGAAAATGAAAACCCTGTCAGAGAGATAAAAGAAGAGGGTGAAAATGACAACTCGAGATAATGAGAAACGAGAGCAGCAAACAAGAGGACTCGGACCGGCGCGGAGCAAAGGTGATTCTTCTGAAAGAAGTGAATAAAATCCAAAAGAGAAAAGCGGCAGGAAATGATCCCCTCTCTCCTCTATCCTCTCTCCACGTCGTGACGCAGCACTGTGACGCTCCACGGATGGATGTTCGGTGCCTCTTGGTAGCGACTCAGGCCTGAAAGCGACGGCGTCTTAAACCAGAAGCAGCATCTGAAGCCTCTCTTTGCACAGACGTCTCTCGATCACGGTGTCTTTCTGCACGGCCGCGTCTCTTTGCTTTGGCAGCGGCGGCGAGGTCCACGCTGGAACTCACCACAGCAGCTGCATTACAGACCACGATAAACGTGTTAACTGTCCTCCTCTTTACTCCTGGACACAGTCAACTGTCCCCTCTGGGCTGCAGAGGAGACATGCCCACACTGAGACATGTGTCTGGAGGGCAGACGCTAAGCAAACACTAAGTGAGGAGAAAACAGCCTAAAAAGGCCCCGTGGCCACAGAGAGAGAGCTAATGAAGCTTTCCGATGTGAATTCATTCCATAATAATCCTACAGAGATCTCAATCTCCTGTGTGGCTTTAACTGCTAAAACACACAAAAACACGCACTTTTTTTTTTGTTTTTTTTTCCCAGAGAGAGACTGTGATCATGAGGCGTGAGTGGGAAGAGGGGTGTTCACCGGCTGCCTCCTCTTTCATGATGCAGCTGGCTGAGAGAGGCTTGTTTAGTTTAGTTTCTTCTCTTTCTTCAGCGTTGTTATTTCTTTTTATACATATATATGTCTTAAACCTCTCCTCAGTTCACGTGTCTTGTTTCATATAATTATTTAACCCCTTTAATCACTTCACTCCTTTCCGTAATCATGTTGTGATGTTTCTCTAGCTTGCTGCGTCTCTCTAGTTGCTATGGCTCGCCCTTATATTTCTCATTTTAATTTCCAATCATTCCCGTCGTCACGTAGGCCGGCTCGAAACCTGTCCAAATGAATCACACTCTGCATTAAATCCGGTCTTTATAACGGAGGCAGATGATGACACCGGCGCGTTTATGCAGGGCCTCAGATTGCGCTCTGCCAGGTGTAGACGCAGCGCGTTTTGAGAGAAAAGCCCACGGGAGCCGAATTGTGGACGTTGCCATCCACTCAGCTTCAGTGAAGAGCTGCGAGCGCATTATACTCCCACAAGCCGTGGCAGCGCTGGTAATATTTCTGGTGGTAATAACGACCGTCGACCGTTTTTTTTTTGTCGCTTCTTTGTTAAAGAATCAGAGAGGGACAAGTTTTCACTCCTCAGATGAAAACCAGGAGTGAGCCGTGGAATTCTGTTGACACTGGCGTCGGTCTTTTTGACCTCCTTCAAAGCCAGACTTTAACTTTGACCATAACGCTTCTCAGTTTGAGCTTCAACAGAACGCCATGACTCATACATGACGTCTGTGAAAACAGGCATCTAGAGCACAGGTCTTCAACAAGGGGGGCCGCTCAGATACTGCAGGGAGAGGGTCGCAAAATCTTTGGTTGATTAGACATTTTTATATATTTGTTTTAAATGTTCCCCCACATATTTAAAGAGAAACTGTTCAGTCCTCAGGTAGGGTTTAATTCTGTCTGAAGTATTATACTAAACTATAAAGCTAGTTTACTTGTATTTGTATTTTTTGATGTGTTTTCTGTACATTTTGCTGTGCTCTTCTGAAAACTGTTCACTAAGTCTCAACTGGACTGAACCTGTAGAGGAGGTTGTGTTTGTATCCCAGCTAAGAGCAACTAGCATCCAAACCCACGTCCAACATGTTGAATTCGTTGTTATATTTTGATAATTACTTATTTACAGCAGCCGTGTCTTGTGTCTCCGTTGCAACCCACTGTTGGATACTCGCATAATGAACATTAGCCACGGTCTAAATGAATGTGATATGAAGATGATTTGAGAATTGCGGACCCAGGCGTCAGGTTATCGATCCAGTTTTAAGTGCACTGGGTTTGTTTGAGGCTGCAGTGATGAGCTTCTGTTCTATTCTGATGCTGTTAACGTTGGTGGTCGCTTTAGTCAGGCTGCCTCTCAGCTGAAATCGCTGTCAAGTACTAATCTTAAGCAATTAAATCAAGGTATCTAGAAGCACAAACTACAACAAGGGTTTTATATTTTTGAAATTTTATATATACTTTTTATATTTTGTTTCTTGCACTTGTATAAATGACTTGTATAAATTATTTTTAATCATTACATTGGACTAATACTGCATTATTGAGCACTATTATATTACATTATGCGTTATTACACATGCAATTATGTTGTTGAAGTATCCATCAAATAAAATAATACAAAATATTAAGTATTAGCTTCGGTTAATGATTCAATAATTATCTTACATACATATTGTTTATGTTTGATTGTTATTTAGGACCTGTTCTTTTACAGAAAACGAAACAAAAACAAGATATATCTCCACCTTCAGTCTTCCTGAGCCACATGGTAAAAACAAAACGCATTAGTATCTCACTGTAATTACACTGTGCATTTTTTCTTTTTCTTTTTTAGATTCAATTCTCTTTTTATATCGACTCACTTGCCGTAAACCACATTGCGGATGAAAGATATTCGGGACAAAAAGAAAAATCGAAAGCTCACCTCACAGAAAAAATGTAATCTAGCAAAGATGGAAAAAGTTAGTAAGACGAGATCAAAGCGATTCTTTTTAATGTCTAACTTTTAAGTGTGCTGTTATTTTTTTCTTTTTTTCCTTCGCAATTCATTTTTCAGTTTGGGATGCTTTGCGGTGCGGCTCCTTAACGTGTAGGCTCTATACTGTACCCTGTTGGTTTATTATAATTGGAACAGGCAGTTTCATTTCAGCCTCGCGGGGGGCGGGGGAGGGGGGCTCATCCAATTTCTCTCAAGAAAATCACCAGGTAATACATAAATTTGGCAGCGTTGTTTCAGAGCTTTTGTCATTAAATGCGTGCGGATGCAAATACATGCATGGGATGTTTACCTGTGAATGAAGGAACGCACAGTTTGTCGCGGAGCTAAATGAGTTCACTGTTCATGCTGACAGATTTAATTCCCATCAGTGCAAGTGGACCATTATGAAAATAGATGACTAAAACACTTGATACATGACACAGACTGTGTTTTTTTATGTATATATATATATTGTATATATATATATATATATATATATATATATACATATATATATATATATATTTTTAGGTGCAGGCACTACCGTGTATGTTTCTGAATGCTGTATTACGTGATTTGAAAGCTTGTGTTTGGTTTTGTGCCGCCTCGTGCTCTCCTCTAAGTGCATGTGTTCTCTCTCCTGGAAGAAAGTGAGTAAATTAAACCAGATTTTAGAGCCTGGAGCATGATGATTCTCCTGACTCTGAATGAGTGGGTCCGTCCTTAATTGAGCCTCCGTGAAAAACCTTGTGTCGTTGTGCGTCTTAACGCTTGTGGGCATCGGCCTGCACCATGACCCAGGGACTAAAGTATAATCTCGTGACTTTGAACCTCTTTCAAACTTTCATCACTACCAGTGTTACACTACATATAGGGTTGCCTTAAAGGAAGTCACTTTGCACGCATACCATGTTATCTCTGATGAAAAGGTCACATGACACTTTGGCCTCATGATAGGCCCGATTTCATTCAATGAGGCTAAGAAACAGGTTTAAAATAGAACCCCATGTGTTAGTATTTTACAATTATTGTGTCACCACCTACTTTTGGATTATATCAGATTTATTTCTAAAAATTGAAGTTCATATTAAGCTAGGTAGTTAGTTCAAAGCCGACAAATAGGCACTAAAACAGACATTTTGAGTTTTTTTGGTTCTCCTCATGGGTAAAATTCAGACCGTGTCCAGTTAGTGCACAGCAGTTAAATTCAGTGGCTATCAGAGAGCATTTACTTAGAGAGCATACTATAAACACTGCAATGTGAACACTGTTGTCAGGTCTGCACACTGAATTATATGCTTACCCCAGTATAAAGAAAGTATTATAGGATCTTAAGTGGAAACTAGCTTCAAATGAAACCTGTGAGGATTATTTGAAAGTTACCAGCCCTTAAAGACGAATTAAATGTTTATTGTTGATTCGTAATAATCATCATATTCTTGGATTTGATTGGCATCAAATATTCCGTACCGGTCCAGCTCGCGTATAAAACAAAACATCCTCCTGGTGACAGTTGCGGAGCTGCTTTCTGGGGTTCTTATTATTAAAACTGTGCAGTGCACCAATCGGGCATAACATTACGACCACCTTCCTAATATCGCGTACGTCTCCCGTGTGCCTCCAAAACAGCCGTGACTCATCATAGAATGGACATGGGTCTTCTGAGGACGTCCTGTGGTGTCTGGAAACAGGATGTTGTTGTCGGGGGCCTTTGAATCCCATTGGTTGAGGGGAGGGGCCTCTGTGGATCAGACTTGTTCCACTACATCCCAGGGATATTTGATCAGTTTGGGACCTAGTGAATTTGGAGGCCAGGTTGAGTATATATCATCTATGAAAACTGATTCACACAGAAAGGACTTAGCTAAAAAATAGTCACTTTTCCTGTTTAATGTTATGGCTGATCGGTGTATGTATGACATCTACTAGTAAACTGTGTGTGTATAGAGACATTTTTGGTCATTATGTTTTTTTTTTTTGAAGGAGGTCTTCACTGTCTCTTTTAAACTAGCCAATGGGGACACCGCTCTGGTTAATAGCTGAGAGCCGGACAGTTCCACTCGGCTCTGTCCGTCTCTCTCCTTCATCATCTTCATGCCTTCCATTTGATTGGTGAATTCACCAGTTAAATGGTTCCCGTCTTGTCAGGCAGCAGCAGCAGCAGCAGCAGCAGCAGCAGCAGCAGCATGCTTGAGGGAAGCTTTCAAAGTAGAACCTTTTCCATCTCCTCCGGATAGAGCGGACGTCACTGGCTGGGAGTCAGTTCCAGCGAGGCCAAAGTCATTTTTATAAACATTAGAAGCGGGAGTCGCGCTGTGGATTGTAACGTACGACGGACTGTCTTTGTCCAGTGGGTGTTTTATGATATATCGCGTGTGTCAACCTTCCTTATGGGAGCGGTTCTGCTCACGCACACACGCACAACCATACACACACATGTACACAAACACGAATAGATTTGTCATAGGGATGTGCTCAGGTAAGCACAAAAGGCCTTGAAAAGTGAGGTGTGACTGTGTGAAAAATCTGCACTATGAGAGCCGGAAGTCTGAGACATTGAGTATGCATTCATTTGAAAAAAAAACAAAAAAAACATTTCATTTTGCCTGAATGAGACCATCCGGGCTGTCTGATGCATGTCTCTCTCTCTCTCTAACACACACACACACACACACACACTGGAGTCTCTCTGTTTCTCATTTATGTGCAAATACACTGATGTTTCATCATCTTCATCCTAAAAGATCAAACAAGCCGGGGCCAGGTAGGCGTGATACGATCTGACTCTCACAAAAGATGCCAGCTGAGCAATAGCCTGCTTCAGCAACATGAGATGCACTGTTGTGATACCAGAGGGCTGCGAGTACACGCGCCACGGAGGCTCATCTCAGAGATTATTCTTTAAGTATTTCCGTTCCCGGCTTCTGTCCTCAAACGTGTTATAATTAAAGAGAATTAAGCTTAGGATAATGAAGAGAACATTTAAAAACGTGTTGAGACACCGGCATGATAAAATCCTTTGTAGGTCTACTAAAACGCAATAAATTAAACTTCGACTCGGCTCTGTCACGTCTGTGCGAAGCATCCACATCTCGTTTTTTTTTTTTTTTTTTCCCCGTCTGTGCGGCTTTTATTTTCAGTCTGTCCCTCTCTCGCCTCCCTTCTCAATGGAGAGGGGATTACAAGAGCATCGCTCAAACCATGTCTCCGCCGAAATCCATCTGTCATCTCGCTCCCTGAGCAATATTTCTGTATTGCTCCCAAGTGGGAAGATCAAATATTTGGTACTGCGCAGCCAAATCCGTTCAAAGGTTCTCAGTCGACGCCCTAATCCCTGGAAGAGTTTCTTTTTCATTCTAAAGCCAATTATTTCACATCAGATCAAAGACATTTATTCATCATTTACAGAGGATAAGCTGAATGTAGTGGGACTCCCTGCACGCGCACACACACACACACAGTATGGACAGATGTAGACTGTACATGGGTCCATGTTTCACCCTGGCACCAGTTGTTTTCTGCTGAAGCTACATCCCCACTTCACCATTATCCTCTCATCTTTCCGCAGGTGCACGTGAACGGGGGTGGTGAGGTTTGTTCCCAGCATGCCACTGGCACGGCAGCTTCACCGGGCCACAGCGTCCACAGCTAGCTGGACCATCGCTTTGACTCTCCTTCTTGCTCTACAGGTAAAAGTGGTCAGGCAGAATAGCTATTTTTTTTTTCTTGAGCAACACTGTCGACAGGGTTTTTCTTCTTCTTCTTCTTCTTCTTCTTCTTCTCCTTCTTCTTCTTCCTCTTAATATTCATTATTTATTTCCAGTCTACTATTTTTGGCAGCCATGTTAATCACTTGGCTCTGGGCACAAATCCACAGAAATTCTATCCTGGCCAGCTCGAGTATCTAACAGAAGTAATGATTCAGGCTGCCTGCGCGCAAGGCTCGGTTATTATTATTATACGGTTTCAGCCATTACGCTCTCAGGTTTTGCAGTCGAACACCTTTATACCCTAATGTTCCCGCGTGAATTGGCTTTCAGTTCTCAGGCGGCAGGTGTGGAGGTGTGTCAAACACAAATGGACAATTGCGGGCTTCTCATTTCTCTTTAGTCTTTGGCAGTGACGACCGCTCCTCGCAGATTTAATCAGTCTTGGCCGACCGCACGTTATTTGGCTGTGTCTCCGACTGACTTATCGATGATTCCCTCGGATATAATGGACATGAAAGAAAGATATAAAAAGAGAACTGGTATAATATGGTGTATATAAGGCCATGGAGTTATATGTAGCCCACATATTACAGTAACTAGTTAAGTGTGCGCTATTTTGCTTGTGAGTAAGGCTCAGTTTCACTGTGCACTGTGTTAGCATTTAAAGATATGCCATTTATAGCTGATGTAGAAAATAAAACAAACTGTGAATCAACTTTTGTTTTTAAAAGTAAGTAAAAGTTTTCAGTAAGACATTAAATCCAGTAGCTATTCAGTTGACCCGGCAGAGTTTGTCTGCCTTCACATTAAATATTAGATTTTCTTTCTGAATTGTCTGCCACAAAGAAGGCACAATCTCAAAAGACTCAGCTGTCATCACAGTCTTTTGAAAATAACCCAAATTTTTAATGTCAGAATCACTTTGTGAGTTTTGCAGCCGGTGAAGAAATCCTTCATACTCTCTATTATTAGTGTCATCTTGTTTCGCGTCCCCTCCCCCGGGTTCTTTTCGTAGTCTTCACTCCGCCGCTTAATAAACTCAAGACACAAAGGACAAAAACTAGTGGGATCCCCCGAGTCCGAACCACGTGCGGTGTTGTTTTGTTTCATATTGTGTTTCGCTCCAGGGCGCCGCTCACGCTGCTCCGTCAGGGGACAACAAGCTGGTGCGCACCACCAGGGTGAGGAGGCAGACCCCGGGGGGGGATCAGCCCTCCTCGGCTTCCTCAGCCAACCAGACCTTGCGGGATCAACCTGTGGTCTTTAACCACGTCTACAACATCAATGTACCCTTGGAGTCTCTGTGCTCCGTTGACCTGGATGCCTCCGGACCACCTGACGGTGAGGTCGTCTTATTGATTAAGTGTTTTGGTAGAAACTTAATATAGTATGTATGTGTGTGTGTATTTATGTTGTACACTGTTGGAATCATACTAACTTAGACCTACTCTGCTCATCTTTTAGGTTCTCGTGGCGAGTTGGGATCTAGGCCTTCTATGGAGGGTCCAGTGGATCCAGTCGGACCGACAGAATACACTGAGCAGACGCTGGATGCTGACAGTCAGGTAGAATAAAGTCATATTATATTTGTGTGTAATTAACGGTAGATACATCGATCAGCCACAACATTATAACCGCTGACAGGAGAAGTGAATAACATTGAGCATATTGCGACAATTAAATGTTCTGCTGGGAAACTTTTGGGCCCAGTGTTTATTCTTGTGAATGTTACTTAGACATGTAGCTTAGACACTTACTTAGACACTCCTTGATGGCAGCAGTCATCCCCAGCAGGATGCAGTCTGACACACACACAAAAACGCTTTTAGGAGCAACTAAAAAAAAAAAAAAAAACATGAAAAACTGCCCAAACTCACTAGATCCCAAACAGATGAAGAATCTGTGGGATGGCATAAAAAAAGGCATCAGTTAATTCTCAGGCTTATTCAAGGATAACAGTTTCTCCTCCTCCGAGGAACTTTCAAAGAAATTTCATTTGCCCAAAACTCACTTTTTTCGTTATCTACAGGTCAGGGATTTGACGCGTCACGTTACCATGTTTTCCTGACAAACCTGGTCCTAATCCAGTTGACACACTTCTCCCCTTCAATCCAGTATCTGTGAGAGCGCTCTCAACATTATATCAAAAGGTCACTGCGTTGTCGCATTTGACGTTGGACGGTACCAGGAGGGCATGGGAACGTGACCTAAGGAATTCGATAGCTGCTGATACTCTGTCCTGGAATTAATCCATAAATCCTCAACTCTGTGCAAGACATTGCCTAATACAGTTTAAAGAGGTTCATTAAGCTCATATGTCCACATCCAAATTAGCCAGCATATACCTGCACAATACCCCCCACCTGTAGCAAACTCAAACCAGGGGACGCAACACTTTTCCCATGTATTGGCTGTGCCCTCAACTGCAATCTTGATCCGGACCCTGTGATTGCTCTGTTTGGTTCTTCTGGGGACGAGGTTCTCCGAATGACTTCCACTGAGCGCCATATGATTTCCTTTTCCTCACTCCTGGCCACGCGGGCCATTTTGCTGGGATGGAAGGAGTCGGCCTCGCCCACACACATTCAGTGGCTCCGAGACATTATTTTTACACCAAATCTGAAAATAATAATAGAAAAATTTGGAAGCGAAGAATCTGCGGGATGATCCATAAATCCACGTTACACCCTCAGAAGACCCCTGTCCATTCTCTGATGAGTCACAACTGTTTTGGAGGCACAAGAGAGACCTACACACTATTAGGAAGATGGTCATAATGTTAAGCCTGATCGGTGTAAGTAAGCTGCTTACTTTTTTGAGGGATTAGGCCAATGGGAAAAGTGAATAATTACTAAAGAAATCATATTCACACCAAACATTTATAGGGATGTGTTAGAATCGTTTAGTAACTGGTCCTGTGCAGACTGGTAACGTGGCCGTTCACTCTCTGCTAATTCAGCCCAAAAGGAGTTGATGAAAATGCGATAATGTGAAAACAATGTGGTAATTGGAAAGGGGAGGCTCAAAGTGACGGAGTCACAGATAATTATCACACTGCTATGCGACGTCTTCTGGGTTTACAGAGCTGATAGCTCGCGTCAGCCCACCGTTAAGCTGTCTTGCTGGCAACCGCTGTTTTGGCAAACCCTCACCTCTTTAAAAGCATGGACCTTTTCTGCAGCAGTTTTCAGAGGGAAAAAAAAAGAAAAAGCTGTAAAAACCCACTGTAGTTACCCAGCGTCAAACATCAGACAGGTAGTTAGTGGAGCATTTGGCAGCTAAAGAAGGAAAATAAGGAGCAAAAACAGAGCTAAAAGAGCGAATGTCTTCATCTGGTGGCCGCAAACACGACTCAAAGTGCTGGGTAACGCTCCTCTGCTCCCGCTTGATTTGAAAACGAGTTGTTTCTGTCAGCCTATATTCTTAGGATGCTCCAAAAGGGCACACTTTTTCAGCGAAATGCGACTACACATTTTACAGTCTCCCTCACAGACTTCACAGCTAAACTGTCTGTGGGCTTGTTGCCGTGTTTACTCTGTTCACTTTGAGGACGGACAGCCAGTCGTCAGTCCCTGAAACCAAAACCTTGAAAATAGATTTAAAAAAAAAAACAAACAACTGTCCTTCTTGCTCAGGTAACATTCACTCACCGCATCAACATCCCAAAAGCAGCGTGCGGTTGTCCGGCGACGACCACGATCCAGCAGCTCGCCACCCGAGTCGAGATGCTGGAGAGAGAGGTGTCCATGCTCAGGGCTCAGTGTGGATCTGGATGCTGTGGGGACAGCTCGGCCATGGGTGAGTGCACTGCCACAAAGCATACAGGAAGTTTTTGTCTGTTTATTGTCTATACACGCCACGTGCGCCGAGTATTTAAAAGCAACGATACAAAGGACGTCAGGAGAAAATTTGATCAGGCTGCCTGAGAATAGCAGCGCTACAGATTAACCAGGTAGGAAACAGGAGACGGACGGCAGCAGAATATTGATGCTAAAGGGCAGCTTGTTTTTTTGTCTGCCGCGCAGTCTGATGGGCTAAAAGCTTCGGAGGAACCTTTGATGCCGGCGAAAAAAAATATTTTGTTCACTATTCAGGAGATGCTGCCATTATAATATGAGGGGACTGGAGAGGGTAGAGTAACAGAATATATTATGGTTAAAGGATCTGCTCTATTGACACCATCGCCCCATTCAAATATTTTCTGAGAACGCTCCATCTCTGTAGTGAGAATATGATTATCTTCAGCAGTCACGATCAGAATCGGAAAGAGGATGAAATGCTCAGCCGAGGGGGATGATGGCAGGATGGGAAGAAAAAGCTTTTCATGGATGTTTTGACTGCGGTTTTTCCCCCATCGAGGCACCGAACCGGTCACAAAATTGAAGGTTTATTTAGACTAGCTGTCTCAAAAATACGCAGAATGTTAATAACCTGTCCCAGAAAGTTAGATTTGAGGACGATGCTATGGACATATTTGGATGCACCAGTTTGTCCAGTGGTACACTTTTGAGAATGCACGACGTGTCGCTCACCTCTTTCTGTTCTCGCTGGCTTTACGCCATCGCTTGTTTGTTTTCCCGCAAGTGTGTAATGCACATGCTAACACTTCCTGATGCTGTCACTGTGGCACACACTCGACAATGAGCATGGCAATGCATGGGATCAGAAATTAATGTTGTGAGAATAGCAGCATGATCTTCTAGTATATTTTATTCAATGTAGCATTTAAGAGTGTGATATGTAATTATTCGCCAATATTGACGGCCTGTCAATAATAATGACACGTATTTCTTTCCACTTAAAGTCCTTTTGTCACATATTATAAACCTGCATACCTTCCTTCCTCCCAGGCCGCTTTGACTTCGTCCCAGGCTGCAGCGGCCACGGCAGCTTCAGCTTCGACATGTGCGGCTGCATCTGCGAAGAAGGCTGGACCGGCAAGAACTGCTCGGAGCCGCGCTGCCCCAACGACTGCTCCGGCCAGGGCGTGTGCGTCGAGGGGGAGTGCGTGTGCGACCGCGACTTCGGGGGCGACAACTGCTCCGAGCCGCGCTGCCCCTCGGACTGCTCGGGCCGCGGGCTGTGCATCGACGGCGAGTGCGTGTGCGAGGAGTCCTTCACGGGCGAGGACTGCATGGTCGGGAGGTGCCTCAACGACTGCTCGGACCAGGGCCTGTGCGTCAACGGGACGTGCCAGTGCCGGCCCGGGTACGTGGGCGAGGACTGCTCGCTGGTGTACTGCGCCAACAACTGCAGCAAGAAGGGAGTCTGCAAGGAGGGCTTCTGCGTCTGCCAGGACGGCTTCGCCGGGGATGACTGCAACTCTGGTAGGCTATTAATTTTTATCCTCCGCTGCACTTATCAGTTTGATCCTCCTGACTGTTGGCAAGTACAAAAAGTAGTTTGTCTGACATTTGAGGGTTCAGCTCCCTGAAGCAGAAATTCTAAGCAAAGAAGTTGTCCTCGCCTAACACTCTGTGACGGTGCGACCGGGATCCAGCCTAAACAGATTTCAGAATGACACTCTGTGACCTCCAGACAGTACGGGCTCAATTCACGAATAAGGGAACAGGTTTATTTTAAAAGGAAAGCCTGAGCATTAGATAGAGTGCCTCTGTTACTCACGAGATTTTTCCATACGTCAATTCCTGCCACTGTCGCGTAGCTCAGTCTTTATTAAACGAAACATCCTGACATTCTTCGTCAAGCAAGAAAAAATGAGAGTTATGCTCTTGATCGGGAACCTTAACCAATAATAAGACCACTTCCCACAAGGTATTCTTCACATTTAGCCGTGGATGGGGTCATGTGCTGTAACACGTCAATAATACATGACATTTAGATCCTGTTCTGTCTAAATGTCTAATATATACATTAAACCCGAAGCTATCAATTTTACAATTACGCGAAGCACAGAAAAGCAGCAAATTCTCATAGTAGCTCTGGCCTTTCCGCTTGATATATGACTGGAGCAATTTTCGCATTTGTTGCTGATACATTTTGTGGATATACCGTCCCTGGAAAGGATATTTATAAAGATAGGGCGGCTAATAGGTAAGGCTGTCTTGTGCCACGGAGGGGAGGAGGAAGTTCGAAGATAGATAGAAAGTCTCGAGCAGGTGATTTAATTTATCACCGAGGATTAATTATCGCGACAGCCTGTGTTTGGATGGAAAGAAATGTTTCTGGCGTATACATCTCCTCCGCCCCGGCATTATCAGTGCGCTCGCAGCCCCCTGAAAAATAAACGCCTGTGCTCCAGAATGCCAGCGGCGGGGCGCGTGACTTGCTGGACAGCAGAAGGTGTAACAGCCTTCATTTGTCAAAAGTCACATTCATCCAGGGAGAGGGCTGTCACATTAGCTGCTGCTGAGACAGCTTCTGAGCCGTGCTCGCCTTTGTTCAAAGCCGGCTCTCCACGCCGAAATATCAGATCCTCCTCCGCCATTGGAGGCAGCTGTCAACGAAGTGACGGATGAGGACAGGCAGACGAGCGAGCGATCGAAAAGACAGGGATGGAAAATCATATTACTGAGGCTGATTCCTCCGCGCTGCCCTCCAGTTTAATATCTGCGAAGTGAGATAGGCCGAATTGCTTATTTCTCCGTAATTAGAGGCTAAAATAGCCGCTGCTGGTAGGAGATAGTTTGCTGAATACAAAACGAAGCGGTTCAATTACCAGTAACTAGTAGGGTGACAGGCCTAAGTGTTTCATGCTATCAAAAGCCGAAGAAAGCGGTTTGTATTTTTGCTTCAATTACGGTGGCCTATATTCTCCACTGTGAGAAATAATGGAAGGTGCCGAATGTAAATGGGATGTTTGAGGCGTGGGGTTTCCGCAAAAGTCGCTTTACATAAAAATATATCCACCCACAGAGCAGAGATCAACTTGCGCTGAGGAGTGACATTCAGTCTCTACAGCGGAGGCATTCCACAATCATTTCGCTGAATCCTGACGCCGCCGTGGAAGAGCAGCTGCAACGTTCTTGTTTTGAAGACACCCGTTGAGTGCTGCGGTTGTGATATTTCCATTCTTGTTACTGCAACACAGATCTGAAGCTCCGCAGAAGATATATATATATATATGTGTATGAAAACCACAGAGAAGTTTGATATTGCCCCGTATGCGTGTGTTTCTCATTGCTTTATTTTGTTGCCCTAGTCAGAGTCAGTCATGATTGCGGCTTTATCGGTTAACAGCTTGACTTTTTGTCTTGGACACAGTTGCGGCGTGGAAGTCTTTTTTTTTGTATAAAGCAGCTTTGTGTCCAGTTTTAAATTTGACACACGCCCTTCATTGCGCGGTCAAACGCTCATATGATTCCTACACCTCAGCTGACAACCATGCAGTTAAAAGGCACAAACAAATGTTTTTGTCATGGACAATTTCAGCAGAGTGAGAACATACACCGATCAGTCATAAGATTATGACCACCTTCCTGTACATTAATAATATTGTGTAGGTCTCCTTTGGCCTTCTGAGGGTGTAGAATGTTATTAGTGGGGCTCTTTGGGTCCTATGGGTTGAGGGGAGGGGCATCTGTACATCAGGCTTGTTCCAGCGCATCCTACAGATCCTCGATTAGTTTGGGATCTAGCTAATTTAGAGGCCACATCAACACCTTTTACTATTTTTCATGTTTTTTGCGTTTTTCCTGAAATGTTTTTGTGTGTGTGCCTGTTCAGGCTGCATCTTGCTGGGGATGGCTGCTGCCATAAAGGAGTGTTGTTGCTATGGGGTCTGGTCTAGGTGGGTGGTACATGTCTAAGCAACATCCACACGAATGCCAGGTCCAAACATTTCCCAGCAGAACATTGAATTGTCACAAGATGCTCAGTGTCATTTATTTTGGTTTTAATTCTGCAGCTGAACGCAGTAATTATACTTGTTAATGTGGTTTTGATTGAAATTGTGTTGTAGCTTGTGGCAAAGGTTCTTCAATATCCTGAACAGTTTTACGGCACTAAAAACAAAAAATACGTTTTCTCTTTTCATGATATGACAAAATTCATTCATCGTATATTTTGGAGGGGACATTTCGCTGTCCAAAAGAGACCCGATCTCCTCCTAAACAGCACGTCCTAACTCTTCAATCGATCAGTTATTCAGTACCGCTTCTCCTTTAAGGGTCACATGCTGGGACACTTCCCAAGCAGCATTGTGTGCGAGTGGCATGGTATAGCCTGTAGAGATCACCAGTCTGTCACAGGCCTAACACAGAGAGACAAACAACTGTTCACACTCACACGCACAACCACAACACATTAATAATGAGCAGTGAACACCTCCCAGGTCTTAGGGATGTGGGAGGAAGCTAGAGTAGAGTGACAACAGGCAGAAAGGCCCCTTGCCGGGCGGGAATTGCTAGAAATTTGCAGCACAGGCGCTCGCCCTCCTCTTCCTTGTGTGCAGCATGTCCAGACATTTTTTAATTCACAAACAGAGCAGCACATTTCTCATTTCTCACGAGACAATCTGTTTGGCAGTGGCAACCTGATGTTTCTGGCAAACAAGGGTTGGTTTAGTGTATTGTTGCCTCCGTCTGGTATATATATATGTGTGTGTATATATATATTCCTTTTGTCTTGTCTATGTATGTATATATAAACCTTTTACTCTGTGAATCTGCAAAAGATTTACTTGTCAGAATGGTAGATTCAAAATTCATACATGCCATAGGACAAATTTACGAATGTTTTTGCCTCGTAGAAAACATCAGAAACAGCTGGTAGATATCCTGAATCTAGCATGCGACTAGGACCTTGTTTGTGATGCCAAACACAATCTGAAACTCAACAAAGTACGACTATTTATTGTAGACCAGTGCAAGGAAGAAAAAGAACAACAACTACGTTACACAAAACAAGCTGTCTCGCACAGCGACCTCAAATCACAGTATATTACACACACACAAAAAAGAATCAGTCCAGCCAGTTAAGCAAATTAGTAAGAGAAATTCTGTCGCGCATTGCAACCTGAAGGTAAGTGATTCCTTTGATGGTGCGCTGAACTCTTCTTGAGTTGTACCGTCAAGGTCTTAGTTCAATGAATACTGACTTCAGACGAGGTCCCTTTTAAAAGCAAACCTAAGGAATAATACATTCCAGAGGCCTGGCTTTGCAATTTTCCCAGACACTGAGACAATAAAATCCTTGAACATCTGAGTTAGTTTACAAGTGATCTAATCGGTCAATCACTATGCTGTACATTTATCTCGTTGACCCCTTTAGCACAGGACAACAAAGCCATTTATCAGGGCTCTGTAGGGACTCCCTTCACTTGTTTGAGTCTTCTTTTACTTTGTATCCAGCTATAGTGTGGAAGTAGTTGATCTTTCAGACAATTTCCACCACAGTGGTCCCTCTGACTGTCCTAAGCTAACGTTGGGCCGCCTAAGATGTCTCACACAAATTTGGGGTTGTGATGCATTTGATCTTTGTTCTTCAAAACAAGTATATGGATTCAGAGCAGCTCATCTGAGGTAACCTTGAGGAACTTGAGGACTGTAGTGTTGAAGTAGAAACTCTTCCTCTTCTTCTGCCCTATGGATTGTTGGTCCCTCTTCTGGTTTGTTTCCTCGCTGAGTTGAACTGATGAAATAAGTTTGGCTAAGTGAATTCTGCAGCAGCTGTCCCCTCTGTTTTGAAATCAACAAGCTACCGTACTGTACAAGCTCCCATCTGTCGAGTGCGTGAGAGAGTAGCTGAAATGGCTACTAAAGTGTCTAAAAGTTCCCGGAGGAGGGCTGAGTGCTGTGCTGTAGTGTCCTGTATCACAGGGGTGAGAGGTTGTTTATCACACTGTCACATTCACTGCTCCTTTACTCCTTCTCTCCTTTCTCTGTCTCTCATTTAATCATCTCTCATTGTTAATTACTCGCCGTCTTCTAGTACATCTTCTCCTGTTCGCCTCGGTCCATCCATCCTGTCCTTTCCCTGTCCTCTCTGTCTTGTCTTCTCCTCCGTCGTGTCCTTCACTTGTCTCCCTTCCTCCCCTTTTTGTTGTTTTCTGGCAGCGGGAGCAGTAAACACTCTTGCTTATGCAGCCACATTTGCATTCATCACCACCTCTCAGGTTTATGGCTTCACGATCTCCTCCTCAGCCTCTTCCTGCCACAAGCGCCCGCTTCCTTTTCTGGCTGGAAAGCACATTCACAAGGCAGCCTGCTCAAGTATGCGATAAAGCTGTCGGGTGATTTTAATTAATACATACAGGGCTTTTCCTGGTTTAAAATGGAAGGGCATGGTTACACGCAACAGTAAGCGTGACTGGTCCATTGTATACTTTGCAATACTATATTACTAATAATATACCATGAACACAATATCTTTCTTGAAAAGACATTGATATTCAAGATCATGTTCATAGATACAACGCAGGCTATTTAGCCATTTGAATCAGGAAGCCGTCCTTCTTGAATAGCCATGGTTGATAATCACCTCTAACCTCTTCCATTAATGTCCAATAGATTTTTCTTTTTCCTCTGGTGCGCTGGTTACAAATTGTATTTTTGGAAATATGTCGCACTAAATGGGTCCACTTCCACTGTAGTCCTGGACCGACAAATCGAGCACTAGAGAGGACATTTTTATGTCGAAGTGTCAACCATCATACGTTTGCCTACACTTTTGCAAAGATTGGTTGCAGTCTGTAACTTTACCACTAGATGTCACTCAATCTACCACACTGGTCCTTTAAAGTGTCCTTTTTATCAGAACTTAATTAATGGCATATGTAAGGTTTGATGAAGGCTTCTGACAATGAGTAAATCCATGAACCTTCATCTTTTCTGCTGAGCCTAAAAAACACTTTATGCAGGACATTTCTGCTCAATGTCAACCTTGTAACGATTGTATGACCTTCCTTTGAGCTCCTCAAGAGCTGCTAAGAAACACATGGTTCTCAATAAAGGTCAGAGTCAGTGTGGACTGATTGGATATAATGCTTCAGCCAATCATTTCCAGCAAATGCAGTTTTATCACACATGTTGTACCCTAGCATGTTACAACAAAGGTGATTAAATATTGAAATTAAGAGAATGCAAACCCACAGGATAAAATATTACAAATATATTTTTTCTTTTTTGTCGATTTATTAGTTGCACCAGCCATGAACTTGAATGTACGAGGAGTGACCGATCGAACCATTGACCTGGAATGGGAGGGGTCAGTGGTGCTGACAGATTTCTTAGTGACTTACACACCGGGCAGCCCCGGAGGTAAGTACAGATCTATGCTGCCCTTTAATAGAAAATGTCATGAAAACTTATACGGACTATACTTCTGTGCATCACTGTATCCTTTTACCTGTCTCCCTGTCAGGTGTGCAGATGGAGATAAGGATTCCAGGCAACACCACCACATGCACTATCTCAGGGCTGGAAGCAGGCTTGGAGTACAACATCAACGTGTTCGCTGTCATTAACAACAGTATCAGCGTTCCTGCAAGCATTACTGTGTGGACCTGTAAGTTTAGTGCGGTGGGGGTTATGAGGAGGTTTAGCTATGTTTGGTTCATATGTCAGTACCTCTTACTTTCACAAAATGTCCTCAGTATCCTCCAATGTTGCACATGCATTCATACATTCACACTCTCATGCTCTCAGACTTGTCTCACCCAAAGATGTTCCTCAGTGTCAATAGAGGGTATGCACTGACGTCACTGCCACCCGAGGTTACGCCCAGCAGAGTGGCAAAAACATGGTGAAATGTATCGTTAAATAGAACGAGATCGGGAAAAAATGTGGATTATCAGATCAAATTAAGGTCAATGGGCTTCACAAAGATCCACACCAACTAGTATGGATTTGGAAAAGTGGATTAGTCTCAGTTAGTTTTAGGTCATTTCAGTTATGATAAATGTTGCTAAATAAAAGATGCTAACGCTAAGAGCATTAGCCATAGAATACTGTAGCATCTGACCAGACGTTAAAAGGATGACAAAAAGTGATGCAAATATTTTGTTCATTGTTTTATTGTTATTTATTGTTGCCACTGAAATAGTTAAGTATTGTCGGCCGTAACTACGCCAAAACAACAACATTAACAAACTTATCTGACAGCCCGCCAGGACACAACCTAAGAAGTAACTTAACGAATGACTTCATCGAAAAATACAGCATAAATGAATATTACCTGACACTAAATGAGAACAACACCAGTTGTTTCTTCGTAATGCAGCGATCCGTTTACTCCTCTTTTCTTTGTCAGTCGGAGATATCCGTAAAAATATATCTCTGACTGCTTTTCAAATCCGTTGGTACAGTCAGTTGCACAACAGCTCTTCCCCATTTTTTAAGATTAATTTTACAATTTAGATGCTATTAAAGCTCACGATTCAACTGATGCTGCTAATCTTCATCTTCAACTGTCACTTTTTGCCGCTCAGTGGCCGTAACCACGGAGACTTCGCCTGCTGTGACGTCACATGCATACCCTCTATAGAGTGAGCCCAACACGTGTTCCTCTGTGATTTTCACCTTTAACAACTGCTCAGTGTCACTCACACACACTCTGGTATGATTTAGTGGCAGGTCATAGAGTCTGACAAGGAAACACATCAGTTCTTTTCATCCTAACCAAAAGAACGCTGACTCATCAAAGACAACATTGTATCAGCTGATTTGTGGCTGCATACAGTTTGCTGCTTAGCTGGTAACATTATCCTCCATTTCACAGAGAAGTGAATTTAATTTCAGTGGTCAGTGAATACTTCGAGTCTTTAAATCATTCGGACCGTTCCGATCAGGCCGCTTTAAGTGAGGACATGATTTATCGTGTTTTCTTTCCTAAAGTTATTAATAAAACGTAGTATTTGATTAGCTGTGAAAAAAAAAAAACAAATTGGGTACTTACAGTAGCTGACTGGCTTGGAGCCTGTTTTTACCATTTTGCTATGAGTAAGTATGAGCAGAAGGTTTTATGGAGCAGAAATGAAATGAATAAAGTGGAATGTAGCAGAACAGAGAGGAAATGTGCGAGAGAAAGGTTCAGCGATGGAGTTAAGATTTATGGGCTGTGTGGGTCACCGAAGAACAATAATACATCTCTGGCTACCTCTCCAGATCTCTCCAATCCGGATAGTTTAGTCTTCAAATCCATCACTGAGACGTCGGTGGAGGTCCAGTGGAAACCCTTCTACTATTCCTTCGATGGATGGGAGATCAGCTTCATCCCCAAGGTAGAGTGAGGCTGTGCGGCACCGCCGTCCTACTGTAACGCATAAAAGACAGACTGCAATGTCCTTGTGTGGGAAGGACAAAAGCAAAGAGATGTACAACGGTTTTACCCGCTCTCCCGCTTACAGTACGGCTTTTATTTTGAAATCTTCTTGAAAAGAATCATTGCTAAATCGCACTAATGCCGGTCAATAAATGGCTTTGGATGTCCGGGGAGAAAAATAACTGTATGGATTTTATTTTTTCTTGGGGTTTTTGCTCAGCTTGAAGCCCGTACCAAATTAAACAAGCGGATTGTCTTCAGCTTATTGGCTATTAGATGGATGAGCCATTAAACTCTTTTCCCGAATAACCCTCTGTAAAGCCATACCGCGGCCGAGTTCATAGCCAAAAAGGAAAAACCTTTCTCTTTCTAATTCCTGCTGTAAACTCAGGTACTCTCTGAGCTCTAATCTTCTCCCCTCTCACAGTAATTGGTTTTCTCCTTTAAGGTGTACTCCGGGGAGATATCCTTTGGTCCAGCCAGCCACTAAGCCTCATATCTGATGTTAAGATTTTTTATTTTTGATTTTTTTTTTGGTGAAGGGGGGCAGTTTATTTTTGTAGCACTTTTAAGGATAAAAGACTTGTAAATTAAGATAGCAGTGGGCCACCTAATTATATTTTGGCGCTATTAACTCTCCATGCGTTTATCATTTCCTCCATGTATCACCACTGTCTCTCTTCTTCCAGCATCTTCCGTCCTCCTCACCCTTCCCTCCTAATCTCTTGTTCCACCACCCGCCCCGTAACCTTTTCATCTCCAGCCTCTTGAAACTGCCCTCCATCCTTTTTCTTTCACCTCTGTCTCCGTCGTTTTTTCAGTATATGCTCTTACCTCAGTCTCTCCTCGCTTTTCTCCTCTAACTCAAGCCATGGGGGAAATCATATTAAGAGTTGGCAGTCCCACCCTCTGTGGATTTACTCCAGCAGTGGGGGATTGTGAATTTTGACAATCTCGTAATGGAAGTAGGCATGAAAGCTTTGGCCTATGCGAACAAACGCAAAACTCACCACCCTGCAAAGAGGAAACAGAGAGGTAGAGAGGAAAGGGTGAACTCCAGGACAAATACATTCCTATTCAACATTAAACCGCCATTAGTCTCTGCAGCTTCTTATATCTTATATTTTGGGCTTTCAGTTAGAAATTACATTTTTAAAGTCATCAATCAATCAATCAATACTCCTTCTAGAAGTGCAGCCATTAAATACAAGTTTAATATTGAGTAATATATGTCTTTTGTTTAACAGTTTCTCATAAATTCATTTTGCTGCTACAGTGTTTGAAATTCAACTCACACACGATCACACACAGTCGCGTATGTAAATTAAATTGCAAATTGTGAGAATATTTATTTTGCATTTAAATTATTATTTGCTACAACTGTGTATGCTTGTATAATAGTCATATTTAAATGTTGATATATTTGCATTTTGTATTATTTCCTGATCAACGTTTATTTTCCTTATTTACATATTAAAAATAAACTTCTCTCATTTATTCATTCATGCATTCATACTGATTAGAGATTGCAGTGCAGTGCCTAAGGAATGCAAGGTTCTTTATCTAAAGATATATATATACATATGATAATGTTATTGACTAATATTAACCAAGATATTATTGACTGTGAGCAAAAACAGGAAAATGAGGAACCTCCCCACTCTAGAGCAGTGACTAGAGAGATGTGTACTGTGGAGGAACACCCAATATCTAGATCTAGAATCTAGAAGAATTATGGTCATGTACAGCCATTAAATACAATCTTAATAGACCCTTTTACAGCCTACGTCATGACTACATCGAGGCTCTTAGCCGGAGGCAAAAAGCACAGAGCAGAATAGGAGGCTAGCTGCTGCTATCAGAGCTGCTATCACCTTGTTGGAGCCAGAATCGGAGGAGCACAGTTAATAGCTCCAAAGTGAAATTGCACAACCCAAAACATCTGTTAAGTCTTGGCTATTCAGGATATGGTTATTAACATCTAAGGATTTGTACGTCCTCCAACGATGTGCGTACAGGTCGGTCGTTCTCATCCCTTTGATTAATGTTAACTTTTCCAAATAGCAATCACAGTCCTGGAGAGTGATGACCATATATCTCATCTCATCTTCTACTACCATTTATCTTCACTAGGGTCGCGGGGGTAGCTGGAGCCTATCCCAGCTGATGACTATATGTATATTCAGATAAAAAGAAATCCTTATTTATTCCCACCATTGTCAAAAACAAGCCTAGACAAGCTGATAGGCCGTGTCAGTTTAGTTTAGTAACACAAATGGGTTCTTTATTCGGTAGTATACACTACCGGTCAAGTGTTTTAGAACCACACTCCGTATCCTCTGGAATAGCTGGTCAGGGCTTCATCCCACAACAAGATAATGGCCCAAAACTTTAGTCTAAACCATATCAGATCTACCTCAGGATAAAAACAAGAAGGAAAGCTTGAAAACGAGGAGTGGATGACCCAGTCTCTAGACTTTAACCCTGTAGAGCTGGTTTGTGATGTGACATTGTGGAACGATGTCACATCACAAACCAGCTCAAACCAGTGTGTTCACATGTTAAATCAGGCAAAGAAGGTCACTTTGATGAGTCGAAAGTTGGAGTGTTTTAAAACTTGACCGGTAGTGTATATCTTGTTGTTTGTTTGTTTTTCATGTTGTAGTGTTCATCTGAAATGAAATTCACACATGATTAGAGTTTGCTGGAAGATTCTCAACTTTGTGCTTCAAATGTCAGGACACTTGATGAGGCCGTGCAAACCTCCAGTGCTCTCTATACATGAAGCATTTTCTTCATAGATTATGTTGATTCAGTGGGATTAAGTGAGATGCAGGCCACATGCTGCATATGTTTATATTTACACTATATATGTACACATAACATTTAGGAATCCTTTTAGCCTAAGACAATAGAGCTGTATTATTGTGCTTATTTAATTGACAGAAGAAGAAAAAACCACAGCGTGTAGTATAATGTCGCCGCTGTTCCTCTGAGTAATAACATTCAGTCAATAATCCAGAAACTGAACTGTCAACTGTTTTTTAGTGGAGCCACTTTCTTCCTTATGAAAACTGAATGTCAGCACAATTGTGGGGACGCTTTGAAGTTCCCCATTACTGTCTATTTAAATGCACTATGAATGATGGCGTGAAAAAACACATATAAGACTGAGAACAGAGTAGACTTTAAGTCTTTTTATAGGTTTTATAATCATCACTTTGGACGCAAAGTTATGATGAACAGCGGCGCTGTCTACCACTTTCTTCACGGACAGATAAAATTATATGTTGTTTAACACGAACAAAGTAAATAACCGAAATGAATGAATGGGCAATTAAATTGTTTCACATTCATGTCGCGCCATTGTCCCAGTGAAATTAGAGTAATAAAAATACTAAGGCCGAAGCACTAAAAGCGACCTTGTCAGTGCAGAGAATGATGACTAATTACGAGGGAAATGACACAGGAGAGAGGATATATACGGTTATGGCGACTCATTTTGTTTCATTTAGCATCGCTTTCATGTAAGTGCATTGTTATTGAGATTGAACACCGTTTGTTGTTGGAACATTACCATTACTGCCCACCCTGGTAATTTAGTCGAAGTGATTAAATGGATTACATTCCTAATTACAGATTTGATTCCAGAAAACAGCAAGCTGTTATATGCTCTGTTTTAATACGAGCCTTCCCGAGCGCGGGCGCTCGGGGATGGCGGACCAAGCGGTAGGTGTAAACATCTGTCAGTCGGCAGGAAGTGCATTTGCAACACTGGCTCTTTGGGAACAGCTGGGAATAGCCGGGGCTCCGTGTGGATGAGTGACAAGTCTTTGGAAACGTACGGAGTGCTGCCTCTGCAGAACATGGCCGCGGAGTTATCGCCGGAGCATACACATTTTTGCAAAGTGCCACAGTTTGGGAATTTAATGTCCGAAACCATTTAAAAGTTTGTGATAAAAGGCCACAGCATATAGAGATTTTAAGGCCCGGAAATAAGTCGCATGAATGAGTGTTTGTGTCTGACTTGTAAAGTGTGTTTCCACTGAGGGAAGTGGTGTGGGCCACGCTGTTGCTAACATTTACTCAGAAATGCAAACAATGCGCAATAAGGCCCGAGTCCCGGTCTCTTTTCATCTCACTTGCCTCTGTCTGTGTTTCTCCCAGGACAACGATGGAGGGATGACGGCGCAGCTGCCCAGCACCATCACCTCGTTTGTGCAGACCGGCCTGAGGCCGGGCGAGGAGTACACGGTGAACCTGGTGGCGCTCAGAGACCAGGGTCGAAGCCAGCCGGTCACCGCCGTCGTCACCACATGTATGTTGAAGAAGAAGCTCTAAATTATTAACGTCAATCAATCATACACCCTTCCACGCGTCTATTTTTGTTTTCATGCTGAGCGGTTGCAGGCTGGAACCTTTCCAAACTCACTCTCCAAATCTCACAGAAAATAAATAATTCACACTCATTTCCACACCTACAGTTGGTTTAAAATATCTAATGCGGCCGACCTGCACGTCTGGACTGTGGGAAGGAACCAGGCAGACGTGCAGGAACCACGCGGATGTGCCCCGGCCTTCCACTTGTTGTTTTCTGTGATAAATCGCGCAGCCCGTGAGTCATAAAAACCGATGTGATTACATCCACTTCTCTGTTCGTATTCATTGGGGATAATGAACGCTCATACGTTAAAATGTTTAATTTTCCTGCTACCCTCCTGACTTATTTTCAGCTATCCTGCTGGCAGAAAAAGACCTAGAACTTATTAATGTTACTGTGCTGCACTGCAGCGTGGTTATTTTTATAACCCGCTAATCTACTTCTTAATTCCGGGGTGAATTTTTCCGCGACCAGCATTTGACAGAAGAAATTATTTTTTATCACTGAGGAAAACACATACTTTTGAGAAGAATTAGCAACTCTTGTGACATTTTTGTGTCAGAGATGTCTTAAGTTATGCGCATAATTGTTGCTAATTGGTTTACTGTCAATCACTCAGTAGGTTAGCTAAGCATTTCAACACGAAACAGATAGATTCCCTCCACTCTGAAGCTATTTGCAGCGACAAAATAAGCAGTGGGAGTCACCTTGACGTAGTCGGTACGACCCCAAACCCTCCCCTCCCAGATGACACTACTTAGGCAACAATTCAAATCTCATTCATAACAATTCATGCTCTTGATTTCCCGCAGTCAAAACACCATCAATTTCCTGTCAGGTCTTTGTTCATTTCGTTGGTTTGTAATTAAATATCGATTAACAATTCATGACACTCTCTCATCAACTATTCACAGCAGCCTAATGCGTGACACCTTATTGGATAAAGAAAGGGGAAAAGACAAATTTGAAGGCAGTAAAATATTTATAGCAAAGATTTATCCTTCTTCGGAGACGGCGGGGAGCGCGGCGAGGAGGGGAAGCGGAGGGGGGGAGCGCAGCTGATGTAGGGACCGTCTTCCTCGGGATGTTTTCTAGGACGAGACCCAAGGGGCCAATTCCTAATACATCAAGGATCAGGGTGGACCTGCAACATGTCAGGGCTGAGTCTGGGACTTATTTAGATCTGAAAAGATAATAAAATGCACAAAGACGACTTAAAAGAAGAGTGCTGTGCCTAAGTCACTCACTGTGTGAAAAGTGTCTCCCCGGGGCAAGCTATCGTGAATAATTATGCCATCGCAGCCCAGCACGGGGTCTCTCACTTGATCAGCATCTGTGATGAACCGTCTGTTGTGTCGTGCTGCGTCGGTCAACTCCTCAGCATTAAATGACATTTCTTCACTTCCAAACACAATCGGAGTGCTAATTATAAGCTGAATAACTACGTGCAGTTCATTTGTTTAAGTGTGAGCCTTGAGCTTCATTTACCTGCGGGCGGATTTAATAAGAAAAGCGTCAATTTGGGATCGAAAGCACCTACGCATTGAAGACATCTGTTAAAGCAACAGATGTGAAGCCATAGCTGTTGGGGAACGAGTTTAATTAGCAGGTTAATGAATAAAGTGCTAATTATCACATTCTCTACCACCCCATTACCTCGACTGAAACGTCTTCATAATTGCGCTGATGATTTGACGGTGAGCACGCGCGAGGAAATCAATGAGTGAATCCCTCCTCCGTCAGACGTCCGTGTTTTCCTCGCCGCGCACGGTGTGTTTCGTGCTCTCCACCTCCGCTAAGTGTTGTTTTCCAGCAGAGACCTGAATCATGGCTTATGTTTTACACCTTTTGCGCAGATAAGGGCTGTTGTCTCAGCGTGTGTCGGCTCTGATAACTTTTACATGATCGGCTGTCAGAAGACGCCGTTACTGATAACAAATCACACATTTAACACCGCAAACGGCTCGAAGCAGCGCGGATTGACGTGCGCTTTCATCCTTTAACTTATCTGTTTTAATGTGCAAGTGTGTAATGATTCAAACCAAAAATGTCTGGTCACATTAACATTGATTTCTACTTAAATCTTTTTTTTAAATGGCAGGCTGCTGCTTTTCCAAGTTCTTCCGCGACTGCTTGCATTAGAAAATGTTTAACATTTCAACAGTTTACAAAGATTTGAACTGTTTCCCCCTCTCACATGGGGGTGTCAGTTGAACAGATAGAAACAGATAGAAACAGATGCTTAATGATGCATAAAACAATAGATAGAGCTGAGCACAGAGCGAATAATAGATACAAACTACAAGGCGCTGCAGCAGGGAAGCTCTTGTTCATACATACTAAAAAGTTCATCCACAAAGCTGAATTCTTCTTTAGTTATAGCTATATTTGTGAAATTTCCAAGTCTTTGTGCTTCAAATGTGCTCGCACGAGACCCTGAAAATTTGACACCGAGAGGAAAACTTGAATTAATTACGGCAACAAATTTAATACTGAGCCCCAATCAAAAAATTTGCTTTGTTTGTAACAATGGTAACAATCAGGGCTTCCCTTTCCCTTTGTTTCGCAGTGATTGATGGCCCCACTCAGCTGATTGTGCGGGACGTGTCGGACACCGTGGCCTTTGTGGAGTGGACGGCACCGAAGGCAAAGATCGATCAGATCGTGTTGCGTTACGGCCTCGTGGGAGGAGAGGGCCCACGGACCACCTTCCGCCTCCAGCCCACGCTCAGCCAGTACTCTCTGCAGGTGCGTGGGGCGTCGTGTCTCCAGGTCGCGGCTCCGATCACTCAGCGGCATTTCTCTTCAGGGTTGCAGCGCACTAATAAGTACAGCAATAACTGGTTGCGTTGTTAGATAATCTACTCTGGGCGTCGTCTGCCTGCCTTCTGCGTCTGGACATGAAACAAGACGGAAGCAGAAATTAGTCGGTGCAAACTGTCTGTGGGTTATTTCCTTAGGTTCTGCGCCCTGGCTCGCGTTACGAGGTGTCTGTGAGCGGTGTGAGGAAAGGAAACGAGAGCGGATCCATTTCCACTGAATTTACAACCGGTGAGGTCTGACAGCAAGCAGATGTGTTGATAGTGGTGTGCGTGCGTGCGTGTGTGTGCGTGTGTGAGATCCCGTTGTTGCCTCTGGGAATAGAACAGTAATGACATATGGCCTAATGCACAACACATTGTTTGTCTGCATTGGATAAAGTTGGGAGCATTTGTTCCTTGTAAAAGTTTGTGCAGAGGACAGTAATTCATGTATGGAATCATTGTCCTGATTGGTTTTGAGAGCAAACAGTAGTTTTCAGCGACATCCAGAGAGAAATGTGTGCATGTGTGAAACATCTATTAGGAGAAGTCAAGTTAAGTAAAACCTGCAGAAAACAACCTAATTTAAGAAAAAAGAAATAAAGACGTGCAGCAGCTAATGATGATTTTACACAAAGTTTAGTCTTGTATCTGTGTCTGAAGCTGTTTAAACTGCTGATGTTTGCTTGCTCACACAAACCCTGAGAGTTGGTCTCTGTGTCCCCAACATTGTCAGCTTTATCGTTCTTCTCAGAGATCGATGCGCCCAAGAACCTGCGGCTCGTGTCCAAGACCTCTACCACCCTCGAGCTTGAATGGGATAACAGTGAAGCTGAGGTAATGAGACTTGGACTGAAGCTAATTGATTAGTCTTGATTTGCCTCTCAGCGTGGGTGGGGTAAGCATCTCAGGACAAA
Organism: Mugil cephalus; assembly: GCF_022458985.1. Taxonomy (NCBI): domain Eukaryota; kingdom Metazoa; phylum Chordata; class Actinopteri; order Mugiliformes; family Mugilidae; genus Mugil; species Mugil cephalus. The sequence continues at coordinate 16,397,899 of NC_061776.1, forward strand.
TTGGTTTAGTTATTCTGAGGTCAGTTTTGCATCCTCTTTAGATTTGTTGTTGTTACGTTTATTTATTCTGATACAAATGGCTTGATCTGGTACTCGCAGCTACAAAAATCAAGGACGTTTTCATGTAATATGAAGCTATCGGTGGTGAAAACTAACTAAGCACATTTACTCATGTACTAAATACCACTTTGAGGAACTTTATTACTTACGCATTATGTAACAGAGAAAACCAACAAACTGACTCTAAACTAGTTAAAATTTGCTCCAAAATCATCCATTATCCAGGATAAGATAAACTTATAAATATTTATAAACACTTATAAACACTTATAATGACTGAATTTTATATGAATATGATACTCGGTTTTTAGATTTTTGCATTAAATAACTGTAATGTTTAATATTGTCTAGAGTCACTTATCATAACCCCTGGTGTCCCTTGTAGGTTTTTATTGACCTATTTTTCTGCAGTACTGCAAATGCCAGCATCCATGTTTTTCACTTATTATGTTCAGCTTATTGCTGTGGATGTTTACGTGTCTGCGTTTAAATGTAGGTGGAGGGCTACGAGGTGGTGTACAGCACTTTAGCTGGAGATCAGTACGATAAAGTGATCGTGCCGCGCAACGAGGGAGCAACCACTAAGACCACACTCACAGGTGAGTGAGACGTGATTTTCTTTCACTTCTCGCTCAGCTGTTCATGTCTTCTTGAATTATTTATCGTTAACGTCTGTACATTCAGTGTGCTGTTTTTTTTTTTTTCTGGATGCCTTCAGTGTTTTATGACATCTGATGTGTGTGTTGGAGAAGCACACGGCGGGATTATCTCAAGTGCTAACGCTTGGCTGATGATGGGCTACTGATTGTATCTGCAGAATTGCTTGTTGTCCTGCGGGCATATTGAAAGGCTGTCACAAAGAAGGGGTCAGCCGGGATCTTTCTGTTTTTTTTTCCCCACCCCCCCGAAAGGCCACGGCGGTGGAAAGGGCACATCCTGCATAAGAATAGAAGCAAAAGATCCTCGTTTTTGTTGCGTTCGGCCCCTGCGATCGATGCCGTCTCCTCCGCTCTCGTTCCTTCTCAGTCACTCTCGTTTTGTGTCAACTCAGATTCTCATCCGCATCCTTACTTTTCACTCCTCATCTCTTAATCTTTATTCCTGTATCTTGAGAAGCTCAATTTGACGAATTATGCAGCTGGCAGAAAAAATAAACAAGCATCCTCAGAAATCACACTGATGTTCATGTAAATTTGTCAAGACCTCATCACCGGTGTGGAGCTAATTGGGCTGATGAAAAACTCCATCTAATTGACATGCACTTTGTGCGAGGAGGAGAATATGAAACAGTCTGTGTGTTGTTGTTTTCTTGTTGTGTTATGTGTTAAATAACTTACTAGTTCTCTCTTTGCCTTTGTGGCTCAGACCTGCTGCCTGGCACCGAGTACGGCATCGGCATTTCTGCTATGAAAGACAGCAACCAGAGTACGCCAGCAACAATGAACGCAAGGACAGGTGAGTGAATTCCTCTCCACACTCCACTGTAAAAAGTCGGTAATTGCTCATGCACCTATAAGGCGCACTAAGTGACTCACCGTGGCGTGTTCTGGAAATCTCAGCTTCGGGTTAGCCCGTCCATTTGCTATTATTTGTAAATCACCGCTGGTGCTCTGGGTCAGCGCTCCCGCTCCATTCACTAAAAGCCGTTTTCAAGAATTAGGCAAATCATTCTTATGTTTTTTAGGGAGGTATGTGACTGTTTTATATGATCGGTGTGGGTCAAAGTTCCCATTAAATCCATAAAATTGCGTACCATTTCGTAAACGGTCCTCTCTTTAGCCTGTACTTGATGGGTGATTTGAATTTTTATTGTGTTTTGAGTTGTTTGGCTGAAAAAAAAGAGACTTCATTTAACCTTCCTTTTGAAATGTGCGTTGAGGCGCTTTGCGAATCTTTCCCATCACGTTAACTGTCAAGCGCATGTTTCCTCCAGCTCCTGCAGTTATTTTAATGGCTGAAAGTATTTTGCACTTTGTGAAATTATACCTGCATTTGCCTTAAAAACATGCTTGTTCTACACCTCTGTGCTCTCAGCTCTTCTCTCTGCTCTGATCTTTCTAAAGTACCTTTTAAGAATTTGACAACATGTGCTGTACACAGCAGTTCAAACACTACTATATGTCATTTCCATCATCAGTGGTTCCACCCCCCCCCCCCCCCCCCCCCCCCCACCAAACACTTGACTGGAAGCTGCACGAAACTCAGCAGAAAGTGGTTTGCACAAGTACTGTTATGTCTCCAGGAAACAGAAGGACCAACTTATAAACACTGCACAAAAAAATTAAAAACAGAAACTGAGATGATCATCTATATGGGAACATTCTGGTATGGATCTGTGCACCAGTAACAGCCACGCCCAAAGTTATCAGTTATCAGGTTTTTATGAATGTACTATCACAGGTGATCAAAGATCAAGGTTACTCTGCCCTCACAAAACAGATTTTTGAACAGGTCAGCTCCGCTATGATTCTATTAAATTTTGAGCAGGTCTCCACTACATACTGTAGGTTACATGAGTATGGAAAATCCCCATAGACTCCCATGTTAAAAAGCCCAAATCCAAACAGAAGTATTAAACATGTTTACAACCTGGTACCAAGAACGGTTTATTTCACTGTCCATGATAGCCGTATTTTTTAAAATTAGAAAACCTTGATTTGTCCCAAGATGGGGAAATTGCAGTAATTCATTTATCCAGGTTTCAAAGGTTTACAATTCTGTATAATTCAGGGCGTTCCTGCTTTGAGTGGCAACGTTAGTCTGAGCTAACAGGTAATGGAGAATTGGGTGAGCAGGTCGTGACGACCAGGATGCTTTAACTCTGCCCCAACATGTCCATGACACCCCCATGTCCATATTTGGAGTATGTGAGTGTGGGCAGAGTAAAGCTCATCCAACATGGCAACAACAGGCTTCACCCACTTCAGTTTCATAAACCGACAGTGGAAGCTACGTGAAATGTTATTTAACATCATAACCTGTTAGCTATAGCTCACACTGTTGAAATACCCTCCAAGAGTCTCTCAAATAACAGCGCCTGTGTTTTTTCTCCCCCCGCTAGATCTGGATGTACCCCTGGATCTAACTGTGACAGCTTCCACAGACAACACCATCACTCTGGTGTGGGGCGTCGTTCAGGGCCCCATCGACCACTACAGGGTCACCTACACGTCTTCCTCCGGTGTCACTACGGAGGTAAAGAGCTGAACACTGAGCGAATAATAGATACAAACTACAAGGCACTATAGCGTGCAGGGAAGCGCTTGTCCAACTGACCCTCTTTGTTCCAGCTGACAGTTCCTAAAGATGTAACCACCACCACTCTGACAGACCTTGAGCCTGGGACTGAGTACACCATCACTGTAGCAGCGAGAAGAGGGAGACAGCAGAGCACTGCAGCTACCATAGACGCCTTCACAGGTAGAGACTAGCTTTCATACACATACATTTAAAGGATGTAAGGAATCACATGTAATCAAGCAGGAGTAGTGTTTCCTCAGTATACAAACAGTCTCACTTTGTCTTTTCGCTTGATATATAAACAGTATCAGTATAATCCACTCAGTCAACAGACAGAGCTAAAATAAATTCACTCCCGCGTGTCTCCGTTCAGATAAAGACATGAAAGATCAGCCTATTACGGCAGAATGCTCAGGAATGGCTCTAAAGGCAGAGGTTGATAATGAGGTTGAATGGTGAATATAACGAACTGAAGTGTAGCAGCGGGTGAAGGTAAAAAACAGAGGACATTAAAAGACTTTGAAGAAGCAATCAGTGGAGGTAAATTATTCAACTGGGCTAATGAGCTTGTTACAAGTGTTTCCTAATTGCGCCTCTGTTTTGCATCTAAATGTATTTGTGTTTCTTCTGATTCTTGTCCAAAAAGCACAGTCTCTTGGTTTTGCTGTCTGCTCGCGCTGCCCGTCCCTGTCTCCGCTCGATCTCTTTCTTTTCGGTCAACTTTCTATCCGTCCAGCCACACATCGGATTTTCTTGTCAGTCTTTTTCAGCTCTGTTAGCTTTTTGTTCCGTTTTTTACAAAAAAAAGCTTGATGTGATTTGCAGTAACTAATGAAGGTTGATGTCAAAATGATGGACGGGTGCTTACCTGCTGTCAGTTTTGTCATTCTTTACTTCACCGCTCTCATTTTCACCGTCTCTGTAACCATCCTGTGAGTTTTCATCATCAACATCAGCATCATATTCATCATCCTTTGTTATACGTGGCTTCCTTGTTAACACCGCTTTACCCATCTGGAGAGGGAAGAGATGGAGGTAAAGGGATGATAAAATGATTCAAGTGTTTCAGAGGAGGAAAAAGAAATAATTACCTGATGTCTTCTTACCTACTGTTCACATTTCTGACTCACATCTCACTCAGGTGAAATACTGAGGAAGCATTCTATTGATCGCATTTTTCAGAGAATATAAACGATAAGAGAAAAACTTTTTTTCCCCCCACTCATGGTTAGTGGTTGGGTGAAGCCATAACAACTGTGTTTATTCATTTTAAATCATAATGACAAGGGTTTAAATATGAAAACTCTGTGAAACCTAATGGGTTTTACCCACAGAGTTTCCTATTTAAACCTCAACTTCCCACCAGTCTCTCAGAACTGAAGAAGCTACTCAGATGAGTGGCAAAATGTCTGGTTGCCTTTTTTTAACGCCTTTTGGGTTACAATGACCTGGATGACTGAGCACCTTCACAAACATAAGGACAAGAGGAACTCCCCAAATTATGCTGATCAGAAGTTTACATACCCTGGTGATTGTGGCCTGATAACATGCAGTTGACACAAGCAGGTTTGAATAGCTACTGAAGGTAACCATCTTCACTTGTCATCCGTTTGCTTGTAATCAGTGTGTGTGTGTGTGTGTGTGTGGGTGTATAAAAGGTCAGTGAGTTTCTTGGCTCCTGACAGAACCTTGTATCTCTCATCCAGTGCTGCATTGACGTTTCTGGATCCTGAGTCATGGGGGAAGGCAAAAGAATTGTCAAAGTACCTGCAGCAAAATTGAACTGTGTAAAACAGGAAAGGGGTATAAAAAAGTGGTGTGGCTATTTCAAGAAGCGTAATATTGAGGCACTTGAAGCAAAATGGGCTGCACGGTCGAGTCACCAGAAGAAAGCCGTTGCCATGTAAATGAAGCATCCCATTTATGATACGGCAAACAGCACAAGCCCCAAAACTTTTGGAACAAAGTTATTTGGAGTGGCGAGACCAAAATTTAACTTTCTGGCCACAAACCTATACATCACAAGGCCTGTGAGGAAATGTACAACATTAATACTGTGAAACGTGGAGGTGAGTGGGGATGTGTGAGTTATAAAGGCACAGGAAACTTGATGGCAAAATGAATGCAGTATGAAAGTACTGGAAGAAAATTCAGCGGCGCATGGGACGTACTTCCAACATAAAAACGATCCAAAACACAAGTCCAAGTCGACCTGTCGTTGGCTACAGCAGAATAAAGTGAAGGTTCTTGTGTGACCATCACAGTCTCCTGACCTCAGTATCACTGAGACACTCTGAGGAGATCTCAAACATGCAGTTCATGCGAGACAGCCCAAGAATTTACAGGAACTGGAGGCTTTTTGCCAAGAACAACGGGCAGCTGTACTATCTGAGAAAATAATAATAATAATTTTGATCAGGGTCATATGGGTAGTTAGGGTCGTTTCTAAATGGCTTCACCCAACCACTAACCATGAGTGGAAGAAAAGTGTTTGTGTTATCATTTGTATTCTCTGAAAAATGGCCAAGAAATAATAAATTCTGCCAGGGTCGGTAAACTTATGAGCTCAACTGTATAAATCACAGACTTACATTTGAGCATCAACTGTTTCTCCTTCATTTCCTTGTGAATGGCTAAACTCTATGAAACCGTTCATCATTTATTCACTTATTATTATAGCAGCTGTGTTTTCACACTACGTTACTCAAAGGGCATGTGGGGAATCGTTCATTGATTGCTCAGACAGTGTGCATTCATTTACATATAATTTACAGAATTAATTTGTTTGTTCTTTTTCTTCAATCATTCATTTATTCATTAATTTGTAGTCATGATGCCGACTGAAGTATGAGTAGTTTACTTTCGTAATGTCATCTGTCAGTCTGATCTGTAAAATATTCTGGGACAGATCTGTAGTTCTTAATATGGGGGCAATATGGATCCCACATTTCCCAGAATGCAACCAATAGCAGTTTACAAAACCCCTTTTTGCCTTATGAATGCCCCTTTAAACTATGAGCTCCCAGTTTGTAATGTAGCTTTGTGAAGATCTTCCACATCTATGGACATTAGTCAACTTCTGTCACATAACAGAAGGTCCTCTTTAAAGAATCATTGGCTGCATTTACTGCATTGCTTTAACCCTGTGAAATTACTTAGATCAGAGGTTCCAACTTAACAGTTCACATTAAACCTTAATTAAATATCAAATGTCCTTAAGTGTCCCCAAAACCTCAAGAGGAAGCTGATTCTGCTCTCCGTAGAGCCTCAAATAACAAAATGAGTTGTTGTTTTTCACCCGACAGGAACGAATTCATTCAGAAGAAAGTGTGGAACCCAAGGGTGATGGAACATGGTTATTAGCTGTTTATTTTGGTTGCACCATCCCTTTTATTCTGATTGCAAATTAATTCTGATTGGGCCAGTCCTTTTTTTAATTTTTGTTCTGATTTGATTATTATCCTGGTGTCCATATAAACTTAGCCGCTGTCCTCTGTCTGAGATTAGAAGTAGTGTTAATGATCAACAGAAGGCGAGTCACGTGTTGTCATCCCTCATCGCATACATTGCGTTGCTTCTGTGTGGTTGTTGTTTCTGCATCTCGCTGGCTTTTACATCATTAACTCTGCAAGTGGCTTATCGCTGCCATCCAGACCAAAGACGGCCATTCATCATAACCATCAGCACCGCGGCTATCACATTACACAGACACTTACTCCTGACGCAATATATCGGCTGTAATTAAAGCGAAACCATCATCTTCTTCATCATCATCATCATCTTCATTTAGCGGTGCTGTAGAGCCATGTTTGGATGTCCTGTCTTCTACCATTCCTGCTGAGGAAACTTGAGCACACTACTATCAGAGGATCTATGTGATACAAATATCTGCTGACTGCACTGCACTGAGCAGTAATGCCTGTCGACAACTTGTGAAAATAATAAAAGTTTCACCAAGAACAACAAGAGGATGCAGGCCAGTGTAAACAATGCAGTGGTGATTGATTGCAAAGAGATCTCCACAGGATGCCTTTAATTTGCATAAAACAGAAAAGTCTGTTTTGCTGTGTTTTCCCACTTTTGATAAGTCCACACGTGTCTAATTAAATTCAAATCTTTTTCCATTTGTTGCTGTGTCAGCTGCTACACTAGTTCGTATTCATTACATCATCTCCCGTCCAGATCATACATTTTGATAACAGCATCTGCTGCCGTCATCCTTTTTTCCATCTTCTTGCTCCGAACCGTCTCATCACATCTTCATCCTAATGGCGGATAATCTCATTATTTTCTCCTTTTTGGACCAATTGAATCATCACTTCCACATGACTGTGGTTTGCTCTCTGACTCTCACCTTCTCCATCACACGCATGGCTCATTTTCTCAACTGTAAACAGCTTGTTTCACCATCCAGGACGGCTTCCATCCATCACTGTTCATCTTATCACTCATCTCTGTGATGATGGCAACTGTTTCCTGCTCACAGCAGGACTGTTTCTCGTCCTTAAAATCTCTCCGGTGACATTTAAACCCCCATTCCCCCAGGAATCCGGCCTGTAACCCACCTCTACTTGTCAGAGGTGACTTCAGACTCCGTGTCGGTGGCGTGGAGTGCCCCAGCTCCGCCTGCCGACCTCTTCATTCTGAGCTACAGCTCGGCCGACGGGACCGACACCTCTAAGGTGACGTTGGATGGCTCCAAGACGAGGTCACTGGTCCAAGGGCTGCTGCCGTCCACTCAGTACACCGTCAGTCTAATCACAATACAGGGAGATGTTACATCTGAGCCCATTACCGCATCACTCACTACAGGTGAGCTGCTTGATTTCATGCAACAGTGGTTTCAAAACAATAAGACAGAGATACATAGAGAAGCCTGAGCAGCAGGTTGGGAACCAATGGAGACCTACAGAGGTACCAAATCAGCGGAGGTCCACAAGGCCTTGTATGCTCTGAGGTTGTGAGACTGTCACCAATAGGGGTGGGAGAAAATATCGATATGGCAACATGTTGCGTTACTTTTTCTTCTGGTACAATATAGATTTTGAATGTCTTAATTCTGATTTTAAAAGAAAAGAAACAGTGATGTTTTGGGCCGATTGTGAATGACTTCTGCACCTCCACCACCACGTTTTCTGTACAAGTGCGATGAATTACAAATGGATCATGTGGATTAATATTTTTTTTTGACATTGTTTGTCCAGTGAATTATCACTGTCATCTGATGTACATATATATACAATGTGTATTTTAAACTGCATTTAAAATGTTTCAGTGAACTATGTAGAATATTGCAATGCAATAATATCACAATAATGTACTGTATCGCGACTCAAGTATCGCGATACGTATCGTATCATGAAGCCCTTGCCAATACCCACTCAACAAGACAGAGATTCTCACAGATTAAATCACACATTCCAGGTGATTAAAGTGACGTGTATATTAGCACAAAGCAAGTTTCATGTCTGTAAAATTGCTGATTGGTGGTGAAGAACGTGAGACTACACCTCAAGAGTTCCCTTCATCTCACAGTGCTAATTATGGATTAAAAACACTGAATCAAACAACCTGCACAATGACAGCCTTTATAGTATTTGTGTGAAAACTGGAGCACAGACTTGTGTTTGTGCGTGCGAGCTAGTTAGGGTGGTCAGTGTTTCTAAAATATGATTAAGTTGGGCACTAAGGAAAAAAAACATTTGGGAACCATTGCTGTATGTTATTTATTTAGACAGGTGATCCTGGAATTTTTCATTTAGACCTGAGGCAAAAAAAACAGAGGTGGATCAGAATGGGAAAGAGGTGAAGTGGGAAAAGCATGAGAGTAAAAATTAGCTTAAAAATTCAAATACAAAGTAATTTTTAAATTAAATGTGTATTAGAAAAAAAATGCTGTTTGAGCGCTTCCTTTGTAGAATGAGTTTTGTCGTTAGAGCCTGCCTGGGAGCTTTTTCCTTTCTCTTCTCTCTCTCTCACTTTTTTTTTTTTTTTTGGAGATACTTGAAATACCAGCTTATTTTGTACCTCTGTGGCTTCAGATGGCTGAGGTTCGCCACATAGGTGAAGTCTGAGTCAGCGGCAGGAATAATGATCCAGTATTTATTCTAAACTTGGATAGTCTACGGTAATATTGCGGGGGGAACGGGGTATTTGAGAAAGTTCTGATAGATGGCAGTCTAACAACGACAAGGACACAGAGAAGGAGAGAAGTGGTGGCTCAAGTATTCACTCCAAAGCGGTCTGCTCACGCTTTGCAGGGAGTTTTCTGTGGATCCACTCTCCTCCGTTTTCCTTCCACCTGCTTAATCACAGGTGGAAGTCATTTAATCTGTCATTCGCGTCCAGCTGTGGGGCAACGATCCCCACTTAACTTCTACAATATCTCTGTGTAATTTTGAGTTTTTCAATTTAATTGGCTCATTGTGAAAAGAAGCTCAGTGGAATGTTTGTTTTGATTGCGAGCAAGTGTGCTATTTACAGGGAGAGAGGAGAGATGAATGAGAACAGGGTCAGTATTATAACGTACCAGAAAAATCGACAACGGGCGAGAAGACAATACAAAATAGGGAATAGGAAAGCCAGCAGTGAACAATGGAGATGTTAACTTAGCATCAGTGCCAGAAACACCTGCGTGCTTTCATCTGATTACAGTGCCTGTTTCACATAATGCTTTGGCAGCCTTGAGAACTACTTCCCTATCTCTCTCTCTCTCCATTCATCCCCACACACAGCAGAAGCACATTTTCACGGGTGAAATTGGACAGGGGATTTTGAGACAGATGTACAGCAGTTCTTGCACCTGCCTTTAGACTGTGGTAATTTTGCCATCCTGCTTTGATCTCACACATTTGAATGTGAGCGCTGATGAGAGGCTGCACTCTGGCTTTCTTTGTATAATTAGCTAAGCTTTTAGCGCTGCATTTGCTGGATTCAAACTGGCTGAGTTCCTGCAGGTTTTACCAACAGTTAAACAAGGCGGCTCGGATTGCAAGTCTTCGGTCGCCGCTGAAGAGTCTGTTGTGAACTTGCCCGTCAATGGCAGTGGGTCTTCCGTCCTCCCATTCAGACTCTCGAGAAAATACATTTTTCATTTTTCATATGCACACGCGCCACTGTTGCCAAAGCAAACATCATTAGCGAGATGTGCATGAATAACAAAATAGCAGCTTAAATAAATACTACTGTTTGCAAATAAGTGCTGTATTTAATTTTAAAGCAGGACAAAGGGAGCAGTTGGTTTACAATTGATCTGAACATAGTCAAAAGTCAGAAGTGACATATTAATCTACTTCTTTCCCAAGTCAAACTTTCTTATTGTTTAACTATACCTCAACGTACACCGATCAGGCATACCATTATGACCAATGAAGTAAATATCATTGATCATCTTGTGGCAATACAGTGCTCTGCTGGGAACATTGGATCTGGTCTAGGTGGGTGGTACACGTCTAAGTAGTAGACGTGTACCACCCACCTACACCAGATCACCCCATAGCAATGACACTCCTTGATGACATCAGTCATCCCCAGCAGGATGCAGCCTGACACAGACACACACACACAAACGATTCAGGACATCTCAAAACCCTTGAAGAACAGCACAATGTGTTGACCTGGCCTCCAAATTCATTAGATCCCAAACTGATCTATAGTGTCTGTAGGATGATCCACAGAGGCCCCTCCACTCAACCCACAGGACCCATGGCACTAACAACATCCTGTCCACCACAGGACACCCCTAGAGACCCATGTTCATTCTCTGATGAGTCACAACTTGGGGCTACAGTGGAGACCTTCACATTAATAGGAAGGTGGTCATAATGTTATTCCTGATTGTTGTGTATTTCTAATGGTCAAGGCCCTGTCTTGAGTTTAGTTCCTTTTCCAAGGAAGCTCAATAGTCTCAGGAGACATTAGCAGGACGCTTTGGCGGGAGCAGCCTGCTCAGCCTTTATATCATTGGATGCTGCTTGATTTCTCCTGTAAAATGTTTTGACTTCATACTTTTTAAATTCAAATTAGCATTAAAAATGCATTGGATGCAGCAGACACAAGGACATGTCTGACATGAAAGTATAATGAGGAAAAGATTAAACAGGGTGAGAAAAGAAATGACTGAAATACATGGGGCTTCGAGGGCTGTGTTTCTTTTCGATTTTTTCATGCCCCCATTATACTTTTTGGACCAGAATAAACTCTGCCAACCATGAAAGAAAAACTGTCCTGTTATTTTATCTGTTTTGAACCATTTGGGCCATATCTTAATGTTTCCTCACCCTCCCTGTAGGCATGGATCCCCCAAAAGAGATGATGGTGTCAGATGTGACAGAGGACGCAGTGACCATCTCTTGGATCAAACCACTGGCTCCATTTGAATACTATAAGCTGTCCTACCAGTCAGCCAGAGGTAACACTCATTACACTACTTACTGTGATGCGTGTCTTGCATTTTAATAACACAGTATTTATTATATTACCATATACAGCACACTGCTGCTTCTTGTTACAGTTAAGTGAACATGACATTTGGTGTAGAGGGGTTCTCTCTGATCTAAGACATATTTCATAGTAGGGCACTCCGTTACACACCTTGTTCTACCTAATTAATTAGCATTTTAGTAGTAGCATTTTATCTTGAACATTAATTGGATTTTTAATTAAACTTCCGTATTTTTAAAGGTCAGCTCTGCGATGCAAAACGCACACGTGTCATAGGCGCATGTGTGCACGGACAAATGAAACATCAGAGTGATGTTAACAGTTGTGATTTCTCCTGCAGGTCGAGTGGACAGCGTAGTGATTGACAGCGATGTGACAAACTACACCCTGTCCAGTCTGTTTCCTGCCACCGAGTACGAGATCAGTCTCAACGCTGTCAGAGGGAGTCAGGAGAGCAAAGTGGTCACCACATCAGTCTTCACAGGTACCACCTAACAAGGAAGCATGTGTGACTATACCGAATAGTAAAGATGTGTTTAATTTCACTTCAAAACAATCTTTATTTGAAAAATCCCATATCAATGGGTAAAATAGTTGCCATTTCCCACATCCTCTTCACAGCGAGATTAGTCCACATGTGAGGAGATCCAAAACATGACAGAAGTTACAACTCTGATAGTGTCCTCAGGCTGGAAGCTTTAATTTAAAAAGTATGATGACAGAGAAGAGCTGCGCTAAAGCAAAGTCATATGCAAGAGAGAGCCGACTGGGGGCAAAACACTGTCATAATACCAAAAATCTTTGGAACCGATGACAACATTAATTTTGTGAAAATCTCTGAGAGTAAATTTGTGCCATAATCAGGACTTCATTAATCAAATTGAATGGAGTCAGGAAATCGGTAGCTATAATCAGCCCTGCTGAATAGACACCGAACACACAGCACATACACTAACCAGGTGACATCAAGTTACACTTCATTCATTCATTTGTTCACCTGGCCACGTGTCATCCTTTACACACATGTCAAACGCTCCTGTGGCCTTTATCTCAGAAACAAGAAAGAAGGATGAAGTCAGTTGTTTCTCCATGCAGCAGAAATGGACTTCACCAGACCTTACCTCATCCACCTCATAGACCAAATATGGTAACCATTAGCCAGTAACACAATTTATAAGTGAAACCTGAATCATATAAAGTAAAATTCTGTACAAGAACATGGTCATTTGGTTCGATAGTTCAAAGCTGAGACTGCACCAAACAAATTGTTTTTGTCATTCACTGATTAATACTGAACTAGTGAAAATGATATTGTTTTATTTATCTGAGCCCACAGTGAGTCTTCCGTTTATTTTTAAATGTCCAACCAACAGCCAAACACCTTAAGATAGTCGATGTGATGTCATTTATGCATGTCATCACAGTTGATAGACATTGTGAAGCAAGACTGAAGAAAATTAAGTGTCAATAAATGAGAAATCAAAATAGGTTCCACTTTATTTTCTGACAATGTCTCGAATTGGCGAAGTGCTCCCTTTGTATTTGCTGCAGGTTGGCTGTGGAGGCTGGGTGCTCTTGTAATTTTCTGCTCTAATGTTATAAAATCCCATCCTGCAATTCTTTGAGTGCGATAAAAAAAAAAAAAAAATCTGCTGCGAGAGGAAAGCACAGACAAAATGTTTGCCATGTAAAATAAATGAGGACTTCCTCTCCTGCAGACTTTCAGAACGGTCGTTTTACAATAACAGCTGCGCTCCGGGAGATATGTGCTAAAAAGAGCAACAGACTCAACAACACGCACATCACACAAAATCTAAGGGTAATGCTGCCATTATATGAGATTCAGAGTCCACTCCATGACCCAGTGATTGGTAACCTACTCCCAGCTCCATCTCCCTCTAATCTTTCCCTCTCACACCTTTACTGCTAAGCTTATCTCTCTATCCTTTTGACTCACTTCGATCTTTCAGTATTGTTATGCCTCTTTCTGTCGCTCCCATTCTGTCTCTTTCTCTAGTCCTTTATTCATTCTTTCTGTTAACGTCCTTCTTTGTTGTTCCAACCTTATTTCTCACCCATCATAACTTAGGAAAACATTAAACCTTGCCGTTGCACAAAAAGAGACACAATTCTTCTCTGTGGAGCAATTCTAGCAACCTAAGATAAACACACACTCCCAGTGCCGTATGCATATAATCTGCAGTGTGTGTGCGTGTGACAGGGAGAGGAAAAGACGAGGGAGATGTGGAGAGCACAGGATGGGAGAGAGAACAGAGCTGAAGGTGCGTTTGCATGCCAATGAGACCTGATTCATCCAGAGTCGCCAGGTTCAAGAGTCCAGTGAGAAAAAAGAAGCTAAAAGAAGCTCTTTCTCTTGCCTTCACTTTCCTTCACCTCCTCCCCAGAGCTTTATTATCAGCTCCTTCCCCTAACAAACGCAGTGTACTTACAATGAGCAGAGGCGTTGTTGTAATAGCCTGAAAAGAACATAACTACAAAGTCAGGCTTGTTAGAAATGCTAAATAACATTTCCCTCACATCGCACAATGCCCGACCAGGGACGCTTTAATTCTGCTTTTAACAACAATACATAAACAGGGGATTTAGACAAGTTATCCAACGCTGCCTGACCAAGTATGTAATGACTTGAGTAACGCCGCAGTTGCTACTTACTCCAGTTCCATAATCAATTACTGCTGAGGAAGCAGGGAGCCATTTTTCTTTTTGCCAGCACAGCAGGTACTGCTAATCTGAGATGAATTTGGCAGGGTTGACACTAAATGGACTACGTGAAGCCCTGTTTAAAGGATAATGACGGTGCTCATTAGCAATGTGTCACGACCCCTAGTAAAGTATTACTCTTCCTAAAAATCAGTTGTAAGGCCTTAAAAGTCTTCCCTACTTGTCCTAATCTTTCTCCACCAGCTGTCTCAAGAATGTACTTTAGTGCTTCAAGAGAACACTTGGATTACAATTAATCAAAGGTGTAATGATGGTCAAGTAAGATGGAAGTAATAACAACAAAACTAATTATTTAAAGAAGTCTATGAACAAGTCTGAACAAAGCATTACAATAATTTGAATTTCTCATGTCACAAAAAGCAGGACACTTATACCCCTTTCACACTGGAAATACCAGGTTGACACAGGATTTTTAGACCCGGGTTGACCCGCCAGTGGTGCACTTTCACATTGCCAGAAATCCTGGGTTTGACCTCCCACTGTGTCAAATCTCCTCTTCTCCTCGGATGCAGAGCAGCTTGTGGATCTCACAACCTTGCCAGCGCACTGCTATGATCGTTAAAAAAAAAAGTGAGCTGTATATAAACACAGACGCACATGCGTTCCCTGATCATGTAACAACACATATGATTTACTTCAGAGATCGTTGTCTTATGATCTCTGAAAACTTTGCTCTGTTTTTGTGTTTTTGAGCTGCTCGCCAACCCTGGAGCTTTTACAGTGACACAGTCTGATAGGCCGTCCAGTGACAAAATCAGTATGTGACAGGCAGGGACATCAGCGTCATAGTGTAAATTTTGCGGGTCGACATGGCATTTCTGTTCACATCGAAGCTGAGCCAAGCCAATAAAATCCCAGGTCGATTCTTTCCCATCGGACGAAAAACCCGGGTTGTCGCTTTTTGTCTGACGTGAAAGGCGGTTAAGACAGCAACAGCACAGAGCATATGCAGACCCTTGTGCCTTAACTGACAGGCACCTAACGACTAGCCAAACTGACGAGCGCACAAGTGTGTAACTTACGGTGTCTGTGTCCCGCTGTACCCAAGAAGAGCCTTTGATGCTATGTTGCTGTTATGGTAGTTTTAACCACCACGCACCATCAGGTTCAGCTACCAAATGACACAAAGCCTATAATCATTACAGGTTAATCATTACCTATTGAGAGAGTGCAATGACTGGTCTCGCCCGATGTTTCAAATAAATGATTTAACAAGCATTTTACATTCAGTATATTCTCCATCTAAAATCCAACAGCACAACTCATGTGCAGCACAAATGCAGGTAAAAATATTTGCGTGACTGTGGTCCTGACTCGACACCAGAAACATCTTCAGACACATCCAGTGTGGCCGCCGAGTTAATGTGTAGAACGTGTTCACACAGTGATAACATACGTGCTCTTGCTTTGCCACAGTAATGAGAGGGGATGCGGCGATAGACTGGCGCAGTGTGTCTCTATTAACCGTACTGTCAGCTGCAGTTCGTTCTGTTTAATGGCCACAGTCACTGCGCAGTGAGTTACCTTGTGGCCAGCCAACACAGCTGGGGACAGCAGGATTTTACCGCTACATTCACCATCATTATTGCTCTCTTCTTGTATGGCCTTGATTCTGGCAACAGTGTGTCAGGTCAGTACTTTTGGTGTCACCATATATGGCTATGGTTAAGTAGCAGCTTCTCCCAAATCCTTTTCTTTTGTCCTGAATTCCAAACACGATGTTGAGCCCCGGGTATTGGCTTTCAGAACACACATCTTAGTGCAAGCCTGTGATTCACCAGTGCAATCAGGAGATGGGGTGATGATTGGATTATCACAGACCCTGATGAAGGAGGGTGACCTGTTTATTTTTTATTTTTTTGGCCGTCTCTACTCCATCTCCGTCATTGCCAATTTAATTGACTTGGCAAGCCTCCATTAAAATTCACTTAAACCTTTTTGCAATTAAAGTAATCATTTTAATCAGGTTTGTTCATCTGTCACAGCGATAAGAAGGACTCTAACTCACTTCTGTGTGCTAATGAGCACAATTTTTTTTTCCATTCTGATGAGGGCAGGGCAGTATTAATTACCTCATCTGGGCCGAGCTTTGGATCACATGCAGTGGTCCGTGTTCTCCCGCCTTGGCCTCTGCTGCGCCAAAATAACATGCCTGAGGAGAAATTGGGGTCTGAACACTGAGGTTAAAGGTATAATTAAATTCAAACTCAATTTTGGCATGTCCAGCAGTCTAAGAATGAAATTACAAAGATGGTGGAGAAACCGTAAGCTCAGGAGTTTTTCTATAGTCGAGTTGACTGCATCATTTCTATGAAGAGCCGATGATTGAAACTGCATTATTACTATTAACCACTATGAATGTAATTGTTTTTTTTTGTTTTTTTTTTGACAACCTGTTTGTACATGAAAGCAGATATGAAAAAGTACAGTTTGTTGACAAATGAATGATAGAGCAGTTTTTTTGCAGACCTTTAATAAGCCAGCCAGAGACATTATGTTTTCATGTTGAATGTCCATCCGGCCTAATCACGTGGATCCTACATTTCTGGAAGACCTTTAGGAAAAGTCTTCATATCTGGCAAAAATGTCCATTTCTTTCGTCAGAACAACTAAAAAGACTTGTGTTCATGTATTATTATATATTACATTATATTATATTAATTCTGATATCGTTTTATACAAAGTATTTGAGTTTTGTCTCTATTTTATTTTTTTTTCTGGGAACACCTGCAGTTGAAGACTACCTGACGAGCTTTGATATTTAATTCGGTTAGAAGTTTGAAGACAAGGTTCAGTCAGTGAAGTCATCTATCAGTGTCTAGTTCACAGACAGCTGTTTAAATATTTATATCAAAATCTTAGCGTATCAGACACACCAGACGTTTATGAGTGTAAGTTTCATAAAATTGACGCGTTTTGCTAATATACATATAGCACCCACGTTGACTTTATATTATCGGTTGTGAACCACAACTGTGCCATTAGCTGTGCGCCTCTGAAGAGTTTTCACAAATGTGATAATTGAGCGCCCGACGATATATATATTTTTTTCTTTGAACCATTGCTCTTTGCTCTTTCGCAGCGATGGATATGCCGGCTGAGCTGACAGCCCTCAACATCACTCCGCAGGGAGCCCTGCTCAGATGGAATCCGCCCGTTTCCAATGTCGACAACTATGTGCTGACCCTCACGCACAACCAGGGTGAGCTGTCATTCATTTGTTGTTTGTTAGGCAACGAATGGATGGATAAACTGAAGCAGATGATAATTAGTTTGAGAATTCTTTGATGCCGTACGTCTGTTCACGTGACTGAGTTCATTTTACAATGTCGTTAAACATCATTTTAAAGGTCTTGTTGTTGCCTACGCTCCCTGTGTGCCTTATTAGGCGCATCTGCTTGTTAACGCCAAAATCTAATCCTCTAAGCACATGGCAGCGGCACGCATGCATTTTCACACACAATCACCTCTAGGATTGTCTGACAAAAGGACAATATCCAGCGGGCAGCGGTTCACCTGGCTGAAAAAATGCCTTGTTGATGCCAGAGGTCAGAGGAGAACAGCCAGATGGGTTTTCAGCTGACAGAAAATGACACTTCGTACAACAGAGGTATGCAGAAAAGCATTTGTGAAGGCAACACATTGAAACTTGAAGATGATGGGCTACAGCAGCAGAACACCTCACAGAGTGCCACTCTTGTCAGCTAAGAGCAGGAAACTCATTTTGGTGAGCCCTTGTGAATTGAAGCCTCAAAGAAGATTGAGGAAAAATCTGCCTGGTCTGAATGTGACACAAAACAACTTGAAAGTATGGGTCCACTCTGCCTTATTTCAACGGTTCAGGCTGCTGCTGGTGGTGTAACTCGTTTTGGGTGTGTTTTCTCAGCACACTTTTGGCCCCTTGGTACAAACTGAGCATTGTTTAAATGCCACAGCTTACCTGGGTGTTGTTGCTGACCGTGTCCATCCCTCTGTAACCATGGTCTACGCATCTTCTGATGGCTAATTCCAGCTGGTGATTGCACCATGTCACAAAGCTCAAATCATCTACAGTCACCAGATGTCAATCCAAATAGAGCACCTTTGGGATGTGCTGAAACAATAGATTTGCACCCTAGAAATGTCTCCAGCACCTTGTTAAATATATGCCTCGAAAAATGTTGTGGTAGTTCTGAAGACTAGAGGGCTCCTAGCAAGGTGTAATTTAATAAGGTGGCCAGTGTTTCGTGAAGCAAACTGTAATTACATATTGCAAATACGCATTAACCTAACAACTGGTTATTGAGAAATGCACACAGTTAAAGAACAGAAATAAAGTAGTAGAGGCAGCATGTATAATGAGCAGCAGCAGGTGCAGCATGTGGAGATGTGACAGGTAATATCATGATTTTCCCATTAAGGAGGGAGATCGGTGTGATGCGTCCTTCGAGGCAGTATACATCCATTTGTCTTCGCTTTCAGAACAGTTCATTATGATCGGTTGAACTACTTAGCCTTGGCACAAACAATGCAGTTATTGCACAGCATGCGTTTCTGATGCAGCCCGTGTCTTAACTGTCTGACAGCCATATCGAGGATAGGTAACAGATTGCCACATTGCTTGGCCCCTCGGAGCCACTTTATAATTTGCTCCCTAAACCAAGTGGATGACTGCCAGGAGTAGGAAAGCCAGCTGCAGATACGGCTTAAAGACACTTGACTTGCAAAGCTAGAGGGGCTGATATATGAAGGCATTAAAGGTTTCAAAGAAATCTTATTTTCCTAACATACACCACCCTGAGTTGGCTGTCGTTAGCCTTAAGAAATCCTTTAAACCACTAGAAACCAACCTTAACCGTTGTCATCTCTCATGACTTTCATAGAAGCTTGAGAATATCTTAAAGAAGAATATTCCTCATTAGCACATGACCCCACGCACTGCGCCGTTGCCTGGAGTTATCCAGAGAAACCTGTACTACTCAGCTGTTAGAGTGTAAATTACACCCTGGCTGATTGGATTGTAGCCAAATCATCCCAGATACAGAGACGATATCTGTATGCTGGATGCATATTTATAATCCAGCCCCGGCCAGATCCTCGAGAGGCGCAGCGCAAGTTGTGGCCAAGTTCTTCTGAGTGTTAATGCATTGAACCAAGGTCAATAAATAAATATTCCACTGAGTATAGTCCTGCATGACAAAATGGATTTTTTTATTGGCAGGAACACCCACATAAAATCAAACCCATGAAAGTTCATGTGGGATTAATAGTGTCTCATGGAAGAGAAATGAGTTGTACACACAGTTAGAGTGTTTAAGAGATGAGCGCCCCCGCTGGTGTGAGGTTGCCAAAGATTTAAAAACCAGTGTAAGGAGAACATATGTATGTACATGCAGCTCTCATCATTATCATAAAACTTTAATTCATCAAACAAGATCCTGCCTGCCTTGTGTTAAATGTCATTGCTAGATAATTTAATGTATAATGTTCTTCTATAGTTTTCTTTATCGGTACTCTTTCACTCAAATCAGAAACTCCTTATAAGTGACATATATGTATGTATATATGTATGTATATATATATATATATATATCAGTTATGTTGGTAACTTAAACTGATCTGTACAGAAATCCATTTTAGGCTTATGAGGTTTTACTTTAAGTTGTCATCAGAAAAAAGTGGTTGTGTGTGTCTATATATATATATCATAACTGGTGGAGAAATCCACTAAATTGAATGAGGACTCTTAAAGTGATCCAGCAGTGCACAGTTGGAGATTGAAATATGTGATTTTTCCCCTCCTGGGGTGCATTTTCAAAACAACAACAAAAAAAAAAATGCAATCAGCCAAGTAAGTGTGAGAAGGCTTAAAAACAGCTTACTTTTTATTTATTTATTTATTTTTTTTACAGTGACAGCCGATACTTTCCTGGTGGAAGGCAACAAGCAAGAGCACCAGTTGTCCAACCTTAAGCCAAGCACCACCTACTCTGTCGCTCTCTACGCCACCAAAGGACCCCTCACAAGTGGCACCGTCATCACCAACCTCCAAACACGTACGTATTCATTTTATTCACTCAGTCTCGGCACAGTGGTGACTCAGTGCTTGGTACAAAGGCCTTTCAGCCCTGACTTCAAGCTTTTTATTATTAACAATAATAATAATAATAATAATAATAATAATAATAATACATTTCATTTATAAAGTGCTCTTTAAGAAGGCACTATTACAGACACAACATCCAAACAGAAGAACCCTGAATAAAATATAATAAGTATGAGAGCAGCTATAATGAATAGTGTAAAGCACTTAAACATAAAAATCAATCAGATTTGTTTTTAAAGGATATTTAACAATGTCTGGGTCAGAGCAGTGTCTGATGGGGGACAGTAGAGAGTTGCAGAGCTTTGGAACAGCAACAGAGAAGGCACCACCCCCTAGGTTTCTTTTTTTTGTGTGTGTATGTGTAAGCCTTTTTTTTTTTTTCTGACAGTGTTTGCGTAGGTTTCCTGCAGATGCTCAGTTTCATCTACAACCAAAATTATGTATGTTAATTGGGCGTTTCCTGTTGTTGTTTTGACGAGGGTGAACTGCTTCGAAGGTGGTTCAAAAGAGGCAAATGCAGAATCCTCTGGGGGAGTAATAATGTTTAATACAAACACTGGTCTTAATTATGGAAAAATGTATAATGTCTAACAAAGACAAAACAATATCTGGGGAAGTGACAGTTAATGTGATGAGTGCATGGAGGCATTTGTAGATTAATATAGGGCTTAACAAAATAGAAAAAGAAAAAGAGCATCCTTTTTTTAGTTTTTGATTCGAGTCGGTGTGTGTTGCCGCTGTCACATGGTTGTCATTTTCTCTAATGAATGGTAGCTGGATGTCAAGAAGGCAGTCCTTATCTAATATGAGCCTGTCAGAGACAGACGGAGCAGGGAGAAAGAAACACAAACACATGGAAATAGGCGTGCTGCAGAATAGTGTTTTGATGGATGATCATGACTGTTACCTCTCATCAGCCGCATGTTTGTATCGGTGCGTATGATAGCGTGTGTCAAAAAGTTTTTGTAAAAGGAGGTATTATCGATGCATCGTTTCACAGTACCATCCAGGTGCGTTTCAAAATCCATCTCTGCGTACAAGCTGAAGGTCACATTCTGTATGCCACAGGGGACCATATTTTTGTGACACTATGCCGATTAAACTCGTTAAACCTGTTTCACCTCCAGCTGACCCCCACTTTAAGTAAAATAACCTTCACCAGCTGCTCCATTGAGTGGAAAGTTAAGGGCGGAGGAATTGTTCCAGTTTAGCTGAGTTGCAGCTCTGTAAACTTAGTTTTTTTCTAGAGTTCTTGCAGGGGAGGAGGGGAGGGGGGGGTCTTTCTCAGGCGGAGGAGGAGTTCATATCCCCCAAGGAGTACCAGAACTACCTTCCTGCATTGCAGCACAGACGAACTGCTCGAAACAGAAGCCAGCTCTGACAACGTATAAGATCAGGGCTGCAAACAGAAATAGGGCTCAGGAAAATTAGGTGTACAACCATGTCAATGCCGTACATATAGTACCTCGTATATTAACAACTGTTCTTGACAGTTTAAGGTGATTCTAATTTGGAAACAGATGCTCCGCTGGAACATCATGTACCTCATCCTCTCGGAGGAAAGGGAAAATAAATAAATAAATGAAAACCCACATGGTTACCCTGGTTAGAATCTCTAATAAAGGGGGAGGAGGAGGGAAATTGCCATGATGTAGAAAACACCATGCTGTGAGCAAAGAGGACAAAGATTTTGTTCTGTTTTGACTATCATTTGTAATTGAACCATGAAAACATTTGAGTGCTTGTCCTTGTTGGTTTCCTTCTCTGAGGTGGAATAGAGTAAATGTATTCTTGCCAAGACATTGTGGAGCAAACATTTTCAGGTGGAGAAAACGGAGGTAAATCGGACTGCTGCTCTCATTACATGTGCATATATTAGGCGTATCCCCTTGCAGGTCTGATGGTGGCATGTCCCAGCAGGGGGAGCCTCAGTTAACCACAACTTCAGAGAGATCCACCAGTGCTGTTAATTAAGCCCCCTAATTAAAATCTTAAATGTCTGGTTCTGTTCCTCTCTCACGGCTGGTTTTCTATTCTGCTCCAGTGGAAACTGTTACATTATGAACGAGCCCTGAAGAGAAGATGAGACCAAAGATGGTTTGGTCAACTAACCCATCTTTGGATCAATCACAATTTCACCATGTTTGCTGCTCTGTCTCGGTCTGTCATGT
The DNA here is from genome assembly GCF_022458985.1 of Mugil cephalus. Taxonomy (NCBI): domain Eukaryota; kingdom Metazoa; phylum Chordata; class Actinopteri; order Mugiliformes; family Mugilidae; genus Mugil; species Mugil cephalus. The sequence goes on from NC_061776.1 coordinate 16,420,639, forward strand.
TTTTCTGAAGAGTTAAGAAATGTTTGTGTCTGGTTTAGCGAGCCTGAAACCACATTTTAAAAAAAACAAAAACTAATAGTTGTATCTATTATAACCTCCTGAGACCCTGCGTCCTCATATGGAGACGTTAAGTTTTAGTTGTTTTTTTTTTTGCAGCTTATTCTGCTTCACTTAAACCCATTGTCCTCATTAGTGGATGCTTTAGTCTGTTATCTAGTGGTAGCAAAGGTTAAAACCTATGTATTTATGCTTATTAACGTTACTAGTTTGATATGACCCGCAGATTTAACAAATTAGCAATTTTTGCTAATTAGCAAGTACTCGTTTGAGGACGTTGGGAGTTCAATGTTTGCAACTCTGTCTTTGCACAGCCATGTTCAGGTATTAAAATAAATAGTTTTATATTTTGTTTTGTGACTTCTTTATAGCATAAATAATGAAATAATCCCAGTGTCCACGTATGAGGACAGCATTTTTATTTTTTATTTTTTCAAAAATAACTACTTCCTCTTCAGAGATGATGCTTAGTTTTTATGTGTCATAGGTCTTACTAATCCCAAATGCCATGGAGAAATTAAAAATGCATACCAAATAAAAGCTCGGATCTCTGGAGATTAATAGGGCACCGTCAAAAAAGTTGAGATATACATTACCAGTCACCTTCTCCTTGAATTGAATGAGAAGGTGTGTCCAAACTTTTGACTGGTAGTATAGAAAAAGATCTAGTCTTTAGACATTCTGAAATAATGTCTGAAATACCTGAAAAAATGTCTGTGAGGCAATCTCACCCAGCCTTAGTTTCTGTGGAAGATGTTAATTTCTCACCCAGTAGAATAATAATCAAGTTTTATCATGCTAATATATTACTGCCACATGACATACATTTGCATATGATATCTGTGTTTCAATTTACAGTTCATTTTAGGTCATTCCAGTGATTAGTGGGTTCTTAGTGAACTAAAGGATGACATGTAGAGCAGATGTTTTTTTTTTGTTGTTGTTGTGTTTCTGGTTGGTGTGACGCATGTAGTCGAGTCTATGCAAATGTAAAAGCATGATGACCGAGGGGTGAGAGGTCAGTAAAAGTTGTAGCTGAGGTTTTCCTTTTGGGATGAGCTACATGCATGCAGAGCACAGCACAAAGACAGGAAAAAAAAGGACAAGTAGGGAAGAGCCTCCTCCATTCAGGTCCGTATTTGTTATTTCCTGTGGGGTGTTGCGGCGCTCTCTCTGTTGATTCCCAAGCTTCTTAACCACAGCTGAGAGTTGTTTTGCTGTCTGGCCCCCACGCCGCAAGAGTTCAACACAGAGTAAGACAGCTCGGCTCCCCAAAGGCTGATATTTAAGCTATAGGGCTGGAAAATAGGGGATTTTGCTGCGGGTGTCTCCGTAAGCCTGCCGGCTGCAGCGCCGGGACTTTCTCCCTCAGATGTGTCTGAGCCCACTTGCTGAGAAGTGCTTGGCAAAGTTTTTGATGCGGCAGAGATCCGTGCTGTGGGCAGCTTCACAGAGCTCCGGCTGATAGTTGTTCACCATGTGCTGAGTGCTGCTATTACAGAAACATCGGCTTCATCCTTCAGGAAGTTGATGTATTTCTGACAGTTCAATGTACTTTGAAGGACTCGCAACTCCATGAAATCTTTTCCTTTAAGTCCTTCTTTTGTTGTTTTTGTAAAATGCCTTTGACTCCTTAAATTGTATTAAAACTGTTCCCTGGCATTCATAGTTTCACATGTTATTTTCTTTTAGATAGGAAGATATGGAAAAGGAAATTCCTGATATTATGGTTTCGATCTCAGTGGACTGGAGAAGAGTGTGTGCGTGATTGACAGCAGCTGGCAGATTGCTACAGTGTCTGCGCTACATCAGAGAGAACAAAATACCAACATTTAACTGGACCCCAGGGAAATTTGCAGCTATGTTTACACGCAGGCTACGCTGCTGCAGCTGACCAGTTAATTAATCGGTTATCTAGTCTACAGGCTGATGTTAACAGAGCACTTTCACCCGGTCTGTGTTTGTTTTGGTTCGTCTTGTTCAACAAGCTAAAGCGTGCATGTTTATAAGTTAGATAAGAAGGAGACTTTAGCAGGCAAAGATAATGTGTGTTGTTGTGTAGCGCGCTGCTGTCTGGCTCAGTGTGTCTGCTCTGCCCAGGAATGTTAAAATCATGCGTGGAACTACAAGATAGCAAAATATGCATTTCTTCCCTTTAAGTGTCAGGTACTTTTCTCACAGGGAAAAAAAAAAAACACAAGTGATTGACAGAGCAGATACCACATGCTGGCTGATGGTCGGACTTTAAAGATAATAACGCAGGCTTTTCCTGGCCATATTCTCACCGTGAGATCTACCCGAGCAGCGTGTGATTTCACTTCATAAATACAAATGAATCTCCCATACTCCATCCAGGCAGAATCATTCACTTTTTTTTTTTTTTTTTTTGTCACAGAGATGTGACATCCACTCCAAAATAATAACTTCCTATTGTCTTCCTGCAGTAAATTGCTGCTGCCCATGCTGCCCTTCCCATCTGCTGCCCTGTGGGTGTTTATTTTTTCCCCCCGACTTGAATTGTTTACGTCGTGTGTTAATGAGTCATTAGGTGTAGCCAAACCCATTCATCTCACTCCCATTGTTTTAGACCTCCTCTTCTGTAGACAGAGCTTCAGAGCTGCCAGGATCTATATGACGACACCTGCTCAGACGCGCTCCACGCAAAGGTTTAATTGGAGGGGGGACATGAGAGAGGAAGAGAGAGAACAAGGACACGGGCTTAGTTGGAGAACGAAGAGAAGGGAGGAATAAAGACAAGCAAAATGATGGCTGTTGTGCAACCTCGATATCTTTGAATCGAAAGCTCCCCTTCCGGCTTCTGCCTGTCTCCCACACTGGTGTTCATGGAGATGAGCGGATAACAAGAACAAAAGATAAACCATTTCGCTTCCTGGCACATTGAGTTAGAATAACACCCTGCCAGATAACGAGGGAGGGAGGAGGTGGATAAAAAGGAGGGCAAGAGCAATGAAAAGGCAGACACACAAATTGAGATGAGCGTGAAGGAGAGGAAGAGCTCAGGTTGATGCGGGTATGGGACGAAACGGACAAAGGGAGAGGAGGTCAATAAAGCCGGCAAAGTGTCACATCACTACGGACTACAGCACAATTTACTGCTTTTATCGGAAAGCGCACAACTTGGCCTCTCCGTCTAAATCAGTCTTTGTTTCCGCTTTTCCTCCCTCAATCCCCCTGTCACACAGCGCTCATCTGCCTATCAGTGTCTGTGAGAGAAGGCGCCCTGCAACTTCCAGGAGGTTATCAAAGGGGGAACACACTGTTAATTTCTGAGCTGTCATTGATCTTTTTTTTTTTTTTTATGTGTCCACACGCAAGGATTTAACCGACAAGAGTGGGGTGTTAGAGTAGACATTCGCACAGCTTTATGAGAGGTCTGGGCCCGATTCGTGGTAAGCTAGAAGTTAATTCTCATAGATCCTTATAGTCTTTTATGAAAATTTAAAAATTAATTTAACAACAGAGGCATAAATGCTGCGTGAGGACAAAAATGTTGACCAAAACTGAGCCAATCTGACAAAAGGAACCAGAAAGAGAGAGCCGTGTAGCAGATATTTCTATGTCATATTCATAGCGTTGACACGAGATTGCACAGCACACAAAATGCTGCACATTCGTTAGTTTCCGGTGCCCCTGCCTCCTTTACGCCGAGCACTATTGGGCGAGTGGCTGCCGATGTGGCCCAGAGTCATGATGTAACTCCAGGAAACAGATTTTCTGAGGAGAGGGTCATCTATTCTCTATCATTCACTAAAACGGGGTTACAGCGTGTCAGTGCTTCTGCTAGCATGTCGGAAGATCACATATTGACTGAAAAAAGGGTGATGTAAGGTGGAGAAATGGAGGTGGGTCTCCATGTGATGTGGTTAAAGTATCAACAAAGGCACTATAATCAAGGCCTGTTTAAAGCTGTGCAGGGAGCAGGGATACACTTGGAGGATATGATGTAATGTGCAGTAAAACTTGGGTGGGCTTCCTGATCAAGGGCTTGAATGCTTCTGAAGCTCTGACTAAACATGGAAAAGCGTCTCCACGCTCTTTTACTCGGAATCCGAGTTTACCGATGTGGAGATTTCACCCACCGCGTGGAATATACTTACAGCCCGTGTGCATGAATTATATGTTTGTGTCTTAAGTTCTATCTTTATCTTAGTTTTTACTTTTTATTTTCTGTTTCATAGCTTCGAGTGCCGATCGCATGTTTTGGTGCAACGGCTGTGAGTTTAGTTTCAAGGTGTCATGCTTGTTATGTAAAGTAGGTAGCATGTCGCTATGTGACAAGGCTGCCATTTTTATTATCTGTGTTCTTGTCACAGATTAAAAACACAATCAAAAACACATAACCGAGCCACACAACTGCACTGAGTGACATGCCGTTATGTAACAGTGTCAGTCTCACATACGTGGTTGTATATAAGTAGATTTCATGAGTGCAGCCTGAATATTAACCCACAGCTCAAAACAGTGCACAACAAACAGTAGCCACATCATCAGCCACAACATTAAAACCACTGAGCGTCTTGTGACAATTCAATGTTCCTGCTGGGAAACTTTTGGGCCTGGCATTCATGTGGATGTCACGTAGACATGCAGCACCCACCTAGACCAGACCAGGCACCCCCTTCTCTGATGAGTCACAACTGTTTGGAAGGCACAAGGGACACCTACACAATATTAGGTCATCATGTTATGCCTGATCGGTGTGTCTGCACTATCCACATGAATACGACTCATGATGGCGCTCCTGTTTTTGCTCTAATCAGTCGCAATACCATATTCATGTCTCTGTAGATGGGAAGAGTGAGTTGCGCCTGATCAGTGTATATCAGCACCCTCGACAGACACTTGTGGGTTAAGTGGCAGAAAAATCTAAATAATGAAGTCCTTTCAAGACGGCCTTACTGGCAGGAATGCAATTTATATCTTAACGCAGTCTGTTTAATCTGTGCCTCTGAGCTTTCATGAAGAGGCTGAATCGCTGCCACTTTGCCTCATCCGCTGCCGACTCTGTCCAAAGAGAGGAAATCTGACCAGACAGCACTGACTAAATTAGTTTTTTGTTTTTGTTTTTTTGCGTTGTTTTTTTGCGTTGAATTTGCGTGTTAATATGCAAATACGCACCCGTGTGTATATCATTCCGCCATCCTGGGTCGGTGGGGTCCAAGTCTTTCCTGCCTACTGTAGCTCCGGTTGTTTTGCTGCTGCGTTTGTTGTGCGGTGCTTTTTACTGATAGTGAATGGGTCATGCCTCGTTTTTATTAACATTAACCTAGATGCAGTACTTTAAAAGTCATGAGAATTCTCTTCGTAGCCTGGAGGCAAACCGAGAAATGTAATTTTTGAACCCAACTGTATCAGTTAAGTGGTATAGCATGGTATATTCACTAGCATACACATAAAACCACACATGATGTTTGGCTTTAATGTGACTTTTAAATTTAAATTATATCCCCCATCTGACCACCTCGATGACTGTTCAGATCAAAAGGAATTTTCAACCAGATTGAGACGAGTAATATCGGTGTTTAATATCCATGTAGATATGATTGTTTCTATTTGGCTGAAGTACATAACGTGTTTTCTGTGATAAACGCCAGGTGAGTTTCTCGGAAGGATGCAAACATGGCTGTAGCAAAACAGATCTAGTCTGTAGCTCTCACAGCTTTTTTGTTAGAGACCTAAAAGACTTAAAAGATCAATAGTCTGAAGGCTCAAAACAGGTCGTTCAAAAAAATAAGTGTTTGCAAAGATGAGCTGAAATCAATTGTCTCATGATTCTTCTGTTGAATAATTTTTTGTCAATAATAGGAAATGAAATAAATTTTCCACTGTTATATCAACGGCTACTGAAGATATATTGCCTATGGAAATGCAGTCAATATCTATAAATAAATAAATAAATAAATAAATAAATCTACACCTGTGTCAGCACCTAAGAAAACTCTGAGCATTTTTGTCCTGCACAGGTCTTTTATTAGTCCCTAAAGCTCGAATATTCCTTGTTTTGCAGCCACCTAAACTGAGCGTAAAAGCAATTTATTTTCTCCCTCTTTTTGGTAGCCATGGATGCACCCTTGAACCTGACAGCCAGTGAAGTGAATCACCGCAGCGCTCTCATTTCCTGGCAGCCGCCTATCGCAGAAATTGACAACTACATGCTCACCTACAAGTCGGCTGATGGCAACCGCAAGGTAAGTCGCATACCTGGCTCTCTGGGATCTTATCTGGGGACAAAATGTGTTTCCTCCTTTAAATGGCTGTGGGAAACAAGTGTCAGGAGGATGAGGTATACTTTCATTAATCCATTTTCTGTCTGAAACTAGAAGCCTAAACCTGCTCCAAAATTGAATCAACTCCTTCCACTAGAGCTGAATAATAATCAGGAAAAAAGTATTGTGCAATCGCAACTTTGTATCGCTTCAAATTCAAATTTTATCCTTCAATCATGTACGCCCTTGTTGTGGAGCGTGCACGCGTTTTGGGACGCACACACTCACAGATTGATACACACACAAGGAAGCTCCCGAGTGAAAATTGTCTGTCCAATAGAGGTGTTGCTCTAATGTGCCTCCGTGGAGTCGCTGCTTATTTTGATTCAGCGTTTTGATGTGGCTGAGTAATGGTAATAAAGCATATTAGTGAGAGCTGCGTGGTCATGGACACAGATCCATACTAATGTGGAGATGATCTAACACACACACACACACACACACACACACACACACACACAAGTGTGGCACTGTTGGGTGGTTGACCATCGGGTGTCACTCATGCACAATGAATGCAGCTATGAATCAGATGATCCCTTCTTAGAGAACTGGTCTCAGTTCAGATCCCATTCACTTCCTTTTATTTTCTAAAACACACGTTTCCAAGACTATGCAGACATGCATATCTATATAGTACATGTTCACCGATCAGCCGCATCATTAAAACTACAAGTAGAAGAAGTGAATTGATTGATTAATCATCTTGTGACAGTACAATGTTCTGCTGGGAAACTTGTGGACCTGGCATTAATGTGGATGTTACTGAGACATGTGCCACCCACCTAGACCAGACCAGGCATCTCCACCCCATAGCAATGACACTCATGGTCATGGCAGCAGCCACCCCCAGCAGGATGCAGCCTGACACAGACACACACACAAATGGTTTAGGAAGAACTAAAAAACATGAAGAACAACACAAGGTGTTGACCTGGCCTCCAAATTCACTAGATCCCAAACTGATCAAGCATCTGTGGGATGAACTGGAGCAAACCTGATCCACAGAGGCCCCTCCCCTCAACCCATAGGACCCAAAGGCCCCCACTATCAACATCCTGTCACCAGACACCACAGGACACTCTCAGAAGGACCATGACCTTTCTCTGAGGAGTCACAACTGTTTTGGGAGACCTACACAATATTATAAAGGTGGTCATAATGATATGCCTGATTTGAAAATATGATTCATGATGTCTTTGCTTAACTAGTAACAATACCATATTTATGTCTCTATGGTAGATGGAGTCCATTTCTTTTTTTTAACCTAAGGGCTGATAAAATATCTACATGACGCTACGGTCGTTTAGAAAGAGGACACTTGTTCCACTCATGGTGATGTTTCTCTTGTTCAATCATTGGACAAGCACACACACACATCGACTGCACAGAGCTCAAAAGTTTCTCACTGAATACACATTAACTAGCAAAAGCTACAATGACCAGGTGATGTTTTCCAATCAACAAGCAAAAGTGAGAAGTTGCTACCTAAATAATTTGGACACTGCTCCTTGGTGATAAGAGAGGAGGAACAGAGGAAAGATTTTTCTTCTGTCTACAGCTGATAAGAATAACTAGCTCTTTCATCTGTAGTTATCGCTAAAAATAAATATAAACATTGTATTTAACTAACATGTGACTCCTGTGGCAGAAGGAATAATTTAAATTTTTACCTTTTACTCTGTCCGTGACAAAAGTTTAAGATTTATGCAGAGTCGACCTAATGATGCTGTTTATTCTGCCACTGATTGTTATTGATCCTGTTGAGTATGTTTTAACTTTAATGGCCTGTGCTGATTATACTGGTAATACACTTGTAGTTATAGAAGGTTGTTTAACACTTAACTTAGAGCATAACATTAAAGGAAATCTACATTATTGAGATTTACAAGTGTATGAGCATAAAAAACTGCTTTAAAGTACAGCTTTCCTATTGAATCCGTTAATAATTTTTTTTTGAGAGTATTTGGTCTTGTATTAAAAACAACAGAAAGGGGCAAGACAACAACTCAGACACTCAGACAATACTTACTGGAACACACACACAGTGGCTGTGACATGGGGAAGCTGGCGGATCTCCTCTCCTGAGGCCGTAGTGCGTTTGTGTTGCTGTGGTTTACGGTTACTGTTTAAAGAATTCCAATGAAGATAAGCAGGTTCTGGCTTTATTCCCACTCACTGATGTCCACACAAAACTGGCTTATTGGCAATTACGTCCACACATTAGCTGGGTTCACTTAGAGCCAAATATTCAGATTACAGTTGGTTTAGAAACTCAAAGTGAATAAAAATGCTCGCTATAAAGACTTCAATCAGAATAAACAGGCACAAACCAAACGACATTTCACTCGGTTTCACAGGGTTAGAATGATCCTTTTCCCAAACCAGTCGAAAGTCATGTAAACGGTCAGGCTATGTTCGGACTGTGCCTGCTCTGTCCTGACGTAATCACATGACGTTCAAATACTTTTCCAATGTCTGCACACCGTGAAGAGACAACCGGAAAGAATAATGTACGTGCTTAGACCAAGAAAATAGAAATACTGAACTGTCAAAAATGAACTGAAGCCAGGATAGAACGAAGCTTGTAAAACGACTGTTCTGATTAAAAGTAGTGGTACATGTGGACCTCACGTGTAAACAGTTGACCAATCGGAAGGAGAAAAAAGTCTCTGTGTAAACACGGCTAATGTCATAGTCCTACTTTGGTCAGAGCAAATCTGTCATTCCTGCTGCTAACCTAGCAAAAACACTAGTAAGCTTCCTGACACAAAGCAGCTTAAAAGAAGTGTAAACCAAAAGCACGAGCTACAACACAGATTTATTTTCACTCCTGCTGCACCTTAGATGGCGCTTGTAGCTACAGCGCTGAAGGTTGTGTACATCTCTTGTGTGCCACTCAAAAATATCTACTGAAGGTTGTGAACGGCACGACAGGGGGCCGTTCACATAGAGGTTTCTCATAAGCACAGTAAAGACGAGCCCATTTGAAGGTAGCACAAGAGGGGAATGTGCGTACATAGACTTTGACAAACTGTGTAATGTTGTATGTCAATGTAGGCAAGAATTATTTGGAAAGAAGGTTGGTTTTAGAATGTATTAAATCTTAGTGCACCGCTGTGAGAGTCCTCAAAAACATTTTGTCACAAGTCACGGGGTCCAGTGACACATGAGCCGTTCCACTCGTGCACAGAGCGACACTGATCGGCGCGGCCACGCAGTGCTTACAGCGCTCCTCGTAAGAGTTTCCTCTGGCTGTCTCTGCTTGAGATCTGGCTCGGCTGAAAACGTTACCGCCGTGTTACCTCAGCTGTAATCTAACTACACACTGTTGAGCCTCACAGCTGTTCAGCCGGCTCTCCCTCTTATCCAGATAATGGACTTTTATAATTTACACAAAGTAGCTGTGAGATTAATTTCTTATCTGATTAACATTTACTGAATCGTTTGTAACTGCATGAATCACTGTTGGTTCTGTGCCTGCCCGGGATGATTAAGATCTCACACGAGGACGAGTGCGCATCCACTAAAGATCCGACCGCACCTACACAATCGATAGCGAACGGAGGAATGTATGCATCGGCTTTGATAAGACATGGGCTTTCCACTCGCTGTAAAATATCGTGTCTTGACCCTGAAAAAACCCTGTGGGGAAATATCAGATCCTCTGAGAAAGAGAGGCACCATTTACCAGCTGCTTCTCTGCATAATTCACATCAACACATTGCCTGGGAGCGTGTGACTTTTTTTTCCCCAAACTGATTCAATATTTAATTTTTCTTAATATTTAATGCGTTTCCAAGCCAAACTGTAACAAACATGAACAGAAACTCAAAGCTGAAGAATATATACTGATCAGGCAAAACATTATGACTTAATATTCTAATAGTCCTAATGTTGTGTAGGCTTGTGCCTCCAAAACGGTTTTGACTCATCTGAGAATGGACATGGGTCTTCTGAGGGTGTCCTGTGGTGTCTGGCAACAGGATGTTGTTAGTGGGGGGTCCTATGGGTCCTATGGGTTAAGGTGAGGGGCCTCTGTGGATCATCCCACAGATACTTGGTCTGTTTGGGAACTATTGACATTTGGAGGCCAGGTCAACACCTTGTGTTTTTTTTCATGTTTTTTGAGTTGTTCCTAAAACATTTTTGTGTGTTTTGTGTTTGTGTCAGGCTGCATCCTGCAGTGTGTCATTACTGTGGGGTGGGGGTGCCTGGTCTGGTTTAAGTGGGTGGTACAGGTCTAAGTAACATCCACATTAATGCCAGGTCCAAACGTTTCCCAGCAGAACATTGTATTGTCACACAATGTTCAATGTTATTTACTTCACCTGTCAGTGGTTTTAATGTTGTGGCTGATAGGTGTACATATATCATATAGATATGTATGTCTGCATAGTCTTGGAAAATCCTAAAAGACGGTAAATAGGAACAGTAGTGATCGGTGGCTGATGACACAGAAAGTGCTCACTTAAAAACAGTCAACCGTCTTAAGAGGAGTTCAATGAAAGAGTATTTAAGGAAAAACAAAGGGAAGCAACTAAACTGGCTTGTTACCAAAAATAGAAATGTTTGTTTCCTGATTGCTCTGCAGCTTCTCAGCTTGGCTGCCCATTAGGAGTCTTTTATCTCTCCTTCCTTGTCTTCTCTCCTGCTCCCTCCAGGTCCTACTGCTTCCTCTCAGTTCCTCTATTGAAAGTGTATCTGTTACTAATACAATATGCGATTGACCTAATTTGCTTTAGGGTCAGTTTTCTTGAATGTATCTCACCTGTTTGCGTTGCCGGGAGAACACTGTGCTGCTGTGTTTCCTGAACAAGAATGGCTTAAAGTGTTTTATCATGGACTTAAGGGAGTTTCTAATAGAGTTTAGTTTTACCCTGAGGTTTGTACTGAATTAAAGTATCACTTTTCTTATCTGGCATCAGAACTGGCCCGCAGTGTGTGTTATATGAATGAACTGGATTTCCGTGTGTGCGCTAGGAGCTGATCCTCGATTCAGAGGACACGTGGATTCGACTGGAAGGACTGGCGGAGATCACTGAGTACACCGTCCAGCTCCAGGCTGCGAGAGGACTAGACACCAGCGCTGTAGTCTCCACTACTTTTACTACAGGTATGGAATAGTCATTCACTCACACACGCACATAACATATTTGTATTCTTTGATCTCCGCTCGGGAAGTGATTCTAATGGGGTGAATTTTTCTTGGCTCCAGAGATTTTGCACTGCATTTCACATTAGAGTCACCATAACAAAGCTGCGCAATAATGGGTCCCCAAAGCCAGGCACAATTTTCATCTCTCTGCCCCATAGCATAGTGAGGGAGACTTGTCATTAGGCTGCAGCTGCAGGGAGGCTGTCTGGAGCCGGAGTGGTGGGCTCTAATGTCTCAGGAGCTCAGTGTGTACGCCGAGTGTGTCGTTAAAACAAGTGTTGGGAAGCTACTAATCACCAGGAATGAATGTGGAGATGTCAAAAGTAAATATCAATATTAAACCGCTGGCAAGTAATGACTCTAAACAGTTGCTGTGGACACAGACACATCCAGTAGACAAAAAAAAAACAGTTCAATATTCCCCCTCCTTTCAGCTTTGTTTTTGCTCACCTCAACTACACAAGAGGTAAAACAAAAAACAAAAAAAAAAGGCTGCTAAACGCTCCACTGTGTTAACAAACTAATCACTAGCTTTGTTTGTCTACTGGGTAGCAGAAAGTCAGTGATTCCTCCGAGAACAGAACCTGATAGCTGAACATAACCAAGTAAACAAGTAAACAGTAAATACACAGGCCTCAAAATCAAAACAATCAGCTGGAAAAACACACAAAAAAATAGGCTTTGTAGAGATGATAGCTCATTTCAGATTATATGTAGCGAATTGATCCACTGCTAATGCATAAATATCAATGAGCTCGGTTTTCACATGCTCAGATCACACTCTGCTCTTCAACAAACCAAATCCTCTAGTCAGAAAGAAGGAAATTATAACCTGTCACCGCTGCTCCTCTGCAGGGAGTCGTTTGTTCGCTACACCTCAGAACTGTGCCCAACACCTGCTGAACGGGGAGAATCTGAGCGGCGTCTACACCATTTACATCAACAGAGACCCCAGCCAGGGTGTGCAGGTGTACTGTGACATGACCACAGATGAAGGAGGCTGGATTGTAAGTGTAACTACCGTCAAGAGACACCGCCTTCTCAAACTGTGCGAATTGGATGAAGAAAAGAAGCGGATAGATTTGGAATTGGATTTTAACCCTTTGACTGCCATCGTAACCACACGGTGGATGTTTTTTGTAGTAGTATTAGTAATAAACTATAAAATGCTTAATTTCTCATTTTGTTAGTCATTGCTAGTCACTTAATTTGCAAGATATAGAGATTTGCACATATGCGAACATGTGTACAAATATCTAAGCTGTGGCTTTAATACCTTCTAAGCTACAGCGCTTTTGAACAGATGGCCTTAGCTTGAAAATATACAACATACAGCTTCAGTATTTATATAGCAGGAATCAATCGTGTGAACGTTTTAATAATGATGTGTTAAAATACTTTGCAGTACTCGCTATTAATATAGATTAAAATTAATGATATTTAATCATATTTCTTAATGTGGAAGTCAAAGGGTTAATATCCACCTACCTGTGAATAAGCTCAGACACCAGTCTGATCCATCCAGAAGGAACAAATGTTTTAGTTCTTCTCATCTTGTCATATTAATATCCAGGTATTCCAGCGCCGTCAGAACGGCCTGACAGACTTTTCCAGGAAGTGGAGTGACTATCGCGTCGGCTTTGGAAACCTGGAGGATGAGTTCTGGCTCGGTAAGTCTGAGTCTGAGGGATCCTGAGTATATCTATAGGGCACAAGTGTAGGTTTAAATGCAAAGAGTCCATCTCTGTCACTTTATCTGTGGACGCTGCATCAACAACTGCTTTAAAACACATTTCCTTTCCTGTCTTTGAGTTCTTTATTTCAGCTCTATTTTAGATTAATGCGTTTTGACTTGCAAAACTTTTTCTTTTTTTTTATTTCCCTTGCCAATAAAATCCCTTTCCAGTTTCATATCCATTTTTTTCTGTTTAAATCACCTCAACTTCACTGGAAGGATTAAGTACAAATCCATACTGTCTGCCTTAATCAAACCAGCATAGTTTGGGTATTTCTCCCCTCTTTCCTTGCTGACTCCTGCTTATATTACATAATTCAGAGGTAAGGTCAGGCTGGCTGCTGCCTTGTCTCAACCCTTCACCCCGCTCAATATATTTCACCTGCATTTCACGGCCAATATTGAGCTACAACCTGCCACCCATTTTGTTCAATTTCTGCTCTAGTTTTCTGAAGGCTATATCAGCCTCTCTATCCACACACCGTCCCCATGACTGAAGTGGATTTAATAGGCGCGATCAATAGAGGTTCATAGCTTTCACTTGCTTTCAATTGATACATCTATTTTACAGCTTGGAGAGAGATGTCTGTCTTCAGTATTCTGTGCAGCCAGTAAAGCCTTTCCTGTGAGATTTTTTCACTTTGTAGGAAGCATGCAGCTAGATTTCTTTTTTTTTTTTTGCTCATCTCATCTTTTAGCACTTGACTTCACAAAGTCTCTCCGATTCATTACTGGATTCTCTGAAAGCTCATCCCTCCCTGAAATGACTTGGTAATTGTTTTTAGCGTCGCTCTGATCCAAAGACAAAACAACTGAACATCCTCACCATTTTGATGGACTGCCGAATTATTTTTTTTTCCCTCCTCCTCCTCCCCCAAATCTCATCATGAAACAATAATTATATTCATTAGAAGATGTGCAAATGAGTCGTGTTTCTTGGTGGGCCAGTTTTCGAAGTATTGTTTTGGTGCAGATGATTAAAGGAAAATATTGCATGAATATTTCATCAAGAGAATCAGGGCTGCGAGAGGAGTGTTTTTTGAACTTTTTTGATGAAAGAAATTAAAACAACGCTGGAGCGGGGGGAGGATTCATGCAGTTGCATTATCACCGAATCATAACACAAGGAAGGTTGTTAGTTTGCAGCTGACACATATCGGCTCATAAGGGAGATTTTTATATGTAACCCACGGTTACAGCTGTCCCCGACAATATAATAGAATCCAGTACAACAAGAACAGCCAGCGGTTCTTGTTGAGGATGTCAGATTTGTCTTTTCGCTGGTTATTTTTAGTTTGTGTTGTTGTCGTTTTTTTTTTAAATAATACTGTCAGCTGTTCCTGCTACTATTGTACACCACCACAGTGAGGCCATTCAAAGGTAATGTTAACATTTTATGACAGCAGGAGTAGTTGGATAGCTGTCTGCGAGTGTAATTTAAAAATGTTTGTATTTCATCAAATGAAAGGAGTAAATTCCTCACTGAAGTGCAGCGTGCCCATAGACACTACGGAGTTATAAATGCAGATATGTGGACTGCTTTAAAGTGACAGCAGTGTTTTTGTTTTTTCTGACTAAATCACCTGAAGGCACCACGTCCGAGCGGCAGGGCGCAGATATGTCAGATTTCTAATGGCCGTGTCAGTACTATACAATCTAAAGACGCCCGTGCGTGTCCGGCTCAGTGAGCACAACATTACATCTGACCTGCTTCTGCTACAGCTGAATCAGCCATGATATGCCCTCTCGCCACCTCTGGGAGCGTACACCACAGAAGGGTAACTTCATCTCCAGGGTTTTGCTTTACTTTCTAGGTGCCTTGTTGGATGCACTTTCCCCTCTTTCATCCCATTTCCCCCTCTCTGCTGCACTGTATGTCCGTCCTTTCAGTGCGTAAAAGCAGCTTAATGTAACCTCGGGGTGTGGAGCGCCAGCAGAGAGCTGCCCCATAATGCCAGATTACTGATAGCATGCCAGCAGGACGTGCAGCATCCACAGCACACGGCACAAAAGGTTGAGATGCTCAGTCTGTTCATCTGCTGGTTACCGTGGTTCCTGGTGAACTGCTGGCCTTTTAGACATAGTACCGTAGCAAAACCGTAGCTCACATCAGTAGAATAGGTCATGACTTTACTCTATTCAAGTGTCCCAATATACCATAACAGTGTCCACAATATAAAGACCTTGAGCACAGGCTCCTGGGGAATTATCTAATGTACACTGGTACATGGCAGAGGTGAACTCGTTATGAGATCTTTTCAGGTTGGAGAAGTATTGTTATGTTATGCTGATGCATTGACTAGTTTTGACAATGAGAAAAATTCACATGTAAAAGTTAATGAAAATGTAACTCGACACAAGATTATCAGTGTTTGTATCCTTCCATGAGCGAAACCACTGAGGACGGCGATCCTGTCTGTTTAGTGTGATCGTTAAAATCCTCAGCAGCGTCGGGCCGTGAACACGTCCCGCACTGTTAACACTAGTCGGACCCTTGATGCCGACATTTCAGCCCACTCAACATGTTGTTATGGCCGAGTGAGTTGGTGAAAGAGGTCTTTTGGCCTGTCCAGCTCAGAGAGAGAAATCAAATTCAAGTTCAAGGACCACACAGAGGGCTCATCTTCTCATCTTACATCTTTATTCCATCTGAACATTTAAATACACAAATAGTTTCACAGGGACATGATCATCACATGTTTTCTGTGTCTGTCCACTGTCTGGCCAAAGTAAATTTTGTCCTCTTAACAGATAAGTTAATTGTGCCGTCATACAGATGGTCGCTGCACCTCCAGACCGCGTGACCTTCATTCTTCTTTTAAGAGATTAGATCACCGTTGTAGTCCTGGAGAGACATTGCAGGGAACATTTAGCTAATCGCCGCCTCTCCACACCAAATAGCAATATAGTGGACAGTAGGAACCATAAACACGCATATTAAATCCAAAAGAAGTGCCACTTAGCTGGCCGGCAGTAGAGAATATGGAAATTAGGCCTTTATTATTATCTGATGTAGTTAGAAAACGACATCTTTAATGTGGCTCTGGGGAGAAATCTGTTCTCCCTACTCAGTGACCTCAGACAGTTTCACGTTGAATACAATGCCAGTTTGACGATGTGATAACAGAGAAACCACGGTGGCCAATCTGAGATCATTATCCCATTCTCTTTCATTCTTTTTTTTTTTTTTTTCAATTCCCTCTCTGCTCCTACAGAACTATAAGAGGAGGCTGGTAATAAAATGTGATGAGACTGTTATACTGCTCGTATAATTGGACTAGAGTGCAATTGAATGCATTTTTAATCGTTGCGTTTTGGAGCCTCTGATCCCATAAAACTGTTAGAAAGAATAAAAGTGTAAAAATGATGGGTGCTAGATTAATCGCTGCGAATACAGTGATGTTGTACAATGGAAATTAGAGATGACTGAGTGTTAAACACACTTTTATTACAACAATTGCTTTTCCCCATCACCCCAAGTGCCTTTTGGTTGTAACATAGATTTTATCTGCCTTCCGCTGACATATTACAGCACACTTTAGTTTCCCTGCTCTCCCAAGATTTATACTTCCTACTTCTTATCAGCAAAGGCTTTTTACTTTTTCCTCAACACAGTCCTGGATTCAGAAAAGGTGCACTTCATCGATGCTGCTGTAGGAGGTTATGCAATGAAGGGGGCTCTTTTCCAAATGGGCGCTCGTTGTAATCTGATAGCGAAGGCACTTCCAATCGTTCAAGTCGATGTGGGGCCTTATCGACTGCCGGGGTTCAAACGAGCCTCGTATCTGCTACCTTTGAGATAGAGAGTAAGGCTGCATATCTCAGAACGTTGCAGCACTGGACGCTGTCAATCATACGCAGGTTTGACTATGTCGCTGGAACAGAAAAAAAAATTAGTTTCTACATTAACTCTGAGCCACATTTATCATTTAAATCTGTTACTGCTTTCTTTCTCTTGCATGTCACACACACACACACACACACACACACACACACACACTGCAATCATAATAAGAGCTTAGTTATATTGTGAAAATTCAACCCAACTCCAGAGAACTTTTTAGTTTTTTCTGCGGTTAAATGGGTGAATAATTATTAAAAGATAAAAATGGAGTTTGATAGAAAACACTTGGTTCTTAACTTTCTAAAATGTGCTTCTACTCTGCAGGTCTAGACAACATCCAGAGGATTGCTGCTCAGGGTCGCTACGAGCTAAGGATTGACATGAAGGACGGACAGGAATCGGTCTACGCCAATTATGACAAGTTCTCCGTTGGAGATGCAAGAAACCTCTACAAGCTCAGGATAGGAGAGTACAATGGCACCGCTGGTATGTGGCTGAATACATTTTGGCTGAATGATTAACTTGCCTTTTTTTTTTTGCTATATGAACTTTTTTATGTCAAAAAATCCTCTCTCCATCCCTGCTCTCCTTATTTCCTCTCCATCTTTTCTCCTCCCCGATGCCTTCAGCCCGTCTCAGCGCTCCCCCACATTCCCACTCCTGTCCTGTCTTTCTGTTTATCTCTCAACATGACCATATGCCAGAATTACCTGTCATCCCCTCATGTTTGTAATTCTAATTCCCTCTGCCAAAGTAAATTTATGAAGCCTGCAGCAGTACTTCCTTCCTTCCCTCCTTCCCTCTCCGGTCATTTATGTCCTCTGTTCACGTCGTCATTCTGCGCTGCCATATGCCGGCGTTGCCGAGCCCGTGCAGATTGTTCAATCTCTTTACCTCTCTACCCTCTCGCTCTGTCTCTTCTGATCACAGGTGACTCTCTGAGCTACCACCAGGGCCGGCCCTTCTCCACAAAAGACAGAGACAATGACATCGCTGTCACTAACTGTGCCTTGTCTTACAAAGGAGCCTGGTGGTACAAGAACTGCCACCGGGCCAACCTCAACGGCAAATACGGGGAGTCCAGACACAGTCAGGTCAGTCCTCCAACTGATACACTACGTGATGAAGGAGCGGTTCTGAGTTGAACTACGTGTCGTTGTGCCAAAGGTTTGGTGGATGGTTGGTTTAGCTAAAATTACAGGAAAAACCCACCTCCTGTTGGTTTTATTTAATTTGATATGAGCACAGAATGAGGGTGGACTTAGTAAGCAACTGCCACAAGGTTTCAGGTTAGGGTTAGGGTTAGGGTTGACCTTTCCCAGCTCTAACCTTAACCTTTTGAGCCTGAGCTCAACATCCTGCCTTAAAGATATCCTCCCTGTGCAAAAGTCTGTTTTTACAACATATTTCAGTTTTGAGATCTCTTTGGAGAACTCTTTGCCACCTGTTTGAGTGGAGGTGAAATCCACCTGAACTCTTCAAAAACTCTTGAGTTGTTGACTATTTGTTGTAAGGTGGACGTTTCCACTCACTCCTTTTTTTTTCCATCTTTTGAGCACAACAAATTCAGCTCCTGTGAATTGTGGAGCCTGTTTTAAGTGAAAGAAAAAAGAAAAATATGCTGTTCTTTTAGCCACTGGGACAAACCAGCCCTTAAACTAAATGCTGTCGTTTGAAAAGGGCAACATCTTGAAAGTGTATTTTGGCATTTGCAAAACTCACATAAACAGGCACCATTACAGAAGTGTGAATAAAGGTTAAGACGTCCCAGTTTGAAAAGCTAATAATTAGTCAATTAAAACCATGTGAGGCTGGCTGCCGACATCCATCTGAAACTTGTTACGCTGACCGGCCTGACGGAGGAGGTGCAACTAAAGGCCAGCGTTTCTAGGACCAAGACAACCGTGACACTTGAAATAAATTGAATGAAACGTAAAGAGGGTATGCAGGCTGAGTGATTAGACAAAAAAAGACACACTTTCAGGAAGATTTGAGCTTTTTCCACACACTCCACCCAGTCCATATTATTGAAGTGTTTATGTGGAGGGAAAAGATTTCAGCGTGAAACAAAGGTCTTTAATTTTAAATAATCCAGACTGGTGTCCAATCCTCTCTCTCGAACGGACATTATATTCTGTTCCTTTGTGAGGCGGGAGAATTGAGAGCTTTTGACCAGAGTGCGATGTACCTCTCTATCTCTCAGCTTCAAGCTGAAATGACGAGAAAAAGGCAGCGATGTGTTGTGTGGAGCTGAGATTAGGCTGAACCACACAGGCTTCAGAGCACCGCTGCTTTTCTCACTCTGCTCGGAGCCTTTCTCCTCATCTTTTCAAGTGAGAGCAGGTGGGAGCAGATATGGACGGAAAAAAAAGACGCAGAGAAATTTTATTTTTTTTATGTTTTTTTGATGTAAAGCTGCAAATGGCAGTGTTGATGGTGAGAGATTAACGTGAGACTAGAATTACACTAAGATCATAATTGTGCCGGTGATTAAGACTTTTTCCATTCCCGCTTCGAGCGCCGCCTTGTCAATTACAACGCACTTTACTGACAACATGCTCCCTCCATCTACAGCCTTCTGAAATCACACTTGTGCTCTTACAGGGTATCAACTGGTACCACTGGAAAGGCCATGAGTTCTCCATTCCCTTCGTGGAGATGAAGATGAGGCCGTTCAACTTCCGTAGCATCAGCAGCAAGAGGAGGCGATCCACCCCTGTATAAACAAACCACCTCTTCCTCTTCCACCTTCTCCTCCTCCTCCTCCTCCTCCTCCTCCTCCCAGCCCAGAGCCACGGATAAACAGAGTTCGGATGATGTTCAGTGATTGAGTTTCTGCTCGCTTGCAGTAAAGGCAGCCTGGATTGTAACTGAGCCAAGCCTCGTTAGCGAGGCTGAAAAAAAAGAAAAAAAGGTGGGTCTCTACATAAAGCTACTAATATTTTGTCAAGATTTGTAAAAGTAATACAACACATTAATAAACTAGCAAGCAGAAGTAAAAAACAAACAAGCAGACGCGGCAACAATGTCTGAACTCTGTTTATCTCTGCCCAGCTTTAGCCGTCCCTCCCTGCTGTACTTCTACCCAGACGATAGAAGACTGTATGTAATTTATTGAATACTTTGAATGACAATGGTTCTGTTTGCTGTCAAAAAAAAAAAAAACGGAAAGGCAAACCAAGAAGCTTTGGTTTTCTTTAATCTGTGATTTGCCTTTCCCCCGGGATGTGAGGAAACGTGCTGAAAACTTCTCTCTGGAGTGAGAGTTAGTGTTATTTTAACCGTTACAAAATAACTCTTTTAACTAAAAATATACTGTATATGCCCTTAAAACCCTTAACTGTAATATATATATATATTTTTATAACTGATATTGTGACAACGTCCATCTATTTAATATGATTTGATGCCTTGGTTTTGAATTGACACGATGACAAACACCGGACATGAGGTCATATTAACGTTATAGTAAAAAGCAAAAGAGCCATCGTTTGTCATTCATAAAGCAGTGCACCAGCAACAGCTTCGTTCCCATCGATTTGTTTCACCTTCCAATATCGTTTGTGTTGCGTTATTCAAACGGGATGATAGTAATCATCGACATTACATTATACTGGTCGTCACACTGAGACAGTATTTGCACTGTGAGTGGGAACACAGCAAAGCTATTGTTGTTCATTTAATTTAATTTTAGTTGTTCGTGGCCATTTAATGTTTCCCCTGCTTTTATTTTCAAGCAAAACACCGTCTCCTATTAAGTGCGTCGCTCCCGTCGTAGATGCTGTGATTGCTTGCAGGGATGGTGCCGATAGACTTAACCAAAGACTTGCAGAATAAAGACTCAGCCTGCTGTTTGGAAAGATGCCAGTCACCAAAGTCACTGAAGCAGCTTTTTTCCTCTTTTAATAGAGTCCCACTTTTCGGGGCCTTTTATGGCGCCCGCGTCCCCAGGCATTATTTTATGCATTGTGATCATTCTATGCAGAGGAACGTCGGGGCGGGCACAGCGGAGCGTTTTGCCTGGCCCCACTCCCACCGCTAGCTGAAATGAACTTAACAAAGAAAGCAGAACAGTAGGTGGAGCGGGGCCAAGTCTTTCTTCTGCGCTTTTCTTTTTACTCGCTCCACAATGTAAGCTCCCCAGCGAAACAAGAAAATCAGCAAACACGCCTGTGAATGTGTTCATTTTAGTGGTAATCTGCAAACATTGTGTTTTACTCCGGTGCCAGTTCGGTGCGTTTTTTTTTTTTTTTTTTTTGTTATTTTAGTTTTTTTCTTGAAACTGTTTTGCTGTTGCAGTCTTCTCTGTGGGAGGAAGATTATCTGTGTGGAGTTTAAAGGCGAACCACACACAACGTCGTGTCCGCTACAATCTATAGAAACGAGCGTCACCATCACTGCAAGCAACATCTTGTATATTTTTCCCCCCTGTCTGAGGAGCTGTTCTAAATATTTCTTTCTTCAGTTCACCTTCTCTAACTGAAGCAAACCAGCAAATCCGGCTTCTGCCACGCGACTGTGTCTGTGTTCGATTTGATTTCTCCTCTTTAGACTCGAAAAACGATAGCGATTCTCCCCTCTTTAAATTACTAATATACTCATGTAGTTAGAGAGTTGAAGATACCGTGTCATTTGATGTGTTCCCCCTTTAGATGCAAACCTATTCAGAAAGCCTTGTTGAACCTTTCCATTCTAACCGCTGTACTCCTAACCACTGCTGGGCTCAAAGGATGGATGGAGCCTACTGCATGTCGACTAAACTGCGATGAAGAGTCTGATAGTAAATAACAAATGTCCTGCGTATATATATGTGTTTCAACTCTGATTTCTAGTCATGTTCCTTTCGAGAGTTTTTAAAGGTGGAAGATGTACGTCACTGGGATCACCGACGATCGACACGCGACCTTTCCCAGCTCTGATTTACGTTTCATTGCCGGAGCGACCGCTCATGCCGTCCATCTACCCGTAGTGATTTCTAGTAGATTAGAGAATTTCCCCCGTGTACTTATTTCATTAACTACTTAGAAGTTTGCCTCAGAGGGTTTTTGTACAAGGTAAACAGAGTTAAGGAAGCTTTGCAGAGAACAAGCTGAATGTTATTTGTATTGCGAGGGACTGCAAACATTAGGTGCTCTTAAATCCTTAAAAGAAGAAAGCTAAGGTTACATTTGTGTTTGTTCTCCATATTAATACCATTAATACTTTATTAATATAGGTTTGTTGCCCTTTACGTTTGTTTAAAGCATCCTACATTGCGTTACATCCATAGGTGTAATAATAACAACCGTAGTAATGTTACTCCTGTCTGCTGTATTATGTGAAATTGAACTGACTTGGGAGACTTCTGGCATCAAGTAAGAAGGTATAATTGTTCTCTTTTTTTCTTGTTTTCTTTTTGGATATTAAATTGGCATTTCTTCTGTAATTCTCTTGTTTTTTCTTTTCATGTAAAAATGTTAAGCTTATTTTATTTTATTTTACTAGTGGTTTTCAAAAGTGTTTCTTTTATGTGCAACTAAGCTACTGTGACCAAGTAATTTCCCATGTGGATCATTAAAGTCTGCCTAAGTCTAACCCCCCAAAATCCACGCGAGGCGGCTGCAGGAGCCGATCGCAGCCGCTGCAGTTAAGGCTCATGATTCCAGACGTGCCGCAGTGCGTTTCAGAAGCTCCTAATAAACAGCTACCGGGCCGCTATAAATACGCTCCCAGCCTTTTTTTTATTTTATTTTACAGAAACCGTGTCAAGCTCCACAGAGCAGATGAAGCAGACAGAAAGTTGAACATGGGAACAAGGGAGAACATTCAACACTGCTAAATAAAACCAACTTTATTAAAGCAAAAGCTACAACAGAGCCACGGCCGCCACTTAAACTTCACACTCAGTCTGTACCAGAATCCATTCATGGTGTTATGTATCGCTCTTTTACAAGACAAGACAACTTGCCCCTTTTTATTTATTTCTCTGCTATTTATTGTCCACTTTCCCCGTAACATAAAGTCCTGTATGGATCTTATGTTGTAGATAAATAAAGCAAAAAAAAAAAAAAAAAAAAGCTCTATTTATTCATGGTTTATGTTCACAAGTCCATCAGCCGATATTGCCATCGTAGTTGGTGATATTTGTTCTCTGAGCCACATATTTAAATGTGTTGATTTGAAATCTTGCCGTGAAAAAGTTAAATGTTGCGAAATTTGGATAATGACTGTTTGAAAAGCTCCTACAAGCTGAGGCTGAGGATTTATTGTTGGATAACCTTGGATAATGCTGTCAAATTTAGCTCTAGTTTGACTTAAACATGTACTATATAGTTCCTTTTTTAATACATTTTCTACATATTAATAAAATATTCAAATAGTCTGATTTGGTGTCTGCTTCTCTTGTTGTGGTGGATGTTGATTAAAACCTGTCTATATATATATATATATATATACAAACATACATATATATATAGACGTACACACACGCACATACACTCACTGGCCACTTTATTAGGTACACCTGTTCAATTGCTTTTTAACACAAATAGTTTATCAGTCAATCACTTCAGTGCATTTAGACATGTAGAGGTGATCAAGACAACTTTTGAAGTTCAAACCGAGCATCAGAATGAGGAAGAAAGGGGATTTAACTGACTTTGAACGTGATATGGTCGTTTAGGGTCTCTAGGGTTTACAGAGAATGGTCCGAAAATTAGAAAATATTGAGTGAGCGGCAGGTGTGTGGACGAAAATGCCTTGTTGATGTTAGAGGTCAGAGGAGAATGGGCAGACTGGTTGGAGATGATAGAAAGACAACAACAACTCAAATAATCACTGGTTATAACCAACTGTGCAAATGTGTGATGCTGTCATGTAAATATGGACCAACATCTCTGCAGAGTTTTTCCGACACCTTGTTAAAAGTAAAACACGAAGAATTAAGGCAGTTATGAAGGTAAAAGGGGTCCGGCCTTTTACTAGCAAGGTGTACCTAATAAAGTGGCTGGTGAGTGTATATTCATCTTTGTTTGTGTTCATTTTGGGGTCAAACTGCATAAAAATAGTCCAGATGTGGTTACCGTAGCTATTCCCTATGAAGCATCAAGAACTGACTCAATGTCCTCCTGCACTTAACTCTTTCTGCCTCTAATTGGAGTCCAGGAACTGCTGTCGCTGGTGAACAGTAACAGGTTCAGTCAGTCGGGGCCGGCCAATGCAGTTTGACACCTAATTTATTCTCACACACTGAGAGACAAAGCAATCCTGCATGGACCTGAAAACATATCACACCACTTGTGGATGGCGACGATTTGATTCTGTGTTCAAGTTTAATAATCTTCAAAGAGGTGACTGCAGAGAACTGTGTGCTTGCAGGAGCTCAATTTTAAGTAAAATAGAAGTAAAATAAAAAAAATTAAAAAATGGACTTCAGATCATGAATTTGAACAAGAAAAACCCTATATCATACAGGGCAAGTGTTATATAAGAACCTCTGGTCATTTGTCCTGATTAAGGAGTTCATCTGTGATCTTAATCCTGTGCAAATCTGCCATGTCTGTGATCTGTAATGTAGAAATAACACAGAAACCTGACCTACTGTACTATATTTGCCCACAAGCAGAGGTCCAGTGATAACACTAGTTTAGAGCGAAGTTGCATCTCTGAGTTTAAGTGTGTTGTGTCTCTTTCTTAAAGTGCTCTGTGTCCTCTGTGTTTAGCTATCGCCTTTTTCCCCATGCAAGATTTATTAGGGCTGTGCCATGAAGTCTGAAGTCTCAACAGCAGGAGGATAATCAGCTTGAATTCACATTTTGATGCATATGACTGCATTTTATTCACTGAAGTGGTTTATATGCTTCCAGAGTACGTAGAGCCTTGATATATCTGACCCGCAAGTCAAAGATTTGAGTAAATCAGTAAATCCTCTAGGAGTACAGTAATCCCGTGAAATAGGTGCTTTGGGTCCTATAGGTTGATGGGGAGGGATCTCTGTGGATCATCTCACAGATACTTAAATCACTTTGGGATCTTTGGAGGTCTAGGTGGGTGGTACATGTCTAAGTAACACCCACATGAATACCCAAAAGTTCCCAGCAGAACACTGAAGTGTCACAAGATGCTCAATATTATTCACTTCTCCTGTCAGTGGTCATAATGTTATGCCTGATCAGTGTGTATTTCTTTATTCAATCCCCCCAAAATGCAAAATCTTTGGTTGATTAGACATTTTTATATATTCTTTTAATATTCCCCCACAATTTTCCCACCTAAATTTAAATTTCTTGAAACATACATTAACATGAATTCCATATATTTTTAGTAAAGGGATAAATGGAGGCAGAAGACGTTATCTTTCAGTCAGCACTTCACTCGTTCAGCGATACAGTAGCTGTCTCAACAGAGCACTGTTTCCCACAGAGCGTCATACTAGACCTGTCAATCTAAGCCTCTGTAGGCTCCGCCCCTATGGCTGCCACACGGCCACCCTACTATTACACACATTTGAAATAAAAAAGTATTTAGCTTTATTATTATTTGAATAGCTTAACATTGAATGTAAATTATTTATATTTCTAAACAACACAAGGCCAAAATTATTATTGGACACATATAGTAGGTAGGAGGGCCCTACTTAATCTCTCCATCAGTTTGGGGGTCCTTGGTCTGAAACATGTTGAAAACCCCTTGTTTAGGTTCTTCACGTGTCTTAAAATGGAAGCGAGACGTCAATTTGAGCAAAACAACTCATGCAGAAAAAATATGCACAACAACAGATCTACAAGCGTTATTATTACTATTATTATTCTTATTATTATTACACACAGTTAGGGATTTTCTAACAAAAAGAAACAGACCTTCAGCAGTTTTTAGATTCATAGTTTAATTACACCATGTTCTAATTTTCTATTAATTATCCATTCAAGTGTCTGGTCAGCGAAAACAACTTGGTAAATAATGAGCCTGTGTGAAGTTTGCGAATATATTAGAGTCAAACGCAAATAAATGAGCAACACGCGGCATTAACAGAGCAGTAAAGGTCATAAGCTAATCGCTTTAGTCTTTACCCAAACAAAACACTTCACACGCACAGCTGGATCCTAAAAGACAAAGCCAACAGTTGGTTCTGTCGCTCATCTGTCTGCTGCACTTTTACAGAACTTTTTAATTACTTGCTCCAGTTCACACCGTTCCTAGCTCGTACGCTTTAATCTACAACAGAGCCGCCTGAGTTCAAAACGGAGCAAAAGTCATCCGAATGTTACGCACAGTGGAAAAGACACAACGTGGTCATGTAGCTGATTAAACGGGCTGAAGACCGTACTAGTACAACAAAGACTGTAGCTTTTGCTTTAAACACCACACGTCTGATACAGTAAGTCACAGCTGCAGCAGGAGGACAATTCTTGTTATTCTCATACTGCAACCAGTAGGTGGGGTGATCTTTCACCTTTTCCCCAACACTTACTACTTGCACAGTGCACTTGAAATAGTTTCTTGTTGATCCAGAAACCGTGTGTGTTTTAATAAATGGCGTATTCACTTTTGTCTAATTACTTTCCCTCGTAGCTACAGTAAATCTGGGCATTATAAACAAACCTATGTCTATATCCTGACTTTAGTGACGGAGCATGCAGTGGGTTATAATTAATAATAGGCTTGTATGCAATTAAGCTGCATAGATGAACAGAGTTTGTACATTATTACTGTGCGCTCCAGTGGTTATTTAACAACCACAGGCCATTTACATAAAGGGACAGAAGTGAGAGGAACAAGTAGTCAGGTGTAAACCACAACATAAGGCGAAGCTGGGTTTCTGACGCCCTGAAACCCCTCACCAAGTTTTATTTTGATGTGTGGTTATTCTTTCATAGGCACAACTTCACCATCAGCTGGTAAAATTAACAGCTCAGTGTAAGTGGTGCCCCACCTCATCATAAATAAACACCATGAATGCAAATAACATTTTACTAGAAGGTTTGGATTTACGGAAGTTTTTTTTCACTACTGCGCACCAAAGAAAGCCACTAACAAACAATCCAATAAAATCTGATAATAAAATAAAATGAACTCTATTAAAACACGCCTGTTTTAACTCAAAATACCAACCAGCTAGTTAGTTAGCTTGTTGTTAAGTCATTTTTCTAACAATCACAACAAACCTATGTTTTTTTTTCTTTTCTTGGTTTACATTTCAGTCCATTTGAAGCGTAATGTCCCTTTTTGTACATCCCTTAGCTATTTTTACCCCACTTTATAGGAAAACCAGATATTTGTGATTCCAAGTTGAGCAAAGTCTGCACCAGTTTGCACTAGTTGGGGCCAGTGGACATCTATAGCTGGTACAAAAAAAAAAGTGTTGTCAACAACCAACAAAAAAGAGAGGGTCAGACACAGGAAATAGCCTCTGAAGACGATGGGAAGTAGAGGGAATATCACAACAACAATGAACAGCGAGAGTGGAGGCAAAGCGAACTTGAACAAGAGAAACAGAGGAAAGATTAATGAGGTTGTGTCAGGAGCGTCTACACAATGTTGTTTGCAAAATCTGTCAAGCCTGTCCGCTGGTGTACTCCTAGTCTCTTTCAAATCTGTAAAGAGAGTCCCCAGCTGTAAACCTCGGGTGAGAATGAAGTTGAGGTGAGACTTCTTGTGTAAATGATGTGCTGCACACTCAAGCCTGTCTACAGTGAATCAGCCTCATGCAGTAATAAGCAGCAGTAATGATCTAGTTAAAATATTGAAATATACATTGAGATGCAACTGATTTAAGCAACTAGCTAATAAATATAAAAAAAAAATCATGGTCATTTTCCTCTCTTACAGAAAATCAAAAAAATATTTTACGAATACAAGAAACTGTAACAGCTCCAGTTTTGTTTGTTTTTTTGGGTGCCACCCTCTCCCCGAGCTTTTTCTCCCGTCCCTTCTTTCTTCCTCATCCCAGCATCCACCCGGTAATGTCTCCACAGGATTGAACGAGGAGCCGGTGCAACATGACGCTGATGAAAAGCGGCGTTGTGAGGCTTCCCCCTGTCTCCCGTGTGCTCCGAGAGTCTCTTTACATCTCACTGAACCCAGTAAGCTAACAGGCCCTGGCAGGCATCTGAATAAGAGGGAGGTGCATCCCACATCTCCCAGTTAGACTCTCTCTGTGATGGCGCTGTAAACACTGGGGCTTAATTGGGCGACCGGCCGGGGGAACAGCTTGATTTTTATCAGACATTTATTGATGCTCAGAGGTCCGTGAGTTGGAATAGGGGGGAGCACGAACGGTGGGGCCTCACATAAATCACAGATAGCAGGGAGGCATGAAGACTTGACTATTTACGACCTCAGTGGAGTTGAGTGTGAGGTAAGAACTGGCTGAGCATCGTTTTCTACCACTAAAGCTTTTTTATTCAGTCTGTGTGTGTGTGTGCTCTAGTTGAAAGATCAAAATGAGAAAAACACCCATTACTGGAATGATCTGTCTAACCAGTCATTAAGGTTTTCAGCACACTTGAACACTTGTAATTAATGAATGGATGCATGAATAGAGGCTCTGCAGCCTGAGTCCTGTTTAATGAGACGACTTTTCTTTCTTAATTTTCTTCTTCTTTTTTTTTTCAAACTAATAATGACTGACCAATTATACCCTGCTCGTTTTTTTTTTTTTTTTTTTAGATTTTAAATTTAGCCCAAAGTCTTTAGGGTATCTACTAAGGATTCATCCGTCCACAAAACCAAAGCCTTGAAAGCCCGGACTCTAAAAGCTTCACGGTCCTTTCTCTGTTTCTGGCGTGGAAATGAAGATCTGAGACGACGATGACTCAGACTCCTCAAACAAGGTGACAGCTGTTGAAAAGAGAAGTTCATCTGTTCCCATGCTTTTATTTTGAGCTGATTAGAGAGGGAAGGGTCACACTTCCCTTTCTTAGCTATGATTTCATGCATGCCATGAACCACCGTTGAACTCCTCACCTCCTCTGATGTTGTTGTATTTGATCTAGAATTTATATCAGGGTTCATGTTCACAGCCTCATCAGATGGGCTCAGAGAAAACCCACACAAAACCCGCAAAGGTAAAGTAAAGTTTTTTTTTTCTGAATCAGGTGCTTCTTGATGACAGGTTTTAGATCAAGGACAGGCAACTTCATCAAGACTAAAGGAGGACGGAGTATGCTGGTTTATTCTTAGCCTTTAATTGTGCAAACACGGACAGTTTCCATGTGGTTGGGCTTTCATCAGAGTCTGTAACCTTTAGTTTCTTGTTGTTTTTTCTCTTATTCTTCAAGCCTATTGAGCTTACAGCATAATATGGTAGTTGATGATTGTGACAATAACTGCTAAAGGACACAAGTGCACTTCATCGTATTCCTAAATGCGTGTTTGTTTTCCTCTAATCATGCTAGAACTTATCCCACTATGAAATCATTTTTTGCATCTGCTGAAGTATTAAGCCTTTATTTTCAGTTGATTTCCAAATAACGCATTTCACTTCACCTCGCCATGTTGACATCCAACTCTTTTTAAGATTGAAAAAATTACATTAACCTCCTGAGACCCTGCGTCCTCATATAGGGACATTAAGTTTTAGGTTTGTAGCAGCTGATTCTGTTACATTTGAACTTTTATCCTCTTGATTTGATACTGTAAAAACTTGATAGCATCATTTCAGTGGATTTGTTCTACAGATGATTATATAACAGAAGTGGACAAGGAGCAAAACCTCAACAAATTCTACAGTTTAAACTTGTTTATTTATGCTTATTAACTTTTTCTAGTTTAATATTACAGACAGTTCTAACAATAGTAATGAGCTATGACTCCGCTAATTAGCAAGTACTTGATTGAGGACATTGAACAGTTTTATATTATGTTTCATATTGGTGACTTTATTATAATGTTGAGTGAAATAATTCCCGTGTCCCCACATGAGGACATTATTATTTTCCAAAAACTACTTTCCATTTTATAGTTCTTAGGTCGTACTAATTCCAAATAAAGAGAAAATGAGAAATTAAAAATGTGTACCAAAGTAAAGCTCAGGTCAGTGTCAGAGGTTCAGGTTCAGAGGTAGAACAGGTTCAGGTTTTTTTTTTTTTTTTTTTCACGTAAATAACTGGTGATGAAAACATTATCAGTATACAAGGAAATACAGACAAGTTTATGTTTTAATATTCAACCCCACTGATCAGCCATGGATACTGCACACCTGGACCAGATACAGTTTACGTCTAAACCTTGATGCACCAGCCTTCATTCAGAGAGAGGGGGCCTGGCATTTTCTTTTCCTTATTTATGGCTAAATAGCAAATGGGGTTAGACCTTTGTAGTGTGCCAGCAGGGATACTTAATGCCCCCTGCATTAGCTGAACAACACGCACGTCCTCGGGAGCCATTCGGATATTAGAGTGGAGAAATGTGTGGGCGGTGGTGACCTGAGGGACGAGTTCAGTGAGGGGTTACAGGAAAGATGGCTGCTCATGCACTTTGGATTTAGACTGTAGTGTTGTGTGTGTGTGTGTGTGTGTGTGTGTGTGTGTGTGTGTGTGTGTGTGTGTGTGTGTGTGTGTGTGAGAGCAGAGCATGAGATCTTATTTGCTATTTGAGAGTGCTTCTCAGACATTGAACTGAATGGAGACTATTGTCACCTTTCTTCATTTTTATAGTGACAGTATGTGTGTGAGAACACCGGAAAGGAGAAATTCTCACCAACAGAAAATGTCTGTTTCATCATTTAACCTTCGGTTAACCAAACTGTAAAGACCGTGCACAATCTAAGCTGCCTTGTGCAATGTGAAGCAAAACTGTTCCCAAACCTAAAGACACACTGCAGCCAGTTTGTCTTCCTTTCTACCAATCACACAAATTGGCGTTCGCCTACATGAGCCGAGGTTAGACACCTGCCCGTTTTGCTGATTACCTCAGAGAGGGGACCGGGCTCCTGACAACAATACCGAGACGAGAGAATGCGGCACTGCGAGGAGATTAATGCGAACAAAAGATTCAATTACTGTCATGTTGATCAAAATTGAGGTAGAACAGTTGAGCGCCTTCATGTTTCAAAAGTGAACGCCTGTCTCTCTCGTTTTTCTTTTTTTTTCTTTTTTTTCCATCCTCGCTGCAAATTGAATATTTCTATTTGAACATGTTTGCCGTGTCAAAATGTTCCTGTAGCTCTGTATTAAAGACAAAGCTGCTCCTTCGGTCTGAATAAAGGCTGCGATCAGTTTTCCTTCCCTTCAAACCCACACACATGCACACAACACAAACATGGGAAGAGCGTTTAATTATCTCGTGGTAACATGAGGTCACGTCACAGCCGGCAGAACCGTCTGTCGTACGTTTCTTTTTGTCAGAAACATGTGTCTGTTCATAAGAGATAATGACACAGTAGTCACTGTGTGGCATTAATCTGCTGTAAAGGAAGAGGTTTGGGTAAATAATGCTACAACCAGCTCTTAGCACAAACACTGAAAGAAGAAGAAGAAGAAGGGCTAGCATGTGTCTGTCCAAAGGTTATGTCTTTTTTCTCTCTTCCATGGCATTTATGAGTCACACATTTATGAGTTTACTTGTAATCAGCTTTTCTTTTTTATTCTTTTTTTTTTTTCAAAGAAATCTACCCTAAAGTATCCAGCCACATGTCTGAAATGAGTAAGTGTTTATTCCCACGGCGTCTCATTTTGCTTCTTCTGCATTTGAAAACATCGGGCCAGCAAAGAGGAACTTAGAAAGTCCCCACTGATTAAATCACTTGGAAAAATCCCTCCTTTGCTGCATCGCACTTTATTTATTCATTCGGCGGAATGAGCCAGACACCTTCAAAAGCCAAGAAAGAGATGTATAACACGCTGTCAGGTCCCACAGCGTGCCGTGTGTCATGTGAGAACTATGCTGGTATTACAGTTAAAGGTTAAAATAGCAGGCTGACTTCATGGTTCAAATGTGAAATTTAGTTGCCAGTGTAAAAGCCTTGAGTTTACATGTCGGCCCGTAGCTGTTCAATGAGAGCGAGAGGCAATTCCTTATATAGACTAATAATGTCTTTCTCCAGTCTTGCTCTCTGCCTGATGTCATAACACTGGGCCCAAACTTTTTTTTCTTTCCCTTTTTTTTTCGTCTCTATTTAGGAATGAACCACAGCCCAGGTTTTCCTCTTTTAGGCGGTGGGGGTGGACTGGTTTCATTAGCAGGCTATTTCTGGACACTTGTCAGACTCCAGTACAACAAGCCTTTAGTCACTTTTCATTAGCGCTCACATCCAAGAACTCACCGAGTGTTGGGTTCACACTCATGTTTCAGCGCGTGTTGGCAGAACCTGTGGGTTGTAGTGATTGGTAATGCCCTTTTACACAGTCTGGTAGTTCAATGAGGCTTTACTTAATGCCTCTGGTAATGTCACAGTCATTTGTCTGTTTTTTTTTTTTCTTGTTTTTTTTTTGCTATCGTGATCAGTGATCCAATGTGAGCCCACTGCTCGTTCCTGCAATTTACTGCAACAGACCTGAGCTGGATAAAGGGATATATTGTTTGAGCTTTCCTTCATAGGTGTGCTCCACCGTGAAAGGTTTCCATAAACCAGATGGGAGCTACAGCCATTAAAGCACAGGGTCAACGCAGTATAAATTGAGGGTAAGGTTTCCACAGAGGAAATGGAACTCAGAGGGTCACTGCAGTATAAGCTAAACATAAGGTATCCTGTGAGGGAGGGGAACGTATGATGGAGTTTTTAATATGTAAGAACAAAAAGGTACTCCTCCAAGAAAATGGTAAAATATATATCTACATATATATATAATAATGGAAATAAATAATGTGTACAGAGGCAGCTACTGCAGCCAGATGTTTTTTTCTGTCAACTGAAAAGGGCAGTTACCCCAAAACTACGTGGAAACTCTAGGACTTTCCAAGAAACCCTGCACAAATTAGATCTATGCAAAGAAAATATGACGTTTTCTTTTTTTTTTTTTCTCAAGTGGCAATCAAAAGCAGCGAATGGAATATGTAGTCGCATCATTTTCCAATATACTACCGTAAAGAAGGATTTTTTTTCCCATCGGGGGAAGTGCCGATGCACCGAGGTCATTAATCAACAGTGGCTCGAGGTGACTGGACACTCTAGTGCCTCAACAGCAGCCGGGTTTTAGTTCCAGGGAGCGGCGCTGCACACTCTGCCGGACAGACAGCAGCCTCTCGGCTGGCACAGAGTGTGTGTGTGTGTGTGTGTGTGTGTGTGTGTGTGTGTGTGTGTGTGTGTGTGTGTGTGTGCAGCATGTGTGCCAACGCGTGGTTGTGTTTGACTGAGATGGCTCAGACACACCTGCAGACATGGTCAGGCTTGTCTCATCAATTCTCATGTAACCGTGCCCCGTGGTTACAAAAGAGCCTGCCGCCTGTTCAGCCAGTCAGATGAAAAACAACATGTTTTCCCTTTGCTTTCATGTCTAAATAATCTTATTACATTTCTGATGTTTTCGCCCCATTGACTTCCTTTTAAATTTAATTCTTTCTTTAGGAGGATTTTTTTTTTTTTTGAAGATGCAGCATATTTTAGAAACTCTGTAAAAACTGCATTTAATGAAGCCATTTCACTACAATCTGATATTATGCATACAGGACATTTGGTTTACAGACTTTATGAGTTCATTTAGTTGTAACATACATTCAAATGGAGCCACCACACCATATGTTAGTACATATACAAGTGCACATGTTGATGCACTTCATCTCAGAACTAGATAGTAGATAGACTTCCATTTAATCTCATCTAAACACTCTCTCACCCTCTTTTTTCTGACTTGAATAAAAAAATGATCCTCTTTTGGTTGACTGAACTAAATGGGCATCGGCCGCAAAGCCACAGGCGCAGTGAGCGTGTATGTGTGTGCACTCCACATGACCTCACTTTCGTTTCTTCTTTTTTTGTTTTTTTTACACCAGGTGTTCTTCACGGCCCTTGTCCGTCATTTCCCCTATTTTCATTCTAATTTCGGGGTTCTGAGATGGGTGGTGCGCTGTTTGCTGGAGCCTGCAGCCTACGGTGCTACTCCTGATGCGTGACACTTCCTTAGTAAGTTGCTCCTCTGACACACGTCATGCAGCAGTTTGCAGGATTCACGTCCTATGTGCCTGTTTAGTTTATCGAGCTTTCGGGCCTCCGTTGCTATGTGACGCTATTTTCTAACATCCTGTTGTGCGGGCAAGGTAAAGCAACCGCAAGGACCGAGAACGCCGGTGCACAAGGCTCAAGCGCAGACAGAGGGCCCATTCTTACAGAGAGTGGGCTGGGTGCAGTGACGTTGCGACCAAAACACACACACTCACAGAGAGAGGAGGAGGGTGGAGAATTAGAAGGAGGAGGAGGAGGAGGAGGAGGACGGGAAACAAGGGGTAGAGAGGGAAACAGGAACAGAAAGTGAAGACTTGTCAAGATGTCTGGGTGAGGGGGACCAGAACAGAGCAGAAGCTGATGCCAAAACAGAAACAACTGAAGTTGGAGCAGCTGACTGGATCAGACAGAAGGGGAGACCTGACCTGCTACTTCACATGAGCCTGAGGGGTAAGGTGCCGCTTAAAATACAATAGAATAACATAAAAAAGTTTTTGAGTGCAAGAAAATACTCTGAAGAAGCCCTTCTGAGTGGGTTATATAAGCTGGTGAGGCTTTTTGCCGAGTGATTCCAGGTAAAAAAAAAAGTGCCTCTGAGGCAGACTCCATTTAAAAGTTGCGTGGTTTTGGCAGTGGTTAGACTTGACAGGATGTTTGACAAGTACCAACGGCAAGCTGATAAGTTTCTCGCTGCCTGTCAGCGCTCTGGGGTGTCACTAAGTTGTACTTTGTTCAAAACAAAGCATCTAATAAGAAAAGTCGGTTTACGGGGAGAATGTTTTTGCCATGTCATTTATTACAAATGCTGTATTTGCAGAATTAACAATATCGAATAATTTACAGATGTTTTTTTTTATTGTCCTACAGCAATTTGCTCATTTCACTCACTGAGGATCGAGTTGACACAAATGTGAACTGTTTTGTGCGCTTGGTGTCGCTCTCTGTAGATAATACCACCAGGCCTGCTGCTACCAAAGCAAAGAAAAAGAAATAAAAATAGCTGCACTTTATCATCATCATCATCACTTTATCATCAATAATAATAATAATAAATAAATGTTCCTTGTTTGACTGTAACACATCCAAGGTCTGCGTATTAACAGGGGACCTACAGTAGATCTGCTCTGACCGCGAGCTCGGGGCAAGTCATTAAAGATTCCTGCTTCGCCTTCTGTCACAACTTTTGTCTTCTAGGTCGCGTATGCTCCTTAAAAAATCAGCAGGGGCTGCACTGAGCGCAATCAAAACATTTTTTCTCAGCCCCTTCCTGGCTTTGTGTGCCCCAGAAATGGCCTTTTCCTGTGTATGAATGGCCCAAGGAGAGCACTAAGTCATGAGAAAGTAAAGAAGCCAGCGAGAATCTCAGAATGGCATCGCAGTGAGATAATGTGACGATGGGGTTTATTTAAAGGCCGGGCTCTCGTTTAAGATGCACTTTGTGAAACACGCCTGTGTTCTTTTCAGAAGCCGTCCTCCGCTCAGGCCTAGCTCGTCCAGAGCGTGGAAGCTCCTCGGTGCTTTTTGCAGCAGTGCATATCGCTGATAAAAGTTAGAAGTGAAAGAAGTTAGATCATCCTTTTTACAAATCCCCTAATAGAGTGCACACCTATAAAACAAAACCTGAAATAATCTCACTGTTCCCGGCAAGACACTACAATTATGATAACACCTAGTGACTTATCCATTCCATTTAATGACTTTACCACTGACTCACTGTTAGTCATTGTTTCGTACAGCTAGGAGCTGCTCTCCTGATTCATCGTTCATTCTCCCGCAGATTTATTGCTCAGTGACTCTGACTCGCTGTGTTGTCGTTGTTTTTCATAATGTGAGGCGGATCGGAGTGTACACAAAGGTGGAGCAGCTCATCCGAGCTCAACGCAACAACATGCACCGAATTGAATTATAGATTCAAATGTGGCGCGAGCTTCCAAATTAATAAACAGTCCTATTCAAGGCCGCGATGCTTTGTGCTTCTTCATGAGATGTTAAACCAACCTCCACAAATTCCAACTCAGATTGAAAATATGCATAAAAACAAGTGTGTGTATATATATATATATATATATATAAATGATCCAGATCCACGCCTGGCACAGTCACTAATGTCCTGACTTCTTTTCTCAGATGAGACTCTTGTTTCTCAACCCTCGCTTTGGTATTTTGGGTTCTTCTCAGCTCTAAGCGCTCAGCTTCCTGTTAAGGAGGAAACGAACAAGAGGGAAGTTGGCGCAAAGTCTGCGGGTTAACTAATTTCACACATGAGACGCGGTGCGCGGTGGCAGCCACGCCAAATAGTTTTGCTCTCCACTTGCAGGTGCATCATCTTCTATCTTTCTATCTCTTCCTCTCTGAGACGCAACCTAATGTGAGACGAGAACGGCTTCTTCTTGCTGCCAGCGGGCTCTCTAGCCGTTAGCTGCGCAGACTGTAAGGAGCGCGCTCGAGTCTAATGGTGTTTGACATCTTCTGAAAAAGCTACAGTTGTTTAATGCCATTTAAATAAAGATGTTGCCTCAAGGCTTTAGGTTTAATCAAACAGGTTATTCTTTCAGGATAAAAAAAAAAAAGGAATGATGTTTCTTTTTCTTTGGCAAACCAGGAGAGCAGCTGAATGGGATTTGTTTTGAGGCTAGAGGAAAATGTTACTGTGAGACTCTAAAACTTAGCCCAGATTCCATCTATTTCCTGCAATGGGAACCATTAGCCCCATATATTCATATAAATCTCCCTCTGCAGGTCTTCCTTTGTGCCTTTTCTCTTTTTTTTCCCTGACACTCTGTCGCACTCTTCATCTCAGCGAGACTCTTAGGAAGATCGGTTCCCTCTATCTCTGTCTTACCTTCCCTCAGACCCAATCTCCTCTATTCTTCCCCCTCTTTCTTTCTCTCACTGCCTCCGTCTACCTCGGTGGGGCTCTTATAGAGATCTGCCCTGAATCCTGAATGACTCCTCTGCAATATTAATGAAGGGAAGGCTGAAAAAATACCACGCTGACACTGACAGGACAGGGAGAGCAGCAGTAGAGATGTTAAAGACAGCGACAGAAAGATGGATTGGACGCAGGGAGAGGGAAAGAGGGAGGTAGACGAGCTGTCTGCCTGAAGCCACATTTCTGTCCATGTTAACTTTCTCTCTCCTTTTTTTTTTCTTTCATGTTGCGCAGACACGCCCACGATTGGACCGCCCCCGCTCCTCCGACAAAACCGAAGCCAGAGGGCGAGAGGACAAGTGGAGACTCGAGAAAACAATTAGTGGAATGTCGGCCCGCATAAACAGACTTGGCTCAAGTGCATATTTTGGCGTCCTCCTCGGGATCAGATCATTGCGACGGGGCGACCTCGCGGGATCCCCTCTAATTAACAAAGGAGCTTGTTTTGGATTTGTTTTAGAGGAAAAAAGACCTTAAAGGGACACTTTGAGGCAGGAGGCATTCATAAAGTTTGCCTTCAGTGTTTGTAAAGAACCCAAAGCTGAGCACATACGCACAAACCTAATCAGACAGATCTGCCTGTCGCGGGCGAGGAGGAGCACACGTTCACTGTCAAGTCACAGAAAACATTTGAACCGACACCCGTTGGACGGATGGGTTTGTGCGACTGAAACCTTTCAACTGGAGCCACATCACGTTAAAAGGAGTTTGAACTCAAATCAAGACCCCGTCGTCATTTAGTCTGGGTTCTCCAGCAACTTCATGTGCACATTTACCGTCCTATAAACTTCACAGCTCTGTAAAGGATTTATTAACTCCACAGCTCTTAGACAATCAGGAGGAGGAGGAGTCTGTGTCTTTAAACCATGGATGAGAACACAGACAGCATCCGGGACTTCTTCAGTCAGTTATGGAGCTTTGCTGTGGACAAACACAACCAGGGGGCCTACAACACCATCTGCCTGATGGTCCTTCTGACTCTCCCCCTGCTTGTCCTCCTCACCACGCTGGTGGTGTGCTGCCACTGCTGCTGCTGTCGCCATGCCAACGGCTGCTGTGGCTGCTGCTGCCAAGGCGACGCGTCGAGAGGGAAGTCGGACACAAAAAAGAAAAAGAATTCAGCCAAAACAGAGGACTTGTGGATCTCCGTGAAGCCGGAGCCCATGACGCCCGACAGGGTGGCCCTGGCTATGGTGTAGGGGCCCTCATCCTGGGCCAGCTCGTTTGAGACTGTATTGGACTCAAAGGAGGCCGAAGCATTTGTGCTAACTTTGTGATAACTATAGATATATTCTTCACTTTGTATTCATATGGTGTTGTGTGCGGTGGATTTATGACAATGTTTACAGCAGTTTTATGAGTTTTTCTAGTGTGTGGTACATAAAGGAAGAAATATGCAGACGGGAGCATTTATATATGTGTGTGTGAGTGTGAGTATGTGTGTGTGTGAGAGAGAGAGAGAGAGAGTATCACAGTGTCATTGAGAGCACTTTGTTCTTAGAGCTCCCATGTGAAATTCAGTGAGTCTGCATTTGGGAGAGAGACACAATTTAGGGTCTGCCCAGTGTCCAGATAGCTGCCAGCTTTTCACATTCAGACTACAACTGTGACTGACTCACTTTCTACAGCGAATGGCACTGACATGTGAACACACTGTCCGCAGAAGGAAAACCTTTAACGTTCTTAATTCGTACATTTTGTTTTTGTTTTTTCGCTCTATTTGCTTGACAGCATGACAGAGCAACGGGTAATATTGGATTTTTTTTTTTTTAAATTTAACACTCACACTTGTGTGGACATATGCAAAAGTGAAACGTTTCCCCTTTATCTTAAGCTAACTTACGAGTAAATAACAATGTAAAGTAATTGGACCTTTTGTTTTAGCATTGTTGCACAGAAACTCTACTATCTCCCCTACAAGCGTTCAATTTATTTTTGCAAACAGCACAGATTAAAATGACATTAATTTTTTTCTTGTCTTCACTTTTCGTATTGCCACTAAATTACCCCAGGTTTTTCTCATTCGCATTTCTCATTTCTACTGATCTAATTTCTTTCCAGGGAATAAAATCTAAAATGCTATAGAGAATTAAGGGCTGAATAAAAAAAATGTAAATTGATGTGAAAATAAAATCTAATCATGTATTTCCTTGTAAGTCTGTCAATTGTGATGTTTTCTAACTCTGAACATCCGGAACATCTGCTGTGATGTTTGCTAGCGAGTTTAATGCTGTAAATCTTGCAATCAAGTAAATCTTGCTCATGTAACTGGAGCAATATTTTAATAACACCCTGAGGAACAAACACAATGGGGATTTCTTTTGCTCAAAGTTCAAACATAAACACCTCAAACTTACATGGCTAAATGTATTTATGATCTGGTTTCAGTTTTGAAATAATCAAATGATTTGGGCTCTGAGTGGATTGTGCTGAAGGCTAATTTTGTTTTGTTTTTTTTTATTTTCAAAGTGTATGACCTGTCAAAGGCCAGTTAGGCAGAAGTATCTGAGCAGAATCATCATCTTTATGCATTTGCTTATTCTGGTACTTAGCTGCTGAAGCACTGCTGGGAAAACAACAGACCCCACTTTCGTCATTACTGTTCAGAAAGATACTTCCCCCTTGTGGAAATTGGGCTTGGTCTCTTCTGCTTCGTGTGCACAGAGAGAAACTGTACTACGCTTGATGACTAATAAGGGCAGCTCGCCCAGACCTGAAAGGTTCATATTTGGTGGTTTGCTTAACGTGTCATTGAGGTTTGTATTTGTCAGAGAGAGAGCGTTACAGTCAGTTGATGGGAGTTTTTATTAAATACGTTGCTATTCAGCCGTGTTGTGTCTTTGTGACCTTTAAACTATGGTGATCAGAACGGAGCAGCTCATGGTGGAGCTGAAGTTAATAAATTACTTTTACTGATATTTTCTTTAAAGACCCCAGGTTACAGTGGCCATGGACTGTATATAAATACAGACAATGTGTACTCACTTCCTAGCATTAGCAAAACTGATGCTATTTTTCCGTGGATATGGACAGTGGCATCTTTTGACTTTGGAGCCAGAGTCTGGGCAGTACAATCACAGTATCAGATCACACTTTCTCCAGACTCACTCATGTTTTTGTGTCATTAATACTACACTCTGCTCTAGCTCCACTTGTTACAATGAAATGTTGGATTATACACTGACGTTGTTTTTACAGCTCTCACCATCCCGCGGGGATGCTTCACGGAGTGGTTGACATGCCAACATGCCAAAAAAGTTGACACTTGAACATGCATTAACATTATATTAATTGTATTTTAGTGTTTTTATTTGGCCCAAGTCCCTGCCACTCACAAAGTGGAGGTGGAATTTATGGCCTGCACTGCAGCCAGACACCAGGGGGAGCTCTACTTGCTTTGCCTCCGCTTGTGATAAGTGATTCCACCATCCATCTTTCTGCTGTCTATGGGTATAACACTATGGTCCACCAATGCCATGGATCTGATGCAGAAGCATAAATCTAGGATTGGTTGGGTCATAACTCAAAATTAGTGACATGATATTCATGCACCATTCACATCCTACAAAGGCCTTTTTGCATGAATGAAGGAAACCGAGACTCCGAGGTTGTGGGTGGTGCAGCGTTTTGCACATCTGCATGCAGAGACTCATGCAGTTTAGAGGAGGAGAATTCATAAGATGCAGCAGCTCCCTTCAATTGCAGTAATTCTCATCGGTTCAAGAAATGTGGGCACGGCTAGCAGTTAGTTAGCTTAGCACAAAGACAGAAACTTGAGGATACAACTATAGTCTGAGTCTGATTAGCCTTTCATATATATATATATATATATAAACACACACACACTCACACACATATATGTTTTTAGTTTCCCCCCACAAATTTTCTATAAAAACACATTAACATGAATCCAACATATTTTAGTAGAGAAGGAGGGAGGTTGAAGTGTAGTTGCATGTCCCATCACTTCTTACCTGCTGCTGTTGGCTAGGCTAGTTAGTTGTTGTCGTGTTGCTGGTTGCTAGCTGGTAGCTGACTGCTAGCATGCTGGTCGACTTTTCATTTGGACTACACTTCTGAATGTGTCTCAGATCATGGCACAATTGATTGTAACATCTTGTCCTGTGTATTAATGAATGTAACAGACAAAGGCAGCTGGAATTGTAGAGTACAAACAGATTCCTTGTTTTTGCATGAGTAACGCCGTGTTGTTCCTTTTTTCAGCAACCAGCTGACATGCTGAGAAGCAGTAGTTGGATTTGACAACTTTTGGAAAGCAGCAGACGAGATGTTTCCCCCCGTCTCCAGTATTTGCGCTAAACTAAGCGAACCAGCTGCCAGGTTCAGATGAATGTGGAATCTGTCTTCTCATCAAACTCTCAAACTGTCCCTTTGAAGTCCAAAACGATTACACATATAAGTGATTTTTTTTTTTTTTTTTAAAAATGGATTTAAGAGCTTTTAATCTGTGAGGAGGGGGTGTTCACATGCTGAAGGATCACAAAAATACAAAAATAATCATTCATTCAAAGCACAGATATTTGGCTTATTTTGCTATCAAGATACTACCGTGTTTTTTTGTTGTTATTGTTTTTTTTTTGTCAGTAGAATTGCATGGGAAACTGTAGGAAAAATATGTTTTTCTGTCTCTACTAAACAAGTTCAATTATTCAGGCAAGAATGCCAATAATTTTTTAATTCATTCCATCTCGTTTGCCTCCCAGCTGCATTCAGTTACCAGTTGACCATGAGTAACTGATGCTAATTATCAGCTTTCTCATCCATCATGCAGTATTGTTGGTTTGTTTTTCTCCCCAAAGGCCTGTGCAACAAACACATTAAGATTAAGCGTCTGAGATCACTTTATTTTCTCCTAACATCTTTCATGCTTTTCTTCTTCACACCTGTTAGGCAGAATTTAAGATGTTGAGCCTTGCTGTGTTTTGACATCCCTGACTTTAAACACACGATATCTTATTTTCCGGGAACTATGTGAATTAGTCGCAGGAGTCGAGGGGGGGAGAATATAAAATATATATGTTTTGCTTTTTCTCCTTCAGTTTTCTTTGATCTAAGAGAACGGAGGTGTGAGGATTTATCATCTGCTTGAACAGCAAGCCTGCCCTCCGCCCATACAAAAGCACTGTTTTCACTATTCCACCCAATTATACGTGACGTTATATATTTAGGACTTGTTTTTGTTGTTCCACTGTTGGGGGGAAAAAAATATATATAATAATAATATAATGCTGAGGTAATTCTTTTTAATTTAATTATGCGCCTGGCTGAGTTTTGTTGGCTGCTCTGCATGCATAATTTATCCTGACATATAGAGATACAATGTGAAAGTAAATAGAACACAATGTAGAAGAAGTCAGAGAAGGAAATAAAATAAAGTATTTTTGGTAATCTAATGTTTCCATTTCCACCCCCACACTGATGGAAAGATCAAGTAGGAGTGCCCTATCTAATATCCACTATGTGTTCTATATTAAACTCGTTCTAGTGCAAATTATAAATATACATACCACCCTCCACTCATTTTTCCTATGTCAACACTCTGTGCTTACTTATTCTGGGGGTCTGTGACTGACTGTTCAATTTGAGATAAAAAACATAGCAACAACAACAAAAAAAAAAAGAGCTTTATTTGTTTGTAGTTCATAATCATGGATCATTTCTTTATTTGAATCCCCATTAGATGACATGACTATCAGCTACTCTGCCTGTGGATCACAGACAAACATGACTATATTTGTATAAGTATAAATAAGACCATGATGCGCGCTGTGCATGATTTCATGCTGCATTTTCACTGAACTTTTTACAGTGATAAATTACAGAGGAAAAGTCAACAACAGACACTGCCTCCGGTGTTCTTAGTGAACATGCAATTTTCATCATGTAACATGAATGAATGCAACGTGCTGTAGCAGACAAACCTTTGATCAGTTTGGCCTGAGGGGCAGCTCGTCTCTGACAACAGACGTGTAGTCTGTACAGTCTGACACAGTATTAATATAAATGTAAACATGTTTGTTTACTCCGTCCTGTAAAGCCCGGGGTGTCTCTGAGATGGATCTTTTACACCTTGCTGCTTGTAAGAATCAGTATCAGGAGGTGTATCCAGGTCTGTGACAACATGTTTTTGTGCCTATAGCCAAGGTGTAATAAATTATAAACAAGGATCAGTGTGATGACAGGCTTTTTAACACCTTTGGTTCATTGGTTATTAAAGCATTAGCGAGTACGAACCCCCTGAGGCAACATGTTTATGACCCCACAGGAAAGTGGTGCATGAAAGTAGTGCAATATGTGAAGTCAGGTGTTACTTCCAACTTTCGTTT
The DNA here is from genome assembly GCF_022458985.1 of Mugil cephalus. Taxonomy (NCBI): domain Eukaryota; kingdom Metazoa; phylum Chordata; class Actinopteri; order Mugiliformes; family Mugilidae; genus Mugil; species Mugil cephalus. The sequence continues at coordinate 16,464,073 of NC_061776.1, forward strand.
TGTAATTTAGTAAAAGATACTTCTCAATGTAAGATTTTACAATGACAAAAAGACAAAGATGTTTACTGAATCATGAAACAGCAGGATGTATATACAGTCTCTTCTCTTCTCTTCTCTTCTCTTCTCTTCTCTTCTCTTCTCTTCTCTTCTCTTCTCTTCTCTTCTCTTCTCTTCTCTTCTCTTCTCTTCTCTTCTCTTCTCTTCTCTTCTCTTCAGTCTGTTTCTCTCTCTTTCCATTAACCGCTCACCCTCCACCCCTTTAAACAAACACTCCCTTGTTGCTGCATTAAAAAGTTCTCATGGAAAAAATACGTCACACTGAACCCGAGGCGTAAGTGCCAACCCGACACATGCACACAAATGTGTATAGTGTATGTCTGCAAGCCTGAACTGCTACTACTTGTTCTATATATATCTGCACACGCACACACACACACACCACACACACACACACACACACACACACACACACACACACACACACACACACACAAACACTGCTTGGCCAAAAAAAAGAGTCACCACCTGGATTTAAATAAACAAATACTATGGGTGATTTTTTTCAGCAAGAAGTTATTCAACCCCAACTGATGCAACGAGCAGCTTCTCATTTCTTAAACAACCATGTCGAAAGACACACCCTGTGGTCATGGAAAAGATTTGTTTGTTTGCAAAGGGTTAAATCATTGGCGTGCATCAAGCAGAGAAAACATCTGTGGAGAGTGAAGCAGAAACTATTAAACTACTAAATTTGTAAGGAGTGTCCAACAAATTACTAACCACCGTCGTCTTTGAGGAAGAAATGTGGCCAGAAAAAAAATCCTGATTGATCGTGATCATGTAAATGTATGGTGAAATCAATTCAAGCAAAAACACCAGTGGAATAGTGAAAGAAAGAGCATTTACACACGTACAATGTGAAGGGAACTCAAGGGGTTGGGACTAAACAGCTGTGTAGCCTTAAGAAAACCACTAATCAGTGAGACCTTCTGGAAAAAAAGGCTCCAGTTTGTTAGATTGCATAAAGATTGGACTCTGGAGCAATGGAAGAAGGTCATGTGGTCTGATGAGTCCAGATTTACCCTGTTCCTGGGTGATGGGGCATCAGGGTAAGAAGAGAAGCAGAGGAAGTGATGCACCCATCATGTCTAGTGTCTGCTGTACCAGCCTGTGGGGGCAGTGCTATGATCTGGAGTTGCTGCACTTGCTCAGGTCTAGGTGACCTCTCTAATGAGGTCAGCTGACAACCTGAATAGACTGAATGTGACTTACAACATGGTCAAGTTATTGCATCAATGGATGAATGAAAGAGTGGTTCAGGGAGCATGAGACATCATTTTCACACATGGGTCGACCAGCACAGAGTCCAGACCTGAACCCCATTGAGAATCTTTGGGATGTGTAGGAGAAGGCTTTGTTCAGTGGTCAGACTCTCCCATCATCAATACAAGATCTCGGTGAAATATGAATGCAACACTGGATGGAAATAAATCTTGTGTCATTGTAGAAGCTTGTCGAAATGATATCACAGCGAATGTGTGTTCTAATTAAAGCTGAAGGCAGTCCACCGAAATATTAGTGTGTGGCCTTTTTTCTTTCTTTTTTTTTTTTGGCCAGGCAGTGTATACGCACACACACACACTGGAGAGAGACAGACAGAGAATCAAAGAGAGGGGGACAAACTGCTCTCTCCCCTCTTTCTGTTTATCCTGGATCTGAGCAAACCACTTGCCTCGTAAAGCGATGGCAGGAACCAATCTCCTTAAAGTAATTTGCAGTCGTTGTGGCTGAAAAGGCCTCCTGCATCAATGGGCTTTTGTGAGACATTTCATTTCAAAGTTGAAATGAATTGCTATGCTAGAAATATTTGCTGCCAAATTTGAGCCTTCTCAGACTCTTATTGGATTTTGATGAATAAACACGACAGAATATTATATTTTTCATTTGGCCTTTGGGGGGGGGGGGGGGGGGGGGGGTGTCACTCCTGAAGTGTTTTACTGTTGTTCGAATAGATAATCTTCTATCTGAATCGTTTTGTGTTCAAACGGTGTGATGCTCTCTTTATAGTCTCTCCATGCGCGGTTAGCAGCTGGGTAAAAATGGCTCCAGCCCACACAGCCATGGGCTGTTACCATCTACAGACGATGAGATAGAGAACTGGGAAACAGTTATGAGACCAGACGGCACGCAGTCATCAGTTCCTGTGAGTTAAATTGCTCAACTCAGTATGAGGAAAGAGTTGCACTGTAGAAATGTCACATTTCTAAACAGGGAAAACCAGCTGAGAGTTTCAGTGTTTGACTTTTATCTTTGTTTCACCGGTCCAATTTTAAATGCACGATAATGTTCTCTTGAGCTACACTTGACTGACCACGCTGGCCGTTATCTAACTTTGGTAAACACCTCATCACAACACGTAGTTTAATGTGACACCAAAATGAAGACTTTATCGCGTGGATATCTTGTACTAAAGCCTTGCGTATGGCATTATCCGCTAATTATCACTGCATTTCGACAAATATTGTGTAAAGACACCCACTGTCTCCAGTTGATCTGACAGAAGGCACACACCACACCTCTGTGAATCAGTCACAGGTTGCAGTCTGGTGAGATGGATTGTCGTGTGACTCTTTTGACCTCACAAGCCTAGAATAGCGTGCAGATTGTGACATTTCTCACCATTGCTAAGAATGTGAATATGTGGCAGGCTTTTGATTTAATCATCTTCCTCCCACGCCAAACTAGCTGACATGTGTCTCCTGTCTTGCACAGTGGGCTGACAGTATTAGCCAAACTGCTTTCGCAAAGACAAGGCTAATGACTTCACCTTCAGTTGCATCATAAGTCAAATTAACAAGGCAAGTTAGCTTGGTGCTAGCGTTAAATAAAGTACACTGTTCAGGCATAACATCACGACCTAATATCCTAGTATTGTGTAGGTTTGCCTTATGCCTCTTCAATAACTTCAGTAATGCTGGTGATCTCTGTGTAAGGCATATGCAGTTACATAGAGGCACCATTAACGTTTTTTTTTATGTGCAGTAGGAACAACAGAAACAATTACAGCAACTAATAACTCTGTAGGGATCTGTGTGCTGCATCAACATCAGACAAATGGTCACTGTACTGTTAGCATTTGCCTAAAAGCTTCACTGCGAACAACCTCGCTGAACCGTTTTGTGTTATCATGCTCTCTGTGTTTTTGCGCATCCACACTTCAGTGGCGGCGAAAAAATATAAATCCTCCCGTGTCATTTCCATAGTAAGATATTCAGTCTTCAACCACCCACCTCATTAAAATCTGCAGAGCTAAAAAAAAAAAAAAAAAAGATTTAACCTCATGCTTGTAAATTATTTAGTTCAACCCATATTCCCTTTAGGGCCTAGATAGAATAAGATGAGAAAAACAACAATGTCTTGATGTAACAAAACTTTAATCTTTTATTCTGTGGGTGGCGGCGTGAATACAAGTGAACAGCTATCATGATGCTAGATTGACAATACAATGAGTCAAGAAAATATTAATACACGGGGCTTTTTTGTTCATTAGCCCTCATTTCTGACCTTGAAAATCCTGACGAGGCTCGGCTGGAATAAATCCTTACGGGCCATGAAATCTTAAAAGGAAAATTCTTGGGCGAATGAAAAATAGGCAAGGACTGCAAATCAATTCTGGCAGATTAGCAGAAAGGTAGATTGATGTGCTCCATCCTTGTCACATAAACCGAGTTTGTAATAAAGGTATAAAAAAAAGAAAAAAGAAAAAAAGTAATTAAGTAAAATCAAAGTCAAAATAGTATTAATAACTCCTGTCAGCTTCCCAGATGGAAGGTTCCTGAGGATGGGACAAACTTTATTGACATTTGCTATGGGCACGTCAGGTTGATAGATATGAGCCGCCGATGTCACGTGAATGTAAAGCAGGACCCGCGTGTTCAGCCATTTGTTGTCATTCTCTGGCTCGTCCTATACGACCTGATGGGATGTGACAGTATTCGAGGCAGAGTGGCGGTTTAATGTGCCAGAGCCAGCCGGCTTCATAATCAATAAAGTCAGGGCTCATGCTAATGGTCTACACCAGATCCTTTAACAGAACACAAGATATATTTTTTTATATATATTTTACGCTCTCGAGACAATGCTAAGACATAAAATACACAAATATATAACACAAGTAGCTTGGGCTGCTGCACTGAGGTTAAAAAAAGGAGGGGTTTAAATGAATGATTTTCAATCTACTGTTTCCTGATTTATCATCAAAGTTTCTGGCAGAATCAGTGAAACAGGAGTTAAATTATAACTGAGAGACAAAACTCATTAACTACACAAAGGCACTTCCTTTCCTACAATCACACTAAACCTAAGAATTTCTGGCTTGAAAGCAGGCTGATAATAAGTTACTCTTCTTCTGCATATGACTTTTTAATTCCTTTTCCCAAAAAGTTGACTGAAAATATAGAGGCAAGTGGAACAAGAGGAATTATAATGTATCTACAAATGTACAGAAACACCAAAATCTAGTGCGATGGCAGGTTAATGGGGCCGATGACCTCTGTTTCTGGGCAAAGGCGCTCGTCTATTTCCGTCCCAGGCTCGCGGTTCTGCTTTTCTCCCTGGCCGTCAACGATCGCCTCTTCCTGCTGGACAGGGCTCCCACGGGTCGGATCTTCATCTCGGTGAAGTCGAGGGACGTCAGGTGGCCCTTCCACGGTTTCCAGTTCACCCCCTGATGCCACGAAACGGCACAAAAAAAGAGAGAATCAGAGAGGAGGAGGGGAGAGGAGAGGAGAGGGATGCGGGGGGGGGGGGGGGGGATTATGTCGAGACGGAGAGGAGAGGGAAGGGGGAGCAGAGAGGGAAGCGACATGACAGACAGGCAGAACGGCAGAACAGTAATAAATACCAGCCCCTGGCTTCATTTCATGTGAGTACAAACTTGTTTCGACGGTTATTGCGTTTCACCCAACAAACGTTGCGGGAGGCATCTGCAGCAACGATATTATGGATGAAATCCCAACAAGAGTAGAAAAATCCCCTGGCATTTCCTTCAGTATCAATCTCCCTAAGACATAATAACTGTTGTTGTTACCCTATCAGGCTGGTAAAAAACACTTACGCTTTACAGCTGCTGTGAGAAATGTGTTTTCTTATCACTGCTGATGGATTCTGGCCATTTCTGCTCCACCTCAACAATCCCAGACAAAACAACTAGACGTGGGGTGAAGTTGTTCTTGATTGCTGACTAGGGTCTGGAATATTTTTAGTTGCCTTTTTTTTTTTTTTTTTTAAAGATTGTTTCGCAAAGATCCCTCATGAGAGTGAAGCAGATTTTTTTTTTTTGTAATCATAGTTGTTTGTTGTGTTTGTTGTGTATTGTTTTAGTTGTTGTGGATAAAAGTTTACTGAGAGCAGTAGCTGCAACTGTAATTTTTACAAGTAGGCAGAAGTATTGGTAGAAAATACAGGAGGACTCTTCCTAATGTTAAAGCTAAACTTCTTGTGCTGAGTTTTCCAAAGTTTGTTGAATCAAACATCACTGTGATAAGGTTTCTCTCCGCACAGTTCAACTTGGGCTGAAGGGGATTCGTACAGGAAAACACGGAGTAAAATCGTGTCAGGTGAAAGATGGAGTGACGCGATGATGCTGGGCTAGGGTGTTAGTCCAAATCTGATCAAATAATAATGTCAGTGCCACCTGTTGGTGGAAAGACGCATTACACCGGGCAAAATATAATGGATCGCATTTATAGCATTTTAAGTCACTCTATAGTTTGCTACAACTGCTTTTCTTAAAAAAAACTTCTGTTATTCATTCAAAAAATCCACATTGATACATCCGGCATGTCACGACAGAAGGTTGACAGTTCAGTCTTGCAGTTGTACCTCTTTGATCCATGTGACGTACAGTTTTTTTAATTAGTGGCACATGGGTTGGATGGGTGAAATACAAGTGCCCATAATTAACGAGGAAAATATTAGGTAATTACAGTCCAGGCAATTTTTATCAAGCATGTATAAGGACACATTAATAAATTTAGTTAGTTTGGAGGAATTAAAGATGTCCTGCTATTGCGAAACGACCTGTTCCCTATTTTCCTTTAACCAAAAAAATGTGGTTGTTTCTTTAAAACCAGCCCAACGTATTTTACTTCACATCCCACTGAGGCACAGAGGTTATGAGCAACCAAGAGCGTAAGGAATAATCCGTTAGGACGGCTTTATGCCTGGACGTATCTACTCACCATGCTGTGTCTGTCGTCACCCCATTTGCCGTTGAGGTTGGCCAGGTGGCAGTTTGCGTACCACCAGGCGCCGCGGTGGGTCAGGGCGCAGTTACTCAGGGCGATGTCGTTATCTGAATCAACAGTAGACCACGGCCGGCCTTGGTGGTAGGTCATAGCATCACCTGGGGAACAAAAAAAATGCTTTATATACAATATTCTTCTGTTAAACTACTCTTTCTATTTTTACTTTTACTTCTCCTTCTGATACCTTTTTTTCATCCATGTGTTCACAGATGGAAGCAATTTAATAAATCAGATCCAATTCTGCAGTGTATGTACGCAGCGAGTCCCACGGTGTTGTATGTATTTGTAGCCCTGCTTTCTTCAGATTTTCTATATAGCTACTGTGTATAACTTACTGAATATAAGTTTCTGAAACAAATATCCCCCCAACTGTTGGTGTATATTTGCTTTCCCAGCATCCCACAGCACAATCGGTTGGTTGCCTTCTGCGTGAAACCCATCTACTCCTGCTCCACTCTCCCTTATATTTGCTTCTCTCCTATGACTCTTTCTGGTTTCAGGGAGTAAATTCAATTCTTAGAAATTCTATTTGTCTGCAGTCTCAAGTCTTTTATGTTGCCTTCAGTTTTAAAAACACAAATACTCACCTGCTGTTCCGCGGTATTCACCAATCGTGAGTTTAAACTTCTGTTTAACTGGTGCGATCCTAAAGTTGTCATATATAGCGTAGGCCCTCTCCGAGCCCAGGCCCAGGTCAAACCTCAGCTCATACTGAGTAGGGGTGTTGGTGAGCTCGTATATCTTGTCAAGACCTGGGGAGACACGCAGACAGAGAATATGAAAAAGATGTCCTCCGGTGTTGTTCACGTGATATTTCGGTGTCGGCGCTCACCGAGCCAGAACTCCTCCGTCAGGTTGCCGAAGCCTGCTATGTACTGCCTCCAACGCTTCATAAAGTCCAGCTTTCCATTGACACGGCGCTGAAGCAACTGAAAACAGCAAGATTTTCAAAGACAGATGTTACAAACGTCTCAAACTATTTACTTTTGGTTGTTGGTTACAATGTCCACAACACATATCCCAGTGGTGATGACTGTCCATCTATAATTAGGTTCTTGTGCACTGTACTTCCACAAAGCTGAAAACAAAATCTAAATTTTACTTTTAGAGGCACTGTGGCCTAGTTGAGCTCCAAAACAACTGCACCAGTTTAGCATGATGCAACCTAATTTTCAGACTTTAGGAGGTTCACTCCACTGGAACTAAATATTATACAGCTGTTTTCACTGGATGCCCCTGATGAGTAAACAGAGCTTCATGTGCACATTTGATTAAACGAGCCTTTAATATTTACTGGTGTAAATTCTGCCCATGTAATAAACATTCAGCGGAGATGATCAATAATTCATACCAGCCATCCGCCTCCATCTGTGTCCATGTCACAGTAAACCTCTATTGGTTTGGACTGATCGTTGTTGATGTAGACGGTAAAGACGCCGCTCCTCTTATTGCCGTTCTTCATGATCTGAACGCAGTCCATGGGGAAAGGATACAGGACACCAACTAGGGAGGGACAGTGATGTTGTTTATGCTGACGAGATGTGTTGCAGCACTGAACAACAGGACGTGTGGTGAATAACATGAGTATTGTTCTGTGAAATGTTTGGTAACAGACCTGTTTTGAAGATGGTCTCTACCACCTTGCTCCTCCTGCTGCCTCTGTAGGCAATGACAGTCACAATGTAGCTCTTCCCCATCTCCAGGCCGGACAAAGCAAAGCTGCTCTCACTGGCTCCAAGCTGCTTTTCAACAGTCTGATCAAAAGGTTAAACACTTACATTATCATATCACATTACATATACAGTGAAACATGTTGTAAAAAGTACAGTCTTGTAATATTTTTAATGATTACCATATTAAAATTTGGACACACACAGACCCTTGTCCACCTTACGTCAATATATGTTACATTAACATGTAGCCACAGACACAATCACTGTCTATGCACAACATGAATGCACTTTTATAGCTTCCACACACATTCTGTTACTTAATTAATACTTAATACTGTGAGCAATTATACACCTCCTGGCTCTTTTTTGCACATCTTTGTTTGTATACTGTATATTTAATTATGATTCATATTTATTCCTATGTTTATGGCACCAAACAGCAACACATACTCCTACTAAGTGTGAGCATAATGTGAAAATAAATCTGATTGTGGTTGTGACTCTTAAACACCTCCTTGTAGGTTCCGTCTAGGATATTTGTTTTATATGTGGCCACAAGAGGTCAGTATTCTACAAAACGTGGCATGCCCCGTCAGTGAAAACAGTTATCGTCAGTACCTCCCTGTTGCCATCTTCATCCCTGTAGGTGAGGATGTAACCCTCAATGTCAGCCAGAGGAGGAATCCACGTCAAAGAGGCAGAATCCGTAGTCACATCCATAGCCTTCAGGTCCTTAGGAGAGTCAATGTCTGTCGGAATAAGTGTAAATCAGAGTGGATTACAGCACAAGAACATTTATTTATTCGTGAATGCCTATAAAATCATTTCTGGTTTGGCTTTTCTGTGAGTGCATTCACTAAAGCTGGAGAAAATACAGGAATAACCCCAAAGAAGAATATAAAGTAAATGTAGTTTTTAATCATTTTATTTGTGCTTTTATTTCAGTTTCACCTTTCTCATATTTATTCATCGCTCTTGAGCCTTAACTGTTGGTGGTAAGAATAATGCATTTGACATTTCAGATTTGCAGCCTCTCTCCACCTGAAGCTCGGCGCCATAAAATGACTACCATCTGCCTGCACGGCTACAGTTTGCCTTTTGCAGATAAACTGGCAGCCGTCCCCTGCATTATTTAAATGCTCTGAAGCTCTGACCTGAGACAGACGCTGAGATAATTTGTCTGACACGAAGATGCCTGTTTGAACAGCGGGGAACCTTCGACCTCCCGCGGCTCAAGGAATTAGAGGAAGGGTACAAAATCGTCCAAAGTAATCTTCTATTTTTATTTCAAATTCATCCAATTGTCAGTTTAGGGCACCATTTTTGTTGAAGGGCAAAACAGTGTGAGGAGTGACACATTCAGTAGCACCGTAGGGATCATTAGTGCCAATAAATGCCTGTGAAACTCTCTGATGTTGGTTTGCAGGAGATTTAACCGACATATTAATGGAGCTCGTTACTGGCTCCAATAAAGTCAAAAATGGAATAACACAAGATTTTTATGTATCCCAGATGATATATTTTGACACAAAAACTGGAACCATGCTGGCCTGTAGCTGCTGACGGTTTCTGGTGAATTACGAAAACTCAAAACTGTTTATTTCCCAAAACTGTTCCGTTTGCCAACTAATTGAAAAAGGTCCAGCGATCATTTAGAACTCCCAGGAGATTTTATAGGTCATCTGGCTCACACAACGATACCCCCGTTTTAACCTATTTACCATGTGCTACTGCTTTTTACCCCATTTGAGACATAACCTGTGACCTCATCTGGCCCGTGTGAAGCATTTCCTGGTAGAGCTGAGGTTTTTTGCCCTTCACGGTAGTTCGGAATAAACAAATAAGGTTCATATTTGCACTTGTGCCACAGACCCAAAAGCGTCAGATAAACTCTACAACAACCTGAACTGAGACTGCTTTGAAGAATACAATTAGTGGCAGTTTATACGTTGCTGTATATTCACCAAAACAAAACAAAAAAAAGCTCTGTTCCCTGAACTTTACAATTTCTAAGCAACATAACCTTTGACCCCTGACGCTACTTGGACATGCGGTATTGTCGCCTACAACATTAAAGCAGCAATCCACAACCTACTTCAGGTCATCGTCTCTTACCTGAAGATTCATGGAAGCTGATGCAGTTCAGTATCTCCCTGTGGAAGGTTTTCTGAATATTGTGTATGAAGTGTATTATATCTTCAGTTGCAGCTTTTTAGCATTTGCACATAAAAACTAGTTATGTTATTTCTACTTCTGTACAACCTACTCTAAGTTTTTGTTTTTGCATAATACAGTACAATAAATCTTGTAAATCATGATTTTTGGTTATTATCCAGCTTGATGTGTTTCATCTTATTTTATAGAATAAATAGATCATTTTCGAGTTGGCTCATATATACACCAGTTTATTTTAGAGAGCCTATATAACGTATTTCAATATGAACCATAAATCTTGGCTGCCACAAAATGTAAGAAAATATTAAATTAGATGATAAATTATGTATGGTAATATCAAGAGAAGTGCAGGCTGTAGTATCACCAAAAGACAAATCTGCCTTTTCATATTGTATTAACCTGTCTCAGCTTCGGTTGAAATCTTCCTGCTGGCTTTGCTCCCCTTGACGGCCCAGATGTAGACAGTGTAGAGAACTCCAGGCCTCAGGCTAGTCAGCATGTAAGAGGTCCTGTCAGACCCAACTGGGATTTCCTCACTAGAGCCCTCAGAGGAGCTATAGGTTAGGATGTAGCCATCAATTTCTGCCTGGGCCGGATCCCATGACACGCTGAACCTGGCCTCTGTTTCCTCTTGGGCTAAGGGGTTAGCAGGAGCATCCAGTTCTAGAGGAAGACGTTAGTAGAAGCGTTTTAACACACTACCCATGCAAACTACAAGATGTGCTGCTTTGTTTCTCGCTAACAGCTGAAAGGAAACTAGACAGCTTAAATGTGCTGCAAGGATTAGTACTATGTCTGGAGTAAATGCAGGAAAAATGTGATTGCATAAACACACTGCAGCTTACATTAAATCAAATGTAACCAGATGGTTCACTTGTGCCTCATTCACAGCCTTGATCTAGGTGATATAAACGAGTCGGGCAGTTCACCAGCCTCCAAAGGCGTCTCTGTGCTTGTGTTTTTATGACATCGGTGATTATATCGCTCTTTCTATCTGAAGATGGTCTCTGTTTCACGAGCCAAAACACATCCAGTTCTGACTAGAACCTTGGTGGAAGCAAGAGTTGAGACATCCTGCATGAATCCAGGCCAGCAGGCCCAGACGGATGTTGATGATGTGGAACACACCAGTATAAAAAAAAGACCACCTGAATGCATCTTGGGCAGAAATACCCTGAGCTAATGCGCAAGCTTGAGAGGTACTGACTAAATATTGTCGGGCTCAACTTCGGAATCACTATTTATTTTGGAACCAGACTCGCCCGCTGAATATGTTATTAATCATATTCGAGATTCGACCGTCGAGTCTGCAGAGTGGACGTACTCGGGCGCTTGCACAGTTGGAGGTTCGCATTAGAAGTGCATCTGGATGCTGCAGGCAGAATCCATTGCTCAACATATTTTGCTGAACCTGCTTAAATTGCCTTGTTTCTCTGCATAGAATAATTTCACGACTGAACTCTATTATGCAGCATTATGCAGGTGCGGGGAGCTGTGTTTTCAAGATGAAAAGTGGTTGCTGTTGTGGCTACCGCAGAACTGCTGATGTACCGCTGAAAAAGGCTGTAAAACTGAGTAAGGAGTCCTTCTGGACATCCCACGGGCTTCCATCATTCTTCTCTGTCAAGAGCTACGGAGATAAGGTGACAGCTGCTCCAAGGATCCAGGGATTTCACACACTAGTTAGATGGCAGATGAACAAGTGAATGTTGCTCTTCACAGAACTTGACGGCTAACTTCAGCCTCCATGAAAGAATGTAGTGTCCATTAATCTGAGAGGAACCATAAAACGAGCAGCTCTTCCAAAAGTGTAAAGCAAGAGCATTGGTCATTAGTGGAAATAGTGACCTTAAACCCAGAGGGCCTCCTTACACGACTCGGCGTGACTGACAGGGAGGTTCGTACGGTTGTTCCAGGATATGCTGGAGGGATAACACCTCTGAGCTGGAATGGGCTAGCTGCGGAAGAGTAGGAGCAAGTAATTGGAGAGAAAAATACCTTTGCTCCCCATGACCCAAATAAGAAGTGGTGGGATGAACTAAAGGAGAAAGACCTTTGACATCTGCTTTGATCAAACAAGACTTCTGATGGGTCTACCATGCAAGGCACTTCTTTTTTCTCTTGAGAGGTTTACAAGACAGCCGCCTTGTTGTCTAGTCAAAACAACTGTAAGCTAAGCTCTAAAGGAATCAAACATGAAAATTGCTGTAAGAAGATGTATGTTTGACACCTGTCTCAGCTTGTGTCGAGCTCTTCCTGCTGGCTTTGTTTCCTTTGATGGCCAAAATGTAGACCGTGTAGAGGACACCTGGCCTCAGACCGGTCAGCGTATAAGAAGTGCTGCCGGGCCCCACTGAGATTTCCTCACTAGAGCCTTCAGAGGAGGTGTAGGTTAGGACGTAGCCATCAATTTCTGCCTGGGGTGGATCCCATGACACGGTGAAGCCGGACTCTGTTTCATCTCTGGCTAAGAGGTTAGCAGGAGCATCCAGTTCTAGAGGAAGATGTTAGTAGAGGGTATTAAAACACAAAGTACAAAAAAAAAAAATATATATATATATAATCAACAGATGGATGAAACCTTGAAGGAAAAATCTGAAATATCAACTAACGTTTTAGACTGCAGTCTCCAAGACCAAATGAGTGAATGGAATATTTGCTCATTTCATTGGTTGTAGAGGCAATTAATATTTCCAAAGGAGATCTGCAGCTGCTCTGTTGAACTTGGTAGCTAAACTGCTTAGCAAGACACTTTTGATCCTCTAGTGTGCCATCTATCTATATATCATTATATTTAATAGAAATATACTCTCACTTGCCAAATCATTAGGTACACTAATGCATACGAAACAAATGCAACTCTCTGATTAGTTTCAAACGCCGTAACCTTTACGGGGCTAAGATTTAATGCAGGACCGTTGTATTAGAATTCATTGGTTTTCGCTGGTGTCCCTAATGAACTAGCATGCGAGTGTATAAACACGCTGCAATGTCAAACAGGAAAAGGGGTTTCCTTCAAATTTGACATTAGCAATTCATATAATTTAGTGCTTTGGGTTTGAACAGAAAGTTGTGGATCTGAGACCTGTCTCAGCTTGTGTTGGGACCTTCCTGCTGGCTTGGCTCCCCTTGATGGCCCAGAGGTAGACAGTGTAGAGGACCCCAGGCCTTAGACCAGTCAGCATGTATGAAGTACTGTCAGACCCAATTGGGATTTCCTCGCTTGAGCCCTCGGAAGAGCTATAGGTAAGGATGTAGCCATCAATTTCTGCCTGAGTGGGATCCCAGTACACCCAGAAGCTGGACTCTGTCTCATCCTGGGCCAAGACGTTAGTAGGAGCATCCAGCTCTGCATGGGGAGTTATAGTTAGTAGACACTACTTAAAGACATCACTACATCTGGTGCAAACATAACAGAAACTACATACAGCACCTACATCCGATGTGCAAGAGGTTAGGAACACTTGAGAAGATGTCAAACTTGGATCGGACTGAGTGAAAAGATTTATTGATTCTTTAGTTGGTTTCCTTTTTAAGGTCTTTGTGCTTAATTATATATAATTATATATAATTAAGAATATATATATATATATATATAAAAAATGTAAATTTAAGAAAGAGCTTTTAAATTGTTGTGCATATTTTGCTAATAGCCTAAAAGACCATATTAAACTTCACAGACAAATTTTAATTTCAATCAAGGTTTGACATCACTATGAGCAGCTATGTTAATAAAAACATGCAGACTATACATCTACAAAAGAAAGCCATCACTGACACAAAAATCTGAACCATTTTCATACGTCCATAGTACGATGATCTCACTCTCTTCCTTTTCCTCATACCAAAAGGAAGAATGTATGTTCAGGTCAAAATTGACTTTTACTACACATTCAACTATTTAAAATAAATGTATAGTCATCAATATATAAATACAATATATACTGTATGTTATACTGGGTTGGTAAGTTAGGTTATTTTTTAGCTATTACCTGAAAATGAAAGGAAGGTGAACTGACATTTTGGTTATTACTTTTTCCAACTGATTTAATTAAATTTAACTAGCCACAAAAAGAAAAAAAAAAGAAAAAATCTGAATAGAAATGTGTAAAAAAGAGAATGAATGAATCAGCTAGTTATATTTTCTAGTGAATATCACGGCCAATTAACACATTTTTGAATGTAATAACTATCCATCAACATAATATACTGACTTTAATTAGTAGCAACCTTAAGAATAACAATAATGAAGTTGTTTTTTTCTTTTCTTTTCTCAAATGAACCAGTGCTTAGGTGTTAAGAAAGATGAAAAAAAAACATATTTAGTTCACAGGTACTGGCGGACTTGATCCAAATGAGTGGTCGGTATCTGCATCTTTATGGTTCTGTGTGAATTATTTGCAGTGGCTTTTCTCTGCTTGTGTAGTTGCTGCCTTTGTACTTCAAATGACTTTTCTTCTGGAAAACTCATGCTGGACAGGGAATAAGTTTTAATTTCATTTATCTAGAAGTATACAAATCTCTTTTGGACTTTGGTTCGGATCTCGTAATAAATGACTGTGAAAACTTTCGAGGTAATTTCTGCAATAACTCACACACCTAACTGGTCTCCTTCCCTCAGTGTTTTATTTATTATTTTATAAAAGTTCCTATTATTTTCTCCTTGTCATTTTTTCAGAAGTTTTCCTCATGCTGTTTGATATATGAGTGAGGTTATTGGAGCAAACAAGTCTGCAACTCTCTTCAGAGGGAACCAGGAAATATCTGAAATCTGAATTAGGACTGTTTCTCTGTTTTTCTCAAATTGAGTATAAAAATAGATAAAATAGCACAGCAACTCAAAGCAATAGACTGAAGCAATGGAAAGACATTATCTGTCAGACAGAAGTGCAATTTTGAAACTAAAAATGGAACAATGACATGAACATGACGGAATATTAGTTGCAGCAAGTGTCCTGTGTGATCTCACATTGTGTTCATGAGCAAGTCAGACATTTATACTGTTGGTATTTAAAAGGTACTTTAGTGGAAGAATTATCTCTTCCCTCACAGTCCTTGGAGTTTTTGATCCTCGCGCTCCACTAAATTTCTACAGCTATTTGGAGAAATGCCAGTCAGCACTCAAAACCCTTCTTCTGCTGACTTTCCTCCGAGACATAAATGCAAGCAGACAGCAGCAGCTGCTAACCTTCACGGCGGTCAGATTAAGAGACAGGAGAACACAAGAGAAAGAAAAAGAATAGCTGTCTCTCTTGACCGAGCAAAATTGTCTCTCCTCAAACTTCTTAAGCACACTCAGCCCCAGGCTAAACCGAATCGCCTTTAAATGAGCTTTTCCTGGCTAATTATGCTAAATGGCTGTTTTCAGTGAGAGATCAAATTTCCGTCTTGGCAGTTAGAAAAAGGAGGGGTTGGTGTGCTAAGTGTGAAATGTCATCACCGACACATTTTACTTGTTTCCCTCACAATAGGACAAAATTGTTGGATTGTACATAAGGACTATTTGAGGTAAGAATGTCTTGGGCAAAATAATTTATGAAACATGTTGTCTTAACGGGCGTCATGTGTCAAAGAAAGCAAAGTAATGCTCTGCTTATAAATACTTATCTGAGGATCACATGTCATTACGCATCCAGTATGAAATCGCACAGAGGATCAAAGCATTTGTGCACTGCAGGTGCACCATCATCTTTCTAAAGGAGGTGTTTACCTTTTGTGTCTTACCTTAGGAAATGGCTTCGGTGGATTTTTTAAACCTAACGTCCACCATTTACCTTAATGTTCTGTGAAGCTCTTCGACAGTGGACGAACAAATGATCAGCTCCCGTACTGAGCCGGGGTCCCATTCAAAGTTTACCTGTTTCGGCTTTGGTTGAAGCCTTGCTGCTCACTTGGTCTCCCCTGTAGGCCCAGATGTAGACGGTGTGGAGAACTCCAGGCTTCAGGCCAATCAGCCTGTATGAGGTGCTGTCACGCCCTACAGGGATGTCTGAGCTTGATCCCTCAGCTGTAGTGTAGCTCAGCATGTAGCCGTCTATTTCAGCCTGGACCTGGTCCCAGGAGACTGTCGCGCTGTCCTCTGTTATTTCAGTGGTGATGAGGTTTGTTGGCGCATCAATGTCTGAAGGAAGAAAAGGAAGGTAAAAAACATAAATAAATCTGGCTGCCCCCAGGGTTGTAGAAAACAAAGCAAGCATCATATCAGTCTAACTATACCACAGTATAGACATGAAAACAGTTTCCTACTGGCAGGTATAGACCAAACAAATCCTCAAAACTCAATGAAACAACTTGCCCATCAATGTAAGTTAGAAATTGATTCATGTGATCTTCCACTTCCACCGATGCTGTGGTTATTTTACCTATTTGAACAATGTTGAGATCGTACTTCACACATCTCCTCACCTCAAATGTAATTTATACCATGACAACTTGCTATAATGCAGTGGAAAACCGATGGTGAGCTTAGGTCAGACAAGTTTCGGAACCGCTGCTATAAGTTGGTTTGGATCCTCTGTATGTGCATTTATGCTGCACATTAAAGAGTTTCAGTCAAGCAAAGGAGCAATATCTTTCACTTGAATTGCATGGCATAAGAACAGTTAATGTTGTGCAGCAGCTCATGTTTCCTCCTTATGATCAAAAACTTCAATAAGTGTCTGAGTGAAGTGAGCAAACATATACAAAGCAGTGACAGAGACTGGAGAAATTCATCGCTGTTTACATGCGGGGATAGAAGAGGGTATTTCCCGGCCCACGTTTAGCGTATTGCTATTCGTGTGCACATGCACAATGATTGAAAAATTTACAAAAAAAAAAAAAAAATGACAGCTTTATTGCCAACTCTTTCACCTCTGCACAGCTGGCTGAAGTGAAATTCAGAACCAGAATCTGTTACAAAAAGTTGTCACAGTCTCTGCAATTTTGACAAAGGAAGTGTGCAAGGGGGAGGTGGTATCTCAAGCTGTTTGACCATTTGACAAGCTGTTCTCATTTGGCGCGCGGGTCCCTTCAGACTAAGCTGTATAAATATTCTGCAGCCGCGTTTGTCAAGAAGGAACAATAGAGCGCTCTGAGGAAATGTCACTGGCTGTCATCTGTAGTAGACACAGTGTGCTGAGGAGTCATTCACACCACGTGTTTTTCTCCTATGTACTTTTGACACCAGTTCACGCAAGGTTGTTCATGTGGCTTGTTTTGTATGGACGCCAGCAACGGCAATTTCACCGAAGGAGAATCTGTACTCTGGCTCAGCTGGAGAGCTCTGCTAAGCTCTTCAAAACAACATCACCAGCACGCAAACCGACCCCGGCTCCTGTCCTGTTCGTTGAACTCCGCGGCAAGGACTGCAGAGGGAGGAGGGTGCAGAAGCAAAACAGAAAACGGCGCCTCTGTTTATAAAGTTAGCGGGCTGGAGGAATCACAGGACGCACGCGGGAGGCGCAGTCGGAGCGCTTGGTTGTATCGCAAGTGTGGTTGGGAGCCTGTCGCGGCGATAGCAACGAACGTGGAGGGAGACGGCAAACAAAGAGGGGAAGACAGGAAAATAAAAGGGAACGCCGAGCAGTAAGAGAGACACAGGGGAAGTGAAGGGAAATGTAAAAGCAATCATCATTTAGGATGATTCCGCTCTGGCAGCAGCTCGGTCGAGGTCAGTCTTGTGTCAGTGTGCAGTCTGCATCGGCGAGGCTGATTGATGATGCATCCACGAGAAGAAAGGAACCACGCAACTGTCTAACTCTACATCACCCCTTTGTCTCTGTGCTTTTCTCCCTCCGTCACTTCTCCGTCCTTGCGGCTGCGGAGCCTGACGGCCTGTCATGAGCCATACCGCAGAAAGAATTTATAATAGCTCTATTTTATCAGAGTCGAGCGTTTCCTGCGAATCCTAAAGTATGAGAGGTCGTTCAGGAGTCTGAGCGCCGCAAGTGAGCGACGCTGAAGCCACTCAATCATACAGAAACACGTTCGCGCAGACACACATTTACGGGAATGTGACTGAAGCAACGTGTAGTCATCCATCAAGAGTCAATCCTTGAATGAAATAATAATAAATAAAAAAAAGTTTGTTTTATTTTTGTGCCACGCTGAATGTTCTCACACGGACCGTGAACATTCAGACAGTGATAACAACTACTAACTATTACTACAGCAGCGCTTAGAGAGTATGACCAAAACCTGATTAAAAATGTTGAAATATTTATAACAAAAGGCTGTTTGCACAAGCTGAACCCTGCCTCCTGTCTTCACGCGAGCTTCGCGTTCCTGACGAAACGGAAAACGCCGGCAACACATGTTCTCCTGTTAAAATTATAATAATAAAAATGGGGTTTTGATTTACAACAGCAAAACAACCACTTATATGTGCCTTGTTCTCCTTCAGAACACATGTTTCCTTCTCCCGCTTTGGTGTTTTTCGTTCCCCTCTGAGCAAAGAAGTGCAGCTCATTTCGCTCTTACGGACGACCTAGCTGCTGCCTTGGCTGCCTGACACATTCTATATGTTATTAGTTTTTTTTCCTTCCATTTGCTCTGAACTTACAGCGTATGATGGATCCAGTTACCCCAGACGTTCTACCTCACTAGCTGTGCAGCGTCAGTGGCTATCGGGCTACAAGCTGTGGCTTTGGCCATTTGGAAAACAGCTTATCCATTATGGGTGGCAGGTTCCGCAGAGGCATTGACCACAAGGCAAACAGTAACAGGCTGCCTTTCATCATTTGCAGCCTCGCAGCCATACAGCCTTACTGTACAATGAAAGCAGTACAATATGTCTACGGACGGAGTCAATAGGGTGCCATTCTAATATGTCTGTAATATGTCAGGTATGACATGTGTTTTGTTGTGGTGGTCCCTTGGCTACCAAAGACCTTTTTTCATGCTTGTCTGAGAATCTATATGTACGGGAAGCAGCTCATAATTCTTGGGTGAAATAACTGACATACACACATCGCTACATCCAGACCTATCACATGAAGGACATGAAATCCTCACTGTTGTCATTATAAATCATCCTCTCATCATTCATGCACAGTACATCCCTAAATGGTGAAAACCTGTAAAATCAAATACTGCAGAGGAAGTAATAAACATACAAAAAGTAATTTATTTCATGTCTAAAGTCTCACAATTAAACACGAGTAAAATATCCATTAACTTTGATATATTAAGATTAATATTAAGCAAAGTAAAGGAGTTTTTTTTTAAAAAAAAAAGGCTGTTAATCTGTACTTGATTAATAGTCAAACAGTATAACCTTTCCAAAATGTTAACACACTCACAAACACAACTTATCACATTAATATGCATACTCACACACTTAAAACAGCTGCTATACGACACTAATACAATCAAACAGGTGCAGGGCAGATAAACAGCTTTACTTTTCATGAATTTGTATTGAATCCTCGCTACTTCATTTAATTCTTTTTAATTAACAAAAAAACACACTCTTATGGAAACACCTGAGCAGCCAGGTTACTCTCCCACTGGAGGACACGAGGCGCTATAGCGTATCCAGATAACACAACAACTCGAGATTCAACCCTCTTTACTCGGGCCAAGCCATCTGCTTTCGGTTACGCCGGCCTCAGTGGTGACTTTATTGAATCTCAATCAGCAGTAGCAGCCGTGGTATGTTGTGTTTATACGCCTCATAATCTTTTGGCAGGTGGGTGACTGCGAGACGTCTGCTCCAAATTGAGCCTCCTTTCATTCGGACATTCTCCTAAATGTTTGCTGTCGTTGGAACGTTTCGAACCCTGAAACTGATGGTGAGGAATGGAGACTATACGGACCTCCACCTACAGGAACAATCCGTGCGCATTCTGCGAGACGACCGTAATTCCAGCATACCGCAAGCTGAGACGCTATAACTTATAGTTACAGTTAGTCACACGGGGTGTCCAACTGCGCAGTAAATATTAAATATAGTTTTTGGAACCGCTTGTGCCACCTTGCAAAAAAACAAAGAAGAAAGTTTCTAAATAATAAACCTTTTGCTTTAGTTCTTAAAAATGAAGCATACACAGAAATAATTATGTTTACAGCCTGGCACAAAACTTTTTGGTCCCTGTAGCTAAATTCCAAACCAGTGACACCACCAGTGCGGTTGATTATCTTTATCATCCCTTCATTACTTTCATTTTTATTCTTGCTGTACATGGTACTTTCCATAATTCTTCCTCGCGCTCCCTTTCCTCCCACAGCGTACCACGCTGGTCGAAGGCCTGTTTAGATAGATTATAGGTGACTCCACTCTCCCGTGCGCCACGCCGGTGATCATGAAACCAACACATCCTCTCTGGAAAACAGAGCTGACGACTATCCTCTTCAATCACCTCTAAACCCTTCCGTGCTCCACGTAAAATGAGGGACTGTAGCTGCTGGAGTGGAGACAAGCCACTGTCTGTCTGCTGTAGATTAGCCAACTCACCCAATTCACACACGTGCACAATTACAGCTCAAGTGCATTGCGCACTCACAGAGAGAGGGAAAAAAAAGGAAAAGATTAGCAGAGGGCCCTGGGTACCTGACTGGCTTCAAAAGAAGACGTGAGTCTTGATAATACATGTACCTCGCTGGCTAAAAACCATTAAATTGGCTGCTGCTGTGTCTAAAAAAAAACATCAAAATGGAGACTGCTTTTAAATGGAGTAAGCTTTGAAAGAGTGAAGGTGAAAGAGGAAAAAGAAGGGAAAGGGAATAAGAATGAGGGAATGATGGTAGTAAGTGAAAACCTTTTGTGTCGCTGTGGACCATTTGTCAGTCTCTTAAATAATTACTTCACAGCAGCCCGACGGTCGAGAACGGTTGTTAAAGTCTCAAAATGGATTCCTCCTCACGCACTAAAACCGAATCACGGTTAACCAAAACACTCGCATCCAACATTACCAGATGGACTCTGTAAATCACCGACCTTCTCACCTCAACCATCAGGGAGCAACTCGCAGTCGTTACACTACTCATATCGGGTTTCTTCTGGGTGACCATACTCGCCATGTCCATTACAAATTGTCCAGATTATTAGGTCGTAAATTCCAGCCCTCCATCATTAACCCATAATCGTGCCTCTTGCTGGTCAGACTCATTATGCTATTATCTTTGGCTGTGCGCGGACGGTAATAGCAGGTTGTATAGCGCGGCATGTCGGTAATGTATGTAACAGATTGTGTGTTTTTCCTATTAGGCTGTGACCGCCGCTGAATTATAGGTACAATGACAAGAGCTAAGAGCTGTCTTTGATGCTGCACCCAATTCAAAGCTAAGTGGAATGTGGTTATCCTCGCTGTGTCTTTAATGTGTTTCACTTCCACAAGTGGCTGATCTATCATTTTAAGTGTCATCCACAGCCAGGCACCGCCGGCGGTAGCACGAATGCAGCCTCAACGCGATTAATGTCAGGCAGAAGTCAATTTCAGGAAGATTGGGCCTCATTTTGTGCTTACCGATAATGAGACATCAGGTGAAATGACGCGTGGACGGTGATGTCTTGACACTGACCTGTGGCTCCTGTGACAGAAGAAGCCTGTCCCTCAGAGTTTCCTTTGATGGCTTGCACTGTGATCTGGTACTCTGTTCCTGGATACAGACCTGTGGAAAGACACATTTTTCTCTCAACTCTGAGTCTGTACTATAATGCCCCAAAGTTCTGCATTTAGAGTTGCAATCTTAAATATTAATTTAGATTTAATTTAAATAAATTAGGCAACTTTTTATTGCTGAATCAGACAGCACAATACATTTCCCCTCCTGAAAAAAGACCACTGATAAAAGTCCTGCATTATTTATGTATATTTGCTAGTATGAACTGGGTTTCTGTGGCAACATTTGCGCAAACAAAAATGCTGCATTAAGTTATTGCAGTGTAATCTCTGTCAACAGACGTCTGGATGTGAATGCTGCATGCTAAATCGTGGATGTGTTCGCTGCTGATGCACAACTGAGCGTTTCCTATCTTCATGGTCAGACTGTAAGCGTTTAAGCGGCAGAACACGAGTCGACTTTTATTATGAAGTGGTCACAGGAAATAAGATGCGTTTCAACGGCGAGGACAGCACTTGCATCATTACGCTAAATGCGTCCGCAAAACAAGACGACAGCCAGTTTCGTCAGTTTGAAAGATTGTGGGGAGTAATGGAACAATAAGCAGCAGCAGCCGCAGTGAGCGCTTAGATGAAGATGAGGAAGTGCACACCTAACGTGTCTGCGAGGGAGCGACTTTGCATTAAATATGCCACAGTTTTGAATGTAATGATGTATGACATAAACAGAAAGGATATTTCTAGATTCAGTTTTCCATTGCATTTGCATTACATCCCTGTATTTTATGCAGTTCTAAACGATAGATTTTGGTATTTTCATGCAAATTCTTGAGTGCATGTGTTTGCATGAGTGTGAATATTTAATATGTGCTTGTGTGTTTGTGTGTGTATAATGCATGTGATTCATTCACTTTACACAGCATTAAGCCTGGATGGTTGTGAAGTCAACTGAGTCGCATGATTTAATGTGAGGAACATAAATTAAAGTAGACTCCGGTTATTGTAAGACAAGCCATGTTGACAGTGGACAGACACCTTAGGTTACTATATATGTCCAACAGTTCCAGAAATGATTTACGGGCCCTTCTGTGCAAACTTGCCTTCCCTCTGTTAAAAGACTCACCCACAATAGTGTGCCTGGTGCGTGCCTCTTGGCTCCTCTGTACGTTCAGCTCCTCCTCCTGTCCCGCGGGGTCAGTGTGTGTGAGCCTGAAGTAGTCCAGCTCAGCTTGGGGGTTCTTCCAGTCCACCTGGATAGAGACCTCGGTCTGGCCAAGGACTCGGATATCATCAATAGCTGAGACATCTGGGAAGGATGCAGCGTTTGGTGGAGACACGAAGTTCATATTAGAAAGCCTGCATTAAATCTTGTCGAATCAAAAGCATCTGCCCTGCTCCGCTCCAACGTGTCCTCGAGGTAGATGATGATTTCTCTTGCAACTTAAAATGTGACATTCCTGGGGTGGGGACCAAGAAGAAATGTCCCTTTTGTCCATCAAGTAAATATCACATTCGTATTTTGTTATTTGTCCTGAGATATGCTGAGCGTACTGTATGTCAGCGTAAAGTCAGGAAGACATTATCATGTCTGGATACAGAGACAAAGTGAATGACAGGAAAAGACCACACTGAGTGAAATTGACCAGAGTAAAAACAAACGGCACATGATGAAAAGTTAGACGAAAAGCTGTCAGAGGACATTATTTTTTGCCCGTGCACTCATTTTCAGGCTATGTTTGTGGTTAGTAATTGGTACATAATTACATTAAATGAGGACTTTCTGTTATTTTTGTAAAGCACTCAGATGGCTCAGTGTTTACGTACATCATTATGCATTGTTTCATACTTTTAATATTGTTGTCCACTGTTGGCCATTTTTTGTTGTTTAAGATTCATCCTCTTATCTGGTTATTTCTCATAAGGCTGTATGAAGCTGAACGATGTGTATTTGTAATTAGTGATCAGTGGCACATAAACGCTAAAGGCGAAGTCATTTACTGTTGATTGTGACATATAATTTTTAGATTGTATTTTATTTCAGGACTCTTTCAGGCACTAGATGAATGTGAAGATGACACATCTGATAATACTGAATATTCTCAAAGCCACAAGGGATGCCTTGAATTTGTAACACATTGTGGGAAAAAAAGACACAACAGAACCATCATATGAAACAAATATCACCAAATGAAAAGCTTTTGTATTTGTATTTTTTATTTTTATTTTTTTTTAAGCCAGCTATTTCGTTTTTCTGGGGGAAAAAAACATTCACCGTCTTTTGAAGTATATCGTGCTTGAAGTGGAAAATGAAAACTATGTGACCAGACAAATGTGTACCCCTTCGATGTGTTCTCCTCACACAAGCACAAACCAGATGATGGCGTGTTTTCTTATGCCCATATGGGGACGCCATGCTCCGTGGGGCTTTCCATGGCACACTAGGCTAACCGCACACATTAAAATCAAACACAGCCACTTTCTCAACATCCCACTCACCCCAGTCAGTTCCGTGAAATAATCTGTTTCTCTGCACATCTGTCTCTTACCACATCTGTGAGGGAGTCCAGTTTATATTAAACACATCCTCGGAGCCACTTCCTTGTAATTACCTTAAGATTTAATGTCTAACAAACCGGCGCTTAATAAAACACTTAGTAATGACAGGCTTCAGATTGTTTCCTGTTCTTTAAAGCAGCATTTGTGTCGAAGACAAATGAATAAAATGAATGAATTGAATTAAATACAAATGAACAGACAAATCTGCTTATCCTACAAAAATAAGGGCAAATCAATTTTGAATGACTGGAACACGCTCTCCATTAACCGGTGAAGTTTTACTTTAACAGTCCACAGCACGTCTTGTTTCTCGCAAGTACTTTCACGCTTCATTCCGAGCTTCTATTTGACCTCAAATGTGTCTGTTTAATCTAGAGAATATCCAACTAAGTCCCTCAGACCTGACCTGAAGGCCCCACCTAGCCCCACAGCCACATGTAATAGGTCACATCTGTTTTTACTGTGGACCTCGGATTCCTTTAAAAGCAGTGACCCAGCCCAGTTCTCACCAGTTACGAAAAAAGAAAAAAAAAAGAAAAAAGAAATTGTCAAGCTCACCTGTGGTGGCTTCGAGCTTCTCTGCTTCACTCTGGATTTGTTTGACCATGGCGTACACTTCGACCACGTAGGTAACCCCAGGGGTCAGTCCAGTGATGAGATAGGAGTTCTCTGTGTTGGAAATCTCAACCTAAAAAGCAAACATCCAAAAGAAAGAGTTGATATAATATGGATCTGTGCTATGTGTCCTGTGTTTGACACTGATATTTAAAAAAAAAAAAAAGAAAGAAAGAAAGAAGGAAACCTACCTGCTCCAGGGCACCCTCATCATCTTTGGGATAATACGACAACACGTAATACTCTGCCCCTCCAACGGACTCCCACTCAACCAGGAGGGAGACGTCAGTCACTTGGACCAAGCGCAGACCCTGGGGTCCAAGAACTGAGAGAAAAGAGAAAGGTAGACGCAGGCAGAATAAAAGATAATTTGTAATTGCTTCTTTGACTGTTATCTGGTTCTTTCTCTCTCCGTCGGCCTTTATTACTTTCAACCTCGTGTGCATGTCCACGCGTTTACTTAAGGACGTTGGAAACCAATTCTATCCAACGGCTTATTACAAGGAGCGAGGAAGAAGTCACGAACCGGGCACAATTACCGAGGTCTGAGGAAAAGATTACTTGAAAACACACTGCTTTTGAGTGGTTATACAAGAACGCTGTGCTTCGATGGAGAAGGTGGAAAAAATTATAGTAAGAAGGTATATAACACACCAGGGAAATACTATAACAAAACAGCAGCCAAAAAAGACAGCAAGTCAGCAGTGTCGGGGAAAGAGGCTTTCCACAAACAAGATGAGGTCTCTGTGGGTATAATAGACGAAAATAAATGGTAGAGGACTTAAAGAAGTAAAACATGGCACTCGGAAAGATAAGTATGTTTTAAGGGAATAATTGTGAAATTGGTCATGAAGGAGTCTATATCTCCGGCTTATGGGCTATAACTTTGGCAGGAAAGGAATTCACATCAGATTCAGATGCTGTTCCACAAGGCGAAGTCAGGAAGCTAAATGTTTTTCTCCAAACGGAGAAGCCCTTTTCCATCCAGGAGCAGTTAACGTTCCCCCCCTCCAGGCCGACCATCGACAAGCTCTACCCTCGAATAATAATTCAGAGCAGCCGGGGTGAATAAATTAATACATGAAGACATGTCTGGGGTTCTTGGAGAAAAGAAAAGAAAAATAATGTTGTTCAGGATGAACTGAGAAATGATTCAATTTGCTTAGTTTCTGGGGGACACTGTTTTGAATGTAAGATCTTTAAATGTGAATAAAGAATAAACCATAAGAAGTACAATAATAATGTCCAATTTACCTACAATGAGGTGATGCAGATTTAAACACTGTAGCCTTAATAGTCTCACCTGCGTTTCCTCATTTTTTTTTTTTAAACAATCTGATGGATGGACACGGTCCAGAGTGAAAATGTCTGTTCTAATCATGAGAGCTTTGCTGATTTCTAAGCTACAAGGACACTAGGCTGGAGTTACAGTATATATATAAACTTCAGGAGTCACGTAGCGATCGTCATCACCCGCAGAGCAGATTGACACCCATCATCCATGTGTTGAAATGGCAAGTAGCCACTTAAAACAAAGAACGTCTCCTCTGTTTCGCCTGCGTGCCCTTCTTCTCTGGTAGCCTATTACCACTATTATTACTAACACCTAAGATCAACACAATCTATTTCTTTTCCTTGCCTCCCACTCTCTCTTCCTCCCTGACTTTTCCTCTGACACCACGCCACTGTTGATGTTGGACTCCATTCAACAGCACCTACACATGGAGCGGGGCCCTCGAGCCGAATCATCATCCGAGCTTTGACATGGCCAACCTGCGGTAGTGCAGTCTGAACCATCCGTGCTCTTATTCTAGTTTCTAAAACTGTGGTTCAGGGCCTGAAATCCCTCGAGAAGCTGCTTTTTGGTGGATCTACCCAATGTTAAAAATCAAAATCTGAGTACGTGCTTTGTGTTTATCGTAGAGGAAGAAACACGAGACAAGTATAGTATAGATGGTATGGGCTGATGGTGGCATTTACAGATTATAATACCGTGCCATTTATTTGCAGCCAAATCTTTGACATCAGTGTAGAATTGGCTGGAGCACCGCAAATTCAGTGTTCGTGCCTCACTGGCACTGCTCACATTTCTGCTTTCTTGCCCTTAAATTCCCACAAAATGCAATTTTGTACTCCGCTCCTCAGGCAGTGCAGTAATAGTGGTTTGGTGCGCCGTGCATTTGGCAGGAAAGGTGATGATTTTTCTGCAGGGTAAAAGCCAGATGGAGCCCCAAAAGACTGATGGCTGCTCTTATGTTCCTGGGGTATTGTGTGACCTGATGTCATAAGTTCTCTGGAGGCCAGAGATGCACTGGTCATGGGGTCACCCCACCGAAAAGGCCACTTCAGCTGCTGGATCTGAAATAACTGTGAGGGAAGATGCTTTGAATTCCACAGAAGTAGGTCACAATGGTCATTATAGAAGTCAGTTCAGTCAGAAACGCCATTAATTACACTACTACATTATTACAAATAGACAGGGAAAGTATTTCTTTCCCTAGAGTTCCAATAGCCTAAAGGACACTGCTGCAGGTTATTAAAATTATTCAAATCATTAGTGTATGTTAGAAGAGAGGCTTTTTGGGTTGCAAAGAAAGTTGGGGGCTGGTTTAATTGAGTTAAAATGCTCTCAGCTACAATGCAAAATCTTATTGGACCATCTCTTTGATTAGCAAAAATCGAAGTTAAATACATTAAGTAGCAGAGGTCATAATTCTTTCTGGTGCCGGGATATTGACTTGGTGTAACTGCAAAGCCAGAGGGGCAACTGCCACTTAGAAAAACCTGCCCTGAACACAAGGAAGGTCAGTGGTTCCCTGTGAGCTGAGAATGCTAAAACCAAACAGATTGGTCACAAAGGTACATCTACACCGATCTTTACAATAATTCACGCAGGTCCTAAACGTTTTATGCTAAGTGACACCGTAAGGAAATTTATGTGAAGGTGAACTGGGCTTCAGGGGCAAGCGATATAATTTTAATGGTCCCAGAGCTCCTTGTAGCATCTGTGGTCTTTGGAATAACAGTTAAATGTTCAACTTAATGTCAAAGCCATAGAGGTGACTCTAGAGCAAAGTCACATTGGGATCTCTAGGTTTCCTGAAAAACACACAGATGAAACTAAATGAAAGCATGGGTCGTAAAAAGATATTACCCCCAAAATACATAATTTACACATAAACAGTTCAGTGTTTGAAATGTGCTCATTCAAACACTAGTCCTCTGTATATAACGGTTATAGCATAGGTCTTCAACAGGGAGTCCATGACGCCAAGGGGGTCCGTGAAGGTACTGCAAAATCTTTGGTTGATTAGACATTTTATATATTTTTTTAATTTTCCCCTACAAATTTAAATTTCTTTAAATACACATTAAATAAATCCAACATATTTTAGTGAAGGGATAATAGCTTAATACTGAATGCAAAATGATAATTATAATGTATATTTATGATATAACAGATAGGGGGCCCTACTTTATCTCTCCATCAGTGGGGTCTTTGGTCTGAAATATGA
This sequence comes from Mugil cephalus, assembly GCF_022458985.1. Classification (NCBI taxonomy): domain Eukaryota; kingdom Metazoa; phylum Chordata; class Actinopteri; order Mugiliformes; family Mugilidae; genus Mugil; species Mugil cephalus. The sequence continues at coordinate 16,492,458 of NC_061776.1, forward strand.
TAAGAGACCCCTACAAAATGGGATTAACACCAACACCCAACCCAAAGAGGATATGCTGGATGTTCTCAATGAAAATGTCAGCACAATAATTAGTCAGCTAAATAGAAGTTAGCAGGTTCAGTAAGGCAAAATATTCTGCAGACCGCAAAGTACTGATGATTATACATGTACATGCAATACACTGTAATTTGTTCTTCACTTAAGTAAAGAGTTTGCGTCTAGAAACCATTTCAACTTCAAAGTTAAGCATTTGAAAGTCTTACCCGATGAACAGTCCTCTCCGTAAAAGCCTTCGTCACAGATGCACTTCCCATCCATGCACTGGCCGTTACCAATGCAGTCGTTAGGACACTTCTGCGTGTCGCAGTTTTCGCCGGTGAAGTGTGGGAAGCACACACATTTCCCGTCTACACACTGCCCCTTGTCGTTGCAGTTGTCCGGACACGTCATCTGGCTGCAGTCGTCTCCTGTGTAGCCCTGATGGCACACGCACTTCCCATCCACGCATCGGCCGTTGTCATTGCACTCGTCAGGACAGGAGGACTCGGAGCAGTCCGGGCCTTCCCATCCTGGGTTACAGAGGCAGCTGCAGCTCTGCTGTTGGTAGGTACCGTGGCCACTACAACTTGTGTCCACACCTTGAGAAAGATAGGTGCGAGAGAGTTGTGCAGTTTGTTGATGCTTGCAAACTTATTTACTTCTTCTTTCTTTATGGACTAAATCCGTCCAAGCATGCAAACCAGAATTAAATTACTGACTCTCGTAAAATAACAAGTTTATAATAAGATTTACTGCCTCCAGCTTCCACTTGTTTTTAACTTTAGCTTTCTCCCGATGATAAATCTGGCCTACCTGCAGCACCGCCGCTTCCACAGCAGCCCTGAGCACACTGTGTCTTTAGGTAGTTGACTTCTTCTTCCAGTCCATTGACTCTGTACAACAGAGACTTGAAGCTTTCAGACTCCTCACAGTCACACTTGGGAGTCTGCAGCTTAATGTTGTGTCTAAAGATAATGTCATTCTCTCCATTTTTTGGGGACTCTGTCAAAATATGATAAAAATATTCTGTTTAATTGCCACATATACTGCAATGGGTCCCAATGGTCATACACAAGGGGAAAAAACACTATTAAGAAAACGAACAACCCAGAGAGATACCATATAAATACTTACAGCATATAAATAATAAAATGCATACATTTATTCATAATCTATCTGTGATTACTCTCAGTTGCATGCTCTAATTGAAATAGTATTTTTATGACCTCTTTCGTCTTGGGCTGGCAGTTCTTCTAATTTACAACTGGTGCTCCCTGGGATGTCAATTTTATAGACGTGGCTGAAGGTGACTCCCTGCTCTGAGGCTGAAGGGTCTAGTTGATTGTCAGCGGAGCTGAAGTGTGACACTGTGCAAAGTAGAGCCACCAGGCCCAGGGCCCTCCTCAGGAGTCTGGTGGTCATTGCTGGAGGTCGAGACAAGAGCAGATACTTAATTGTTAGTTGTTCTTTCTGCTTGCTTTTCTAACACATGAAAATCATGCAGGGCACACATACTACATACACTAATATTTGGCTAATGATCTCAGGCTAATTTGTGAGGAAAGCATAAAGCTGGTTTCAAGTCTAGCTATGGAACAAATGTTACTGGATACAATAAATGTCATCTGTTTAAATAGCACTATTTATTGAAACCGTCAAACTTTGGAAAATGCATCCAAGCATGCAGAAAAGCTTTACAGTAAAACTCTTATGAAAATAGGCATCGGCTCTCTCCAAACTAAAACTTATAATAAAATTATTGTCTCCATGAAATGGTAAAAAGAAAGAAAGGTATTTTGTGCAATGGATATTATCAGAGTTCCAGGAAAAACACAAAAATATTAACAGTTGGACCAGTTGTTATGCCAGTCTACTATTGTGCATATTTAAAGGAATACTTCAGTGGGAACGTATTCACTTTCTATTTCTGGGTTAATGAGTTGCCTGGTAGTTTTGCTGTGGCCATACTAGATTATTTGCCTCAGCCTGATAAGTCTTGGATGCCAATGCCTTAATATCTTAAAACAGGTGAGAAACAGGTGAGAAACAGGTGAGAAGTTTAATAAAACACTACTACACATAAGAATGACACAAACTGAAACAGCAAATACAACAAAAAAAGGATGACAGAGGCTCCGTTAAAAACTAATTCTCAGTCATAATAAAAATGTCTCATGGAACCAGCTGAGGTCAGTCAGGAGGAACTCTCAAACAATAGTAAGAAGGTGGTTAAAACCAACCACATTGTATGAAATAAGTGTTTTCAGTCAAGTTGGGGAAAAAAGACTCTGTTTCTCCACATCACTAAGAGACTAAATGACCCACAGTGAGCTGAAGCAGGAAAGTTACATTCTGATGGATGCTTAGAGACATATAGATGGATATATCTTCTTTGGTCACTGGATTAGTTTACTTGGACTCTGTGATCAGAATAATATCCTTTGAATTGAAGATATATTGGCCATGTAAATGCACCAAGCACTGCTGGTGCAAATGCCTCGTTAATACAGGAAATTGTGTGAAGAGGTGATCCGTGGAATCTGAGGACTCATAAGCGGTACAGAACAAAGAACAAAGTGCATTTCTGACTGATGGGCGCAACAAATTCATTTGCAAGACTCTCACAGAGTGGGGTTGAGCGAGTTGAAATATTCCATCTGTTTTTTCGATGCTGCCCTATACATTGTGCACAGATTGTATCTCTGGCAGGAGCTTTGTGTAAGAGAACTGAAACTATAGATGTTGGTCGTTGCGCCTGACTGGACACGAGTCCCCAGGCTGAAAGAGGGTTAAGTTTGAATTCTCCACACTGTTAGTGTTTTAAAGAGAAGTGAGGAAAGAGGAACTTGCATAGCATGCACTGGGGCTCGCTACTGTGTATTTAATCACAGGAAACTTTAGCCATTATGTCACTCTGTGTGCGCGCGCCTGTGTGCGTTTAATGATGCACTCATTCACACAATATGGCAGAAGAAAGTGAGCAGTCATCACTTTGCCAGAGATCCTTTTGCTCTAAACCATAAATTGCGCTCAGTCAGGCGTTTCAAGGCTTCAGGGACTTGTCCTTGGCGATGATGATGTCATTTTATGTAATGCCACTGATGTCATGTGAACTTAAAACCTTGCAGCGGCTTCCCCAAAGAGGCCAAATTACATGCTTTCAAAATAGTATGCCTGTATTAACCTTCTGAAGGACTTTGGTCTGAATTTAACTTTCTGATGCAAAAGTGGCAGAAGGAACTTCTGATCTAACCGTGCCGAGCTTGTGTGGTCTCTGGAAAAACAAAACCTCAAACAGAGTGAAAGTTCAGCATAAAGTGTGTGACGCTTGACACTGGAAACTGAACGGCAGTCCACAGAACCATATGTGCTTAAATGAACATAATTGCTTTCAAAGACATGGGATTTTTCTGTTAAACATACAGCAAAATGCCAAGTCTGTATGATACTGTACACAGTCAACGACAGAGACGGGAGCTTTAATAACATGATATTAAAAGTCAGCTCTTCATTTTTATTTGAATGCTTCAACTGGACTTTCTTTAAATCCGAGTAAAATATCTTTGTTATTTGGAAGTGATGGTGGAATTTCAAAGACGAGAAACTGATCACTTGGAAACCCCTGTAAAAAAACATTTGCTCTTTGACCATAAAACACTAAAACAGCTGGAAAAGTAGAAAAAATGTGGAGCGTAACTGATCCTAAAAATCCCACTGGACAAAGAGAGCAATCGCCAGCTATTAAAATTTCAACAAGTGGACCTAAAACCTGCCAATCCACTATCCATGGTTATGAAACTATTATCAAATAAACGGGATCCTAAGAAACTGAGAACAACTGGTATATTGAGTTATATGGCTTACATATATTCACTAGCGGAAATGGAAAGCTACTTCGTTGACTTAACCTGATGCAATTTGTCTCCAGCTAAAGAAAATGTTGGGTCATGGATCACAGATCTGATGATTTATACAGGATGTAACCCAAGTAGCTCTGTAATTCAAAATGGGAGACAAATAGACATATAATTTGCATGACCCGTTTCTAACTAGTCCAAACTCAATACACTTGACCTCCTGTGCTTATTTTAGCCGTTTATTGGACTGCAGCTGTTCTAAAGCTTGAGGTCGGTGCCCGTGCAAGCAATCCAAGCCATGATGACGCTGACAAATTGTTTATGTGGCGGTCAAAACTTAGACTTTAGAGGGTGTCTGATCGGTGGCCAAATCGTAGCCGTAGAGGAAGGAAGCTTAGAGACATTTTGAGAAGGAAATGGAGAGAAGGTAGGAGAAATAAAGATGGAAACTGGAAAGTGAGACGAACTAAGTGAGTGAGGGAGAGTGAATAGGTGAGAGAAGGAATGATGGACGGAGTGTGTTTGAATCACTGACAGTCCTGCAGTTAGCCCCATTATAGACTGTATACTATGACCATGTGTAATGGCACTGAGCACTGGCGCACAGAGATGCTTAACAAGCATGTTTATAGCTCCCTGTCACGGTTTTATTTGATGCTCGCCGTCTTCGGGCCCTTTTCTTATTTCTTTTGGAGGAGACAGTGCGGTGACTTTCCAAGCATAGCAGAGGGCCGCTACTGACTGGTGAGAACGTCCTGGTGTGAGAAAGAGAGAAAGATAGAGGGATTAATGGCAGGAGGAAATGGGGAGTGGAGAGGGAAATGGGGCGGTCACGTTTGATAATAGATAGGTGGATGGATAAATAGAAGGGTGGATGAATGGATGGATGGATGAAGGGATAAAATAATGGTTGGATGGAAGGATGAATGAAGAGGTAGGAGATGGTTGGATGAGAATGAGAGTCAGATGGAGGGGTAAATGAACAGAGGGAAGTGGGGTTGTCACAGTGGGGGAATCACTACCGGTGGGATGGATGGATGGATGGATGGATGGATGGATGGATGGATGGATGGATGGATGGATGGATGGATGGATGGATGGATGGGTAGACGGTGGTTGGATGGGTGAGTGGTAATACATGGTTAAATGTGCAGGTTCACGGATAGATGGATGGATGAAGAGAGGACGTATGATGGAGTAATGGTAAAACGGTGCATATATGGGTGGATCAAATAGATGCATTAAATAATATTATTTAATGGATGGATGGAACAGACGGTGGCTGTGGATGTGAATCATGATTAGGTACCACTGAATGAAATACTAGATTTTTGCAGCATTGAATGTCTGTCACGAGGCAACCCAGCACGGACAGTTTGTACTCGATTATTGTAAAACCAGAGGGGATTTATTGGATCCAGTCCAATGGTGCGGTAAAGACACTAAGCACAGGCTTGGCATGAGCGCCTAGTACGTTTGTAATCTAAAGGTTGCTAACAGTCTCTCAAAGGCTGCGGGGACAAAGCAGGAAAACAGAATTTCCTCACTCCAGAGGATGCTCTCAGTCAGTACATGGCTCATCCAGACAGCATTTCAACAACCTGGCTTTCCAGCCGCTGCAAGTAAAATCCAACGTGTCCATAAACCCCATTGAAAATTCCTTCCTGACAGTAACTTCTCTATGTAAAAGCGGAGCTATGTCAATGGGCCTGTAAAATGTTTGTGGACTATGTGTGATGTCTCTTTTATATGAGAAGGAGAAGAGCCCTGTCCATGTGTGTACAGTATGTGAAACCTGGTATTTATAGCTCACAGGGACGGGAGGAGGGAACCTCCAAAGGTAACAACAGCAATATAATCACCTAGAGACAAAACTGTCCAAATAAACAGACACCTTTCACCAAAGGCGTCTGTGCAAGCTGTGAGGGACCCTTTTGTGTGAATTTCAGAAATTCCGCTTCAGGCCTTTGAAAGCTGTGACTTCATTAAATAATGGATCCTGAAAAATTGAAAAGGGGAAGAAAAGACAACTGAAACAAAGGCAGGGAGCGGTAGAAAAAGTTTGGTTCGGGTATATCAGTACAGAAAGAGTGAAGGAGTATAAGAAGAATCGGTCGGCCTGTGCACATTTGCCACATCCTCTCTGGAGAGCCATTAAGCTTCAGACAAAAAGCTGACTGTTTCAGCAGGTTTCAACTCAGGGCGAATCTCTTTGGAACAAACCGCCAAGCCCGAAGAGGAGAAGGAGTAAGGTCGTGGCTTTATGTGCGGTTGCAAACCGGAGGATGCCGCTTTCCCCTTCCTCTCCTGCTTCCCCATGCAGCAGCTTGCAGACAGAACATGGAAACTCAAATGAATAAAACCAAGCTGAAAGCAATTATCGTCTGAGCCGAGAGCTCATATCTTCATGATTCTGTCTGCCTCCTGCTGGCACACAGACCACAAGGAGACCTTGATAAGGACCTTCCTTCTTTAGAGTCACAGAGAGTCCTTTCCTCTCAGTGGGGTTGTCAGATGAACCCAGTGAAAAGGTATTAATAATGCCGCCTAAATTCTACATGGAGATAAGCCTTTTGAAATAATAAAAGGCTGTTTTTCGTAACTTTCATATGCCTAGGGGTCATTTAGAATCAGATAAAGCAGATGAAAGACAAAAAAAAAAAAAAAATCTCTCCCTAAGGTTTGACGTTTCCATGAAAGCAGTCACGTTATGCAATCTGAACACTTTTTATAAGCCACCCACTCAGGGTTGTGCGTCCCTCTCTCCCTCTTTTTTCTGCCTCTCTCTCTCCTCTTCCTTCTATCATTTTGCACGGCTGAAGACCCACATCTGTAGCTCATTTTGCGGGGGCTTCTGTGTATTCCCTGAGCCAGCACAGTAGCTTTAAAGGTAAATCTTCCGGATCAACAGCCTTGTGAGACTATCTATCACCCAAGCACATAGTTACTATAAATATTTATGTTATTATCACATAGGAAAATCAGCGCTGGCAGCTTTGTTATCCAACAAGACAGAATTATATGAGGATATTAAATTCTAATCATAAATTATCATTGTAACACACCTTTGCAGACATGAAAATGATCACGCTGATAACCAATTAAAATTTAACAGATCCCAAATGTGAAAGCATTATAATGGATTGTCTAACTTTAACAAACTTTTTAGTATTCTGTCAGCCCTCGTCTCAGAGGGCAAATGTGGGCTCGCACACAAAGACATTAAGACATTTCAAATATGCTTTTGGTATGCACCCCAAGAAGTCTCAAAGGCTCACATAGCTTTGTTAAGTGCCTCAAAAACCATCACATCTGAAGATTAATCACTGACCACGATTTCCACAAACTGTCTCATAAACAAAACGCTGCCATGCAAGCACAAACCAGCGCAAACCAGCACAAGAACAGCTTCGGTCCCGGGACACGCAAGAAACTCTGAGTGTCAAGTTAACCTTTAGAATCACGTAAAGGACAGCAGAGCTGAGGAGAAAGGCTGTGGATGTGCTCTGCTTCACTCGAGCCTCACAAACCATCTGGCTACGGGCCGTTTGATACATAAGAAGAGGTGAAACGGGGATAAAGAGTAAGGAGGGGGGGGGGGGGGGGGGGGGGGGGGGGGGGGTTTGATGGATGGAGGGGAAATGAGGTCAAGATCTTCCCTAAAGCGGATATAAAAAACAACAACTGTGGATTAGCCACTGTCATCCAAATAGCTTTCATTTTAGTAAGTTTTGAAACACCATACAGTAAATGACTTTAAATCTGACATTGATGAGACATTGATCACCTACATCTTAATTGGACTAGTAATGGGGACAGAAAAAAAGACATTAAATATAAAAATAAATAAATAAGATGACAAAGTTGCCTTACCCTTGAGAGTTTCCTTAAACTTTCTCCTCTTCTACCTACTTTCCTTCTTCCTCTTCTCTGGAGGACTGGACGTCACCCACTGAGTTGCTCCCTCTGCCACCTGCTGACAGGCTACGGCCAGTGATTCAAATATCTCCACACTGCCAGTGACTTTTGCTCTCTCCCTCCCTCTTTAACAGTTAAAATCTCCCTCAAATGCCTGCAAGCCAATGGGCAGTTAGTTGGGGAGTGTCTCCTCGCCTCTTCCTTTTAAGCGATTGAATGAAAAGGGAGAAGGACAAGAGGAGGAGGAGGAGAGATGCAGTAATTAGCTTCTTTTTTTTCTCCTCCTGGAGCTAATTAGCCTTTACCCACGTCTCACACTGACTCTCCATACTAATAAGTGTTTATTTCTCCTTGTGTGTTTAGTTACAGTAGTGGAGGTAGCAAAGGGATTTAAAATTAATCTCTTTAGCAGAGGCGGTGGGGTCTTAAATGCAGAGACCAAATAAAGGTTGGGTTAAAAGGAGCAAAACTGAAGCCAAGGAAAATCTAGAGTGGGCTTAGGAGAGACCGAACCACTGGGGAGAGGTTATATTTGAAAAAAAACGGTACATTTATAAAAGTCAAAACGCCGCACAAGAATACACATTTACTTAAAGGGAAAATCGTCATTCATAGTAACGTGGGTATAGCAGTTGGAGACAAAAAATAACAAGAAAAATTAGCAGCAGGGGCACTCCTTGGATAGAAATACGTGTCGGGGTACGAGCTCTTGAAAATGAATGGAAATGGTGATAATGATCATGTTGTAACATTTACTTCTAGTCGGATGACTGACCGAGAGAAAGCGGAGAGTCTTGACTTGATGTGACATTTACATTCTATCTTCTAAGAGACGTTTCTAACATTTTTTTTTTTGTGAAATGTGAAACCGCTGAGCACACTGTGAAGACACATGGCAGTGGGGTGACTTCTTCGAGCAGACAGAAGAACCGCAAGCTTCAAAAAATTTTACCCCCTCAGACTGCAATCATTTTAAGGCACGCAACGAGAAAGAATGTGTTTCAGATGGTTACTGTTAAGACACAATATAGAATAAATAGTCACATCCTGCATTGTCATCTAAGTGCCTGCGCACAAACACGGACAGAAAACACACATCACCATTTACCGCCCGGCCCAGGTGTCAAGGTTGGCAGTAGTTTACACTGACAGCGGCTGTTTGTCTCTAAATATATTTATGGTTTCCAATTTCTGTGGGAACACACAGGACGGTGGGATTGTTCCAACGAAACCTGAGCTGTGACTGAGGGGCCAGGTGTGGTTGTTTGTACAGAACAACTGCTTCTCTAACTTTTAATTGTACCCCAGGACACGTCGAACAACCACAGGTCCAGTCTAACCCAATATTTTATGAGCGACTCGGCACCATCCCAGCAAAAAACAGGGAGGCATTATGAAAACCATGGGTGGTCTCATGATACGTGAGATGCAGCAGTGAGTCGGTGCGAATTTATCACAAATAACACACATATTTTGAGAAAAACTGACAACTTAGGAGACGTTTTTTTCCAGAATTGATCGGCATTAAATACAAATGACTGTAAAACTTGTTTTTTTGAATAAGTCAAATCACTATATTTGCTTTTGTCATATATTTCAAACTCTCAGTCCATTTACTGGCTCTTTAACCTCCTGAAACCCTGCGTCCTCATATGGGGACGTTAAGTTCTATGGTGGCAACTTATTCTGTTTCAATTAAACTTTTATCCTCATAACTACCAATTGGTGTAAAAGCATGATAGCGGTCATTTCAATGGATTCATCATGTAACAAAAGGGCAAAAATGTACAAAACCTCATCAAATTTTACAGCTGAAACTTGTCTATTTACATTTATTAACTTTTTCTAATTTAATATGACATGTAAATGTAACAAGTTCCATCAATAGTATAATAACAAGTAATAACTATAACTTCACTAATTAGCAAACACTGGTTTGAGGACATTGGGAATTAATTATTTGCAATTCTGTCTTCGCACAGACATGTTCAGTTTTATATTACATATCGGTGACTTTATTATAATATACAGTGAAATAATCCTCATTTCTACATAAAAGGGCATAATTTTTTTCAAAACAACTTCCTGTTCAAAGATGATGCTTAGTTTTTATTTTTGGTCCTATTCATACTTATACCAAACTTAAGCTCAGGACTCAGGAGCTTAATTCAGATTAATAACAGTAATAATAATATATAAATGAATGTCCACATATATTGGACTATGTGGCCAATAAAACCAGATCAACAAGCTGAACAGCGTATTTACCAAAAGGGATGACATTGTTATAACTGAGAAGCAACACGACGAAAGATAAAATCTGTCCTTAGACAGCAGTGTCCGCCGCGTCTTTAGTAGCAAACTGCTCCCTGGACAAAGGGACGGAGATGAATGACTCACTGGATGCTTGATAATGACATAGTCATTGCAGATAGTTTATGTTTCTTCTCGAAGTGAAAGTATAACCTTGGGACATCAACGTAATGTTCAGCCTCAGATTAGGTTCCAGTAACATATCTTGCAATTTTGCTTTATCAGACTACGTTCAAACTAGGAAACTTTCAATTAAACTCAGTGTCAGACTCCGGGAATAAAGACTGCCATGATTAATGAAGATGCCTTGAATTTAATTTCATCATGTTGAAAGATGCTTTTTAACCGGTTCAAAGCTCTTCGGTCATTAGAAAGCGGCATCTGTAGATATAAATCTGAAGTTGTATTAATTAACTTTGAGTGGAAGGTAAAATTGCTGGAACCAAATTTGCACTGATAAAAAGAGAAGGCTGTTCTGATGTCCCAGTGAGAAAAATGTTTTCTTTTTTAATCACCACATTGATTTTATAGATGAATGGCATTGCATTTACTGCTTCATCATTCATTTTCTTAGGTCCATTAGCCACCAAAAAGAGAACACGTTAGAAAATATTTCGTCTTCATTGTCTAAGATAAACTAATCTAAACTAACCAATCTGTGATGAGCTAAGCTATGCTATGCTATGCTATGCTATGCTATGCTATGCTCAGTTTCACCCAGTGGATGGTAAATGGTGGTGTCAAGCTACTAATTAATAACAAACTGTCCAGCTGTTGATTAAAATGTAGCCTGGTGTTGCCTTACAAAGAGAAATAAATCTACATGTAATTGGACAAACCTACAGCCAATCAGAGTCATTTTGTTAGCTGTTTCATAATAAATTCAACTCACTGGTGCTCAGGTGGCAGGTACATGTTTTTTAGTGTCTTTCTGTGTTTCCTTGTTCTCACCGATGTCAACCGTTGCTTGTCTGAGACCAGTTTGGAATGTCTTTACCTGATTAATGGCAGCAGTTTGGGCCCAAACAGCATCTAGGAACGTGGCGACACAATACACCGCAAACATCAAACACAAACATCGTAGACACGCACACTCTCATGCGTGCCTGTGTGCACACATCCAGAGAAATTCCTAAAATACCAGACTTGTCAACATGTTCGTCATAAGTGTCAGCAAGTATTAGAGGAGTGTATCTTCTGACAAACCCTCCACAAGCCATTCCGCCTTTTTTGGGAATGTTCACTTCATCAAAACAAATTCTTTGTTGTTTCATTATAAAAGCATCCTCCCTTTTTTCCCTTTGTAGTTAAGTCATTTGCTGTCACCTAGTAGCTGAGTGCTATAAAGAGAAAAGTTTTCCCTCCCGACTCAGTCCTCTCTCCTGTCATGTTTAAACACAAAAAGCTGCTGATTATTCCAAACAAAAGTGAACATAAGGAATAAACAGAATGACTAATCGCCACATGAAAAGTCCATTCACACGTATGGTGTGCGGGAGGTGATGATATCTGCAGTGCTGCGTGGGGCAATGAGAGATTATTTCATGCGTGTCACTATGTTTTTCAGGAAAACGTGACTGTTTCCTATTGCGCATATTGGTTTTGTCCCTCGCTGGGAAACATACCCCACACAAGCAGCAAATGTAATAGAACTCTCCACAGCAGGGTTTATTTTATATTGTGTTTCCTTTAATGTGATGCATGTCTGTGCTCTATTTCCACTCTCTGGGAAAACAGCAAACTCTGAACTCTGATTTTCTTTTTTTTTTCTTTATTCGTTTCGGTTCTGGCAGCCTGGAAGCAGCCTGGAAATTTTAAGCTAAAGAGTAAAGGCGTATTTGACAACATTAAAACGCAAAACCATGCCATGCATGAAGGTCAGCGTCATATCCAACTAGAAATAAATGTTGCAATGTCGTTTGATACTTGGCCAATCCCACTGATCTCACATCTGCCGTCTGCTGCCTTGGAGTGCACATTAAAAAAATTAAAACTCGTCATTTTAATATTTTTTGTACTGTAGTGCTTTATTTAGGCAGTATTTTAATTCTTATCAATCTCCTATCAAATGTTGTATTTAGGGATCTGCAGAGAAGAGCGCATGCAGAAATGCAAATTTTCTTTGTCTTAAATCTGAGCTCCAGAATCAAGGGTGCTGACAAATTCACTCGGTGCAAATTGTCAAAAAACGTCTGGGAATTTGTTCAATTACGGCAATTGCGCTATATTAAAGTAAATTGCCCATCTCCTGCGTTCTCATGGTGACAGAGGAAAACCTAGACTTGCAGTTACTTGTCAGTTACGCTGGGATCTGGTGAGCAGAAACGGGTTGTGGTTTACATTTTCTCTCATTAAAAGCAGCACACACGCAAACTTGAAGAAGAGAAGAGGAGAGAACTATCCCCAAGAGATCATCGCAGTAAAGACACAGACACAGGCATAATTTGTTGCAGGGCAACGATCCTCCCTAAGTTTTTTTCTTGTCCTTTTTTTTTTTACAGCCTTTTTTTTTAATTGCATTTCAATCCCACCCAGTTGGATAAGAAAGTTTTCGGATTGTTTCTATGATCTGAAAGTTAGTCAGAGTCATCCCACCTTTCTTTAAGCATTTCATTTCAGCACCGCTGCTACGTGAAACTTATGATAATTGCTGTGCGAGGTGAGTTCCTCAAGCACATTTTTACATTTCACTTTGATTGATCGCTAAATGGAGGAAATCATTTATTGTTCACTCCTCTGTTCTTGCAGCACTTTTTTTCCCCATGGTGTTTCCTCCCAGCCAAGATAAATAGCAACCCTCCTCGTACTGTGTTCCTCAACTTTCTACTATAGTTTACAAAAGCATTTATGTTGACTGACGCTTGCTCTAATTACCCCATATACATAAAACATTACACGCCAAAGAGCTCATTAAGTGAGATAAGGAAAGCATCATTCATTATAACATATCTTTTTCAACATTACAAATCCCAAAAAAATGGATTTCAGTCTTAAATCTGTGTGACGGATAAAGAAAAACAACTGCTGCGCGGCGTGCAGGTGCAGGTTTGTTGGTTAAACTGTATCAAACAGCTAAGGGCGTGGTTGCTTTGTGGTGAGTGGGTGCCTCCGAGATGTGTACCTCTGTTCCCCCATTTTAGGATTAGCAGGGAGTTAGGTGGAATCATGCACTGCCAACACAGCGGCAGACGGAGCCACCATCCTGATCTTTAAAACAGTTCTTCAGGAAATCTACGAGTGATGTCACAAAGGCTTCATCCATCTTCAAATAAAGTCCACGGTTTGCCTCCTTGCCAGGCTGCCAAGTCTGTCTGTGAAACCCAGGAGGTTAGCTAAGGCTGAAGGCAGAGTATAAATGTTAGTGTTGCTCTTTCTGGCACCTACTGGCGCTTCTGAAACTCACTTCATTAATTCATAAGAAAATTACTGCGAGGCAAACTGCAGACACTCCACAAAGTCCTAGCTTCACCCATCTTCACGCTAACACGAGCTAACCACCATGGAAGGGTGTGAGGTTTGTACTGATGCTTTCACCTAGCTCTCAGTAAATGCCCGCATGTTTTTCAAGATGTCAAACTAATCCCTCAAAGTTAGGAAACTTTAAAACACGGGCCTGTCGTGTATTGAGCATTGGTTAACACCCATCATGAAAACATTTAGCCTCAGTGCTGCGTATCAGATGAAACCGCCACATAACAAAGCCACTAGTCTGAGGCTACCGACCACATTAGTGTAAATACATTTGATCAGCATCAGACATTTATAACTGGTGCATGTGCATGTACACTCATACAACCACTTTCCTTAATTCAAGCCATTTGTTTTTGAGTAAATACACAAAAAGCAAATTAACTTTACCCTTTGAAACAGATGGTGTTTTTAATCATGCACAGGCTGAACTGAAACATCACTGATTGCGTGTTTCCTTGTGGATCTGGAAACTGTTGATAGAGAGGGCTGATTTGTCCTGAAGGGGAGCTGCTCTATGAAGGCCAGAAATGGGACCTGACAGACAGACCCAAATATCACGTGCACTCAACACGGATAATGTAATGTAATGTGTTAGAAGACTGACCGGTTGTCTGGTTTGTCTGCGGGTTGTTGTGCTGGATAAAACAGTCACTTGCACATTCGGAGCTGACAAGTTTCAATCATTGTGGTAATAAAAAAAAAAAAAAAAATGGTTTGTGCTTAAACTTGCACAAAATATGAGCAAAGTGTTTTCTCATTGTTTACACAGACGGCAAGATCCTATCAGAGGAAGCCAACGCTGACTCCACTTGGCTTGTTTACAGCTGTCAAATGTCTCAGAGGCTGTTTTTGTCTTTTATCGCCTTAAACTGAACCAGTGCGACTTTGGCAAAAAGGAGATCAGATTAGAGGACGCTGTGCAGATAAAGCTGAAGTCATTTACAGGAAAACAAATGAATGCCATATGAAGGTTTGGTTGAATGTGTTCCCTTCGGGTGCCCTTGTTGCATGTTCAGACGTCTTTGGTGCCTACTATACTGTGCAGACATGAACATTCTTCCACACACATATATCAAGTATAAAGCCTGTCTTTAACTTTAATGCACACCACAGTTTAACTGTATGTTCTTTGTCAACCACAAAGAACAGCAAAGACGACATATGTGGAGTAAACATATGTCTGCGTCATGATTATCCACTAATGTCGTTCAATGTGGTGGTACTGTGAGCACAGAGCTTTCAGATCGTCTTTAAAGCATGGGCCGTGACCCCTAGGGCCTATGCGGTGGTACTGCAAGGGGACCGCGAAATCTTTGGTTGATTAGACATTTTATGTATATTTTTTTTATTATTACTTTCCCCCATGAATTTAAATTTCCCTTAAATTTAAAACACACATTAACATGAAACCGACATATTTTAGTAAAGCGATAAATTGAGGCAGGAAACGTTATGTTTCAGTCACTACTTCACTCATTCAGCGATACCGGAACAGCATGCCCTGCCCCATCACTGCTGAGCCATTAACGAGGCCGCACATTACACTAGTGAAAACCCAGACGCATGCCTTTAGGTTTATGTCAGGTATGTTTAGATTTACGGCAATTGGCCACCGTACTGTTGCACATGTTTAAATTTAAAAAAATGAAAATTTAAACCTATATATTATATTTATAGCTTAATACTGAATTCAAAACACTAATAATAATGTATATTTATAAATAGCACTAGGCCAAGTTTAATATAGAACATAACAGGTAGGGGATCCCTCATTAATCTCTCATCAGTTAGGAGGTCCTTGGCCTGAAAAACTTTAAAGACCTTCGCTTTAGAGATTATTTTTAATGTGCTATTGGTTCTGTAATTGATCTAAACACATTTAAAAATGGCTGTTGTCTGGGCTCAGACTTGCGACCTGTCATGAATACATGACCCAATCCTTTGCGACACATCAACGTTAGATATATAAACAAGGAGGGAAAGTATGATTAGTTTAAACTACAGTGCAAATGAACGGGCACCTGCGTACTCAGGAAACGACAAAATAAGATTAACCTGGCTGCCACCACAATGATAATTAATGAGTGCAAATTCATATAGAAGGAGTCAGTGGAGCATATTAGTGAATGAGTTAATTGGAACAGACGGGGGAAGTTAAGCAGCAGCCTGAGAGATGAGCTGGTGTCGGCAGCTGTTACCAAACTTCTTGGGCTGATGTGGATACCAGTCCTCAGGGTCAGGTCATCCTGTCGTGAGACGCCGTGTGGAGGTATGACCCCTGATTCCCGCTGACATAACTGACATAAACAGCTCATGCTTTCTGATCTCTTAGAGGTTGATCAGGTTTCTCTTTTGCCTCAGAGAAGACAGAAAATCATTATTTTATTATTTTTTTTACTTTCTTTGTAAAAGTAACCATCCTGGGGATTTGGTTAGATTTCAAGAAGAAATAAAATTAACAGGAAACAGTGCAGCCTTGCCTTATTGCTGTTTTTGTGACAAATGAGTGCACTGAAATAGATTTTGTTTCAATCTTTTTTGCATTTTCACACAGGAAAAAACACCTTTTTTGTGAGATATCTGATTTCAGCTGACAGTAAATGCAAGGTTAAGATTGCCTCTGACTGACAGACACTCCGCTGGAAAACAGAGGAGCTCAGTTACAGAGAGTGACAGTGACAAATAACACACTGTGCTTGTGCCCTTGTTCTTGCATGGAGAACTCCAAATGACTCATTTCCCCCGACTGTATTAATATGATTCAAACACAAACACAGAAAACGAGAGGTCACATGAATCAACGATTCCTCAGATGCTGACATAAAGGAAATTATTTCAGCTTGGTAAAACAGCACCAGAACTTACCCTTTACCTGATCCTCTTGGGTCACGAAAGATTTGTTTTCAAAGCTCACGGACGACTTCCTAGAGCACTGGTGGTCCAGTAACTAAGTAAAATCACAGATGTGTCTGTTCGCACTCCACGCACGCACTTTTCTCTCTCTACTAAAGTAAATGTGTCATCTAAATTCAGATACTATCACCTCACAGTACTTCTGTTCGCGACTTCAACATCCGAAACCATAAAATTGAGGGAATCATTTTTAATTTTAACAGCAGCTGTGTGCTCGGCAAATACAGCGAAACTCATTTCTTTATGGGATAACGCATCGAATATTTTATTCACGCAGAAAATGAAGCGGTGATCAAATCAGAGGACGGGAGAAAAGGGCTTCCCTTGACTGAGCATGAGCGACTGCAGCATATCTGCAGATGGGAACCAAAAGACTCCAAAGCTCCACGTCTAACAACAATGTGATTGATAATACTAAGTTGGCAATCCATCTGCTAGGACGAGAAAAAAAAATAAAAATAAAATAAACGATAAAAACAGATGCTATGAGGCAATAGTGCATACAGTGTGACTGATGCTCACGGTATCCTGATTGGAAAATATCATGCAGTTGAGGAAACGTCACATTTCATGGGAGAAAGCCTAAAAAAGTCAGACGTATTTATTGAAGGGTTTCCTTATTATGGCCTTGAGATTTGTGTGAAAAATTATGTGGTTACACAATGGTAGATGCACGCGTCTTTCTGTGCGGTGAAAAGGTTGGCAGGTGTGGTGGGATGGAAAGAACAAAGAAAAACACTACAAACTCCGAACAAGGTGACTTCTGTGAGGAGACATTGCTGTTGAGTTTTTCAGTTGAGTGCCACAAGCTCAGTACCAATTAGTACAACATTTTTCAGGCCAAGGAACCTCAAACTGATGGAGAGATTGAGTAGGTACCTCCTAAAATTAAAAAAATTAAAAACTATATATATGAACCATATATCAACCAAAGATTTTGCTACCTTGTCAGAGTAGTGCAGAATTAGGTTGGACAAATAGCACAACAGACAAAAGGAAAAACACGTATATTTGATTTTTCATATATTTTATGATTTAGATATTATTTAGACAGCGATTTAATTCTATTTCACGGGAAGCTACTTATAAATCAGGCATCCTATTTCCGGGAAGGTATCTGTATTAGGAAGCACAGCTAGAGCTGGGTGTGAAGCAAGGTGGATGTTCTCTTAAAGGTCTGTCTTTCGGCCTCTCCTGGGGGAACGTTAGACATTCCTGAGCTGAGGCGGGGACCTCTAAGTCAGCCAGGTCATGGCCTTATGCTAAATGAGCTGCATCTGGCTCAAATGGACTCTGATTACTAAGAAGAAAAGGATTCTCCATGCTGACACGCTGACATGTCAGGGAGGATATCGTAACAGCTAAGGTGGGGGATTCAGCGCCACGCTATGCACCAGACTGTCTGGGATATTTACAGAAATGATGTAATGAATACATAAACTTACGAAAATCAAACTGGAGACGTCAACTTAAACGCGAACACTGCAGAGCTGAACTTTAGCAGGGTTTACTTAAACAGTGAGCGCAGTATAAAAAAAGTGCTGGACGGGTTTTCCGTGATCAAAAATCCAGCCTGAAAGGTTTTCTTTGTCAATGATTTAGTAAAGCACTTGGCTCTTTTCATTGGGCAAAAAAAAAAAAAACTTGCCAGAGACATCCGGCACAGAATAAAGGGCCAGTTGAAGGCTCGAAAAACTGTGCCTTTGCTTGTGAAGTTTATGACGTCTCGAGGAGAGAGTGAGTTATTTGTTTTACTCAGCAAGAGAAATACAGGAAATGTCTCGACGATACATTTTTTTTTTCCTCTTTGCACTCAGCACTGTGTGCATTTGATTACGCTGTGGAATTTTTAAAGCAAAACGTAATCATTATACCACATTTGTATAGACTGGTCTTTCAAGACATAATACTTGCTGGACACTGAATGACAATGAGTGTCTGGATATAAAATTGGATATATATATATATATTTTAACACAAATATTAACAATATGCTAAGATGTGGTGATGTACAGTGTGTGAGGCTCCCTCTGATAATGGGACATTTGCCAAACTTCAAAATTATGACCATCCATAGAAACTGGTGCTCCACTTTCAATATAAATATAAGGGAAATGGTTGTTTTGTCAAACATATGTGACTACACTCTCTACCAGTGCCAAAGGAGCACATACCATATATGACAGCTTTCAAAAGCCCAACATGAGGTCAAAGCCAAGATGCTCCAATAAGGCTTTGTAAAAATGTCATCTCCTTATATTTCCCTACTTCTTGTTCTACTGCTTCCTGGTGTAGTATGATCCAATGGCCTCGGTATGATTTACGTCCACATGTCATGTTGTGCGCAGGTCAAAAGTGGAAAATCCCACCCAGTAAGTGAGACAACAGCTTGTAAACAACAAACACACTGTTGTCTCTCTTAGTGGGTGGGCTTTTCCACTTTTGACCTGTGTACAGCATGACATGTGGACGTAAATCATACCCAGTCCACTGGATCATACTGTCTCTGGTAGCCATAAAAATGTCATTCTGCATAGAGGCGGAAGACTTCTCTTTTTTAGACGGGACTTAACAACGCTTCCCGTGTTTGTGTGTATTCCACCTCACACGTAACGTAAGAAAGCAAGAGACACTGGTAGCAAAATACGTCCAAATGAATCAAACTCTCTCAAACAACCGCGGAGAGAACATACAGACATATTGTTCCTGTCGCGCTTTCATCTCCGTTGGGTGTGTTGTGAGTCAGCCTAATGTTTGATCAGCCAGGGGTCCTTATTTGCTTTAATCATCTTGTTTGGGGTGGGATGAAAGAACGCATAAACCACAAGAGTGGAAGGTACTACTGATGAACACCAGATAGGTTAGCTGGTCTCTGGTGGCTGTGTGGTATTGATCAGTGGAGCTTTGCTTCAGGTTGAATGTGTCACACTGAGGGCACAGAGAGTGTTGATAAACACGTCTACCTGAGGCTTATTAATTCTTATAGGAACTACACTCACCAGCCACTTCATTAGGTACACCTTGTTAGTAAAAGGTTGGACCCCCTTTTGGTAGGCTGTGGCATTTAAACCATGCTCAGTTTGTACTAAGGGCTCCAAAGTTTGTCAAGAAAATATCCCCCACACCATCACACCACCACCAGCCTGAAACATTGATACAAGGCAGGATGGATCCATGCTTTCATGTTGTTTACGCCAAATCATGACCCTGCCATCTGAATGTCGCAGTTGAAATCAAGACTCGTCAGACCAGGTAATGTTTTTCCAATCTTCTATTGTCCAGTTTTGGTGAGCCTGTGTGAACTGTAGTCTCAGTTTCCTGTTCTTAGCTGACAGGAGAGGCACCAGGTGTGGTCTTCTGCTGCTGTAGCCCATCTTCTTCAAGGTTGGACGTGTTGTGCGTTCAGAGATGGCATTCTGCATTCCTCGGTTGTAACCAGTGGTTATTTGAGATAATGTTGCTTTTCTATCATCTCAAACCAGCCCATTCTCCTCTGACCTCACAGCAAGAAGAAACTTCCGTCCACACAACTGCCTCTTTCTGACCATTATCTTTAAACCCTTAGGGATGGTTGTGCGTGAAAATCCCAGTAGATCAGCAGTTTGTGAAATACTGAGATCAGCCCGCCTGGCACCAACAACCATACCACGTTCAAAGTCACTTAAATCACACTTTTTTCCCCATTCTGATGCTCAGTTTGAACTTCAGCAATTGTCTTGATCACCTCTACATGCCTACATGCGGCAAGCAATTGAACAGGTGTACCTGATAAAGTGGCAAGTGAACGTATACGGGTGTTTGTGCAACTCCTCGTTCCCTTAAAAAAACTGACCTTGTAGTGAATTTAACTGAACTGAAGCTACACACCTGGCAGGTGTGTACCTCCCTCTTAACTTATTTCTCACAGGATTCCTGGAATAGTGGTTTTGAAGCTCAGCGTGCTGTATCTGGCTGTCACCATCTCTGCCTAGCTCCTGGCTAATTCAAAAACGGGCTTGACAAAAAATATGCTGAGGCAGGCGCAGGATTCCTAGGCAGACAAATAGCATCTTGAGCCGACCCATCTTGAGCACCCACCTGTAACTAAAAGTGCTCACACCCTTCATTTTAAGCCATTATAATACGTTTTATGAAACATTTCCAATGCATAGTCGTAATTTGAGGGGAATGGCTATAGCGACCAAACCCTATTTTTGTTCCAGGCTTTAAACTTGCGTGCATTTTAAAAAAGAGTTCTACAGGGATTTACTCACTTTTTGAGCGAGCCTCAAAGTCGGCTTTATTTGTATGCACCCGAAGTTGCTGCAGGGTGGAAACAAGGTGTAACAGCTCTATTAAGACAACAGAGCATTACTGCAGACGCTGATAAATGATCTGATTAATGACAGCAGCTTTGGCATCTGTAACACACTGTTCCATTAAAAACACTCGTTTGACTTGACGCACAGGTCACCCACGTCGTGCACAGCGATGCCTATTTTTGACTGCGTTATTTCCAGCTCTACCTACACGCACAGAGATCATGACAGTAAAGCTTGTATATATTGTTTTTGTTTATCCGACTTGGTGCGGCAATTTTGAAGCATAGCTAGCGCTCCCAGTTGTCCCGGCCTCGGTTACATGGTGTCATCCCGTTCGCCGCATTCGCTGCACTGCTGTCATTTTTATGGATGAGCCCACCTGCCTGCTGTCTCACTGAGTAATCTCAGCCTATCTCTGCCACACATCAATTTTGTATTTCACGGCTTTCAATTCTTCACTCTGACCCGGCCTGAGGTCTGGATTTAAAGTGAAGCGCACAACTGTTCTGCTGTTACAGTGAGTCATTTAGGCACAAGACACTTTTAAGCTGGAATTTTATTGGAAATTGCATTAGTATGCTCATTTATAATATGCTCGTACTGTCTAAACGTCCACGTACGAAGGATCTTTGTCCCTAATGCATCAGTATACAACAGCTCTGGTATGAGCCACAGTTTGCACATACATCCTCACACAAACAATGCTTCTGCAAAGCTGCTGCTCATACCAAGTAACTGGGACCTCATTCGAGGAAGCAGCGGTGACAATGTTCCACATGCTCTGGTTGTTTTCTACATTTACTTTGTATAATGTTGCGTGCATTGCTTTTTTCAACACTCATCATATAGCCTCATCATTATACAATATAATCAGAAAGAGCCTCATCAAGGCGTATGTGGTCTGATTGAAGAATGTTTTGAACTCATGCAGGAGAAAAGTATTTAAGCCAACCAACACAAAGGCTTATTCCTCCTGCCAGAAGTTGGCATCCTGACATTTATCATAAATTTCAATAAGCGGAAACAATGAACTTCACCTTTCCAGTACTTTTCATGCCTTTGACATCTCTGAAGATAAACAAAATGACAGAGAGAATTATTTTACCTCCCTGGTGGTGATCTTGGATCGGCTACCTCAGGGATTTAAACTGTGGGCCAAAACCAACTGAGAGCCCAAAGCAATTTTAACTATGATATACTGCTGCTGTCAAATAACAATGCTGAATTTTCCTAATCTCTAAAACTGTACAAAAACATTTTGTCCCCCCTGTTTGACAACCATACATTTTTACAGTTAAAGTGTTTTGGAAAGATTTGTTGCCTACTAACCCAGAAAATGAACATTAAAAATAATTTTGTGCTACAATAAATATACTTATGAAGAGCTCCCGGAGAACTGCGCGTAAGCATTAATACATTTATGTCATTTCTAATTTAATTCAACGCACAGATAGCTCGGCAGATTTCCCAGCCTGCTTTATAATGATGCTCTTTATAGAGGAAGCACTGCCTGCAGTTTGTCATGTGTTAATATTTATCCAAGAACGCATCCCCCCGGGGCTGCGAGATAATGGGGATTGTTTAAGTAAACTTTAATGGAATCTGCTTCTATTGTCTTTTTTCTCACATAAAACTTTAAGGACAGCACCCTGCTGAACCACATGTTGAAAGACCAGAGTGTGTACACTGCTTTAAATATGCACTTCCTTAAACATAAGGGTTTCATTGTTAGGAGTATCAGGGGAGATAAGATGGCTCTGGGTTTCTCAACACTTAAGAACAGGATTTCAGACAGACACGAGGTTTAGCTTATGCTCCATGTTGCTGGTGAATAATGAGTGTTATTATCACAGATCTACACTGCCACCTACAGGGTTTTGACTGGTACTGGGCAAAATAAAGTCAAGTCACTTCAGAATAATTGCAACCTTTATGGCATTCTTGGCTGAAGGGATGAGCTGCTTAAAAAACAGACTGTGTACTCATGTCAGTACTCGTATCAAGTTAATTTAAGCATTACAATGTTTCATTTCAATGTAAATATAATAATACAACTACAACTAGCAAGTACCTGCCAGTGTCAACGTTTAACTTTCTGAACACTGAATACACAAAACATAAAACATTTTATAAAATAGAAATCTGTGAATGTCGATAATTATATGACATTCATTTACACATAAAAAGAAAAAAGACAACATCTAAAAGTACAACAAATACGTGTGTCTTTTTTAAAACGACAACTTGGATAGTTTGCATTGCTTATATTCTCCTCGTTTTCTCCGTGTGTTTTCTTTTCCGGCTTAATCTTGAGAAAAATATGAAATGATTTGATGCAAACAATTTGCTGATTTGCTTTCACACTCCTGGTCGATAGGTGGCGGTATACTTCAGATATTTTTTGAACCGATCCTTCGGTGCCTTTGCACAACAAATCAAATCCAAAATGGCGACCCACAGAATAGCATGTTTAGGGCTAAATGCCCTTTATTCCACGGTCTGTGCCCCTAAGCAGGTAACGCGCTAATTAAAAAAAAAAAAAAAATTTTGTTGTGGAAGTGTTTTAACTCATACTCAGTCTCATATATATGACGGAAGGGTGGAGAAAATGACAGTGACAGATTTAGGGCTCTAACTTGCTTTGTGACGTTAGCATCGTGGCTAATACTAGTTAGCTTGATAAGTGTCAAACTTATTTTTAACGTTAAAAGGTTGCTAAATACAAACAATAACATGCATTTTCAGGGAGCACGTTGTTGATATCAAAGCATTTTAAACGGAACCCGCGAGTTATTTCGTTTCCCGTTAAATGTTTTAGGAATTTAAGCTATTATTTGAGACAGCGCTGTCTTAGGGACGTCCTTACCTCCTTCACCGGTGTGTCTTGTTAGCGTCTTGTTAGCGTCTGTCTGCTGCTACAAAGCAAGTGAACGAAGATGACTTAAAGTTATTTAGATAAACTTGTATGACATAATTGAAATGTTGATAGGCCGTTGTTCCCTTATATAGTTTCTTTCCATAAACTGCCAACCCTTTTATATGTTTGCCTCTATTGCTGGTTAGCCAAAAGCTACATTTAATATGTACATTTACAAACTCAGAACCGGGACGATTCATATTTTTTCGAGTTTTATGCTCTGTGTTGTGCTCCTGTGTAGTCGCCAGTCTGTGACTGCTTAAACACTGTGTGCAGGGTCTGAGGAGCTGCTGGCAGGCTGTGGAGCAGGTGAGAGGTTACTATGTCAACTGGAGGATGCTGAGGGATGTCAAGAGGAGGCAGATGGCCTTTGAATATGCAGATGAGCGGTTACGGATCAATTCACTGAGAAAGAACACCATCCTACCCAAAGAGCTGCAGGTAGTATTTCCACTATGTTGTGATTATGTATGATGCATTCCTTGACAGACTGCAGATCTGGGTATCCGTACAGGTTTGATTAAGCCTCCTATTATCTTTGGTCAGTTTGACCCCATTTAACATCACTTTTTTTGCTTCATATTTAATGACTTCCTTATGTAATGGGGACGGAGACACAGACACTAACCCCAACATAATATACGTTATCTTCTTGATGATAGTTTTTCACACGAATTGTTACAGATAACAAAGATATATGCTTAAAAATGACAGACTCTTACAAATATGTATTTCCAGTTTAACGCTTCCAATCAGTGAGATTTTATGGTGATCTGAATATTTCTCCACAGTCAGGTATTCTGGATGTACACTACCAGTCAAAAGTTTGGACGCACCTTCTCATTCAATTTAATGAGGAAGTCTGTGCAAACATAAACTTGGGATTTTTTTTATTGTTCACTTCAGAAATGGTGCCACACATCGGTTTTCTGGTCTCATTTTGCTGTCTGAGATGTAGCTTCTGCCGCGTTTCAGATCTCTTACAGCCTGCAGTGTTTGGGAAAAAAAAAAATCATGTTGCAAGTCCAATGGCCAGCTGAAGTTGTTTTCAGTATGCAGTTATATAACATTCATAACTATGCGGAATTGTGTGATTAATAAAATATATCCAAGATTCCACTTTGAAAGCAAATGAATTCCAAATTCCTTAAAATATATTTTTTTTATAATTGTCACAGGAAGTTGCAGACAAAGAGATTGCATCACTACCCAAAGACAGTTGTCCTGTGAGGATACGCAACAGGTGTGTGATGACTTCCAGACCTCGGGGTGTGAAGCGGAGATGGCGACTGAGCCGAATTGTCTTCCGTCATTTAGCTGACCATAACCAGATATCTGGGGTTCTGAGGTCACGGTGGTGACTGGGGCCTCATTGGATATTTCAGTCAAAGTGCATCATGAAGAATTGGTTGTTCCTGTGGTTATGAAAACATTTTCAGACTTGCGTACACAGAGCATGTATTTGGTTTTCTTATGGCTCTTCAAAATAAGAAAACGATGATAATCTGGCTTTAGAGAACTACCAATGTCCATTTAACTCAGAAAGATAAATAAATAAACATTATTGTGAGAACTGTATCATTGTAAGTGTCTTGATTTATTGTATAATGTTGTAACAAAGACCAACAATGTGTAATAGTGTAACTATATTTCCTTCAATCATTTGGGAAACAAGTTGTTAAGTCATAAAGTATTCACTGTCTTTCGAACTACCCAAGGTGAGAGCCATGTGCACGGGCTATTATCCTTCAATTATACTGTATGGTGATCGTTCCAAGGCAATTTTTATTTATTGTGATAAACTTTGTTCAAAACTCAAACAATGATGAGTTGTTGTACCTTATTTCTGTAGCTACTACTGTTGTAAATTGAATAACTAATTGAATTTGTTGTTAAAGTCATTCAAATGTTTCCTGGCTGACAATAAATTATCCATTAATGCCATGTTAGAATAAAAGGTATAAAGAAAAATTTAAAGGGTAATTTAATGCTTGTGTTATTCGTGACAAATAAGATCACTGAAGGGAGCCAAGGGAGTTTTTCCTTGCCACTGTCGCCCTCAGGCCTGCTCTGGAGGTTGCAGGCCAGTTTTTGTAAAGCGTCTTGAGACAATTTGTATTGTTATTGGCGCTATATAAATAAACCTGAATTGAATTGAACTGAAAGAATAATATTGGTGAAATCCTATTCAAAAAGCTCAAATAAGGGCAATTGCACCATTTTCAAGTTTCAAAGATGTCACTTTGGTCCAGTAGGTGGCGACATGCATCTTTTACTTTGTTTTTTTGTCTACCAGTGAAGAGGAGGACGAAGAAGAAACTACTGTGTCAGAGAAGTGAGAGAAGAAGCAGCAACAACAGAAACACGCATCCTTTTTTTCTGAGCATAGCTTATCAGGCCAGAACCTAAATGGATCTAACCGGACAGGTAAACGTGTGCTTGGCTTCCACGTTGACACGCATTGTTAGCAGAGTAAGGGTTTGTCGGGTTTTAGCTAATGTTCATGTATTCCCTGACTTGCTGAAAGAAATGCCGCGGTAGCTAATGCTAAAACCTACAACCCGCCACAGGCATATCTGTCACTTTTATCTGTAATCTTAAGCAACGGCTCATTTTATTTAACGGTACAGGGGGAGGAAAAATAATGAAATAAAATATTATGTGCACTACAATGCGAGTGTATCCGTCGCTAGCTAACTTAGCCCTTAGCTTTGCCTGGATTTTACCAGAACATTCTAGCAACATAGTTGCAGTTATCGTATCTTTGACGATAATGAACACCAGAGCTACTGTCATTACAGCACCGTCATGCTGTAGTAAACGTCTGAACGTTTAATCATTTACCAACTTGTGACAGCTAATTGCCTGCTGTATGTTAGCTTCAAAGCGAAACCGGCTACATAGTTACTACGGACAGCACTACACTGATGTATTCCTAACCTACAGGGAGAGTTGTCAGCATGTCTGAAAACTAATATTTTAGCTGGAAATGTCTCAAAATACGGAGGATGTAGATTTACTCTACCTTGATACCTTGGAGTTTATGATTTCCTCCTACTAGTAACTAGAATAATTATGCATATAAATGAGTAAGCCACTTTTTGCAACACTTTACCAAGAAGATGTTTGGTATTCTGACCTAAGTAGTATTGACATGTCTGTTTGTCAGTCATCACATTTCTGTGACAAACAAGCATGTCACCTCTGATATATGTCCAACCTTTGATCTAATACAAAGGCTTCTTGACTAGTTTGGGTTTGTTTTAGATTAGATATCACTAGTGTGCACCCTTCAGTGATATCCTTCTCTCCCAAACACAGATCAATCAGCTGGAGGCGGACCTGCAAGAGCTGGGCTCCCTCCTGGAGAAGGCAGAGAGGAAAAGAGTGCAGGAGCTGTTAAAACAGGAGCAGAAGAAGGTGGAGAAGGAGCTGGCGACAAAACGACAACAGAAGGAGCAGCAGGCCAGGAGAGAGGCGGACCCATCCTCAGCCTCCAAAGCAGCGTACACGGTCAAGATTACCAGCTATGGTACGGGGCCGGTGTTTACTGAGACCATCTGCAGGCTGCAGTCGAGATGTCTGCAAGAGCCGCGAAAGATTTTCAAAGTTATTCACAGTTTTGCTTCTTTTATGCAGCTTGGGACCAATCGGAGAAATTTGTCAAAATCTACCTTGCGTTGAAAGACGTGCACAAAATTCCCTCTGAAAACGTAGAGGTCAATTTTACAGAAAGGTACAGTGATGACACCTTATATAATAAAATATATATATATATTTATTCCTTGTGTTAATGTGCCACTAATTTCTCCCGCATCTCTGTTGCAGGTCATTTTCTGTGCTGGTTAAGGATCTAGATGGAAAAAACCATCAGATGACCGTTCTCAACCTGTTATATCCAATTGATGAAAAGGACAGCCACAAAAAGGTGAACGGGGCTTAAACACAATGTTCTTTGTTTTTAATGTTGAGATATTGCTCAGTACTCTATCCTGCTGCTTTTCCTCTGTATAAACCTGGTAGATGATGACGTGGATCTGCTTCTTTCTCTGCTTGAGACTGCAGTGAGCCATTTGCATCCATTATTAAACAGCGTGCGTTTGAACAAAAGTTGCTTTTGTCACTGTAGATAAGGGGAAAGAATCTGGGGATGTATCACTAGTGTAATCTCTGTCTGCAGACAGTTGCCCCAGTTGAATAATCAAAAGTGAGACTTGAGGCGTTCTTATCAGCCATCAAAGTGCTGTAAGCATCGGCATTTGAAATAGTCTCTTACCTTCACTTGGCTTTAAGCATAAACGTCAGCTCTTTGTGTGAGCCTTTACATGATACAGAACTCCCTTCTGTCCTCAGAGCCTGTCACTTCACTTGACACACTTTGCTCCGGGACAGAATGTACACTTCACGTGTACGTTCTTGCCTCGTACCTCAGTGAAAGTAGTGAAAGTAGTGCCTATACTTCCACCTTGAAAACATCAGCTTTACCTCTGAGTGCTGCAGGCTAGCTCTGATAGTGTGTGTGAGGCTGCTGTGTGCGGGTGTGTTTGTGTGTAAACAACACCCGTCCAACTGAACACTGCCCCTGATTGGCTTACCATGAAGCCCCCGCCCACCACAGGGAACGGCAGACACCTCTGCAGCTCTTGTGGCTGACAGCTTCAGTGGGTTGCTTCACACATTTCATAACGGATCACATTTAATTGTCGGTAACGGCGTTGTAATGATGGAAATAATAAGTACTCATACTGAAAAAAACAACAACGCCGTTACTAACGGCGTTTATTTTAATCCCATTATTCTCATCACTGGTGGGTTAGGTCTGGTGTTTCTTATAAGGTGTTGTGAGTAAGCTACAAAGTGTGAAAACCACTTGCTGGGGTGACAGGTTGCTTAGAAGCAAGTTTCTGGCCACAATAGAACATCTAAGATACATTACCCAATCTGGATTCAGTCTTTGTTTTTGCTTCGTAACTCTTCACTTGTTTTGTAGTTTTTCCACGAAGATGTCTTTGTGTTACTTTGTCTAATCCTGAAACTTTCTAAATTATTTTTGTCCTGATGTGGATCATGAAAAATGGTCCAGCCACTAGAGGGCAGAAAATACTCAGCTTCAAATTCATATGCATGACTCTTAATAGACTGTATTTTCTCATCAATCACATGGCCATAATTATTTTACTTAAGACTTAAGTCAGATCAAATCAGGGTGTCCGTTTGTCAGTTCTTTGCATCTGAAAATATTCAGAAACCGTGAAACTGTGTTTCCTCCCTGCCACAGATGAAGACGGACATGGTGTTGATCATGTGTAAGAAGCAGGCTACGAAGAAGTGGGACTGCCTAACAACAGTGGAAAAGCGGTCTAAGGAGAAAGAGTAAGTTCAAAACATATGAATGTATTTCAGCTGAAGTTATGTGCCTTATTCAGTTGCTTCAAATGCGTGATGCACTGTGTGTGCGCGCCAACTCGTCATCAGTAACTAATAACACATTGGCAGGAGGAGCTGTGCCAGATTGAACCATAATTGCCTAACCATTTGAAACCCTGTTAATTTCCTCATCCACATCTGGCTAATCACTCAGAACAGCGCTTCTTCTGAAGCACATTTGAAGTGTAGCACCAGTTCTGTGTGCCAGATGTCACTGTGTGGTGATTAAAGGGAGGCTGTGTACACTCGTACAGCGCAGGGCTTGGTTTATAGTTGTGCATCACTTCCGGACCATCTGCCCTAACCCCAACCTCCCCAGAAATGTAACTATGCCTCACAGGGATACAGACCACAACAGCTGTGATTAGGTCTAAAATGCATTTCTTTGTCCAAATGTCTATGAGGCTCGACAAGCACAGAGCGTTCTCCCTTGTTCGGCCGCCTACACACCGTCTACTCAGACGTCGTCTTTATGTTCTGTGTTGCAGTGATTTCTGTGAAAGTAATACTTGATCGACGTGTGTTAACTTAAGCTCTAATGTGAGCTCAGTTCCAGTGACCACAAACAGAAACGCTCAACTCAGCTGACTGGTCACCACCCAGCGTTTAGTGGCTTAACTACAAAACGTAGCTTTAGAATGACTAATCCACTCAGTGGTAAAGTGTTTTTTTTTTGTCGCCTCTTGACAGTAAACCCACTATGGAAGACAATGCAGACCCCAGCGACGGCCTGATGACCATGCTGAAGAAGATCTACTCAGAGGGAGACGACGAGATGAAGAGAACGATCAACAAAGCCTGGACAGAGTCCCAAGAGAAGAAGATGAGAGGAGAAGAAATGATGGACTTCTAAACGTCGCCACTTTTCCCCCGTTAGGACCAAAACGAGAGCTGCCGCGAGCATGACTTAAATATTAAACATTGAAACTTAATTCCAGCATACGAAGCTTAGAAATATTGTTCCAGGAATCACGTGTAAGCATTGGGTGACCTCATTTTGGCCCTGCTTCGAAAACCGGGCTGCTGGTGTTCGATTAGTCACAGGCCATAATGCTCAAATCTCATAAGTCGCAAGAAAAAAAAAATGTCTGTACAACCTTTTTCAGTGCTGTCCAGTAGATGGCAACCTCAACACAGCAAAGCATCACACCGCTTCATCCTGACAGTGGATTTTAGAGGAAGAGATACGTACTCTGGTGGATTCCGGTCTAAAGGCTCATAGATTTTGCTGAAATCATATTTAAATGTTTGAAGGACCACGATGCAGCTCTCACTGTAGCTCCTATATTTGTTTCCACTCACGTCATGGTTTAGAAAGGACCAGGATTAATGTCGTTTTTGAAACTTTTGTTGTCCCTGTGCTAGTTCAGTGCAGCTATACTGAGCTGAGACTTTTTGGATGTTTGGAAAAGTGAATTTGCCAAAGCCTGCCTCATACCCCTGTTAATGAACAGAACTTTTTTTTTTTTTTTAACCTCACAAAAAGCCTTTTATTTAGACAGCTGGGTTGAAATATTTCAAGTGCGGAAAAAGAAGGAAAAGCAGCGAGTATCGAAAAGTTGTGCACAAAAAGATTAAAAAACGTGGAATGCTACCAATACAAACTGAAAGCCACTGTAACCATCTTGAGCCGCACAGGCCATTCATGTGGAGGTACTCGTGCATCAGCCCGGTGTAATAATTTACATTACTCTGTGGATCTGTGTTTGAAGTTTAATGTGTTCAGTCGACCCTGTTGCGTGACGCTCTACTTCACTGTAATTCCTTGATGTGACAGCTTCCTTGTTATAGCTTATCAGTTCTATGTATGGCAGCACTATATGCAATAAAAATTGCCGTCCAACCTTTTGAAGATGTATGTTTTTAAATGTTTTGATTACTTTACTTTGGCTAATTGTCGTCATCTCGCGCAGATCGTGTCCAGGCCTCAAGTTGTTAATGCTCTTCCAGCAAATAAAACATTTCATGAGTTCTCTTCATCTCTGTTTGTTGTCTTGTTTTTAGAGCAGCGTTTTATCCAACTATGTGTTAAACTGGCTGGTCACAACATATAATGCACTTCACCCTGTAGTTGGACTATAGATGTCGGACCCCACCGACATTAAAAACTCCACCACTTCACATAAATATTAAGGTTTGTAGATGATGCCATTTGCCTCGTGTTTATGATGCGGCACATAGGAATGCAGATTAGTCACTAAACACTATTTGTCCACCAGGGGGCGACTATACCCAGTAGATTTCTCCGTGGAGGGCACACGAGGGACATCAAACTCCTAGTTTTTAGTTGATCATTCTTAGTATTGTGTATTATGGCTTCTCAAGAGTTTTGGCAGATTAAAGAAATTTTCTGTGTCTGCATTTTTTCTAGATTTATACAGTAGGAAACAACATTTAGAATAATTAAAAAATAAATAAATAAAAATAATTAAAACGTATTGTCGCCCAGTGTACATAATCCGAATGGAAATGTGGAAGCACAATTAGATTTTCAAAAATTCTCATTAATATTGGTTTAAAAAATATTAACATCTAGCTTTGCTACGTATAATCTACCTCAAATAAAGCAAAGAGTAGGAGATCAAAAGGCCATTATGACACTGACATCATAAACTGTGCGTATCGGTGGAAGACCTCATCTCCGGGTTTATTGGCCTCTGAGACTTAAGCTATTTCAACATGACTTCAGTCATTTCTCTTTTCACGGGCTGTTTCATTCATGTATTTCTTAGATTCCAGATAAAGATCATGTCTGGGCAAATCGTCTGGACTTTCTCCACCAGTGCGCCACCTCCCTCCGCCCACAGCTCCGTGACGTCGCCAGTCTATATAGCCGGGGAGCGCTGCGCTCAGACACTCCAGATGGATACAGTCGGAAGACGTGGACGTATCTTCGCGCATCAGACAGCTTACTGAGAAATATAAAGGATACACATAAATATACGGAGAGATAATCTATACCGCAGTCGTTAATGAATACCGGTTGTTTCTCCGCGGCGCAGCGTAGTGCGTGCATTCACAACATGAATGCGGATTTATTCAAGCCTGCTCCGGAGCGTGGACCCCAGCAGTCCTCTGCCCCGGCGAAAAACAGCCGGAATAAACCCGACCAAACCAAACCAGAGTTGGCTCAGGTGGTGACAGACTCCAAGACGGGGAGATCTTACAGCAAAGGGAAGCTTTTGGGGAAGGTAAGTCGTTTTTTTTACTTCGTTTTGCCTTTGTCGCGTCTCGCCGGTTTTGTCCGAGGCTACGGATGGGATGTAGATGTTGACTAAACGAGTCGCCGTTTTGGGCTCACAGCGAACCTGCGGGTGATTGGAATCAGACATGAGCCATCTTCCAGGTGTGTTCGGGATGTGTGGAAAGAGAATGACCTCGTGGTGGGTGAAACCAGTCTCCCCCTGCTGTGCGCGTCATTGCTGAATGAATCAGGCGCAAGGTGTGCCCAGCTCCTGTGCGCACACGTAGTTGGCAACACCTTATACAAAATAAATAAATAAATAAATAAATCTTTAATTATTTACGACCACCCTGGAATTTTAATGGCAACCAGTATCACTGTGAACCCAAACCCTTATCGGCTCATCTACACCGTTGTAATTTATACAACGTCCCCGCTGTAATCACTCGGTATGTGCGGTGTATGAATGGAGAGACTTTATCAACATGTTGCTCGTCATCGATACGCTGCATCGGGCAGCCAGCCAGCTCATTTTTTTTTTTTTTTTTTTTTTTTTTCCTCTGGTGCCTGCCGCAGAGCTGGAAACGTCTCCGTCAGTTTCACGGTTAATGAATGCAGCAGCTTGGTCTGCCTTATCTCAGCCTGTGTAGTCTTGATGGCATAAAGAAAAACGCACCAATAAACGGATGTAAACGCATTTAGGAGGGGTCTATTGTCCTGGAAGCATCCAAGGCAACAAAACATACTGATTACCTTGATTAGAACACAGATGCATCAGAACGGATTTAACCCTTCACATGGTGGTGTTTAATCTCTAATTATGTTAAATTGATGTCATCCACTCCAGGCTTTCAGAATTGTCTGAATTACTGCAATTAATCATTTTTGATTGCTCAGTCTGACGCTATTGATCCTCGGGTCAAAGACACTGAGGCATTATATTCATGGCCACTGCAGGTTTTTAACCTGCTGCTTTTGTCAACTTGTCACTTCTGTTTGTCTCCCAAGGGTGGCTTTGCCCGATGCTACGAGATGACAGACCTGTCCAACAACAAAATGTATGCGGTGAAGGTGATTCCACAGAGCAGGGTGTCCAAACCGCACCAGCGAGACAAGGTACATGATCACGCCTTCTTGTGTGCGTGTCTTTGTATAACCTGAAACCTACAGATTAATGTGCAGGGACTGATCAATTGTCAATTGTTGGCAGATTACAAACGAGATCGAGCTCCACAAAACCCTGTCGCACAAGCATGTGGTGAAATTCTCTCATCATTTTGAAGACCAGGAAAACATCTACATATTCCTTGAGCTCTGCAGTCGGAAGGTGAGTCTTGAGAAATGTCTAGAACAGTCTGCGCAGCTGTCCCCGTGTTTTGCTTGCACGTACAGTTTCCCTAGCTTTACTCTGCATCGACGCTGTATTCCCTTTTAACCCGATTTTAAGGCTTCTTTCTTCTTTCTTCTGCTGTTGATGATGGTAGTGTGTTTACAGCAGGGCACGGGCCTTTTAAAAATGCATGCTGCAGTGATGTCACATGATGTTGTAAACAGTGATCGAAAAAGCCTACGGGGGTTAAAGTGCCCTATCTATCAATTCAGTTGTTCCCCATCTGAATTATGACGGCATCTAATTTTCATGCTACTGCACGTGTGTGTGTGTATGTGTTAGTGCGCAGCAGCGTTGCACAGTCAGTTGACGGATGCGGGGCTGACACTTCACTCATTGCTCTCTCTGCAGTCGCTGGCACATATTTGGAAGGCGAGACACACGCTCACGGAGCCAGAAGTCCGATATTACCTCAAACAGATCATATCCGGCCTCAAGTACCTACACAGCAGAGGAATCCTGCACCGAGATCTCAAACTGGGTATGTGAGCGCAGGATCTGTAACGTGGCGTATGAGCGCACAAGCATCCCAGGAATCCGCTGTGACTTTTGGTCACGCACATGTTATGCCTGGAATGCTGACCTGTCAAATGATTTTGTCTCTTTCAGGCAACTTCTTTGTCAATGAGAACATGGAGCTGCGGCTGGGAGACTTTGGCCTCGCCGCCAAACTGGAGACAGTCGAACAGAGGAAAAAGTGAGATTCTTTTCTTTGAATTACAGAGAAAAACAACAATTTAGCCTTTTTTTTTTGGCCGGTTTCTATCTTGGACTGTAATGTCCTGCTTTTTGAACAAAGAATGTTGACCCAAAACATTACATCAGCCTCTAAGCACATTCATCCTCCCACAGCTTTCCCCCAGTAAGTACCTAACTAAACCGGTTTCCAAGTGGCAGTTGAATGTAACGCTTAGAGCACAGTTTCAATACCTGTTTGACACCTTCCTGTGGAATACCAGAAGAATGAGTGCAGAGCAGGAGGGGAAAAAAAAAAAGCTTCAACCGCTGCTTTGTTGTGTGCACTTCATGCATCAAAACTGAAACCAAATGGCATCGTGTGACGCATTAAAACCTAACCTGTACTTGCTTTTTCTCAGAACCATCTGTGGGACTCCCAACTATTTGGCCCCTGAGGTGCTCAACAGACAGGGCCACGGCACGGAGTCCGACGTGTGGTCCCTCGGATGCGTCATGTGAGTGTTTCTTTGCTCTTTAATTATTTCTGGGACTAAACTGCTTTGTCTCTTGAGTTTAACTAATGGCCCATTTGGTTCATCCCTCGCAGGTACACGCTGATGTGCGGCAACCCTCCCTTTGAGACTCTTGATTTGAAGGAGACGTACAAGTGTATAAAGGAAGTTCGGTACAAC
Organism: Mugil cephalus; assembly: GCF_022458985.1. Taxonomy (NCBI): domain Eukaryota; kingdom Metazoa; phylum Chordata; class Actinopteri; order Mugiliformes; family Mugilidae; genus Mugil; species Mugil cephalus. Next base: position 16,527,558 of record NC_061776.1, read on the forward strand.
CTGCCCTCCACGCTTTCCCCCCCTGCACAGAAACTCATCTCAGGCATCCTACAGAAAAATCCCAGCGACAGACTGACGCTGGATCAAATCCTCAGCCACGAGTTCTTCACCAAAGTACGTTGATTGATGCTCTTGCTAGTTCTGTCAATGTTGTGGAACGATGTGATTTGGAAGCTTTCAGCATTTCTACTGAAGATCAAGTGTTTTTTGGGTTTTTTTTTTCTAGCTGTGGGAAAGCTGTGCTTGAAAATGTAGAAAAACAATATTCTGTACATTCCTTGCATTTTGTTTTTCACCTTCTCATCTGGATTCTTTGTGTGTCTCTTCTTTCTCAGGGCTTCACTCCTGACAAACTTCCCCCCAGCAGCTGTGTGATGGTGCCAGAGCTCCACCCGCCCAGCCCTGCCAAGAAATTCTTCACGAAAATGGCCAAGAGCTTCTTTGGCAAGAAGAAAGCAAAAGGTAAGCAGCAGCCGCGAAGTGACTGACACACGAGAAGGCTAGGTCATCCACTCTGTTTCAGCGTAACTCAAATATGCAGCGCCTGTCACCTTCATTGTTTCAGAAGCACTTTAAAAATGTCAAAGACCTCAATTGAGTCAGTTTTCCTTCAAGTTCTTCAAATAGCTTCTGTGAATATTTGAAATGCCCGTGTGATTGAACACGCTGTGACAACGCATGAACCCTTTGCTCTTGCAGTGGAGAAGATTCCGTGCGAGGAAAGAGACGACAAGGACATTTCCAAGCTCGTATCTGGCATCGTTAAGTGTTCCATCAACCGGCAGATCAGCTACAAGGCTGTGGGACCCAACGAGGTACATATTTATCTTCATCTTTACATCTTTCTGTTGCTACTGCAAAGGGAAAGGAAAAAAAAAAAGAAAAGAATCAACCTAGTTTACATGAAACAACTGGGTATTTCCAGCAACCAGTACATGCTGTTCTCACACAGTTGTGGCGGTTCTGCACCGATATTAAGGCAAAAGGGGAAAAACTGAAAGTCCTGTTTTCATTGCACATGGCCTCTGCTATGACTGACGGTTGCTTTGTATCTGGCTTTTGATGTGCAGCCATGTCATTTTATTTAAAATGGCCAAACCGTTTTAAAAAGTGCACACTGCTAAAAATCAGAAAAAAATATGCTGATATTTCATGAGAATTGTAAGTTTGCTGGATTGTAGCATGAGCTGCTGTGTTGTCCCATTAGTCTTTCAGCTTGTCAACAAATTAGAGCATTTTATAATGGTCGTAGGTATATCTCAAGGCCAATCTTTGTCATAGTCTAAAGAAACTAATGGTGCGTCTAATTATTTTGCTACCATGGATTGTTTCCATTTGGTTGTGATCACAACCGGAGCTTTAGACCCAATTCCATAACAGCAGGGTCCTCAGTTTGCCAGTGCTTTATTGTGTTCTTCTAGTTTCTATTATTAGAGCCTATATGTTACTACATTATTTGCTATTTGCTCACTAGAACCTTTCTTAAACTCATTAAAAGGTCCAAGAAATACCCCCCCCCTCCCAACATATACTAGATATACTATTATTTCTCATAATTGTTTTTGTCTGCATGTTGGCAGACAAGCTACTGAATAGACTACTGGGTTTGTGGTAACGGTATGTGTCAGACTTGCTTGCAAGGCACTCTGCAGCAAACTCTGCTACTGGACCTGGTTTCACCTCCTGCAGAGGTAGCGAGAAGCGCAGCATTAAAGCAGTCAAAATCAATGAAGCACCTCTAAGACGTAGCACAATTTGGACAAATGAGCAGCAGTGCTGCCAGAGCGCTGCAACCGTGCAAACAAAAACAGATCTCTTTCACACCTTGTCGCATGCACATGACGTTCTGCTCGAGGCTGTGGTTGCCTTTTTTTGGCTTTTGATGTTTTCCACCCAGTGTTCTCACTTCACACACATCTTACTGTGACGTACGTCTCGGGTGCTTAATCTTATCTCGCGTCGCTCCTCAGGTTCCCTCCCCAACCGGTCAGCTGGTCAGCTCTGTGCCTCTGGAGCAGACCCCCGCTGAGGAGGAATCCAGGAAGTCCATCTCACGCTCGTTCAAGGGCACCATGGCCAGCAGCACTGAACGTAGGTTACTTTTCTTTTTAATCAATATAAAAGCGTTATTGTCTTTAAACAAATTTGTCTAATCTGTGTATTTTTACTTGTTTTCCCTCTAGCATGTGAGGATGTTCTGACTCCGGCAGCTGTTGCTGAATCTGCCATGAAAGTCCTGAACGGCTGCCTGGCCTCAATGCCTGCAGGTAGGACGGAGATGGGATTACATTTGACTTGGTTGGGGAGTTAAATCAAGTAGAAGTTTACAATTTTTAGTATCCCAGATTTCTGTTGCATCCTTCAATATTTCTTTAAATCATTTAAATACCTCATTACATTGTTTTCGTAAAATTGCAACGGTAGAGATGTAAACATTGCGTGCCTATGTGCCTCAAAAAGTTTCTGTAATCCTGACATTTTTTTTTTTTTTTTTTTTTTCTGACTCTCCAGCCAACAGAAACCCACCCTGTTTGTCCAGACCACAATCCTTCCTGTGGGTGACTAAATGGGTTGACTACTCTAACAAATATGGATTTGGCTACCAGCTGTCGAACCAAAGCATAGGCGTGCTCTTCAACGAGGGAACACATCTGAGTCTTTGCGACCAACGCAGGTAAACAACGCAAGATTTATGGTGCTCATTTAAATTGTTGTTAAGGTGAAGATTGTTTATATTCACGCTCAGCCAAGTAAATATGACTTTACATGCTCCAAGTATACTGATGATTTCTGCATACGCAGGCTGGCCAGAAGGGTTTTATTTCAATTGTCAATGTTTTTCCTCTTCTGAACAGGACGGTCCATTACTGCTTGACCAACAACAAACACTTTACTTTTCCAACCAACTCTCTACCTGAGCAACTGCGCAGCCAGAAACAAATTGTAGAGCTCATGGCCAACTACATGGAGGAGAACCTTATGGAGGTATGTTTCTGTTATTAAAACCACGAAAGTTCATACCTACGGAAAGCTACTAGCTACAAATGATTATTTAACCAAAACCCAGGTGAAGTAAACTGAATTCTCTGTCCTCCTCAGGGTGGAGATCTTCCTTGTGAGACTCAGGTCTCGGCTCCTCCTCCTCTGCTCCTCCAGTGGGTGAAGACTGACCACGCTCTAGTCATGCTTTTCAACAACGGCACTCTACAGGTACGATTAATATTTTATTATCCACTTACGTAGTCCTTGACACAATCACAGAACATTTAGTTAGTCACTAGATTGAATTTTACCTCGGTTCTCATTTCCTGACGTTCTTTTGCTCGTTGATCTCTTCCAGGTTAACTTCTACACGGACCACACCAAAATCATCCTGTGCAAGTCGTCCGACGACTCCTACCTGCTCACTTACATCAGCCGGGAACGCATATCTTACACTTACCTCCTCAGCATGCTGAACGAGATGGGCTGCACGGCTGAGCTAAGGCACAGACTCAGATACGTGGTCCAGCTGCTCCAACACCACACCGATGCCTGAGAGCGCAGCTCGGTGCCTCCGGGGCCGCCCCGAGTGGCGCGCGCCTTAGAGGCAACCTGACTGGTTAACACCTTTCTTTAGGCAGCCTGACTGCTTGGTTTAATTTCTCAAGGCAGCGCCGAGACGGTCTGACACCTCTTCAGCTGACAGATGGAAGACTGCTCGACACCTCCGAAGTAGTATTTTCGCCTGGAACGGTGCCCAGGCAGATTTTCAAATGCACTGACCTTGACAAAAATCAAGCAGTCGGGGAATGCGCCCCCGTGCAGCATCTGCCTCAAAGGTTTGTGCCTGTCCAGCTTATGCCTCAAAGGTATCCACCTGGAAGGTAAAATAAGAAACTCATACCTGGCCTGAAATGACGGATCCCTCACAGGCAGACGTCTACACAAACACCCACTTACCTTCTCTCACTCGCTCAGAAACCACCGCTTCTTGGCTGGACCTCTCAAAGCCACCGACTCTGCAGCTTTCAGCCTCCCCCGACGACCGATAACCCAGGCATGGTTTCTAAAAGGTTTCTAAACACTAAAATTGTCCTATTTGCTTGCAACAGAACAGGGATTCACATGCAGCTAAAATGCTTTTAGAGGCTCTGTTTCCAAAGGCATTTTAGCGGCACACTGTTTACTTGCACTGCAACTGATCTTTCAGCAAAGATGCTTTGGAAAGAAACATGAGAGAGCAAAAGAAAGGAGACCCTCCTACCCAAAATTGGTTTCTGGCCTCTTTGAACCATGGTGCACACAATTTTCCTCCCTTTTTTTTTTTTTTTTTTTTTTTTTTTTTTTTTTTTTTTAAGATAAAGAAAATATGAGCCAGCTTTAGGATCACACTACGATCTTGACCTCACATGCACAAATAACATTCCTGGCCTTATTTGAAGATGGTGATGCTAAAGCTTTGATTCATTGCTTCTTGTGCTCTAACGTCACTCGTCTTGTTATTGGAAACAAATTTCACTGATATGGTACACGGTATTACTACATGGGCTATGGGAGCAACACAGTTTTGCACTTTTTTTTTCTTTTTTTTTTTTTCTTTTTGTAAAGTCATCCAGAAACAAAAACCTTTTACTGTCACGTCTGTTTTATTTGTTTTTAACTTGATACCAAAACGCATCTTCTTTGTTTTTAAAATGAGTCCGTTTTAAATCACATACAGTAGGTGAGTGTGTGTGTGCCACACGTGCTGGCAAGCAGAAATGTTGGTTGGGAAAACGTGGATGGGGCGGGGGGGAGGGATAAAAGTGCCTTTTTGAGGGATGTCTGTATAGTGCAATAACAGCCCTTCGTGAATGTCAAGCTGGCTACAAACAAGATTTAAGATGGGTTTTACAGGTGGGATTTACTTTTGTACTTTGAGCCAAGTTTAAAAGTAAATCCAGTATCACTACACCCTCACTACCTGGTATAAGCTTTTAGAACAACTGTTATAAGTATATATATATATATATATATATATATATATATCCCAGTAATATCTACTATGGAGAGAGAGAGAAAAAAAAGAAAACCTTGTACTCAGTTGTACTGTACTGTAATCCTTATCGGTTTACATTGCTTTCTTGACCCAGAGTTGTATCCTAAACTGTGACCCGGAATGCAAGTATTACGTACATGTGTTTTCAAAAGAACCCCAACATTGTGAAAGCCATCTGCCAATTCAGAAGAGTTTTATTTTTTTGGCACATAATGTCCTGTCTATTTATTTTTTATTTATACATGTTTTTTTATTTATTGTGTAAACGTTAAGGTCTTGACACGAGGAAATTCAATTCTGACCACCTTTTTGTATGCAACATGTTTGGGGGAAAATGGGACAAAATAAAGTTTATTGAAAATGAACCTTTGCTTGTTGTGCTTTCCTTCTTTTTTTCCTTTTTCTTCTTAAAAAAAAAAAGATGTTCATGAATGTAGTGTGGTGGACACTATAAATCACAATTTTACAATCTTATGTTTCTAGGAATTTGAGATCAAAAGAAGTTTTTTTTTTTTTTTTTATTAAATCATTCCTTTTAAATTAAATGATCTCCTCCAAATTCAGATTTTTCACTGTTTTATGGATTACTTGGAAAGTCCACTGAAACTTGTCTGCCAGGCCTATTGAACGCAGCACAAATCGGAAGGAAAATGTCAAAAGAAGCAACTTGACATCCGTGTGTGTGTGTGTGTGTGTGTGTGTGTGTGTTCTTGAACGTGTCGTAGCTACATTCCAGTACTGGAAAGAACTGGTGCAGTATGTCTCTATGCATTGTACCAAGATGATCTACAAGGTCACATTTTGAGTGTTCAAACCTGAATATTCTTTCTATCTGCTCTGACCCACAATCCTCCGGTGCAGCGAGAAATACGCAGCTGCTGAGATGACACAGGTCAAGGAAACGGTAACACCAATGGTGTTGGCACATGACAGAACAAATGGTGTTTACTTCTTCAATGTACGTAGCGCAAACCGTTGAACAAGATGGTCAAAGTTTAAGGTGCAATTTATTTAACAGTATAGACTTTGAAGGCAGCTCATGCACATAACAAAAGCAAAGATGCCAGACACGATTGATCGGTCTGGGCCTCGCTCACATTTCAGTGCAGATCCTTGAGCCTGCTTCTCCTCTTATCATGAAGCGAGCAAAACATTTCTATGGTTTATCAGTTCACCGTGGCTGACAATGATGTGCGCTGCTAACCTCCTGCAGTTAACACATTCATTAGCAAAGACTGGAACTCAGAATGATGTTTAATGAAAGAGGGTCTTGCAATAGATCAAAGTAAAATGGGCTTTTTTAAACTGCAAAGATAAAAACGAATTAATTCAAATATATGCACATGCCAGTACACCGTGGTTGCAGGTAATGGCAGGAAAGCACATTTCTCCTCTCACATGATAGAGATGTCATGTAAAAATGATCTAGTTGGATAAAGTGAGTCTGAATTTCTGTTAGGAGAATAAACCTAGTGTGTGAGCGTGGAATTTAATCACACTCGTCTGACGGTTCAGCACATTCCAGCAGGTCTCCCTCAATTCCTTCTCCTTGGATGGGGTATCGTTTTTATGTGTTGCGTGTACTGAATGAACAAGCGACACCACGATGCACAATGTACCCGGTGTGTGTTGCCCTGTGTACGGATCCTTGGCTTTTATTGGCTGGCTCTGTTCTACAGGAATTCGACATTTCCTTCCCCGAAAACGGGCAAAATCATGCCAGAACTAGAGTCGGGATCTGGGCAGCCATTGTGAGGCTGAGTAATCATGTTTCATTCAGTTTCATGTGGCACCGTTAAGTCCTAAACCAGATCTACTGCTTGACCGTAAGACATTGTTCTTGACAAAGAGGAGCTTCTTGACACGTGGCAGCTGTTTCTGTTGCTCTGCAGCCCTCAGTAGGACGGTTGCAGACGCTCCTGAGTGACTTCCTCAAAGCTTTTACACTGGCTAAAATAACTTCATTAACTAAACAGTGTATACTCTCTGAAACCCGTTCCTCATAATAACTTGCACTTAACAAACAACCCCCACCGCAAAATGGTCTGTGATCTCATAATTCTGAATACTTACTGCCACCAAACAACTTGAGCTCATTGATATGTTGTGTACTTAAATAAATACGTTTCCTTTAAATAGAGAATGTGTAAGTGGAAACTTGGTACAGAAGTTCATGCAATTGACAAACTTTGAAGTCATTTGGTCGATCTGCACAGAAACTCCACTTCAGTCTACTACCACTGGGTAAATAAAGTTAGTAATTTGTTCTTCTTTAAAAAGAAAATGTGCAGGAAAAAAGAAAGATTAGCTTTTGTGTGAAAGGATTCAATTTGGATGCAGTACGAGCTAACAGATTCCATGTTCAGATGAGGAGGAAGTAGTTGCCCTGTGCCACGTGAATAAGAGTTGTTTGTTGCTGTCAAAACTCGTCAAGCATGTGATATTATCTGGGAGCTTATCGTTTTGATGAATACTGTGGAAAATACACCGTGTCCAAACAACCACGACTTTTAAAAGTACCTTAAACCTGCAGCCTTACGGTACTGTTCTTCTTCATGCGCCGAAAATGGCGTCTGTCGGGAGACGACGGGCGTTTTCTTTTGTCGGTCGGATTTGCAGGATTCTGAGGTAATGAGCAGAAAAAATGTCACGCACGTACTGCCGTGTGATTTTCCACGTGTCCGCATAGACAGGGGTGTTTTGCAGACGGTTACAAAAGCACAGACACGTCTGAGTGCACCACATGAGTAAACAGAAGACTTGCTGGCTGTCAGGCAAAAGGCCCCACGCACAAAAAAAGCGCTCAAACACATTAAAACGCACAGTCATCAGGTGATCAAAGGCCGAAGGAGGGTGCAGTTACCCAGGAGTGTTCTTCAAAAAGGGGGCGAATGAATGTTTCTGATCATGTCTCCACTCTGCTTGTGGAGTGAATGAGAGATGCAAAGGAAGTGTAAATATATGACGTAGTCCATGATAGAAATATCCTCCCTAGTTCCTTTTAACAGAAAGTAAATGAAGTCAAAAAACAAACATCATTGTTTAGTGTCTTTGAATCTTATTTTTTGGGAAACATCAAAAATAACAAGGATCCTACAGTGGACCACTTTGAGTTGTTGTTGTTTTGTTTTTGTTTTTTTAATTTTGTGCATCTCTAAGTATTTTTATTGCAGTATATTAAAGTAAGTCCCCGATGAGAAATTGCGATGAATCCTGGAAATATACTATAACACCTCCACAGCAGAAAACACAGTCACAGTAAGCAATTTAGACACTGTAGCTGCATGGCATTGTGCCAAACTTCCCTCAGGAATATGATTGCATCCTGAGTCTGCTGCCTTGGCCCAGTCACCTTTTTCTTTCTTTCTTTCTTTCTTTCTTTCTTTCTTTCTTTCTTTCTTTCTTTCTTTCTTTCTTTCTTTCTTTGATTTACAGCAGCTGAGGGGTCACCAGTTATTACCGTTCAGATAGCTTTCCATGTTGTTTGATCTAAATTATGTCACTTTGTCACTGCAAACACAACTGTGTGGCGTACTGGAGGAAGACTGTGACTGGACACGCTGCTGACTCTCGGTGCCTCTGTCACAGATCAATGCCAATTGCACCTAGTCTTGTTTTATGATACTAATCCACTAAACGTATTGTAATTCATTAGTCAGTCAGTACTTTAGAAATGATGCTATCTCCTTTAAACTGTAAACCAAACACCATTCATAGATGTCTATATGGGTGGTTGCCTCATATCCTCATATTAACCTCATGCTAAAAGTGGAATCGGAAAGTTTGTCTTTGTCACACATCTTGTATGATATCATAGGTTATCACAGTGAGGTTGCCCACCCACGCACAAAACGGATGAGAGTCTCTGTGGAAGGGCACACCTGTGAAGTTTTGGGGCACAGCCACAAATCCCCAGAAGAATACGATGCATTATGCATTGAGCATTATTTTTATATCCGCATTAGACAGCAGGGCTTGGTGTAAGTGGATCCAATCAATATTAATTCCATTTTTATTGTATATAATCATATTTGTGCCTTCCTTAGAAGCTTTCAATGCTTCTCAAACCTTAATCAGTTCTGCCTGTCATGTTTCTTCCAGGGAACAACTTTCCATTATTTCGTGCTTCTCTTCTTACTGCTACATCCACTACTCGGTTAAGAGGAAAAACTAACTGCAATAAACCAAATGTTAGCTCTGTGCGGCAACTGTTGATTTTGTGTCTCTGTCTATGTGTGGGTATGAATACGTAAGTGTGTGTGCGTTCCTCATATTTCCTCTATTCTTTGTCTCAGAGAGACGTTAGTGTGATACATGTCCCCTGTGAGGATAGCTTATTCTGTGGCTTTCCCTCATCACATTCACGGGCAAAATTACTGCTCTGATCTATGAAACCTTTGAAGAGGCAAATGTGAGGCAAGGCAAAGTGGGTGGCATTTCTGAAAGACTCAGAAGCAGGCATGTCCTCCCCTTCCTCTGTTACTGTTTCACTGACCCTTGGCCACATCTTTTTTTCTTCACTGTGATGTGTGTGTGCGTATGTGTGTGTTTGTGTTGGCTGCGCCTTATCCTTCATGCGGGATCCTGCTGCTGATGTCACATGCCTGCCTGTAAAGGCTACAATGAGAGCACCACACACACTTATGTACGTCACACACCAGTCCAGCAGGAAATGTGTGTTTCCTTTTACGATTCTCCTTCTGTTTCCCATTAAAAGCACAAAAGTTTCTCCACTCGTGTGCTGCCTTTCTCGCCACATTTCAGTGAATCACTCCAGACAAGAAGTGGTTTCAAAGACTATTCTGTCTTTTCTCATCTTTGAGCTTCGAGTACAGCTTAAATTCAGATGGTAAGCTGAAATTGGTTTGTTCCTTCTGTGGCAGCGGGGAGTCTAATCCAAGACATGCTAGCTAGGCATACTGTACGGTGCCAGATGTGTGGCGAGAAAATTTGCCCGTAACAAAAGACAGTCCCATAACATCACAGTTGCATGTTGTTAAGTGTATTGCTGACATTAACTGCAAATTTCAATTTAAAAGTCTGTTAAGTAACAGCTGAGGATCCTTGCACAGTCATCAATGCTAAGCTAGCAGCAGGACTGCCAGCAAAGTCCTCTCAATTTAACAAATCTACAAAATCCTTTTTGACAAAGAGGGTCTTTGATTGTCACACAGAAGTAAACAAAAGAAGGTTTTGGATTTTTTATCAGAAGACGGTGGATTTGTTAGCTAAAATGACAACTGCTACTACCATAATTTACCAGGTGTAGCTATCTAGAATAAGCTAATGGTCACGGTAAACTCCCAATTCACACTGAATTCTTTTTCTATTAATGATTGTGGATTAGATGTAGACTTTGCTTCTTCAAAAATTACACTTCAGTTTTACAAGAGGCAGTGTTTTAATGAACACTTATTGTTGAATATTAGTGCGACTAGAACCAATGCTAGTTCTAGCGTTGGTTTCCATTGACTGTTGGAGTGTAAAATCGCTCAGACTGAGCCACTGTTTCCCTCAACTCGGACAGTAATCTTGCTCTCAAGGTATTATTCTGCTCTTCCCTAACAAAATAAGGAAATTAGCCACCTGCCTTAGGTATGCTCACCTAAATGTAAGCACATTTTTTGAATGTCATCCATCCAAATACGACAAATCTATTACAGGTTTACTTCTTGTAACTGCAAAGAGGCTGTAGCTGTGTTTATCTTAAAGCTCTGATATGCCTTTTATAAATACAAACGTGCATGAAAACCAAACCTACATGGATGCCTCATTACATTGTGCAGTGTAATTAAATCCAACTTCATTGGATATGGTGTTTCACATTGTCAGGATACCGCATTTATATTCTTAAACAACAAGCTCTGTAATTATCCATCCCGACGATGGAACGGAATAAACATGCAGAGGAGTCAGATGTCCACTGGTTGTTTTGGTCTCTTATAGATTTCCTAGTCCAAGACATCCTATACACAGATGGAGCCCTCTGAAATCTACAAAAATAAATATCCTGTGCCTCATATCCCCAGCTCAATGTGTTTTTCCTGTTTTTTTCTCTTCTGTCTTTGGTCTTTCAGCTGAGCTCATTATTTATCCACACTAATGATCAGCCGCAATATCTCCTGCTGTGACAGCAGAACAGGAAACAGCACTAAAACCAAAGTCAGAGCTTTAGGAAGTCAAACATCTGGAGACCGGGAGACAGATGAGGGAAGAGAGGAAGAATTCGGCCCGGCATCTGACTGCTGAGGGACAATTTTACTTAATTAGTAACTTCTGTTTTCTCAAGAGCTTTTCTCTCTCTCTCCCCAGCCCCCTTCAATATATACTTGTGTGTGTGAGAGCCATTGTAATGCTCTTTCCTTGTGAATTCCAGCCGAGGCCACAAGCCAAGGCCTGTGTGAGAGGGTGCGGGTAGGTTTCTGAGCAGTTTCTGAGCGAGCCCTTGTTTCCTGTCAGGAACACGCTTTTCTGAGTCATTTGCATCAGTTTCATCAGACTTTTCCCTTCCCATGACTTCAGACCTGGTACATCCTAAATGCATTGTTAAGACGGCGCACATTCACTTCCCAGATTTCTTAGGTTTATGACTTTCCCATCCACTTTCCCAACACCCCAGTTCATGTCTCCCACCGGAGATATCATCGGCTTACATAAAAATAATCAGCATATGTTTTCCTTATTATAGATATATCATAGTACTTTTTGAAACTCCTAATCAACAATTCTGTCTGAGCCAAAAATTGCACTCGGACACACACAAAAATAAACACAGCCAAAAGCAAACTAGCACATTTGTTACACGCCGGTGTAAGAGGATATTGTTATCCACAGTTACAGCAGTCTCTGTTCATCGTACAAAAGATGAAGCCAGAGGAGTTAAGAGTAGCTAGGGAGCCAGGAAGAGCTACAAACCCATGGACAGGGTTGGCCTCTCTTGAAGCACGCCGCTCGTTTGGCCTACAGTTTATTTTTTTTATTCCAGATGGCCAAATAGTTGAGATGAAGTGAAAAACTTCAGCACGTGCCCTCTTTATTTTGTCATCAGCTTAGTTCACTTGCGTTTCTCTAAACTGAACAGCATCAGACTGATTTCTCTTGAGGCCAAAATGCTGCCAGCGGGGGTCTGATTGGTGCCGATTGTGCAGGACACAGATGCTCCCAGGCCCATGGCCTGACACCGGCCAAGGTTTGACGGCCAGCTCGGTGTGTCACGGCCCTTTGTCATTCAATTTTCGGATCAACATGCTGGCTTGATGATCCTTTCTCCTTCTGCCCCATTATATCAGTCATAGCTCATGAACACTGGCTGGCGCCGCGGCTGTGGCTAAACTGATTCACCACTTCTTCACACATTCTATATGCTGTGCTGGATTCAGTTAACATTTGAAGACAAAAGCTCACCGCAACATGCCACATGACACATGACACATGACACATGACAGTGCTGCTGGTGAATAATGTTCAATATGTACATGCTTTCTGTACACATTTTTGAAGCGGTAACGGATTGTGAATGGCAAGTCTATAATCGTTTTGTGCCTGTCTTCAGACAAAAGTGCGCTGCTAATACAACTAAACTGCCCAGATGGCTGCCACGGCTTTGAGCACCAAGCCAAGTCAAAACTGTGACTGTCCTTCACTTGTCTAAAAGCGTGTGTGGGCGAGTGCATGTGTCTGTGTGTGTGGCGTGCACTTGCTAGAGATGCACACTTCACCACACACAATAAACTCATGCGTACACTTGGAAACAAAGGTTATTTTTAGAGTCATGGGGTCTACAGTGGTGTGTTGTACTTCGTGGAAAGATCAACTATGATTATGTTACATCCTGTGGTGTGTACACACATGCGCGCGCACACACGCACGCATACACACACACACACACACACACACACACACACACTCATATTACACATTACACATAACTTCCTGTTTGTCAGGTGTTGAGGAAACTTAGTACAGTGCCCACATAACAACAAACTTGTGAAGGAGAACAAAATAAAAACACATCTGTGGTCAATGTGATTTTTCCATCAGTTATGACTGTGACAGTTGCAGCTTGTTGCAGTTGCAATATCTCTATCACAGTTGTGTATCTTTATCACCAGTTATCTACACTTCTAATCCAAAAGTTGTAAAGGCACATTGAGGGCAGTATTTTGCTACAAAATACTTTTTCATACCTCTTTGTTTAAGATGTACATACTCTATGTTGGTTTTCTCAGCAGTTTTCTTTGCTCTACCCGAGGTCTGAATTTACTTTATGGTCTCAGCAAAAGATGTGAAGACTAGTGAGTTCAGAGCACATATTTACTTCTTACATAGCCTATACATTGTCACAAGACAACTGCTTTCATTTCTTCTGACTTCATTTTTCTTTCATAGCCTCCAAAGAGGCAGCCTTTTTAATCTTTTTGGAAACATCATGTCCACACCCTTGACTTATGCGGAGACACCTTGTGTGATAGACTGTTAATCTGCTAATGTCTTTGGAGGGAAGAGACTCTGCTGACTGGACACAAACGCCAGCTCTGGGAAACAGATGGCCAGAATGCAGAGGGTGAACCCAGACTCCAGATTAAGTTTTCTAAAGGGGTTTCTGAAGGGAATGAGCTGGAAACTGATGATTAATTATACCCGTAAAGGCAGTTTAAATTGATTATTAGGCAGCAGCTTGAGTGTAGTAAAAAAGTAAGAATTACACCAGCATCTCGAAGGGATGGTTTATAGATTCATGCTTGATTCACCACTGAATGTGGGTACTGAAAGTGAAGTTTGGCAGATGAGAAGGTCAGGCGACCGACCTCACCACACTGTGGTCACCAACACTCATGTGATAGGGAAGCATGATGGGACAGACAACTTGTCTATTGCTGAATGTGATCATTGAGAATGGATGGATCACCACCTCCTCCACTCATATGACAGCTGAACAGGGTCAACCAGTCACACGACTGACACCAAAACTGAAAAAAACAGAAAGAAGAGAGAATGAGCAAAGTCATCAAAAGACAAGCGAGGCAGCAGTTTCATCTGCATTGACCTAAATACATGCAGATTATAATAATAATCGCTGTCTGACAACAGAAAAATGCTGTGGCCTTAATTCTACAATTCTACATACTGGCATAGAAAACCTCATGTGCGTTGAAAAACTGCACTCGCATCTGCAGTTGTTCGTTTCGCTTTGTTACGTTCATTTGACAGCGCAACCTCAGTTATCTTTTTCAACCAGTTCTTAGTTCTACATGATGCATGAAAATTATCATTTTGTTTGATTACTTTTATTATTTTAAATTCTAATATGACATTACAATAATACATAGTGTGAACTCATTGTCCTAAACTGACACTTCCTGTCTTTGTTTCACTTGTGTAAAAGCTAGCGAATAAGTATAGGCTATGACGTAGTTCTCGGCCCTATACCATAGCCTAGATACACACATTGTGCAAGGCCAGACCACAGCATCTATGGTTTGTCTGAAATACATTTCCTCATCCACGTGCCTCAGTCACACAGAAAAATTGCTTCCGACATCCCCCCATACGTCGTAGACTCCACCTAGATCCATTGTGGGAGTATAAGTGCAGAATTGTGCAGATGTCAGACTCTTATCTAACTTTAGGACCACATATGCAATTGGTCCAAATCCCTATTGAACTTTTGCATTGCTGTAGCGAACAAATTGCTGACATGAATTGAGTTCAGCAGCTGGCTGAAATTTAGTCACTCACCATATTCCCCACAGTTTGATAAGTGAAAAAACACGTTTTTAAATCCGTGCTGACATTGTCCTAATCCGGCAGCACAGCTGTTAGCTTTATGTTAGCATTGTAGTTGTAATGTTGAGCTGCCAATCAGCCAGTCATTCGCAAAAGTGACAAATAAACAAACTTCCTAATTAGCAGCACCTGAAACACAGTCACAACGGTGTGTTGACAGAAGCTGGGGGTTTTCAGGTGCTGTGTGGTGTCTTTGCACCTGAAAGCGATGATTTGCTGTAATATAGTCCCAAGTCTATATCTGCTCTAGGCAATCCCTTTGTGTGAATTCCATTGATATTTGTACTCGATGTGAATGCACTGGTCACAAGAAGTAATTAGGGAAATTCATAAGTTTATTTGTCACTTTTGGAAATGACTGACTAAATGGCAACTCCACATTAAAACACCTATGCTAGGCTAAAGCTAACAGCTGCACTGCTGGATTAGGGCATGGACCCCCTGGACTGATTTACTTTTTCCAACTCTAGGGAATATGGTAAGTGACTAAATTACACATAGTGGTGGCGTATCTCTTTAAGCCTCGCCTGTTATGATTCCTTGAAACCAGGTGTGTTGAGTTTCTGTTGTGTCATTGTACGTCTGTGTTCATGGTGAAATATTAACTTTCAGATGCAGTTTATGTCACTATGAAAAAACCCAGTCATTCCTGAGAGAAAACACTCAACACATGACGCTCATCATGTGGCACAATCACAAGGGAAATGTGTGGTGGTTTAAAGCTGTCAAATGGTGCGTTTGGAAAGTGTGGTGGAAGTATGCACCACACAAAACCACAAGGGGATTTTGTGTCAAATTTAATCTCTGCATGGCCGTAATTATTCCTTTTATCTGGCAGCTCACAAGATCACAAAGTCAGATTCAGCTCGAGCCTCTTTCAGCTAAATATTTTCCCCTCTCACAGTGAAGTGTTTTTGTAAGCCTCAAGACAAGTCTTTTTTCTTTTCACCATGCGTCCTCTGAAGGCTGCCTGTTTGACAATCAGGACACTGAAAAGCCTCCTACTAGAAGCATGTTTGAACTCCAGTCCATCTGTTGTAGAATAAGAGCTTGTTGTAGGACCAGGCACCCCGGGCCCTTTCACACATCTCAATGGGACACTTTGTGCTGTGACTGTTTCTGTGTGGGGGCTGTTTAAAAAATCCCCAAGAGGAGTTATTAGCTTATAATTCAATGTCAAGACTTCTTAAAAAATAAAAAAAAAAGAAAGAAAGAAAGAAAATCTGAGTTGGCAAGACTATAAAAAATTGTTGGTGGTTTAAATGTTCCGGATACAGAAACGATGAGAAAAGATCAGGAGATAAAGTAAGTAAGTGATATGACATACGTATGTGATATATTAATTTCACATACTTTCTTTTTATGGCTCTGACCCTGTTTCTCTTCCTCTCTTCTCTTTCCATTTCTCTTTCTGCTCTCTCCAAACCCAAACATGCATTAGTCCTAAAAAGAGATTCCAGACATGACTGACTGATAACAGGGGAATTCCCACACTGTGGATCATTACACATACACACACACACACACACACACACACAGACTGAGGGCCAAGTTTAACCACAGCACAAAGTTCAGCTCACATGAAAAGCTGATGTTAAATCAACACACCAGAGTTTACCTTCAGTCAAGATTTATTCCCACATTAGTTTTCTTTCTTTTACTAGGGAAAATATTTGATTTACATCATGGGAAGTACCTTTAACATAATGTTTTGCTTACAGGTTGAAGAAACTTGTTTATGTGAAGAACTTCTGCTGATGAAATCCCCGCTGTTCTTTTATGTAAATTTACATAGAACCTTAAATGACTTCAAAAAGAACATCATTCATGTCAGGGATCCACTATCGTGACACACACCACGTAAGACATGTTTTTATAAAATCTTGTGATAGAATTGTATTAAAATCCAAACATGACATTTAGCGACTGTCTGCACACTGAGACACTGCCTGTGGATAAAACCCCATGGCACTCTGACGGCATAAAAAGATACAAAGAATTTAATCCAATCCAAGAGGAATGAGGGAAAAACCCACAACCTGACGTCTTTCTGACTGGAAGCAAACCCAGGGAGGCATGATAATGGGATTATTGTACTGTATTTCAAGCTGTCTTGTGCCGACAGCGAGAATAGTTGTATGACTTTGTTTACTACTGTAGCGGTGTCGGACCCCGTGAGCCCCTAAGGCTCAGATCGTGATGAATGATTTTTTTCTGTCCGCCGCCCATTTTTGGATCCCATCCCGACCTCAGTCTGAGGAGCAGGATTGCGTCGATGCCAGAGGCGAGCAATTTGTCACTGCCAAGGAGCAATTAATTAAACATTTAAAGAATGAAGGATGTCATATAACAATTGACTATTCCGCACACATACACTTTTTTTTTAAGAATTAGGTATGTATTTATTTTCCAAAATAATAGAAGGTGAAATGAACTAGTGTAACTGTACTATTTCTAACTAGTAAGAAACACAACTTAAATATTACATCACAGATTTATAACAGTATCTGATGAGCACTTTGATGAGTCAAGACTATAAACTCCTGAGTGTGTATTTATTCACCAGTAATATTCTCAATTTGAAAAATACAACACTCAGCAACTTTGGGCTCTGTGGATAAGGCAGGAATGGTAGAGACTGGACTACTGGAAGGGACTCTTCACCGGGAGTCCTGGCAAGTACATCCAGAAGCTGCAATACATCCAAAATAGCTTTGCCAGGGTCCTGATGATAGTCCGTAAATAAGATCACAACCTTCATCCTTTACTCGCTGCACTGGCTCCCTGTCCCATTCCAGATCAATAACAAAACTCTGCCTCAATGGACACTCAAGAGTTCCCAACACCAGAACATCCTCACATCACGGTCTCTTTTAAAGCTGGCCTAAAAACCTTTTTATTCAAAACGTCCTTTGACTGATGACCGCTGATATGATAGTGATCTGTGTATTTTATGTATATATATTTTTCTTATATTATGCTCTTATGCTTTTAACTTGTTGCCTTTAAATTAAATGTATTATTATTAGAATTAGAGTTGAAAACTATAGTTATATCAAGTAAATATCATCCCTCTAACAATAAGCCTGTGTGGCTAACTTGTTGAACCTGTTTTTGACCTATAACTATAACTGCATTTGATTCAACTAAAATGAAGCACAACAAAGGCAATGCCCATTTTATTCAAAGTAGAATCCAGGCCTGATTTGGCAAACAAAACCTCTACAGCAAAAGGGCGTTAAAATAACCCTCTGGAAACATGATATTAAAATGTTAGCTAGTAGTAGTAGTGGTGGTTGGGTGGGTGGGTGTAGCTCTGGGCTATAGTTCAGATACATAAAGCAAAAACTGTACCTGCAGTGGATGGGGCTTGTTTTTGAAGTAATTCAATAAACACTTCGTTTTTAATTCGTCACTCAGGGTATTTTTTCACCTCCTGTGGGTTTTAGATTGTAACGCAAAAACTTTCTATGTAACAATGCCATCACTACTGACAGAGGGAAATTCTACTAGGAGGAAGTAGATAAGTCACTCTGCCATTTAATAATACAGTTAAAAAGATGTCACATTAAAAAAAGAGTGTGGAGGAGGGACAACAATAGTTCTTTGAGTCAGCAAAACGCCCCGCTACCCAACTCTGGAGCTCCCCACAACAGCCTCCGTGGCTAATGTGTTTCAATAAAATGCGGGGCTGTCCCACAAGCGTTATCTTCATTGGAACAACCCACCGTGTGTATTCATAATCAAACTTTTCATGAGAGGATCCTAGAAAACAATGCCTCTGTGTCTGTGCTCTGTGTGCATGTTTGCAAAGGTGTGTGCGTTGGAGTGAACGCGAAACCAAAGTGAGAAGTTACTTTATCTTGAAAGACCCAAAGGTTTCTTTGCTTGACGGTGCGGGGGTTCACCTCATTTCCTGTAATCTTTTTAGGGTTTACCAGTTTGCGTTTCCCTTGAAAAACAAACAGCGTCAAATGTTGGAAATAGCATTTCAAAAAGAATATTAGAGCGCCAGGAACCGAGAAACCTGTTAAAAAGGCAATGAAAACTGTAAATAAATAACCACTGAACGTCGGACTTCAGAACTACCGACTGTAAACAGCATGCATGGACAGATAAGTTATCTATTTATTGTGGTGAATACCTGTTGATGTCGTTCGCTCATGAATCTTTATTGATCTGTTATCATGTACAAAGGCACGCTCTTATGTGTTCATATAAAAATGTGGCTTTATAAAAACAAAAAACATATGAAAACACGGTGGAGAGTAATACAGGAGCCAACGCGGTGCACTGCCTCCCTAGAATCCTACTCTGAGATGGGTTTTTAGTAACATTTCTGTCTCCCATTGGTTTCTAAGTGCACAGTTTACACGGGGACCTTTGTTAAACTACTTCGATTCTAGGGAATGAGAAAAGGGAAGTGAAAGAGTGTTCAACTTAACGGAAGACTAAGTTGGTACAATTATTAAAAAAACACAAAAAAACAAAACAAAACAAAAAAAAATGATTTTTTTTTTTGCTTCCGGTTTATTGTAATAGATACCTACTAATCTGGATAAAGGGACCTCAGCGGTGACGGGGGAATAACCTTAGTCACCATTGTTATTGAGGAAGGATGTGATTCCATAGAAATCACCCCAAATAGGACGGTATCGATATTTTCGGAGTGTACTTTTTAGGAAGCTATAGTTGCTCCTTCTTGTTTGGGAAGCACATAATCAACTGCCCCGTAGCGTCCCAGAACCACTTGTTTGTTTTCACAAAACACTCCCACTAACCCACTGACACCAGCCTCACTT
This sequence comes from Mugil cephalus, assembly GCF_022458985.1. NCBI lineage: Eukaryota > Metazoa > Chordata > Actinopteri > Mugiliformes > Mugilidae > Mugil > Mugil cephalus. The sequence continues at coordinate 16,547,166 of NC_061776.1, forward strand.
TGGTCGAAATCCCCGGAGTTTCTCTCCTGTTAGAAAAGCCCAGACTGTGACTGTGGATGGGTAAAGATGAACACTGTTTTCACTAATAACAAATGTGAATCTGCAGGAAATTCCCCGCATCTTGGGATCAGTGTTCCCGTAAAAGGCTAAAAAAACCTGGTTCAGAACTGAGAGTAGCTGTTCTGGCCACCATGGAAATTGACATTAAAAGTCATGGAAATGTGTGGGTAATAGCACACACAAACATGGCACGCTGGTCATGCTCTCGTTTCCACACACCTGTTTGTTTACTTCAAATGATTTTATGGGCAAGGATTTATGGGTGTATAGAAACCTGCTTATCAGTAACACACACACACGCACACACACACGCATACATCGACACATATATACACTTTTGCTACATATATAACTACTACCATATTGTTGTCCCCACATCACCACTGAATAAAAAACGAAAAATTTGACTTAGATAATATCCCTCTACTTGTGCCTTTCCTTCTCCCATAAATCGTCTTAATTACTTTTCTTTATAATTCACTCACTCATCTCTGGTGTTTACAGCCTGTTACAAATTAACCCTGCAGTCCGGAGTCTGACTGGAGGTTTGCACAGAGTTCATTTCAGGGAGTGTGTATCAGTCCGTGTCATGCTCTAAATATTTTTTTTTTTTTTTTTAGCACTCCCACACTGAGAGGCTGCAGAAATTCCAGGCCAGCGTTTGCGGGGACAAAACTCAGACATGCACAGAAAACATGCATAATTAGTTTGGAAATGCGTACGTCTATTGAGGAATTACATTTTGTCTCATCTCATTGTTCACTGGTTAGAAATGATCTTCATTTACAAGAAAATTTAAGTACATTGTACCGAAAAAACGCTGACGTTTCATGCCCCTATGTTACTCCCCATAGAAGGTCAGTCTAGAGAACATCTGTTGGGTTAAGGTTTCTAAGTCATTCTGTAGTAGATTCACTTTCATGTTTAATCTCATCGTGACCTGCTGCATCTTCTTGTGGCAGTTCAATGTTCTGCTGGGACACTTTCGGGCCTAGCATTCATGTGGATGTTACTGAGACACCCACCTAGACCAGACCAGACACCCCCGCCCCATAGCGGATAACGGCACAAGGCATTGACCTGGCCTCCAAATTCTCCAAATGATCAACCCACCCAGCAAAAAGTAGTTGAAGAGACGTCACTCATGTGTGTCTAAACAACGTCTAAAGTTGGTTGAAAAGTGAACGTTGAAAAGACGTCTTCAAAAAGACACAACCCAGTTTTCAACGACTATTTCTGGACTAAATCAAGGCTATGACGGACCAACCAGATTTAGCCCAAAAACCAACGTTGAAATGACGTCTGGTGTTTGGTGGGAAGTGTCCCTGGGATGATCCATAGAGGCCCCTCCCCCTCAACCCACAGGACCCAAAGGCCCCCACTACTTCTGTTTCCAGACACCACAGGACACCCTCAGCAGACCCATGTCCATACACAAGGGAGACCTACACAACATTAGGAAGATGGTCATAATGTAATTCCTCATCGGTTTATGAGCGCTAACACACACCTTAGGTCACCTTTTATCGAGTTAAATGAACAACAGGATGTGATCTAAGTTAAAGTAGACTGCGTATGTTCTTAATTGTAAGACTTAATTATTACAGTTCACCTCCTGCGATTGTTCACTTACTCATGTTGCTGCTGTAATTTGTTTGTTTCAGTCCAATATGTGTTGTGGAAGTGATTTCTCTGTAGTATCAACTCCTCTTAATCACATGTGTACAAACCACAATCACAAGTTTTCACTCAAACCGTGTGACTATTCTTACACGCGTGGTTCGACTCCACGCCGGCAGTGTTCGCGTTAAAATGCCAAGTTAAAAATTGGTAACGGGCTGTAATTGCCCCGTCATTTCATGGCAGGTATTTCTTTCCAGTGAACTTCTCACTGTGCAGCCCCCGTGTCACATCAAAAATATCTGCGCGCTCTCGAACTCAAATGAAAGACAAGTGTGACATTCCTGTCACCTTCCACCCACTAACACACAAACAAACGCACACATACTCAGACACAGAAATGAGGCATTAGCACATTACAGGATGTGCTGCCATGGTAACCCAACAACCCATAATCACATTGCGTGTGTCTTGGTGAGTCACGCCGTGTTAATACATATTCATATCCAGAGTGCTTATTTCTCCCACATATGCCAAGTGATGTGGATTTCTCAGGGTTTATGTGTGTCTGTGCTAATGTTTATGGGCAGCTGTTAAACTGGAAGCAAATACTTTAAACTGTGTTTGTCGATATGTGACCTGATGATTGCTGTAACTGAATTTCTTCCATTCACACCACAGACTGGCACGTCAAAGCCATTATTATTATTATTATTATTATTATTACTGTTGTTGTTAAACCTTTATTCATACAGGTAAATCTCACCGTGACATGAGGGCTCATTTTCAAGAGAGACCTGTTCCAAAACAATGATTCAACATTCTTTGTAGACAGACATACCATTTATGTGAGAAAAGCCGTGGGACTGGTGCTTTGTTGAGAAGTGTCTCTAATGTTGTCTCTGGTGACCACGTTCCTCTCTTCATTTGCTTCATCTTTAATGCATCTCTACCGTTCTCTCTCTACCTGATGAATTTTCCAGAACCTTTTTTTTTTCCAGAAAGAAGAATACTCCCAGATGCACAGCTAAAAAACAGTAGCTGGGAAAATCCTGCCTTTTTGTAATAGTGTCAAACTAAAGCGCCTTTCCAGTCACCTTGTTGCACAATTACTCCTATCAGACACGACATTATGACCACTGACAAGTAAATGACACTGACTATCTTGTGACAATACAACGGTCTGTTAGGAAACCCTTGGACATAACATTCATGTGGATGCTATTGAGTCATGTACCATCCATTCACTAGATCCCAACCCGATCAAGCATCTGTGGGATGATCCACAACCCACAGGACCCAAAGACCCCCCACTAACAGCATTACGTTTCCAGACACCACAGGACACCCTCGGAAGACCCATGTCCATTCTCTGATGAGTCACAACTGTTTTGGAGTCACAAGGGAGACATTAGGATGGTGGTCATAATGTTATGCCTGATAAGTGCATGTTGAAAATATTACATTTTTCTCAGTATGGCATGTTGGATGTTAGCATGTTGGATCTACAAATATTCCTACAATACTTCTGTCTGAACTGAATGCTGTGTAATTGGCATAAATAATAATTATAAGAATACGAGAGCACAAGGCTGCGTATGCAGAGAGCTTTTTTATGAGCAGGTTGTTCATAAAACTACCCTTTCATGTTCATCTGTTTTGCCCAAATCAGTTCAATAAACCAGGGAATACTATGAATGAGCCAATTTTTCAAGGAGATTTGTTTCATGTTGGATCATTCTTTAAAAAATGTGTGCTGATTATTATTATTATTATTTTTTTCTCAATGTGATGGGGAGGAGAACAGCCTCTTGTCTCACATTAGTTGCCATATGTTGCATGCTTCAACTCTGACGGACCTGTTTGGATACATACCAACTTAATGTCACAGATTTCTAATGTGAGAACTAGCATGCAATCCCTCGTCTGTTGTGTTACTTTACAATTAAATAGACCCAAAGTGCTGAATTATTTAAAAGAATAGCTGGTGTAACAGTTTGTGTAAGTGTTTTTCCTTGAGCCCCCCCCCCCCACAGGCTTTGCAGTGCACCGTACCCCATGCTGTTTTGTTACTTAACGAGGTGCTTATGTGGGTGTGTGCTGCTAGGTTTGTGTTATCTGTGTGTTTGTATTTAACACTCCCCGGGTGAATCATACCTGGCTTCACGCGGGGCTGATGATCCACTGGTGTGAACTCTTCTTAGCTCCTCTCTCAGGCAGCTCTAAACATGTCACACAGTCACACAGTAGCAGGATTTACACATGTTACAGTTATTTAGACGGCTTCCGGTGCAGCTGGACATTTGCAGAGTTCAGCACAGTGAAAAACACTGAGCCAGAAATCAATCAGTTTCACTGAATCTCTCAGCCAGGTTTGGGAGAGAGGATTTTAGGCCCCAGCTGTGACAGCTGATGTAGTTGTCTTGTGGATGAATGGCTCTTGAATATGTCACTGTGAGTGTGTGTTGTGCGATAAGTGTGTGCTTTCCCATCGAGAGAACCAAGTGGTGCATTTGGAAAATATGTAACTCATGACTGTACAGTTAGTGAGTAGAATATCTTCTTGCAGCGCAGTCCTAATTGTTCTTTGCAATCACATGCAGTAGATCCATATAGAGTGTGGATCTGTCATCTGTGCCGGCTAACATAATACAAAAAATCAAGTTTTAGTTTTCGACTGAGCCATAATCCTCACTCAAGACTTGAAAATGGAAAAACACAAGCCTCAAAATCCTACAACATTTGCATAGGAGCATAAAACTGAGGAGATAACTGGTCTGACAACAACTACCCAACAAAAACACTTCCTTCAGTTGTTTTCCCACCAATGCCACAGGGTGCTGGTATCCCAGCATGCATTGCGCAAGATCTCGGAAGCTTACCAGTTCATAACAAGTTCACTGTTCATAACAACGTTCAAAATATTTCTTTTCCCGTTGTCATCCCCATTCCTGCAGTTGCCTGGTTAGCGAAACCACATATCGATATCCTACGCCCTCGCCCATCAGCCAACCCCAGCCGTGGTGAGGGTTTGTTTTCAGTTACAGGTCAGAGAATTGATTTGTTTTCTTCGGCTGTTTGAAGATGGCTGTTAATTAGTGTAATGCAATCGCGGTGATTAAAGAGAGCAGGAGGCGGGGCACAGCAGGAAGAGATATTCGTCAGCTATTTGTGCACCGAGGTGTATGCAGAAAACATAGTGGCCTGGCTCATACAAGCACTGCACGCACGACAACAACATTAAAGCTACTTCTGTGCTACAGTTTCTCTTGAAGCAAAGAGTTTTCTTTGAGAAACAGAGCAATCCTAAATCACAAATGGTAAATCAGACCACTTTTGTGTCTCTAGATAGATAGATAGATAGATAGATAGAATAAAAGTTAGGTACAACATATGAAGAAATATGTATAAAATACATAAGGTATATTCTACTAACATATGTATTTATGTGCTATAGATATTGTGTACAGTATATAGTGAGATATATAAGATGTCACAGCTTCTTTGCAGGAAAAGACAAAAGGAAAAGGAGGTTCATGATCCAGTTGCCATAGCAGCTGTAACTTGGTCAGTAGGATGCAGGCGTGTTTGCAGCATGACTCGACATAATGTACCCGAACCTAACTGACGTGGGCATTGTACGTAACTGTTGTCATGCTGACGATCATCGGGCATGGTGGCGTAAGCATCGGTGGAGATCATTGTATTAATGAAACAGTACATGACATTCGTGGCTTTAGAAATTTTTCAGCATGTGACTCACCCGCAGTCTGTTACGGGAGAAGATAAATCCCCAGAATATGCATTCAGCTCATGAAATTATGGGACGCATCGTTTGTCAGTGACTGGTTGTAGCATCCTTTGCAGAGAAGTCATGCTTCATCCACACATTCAGAGCACGCCACACACTGAGTAGCAACCGATCATCTTGCCTCAGAAGCAATTAACACCACGAATGGCCCTCTGCCCTCTCTGCAGTCCCACAAATCACCAACCACTAAGCCAACCGTCCTGACATTTGTCAAATAAAACCTGACAAAATTTATTAGCCTATCTCTTTAAAAGGTCAGTGCATACACATGTTTTAGGTTTGGAGCAGAGGTGGCCACAGTACAACGAGGTTCATTTTATTTCGCCCTGTATCAGGAATGTTTAATTGCTTTCCAGCCTGGCACCGGATCAGTCGATGTTAATTCGTTATGAATCATCAATTGTTTTCTGTTCTTTGACGTTGTTAGACCTGCTTTTGTGATCAAACCATTCCTCTCATTTTAACCCACATCTGAACTTTTAGTCCTTAATCTGGCTTCACACATCACAGCCTGATTCAGAAATTCATTTTAAGTCATAAAACGGAATTCCCATCCTCCGGTGATTAGGCTAATCTCTTTTCCACTGCTGATGGATTCTGAAGTCCGCTGTCGTGTCTCAATATTCTCAAGTGCAAACCATGTACTTCTTGCACATGCACATGATCACTTCTCTTTATTGCGGATGGTAGCTGCTTTAATAAGAACCTTGCATTTCGAATATAATAACCGAAAAACATTTTGTGTCCATGTTTATTTAGCAAAGCCACAAGGTTCCCCACCCAGATCAATACCCCGGGAGAGCACCAGACATTTAATCAATACAAGCTCCAGATGAAGTACGTCATGCATCTGTTGTCGGAGTGGATCTACGCAAGAGGGAAATTAGGTTAGAATGGTTCATGACTGCCAATATGCATTCCTTTACTGCAGACAGTACAGCAGTGTGTCTCCTCTGACCTAAATGGATGCGCTGAATAGTGCTCTTACTTTTCTAAATGAGCAAATATTAAGTCAGAGTGGCCCCTCATTGTGAAATTAATAGACATTTCCATCAAACAGAACTTGCAATTCCTGACCCTGGGGCGCAGTCAGGGAAATATGCTCTTCATTTCTATGCCTCAGACCGAACTGGGATCAGCACTTCTTCACACGGAGGTCAATTAAATTTAATTGAATATTTCTGGAGGTCCTTTGTTTGTCCGTTGGCCCTCAATTTTGTTTCAGCACTCTTGTTTAGAGTGGGAGAGAGCGAGAAGGAATGCATGAATGATGGAGTGGGACAGTATGACATCATGCATCATGCAACGTGCATCATGCCACTTTCAGCACAGAGGACTGTGAGCCAAGAGAGAGACAGAGAAAGATACCAGAGAGAGACAGACATAATAGCTTCCTTTTTTCGCACAGCCAGGCGGCCATCCATGCATTCAGACCCAGACAGGCAGTTCCCAGAGGTATTTCTTTGGTGAATAAAACTCAGAGGCCAGGCTGTCATCCTGTATTTTTTTTTTTATTTTCCTCGTCTCAACCTTTTCCTTGTCCACCTTTATCAAACTGCTGCTCCCACTACGACCGCGCGCCGCTCCTCTTTCCTCCCCTCCTTTTCCTCTCCCGCCTCGACATTTTGCTACCCCAAAATTCTCTTTCGCCGATGCACTCTCCCTTTCTCTCTCCCCTCCCTTTGTTTTCCACTTCAAAACGAACTGGGAATACAGCAGAATACAGAGGCTCCTGGAATAGCAGCGGCAGCAGCAGAATACCAAACAGAGGGCAAAACGCGAGACAGAGGGAGAGGGAGAGGGAGAGGGGGGTGGTGGGGGAGTGGGCGGGTGGTGGAGGGGATAGCGCAGTGATGTCACAGCTCAGACGTGATCAGCCTACATAACAGGGTTACCACCACACCTGTCGTCCTCGCTATCATCATCCTCTGCTTAATGGATCACCGTGCTCGTAATGTGTTTCACTAACTCTTACTTGAACGGTTATTAAGACACTAGAAGTGACTGCTTGCAGAAAATAAAGTGGGAACATGTTCCATCTGTGGGATATTTGATAATTCATATTCTATGCTGGCTGATGTACAGTGAGCTCCAGTGGTTTCAGAGCCTCACGTAACACTTTTTAAGCATCTGGTAATTGTTGATGTTATTATTAGTAACGTCATGGTTGATGTTAGCAGTAGTCGACCGTTATCTTACTTCCTTCACTTCCCACTTACAATCAAAAGCTTCCAGCTGGCCAGTTTCTGTACACTACCAGTCAAAAGTTTTTTGTCCAAACTTTTGACTGGTAGCGTGCATATTGTGTGTCAATACATGTTGCATGCGCGCACACACACACGAGAAGCGCGACTGACAGCCAGTCAGATAGCTTTCCTTGATCTTTAGATGAACTGTGCTTTTCTTTGCTTTAGTGCACCTTTCTGAGAGTGCTCAGCTCAATCACTCTTACAGGGGCTCTAAATTTTTCATATCTTTAATAAAACACTCTGCTACGAGAGAGCAGAGCTAGAGCTGGTATATTTTGTAGCTTTTAGTCACTGCCCTGCAAGACGATGATTCATCCCAGTCTGTGAGAGCGGCAGTGAATTCTTGTGCTGAAATTATTTTTAAAATTGTGGTTTGGATAGTTGGCCTGCTGCACAGCTAGGACTCTTGTATGTGTGAATGTGGGAATGTGAATGCACGAAACAGATTCAGATATATATTTATTTTTTCTTATTATCTCTCTGGTACTGCAATTAAAAGTAAAGTAAAGTAAAAGACTAAATATGTGGAACATTTACCACAAAGAACTAATTGCATTATTTGACTGAAGGTATTTGCAAATAAGGCAAAGAAGTAACCTGGCACATTGGAGCTGGTTAGCTTAGTTTGGATAAATACTGAAAACGAGGGGAAACGAAAAACTTGACACTGTTCAGGTATACCTGCACCTCGCCCCTAATGGATGTTACATCAGTCTGAAAAAACAAAAGAAAAGAAGCAAGTGCGGTTTTACAGGAGGATGTTAGCAAGCAGTGACGTCTGGGCCTGAAAAACTAGGCCCAAGAGCTAAAAACTGCAGTTCTCCAAATGGCCACTTGAGGCTCACTCCAAACCCCACAGATCTTCATGTTAAAATGTAATTCTTTTAGAGCATAAATAAACCTAACTAAAGCTCCCAATTCTTGACACTATAGGTATGAATTTTCGTATAACTAGTTTTAAGGCTTCGTACGGTCATGAACTGAACAGAGTTCATATATATATATTTGGACACAAATGAGATATTGTCTGTTAATCGATGAGCTCTGAGGTCTTTCTAGTGCAATTTTGTTATTTTTGGGTAGAGCCACAATATTGTTTCCACACTTCTACAACTTATTTACACAACTTATATTCAGTTATATAAAGTGATTTACATATAATCATTGTATAATTTCCAAAGTCTATATTAGCTAGCCGTGTGTTTGTGCTTCTCAACTTTTTTAAATCTTGGGGTAAGTACTGGAAACTACTGGGACTGTAATGATTTCAGTAGACTGACCCTTCAACTATAGGCTGTTGCTCAAGCTGTAAAGGATTTGGAAAAGCAGACTAAGCTTTGTGGTGGGGGTGGGGGGGATGGACCGGAGCAGTTCGAGCTGCAGCGACAGCCGTTGCGTGTGCCACGTATTAATATTCATGCGACCCCTGGCAGACTGGGTTTAGTGATCCTTTCAGAGAAGTTTTTATTATGGTCGCAGCGGATAGAAAAAAAAAATCCCTGAAAGAAGCAGGCTGGCAGCAGGAGCAGCAGCTTTGGGGCATTGTGGCAAGTTGACACAGCAAAGCTTTGAATGGTCCTCAGCAGGTGGGATCTAATGTGGCCCCCCGCCCTGCCCTGCATGCGCTTATGCACTTAAACGCACACACAGACACAGAGTGTATATATACCAATATTTGAGTCTGGATACAGACAAATGAGCTTACTGCAAGAGTGGTGAATGTACAAGACAAGGAAACAGTTCAATTAAGGGTACAAACAGATAAAAGCAGAAGCACGAAAACGTCAGCTGTTATGACGAAAGCAGTGAGCGCTGACTTGACACATGACCTTAAACCTCCATGGCTGCCCCTATTGCAGCCCTAGAAACCATCCAAGCCACAGCTCCTCCTCCGCCTCCTCCTATTCTTCCATCTTCTCTTCCTCTTGTCTTCATTGAGCGCCTGTGTTATTACAACTAGACCCCCACAGCCACCACCACAAACCCACCAACCGCCTCCTCCTCCTCCTCCTCCTCCTCCTCTCTGCTGAGTGATCCGGGGCCCCTCGGCTCAGCACAAAAAACACGGCTGCTTGTCTGTCAACCGGAGGCGCAGGACAGAGCGGGGCCCCCACCGGCTCCTATTCAGATCCTCTGAATGACATTATTGAAATCCCAGTCCCGGCTGTGTGCGGTGTGCGGAGGCAATAGGCTCACACCTGTCCTCTTAGTGCGCCTGCCTGAGAAGACAAGATAAGGGGGGGGGGGCGCAAGGCCAAGGAATGTGTTGATGCCTCACCAAACCAGCTGTTACATCGAAACACTTCGCAAAGTGTGTTTTTGTGCCGAGATTGGCGCATTTCCTTCAGTTGAAATGCTATTTTTAATCGTCTCATTGAACTCACGAGCCACATCTTCTTCAGAAACGTCTGCGGTAACATTTGGTTCAGCTCTTCGGGGGAATCTGAGGCTTCAGTTAAGCAGAATTCTAGTTTTGAACTCAAACACCATAACAAGTGACATTGTTTTGCCAGTAGCTTCAATGAAACCGTTTGCTCTTGAGGTGGCCAAATAAACCGGGCTACACTGGCCAGAGCAGATAACTGAGTTTATAAAAGCCACAAGTTGGCAGACTTGAGTCAACATTTTAAGTGTGGAATGCAGAGAGCTGCCTTGTGTCTTGTGCTACAGGCCCAGTAAACATTATGAGAGCTTGTGAGGGCATGTGTCGTGAAAGTGTGTGTTTCTCCAAGTGTGGAAATTATTGTTCTACAGCGATGCGAGATCACAGTAACAGGTACTGTATATTTAATAGTCATCTGAGCAGAGTGCAGCAAGACAAACAGAGAGGGAATAAAGAGAGTGTGTCTATGTACATAGCCACTTTCATCTGTGTCATAAGAGCAAAGTCTGCAGTTTCCATCTGTTGCTTCCCTCATCCATACCCAAAGATTTATGAGCCATTATTGTTGTGTGTTCGTGTGATTCCCCTTTCCTACCCATCAGACTTTAAAGAGTTTGCTCCTCTCTGTGTAAAAGAAACCACCTGTTTAAATAAAGGGGATTTGAGGGGGAAACTTTTTTTTCTTTTCTAATATCGATGCTTCTAATATTAACAGATACTTCAAAGAGAGCAGTAATCATGAAACACGTCCCATTTATCTCTGTTTGCTCTGGTGGTAGTAGGCCGGGGCGGGTATTGATTTCCAGGTTGGGACTACCCTCAAGGGGTTCACACAGGATCAAGGCCAATCAATATGTACTGCTTGTCTACATAGCAGTACAACACATCAGACAAAGGAACTCGTAAAAACACATTCCTGTGATCGAATGATTGAGCAACAAGGTGTCGAGGTTAAAATCCTTAAACTGAATTGTACTTAAACAAAAATTTCTTTGGTGATACAAACACAGCACAAAATAATAACTTCCTGAGACCTGAGCTTTTATTTGGCGTGCATTTTTAATTTAACCAAGGTATTTGGGATATAAGAAGTATAAAATCTAAACATCATCTTTCAACAGAAGTAGTAGTTTTTGAAAAAAACAAAACAATGTCCTTGTGTGTGGACACTGGGATTATTTCATTATTCTTCATTATTATATTATAATAATGTCACCAATGTGTGACACAATATAAAACTGTTTATTTTAATACCTGCACATGGCTGAGCAAAACCAGAATTGTGAACAACTAAGACCCAGCATCCTCAACCGAGTACTTGCTAATTAGCGTGGTTGAGGCTCATTGCTATTGATAAAATTTGACACTAGAAACGTTAATAAGCATAAATAAATAAGTTTTAACCGTAGTATTTGATAGGATTCCTTGTCCACTTTTGTCCTGTGATCGTCTGTAGAATGAATCCGATGATTTACCCTTTGGTACCACTAGATGGAAGACTAAAGCGTCCGCTAATGAGGGCCACAGGTTTAAATTAAGTAGAATACGCTGCAATAACACCTAAAACTTAATGTCCCCATATGAGGACGCAGGGTCTCAGGAGGCTAAATAAATCTCTAAATGGCTATATTTATGCATGAGGGTATTGTTGTGTAATCATCATTCTATTCCACTCAACAAAAACATTTTCCATGTTCTCTGTGCTGCTGCTGCTCGTCATTTACTTTTGGCTGAAGTAATTTCAGATGTGGAGGGCGCGGCTCTTTGCAGCAGGATTGTCGCTATGGAAGCGTTTATCAGCTGTATCTGTTCCAGTGTCAACGCTTTTGAATTATGTAACCTTGCTGTTGTTCTGATGCGCCCTTGAATGAAATCCAGTTCTTTGGGCAAACAGATCCAGTTTCTCTCACACTCACAGAACGCAACAAGGACACACCTACAAAACACATCCACAGACACAAGCACACATACGCACAACTCCCAAACTGACATAAAACAATTAAAAAGCTTCACCTTTTTTTTTTTTGGTCACTTTGGCAGAGCAACATCCAAACAAGACTATAAATACTCTAACATGCTTCATAAGGCACCACTGAATAGTGCCAAAAATTGTTGCCAAGACTTTTACAAGGAAAGTATGTTGCTTTAAAAACATAAAGGAGCTGCACTGGTGAGGGCGTGTTGGTACAGGTACGACTAACAAGACGAAATACAACCCAGGAAGTCTGGTTTGAGTAATACATCCATTTGTTCTTTGTCACTTGCCAAAATCTTGACATCAATTAATTTTACTAGACCGTGAAAATATTTCACAAGTTGCTTGATTGTTCATTTTATCTTTTGTCTTGACAGTCTCATTCTGCCTGGAATGTGCGTGTGCATACATCTATATGCATATTTCTGGTTTTATATCGAGTTGCAGTTAAGAATCCATAAGACTTGTGCGTCAATAATGTTGTTAAACTAAAAAGAATAAGAGCTTTCTTGCTTTATTATTTTTCACACGGTGTTCATGTTGGTCTGAAGAATAGACAGTATAAATGTGAATGGTGGAAGGGCTCCTCAAAAGCAAGAAGCAAGTAGAGCTCCCCCTAGTGACTGGCTGAAGTATAGGTCATAAGCTCCACCTCCTCCATGCGGATGAGACCTACGCCGAAATAAAACACTAAAATGGAGCTCTTTAATTGTGTTCCAGTTTCCAAATGTCTGAGAAAAATGTATGACCAAGTGACTTTTACTGCTGCTGAAATACACCACTTGCTAACTTGCCGCTTGTTTTTAGGTTACTGGGTAGAACACCTACTGAGTGGTTAGGGGGTTAATCAGAGCTTTCCACAGAAAACAGCTGCCTGCCATCTCTGAAAACACATATTTTTTTTTTTTTTTGAGACAAGTGAGACCGTATAATGCCGTATAAATGTTTATAAATGGCATCACCTGCCCAAGTACACCAGAAAAACGAAATGGCTGCTGGTTCTGAAGTGAAGCACAGGTGGCATTAAACTCCTGGTACGGTATTTTTCTTTTCCACAAAGAAGCAAACTAACAGGTGCTGACACAATGGTAGTCTACTTTATGGTCTGTGTGGGGGACAAATATGCATCTGGTGCCATTGTGGTAATGTGGGCTGGGAAACTGAACATCAACAGAGCCTTGCAAAAACCCTTTAATGTCAGAGTCTACGTCACTTAGATTCTGCCATCTTCTTGCAGATGCAGTAAGCATAACACTAGCATAAAATGTAGTATGACTGGAACTGCATGCACGTCCTCTGTCCATGTCCAAAGTGTCTATTTTCTGAAAAACATGGACACTAAAAGTTGGTGCAGAAACCACTGCAAAGCTGCTGAGTTGAGCCTCAGCAACGCTTTATATAATCGGTCATTACATTTTACATTAAGAGAGAGTGATTGGTGGAGTTTTAGAGAAACACATTTTAAAAACTTTTGTTGCAGATGTTTTAGTTGCTTTTTCCTGTTTTAGAGCAGCTTGCCTAGCAACACCAGATGGAAACACCAACCATAACCCACTTTTACTTGATTCTATTTGAGTTACACAGAGTGCAAAAACAGAAACAGGAAGTGGGCAGCCATACGACGTATTTAGAAAAGTGAAAACAAACAACGACAAAAAAAAAAAAAAAAAAAAGAAGATCAAAAATGCATTTGATTACTTTCACCACTGAGAAGCCGTGTTGAAAACTGACTGCTGCTGTTATCCTCTGGGTAGAATGCAGCTGGGGCCTAAAGTTCAGGCAACGATATCTGTGTGGGTTTTCATTCAGTAGTTTGCAAAGGCTTTGAACTCCACAACAAACTTAATAAAAGTAGTTTTAAAAAATAGTTAAAAGTAGTTTGATGAAAAAAGGTGTGTAGAGTGTGTGGGATACAACGACATTCAGTTTTAAAACTTTTACTTTTATCACTATATATACATTTTTTTTTTGTTTTACTTTATTATCATCATACATTTGGCCAGACAACTGAGAAAGTAAACTTCACTTTAAATGTGGTCAGCCTGCAAAAAAAAAACACATTCTTTGATCACCCTCTCTGTGTCCCCCTCTCCCCCTCTTTGTCTTTCTTTCCCCTGTTGCATGCACAGACATGTCCCGGACAGAAGGGAAACCCCTGCACATGGCGGGGAAGCACGGTGCATCCTGTACTGCAGTAGTGACCCGTAACCACCAGAAACAAACCAGAGTTACTGTGTTTAAAGGTGATAATTAGCAGTGCTTAGTTATCTGGTATCCCCGTCGGCTCTTTGAGATGATGGGGGTGTGGTGCGGAGGGGGGGGAATCCTCAGAGCCAAAAACAACAGTCTGATTAGAGACAGGATTGATGTTGGGTCAAGGAGGCAGGCAGATGGACAGACAAATAGGGAAAGACAGACGGAAACGTTTATGAATATGGATGCGATTACATTAATGCAAGACTAGGCTGCACGTGTGTGCTTTGTACACATCCACATAAAATTGTGTGCGCTTCAGTTCTTTCTTCTGGGGAATGTTTGACCTTTGGCCGTCTCCCTGCGACTCCAACCACACACACACACATACACCCCATCTCACCTCCCTATATCCCGGACAGCTGTCAGCAGGGACCTGGCCAAAGAAAAGGACCCATCTGTCGCCTTCCTTCAAAGGTCAGGGCTCTGTGTGTGTGTGTGTGTGGAGGGAGGAGGGAAGCTTCTTTTCACTCGGCTAATCTCCGTCGTTGTTCTCTCTCGCGCTCTCCGGCACACTTCTGAGGGATACGGCTGTTTTAAATGCAGACACCAATCGCGTCCGTGTCTGGTGCGTACGGCGTGCGCGCGGACGGGCCTCGCCTCTTTGAACACGAGAGCTGCATCTCATCTGGTGCTCCTTCATATGTTAAGCACAATGCTGGTGCATATTAAGCACTTTTCAATTTCTATTCGTCATCCTAGGGGTTTTTTTTTTTTTTGCTCACAAAAAGACAGGCAGATGTCCCCCCGACTTGTTCACACTCTCACTTCTTTCTTTTTTTCGGCCCAAGATGTTTGTTATTGTCATCTGATCGGATGTGCCACATTTAATAGTCACACTTATGATTTTTTATTTTGTTTTATTTATTTATTTTTGCTGGAGTAGATCAATGATTTAAGGAAATAATAAGACTAAGTGTGCAGTGGAACAAAATAATCTATTTTAATATCTAGTTTAAAGGGGATTCAGATCAGATCAGACCTACGTTTTAGCTGACTGTAAACAATGTAAAATACCAATAACAGTGAAAAGAAAGTAAGAAATTATTTGTGTTAAAGTGACATATTCTGTGGTTTATCTAAACCTGCCTGAGTGAGAAAAGTGCTGCAGTTTCCTAACAGACTTAACTCAAGTTCTTGAGTTGACTCCCCCTGTTGGACGGAAAGGAAATAACTCAATCAAAATCCCTGCTGTTGTCAGGCCAATGACTAAAAACTCCAAAATGCCTGAGTTAACTTGTCAGACCACACCTGGGTCCTACTGAATGTAGAGAACGAGCTGCACAGTAAAATAGATTTTCAATATTAATACTTTCGGGGTGATGGAGGATTTTCAACTTCTGATAACTCGCTTTGGGGGTTGTTTGCTCATCTCACATCACAGGATTAAAGGATTTGAATATTTTACAAATGACAGACATTTACAAAACCAATAATCCTGCGACACAAGATAAAAACGCTTTCTACAAAACACGTTCTGTTTAAATCAGAATGAACCAGTCACACTTGTGAGTGTAGGTGTCCTCCGTCACAGCTGATTAAAACACGCAAGCAGTTCAGTTTTCAAATATTTTTAATTTCACAAGTTCCCTTTTTAAGCTCTGACCGGTTTCCTCCAAAAGAGGATATTAATTGGGAAAGCACCTCCCTGTCCATGTCATTTTATGACACAAATGTCCGAACATTTCCTGTTAAATTACCATATTTGCAACAATGGCACTGAGACTCATTCATATTATTTAGGTTTTACCAAGGTGGCAGGCTGCGATTTGATTTCACTCTAAAGTGTGCAGTATAGCGCAGTCAGAGAGCCAATAAAATGATATGACAGGTAGAAACAGTGCGATAAGAGGAGGGGGAGAGAGATTTAGACTAATGCATTAATGTTGCATAAAAGGATTTATGGTCAAAACAAAGGCGTTCCCTGTGTGATCACTGAGGATCACACGCAAATACACAATCTTCCATGTCAAGCCCCGTTCGAATACATTTGCTGGAAATAAAAGCGAGAGATTAGAGGAGCAGGGGTAGTAGCAGGTAAGCTGTAGTACAGTATGCCAGCTCACAGACTAATGATGATTATTTAATGCTCTGTGAGAGACAAAGTGCGTCATTTTTCTATTCCAGTTCAGTGCTGACTGAGTGAATGTGAATCATACGCAAAAAAAAAATGAAAAAAATCATACATTTTTGATAGCATCAACTGATTATAAAACGCCCATGATGAACTAACAAACAGTGCTTTATACGGAGTGCATACTTGTCATTTTGATGCAGACCGCTGTAAACCTCATATTTACACTGCGCACTTTGTACATTCTCCTCAGACACTCAGCTGGGATTCAGTAAATATTGTGAGCAAGAATATGAGGCCCACCACAAAACCGGTTCATTGCAGACACACCCAGGAGAAGAGCGTGCTGGGTGGTTGCGCAGGGTGTGTTGCAACGTTGCACATAATGACAACAGCCTAGTGGTTGCCATTACAGTCTCACACCAAAAGACATTTTGCATGAGAGGCAGCCTACATGACCTGTCTGTCACCACCTCTGCCACCTCAAAACGTTCCACATTTGGAGCGCAGACTCTGAACTTTTTCCATATGTTGAACCTAATCTTAGAGACATCTTGCTGCCAACTCACAAAACACAGAAAGACATACATATCAGTCCAAACCCCCCTGTGATCATGGAAATGCATTATCTGATATCAAATACAGCTGGCATGTGTTTCCTTTTACAGAAACTCAGTGATCAGTATCTGCTCAGTTCAAATCAAGCTGACATTCAACAGCGTGTGGTCTATGCAAAGATACAGGTTTTCAGGTTTCAGATTCAGTTGTGCTCACAAAAGTATTGGTGATGTCACTTGAGGTGAATGGAGATACCGGTAAATACAGTGCTTTACATGAAATCAGGTAACTGTCTTCAGTAATACACACCAGTCCCTCCATGATCTCCACCAAACTTTAGCACTCTTTGTTCATTTTCTTTGTCACGAGTTGCACTGATGTTGCAATAGATCACCACTGACCAATCAGTCTCACTCACTGACCAACGTATTCACCCTGGATATTTTTGTTTAACTAACGTTTCATGGGATACTTGAATTAAAACTGGAAGTCTGCACTTCCATTGCATCTCACTTGCTTCATTTCGAATCCAATGTGGTGGCATGCAGAGATCAAATCATGAAGATTGTGTCCCCGTCTAAACATGTCTGGGCCTAACTTTATGTAAAAGATTAAAATCTACAAATTTCAGACAGAGCTGTGAATCACATAGGTTTTATCTTTAGCATATATTTGGCCTTGGTGACTGACATGATGTCACTTGGTAAATAAGTGCTTTACATGAAGTAATCAACATCAAGTACACTCACCTCTTGTGTTCTCTCTACAGTGCTACAGACCCATCAACCCGGGATCTAGGCTTCTGTAGTATAGTGCATTTATTCAACTGTACGTTTCCACCTTCGTACGGAAAGACCATCAGGATTTTTTTCCCTTTGGCTACTGCTGTTCACTAATGAAGATATACACTGACGAGGCATAACATTATGACCCTTCCTAATATTGCGTAGGTCACACAGTTGTGATTCATCAGAGAATGGACATGGGTCTTCTGAAGGTGTCCTGTTGTGTTGTGTCAGTTTTTCGATCTAGTGAATTTGGAGGCCAGGTCAACACCTTGTGCTGTTCTTCATGTTTTTTTTGAGTTGTTCATGGACCATTTTTGTGTGTGTGTGTCAGGCTGCTGCCATCAAGGAGTGTCACTGCTATGGGGTGGGGGTGCCTGCCCTGGTCAAGGTTGCTCGTACATGTTTAAGTGACATCAACACAAATGCCAGGTCCAAAAACAGCAGCAGATGGTCAATGTTTATGATAGCTTTCAGTGGTCATAATGTTGCGCTTGATCGGTGTACATTCCAACAAACAGTATGCATTACAGTGATGTACAACAAAAGAAACTCACAAATAAACAAAAGCAATCGTCTGATTTCCTGCATCTTGCATTTTTAAAGGGCTAAAACGATAACTAACAGCTGCTACTAGCTGAGGGAATCTTAGCTCCAGCGTCGTGTGTCAGTGGACAGAACTTCCTCAGGCTGACTTTTTAATGTTTCCGGCTACTACAAGCATTTTAAAGGAGACGCATACATTATTTAACAGTATTTTGTGCTAAAGACTGAAGCTAAAGCTGTCTGGTCTAGGTAAAAAAAAGGTCCAGCATGATCAATGTAGAAAAAAAAACAGACATAAAACAACCTGGTCCTTGCATTTCATTACAGAGGAACGCATCCTTCCTTTAAATGGAACTCATGATCTTGTGATTACAAAAATGTTAACAAAATGCTTGGCGTTCAAGTGCTAACGTGAGCTGTAAGCCGTGAGAACACCGTGAAAAGTTGACATTAATGGGAAGTCATTTTATCAGCTGTGATCACAGATCAGCCACAGCATAATGGCCAATGACAGGACAAATAAATATCATTGACAATCTTGGTCATAATGTTCTCTTGTGAACATGATAAACCCAACCCCATTTAAAGGCAACCACCAGTCTTGCATCAGCATGATAAGAGTCGCCTGCTTGGTGAACACACCTCAACTACCGAACAATAGCATGATGGTTTGTTAATTTAAATAAAAATTTTGTTCACATTTTCAAATACAAGGCCTTTATTACCGATGTATATGACTAATGTGACACGATCTTAGAAACCAAGTGGACTAGTGTTTGTTGAGAATGAACACCCCACATCCAAACAGAACACAGAAGGAAACACTGACTGTCATCGTAACAAGATGAAAATATGTTTTGATTCTAAGTTACTACAACTTCTATCTGTCCTGGATAAATGCTGGATTAAATCATTGTTAGTCAGTCAGGCAGCTATGTTACTGTAAGCAGATTACCATTGTTTCATACATTCCTGAAATTCCTTTTGGTTTTGGAACAGCCACAAAAGACATAACCTAACAAAACAGCAACATGTACACTGTGTCGCTATGTGAACAATGACAAAGCTCGACAATCTTGCCTTACCGTGTTACAGTTCCTTAGGCTATTTCTGAATAATTATAACTCAGTGAAGGAGTTAACTGGCTACCTGGGAGCAAATGCCTTCATTTTACTTAGCTGATGCCCTCGGGCCAAAGATGTAATTTATATTGCGGTTGGGACTTACAAGCCTGTAAAATCATGCTTGCGCCTAGAGCCACAGGGACACATATGCCATAAAAACAACAATAAAAAAAAAAAAAGAAAACCCAGATTTTTGTTCATCTTCAGCTCCGGATCAAAGTGACCGAGTAAGGACACACTCACACAGACAGACACATTCCGTTTACCGGAAGTGGTTTTATGGAGGGCTGAGTTGATAAAAGATAAATGAATGCGGGGATGCGGCGAAGGAGAAGGCGGGATGAAAAGGCGCAGTGGATTAACGGGCAGAGAAGGATGGAAAGACCAAAAAAAAAAGGGAAGAAAGAGAGGGGGTATGACAGAAAGCATGAGGCATAGAGAGACGAGAGGGAACATGGCCAGAGGGAAGGAGAAATCAGGGGAGAGAGTGATGCAGTCAAGCAGCTGTGGGCGGTTTGCAAAATGCTCGGTGATAGTTTGGGGCGATTGCAGTGCAGTGGTATTTCTGTGTGTGTGTGTAAAAGTGGCTGTGTATGCACATGTGTGTGGCATCATCTACTGTGCCTGCGTCATTACTTTGATTAGGCTGCATATGGGCGAGGCAAGGAAACCCCAGCCCTTTCACTGTCCTCCCCCTCATCCTCTCCTCCTCCACTTTACCACTTTATCTATGTCTGTGTCTTGCCTCTTTCAGTCTGAGTCTCGCACTCTTGCTCACTCACATATTTCACATCATAGTAAGTGATTCTTGTAAACTCAGTGCCGTTGTTTTAACCCCCACCCCCCACCCATCCTTTTTTTCATTGTTTTGCTCACTTTCTTCATCTGCATTCGTCCTCTTCCGTGTCTTCTCTCACTTTCTCTTTCGTGAGACGCAGTCATGGCATGCAAGCACTTCAAAAAAAAAAAAAAAAAATCGAAAAAAAGAACAAAGAACAAAAATGACAAAAACCCAGCAGTCTGTGTCCAGCAGTGTGTTTGCTTGTTGCTATAAACAGCACAGAGGAAGCCGGGCTATGATTTTCACCCTGTGGTTGGGTTTAGTAATTGTGCAATGGTGTGAGTGTGTTTGTTTGTATTAGTCAGGGTCTCTATTCTCTGGAACCAGTCATATTAAATATGCGCTATTCAAATACTGCTGTGTCAAAACTCCCCTTGAAGACTGACCTTTGGAATCCTCTCTAGCAACAAATATGAGATTAAATAGTCAGACTGTCTGTCATACAGGTGCCGCAGATCAGATGATAGGCATTGCTGGTTATAGATCAGTGCTTACCAGAAATTTGTGAAGGGACTGATTTACATTTTTTGGAATAAATATAGGGTGTGAAATAAGGTAGTTTTGATTTTACTCTATGGGTATTTTAAGATGATGAATTTTTTTATGGAAAATGAAGATACAGTAAATGCAGTCTTACATTTCATGGTCACCTGGAAACAGCTTAATAGACTGTAAAACAGTCACAGCACTCTGATATGGACTTATCTGAACCATGGCTGCAGGGAGAAGAAATAAACACTGATGGACTGAAGTACTGAAGCCCTTGACTTAATGAGTTCATACACTGCTTATTAAGCTAATCAGCACCAGGTAAATCTTTCCGTATGTGTCTGCAGCAGCAGTCACACTCAGCCACTACTGTGAGTGAAAAACTGAGGAAGCTACCAATAAATGTTTCTGATGATCCAGGTTAACAAAAAAAAAGAAGGAAAGCGTTCAAAGATGAACATCGATCACCACTGATACGTGACCTTTTCTTCTTTAAAGGGTGAAGAAAGGAAAGAAGGAACTGAGAGCAGTGTCATGGCCCCTCATATAACCAGCAGTCATGTGTCATACACGCTTCTTGATCATGTCTGTGTCATTTCCCTCAATGCCAAAAGGACGGAGTCAAAAGTTCACACTATCTTTAACTGTATTAGGTAACACATTCAGAAGTCAGACATTTGCGTTTATTTGGAGTCTTGTTCTGGTTTAAGCTCTATTGTCGATGTCAACCACCTCATATGTGCTAGGAAATAAACGCTAAACTATGCTCACTAGCTAGCGGATATGGCTATGAACTGCATAGCATAGCATCGCCTAGCATAGTATGGTAAATTATGACACAACACAATATGATGGTGTGAGACAAAATGGCTTTCAGTCTGATTACTTTCAGAATATTTACACCATATTAAGGCATCTAAACAACTCAGAAGCACCTCTACTCGCAGATGTACCAGATGGGGAAAGAAAGTGAAAGATGATGTGGGGAGCGATTACAAAAATTATAATACCACTGCATGACCTTCTAACATCCTGCCCCTTCAACCACATCATTGCATTTCACCTTTAACACAGCAGACAGGAAACAAACATAACCTTTCTCTGTGGAAAACGTCTGATGATACATTGCTCACCACTACACTCTTTTGTGTTGATGATTTGTGTAGTGGCTGTAGTGATAATCAACTGTTTTGTTGTCCCCTCAGCTTTCGGCTCTCCACCCACCGACTCTCGCTTTCAGATTAATATCGTGTTGGAGAAAACATTTCTGTCTGCGGTCGTGACACAGCGCGTCTGTTTAGGTTACAGGTCACACTGGAGATGTCTTTTTTGACTTTTTAACACTTTCCGTGGTGCTCTCACAACACGTAATAGAATGTGTTGGGAAACTGAATCTAAATATGTCTTTCTTTCTTTCTTTGGACTAAAACTGGAGGCACCCATCAGTCTGTTTAGTTTAGTGCTTCTGGGGTGCTGCCAGGCAAATGAGAGACCAGCAGATGGCTGGAATGTGGAAAATGCCAGAGATCAGAGGCCAGCAAAGACACAAAGAGATTAGAAGGAAAACAGAGCAACCGCCCCAAACTGAGCTGTAAACATCCTTGGGTTCTTTGAGGTGTGTGTGTGTGTGTGTGTGTGTGTGTGTGTGTGTGTGTGTGTTTGTATATGTTAGAAAAAGAGATTTTAAGCGAAGTTGCGTGCAGAGAGACTTTGTGTTGCTGATGCGCTGCTTCCGTATACACACAGGGTTACCCATGTTCAGATTTGTCATAGTGATACTGCAATTCACATCAAAATGCAGGTCTGGGTGGTTGAGTTTTGTCCAATGTGTGTTACAGACAGATGTTTTTACTGTCTCCAAACATTAAATTCGGTTTTCCAGTTCCAGAGTCAAGTAAAACAAAAAACAACAACAAAAAAAAAATGTGTGTAATGCATCCTTAAGCTTGGAATTGAAGCCTGTGCATCATCCCAGTTTAGGACTATGATCTAAAGGCTACATTGGCTGCTACTAACATAACGCACCCAAGCCTACAGGCTAACTGCAGTAGTGTTGCATCGTGGGTAATGTAGCCTCCAGGTTGTGACCATTGACTGTATGGTTCTGACAAGGAAAAAGAGCATATTCCTGGTTTTCATGCCCCTCGTCCATCCAGTCGCCCTGATATTATAATAGCACAGTTCTTAACCCTAATCTCAGCCCATATTTAGACCCTAATACCTTTTCAAGAGAGCAAAGAAAAAAAAAGTTTCATTCTTGTTTCTCTGCTAGCATAATCCGCGATTTGGCTTGTCAGAGGCCCTTTTTTGGAAAGTGAACCTTGAACAAAGCGGCAGCTATATAAAACTTACCCTTGTAGACTTCCTCCAAAACAAAGTCCTGCATAACCTCCAAATCCACTCCAAGTTTATTTTGGTGAATTACTATAATTGTGCTCAGAGATGCACTGAAGACACACAGTTGCACAGGGGCCCGATCTGTAAACGAGGAACGGCAGCGCAGCTTGTCAACCGTAGTTTCTTACTTTCCAGAAATGTGTATAAGTCAAACTGCAAATACATAAAACGCAGAAATAAATAAGAAAAAGTCACATGTTCTCTGCTTCTGATTTATGATTAGTTCTTCTGAAAGTGAACGTCTTTCATTACTCAACTGGCAGACGATACATTTGTAAACTGAGTAAGTCAGATGCATATGACTGTGTACTGTATAAGCAAGCTCATGCCTGTGTCTGCAACTCAGAAATAAGAAAAGTGTCCAGAGTCTGAGCCCTTGTGCAAATGCGCACGTCTTCTTTCATTACAGAACCGAAGGAGAGGCTGTCACAGGTCTTATTTCACCCTGCACAGTTTCTACTTGTCAACAGAACACAAGGGAGACATTCATGTCTTATGTAACCTTCGCAATGCGTGTAGGTGTTACAGTGTTACAGTACGCTGTTTTCTAATCATAATGCAACTCTGTAAATGGGAGTTCAGCATTTGATGTCAAATATTTTCTTTCGGTAAAAAATAGAGACTCACACCATCGGGCCAGAGGTCCCAACCCTCTCCACAAGGCTTTATAGAACTGTTGGAAAAGCTGGAAGATTTAAAAGAGCGAAAACAAACTCTAAAAGCGTATTTTTGTGTGTGCACGCGTGTGTGTGTGAATCATTGGTTCAGTTAAGGTGCGAAGTACAGTGTGGATTAGTTTCCCTTTGACACTACCTGAATGTTCAGTGTGCGCATGACCAAGCTGAGGCCATTTTTGAGTAGTTAAAGTAGCGTCTAGATGAAGGCCGCATTCAACGAGCACACAAAAACTCAAACACATTAGTGCTGCTTTGCCACTGTGACGTTGTGTTCTGTTTATACCCTCAGATCTGTTGCTTTGCAGAATCCGATTGTTTGTTATGTAAAAGCAAAACTGTCTTTCTAAAAACAGAAAATAACAGCAGATGGTGCATTATGAATGTAATACTTTATCACAAGCACAATCCTGGCACACTGGCAGACTGAATTCTCCCCAGAGCGTTGTGAAGAGGCCTCCGACACAAGTGTAATAAAAGCATTTGGGAAATAAAAATAAATAAGTGACTGCTCGATGTGTTGCATAATCACATTCTGGAGGAAAACTGAGTCAACATGGATGTAGTTTAAGATAAAAGCTGCAGCCTCCTTTTACGTCCTTTACCTAAAACCCTATTGTCACAGTTTTCCGGGAATCTAAAAATGTTATCCAACAAAAGGATTTGGCTCGGGCGTATTCAAGCGCCAGACTGCGAATGTTGTAACGTTATAATAAGTTAATCACAAGCAAAAACTCTGACGCAGCCGGGACAAATGTGCCGCTTTTGAGAGGCTCTAAGTATGGGGGTAATTTACCGTCACACCGAAGGATGATATCACGGCGCAGTGTTTATCTAAGACATGACTGAAAGAGCATGTTCTCCTACGCAATAGACAGCTTATGGACACAAGCGCTGCATGTATATCTGCTGTCCCTTTATCACTGTGCCAGTCAAAGTCTCTGTGTGGGGGCACAGTTTGCTGCTAGAGGCATCAATTTAAAACTACAATGGATCGCCTGTTGCGTGTGTGTGAGTGTTAGAAAAGGACAGAGAGCGATCTGTGTGTATCTGTGGAGAAAAGACCTTTAATAGTATGTTATAGTGTGGTGTATTCACGAAGCACAGTATACTTCACGTATATGCACGACATCGTTCTGACATGTTCAAAACAGTGATTACAGTCAGAGACACACACAAGAAGAATGAGGTGAAAAGAAATGACTAATCGGTGAGAATAAATCCCAAAGGGTAAAGGAGCATGGCGTGCGTGAATGCAAATAAGGACGCCGCAGAGTGAAAGGAGGCAAACATGAGCAGAAACGCGGCATGGTGTAAACCATAAAGTAGTGAAATTCTCAGAAATTTCCAGAGAGCACAGCATCTCGCTTCCTGTTTGCACTCGAACTCGTCACTGCAGAAGCAACCCCGGCTTCCTGTTAGCAGAGGCCAACAGAGATTTTTCAGACAGTTTATCTCTTTATTTTTTAATATTACTATTTTGCCATGTATTTAAGAGACAAGCATTTTGTACAAAATTAAAATCTTGCGTGTAACATTAACTAATAATGGACAAACAGTAGTTGTATATGAGTGTGGCCACAGACAAGAATTTATTTAACTTTGACAACATAGTATGTCTCTTATAATGAGGATCTAAAACTTATATTGCAGTTACTTCAATTATGAATATTCACTTCATGAAAGCTTTTAAAGTGTGTCCTCCTATGAATAATTACTTCTCAATGCGTGTAGCTCTCTGTGCTCACAAATCCATGTCTCTACTTTTATCCTGTATTTGACATTTGAAACACAAAACAACCACAATGGACAAGCTCACTTATAGTTCTGTCTGGGTCATCCGCCAGACTCATTTCTGAGACAGTCTCCACGACTGTGCGTGTCACCCTGCATCTTGCCTCTGTGCCGATCTCCTGCCTGCTGTGTACGATACCAGAATAGAACAATGCATAACTAAAAGTAGGACACCGACGCGGGACATGAATAGATTAAAAGCAAAAAGTAAAAGACACATTCGACACAGAAAAGTCCACCCCAAGGCAATCGGATACAGAGATCGACATCGCTGATTACATCACATCGGGGCACATTATTCTGCAGACGCATTTGGACACTACCAAACTGTCAGTTTGCCATGAATACATGCTGCGTTTCCTTATTTCGGACACTTGGATGGAAATAATTTTAAGACAAATAATTGTCACACTCTGTGTACGCTGCACCAGCTGAGAAAAGAAGTGGCTGTGTGTCCATGTGCACTCCACTTCAGCCTTGTCCTGCAGGGCAACAGCCTGATAATCTCCAGAGTGGGTGACTGACTGAATGCTGCTATTTTAGCTTTGCTCTGTCTGCATGTATGAATCACTCAGCGGGGTCAGACCAAAGAAAGGAGATGGGGTTATTACAGTAATGACATAACGACAGAAGTAAAACAGCTCTGCTTTTGCTCTTTTAGATTCGAATGTACCCTGGGGTGCACGACGCGGAGGGAACATAGGAGCAGATGACATAACATAAGATAATCTTCTTTATGAACATAATGTACACATACAGAGAATCTGTCTCATGATCATCGCTGTTTGATCCCCATACAGTACAGGGACACCTTTAATGTGAAGATAGATTTTAATATGTAAAACGTCATGTAAAGTCACCTAATGTTGTTATATTTCACAGTCGGTATGAATTTATAAGGTCTACCTGCATCTTTATGTGCTGCTGTTTGCCAGATCAGTTAGTGGAAACACTGTGCACTGCTGAATATTCATTTTTTTTTTTTTTTTTTTTGTGAGTGTGATTAAGGATGAAAGGCAAACTGTAAATGTAGGCCATCTGCACGGGCAATGTTCATTAGGCTCTCATTAAAAAACACTATGAGAAAGGGCATAAGATGACAAAACACATATTTCAGCACTGCTCGTTCCCAGCTGAATCAGCCTCAGCAACATCATCTCACAGTACATGATCACAGGCAAGATTTGGTCTTTTTTTTGTTCCTTGACCACTTGAGCAAATTAAACACATTATTTTGGAAATTTCCAAGAACTGCAGAGGAGCAGAAGATGTAAACCAGCCTAAGGAGTTGTTTTTTTCACAGTGAAGTATGAATGGTCACAATATCCACTATTGTCTTGCAGTCAGACCACATTGTTAACACATCACTGTGATCATCTGGAAAGCTAATACACTGATCCTTTTACAGTTCAACAGAGGAAGCGGGGAGGCTGACGGGGGAGATGGATGGAGGGGGCCAAGCAGCACAGCTGCACTCACAAAAGGTACATACATAGAGATCTGCTTGCACAATGCTTCCCCCTAATGGACAAAGAAAGAAAAACTATTTCTGTTCTAAAGAGCATGAGTAGTCATCATATCCATGGTGAAAAAGTCTGAGGCTGATCTTTTGAGAATTCATGAAACATGTGTGTGTCTGGGTTTTCATTAGGGTCCACACATATGTAAATGATGCCCACCACCAGGTATGAAACAGTCTGGCCTGGATTCGCTAATGATACAGTGGATGTGACTTTTTGATGCAGCTAAGGGACTTTCTACGAACTGGAATGACTGTGTGGAAAATTAACGTCACAAACAAAAGACATGTCTAATCTTTGTTGTGGTTCAGATGACTTCCTCAGAGCTGAAACATGGTATACTACTATATTGGTGGTACACTGACATCTGCTGGACGGATATTAATGCTTCATTTAACATTAGACATTTAAACACCAAAACACCATTTGTAAATACACTTTTCTCGTATTCATTCAAAAGTGTTCTTCAAATGCTGTTAAATTTAGTTTTGCATTGGATAAATATACAATATTAAAATTATGATTTATTATGTGTGTGGTGTCCAGGCAACAGAGAGGGGATCTCCTGTCATGTGATATGATTGGTGATAGGGTAGCAACAGTTACTATGAGCTGCAAAGAGGAAAAAGCATGCCAGGTCTAAGTAAAGCAAATTCTGTAATGGAGATGGGCTTAGTAAGAGGAAGTTAATTTGGCAGATTTATGACACATGCGCCATGTGACATTACAACGCAACTCGTGGCAAAAAGAGGAAAAGTAGGTGAGAGAAATAATGTTATACTGTTCACTCTCTATCTTTTCATTATGCTTCTTATAAAATATTTACATACATATCACATGAATAGTTTTCTTCTTCTTCTTCATTTTCCTTTTCCTTTCCATTATGATTTATTTATTTATTTATTTGAGCTCTTTTTTTTGTAAATCACAGATTTTCATATTTATTTTCACTTCCTGTTTTTAATACCCCCCCCCCCTTTCATGATCATGCTCTATAATTAAGATTATTTTACTCATTAAGATGATTTTACTCAGACTAATGTTTACAGGAGGCCTCTCTCTGTTATGGAAACACTGTTCCGTGTTTTACTCATCTTCCTGGACGTATTTCACACCTCATGGCATAGCAAACTTAGCAAACAGATGCTAAACATAGATCTAGGACACATGACACAAGAGGATTTCTCTGACGCTGAAAAACTTCCTGTATGTCAGCTGGTGTCATCTCACTGACGATGTTCACCTCATAGCACAATGTACAAATGTCACACCAGGAAATACATATTCAGTATTATTGTACATTAACAAAATACATTAATCATTATTAAACTTTGTTATATTTGAATAAAGACCTAACAATCTCACAGCAATGTGTGGAATTAATAAAGGCAGAAATGAAAATGCCCTCAACCACCTGTATTTTCCAGTGTATTTCAATGAGAAACATTTTCTAATCAACTCATTCTCATAACCACTTGTCTTCTAGGGCAGTGTTGCCCAAACTAGGTTGTGGGCCCAAAATGTTAACTTTGCAGCACATTAAGTTAAATGTGAACTATCTTTTTTATTTGTTTCCTTATTTATTTATTTTTATACGTACTTACCAATATCAATTTTGTACAGCCATGAGGAATAGGCCTACTTAATCTCTGACAGCAAAGTTGGGTCAAGTACTGTCATCCTATGGCATGCCAAACTCAAGGCCAATTGTACTATATCCATCAGCAGTGGCACAAAACGCGGCACTATGCACTACACGAGGCATAGGGGCACTGAAGCGATGCAGGGAAAATTATTTGGAGTCGTCATTTTCTTTATTCAGCAGCTGTCGGTGCATGTGTAAATGTTGTGACCAATAACAGAGGCACGCCACTGAAAATTTTTTGTCACTTTAAATCTGATGTTGTGTTTTTGAAGCTAGATAGGGTTTTTGTTTTCAACACGTATAGTGAATGCATACATTGTTTTCTTTAGCTGAGCGTGGTGGTATTTCCAGCTAGAAAATGCACATCTCTCTCCTCCCTCCATTGTGGTATTACACGAGTTGTCCTCATGTGTAGCGTACACACACGTTTATACACACGCATATGCATGTACATGCATGTACACACACATGTATACACACATGTATAAGTGTACACATGCGCATGTGTACACATACACGGACATACACACACATAATGTGTACCTTTATCTAAAAAACACCGCTTTACAAATGAATTAAGTTTGAAGTTAACCAAGCCTTAAGCTAGCTTTATGCTAGCTAGTTATCTAGACTAAAGACTTACAGCAGCTATCCATCATATAGGCCTATACTGTGAAACACATGTGCATGTAATTTATGTCTATGTAGATAGCCAAATTCAATTGACACATAACTTTGCTTCGGTTACTACTAAGTTATTATTGCTGGCATGCTAATGTTATCATGACAGTAGTAAGACTAAGAGTAAGACTAGTTTAAGACGACAAATACAAAGCATTTTACAAGCTCATTTAAGATATTTAAACTAAGTAGACACTGGGATATTTAAGTGAGGGTCTTTCACATATTGTTAGACTTTGGTTATAACATTTATAGGTACGTTAATGGTCAAAATAAGCGATTTTGTCTCAAGACAGCACATCCGCTCCATAGGGTTACACTGTATAATCTTCCCTCCGACGTATTAAACATGGCGTCCATGATTTGAGTTGGCCAGACTCTCTCTAATATACGGCTCTGTCCAATATGTCTCTTTGACGACCCCTAGTGGCAGAAAGATAGGCTGCATTGCAACTCATGAACACCAGCATATAACATATTTAATGCGGTAAATACATAAAATCTTAGTCAGAATTACAGTTGTTGAAAGTATGAACATTCTGTATATGAATCAATAGACTGAAAATAATGCAGAAATGTGGGATCATAGATGTTGTAGACAGGAAATGTGATACTGCGCAATCTATGTGAAGTATTTCTAATAGACTGGGTGTATTTACTACTCTCACACAACAACAATTCTCTTAACAGTCATTGTGCTTTTTTTAATCATTAACATCCAAATTGCCCCAGTTAATAATAATCACAGGTTTTTAAACCAGTCAGCATCTAAACCCAGTCAACTGTTTTTAGCTCAGGTGTTACTAAAATTTAACCATCATTCAAATTATGATGAAATTCCACAAACATCATTAGCACATGATTACAAATAAATAAATAAATGCAAGTGGTCAACAACTCATTGTCAGTTGAAATAAGCATTTAGTATTATTCATTCTAGAACATATCCAGTACTTACCAGAATCTTTGATTTAATCTCAGATTTGTATGCCTTTGTGGCCAGAATGCTAATCAATCGAAACTGTCCATTCACCTGCTGCATATTTGAACTTGATCATAGAGGAACCTGCCCCGGCATGCATTGCGATACGGTTTGCGTACTCACACGCACGCCACACAAGCACACAAACGCACACACACACACACAAACCAATACAATGAGCGTTAGGGTCTTTTGCAGTTGAATGGCATGTCCTTTACAGAACGTAAGTGCTTTACATGCTGCCTCAAAAAGTTTTGTGCCACCAACAAAACCGTTTGTATGGTGTATTCAAACAAGAGCTACTACACATGCATGCACAAACTCACACAACTTTATAAGCGGACAAATACATGCACACACACACACACACGCACACCTCCCACAAATTGAAAGCTCATGCTTCTCTTCTTAGAGGGGCAATAAATACTTTGTAGCTGCTCCAACAGACAGCCCCTCTTTCAGGGAGTCAGCCAGGCTATGAAAGAGACCAGTAAACAATGACTTAAAGAAAGAACCAGCTTATCAGTTACTAATGTAAAAACCTACCCCCAACAAAATCTGCATATTTGTGGTAGTGAATAAGAGCTGCTCAGATGTTAGCCCGCAGAACAGCACCTACAGTGTAGTAATGAGGAAATAATTGTTGTGAATACTTTGATGCTCGCGTTACAGTAAGAACCTGACATCTGTCATGTTCAAGCCGTGATTTAAAAACGACGGCATCCTAGGCAGTGAGAAAATTGTGTTACGGATATTTGGCAACACAAACACAGTGCTCACAAAAAAGGAACTCTTCTCTTTATCATCTACTTCATTTAGCACCAAAGCCTCAGTTCCAGCTACAGACCCGCACACACACACACAGCACCACACAAGGAGGAAAGTGAACGCTTGCTGAAAGCTAAATTGAAACATCTTGCAGTCATGATGCCATGACTCGCCATTGTTTCCGGGCCCAAAGAGTTGTAGCAGGAGAATAGGAGAAGTGAGAGGAGATGAAGGAACAAGGGGAGAAAGGAGGACCTTTCCACCCATTGGCAGGAGAAAGCGAGAGGAGACTGATATTAGGCGGTCTGTTTTGAAAACTGGTGGACACCCCTTTGCATATACCCTCTCTCTCTCTCTGCCTCATTCTCTCTTGCCCACTCGCCCTCCTTCCACCCCCCCAGCCTCTCCCCCTCCTCCTTTCTCCTGCATCCCCCCTCCCTGGGAAAACAGGGACAACAAATTAGCCTTCTTTTCTCGGCCAGGCCCGGGGAGGAGGACACTTGGACAGCCCTCAGAGTGTCCGCCTGGAGTTCCCATGGACCCCTCTTGCCCCTTCCCCTTTCAGTCGACGAGGAAGCAGTCATTGTGCCAGCACCTGTCTCTGAGGAAATTGGTAAAAGTGATGGCTTTGTTAGCCATCTCCATGACAACCAGGAGAAAAGAGCGGGGCCTGCAAGCAGGGACTAGGGTAGGGACAGGGGTGGTGAGGAGAAAGAGTGGGTGAAGGAGGGAGGGAGTTAAGGGGTTTGACAATGGAGTAGCGGTTGCATTGGTTTGGCTTTGCCAGGGATCTATGAGAGGATGCGGGGATGTGCTGTGCGCTTGTGTGTGCGCGTCTGTGTGTTGTTGTTTTTTTCCGTGTGTGCGTGTGTGTGTGTTAGCTTCCTCAATCTCTGTGGGTGACACTACGACATCCACCAGTGAAGCAAGGCAGGACTGTGAATGGGTTGAAAGCGACAAGGTCAGTCACATCATGTCCCGAGAATATCCCCCTCAGAGCAGACACCACTCACTCTCAGTAATTACACCGCGCTCCGCTCATGTGCTGCAGAACATCTGAGAAACTGAAGCATTTTGTAATTTGTCAATCTGAATTTTTGAATTCTTGGGGGCATTCAAAGCTTCTCGGAGGAGATATCTGTAACACTCTGAAGGAGAAAGTCTTTGATGTGCGATTAGTCTCAGTTCTCCACATACTGCCAACGCGAGCAGGAATGCACCGGAAACACTGATGTTACCACTCTAATCTTGTCTTGATCTAGTATCTAGTTCTTCCTTCCTGTGGAGCCGCATCACAACAACAACTCAGAGAGGAACTGTTTGAAAAAAAATGTTTTCTTGATGTAGACCTTTTAAAAATGATTTCTAATCTCATGTTCTGACAGGCATTTTTTTTTTTTTGCAGAAAAATGACGATGTAATACCTTTATGGTCACATGTTCCACTGTGATGTAACATTTTAACTTTATTATCTTTTTAAAGGTGTTTTAAGTCATTGTGTGAACACAAGCGTCACACATTCATTCATGTCCTGTCTGCTTGTCATGCAAGTTAATGCAATACCTGCTTCCTACCAGCAGATGGTGTTCATTCACTGGCTCTGGTGATGGAAACAGAAAATCAGAAACAGTTTTGTGTGCATGTGTGAGCTAAGGACCTAACTATAACTTATTACTTTAACCGCCCACTACTAAATATTTATAAGACAAAAGCCCTTTCCAAAAAAAATGGTGCATAAAATGAGAAAGAGCAAGCACACACTTTAATCAAATCCAATGCAAAGGAAATTACATTTATTTTTATTTTAATTACAAATTAATACGTTGAGTTTATCAGAGGTGGGCTCTAAATATAACCTCTCATTGTGCTTGTGCTTTTATTCTCTCCCTTATTCTCTCTCCTCTTCTCTTCCTCTATGTGTTTCTGTGACTCATTTAAAGACATGATTGATGACACCTCCTCTGCACAAAAAGCCTGCATATCAAGATTAGTAGGGGTGGGGGGGGGGGCAACATCATTAGGGGTCAAGATCAGGAAGCTGCTGTCATCCACAAAACCACAATGGCGGTTCAGAATCCCCCAGCGTGAATGAAGGTAGTCTGCTCGACTGACAGCTCTTATATGTAAGGCAATATGCAATGTAGCGAGTCATGTGTTGGCTTTTGACGAGGCTCTTGTGATTCTGGATGTTCCAGTGTTGTAAAGTGTGCATATCTCAGGTATAAAAAATTCATTTTGCAAAGATAAATACCAGAAAAAAACAACATCTATCGTTCCATTTAGTGCAATGTTACCATTATATACTCCACACTAAAACAGAAAATGAAGTTTTATGGGTATGATTGAAATTATCTGGCCATATCTGCATGTGAGTGTCATTCCAAACAGCATCTGTGAATATTGCCATATGGGAACTCAGTGAATGCGGTGGGTTCAGAAAGGCCTCCAAAAGTGTCTTCACTGCTGCCCAGAGCTGTGATTTATCCCCTCTCCGATGTGAGGCTGCACCACCTTCACTGAAACCAAATACTCTCAACATCTGGAGCAGATGCGTATACCTGTCCTCGTGCAGGCAAATCCAGCATGTGTCCAAGCATATGCACCCATTACTTGATACAGAAATTATTGTCTTGTGTAGTCGATATTGGTGTGAGCTGACACAGAAAGATTTTTAATGCTAGCTTCTAGGTCCCCACACACATAATGTGGACAATGTTTTTTCCACAATTTAGTTATTCACAGGTCATTAAAGCAACTGACTGGTGTTCAGGCTACCGGAATATGGTGGAGCTCTCTCATTGGGATTATTGATGTTGGAACTAAAGCGGGTTACTTGCAAGGATTAGTTGCCCTTTCACTAAGCTGAACACATAGCCTATAAACAGACAACTGGCAGACTGTGATTGTGACTACCATACTTGCCCTTGTGTATAAGAAGAAAAGAAGAAGAAGAATATTTATTGTGTATCATAGCAGAACACAGACTGATTTAGTTTCATCTCTGTAAGATGCACAGTATAAAACCCAAACAGTCCCCTTCACAGTTTGTAAACAGTGTGACGTTTTTTTAGGGGCGGGGCTTAGCTGGAGGCAAAAGATCTCAAACACTGTAGCGTGTAAATGGCGGTAAGCATATTTCAATGGACTGTTTTGGCAAGAATAGACAAGGAAAACACATATTTTAGAGAATATACTAATACACTCACTCTCTTAGTGTTAATTTAAAAAGCTGATTCTGACTGATGGGACTACATTCACCAACCCCTACACTCTTACTCACTGGATGAACAGTTTGACCATACGAGAACACAGTGGGGATGAAATCTGGGCTGTCTTTATAAGCAAAGATATTACAAGAAGTAAGCAGAAATACTGTGGAGGGTAACGTAGTAAATGCAACTTCTGCTTGGACACCTCTGAAACATATAACTAATGTTACATTTGCTTGCGATTAGCATTAGCATGTATCAAGAACCCTCAAAATAATGATTATAACTTAACAACAACTGCAAACAACAAAGAGTTGTTGATGATGATGGTGTTCAACCAAAGTTGTCTACAACTGGGAGTGACATGTATGCGACAAAACTTCAAGATAGTGTTTTAGCTTTTTTGGTTTTGGCCCCCAAAAATAAACCAAAACGATATTTTCCTGGTTGGCAGTGTTAGCCTCAATCTTCCCTTTGTTTTGCCTCTAGTTAAAGTTGATGCGTCACAGTCAGTGTGTTTCCATGCACGTGGAAAAACAAATTGTTGTCTTAATCGGACTCTAGATGGACAATGTAAGTGCATGTGAACACGTTACTCCGACTAAAAGTTCTCTTTATCCGATTAAGACACCCAGATAATGCGAATGGAATTCAGTTTTCTGCGCCATGTATCTGCACTGCACTGTCGTGTGACCCCAGGACAAAAACATTGAAGAAAGCTGATCGCAGAAGAAGACAGTAAACAGAGCCAGTAGAAGAACCACCTGAGGGATAGCGCATATCTTACCTGCACCATAAGTAGCGCCCACATTACATATGAGATTAAAAGAGCTGCACTATTATCCGTCTGGTTGTTGTTTAAAATGCCGCTCTCGTTTATTATATGACGTAATAGGTCGTTTTATCATGGTATTATCCCGCAGAAAAGACACATATTGCCACCTAGTGTGGAGGAGGAAAACAGTAATTCGATTTTCTTGCACTGCATGTAAACTGGGACAAGACAATTGGGCATAACTCGATTAAGCTGTGCATATAAATGCACTGAGTGATGCAGGCCATGAAGGGGTCTATAGTAAAAAAATAAAAAAAATTCTGAATTGTTAAACAAATAAACAAGTAGAAAGTAGAATATGAGTATGATGTAGCTGATTCAGAGAGTATGAGATTTTTTTTAGCCCACATCTGGAATGAGTCCAATCAAAAACCATTGTGTCCGGTTCTAAAAATACATAGTCCACACTATTCTTGGTTAATTACTGTCGTGTTTAGTTTCTTATCATTTAAGGGATTCTTTGCCCTCCAAGAGCCGAATAATCAGAAAGTCCCTCGTGTGGTGGCCACTATGCCGCCATGCTAACAGCACTGTAAGGACATATTTATGCTGTTTTTAAATGGAATTTGTGAGCTTGTGGTTGGGACATGGGATGCCATGTATTGAAAATACTCCATGTCCAAGTGTCATGAGAATACTGCTGCTAGGCAACTGTTGGTGGAGAAACCGCCACGGTAATGTCTTGTAGGAAATGCAAAGACATAAGGAAAAGATGAGGCCATTGGGAATATCAACATTTTCCTCAGACATATTATAAAAAGTTATATGAAGTCACGATAAATCTTCAATAAACTTCAGATCCACCTCTGAAACTTCTGAAAAAATAACAACTTACAAAACAAGGGAGGGTTGTTCATGTGGATAATGTGGTTAATGAGAGGTCATTGTTTTCTCAAAAACCAAGGTTTTGATGAATTGCGACTTGATAACACCATATATAGAAGGCCGCACTAGAGAAAAAGTAAGGGGATCTCCCTATCCTCTAGGGACCACTGTCTGCACAAACTTTCATGGCAATAGACTCAATAGTGAGACATTTCTGGCTAGACCAAAGTGTTGGACCCGTCGACTTACAACTGACTGACAGACACTTCCATCCACAGAGCCATGATGGGGTTTAGTGACTCACCTCTTTTCGCCACAGGTTGACAGAGTGAAACACAACAATTGTACTTGAAGAATGGGCCCCAGTAACAACACTTTAAAATGTTAAAAAAAAAAGAGTAAAGAAACAAAGGTAATCAGCAGCATCATTTATAGCAGCACTTCTCTGCCCATATATGGGTATTTGTGTGTGTGGTCCTTTGTACAGTATGTGTGAAAAAGCACACATGTAAGTGGGTTTTTTTTTTGGTTGATGCATTTTCTTGTATAATAGTCTCTAAATGCAAACAACTGTTTCCATGTATTTTATAGTGCGTGGAGTAACAGTCCTTTGGGGAATTAACAGAGATTTGTAAAATGCTGCAGAGGCACAGCGTGCTGTTTGTTACTGAATGGTTTTACTGTTATTGGGGCAGGGCTACTGCTTTTACACAATGAGCTTGTTTTCAAATTAAAAAGGCCTGCTATTCTAAGGTGTTCTCCTGTTCATACATGCCGTAAATGTATGTGACATCAGTTTCTTCTAGCGTGCTGGAGCATAGTTTTGGAGGAGTGCACGATCACTCATCACTCTGGCAAAGCCGCAGCTTCATAACAACCTCGGCAAACCTCCCAGCCGATGAGGACGTTCAATGAGGTCAGAAGATGCATTAAACATAAGTGAGCAATTCCAGTTATTCCCAAACGTGTATCGCTTCACAGT
Source organism: Mugil cephalus (assembly GCF_022458985.1). Classification (NCBI taxonomy): domain Eukaryota; kingdom Metazoa; phylum Chordata; class Actinopteri; order Mugiliformes; family Mugilidae; genus Mugil; species Mugil cephalus. The sequence goes on from NC_061776.1 coordinate 16,584,246, forward strand.
TAAAGTTAGAGCGCAGTGAATGTGATCAAGAATGGCTACATGAGCTCTGCAGATATGTTTTAATAGCAGATATGAAAGAAAAGTCATGTCTAATGTTTACTCGTAAACCGTGAACCCGATGGGTGCATCTTTGTACTAAAAGATACACATTTAAAAATGTGGAAGAAGATGGATGAACATTGTTGTAGGCATGTAACCAGTTTATCTTGGCATGCTTTGTCTCGGGAATTCAGTGTCCCCTTGTTGTTCTTACAACTTGGCGCCTTCAGTATTGTTTGTGCCAGTGTAATTTTCTTTACCACTGTTTTGTGGCACGTACTCTGAAATATCGCTCTTTTAAGGACATCCTTCTCAACTTGTACATCGTCTTTCATATTTTGCTAAATATATATCATGCGCTAAAACGCCCAACAACAGCAACATTTTGAGATGTTTTAAAAATGTCTTGTTAAAGCTGCTAAGGATTGGAATTAAGGGGTGCGACTAGGTGGCCTTCAAGCTCACATTTGGACTTATATTGGTCTAAAAGCGTTATGAGATTTAAACATAACATTAAAGAAAGCATAATATCCTGACCTACCTGTTTTTCCTCCAACACCCAGACTTTTACAACGTTAACACATGGAGCTACAGAGATGACGCAGACACTGGTGGACAAACACATACGCCTACATAGCCCAGCAGCTGCAATTTTGTAGTGATATACGTTTCATAATATGTTTTTATGCATCTTTTGTTCGCATTAAAAGACTTAATCAGCACAAAATATGAACTTTTCTTTCTTAAATCTTTGTGTATTGCTTCTTTTTTTCCAAAAACCTTTTAGAAGCTCTCGTGAGTGATCTTCTCTCTCTCTTTAATTTCTCCCTCTCACACACACACACACTGACATCACTGACATGCTCACACAGCAGCAGACAAACACCTTAACCTCAAACCTCATGCTAGGTGCAGACAGGACCACACATACCGTCTCTCACACAAAATGTTTGGAATGCTATAAACATTTATTTCAGCTGAAAAGAAGATTATTTTTTGCGTGTGTGCCCGTGTGTATATGCAGGCATGTCTCTCTCTGCATGTGTGTGTGTGTATACGTGCACGCGCGCTGTTTTCGCTGAAAGGGAAGGAAAGTTTTACTACACATGTAGGCCACCAGATAGAAAGAGATCAAACATGACCAAATATTTTGGGCGTGTTGTCCATAAAATGGGACAGGTTTATATAGAAAATGAGCTAAATCCATTGCTGAGTCATTGCTTACCCCTGAAACATTCCAAAGGAAGAGAGAAGCAGCTTACCAAAGAAATTTAGCACCTTTAGCCTTTTTTGGTAATTAAAGAATTAAAGACAAATGGCCAGCATTTGGACTACATGCTTATCTTTACTCTTACAATTTGTATCAGTTTATATGAAATCTGGATTTAGACTGATGTTAAAGCGCACCTTGTAACAATCAGTGCGTTTACATGCAGAGCTTAATCAAGCTATGCTAAAAAATGCGACTTTCTCGCTGCAGTCCTTGTCCCAGTTTACATGCAGCACAAGAAAATCGAATAACTGTTCTCGTCTTCCACACTAGGTGGCGATACGTATCTTTTCAGCGGGTTAATACCACGTTAATACGGCCCGATTTCCGGGTTGACCTATTACGTGATATAATAAATGCAATAAGTGCAATGTTTTCCTGGGAAACTTGAGGACCTGGCATTCATGTGGACATGTGCCACTCACCTAGACCAGGCACCCCCACACTAGCAATGACACTCCTTGATGGCAGCAGCCATCCCTAACAGGATGCAGAAAGACACAGACACACACAAAATGGTTTAAGAGCAACTAAAAACAAACAAACAAACAAAAAACAGCACAAGGTGTTGACCTGGCCTCACTAGATCCCAAACTGGTCAAGTATCTGTGGGATGCACTGGAACAAGCCTGATCCACAGGGGTCACTCCTATGTACCCATAGGACCCAAAGCCCCCCCACTAACAACATCCTTGTACCAGACACCACAGGACACCCTCAGGAGGCCCGTGTCTGTTCTCTGATGAGTCACAACTGTTTCGTACGCACAAAGGAGACCTGCACAAAATTAGGAAGGTGGTCATAATGTTATGCCTGATCAGTGTATACTGTATATTATATGTTTCTGCATTAGGCGTCTTTATCGAATAACATCACTATTACAAAAAATTTTATATTTTATTTCATTTAAACTACTAAAGTGTATCCATAAAGGTTTTTCTCCAAAAAGAAAACAAGAAAAGTGAGCAGAAGTTCCAGCTAATGGAGGGTGAAACTGTGCCATTTCAAATGTCAGCTATAGCTATTGCAAATTGAAGGATTCATTCATTGCACCAGTTCTCGAAGGACTTCAATTTTTACTGCTAAGAGATTCTGAATATTATATTTCTACCAATAGACTGTATATAGAGGCTGTGTGTGTCTGTGTGTGCGGACATGTCCTGTGTGGTTGAGGGACCTCCCAGACAGACTGTTCAAATAAAACGTGGCGTAGGAAAGGCTCACACGTACACAGACACAGACAGCTAGCTCCTGGCGAAATTGTGTGGTCAGTCTCTCCGTCTTTCTTTCTTCCTGTCCATCCTCGATTTCTTCCCTCTTTTATTCCCGCACTTTCCCCATCGGTAGCCGGTATTTATCTTTCTCCGCTAACATTAATATGTCTGTACAACTTGTATTCCTGCAGGGCAATACAAACACTTGTGAGAGGCCTATACAAACTTGATCATAAGTCCGCCCTCACTTCTGCAGCACTGTCTTAGGAAAATATAATTGCTTTGAATGAAAGAAAATACCACTTGATGCTGCTGCAGTTGGTTTCAGGAGTGGCATCGCTCATTCTCTGAACACCTGCAGCCGAAAACTTAACTGTGTGGTCCTCGACTTTAAGACGACCGCAGCTATTTCGAATGGAATTTCCAGTAAAAGAGAATAGTCTCATGTTCAGGCCAAATCAATACGGAGTCATGTACATAAACGGCAGCTGAGGCAGACAAGAGTGGATACCGATGCAGATCAGCCGGGAGACGCAGAAGTGTTAAACAGACCCTCAGTTAGACATAAAGGCAACACATGGGAGAAAAGTGCCAGCGCCCTGCAGCAGGGAGTTGCCCAACTTTTCCCACTCTGGCTCTTCAGAACCCAACCCAGATATTTCCTGGTTCTGACACCGTCTTGGCTCTCAGATCCCTTCTGCATGTGGAGAGAAACAAGAGAAGAATTACTCCAACTGTGTTCAAGTGAGAAAGAATGAATTTCAAGGTCTGGTGACGCAGACTGTTGAACTTTAGGGGGAGAAAAAAAATGCATTTATTTGTGAAAGTCCCTGGAAAACATGTTTTATATCACAGTTGTTTGACATTGAATGTTTTACAGCTGGTTCTGAGACAGATGTGGGACAAATTTGATTTTGGGGTTTACACCAGAAAGACAGTGACTTGTATATTGTGAAACCTTTCATAACAAGAGGATGGTTTAGAATCCGAATCCGAAACAACAAATCAAAATACATTTCCATTAACTACAAGCGTAAATAAGCAAAGCAGTTACTTCTCCGAATGAACGCGTCTTTACCTCAAAACGATGTCCGCACATCGTTTTGGGGTAAGACATCTCTATCCGAGGACCGAGTGTTCATCTCGGACACTGGCAGGGACCAGCATGCCGGGTTTGGTTTCCACGGCAGCGGCGAGGGCCCCACAGTGCACTGGCCCTGGAAATGGCGCAAACACAAACCGCAGTATAAGTGTATGTGTGCGCATGCGAATGTGTGAGACGTGTGCAGTGCCCACCTCTACACTTGGAGGGAGGCTTCACACACGCACGCATACCCACACGTGCTCCCACACACACACACACACACACACACACACACACACACACACACACACACACACACACACACACACACACACACTCACACACGCCTTGGCTCTGCTCTCTCCCTGGGTGGTCTGTGCTGCAAATGTTTATGGTCTAAACCAAGCTAATCCAACTGGCTTGTTTCAGTGAATTTAGAATGATTTACAAGATGCAGCGACAGGGCCAAGGAGGGAGAGGAAATCAGAGGAAGTCTTAGGGCTCCTTTTCAAGTCACTGTGTGATTAGACCTGTACAACTGTCTCTGGGTCTGGTCACATGCCTCTCTCCATCTGGCTGAGTCGCACAACTGTAGCCTTTGATTTTGGGTGTTTATTCATTTTTCCCATTCATCACTCAGATGGATGTGTGTATTTGTTACCAGGTTAGCTTTCCTCAGACAATGAGCAAAATGAATAGGATCAGTGGGGTTTCAGTGTCATGCGATTCCCCTTAACCCCATGCACTCCCTTTTCCGTTCTTTCAATTCTCCCACAAAATAAATTAAAAAAAAGTTTGTATTATTTTGTTTGCCAAGAGGCTGCTTTTGTAATTGTAATGTATGTAACTGCATCCTATTCCTGGAGAGAAGTTGCAAGGTTATGAGACAGAGAAAAGATATGGGAAGAGATTGATTAAGGGACCATCCACAGGACAACAACTCAAGAGATTATGTAACAAAAAAAATAGGCTGTGTAGATGAGCAACGCATACACTGAGAAACTATAAAGGGAGGAAGCGAGGACCTGAGCCATGTTCTAAAATAATATGCCGACATGTAATTTCAAATCCCATGAAAAATGAAGCATATGATTTACTTTTTTACGTGTGAGAACATTTTGTCCCAATCAGTATTACAAGGCCTTGTGTTCTGATCCTCTCTTCCTGATATAGACACATCCCTGTCTACGCTGGGAATGTTTTCTTTCTTTCTTATAAGGAGAAAAAAGTACACCATCCTCCTTGTTAGCCTTTTGTGGAATTCACCAAAAAAAAAAAAAAAAAAGAAAGAAAAACCTTGAAATCTTGTCAAGTGAGCGTTCAATGACACCAGTCCGGTTCTCCTGTTTAGTTATGTGCAATGTCTTGCACACATCAGCTCCCTGTGGTTAACCAGTCAAGCAGTAATTTCTGTGAGTGTCAGTGGTTTGGTTTGACTTTTATTGCAGCTTTGCTTTTTTTTTTTTTTTTTTTTTTTTTTTTTGCCAGATCCCTGTTTTTTATGGAGCGAGAGATGCCACCTGAACACTGACAACACCTTGTAAACCAGGCGGATAAACAGAAAAATGTAGAGGGGTCTTTTGTTGCTTGAACACAGGGAAAGCAGTGATCTGTTAGATGGAACCACTATAATTTACTGTGAGCACATTTATTACACATCTATATTTGACAGTGAATAATTTCAGTGTTGAAAATATTTATCAGAAACAGCTGAAATAATTAAAACTGGCACGTATATTCACATGGCTAGCACGTTTCTGTATTCTGCAACATAATACTATAATACTACTGTATATTATTAAAAAATAAATAAATAAAATGGGTATGTAGACCACTTCTGTTCCTAATGCAGCGTTACAACTTGAAAGTAACAATTTTACTATGAAACTTTGAAGTTGCCCTTTTAAAGTCAAGGCAAATCCATTTACCCTGACTTCATGCAGAGGTAGCTTCCCCCTCATAGCTTGAGGGCTGTGAGTTGCTATGTCCTCCTCCGAAATGTATCTTTACAACCATAAGCCAGGCAAAACAACTAAAGTAACTCAGTAGCTGCTGCCATAACCATTGTCTCTTCACCTTTTTTCCTTGCTTGGACCAAATGTATAGAACCACACCTTTGAAAATACAGGAATAATCTCAGAAAGTTGACAAAAGCTTGTCAGGCCCAGTAGGCTTTCATTTTTTTCTTTCAGTTTTAATAATACTGTATCAATAACTGTACAAACATGTAGAATCATGTAAAATCTAATCATGATACGAATACAAGATACAGCTGATGCATGTCGCACTGCAGTTTAACAATGGATATAAATCAAAACAAAGAGACATAAAACAGTAGTAGCGCACCAAGCTCTAAGAGAAGAAATTAAAGACCAGGTGTTCAGTTTGCGAGAGAAAAAAGATGAGGACATGTGCTCAGTGCATCATCTCCCAGCAGCCTAGGCCCATAGCAGCATAACTATGGCATGCCCTAACAAAAAGGAAAGTCTTCCTCACCTTAAAAGTAGAGCGGGTGCCTGCCTCCTGAACCCGATGTAGGAGGAGAGGGGCCTCGTAGCTGAAGGCTCTACCTCCCATTTTACTCTAGAAACTCTAGGAACCAAAAGTAAGTCTGAAGTTTGAGATCAAAGTGATCTGCTGCGATGATATGGTACTATGAGGTCTTTGAGACGCAATGACGCTAGACCTTCACAGGGCTTGTATGCTTGTAAGGAGGAGGACTTTAAACAATTGTCTGTATTTTATAGGATGCCAATGCAGACAGAGTCAGTAATGAATTACAGTAAATCAGCGTGGAATACAAAAAAGCATGAATTAACTTTTCAGGATCATTCTGATATGATATGTGTTACACTGTGAAAGAAAGCTTTGTTTTGAGTTTAAGAGTAGTAAGTTACAGTAGCTAGTTCATCTTGTTTCATAGATAAGTCCATGTCATCTGCATAGGAATGGAAACATATGCAGTGTTTCCTAATAATATTGCCTAAGGGAAGTTTGAATATTGTGAAAAGTATTGGTCCTAGCACAGAACCCTGTGGAGCCCCGTAACTTACTTTCATTGAGTGGAAGAAGAATTGTTGACATTTTCAAACTGGAATCTGAAAAGTAGGATTCAAACCAATTTAGTGTATTTTTTCAAAAATCTTTTATCTTGACCACACTTTCAAGTTCGTAAACTTCTCATTGCAACACCAACTCCATTGCTTATGCTACTGCATTCTTTCCTATTTTTGTTACTCATTCAGACTCTACTTCATACAAATTTAAGTCTGCGATGCAGTGCGGCTCTCAGACATCCAGCCAAGCAGCGTTGCTATTTGAGCAGTCAGCATTCAAATTGCTTTTTCTTCTGAGATTCTACTCTTTAGTGTTCAGTATTATGACAGGCAGGCAACAACAGACTCTCAAGCTGGTGTGTCTCTTTGTCTTATTTCTCTCTCTCCTACTTCTCCCCGTTCTCTTGCTCGCCTGGTTTCGAGTAAGCAGTAACGAGCAGTCAAGCTCATCTCCTGGCCAGAGCAAACAAAACCAAAGCCACATTCCCCAAGCTCAATTTGCTGTTACGTCTCAGCTCTGTGAATTGGGAGTTTTCAAGCTTGAAGTCTGGAGGAGTAGCTGGGTGGCTTCTGGCTGCTAATCTGCTCACACCAGTTTTGTTGTGCGTGAACCTTGGGCACTGCTTTTACTACAGCCAAAAGGAAAAAAATACAATATATTTATATCTCTCTCTCTTGTATTTGTTTCATAATAATGAATCATCCTCGTAAATATTATCCTCATAGGTCATAGTTTAGCTGGTTAGTATTGGAAATGAATTAAGCGAGGAAACTTTTTAAAGAAATCTTTGAGATGTGACATCTCGTTTTTGAGGGGGTCCAGTATAGAAACATGATACAACACAACATATCAATTGCAGTACAACAGACGCAATCACATACAGCATGCATGAGGCTCTCGACCACCAACTCACCTACACTTCGTACCCGCAAACCCACCGTACCCCCACAAAATTAATAAATATAAATACTACAAAGCATTGTGTTATGATAAATTATCGTAATAATATGTGTCTTGATATTAAGCAATGACAGTCACAATGATATCAGCAATAATTGAAGTTATATGCAATGTAATGATACTGTATCAGTGAAGAAATACATAAAGTTAAAAAGCATCAGCAGCTATACTACCATTATGCCAACATTACACAGTCATTACATTATTCACAGCATGAGGGTCTGTTTTTATCTTTAATTTCTTCCCTGGTCAGTGTATCGAAGTTAGACTCTAACCTCATACCAAAATTTACTAAGATGTGTGAATAATGTTTTAGGGTGGATTTGGTGAGAACAAACAAAAAGAACAAATCAAATGTGTATTTCTCCTAATGCAATTAAAGATTTTGCATTTACATTTTGCTTGTTCCAGTTCTTATGAATTGGAGCGGTATTTTATGAGAATTTTATTTTATTTTTTTTTATCACATAATGAAAATTATCAAAAGCATACGACCTGATACGCTGACCTGCCTCTTCTCCTCTTCTCTCCTCCAGGAACCATGCGTCGGAGGAAGTAGTTTCCCGCACGGCTGTATTTCAGCGAGGCACCCAGGTGTCATCATTCAATGCTAGCTGTTAGCCTGTTTAAAGCCGCGGCCGTCAGAAGAATTCAGAGACTAATTTAATTTGTGTCACTGTGACTCCTCTCATTGATTGCCTGGTCTGCCGAGGACGTGTCCGGTTGGTTGTCAGCGGTCTCTGAAGACAAGTTATCTTTGGCTCCTCTGTGCTAATCGTTAGCCAAGTGCTAACAACAGTGACAGCAACTAACTTACATGCGTCCACCGCCGCTGTCATTTCAAGGCAGCCGATCAACAGGGACTCTGACGGGTATGTTAACGTTCAGTATTCAGTATTCAGTATTTCAGCTGCTTTAGACTAACTAGAGCACCATTTTAAAGATATGATGTGAATTCCGTCAGCGGCGTATGTGACCATTTGCCAGTTTGTTCAGTAAAGGTGATGCTGCTTGTGTTGATGACATAACAGACTTTGACATTTTCAAGAAATTAACGTCATATGTCAGTTAACGGCATCGTTATATGTGTCAAATATGCAAAAAGTGACCTTGCTCGATCCACGTGATTATTTGAGTCCGCGCGTCTCTTCTTAATATACCCAGCTGGAAAGTACAAAATCATGTCTGCAACATTTGCACGTGCAGACGGTATGATGTAGTATTTATGAATGAAGCCTGGGCAGGTTTGAAGTTGTCCATATGAAGAGTGAGAAACTGGAAGAACAAAAAAAGAATCAGATTCAGGTTTATTTGTCATGTGCAGGAACATGTTGTTAACAGTGCAAGGAAATGCTGTGGATGAGAGAACTGATCAGCTCGCCCATTGATAGTGAGAGCAGAGTAATACAAAATACTGATAATAAAGAACAGTATAGTGCTAAAGTTTAAAGCAAAAAGTACGCAAATGACAGAATTTACAGCATAAACTTAAAATAGAAGAAAGGTGACAGATGGAAGTGGCAGTTATGTTGCACATTGTGCTGCAGCGGCAGACAGGGTGTATGTGTGTTGTGGGTCTGATGGCCTGACATATGGTAGGAACTCCTGTACCGACTTTCAGACAGTAACATGGAGATCAGGCTGCACACGGGGTGGCTGTGGTTCCTGATTATGCTCTGTGCCTGCCGTAGACACCTTCATTTCCAATAAATGTCTTGAATGGATGGTAGAGTGTTTCCAGTGATGTAATGTGCCGTTTCCAACATCCTCTGTTTGTGTGGATGTTAGGGTTCTCATTTTAAGTAAGAAAAACAGTTTGTATGAGTTGAGGTTTGTATAATAACTGCAAAAATCAAAGTAATCCATAAAGATATTATGCCTAGTCATTCAGAATATGTAATATATAGTATACCAAAGCCTGTATTATTTATTCAGTTTTGTGTTTATTACAGTAGTAGTAGTAGTAAACTGCACACACATCTAGTCATTTAGCATCATTGATGAATCTTTTTATGCAGTTATGTTAGTGTTCTTTATCATTTCCTTTTCTGTAAGTTGTCAAAAAAATGTGGAAATGTCTTCAAACATCTGATTGCGAGACATAAACAAAAACGGCACATGCTCGCATTTTAGAAGAAGAAAATATTATCAAAGCACTCAGTAAAATAAATCCACTTTAACATAGCCTACTGACTAATGACTCCAATTGCACGTAGAGACCATGTGTATGTATAAAATACTTATTGCCCAACATTTAGGAGCGATGAGCATGAATTTATTACCAGATCATCCTATTTTATTTTTTATTAAGTCAAAAGAAGATTTTTCACCACTGAAAGAGTCACTTTTTCTGTCTATTTTCCATGTGCTCTCCCACAAGTATTTTCTATCAATATAACTTTTTTGTCTGCCTTCCTTTGTTCGCTCCTTCTCCCTCAGTGATCCCCAGCAGATATCATGGAGCTACAGGCGGTGTTGATGGCGGCTGGCGGGGGTTCACGTATGACTGATCTTACATACAGTACCCCCAAACCAATGCTGCCTGTCGGCAACAAGCCGCTTATGTGGTATCCCCTCAACCTGCTGGAGAGGGTGGGCTTTGAAGGTGAGAGTTTTCATTACACTGATAATGTTGCTTTAGCAGGACCCCCAACTACAACTGCTACACATGCCACAACTAATGCAACAACTATTACTGAATAGTATGAGTACTCTTTTTCATGTAGCTAATATGTTTATGAGTTATGTAAAAGTCAAATTTAAAAATGACAGTACACTACTTTATTTATGCTGCCTGATCATAACAATTCACAGGGCTATTTATGCAAGTCCATTCAAAGCTTGATTGACATCTCACACATTTTCTCTTTATTTTGTCGTAATAATAAATTCAAAAATAATTAAATGTGCAACAGTTATAGAGAAAATGTTTTGCAAGCCAGGTCTAAGATTTCCTCCTCAGACCTTAAAACTAATTGAATTTGATGTTAGTGGCTGCATGGTGAGGTGTGTGTGCCTCCTGCCCATACAGCAGACACTGCTGGTTTCCAAATGAAATGTACGGAGAAAAAAATGCAGCCAGTAAGTTTATGTGACCCACTTGGAAAGTCTGGAACAAAATGTGGAAAAAGCACTTTTTAAGAAGAACGATTCACCTCCCACTTAAACTCAAAGACTCGGCTTAAACAGCTTATCATTTTATACTGCAGTGTATAAATCTGAGATACAGATGTATATTGTTACATTTGATGCCTTTGCTTTCATATAATGATACGGGCGAGTATTTTCATTGGAGTAAAAATGTAAGATAACCTTGTCTACTGTAACAACAAAATAAGAAGAATGTATTTCTGACATCACTGGTTCATCATTGTTATAACCATAGCTCTTACTACGATCATATTTTCTGTTTTGATGGATAAAGTGCAAAACTGAATGTTACAGTTTGGTAACATTTAACCTACTCAAGGGGCTGTTGACAAACCAAACTAGCTCCTGCTTTTATGCTGAAAGAATAAATTTGAATGTTTTTACCACAAGTGCAAAAAATGTATAAAATAAAAAGAATCTGTTTTTCAAGTTTCATTTCTTTTCTTTTTTTAAAGTTCATGACTTAAAATTATATTGTACTCAAGCTCAGCGATTGTTTTGCTGTTAAGTTCTACAAAAAGATGCGTGTAGAAATTTTCCCCTAGCAACACTGTTATGCTCATTTTGCTGCATAAAACGTATTGAATTTAATTTGGACTGTTTCCTTCCAGTCAAACTTTCACCAGCTTGTCAGCACATTATCAGACGTTGTCAGGTGTGCATTTCCTGTCTCGATTTACAGTCCAGATTTCTGACTCTTGTGCTGCAGCATGCAGCGGGGTCCATAAATCCCGGGCTTATAAAGGGACGTTCTGGCCAGTAAACTGGACTGCTCATTATAAAAGCCTGTTGTTCCTCACTCGTCTAAATAAAACTTGCCTTCTATACATAATCATCTTGTGTGGCCAGCAGTTTACAGTGCGCAGCCTGCTAGCCAAAGCTGCGCAATTACATTTTACTAGGCTGACACAGCTAGAGTGAACAAATGCCCAGTAGAAAACCATTTTATGCAGACAAGGCTAATTAAACCAGACGGACTCTGCAATGTTTTAGATTCATCAAGTGGTTCAGTAATGTTACTAGAAACCTTATAATAAGCAGAGCAGCGGTCCTAGCTTGATTTGAAGTTCACAGTGTATTACTGTCAAGTAGGCATGTCCTGTGGTTAGTCTGGAGGACTTTGATCCACCTGATGGATACTTGTGCTTTGTGAACCGTGTTTGCAGAGGTGATAGTGATCACCACCAAAGAAGTCCAAAAGATGATGAGCACAGATCCCAAGATGAAGCTGGACGTGAAGATGAAGCTGGACGTGGTTTGTATCCAGGAAGATGGAGACATGGGCACCGCTGACGCTCTCAGGCACATCCAGCAGAAGATCAAGGTGTGTGTGTGTGTTTCTGTTCACGTCGTTCAAAGCCCTGAAGTATTCCAGCGTTAATGATGTTTGAACATGGCTTCACTGTGTGGTCTCCAAATGCTTGATACACCCACTGATACCAGCTAGCACTCTTTAAGCCGGTGTTTTTGTAAAAGGCGGTTTTTGCCATCATGACCGCTCTGAAATAAATCGCAGTAAGGCTGGAGGTAGAGTAGACAAATGACAAAGATTGCGGGGGGAACCTTAGGTGGGTGTATGAACTGCAGGGTGACCATTGATCCATGACTTTTCCTCCTCCGGATGGCCAAGGCTGCCGAAGTGCCTCATTTCATCTTTTTAAAACACACACAAACATTCAAACACACACACACATGCACACATGCTGTCCTGGTATCCATGACCCCCAACTCCAATTTCCAGACCCCCCTCTGTATCCTGCCTGCTGATCCCTCCATCCCTCCCTTCATCCGATTCACTCTAAACAGATGAGGTCACGGCTAAGACACAAAACTCCGTGTGCTGCCAGTTTACCCGGTGCACCATTTATTCTGGTGCAGAAGTCATGCACATCTGTGCAACATTTGTGTTTGGGTATGTTAGGGTATATGATGTCCCTCTGTATACGCCATGGTTCCGACCGGCCTCCTGTGACCATGAAGACATGTTTGTATAAGGTTGTGTGTAGTTTGGAACCGATGATGTATTTCAAAAGCAATTGTTCTTGTTTATTTTTTGACCGTCAAGGATTTTTAATGCATTTTGCACATTATATATAATTTTAATAGTCACTATATATTTTTTTTCTGCGTTTCTGAATGAATTTAACGTTTTCAACAAACTGCGATTAAGACATGAATTAGCTGCAGCTGAGAAGTTAATAAATCCAAACTTGCCAAATCTTTTAAGGAGGCGATCGCAATTCAAAAACTATATAAATGTGTTTCTATTTGCGATATAACTGGTAAACAAGGTTAGTTATGTCCACTTTCTGACTGAGACGGTCGTTGTAGATGCAGTTGTTGGAAATGCACTGCCAGTCAAAAGTTTGGACACAACTTCTCATTGAACGTATTGATGATGAGACGACAACGTACATTTTGCCATCCAATATTAACTCATGCATCCAAAATTGGTTTCGTCATCATTAAAGACAGAATCAATTTTCGTATTTTCTTTAATTTTTTTTTTTATCATGTGTGGATCCTAAGAGTAAAAATTGAATCATATTCCAACCAATGATATGTTACCACAGAACCATTTGGGATGTCTTATTTTTTTAAAGGGAAGGCACTTTGTGTTTTGATGAATCATCTACCACAGGGCAACTTCGAACAATTATATTAACAATTCATATGACGCCACAAGCGAGTGCCAAAGAGGAGCACGTCTAGCCAAAGTCTGAGGATCGCGGAAAGCTAGCAAGCAGTGTGCCGCCATCTACGTAGCGTGTCAGGATTTTTCATAAAAATGTGCGTGACAAAGGAACCCCTTAGAAGTGGTCATCTTCATATATTAAACACATCCTTAGCTCCTCACGGGACACTTATTGGTCCGCACCCCAGTGGGTCGTTCAAAAGTGCATGCTTGAAGCCTGGCAAGATGGAGTGTTACGTGTTGTGTGATCTTGCGATTTTTACAAATCTCGCAGAAATCCGACCGCCTCAGACGGCCTCTGTTCAGAAATGTCTGAAATGCATTTCTAGATACCTCCTCTATTTAGAGTGCACCACATCAAACATCCATTTGTCCCACCACTATGACTCATTACATTCTCCAGAACAAGATTAATCAAACCTTCTTTTGATTTTTCAGAGACTTAAACTTTATATTTGTTTGGACAAGTTTAATGTTTTTCCTTTGACGTTTGAATGGGTCTGTAAATTCCTGTTATTCTCTTTGCTAAAGATTTCTTTAATAAATGCTCGGTATCACCACATTTGCGCATATTGGCACACTTTAAACAGGACTAGCTCCAGCATGCTCCCATTGAGAATCGTTGAGTTCCTAATCCTTTGAGCAGCCAGCGAGATTAGAGGCATCGAGTTACACACATTCACACACTGCAGGGTGATGAGTGAGGGACCGTAACCATGGCCTGCCAAATCCCAGCACGGAGATCGCTCAATCTCTCAGACTGATGCATGAGCACAGTATAGACATACACTTACTCATGTCATTACACAAACACCCTCCCATGTGGGGATTTGGTGTAACCTATCAAACAAAATACTTACAGGATTCAGTGTACTCTCTGGATGAGCAGAGCAGGTCATTGGTCCTTATTACTGAAAAGAGAGATTACAGGCAGCATATTTTATTTTGTTCACTCTTCAAACACCGATGTTACACAAAAGTGGACGGATACGCTGATGAATGCTTAGGTCTTTCACAACGAGCCAAACTAGTGAAAGGAGTACTTTGCATTCACCTCTCGCTTTGTATGCTTAAAGCCTCTTTGACATTTTCATGAGGCTTAATCACCTGGTAGGATGAGTGTATGTGGGCTAAGATAACTATATATACTGTACATCGGGGCTGCTGATTCAGAGGTCCGCCTTTAGTATACATGTGTTTGTCAGCTCGTAAGACTCGAGACAAAAGGTGAGGACGGAGATGAGCAAGGGACGGGGCTGAGGCTTTTCACGAAAGAGACACGGCAAACGTACTTAGCTGAGATTAGACGTCTATTATTTCTTTCCCGGATTTAACAGTCAGACTTCATTTTATTCCGGCGGCAGTATAAAAGTTATTCAGTGCTTTGCCATGAATGCAAAAATGACTGCCTGTATCCGGCAGCACAGTCATACATTCTAAATAAATAGTTAATGGTCTGAACGTGAAGATAGGGAAAGAAGTTGCTGATTAGAAATGTTCAGATGGTATCTGATATTAGCTAAACACCAAAGTGGAGGAAATATAAGAATTGTGTCTTGATTGCCCAGTTGTAATTCATACGTGAACGTCGGCCAAAAACGGTTATCGAATTTCCAAGCAAAAATGGTCCAGTAGCCGTGCGCAATACGAGGCAAATCTGCAGTGGATGAAAATAGTTCAAAATTGTGATTACACTAGGACAAGAAATAGTGACCTGCGCCCACGTTTTCTCTGTGATAACTAACCTGCGACGCCGGCACGCCATCTGATTATCTAAATTGTGTTATGGTCCCAGGACTCCGTCTAATTGGTCAAGTCCATCAAATTGGTTCAAAAAACATGGGTGGTCTTCGTGTTGCTTTTAAAATGAAAATACAGTCGCTTTTCAGTTGTGACGATAAGCTTTTCTTCTCAGTTGCTTTTCTTTGCCCGTCACAAATTTTTTTTTAAAAAAATTGTGTAAATGATAGCGTAAGGGTCAGGTTAAAAAGAGAACAGACAAAAAAACAGAAACGCAAAAGCTTCAAAAATCACCATGCATTTTTTTTCTTTTTATTCAGAATATGCAGACAATACAAGATTCCCAAATGCTACCAAACAAATTCCTCGCACAACACAATACAGAGATGAAAACCTGACGAAGCGAACAACAACAGAAAAAAAATGAATGACACATTCAAAAAGGAGTAGGATGAAGCGCATGCAAACAAAGCTTCCTTAAAGTGGGCCAAGATTGTGTAAGCAGCGGTTTCTGACTGAAGTTAGCCACCACTAAGTATGTTGATCTGTAATTTTTTTTGTTTTTTTTTTTGGTGTGTCTGTGCGTGTGTCTACATCAGTGTGTGTGGTCCTGACCTGTCCAGTGATCTTGGCTGTTGAAAGGCCAGAGTGTCTCTGTCTCTCCAGCTGACTTCACTCTGCTGTCGCCTCTGAGTGTGTGCTTGCGTGCGTGTGCGCGCACTCTGCAAGCAAGTT
Source organism: Mugil cephalus (assembly GCF_022458985.1). NCBI lineage: Eukaryota > Metazoa > Chordata > Actinopteri > Mugiliformes > Mugilidae > Mugil > Mugil cephalus. The sequence continues at coordinate 16,600,190 of NC_061776.1, forward strand.
TTTTTTTTTTTTTTTGTCCATCTACGTGTGTGACTGTTTGTGTGTGCGTGCGCGTCCGTGCACGCATACTTTTGTGCTCTGTTTCTGAACATGTGTGCGAGCTTGTCAGTGTGTGATAGGCAGAGAAGAGGGTTGAAAGATCTCGGTGTCTCGGTGTCAGTAGATCTCCTGCAGACACCTCCAGCTTTGTCGTGGCAGCTTCCTGTCGCCAGGTCCAGACCAGGTTACGATGGGAGTTAAATCTAGGTCAACTGCATGACCCTTGATCCCACTCATGGCCCCACCTCCACCACCACCACCACCACCACCACAACATGCACACAACTGTGCTCACCTTAACATTATCTGCAATTCCTACAGTTAGCAACTTCAAGTGATTTCTTCAATCCTTTGTTGCATTTCAGTGTGTTAATATTCATTATTAAATTTTTGAGCAGGCTTAAACCAAGTCAGTTCAAAAAGCAGTTTGAAGAAGGCTTTCCATTTACCACTCATATTTCCCACCCAACAAATTCTTAGAAACAGATTTTAAAAACATACTTGTCTTTACTTGATTTGTTGTGTTTGTTTGGTCAAAGACAGTGCGTATCAATCAACAGTGGCTAAACGTACATGTATAAAAAAAATGTAAATACGCCCATGTTGGCAGAGTTGCTAGTTTTCAGCTGCAGTCCCGGGGACAGATGTTAAAGCCAGGTAAAAGAATAAAACGATAAAATAATAAAATAAAATATAAAATATATAAAATAAATAAACTAACAAGGTAAAATATAGCAGAATATAATGGTCAAGATGCACAGTGTGTAGGATAGAAAATAGAGTGAGAGTAAAGAAGTGCTGGAAAGATACAAATGCCAGGAGAGGAAAAAGAGAAAAAAAATATAGGGGCTGTTCAGGTACATTACAGTTCAAGCGATACAAAGTACAGGTGGACAAGCAGGCAGACACTCAGTGAAAATATCACTTACACACACACACACACACACACACACACACACACACTATACAGAACATATTAACTTGTGTATGACTTGTTTTCAGTACCTGCTGTTAGTTCCTTCTGCAGCAAGAGCAGGAATTAAACTTCGCTGGTAACTTCTGTTCAGTTGTCTACAGCGTGATTTTAGACCTAAGTTCTGAGAGATGTTGGTGGTTTTCCTCTCATGAACATGCAACATTTCTATTGCGTTAAGGTCAGGACTTTGACATGGCCGTTCCAAACATTAATTTTGTTTATCGTTTTCCAGAACGACTTGTGCACTTGGGGTCGTTGTCTCTCTACATGACTCAGTTTCTCTTAAGGTTCAGCTTTGGTGTAATTCAGTATTTATTGGACCATCAGTCGCTGCGTTTCCATTACCCCTAGAAATGCACAAAACCTAAATATAGCAATAAAAAACTATCAATGGAAACGACTACAATTCGAAAAACAATTCGAAAAAAAGTGCACTAGAATTTCAGAACTTTCAGAAGTATCGCTTTTATTTTGCGTAAAACTTGGGTCGAAATGCCCAGATGCAGCCCAGTAGTTTTCTGGCTTGTCCACGTGATGTTTAGCAAGCTGCAAGCTGGTTAGAAATTCTGGTTTTGGAGATCAGTGGCCTTGTCGTTGCCACTCTGACATATACACCAACAACACACGAGTCTCATCACATTGATTGGAAACACTTCTGAACAGATGGACTCTGATTTGGTCTTGAAATGAACTTACTTTTGCACCTCTCTGATATGTAATATTGACTAATTTTCCTGAATAATCAAATGGCAAGGTTTATTATTATTTTTGTTTAATTTGTTCATTGTGTTTTTTTATCCATTGTACTTGGGCTCGACCTCGGCATTAGCAGCGAAAAGTTGGTCTGGGGTCTCTCCATGGGAAATGATTATGCCCCAGACCAATCACGATATTTGGCCAAGCTGTTAGCAGTGTTGGACAGAGGAGTCTTACACAGCATCTTAGCGCCGTGGAGTTGAATTTATTTACAACACAATGATTGGTTGCATCTTTTGGTTTGCATTGCTTGACACATGCCCCATAATAAAATCCAGCTGTCACGTTACCAGGCATGTACACTGATAAGAATTGAGTCTGGTTATACCAGGCTTTATGTAAAAAATATAAATTACCATTGAACTGGTTGCTTCAAACCAGAATAGACCACATATTTAGGAGGAAAATCAAGAAAAAGAGGCTTGACACAGCGTCATAGATGACAAGGCAGAAACCATTCATATTTCAAGGAGTTAAATGACAGGGAATAAATTTACAGAACGATGGACACTTTTTTAGACATTATACGCTATATTAGACCAAATTCAGCCTAAGAGAATGATTTTAGAAAGTGGTGAAGAATTCCACCAGGTTGCGCTCAGGTTACAGTGAAACATGCAGGTGGGTGCGACCTTCCTTTCTTTTAAGTGGTGTAGGCGAACTTGCATTTTTCTGAAACTTTGAGCTTTGAGCCTTCGACAGTAGTTGTAGATTCGTCACCCGTACTTTTAATCCTGCTCCCATCCCTCTCACTGTTGCTTCTCCTTCGCAGACAGAGTAAAGACGTCTCTGTCATTAAGGCTGCTGCTGCTAATGGTGGGATTAGCTGCTACGCTGACAGCCTTCAACACAGGACAGGCCGTTTGGATACCGCACACAGACACACTAATGTGGGCGACAACCGCATGTCCAGCCGAAGTGACTGATGGAGATTTTGCTCTCGGTTTTGTTGACGGTAGAGGAAGTGGTGTGTCTGTAGAAAACAACCCCTTGATTGATTTGATTTCAAATCAAACACCAAGATGCTTGTTTTCCTCTCGATGCGAGAGCAGTGCTGTGCGGGGCTCAGGCTCTGCCGGCCTTGCTCTTTGTTCTGTGTAGAAGAGGAGGGTAGGAAGTTATGTGAAATTTCGTCAGTTTCTGCCGGGAGCATGTTGCGATGAAAGGACATACGAGCCGGGCTTAGATGTAAACAGCGTTCATTCATTTTTAGCACTTACCTTTTTCAGAGATATGATCGCTCATGCGAGCTGCAATGTACACACATCAGATGTATCATTTGTCAAGTGCTTGAATGGTGCTTTAAACAATAAATGGAAAAACACGACCGTGGTGCCAAGGAGTTAAACGTGATGTATGTTTCTTGGGCACCTCCCTGCTGCAGGTTGATACAACATTTACAGATCCTGATAACACCAAGTCTAAAACTTTGAAATAATGTATATGCTCGCTAAACCACACAATTGTACCAATCAAATATGAGAAGAATTTCCAGTTTCCACCACATTTTGTCGAAATTATAAGGGAAAGAAATCTAAATTGTGACATATTGTAAATAGTCATTGTTGCAGCAGAAAGGCAGATCTCTGTTGTACCGATAAGGCATAACATTATGACCAAGTTCCTAATATTGTGTTGGTCTCCTACTTTGGGTCCTATGGTTCCAGGGGAGGGGCTTCTATGCCATGGTTCACCCCACAGATCTAGGTACAGAGGCCAGGTCAACACCTTGTGCTGTTTTTTTAAGTTGTTCCTAAACCATTTTCCAAGATGATGTGTTATTTTCTTCTCCTGTTAGTGGTTTTAATGTTGCGGCTGATCTGTGTATGTCGCTTAAAGGTGACCGCTTACTTTAGAGCGGCAGAATTGGGACAGTTCAGGAGAAACTGACATTCTTGTCCAAAAGCAATGCCGCAAATCAGCATTTCTTTCTTTCCGAGTTCAAGTCGCGTTAACACCTCGACAATAAAGCCTAGAGACGTATGTGTTTTTTTTTTTTTCCTCTCTCACTCTTTTTGTGTTTACGTCTGTCTCAGAATCCTCCTCAGTGAGACTCTTTCTGTCGTGTTGGAAAGATCCGCAAACCTCATGGCGTGACGTGTTGATGGGGAGAAAATAAGACACACGTTTATATATAGCTTGCGTAAGCTTCATGGCTCTTTAAAGAGAGCATTGCATGCATTTCAATGCCATTGTGTTGCTTTCTGTGTGTGAGTGGGCGACTTCGGGAATGTCTTTAAAATGACAGGGGGTGAGGACATCCAAATTAGAGCACAAGTCAGAAAGTGCTAAACTTAGTGAGGCAACCAGTATCATCAAGCCACATCAGAGCCGTGCAGATATTGCACGATGAAAGAAATAGACAAGCTTGAATACTTCATTGTGTCTCTGTCTCCAACCTTTCTCTTCAGACGGACATCCTGGTGGTGAGCTGTGACCTGATAACGGACGTGGCGCTTCACGAGGTGGTCGATCTGTTCAGGGCCCACAATGCAACGCTGGCCATGCTAATGAGCAAAAGCCACGAATTCACAGAGACGGTCCCAGGACAGAAGGGCAAGAAAAAGACGGGTAAGAGGAAAATAAATCAGTGTAGATATAGAAGAAGACGAGACTATTGTGCGATATGATTCCTGCGCACGTAATATGTTACAAATGCTCTTACAGTGCATTTTTAAAATGTTTTTGTGCAGCCATAAATGACAAATACAGTGTAATACCTTTGAATAACTGTAGAAAATGATCACACATTGTTAGATTTTGTGACGTTTATGTTAATATTTATTTCATTATTTTGTGTTTTTCTTTTCCAGCTGAGCAGAGGGACTTTGTTGGTGTTGATCAGTCAGGGAAGAGGCTGCTCTTCATGGCCAATGAGGCAGATCTGGAGGACGGGTTGTCGGTTAGGAAGTCCATCATGAGGAAGTAAGTCTAAAAAAATATATATATATTAACTACAAATGTTACACTTTTACTCATTTTTGAATTGTTTTAGTCCATGGCTGATCCACCTGTTGTTTTTCTGCGTGTGGCTCAGTCTGCGTACCGAGCTTTGGCTCCATCTGCAAGAATAATATGCTTCCACCTGATTGAAATTATTCTGATTAGAGCTTTTTTTGGCATGTGGTTGTTGTTCACTGTGGAGCAATGAATTTGGCAGAAGTATAACAGAACATTTTTTTTTTCCCCCGTCTTTATTGACTAAATATATCCAGTAGAAATAGAAGAAGATCACCAAGAGAGATCAAAACTGACCCACATTGCCCCGGCAAATGATGTTTATCCCATGTGGGCCAACCCGCCACAGAAAGAATGTGTTTATTCTAACCAGTGGTGAGAAATAATAGTATCAAGTGTTTATGCAGTTATTAGGTGCTGATATTTACTCCTCCTTTATTCCTTCCTATCGGGCTAGTCGCTATTGTAATACTATTAATAATACTAACACAAGCACATGTTTATCCAGTGGTAAATACCTGTGTATTGTGTCTGTGGTGTAACAGATATAGGTTTCTCTGTGTGTTTTATAGTGAAGATTCTTCTGTGGGTGTGTGGGATTTTTTTTTTTTTTTTTTTAGTTACAGGAAGAGTATTCTAGGTAGGTTTTCGTCCTAAAATGCATGTATGTGTGAGAGCGGGTGTTTTGGGAGCTCGTAAATACTTCATGGAGCCAAAGCCACTGTAAATTCTGGCCAATAAGAGGGGGGCCGGAGCAGCTGCTCCCATGCTTGCCTGCACAGGGAAGTCTCAAGCCACACACACACACACAGTTAGACACACATATATGTGTATATATATATATACACACACACACTTTTTTTCCACACACAGACAAATGCTTATATGAACACACACAGTGACACATAACACAGCCTCGAGGCGGACACTGATGGAGAGAAAGCAGTCGCACGTTGTCACTGTGTTATGGAAACACATTGAGCCCGCGGCTAAACATTTACAGCGTGGATATTAAGACGTACAACTGTTAAATCACCTCCGATCATTTATACGCTCGCGTGTCACACAACCGCACAAAACAGATATAAAACGTTCTCAACATACGGCCTTTATTTCCTAAGGTAGTAACAGGAGAAATCCCTGAGTTATGGATTTCTATAACCCACCAGTAGGTAGTTTAACAGGATCGGACTGTTTTGAACATCAGTTCAGTCCATCCAGGGAAAAATCTTACTCCCAATAGCGATGCATTGTTCGCATACCGAGCCTCATTTGTGAAACATTTTCTCACATTTATATTAACATGAACCCTTGTTCCTGTTTTTTTTTCTCTCTGCTATATTTTCTCTTCATTCATTATTTCCGCCACCTCCCCTCCATGTTCTGTGCAACCCTCCACTCAACCCTTTATTCTTCCATACTTCCATCCTTGTTCAACCTCAACTCCTCCGTTGGTTTTTTCCCTCTTCCCTCCTCTATGGTTTCCACATGGTTGAGGTGTGTTGGCTCAAAACATTCTGCACATGTGCCATAATTTAACCTGGAAATCGCTTAAACGGTGTGAAAGGACTCCAGCAGAGCTTCCCCTCCTGCGTTCGCGGCCCCACCTGTCGGAATCTCCTGGACGGAGGCCTGGAGAAATTGTTGACCTGGTATTAATATGCGGATTTGAAACGTGAATTATTCATGTGGCAGGAAAGATCCAAGCAAAAGCGCTGAGGTTTTCCATATACTTTACTGTCTTGGTTTTTTTTAAGATGGAATCATAACAATGACGGATTGCAGGCCAGCTGAGGAAGCTTAGATCAGATTTTTGAGAAGTATATATTTACTGCAGTGACCTTTAAGATATTGGACCAAAGTTAGTTGCATCTGTTAGCAATGATGGCGCTAGACAGCAGGGCTTAAACCCAATCAACACAAGTGTATCAGTGTAACTTCCAAAGACCAAATAACTTCCCTCGCTAAGTACAATGAAAGGTCACTATACATGGATGCAACAACTAATTTCAAATACTTTTACTCCTTAAGGTGAGCTAGTGCTGCGCTCTGTGTTCCATACCGTGCACGAAAGGTAACAATAAACTCTTTAGGCCTACAAAGACAGGAGACATAAAGTTAAAAATTTAGTATCCGTATCCTTTAGGATTTTGCTTATATTCCAGTTCCTTTTTATGGACTTGTTTTTATGGGTTAATTTGACTTATGGATAATTATTTACTTGATCACTCTTATGTAAGTACTTGTGAATGGCTTGGCAGACTGGTAGGATAAAGCTGTCGGCATATGTGGCAGCCTGGTTCTCATTTTCATTTAATTTCCTCAACCGGAGTTCAGCATTTGTGATGCTTAAAAAATTAACAAAAAAAAAATTAAAAAGTATTTTTATAATTGATTAATTGCAGTTTACTTAACAACAGTATGCAAACACACGCTGGCTGCAGCTTCTCAAATGTGAAACTCTCATTTAACTATTTCTTGCGTATCTTATTGTATTCTGAATGTGCGCTGCTCTCGGTTTTACAGGCCAAACTATAAACACACGGTTGTGTCTTCCTCTACGATCACATACCAAGTGTGAGTGTGCAGAGCTTTGATTGAGAGAAGCCTGAATACACCAGCAGGTTCGTGCACACTTCAGGCTTATGACACAACTATGTGAAGCAGCTCTATTAAGTACACATCTATTAGGTTAGTATTAAGGGAATCACACAAATGTAGTTTTGGATGCAACAGTTCAATGCCCTAAATTAGTTGTAAGCCCTTCAGCCCCGCTGGCTCTGTAGTGAAAACCTGCCTAATGAGGGTATTAACAGTCATTCTGCTGCGTCTGACTCATCGTCCGCTGTGGGGTTTTAGTTGTAACTAAATAAGACATTATGCCTTGTGTTTGAGAGCGAGTGAGATGTGACTCCTCTCTCCCGCCGAGGACTTTAGTGGTACTTTAGTAGTCAGTCATTAATCCAAGGGTTGAGTCATCCTTGCCTGCAGAGGCACTAAATTCTTGTTCCCCTCGACACAGAGCTGTGCAGCGCTCGCAGTAACCAGAAATCACATGATGCTCATGTTTTGAAAGGCAACATGTTTACCCTTGTTCGGGGAAAGCGAGATGGTTGTAGTTAGATGCTGAAAACAAGTGTGAACCGGTATACTAAAACGAGAGAAAATTAAAAACGGACTGTATATGAAATACATAATTAGGGAAAGGTTAAGGTTTTAATCCGATACCGGCCCCAAACCGGTACACTTGAAACAGTGTCTGTGCTTAAACGGTTTATTTTTAAGGCATTTTGTGACATGCAAGTTGAACAGAACATTAATTTAAATAATATAAATACAACTAAGAGTGTAAAATAAAATTCACAACAAACTCATAATATAAACGGCAGTGTATGAGCTGCTCTCCTCTCTGACGATGCCGGTAACTCCGCCGGCCTGGGGTCTGGCAGGCTATCAAAGACGGCACATGTCTCGGCTTTTAAAAAAAAATCCTATGCGTCAGATGTTTAATCAGATTGTGAGGTGTTACCTCCCTTTCACAATATCGCCCTCAAGCACCTGTTGCCGTTTGCCGAATCTGCATCTTTACAATACAGCCAAACGTTTGACCGTTTCTCCTCAGGCATTTTGAAAGTTCACTTTCATCCACGCGCATGAATTGTCAGGTGTAGCATCGGCGTTTCTTTTCTTTTCTTTTTTTTGTTGTTAGTTGCACTTTACAGATTTTCAGTTAAGTTATTGGAGGGGAAAAGAAGAGAGCTACGAGAGCGGTAATTAAAAATAGAGCAGCACTGAAATGAAGCACGGAAATGTGTGTTGCTTTTCGGTGTGGTTACTGACATTTGCCTCAGCTCCGGTGCCATTACGGTACCCGTCCCAAATGATTAATCGCATATATTTTGGGGAAAACGCATTTTTGTTTAGGGTCCCATTTGTAAGTAACTGTTTAGTTTTATATTAAACTAAAATATAGTTGAGTTTTATACCTTAAAAGAAAAGTTTTGACATCGTCCAAACATTTAAATAGTTAATTATTTAGTTGTAAGGGTTAATTCACAACTCAATAGATTAATGGACCAATTAAAAACTAATTGATGTAGTTTTTTGTTTGGTGTCCAGAGTTCATTATGTGCTAGTCTGAGTCAGAACTGGCTCATCTGCTGTAATATAAGAAGCAGCAGTTGACTGTGAGACATAACTGCTACTGTACCTACTGTACTCACACATTATCCATGCCACACACAGACTCGGCTCACCACAGCCCAGTTATCCCAAGCTCTGTCTCCTGCCCCCCTGCAGGTGCCAAACAGCGATGTCCCGTGCTGGGTGTTCCCATAAATTTCACTTCATGCTCATGATACACACACACACACACACACACACACAGAGGTATACACCTGGGAACGGTTGTGTGAATAAATACATTTGACAAACTGCCACGGAGCATATCTGTACGTGCATGAACATGTGCTTTTATGCTTTTTGAATAAAATGCCTGAACACAGACAAACACACACACACACTCAGTTTGATTTACACTTTTCAGCATCTGGTTTTAAAATATGTGTGACCACGTAATCCTCCTGAGTCAATCTAGTTATAATGCAAAGCCAGTGAAAAATGAGTTAAAGGAGGGCAAAGTAGAGGTAGATGAATGAGGAGAAGGAGAGAATGGGATAAAGGAAGGGATTATTTGTTTTTTTTTAAGCTTAGTATCATTTTTATTTATAGTTTTATTTATTCACGAATGGCAAAAAAAAACAAACCTTTATGTATTAAAGTCACAGTTTTTTTTTTTTTTAAACATCAACATATATGAATATGAGCCATATGTACAATGGCAAAAATCATTCATGTCCCCCGTTTTCCTACTGTATAATATGCAACTACTGTTGACACTCTGTCAGAGTCTGTTTGAATTCACAATATCTAGGAAGAATTTGTTTCATCTGATAAATGTGAAACTAGTTGGCCGTGTTTTAGTCTGTGTTAACAAAGCCAAGAATGGCAGCAACAATAATAAGTGGGTCTTTTTAACGATTAAACCAAAATATTACAAAACATCTGTAACTTGTAACATCTGCACTGCAGAAGATCTAGCCTGCCGGCTTGGTAAGATTTTCTTTTCTTTTCTTCTTTTATTATCATTCTTTTTCCCACCAGTGCGATATAAAATGAAACATGCCCAATATGTCTTTGCAGTGCCATCATCACAAATGGCACGTTTTCTATGGATAGTCTGTTGACATCAGTGTCAACAATAGGACAATCAATATGAAGATGAGTTGACTTATAAAACAAGAAATATTTTTCATTCTTTTATTGGAATTTCAGATAATTTCCACTGAGAGGATCTGAAGCTGGGACCTTTCTTCCCCCCTTCAAGTTGTCAGTTATTTGATTAGAAACCACAGCGCTGAATCAAACCATAGCATGCAAAAGCAGCATTAGTATTACTTCCTTACTGGCAGGAAATCTCTGGTCGCACCCAGAAACAACCACTTCCAGAGAGAAGTGTTCTCTTTATGATCAGTTTCTTTTCCTTTTACTGTGGAATAATAAATCAGATCTGATCACCCCTGTGAACAGAGAGCGTCATGTCTGCTTTTAATTTTGCCAAAGTTGCGTTATTGTTTTGTCATAATGAGACACAGGCTTCGATTTGCTTTTACAACTTTACAAATCTAAATCACTTTGAAGGCTTTGAAAAATGGCTGAGCAGTAATGTAGGGCATTGAGGTTTGTAGATAAGCGGCCTAAAACGTGGGTTAAAAAGCTGCCGTTATGTTCCTTTTAGGAAGGACGCACCCTGCAGTTTTTATTACGTAACGATTGAGGTAGAGGAGGATGGGTAGTGAGAGAGGACAAAGGGGTGAGGATGGATTTGTTTATTGAAACCTGAAGGATCACATGGTTTCCTTTGGCTCTCGCTTCGTAAATGTCATTTTCGAGCTCGGGCCGCTGTCACGGGAATATACGTGTGAATGAATGAATGCGTGGGTGTCTGTATGCGTGTGCTCCACCCCCCTCCCACCCCACCCCCCCAGACCGGGTCATCGACATAAACCTGTCTCACTGGGAGTTGTCTCGTGGCGGCAGCTCTGCAGGAAGACGTGTATGGTAGCTGACAGAGGACAATAGACAGATGTCACTGCTCTGGCTTGTATGTGAGCCTATGGCGCTTTCTGGTTTTCCATAAAAAAAAAAATTCCCTGTCCGGTGTGCAAAGGGGAGGTAAATTAAAAGCGGATTTGCTAAATGAGAAGCAAACATAAAGCATAAAAACAGCAGGAGATGGAAAGAATCAAAGCGAGTTGTCCCCCAGGTAGCATCCTGGGTTAAGCTGTTGATACACGGTGGGAATGCATTTCCTTGTAAAATATTTGTGCTCTATCCGCATGCCATACGTTACCTCTGTGTGTGACGAATTTGTTTTTTACAAATTTATAGGCGAAAGGATCATTTTGATTCGACTTCACTTGTCTAACTAATTGTATCTCCTCCTCTTCCCTGCAGACATCCCAGGATGCACATCAAAACTGGCCTAGTGGACGCTCACCTCTACTGTTTGAAAAAAGCAGTGGTGGACTTTCTCACAGAAAACAAGTGAGTCTTTCACTCATTTCTGACTGTGAACTCATTAATATGTAAATAGGGAATTGGCAGTCCCGTTTCTGAATTTGAGAAACGGTTGGAAATGACCCTCTGCGCGCGGGGAATTAACTAACAGACTTAAATATGGACACGGAGAGCACGCACACGTCCCACAGTCGCATCGTCATAAAGTCTTGTTCGCTGTGTAATCTGTAGCAAGTGTTAAACGTGGGTACATGGTGCGCGGGGCTTTGAAAGGTTCTGTTAGCAGGGTACTCTAGCGAGGTGTTAATTTGTTTTACTATGTGCCACTGAGACAGGCTGTTAGGCCTTTAGCCTCTGAAGTGAAGGAGTGTGACAAAGAGACGTCTGAAGTTACTCTCAGGCTCTATTGCTGGCTTCAGTGTGAAAGATCCAAGAACCTTTGCAATGTTAGTATTTAATCTAATCTAATCTAGAGCTGATGATGATTCATTACAGAAAGGTCACTATTTTAAGTGGACGATACGTTCGCACGTAACATGAGGAACCTTTTGACCATAAAACTAGAGAGTCGAGATGTTTGCATTTGGGGGCGACAGTGGCTCAGTGCATAGAGTGGGTTGTTACTTAGACATGCACCACCCACCTTTACCTGACCATGTAGCCCCACCCCATAGCAATGACAATCCTTGACGGCGGCAGACATCCCCAGCAGGATGCACACAAAAACGGAAATAACTCAAAAACATGAAAAACAGCACAAGGTGTTGACCTGGCCTCCAAAATCTCTACATCCCGAACTGATCAAGTACATGTGGGATGATCCACAGTGACCCCTCCCCTCAACACATAGGACCCCTAGAAGGTCCATGTCCGTTCTAAGTAAATTAATATTTACTGAATCCTGACCGTTGCATGGTTGTCCATCCAGGCACATCGGAAAAATCCAATACATCATGTGACATTCTGTCACGTCTTTGTTCACACTACAAGGATCAGCTATGTGTCTGAATATATTCGATGGTTTATAACTGGCAGTGCTTGTCTGCTAAACAACATGTGGTCAATAGACGTCTCACCTCACTCTTCATATCATAATCATTGCTTTTACATCAACAAATTCTTCTCACTTCGAGAGCACACCTGAGACAGCACGTTAAAAAACGTGGTCTCTGACTAGCATCCGTGGTTACATCGGGAATAGATTCAAATGCATTGAGCAAGGTGCCAAGCTTCTCAAAACGAGACGGGGATGAGTCCTTGTTTGAAAAAGTGAGTCCTGACCAAACTATTTTTTTTCCCCAAGCATTAAGTCCGGAGCCAATCCAACAAACAAAAATCCCCTGTACTCGTCCTCTGAATGTTTTTATTTAAAGCTCTATTTAATATAGTAAATTTCCATAGAGATGCAGATATAAATCTCCCGTCATTGCATCACCAGTGCACCCTGTGCCACCTCCATATATCATCTCTCTCATTAGATGACTCATGTCTTTCTTCGGCTCTTTTCTCGGACCTCCTTTTCACAGCTCCTCTCTGCCTCTCTCTTCCTTTCTCTGTCTCTTGCTCAAGGAGAGAAATAGACAGGGTAACTGTTGTTTTTCTCCTGTCATTCAGATGGAAATTCTAATCTCCCTTTAAAAGAAAGTAAGAGAGGGGCAAGTGGCGGCGGTGGGGGTGGTGGTGGTGGTGGTGGGTGGAGAGGAACCCCGAGTGCAGCACAGTGCACGGAAGTGGAAAAAGAAATGAAGATGAGGATCTCACCTCCTGATTTACAGAGAGGTGGAAAACCTGAAAGAGTGACTCAGGTTTATGTGCTGTCGTTTTAGACGAGAGAACCTGAAGCTGGTTTGTCTAAACGGATAAATGAATGGATTCACGTGTTCACGGCTTTTTATTCTTCTTGTCTTCTAGGTCCATCTCATCAATCCGTGGTGAGCTGGTACCCTATTTGGTGCGCAAGCAGTTTTCCAAAACAGTTAACAGTCAGAAAATAAAAGACGACGCAGAGGATCAGTCGCAGAAGATGAACGACGGCTCCACAAACCACGGTTATTATCCGCACTGCACCATCTCACCATAGTACAGCAACATCACAGGAAACACAATGTTCTATAGTGGCAGCACTAGAACACTGTAGCTCTATAGTTAAAAAGCCAGGTATGACTTTGACATATTAGACCTCATAAGAAGCTTTTCTGTCTCATTTCAACCTTCCTTTATCTTTTCACTGCACAGAGCTTCTTATCTCATCCCGTGACGAGCCCCTACTCCAGCTGGCCCAGGACCGCTCCTGCTGGAACGACCACCACGGCGACATGAGCGAGGCCTACCACGGGGGAAAGCTGCGCTGCTATGTTCATATCATGGACGAGGGCCTGTGCTACAGAGTTAACACCCTGGCCGCTTACATAGAGGCAAACCGACAGGTGAGTCCTCATCAGCCCGCCCTGCTGAGGGTTTTAAAGAAGCATTTTAGGTTGTGCGTGTTCATGTACAAGTCAGGCGATAGACTGGCGACCTTTCCAGGTTGTACCCCGCCTCTCGCCTGATGACAGCTGGGGATAAGCGGTAGTAGAAGATGAGATGAGATAAATTCAATCATATACTTTACATATAACTATATGTGAAAAAGGAACAAAGCCCAAACAACAAAACACTATCTGCTGCTGACAGTAGTTTAACAAAAACACCCTAACTCATGATACTTAATAACACATTATGTGCTTATTTGTTAGCCCGTGGCCTAAGATTGAGCAACAGTTATTTAATTAACTGTAAACACTTTTTAATGTCTGTCCCACCTCCTTCTGTCTTCTTGCTTCAAGGCTCCGAAGCTGTTTGAGGAGCCAGCAGTCCACTCATCTGCTGTCATTTCTGAGAGATGTCAGGTAAGTTTAACCCACAAGCAAGATTCCTATTTTTATATGCACTGATCAGACATAACATTACGACCACCTTCCTAAAAGTCCAAAAGTTTCACAGCAGAACATTGTATAGTCACATGATGATCTGTTTTATTTATTTCACCTGTTAGTAGTCATAATGTTATATTTGATCGGTGTATCAATTTTCTTTAGTTTTTTTTCATTTCCATCTTACTTAGCTCTGAGTCTGTTGTGTATATGGTGCGTTTCAGTCTTTTTTTTTCTGTAATAACACCATCTGTGCTCTCCCCTCAGATGGGATCAGACAGTATCATCGGAGCTCTGTGCCAGGTAGCAGACAAGACCTCCATAAAAAGGTCCACCATCGGAAGCTCCACCACTGTAAAAGAGAAGGTCAAAGTCGCCAACTCCATCATCATGCACGGCGTTACCATCGAGGAGGGGTGAGAGCACACACATCTGTACACACACACACACACGCTTGCACACACTTGTCGAGGCCATGTACTTTGAAGTGCTTTCGCGAACACATTACCTGAAGCAAGAATTTTACCTTGAAGGCATGTTTATGAATGAAAGATTGAGTGTAGCGCTCAGTTAGCACATGCAGGCTGCATGTGTGTGTGTGTGTGTGTGTGTGTGTGTGTGTGTGAGATGAAGCAATGTTTAAACATTTCAAAATAAAATCACTCATCTTCCTGTGGCCAGGAAAATTAACTTTAATCTCACCCTCAGCTACATTTAAAGCTGCAAAACTTTTTTTCTTGTCATGTGTTGACACGATTTGGCGTTTTACATATGAAAGCCGTGGTATGCCGGGTTCTTCATTCACTGCGTATGTTTCCATTGAATTTTCTCGCTGCTCCTATGTGCAAACAGTCGGTATGTGTGTGTCCACGTCGGGCAGATGCTCGTGTATGTGTGTGTCCATTGATAGGAGGTGTAGCGGGTTTTGTTTTCCGTGCTCTGTGGGGTCAGATAGGGATCGCTGAGTTAACAATGCATCTATTGGTGTGCAGCCAGCCAGAGACCAGTTCCAAACAAACACGGAGCTGGTGAAGTGAAACACATAACATGCATATATTTCATTTAGCCCCTAATTTACTAGTCAGTTTCCCACTGCATGTAGAATTTATGAAATGGTGTGAATGGTGTTTTTTCTAATAGGCATTTTCACCAACTTTAGTTTGAAGTAAGGTTACAGCATGGTGTTGCAATGAGTCAAATACAAATGGCTCATATTATTCTGCTGTTATAATTTGAACATGTTGTTTCAAATTGTACTGATGTAGTATAAACCACTTCATTTCATCTTAAGTGAAACGGGAACATCTCCAGCTTTGTTGAGGAACCACAAAATGTCAAAGGAGAACGCTGTAAATGTCGTAATTATGGTTTTAACGTTACGATTTGTCATGGGAAGGATGAATGAGCCCAGTCTGAGAAGCGACGCAACGTCACTACGCATTAAAGATTCCTCTCAACTGTAGCCAGGTGTTAAAGTGGAAAGAGCCGACTGCTTTGTTGCTGCAGAGAAGGCTTGTGCAGGGAGCGACAGAAGCTACTGTAGAATTAGCATGTAGATTGATCTGTTCAGTTTCTTAGCCAGAAAATCTCGGTGGAAAGAGACTCATCTTGGCCTCAAGTCCGGACTTTAATGCACTCATTCACAGGCTCCCTTTCTTTTATCTCAATTTCTTACTCCTCCCTCTCTTTTCTTTCCGCCGAGGCCTCGACACCATCTCCTTCTCTTTCTGTCTCTCGCCGTCTCCTCTTAAGCCTTTCAGGGACCTCAGCCAGCCAGCGTGGGGACCCTCATCGTGCCCATGTAGGTGCACGCACAAAGGCATGAAAGAATGAGGGAGACTAGAGAGGGGAAGAAAGAAGCGGAGGGGAAAGCAAGCTAGCACGCTAGAAAGAAATTGCAATTCTTTCTTTTCTTGCTTTGAGGACATAAGAAGGAAGGAGAAAGAAGGAAAGAAAGAGCCAGTATGAGGGGATTAGCAGACCCCAGCCATGTCGCAGAAACCCCTCGCATTTCTGGTTTCTTTGTTTGGAGCTGACCAGAGCTTGTTGACAAAGCGCTGCATGTTTGGGAAGGGGGATAGTAGGGGTCAACTTTATTGGGGGGGTGGCACAGGAGGTGGGGGTTGACGTGTGTGTGTGTGTGTGTGTGTGTGTATGTGTGTGTGATGGTGAAGGAGGATGGGGGGGTCATGGCAAGGAGGAGCCCTGGTGTTAGTAATTAGTGGTGTTTCAGCTCCGAAGCTTCTTTGGTGGTCTCTTTCTCTCCCTCGCTCTCTTATGTTACAAAACTCTGAATCTTGTAATCTCCCATCACCAACTACCACCACCACCACCTCCTAGGTAGCTGCTTAAACACACACACACACACACGCACACACACACACACACACTCTTTCTCTGTCTCCCTCCAGGCCTAACCACCTGAAGAGAATGGGCCAATACAAACCAGTCTTGTGTGTGAGGTGCACAGGGCCAAGTGTGTGTGCGTCACTGCCCGGGCAAGACCAACATGTGTTCTCCGCTGGGCTCCCCGAGCTACTGAAACACACACACGCATTCTGTATCCCACACGCGCTCACACATACACGCCCTTCACGGTCAGTCGACGCAGGACACACAAGACTGTCTGTGTCTCTCTCCAAGAGTTTTATGGTGATGGTTTGGCTGGTTGCGAGCAGGCATCGGCGGTTTGGCACTGCCAGCCCAGGTGGGTGCACTGCAGCACGGGGCCCTACAAAGTCTCAACACACACAAACGGCGCGGCGTGGGATGCTGCTGTTAGTTAATATATATGCTAATGTCGCGTCATTAACGTCAGCGGATTTTTCAGAGATTTTCGGAGCAGGTGTGAGGAGCCTCGGTGGGGAAATTCTTCCGAACGTCGGTGTAACCTCCGGCGTGGCTCTCGCTGCACAAACGGTGCCAGTGAAGCAGCTCAGCAGCCAACCGTGGAAGGCTCTGCCTGTACTGGGCAGCTCCCAGTACTTACATGAATGTTCTTTGCTGTGTGCACTGGCGTATGTGCGCGTGTGTAAATAATCGCCCAAAGAAACCAAACATCTGAGATGAAAAAGCCTTAGTTGCTCAATACGTGCTCGGTGGCTCTCCGCGGCGCGCGGATGGCCGCCTCTCTCCGGGGTGTCCAGCACACACAGACGTGTAAAAGAAATGTAATTAGTGTGATTTGTGTGTGTGGTTTCCAGGTGTAACATCCAGGGGAGTGTGATCTGCAGCAATGCCGTGATTGGCCGGGGAGCGGACCTCAAATACTGTCTGGTGGGAAACGGACAACGGATCGAACCGGAGGGTGAGACCAAGGAGCATGAACACACTCTTCGCTCTTGCGCCTTTTCTCTTTATAATGTGGCCCGGCCTTGCTCTAAACCTGCGTCGGAATTTCATCCTTACAAGCACTTAAAGGGCCGTTGGTTCGTGTTGGCGTAAAAGTTTACACTACGGCGTGTATTAAGTAGCAGGAAGTATAAATACAGAGAGAACAAAATTACATTGTGTCACCATCCAATACATCAAATTTACAGATAAATGCTATCTATTACAGCGTGTAGTAGCCAGGATTAGTGTTGCTGTAATATCATCCACACACACCCCCTCCAACCCCCCAGCCCCTTTACTCTGGCAGACTCAGATAAGGTGTTAACTTATGTGTGTGGTATCCGTTTATAAGTGGCAAGCGTCGGAGCCGGCGAGGAAAGTTTCTTCATCCTGAAGTCTGATTTGTCCGAGTTTTTTATTTTTCTTTTTTTTTTTATTTCCTTAATCCTCTTGTCCCCGAAGCTAGCTGTGTGCTGTGTGTGTGTGTGTGGCTATGTGTATGTGTGTGTCACATTGATGGAGAGGTTAGAGAGCAGGGCCAGAACAGGACCACCCGGAATTCAACAGCAGCGGCCTCCAGCCACATCCACACACACACACACACACACATATTCACACACACTTGCACACATATAGAGAAAGACAGAGCGAGCTCAGCTTCCAGGCTGAGCAGCCTAATTGAGTGAACAACAGGGTGCTTTAAGTAACAACAGTGTGAATTTGAGCTAAACTCGTCCAAAAATGTTGGAAACAGTTGAGCTCTTTTTTTTTTTTTTTTTTTTTTTTTTTTTTGGAGCATCCTGGGAGCGATTGTTGCAGCAAAACTGACCTCACTTCAGCTTTTTTTTTTTTTTTACTTGTATTTCCTACTGGACAGTTGCTAATATTATGTTACTGGACACTGGAAACTTTGCATACTCTGTACAGCTCACGTTAAGCACCGCAACACTAAAGCTCCTCTTTTTGTCTATATCTTTGTTTGTCTTATTGCAAGTTTCTCTCTTATTTTCATACATAAAAACACACACAAAAAAAAAAAAACTAAACATCTAAACAGGGCTTTGAGGAATGACCCTTTTGAGACTGAAAAGAGTACAAAACCACAAAGGTCGTGTCTATTTTTACTTTTAGCCATTCGACAAACACGTGATAGACGTCATAATTTAGTAGAAAAAGGAAGAAATAAAAGACCAATAAATTTCTATAAAAATCTTGAAAGAGCAATTCATTTCATTTTCCTTCAGCTGATCTTAAGTCATTTGTAAAATATGTCGTCCATATAATCCGCTGCAATTTACTTTTCCACATTGCCTCTGTTTGCGTAGGTCAGATTGGATTATTCTGCGCGATGGTTAGCACTGATGAAGAACCTTCTCCCGTTTCTACTCTATATTGAAAGAAAGCACGAGATTGTCTCCCCCTCACCGGGCTAGCTGCTGGCTGACCGTAGGCTGCTAAAGACATTAAACACCCTCTGCGCTGCTGAAGCTGTTAGCGGCTAAGGACCACCCTGACAGTTCAGCCTCACACACAGAGACACACACATGCTCACGCGTACAGGTCCGTCAGGTGTCAATATTTAAAAGACACATGCCTCTCCTCCTGGCGCTTTGGCTAATACAGAGACAAAAATAACCTGACTCTGTCTCCTGGAGTCGTTTCTTATCTAGTTACAAAACAATCTAATGAGTGCTTCATTAAAAACGTTGTCCTTCAGTTATTAAAAGCATACTTTTCTCACTGTGCATATACAATGAAACAGTGTAAACACAGCAAAACCACAAAAAAAATACAAATACAAGTCTAAAATCAAAGTTAAAAACCAAGACATTTCATGTTATTGCACAAACGCATCTCTCTTCTGAATACGTCTACAGACGACATTAGCTTCTGACAAATCCTCCGGCCCAAGTCGAGTAACCTTTCCTCCCCTTCCCTCCAGTCACTGCCTCTCCCTCCTCTCTCCTGCCGTCCCATGCTCCATTTGTCCTCCCCACCACAAAGCAGAGGCTAGGCTCATTCTGAGCAACAGATTCCTTCACACTAAAACCTGTCTGTGTGGATGGAACATGACTCTCTGCCACCGTTTGCTTTGGATCAGCACTTGGAGATGGAGGGAGAGAGGGGATGCGAGGAGGAGCCGCCGCCGCTGTCCTCACTCCACTCCACTAAACTAAACTGGCGTTGGCTTGAGAGAGAGATAGTGGAAAAATAGCAGACTTGCGCGTATTTCTTTTTGGGAGGTTCAGGTTGCGGTCAGGGTGACCTAAGACTGACCACACGCGAGTTTCTGGGGCCAGTCTCAAATAAATTAAGAGATCGCACAGCGCATAGGCACGTTGTACCTCATCAACTCCTCCACGCTGAATGCGTATTGAATTTCTGTGGGCACCAGGTAGCCATTGTTTTCCATTTATTTCTGTTTGTATCGGTTGACGTGTGCATACACGTGACTATAGTTTATGGACTGAGGGAGAAAAGCTTCACCAGTGCAAATCTGTTTTTTAGACTATAATTGTTCATCTTAAATCTTTGAAACTGGCACTTATCCAGTATTCATAGCCCCGCACTTACAGCAGTCCCCACCAGCTTTGCCACACTCTTCGTTGCTGTAGGCTACTCCATCTTCATCAAGCAAATTATCGCAGGTTGCCCGGTTTTAGCCGTAGATGCCAGATTTAAATCTCCTGGTAAGCAGCTAAATACACTGAGTATCTTGATCAGCATCTCATTGGGTAAAGGACTGAATGCAACACACGTCGATTTAAATGGAATCATCTCTTCACTTTTCTGTTTCTATTTCCATGACACTATTTACTTTGTTCGAAGCGTTTGGCAGAGCCAAGGACTCTGATGCAGAGGCCGTAAGTTGCAAGCAACGTAGTATTTACAAAACTCTCCTTGATGATGCAGTAGATGAGACTTCAACGTCCAAGAGTTGGAGGAATCTGCCAAATAACAATGAGAAACATTAGGAGAAACCTTGTATTTTCAATATCCACTCAGATTTTGCATGCCATGACAGTAGGGTTAGGGTTAGTGTTAGGGTTAGTGTTATCCTTATCCTGAATCAGGAAAGCTTCACTGCAGATGCCCTCTGCAGTGTTTGATTTGTCTCGAGCTAAGTGTTCCTGGGAGTTGTCTGTTCAATTAGCTTCCGATTATTTTACATCTAGTTGCCACACGGGCTTTTTGTTCCAACTCTTCCGTCATCACAGTTTCCAAGTCCAAAATGCTGCCACCCGTGAGCTCTCAGGCCCGGCCGCGTTCTCAAGAGTTGTAGCTTCTGTCATGTTTTGGATCTCCTTCACACGTGAGCTAATCTCATAGCAGGACTAGTCATGCGAAGCCAGACTAATTTTTTTGAATTTGTTTTGTGGGGTATGGAAGGGTTTCATCGACCTCGAGGTATTTGCGGCTTTTCTTTTCCTTTTCCCTTAGAGAAACTCTGTGTGATTTTCAGATATGAAAATCACCACAGCTGGACCTGCAAAGACCGCAAGTGATATAATCTTTATGTTTTTCTGTTCTCTTTTCTTTGCAAATGTCTTTCTGTCCTGCAGCTGAGCGGACCAATGAGGTCATTGTTGGAACGGACCAGCTGATGGAGATCTAGATTTTCTAAGAGAGGACAGACATCCCCTCATTAACTAATCGAAGACCAGCGAAACACGGGAGGGTTCACCACCGGCCGACTGACCAACCAGAAGCCTGGACGCTGCTCGACACTTCAACTCTTTCTTCCCGTAGGCTTTTTTTTTGTACACCCAAATAAAAACAAGTCGGCTTAAACCTACCACTGTGGTCGCGTTCATTTTTTTGCATTTAAGAAAGCAGCGGCGTCTTCAGGTTGAGGGAGACGTTTGGACCGGGACTACTTGTTAGATCTCAGTAATCATGTCACCACACCAGCTATTACCAGCTCATTACTGTCTCCTAATGGCAGGACTCAATTACTCAGTTTACCCCGTTGTAGAGGGAGGGGTTCGTACGCGGGCTCGTACACGTTTGAATGTTCATGGCTGTTTACACATGCACACAAGTGCAGCTGCAAAGACCAGAGATGGAGAGAAAAGGCAGTGGGAGGGGTGACCACAGTGGTGTGTGTGTGTGTGAGGGGGGGGTTAAGTTTATTTGTACACAAAAATGGTGTATATGTAGGCCCTGGACCACCCAGCTTGATCCTGTATCAGTTAACACCGACACCCGCCCTCACACACACACACACACACACACACACACACACACACACACACACACTCACGAACGCAGCGGAGGAGGAAACTGACTCACGGCCGACACTTTTCTTTCTGTTTTTCTCCTCTTCTTCCCCTTTCTTCTCCCTCCGCTGTCGCAAGATTTATTGCATTCCGTCTGCAGAGTTTTTCTCAAATTACAGGTTGGAAGTTCCTGAGTCACGAAGGAGGAAGATGAGGACAGGGATGTCTGCGGGGATGCTTTGAGTGTGCATGTGTGCGTATGATTTACTGTCCTCTGTTTCCTATTGTGTCTGTGGCCTCGCCTCAGTCATTTAGACTGTCTCTCGTGGGCCTGATTATGTGATGTTTCTTTCTGTGATGCCGCGTTTTTCTTCCATCCCCGCTCCCATCCCGTGTAGTCGTTTTTTTTTTGTTGTTTTTATTTTTACATAAATACTCTCTAAAAAATGACAAGTACTCTTCTGTCTTACTTAAAAGCTGTTTGTATTCATCCATATATACACACACTATGTTGCGCTGCAGTTAAATAACACACAAGCTACGAAGTTAAGTTTAAATCTGTGAATGAAGAGCTGCTTTAGTTGGAATTGTCAAAGTACATTTTACTCAAATCTATTACAGACCACACAGCTTCTCCCTTAAAGGGACACTTAATTAAATATACTCTGGCAGAGAAGGGAATAAAGGAACTACTACAAACTAATTGTAAGAAAGTCTTTGAAAAACAAAATACAGATAGAAAGACTCTTAAGATGACAAACACATACTATTAAATACTAATATGCTGTGATACGATGTGATAGTCTCATGTCATGGATGAAGCTTGTACGCAGCTCTGTTTAAAATCTGAAGCATTTACTTAATGTGATTTGGCTCTGTGAACTAAAGTGTTCGTCTGTCAGCGTAACCCCACGTTGTAAAAACTTCAAAATGTCCCAGTATTTAATTGAAGCTGCAGGGTGTGACATGAATCAAAGAGTCAAATGTTTGAAAGATTTATTTTGCCCTTTTTTTCATCTGACAAACTGAAATTGTTCTGTACTTTTCCATGCGCCTTATCTCACCTGTGCTAATTTCTCTGAAACTGACCTCAGTCACATTTTCGGTGTAGTTCTATACGCAGCGTTTCTTCGTGGCTTTCAACTTTTAGTAACTTCCTCGCAGTTTAATTCAAGGTTGCGTTCCTTAACTGCCTCAACTGATTCATTCACATGCTCTCCTATAGCATCAGTCATTCGTATCGGCTCATTCTGAGTCGTGACCTTTTTTGCAAATTGGAGCTGTTTCTTCATGTGAAAAGTGACCACATGTTTGCGACGGAACACGTTTGTCACCCGAGTTCTGAGCTAAAACACGGTGTTGAGGTTCAATCCGTCTGCCCTCTTTGTCTTGGCCGCATTAACCTTTTAGCAACGTTACTCTGTGACCTCTGGCTTTAACCTCATGATGAGATCTGGCAGCCGGGTGTGTTTGGGTAGAGGTTTGTATATTTACACAAAGACTCCAGAGTCCCCTCAGCGCAACGCCACCGTGGCTGAAACCGCTTTCCGGCACATTGCGTGCTTGCGTTCGTTCACGCGTGTGTGCGCCTGTGTGTGCATGCTTACCTGCGTGTGACAATTGTTTAATCCCCCGTCGCACCAACTAATCGTCGCCATCTAGCCCCACCCCAAGCATGCGCGTGTGTGTGTGTGCTCGCACATGTGTGCATACGCGTGCAGGTTTGCTGTGGAGATCTGGAGATCTGGAGATCGGATGTCACGACACGGCTCTTATGTATATCAGGTGGATGTCTGTTGGTGTCTTTTCTCTACAAAAGTCCAGAGCGAATCCACGTAGCACGAGATAGTATCAGTTGCTGATTTTGCCTGCACAAAAATTGTCCACAACATTTATTTTAACAAGGATAAAATCAACCGTGTTAATAAATTCTCTCACAGCTTTGGTGATTGTCCAAAAAGTGCATTTCTGTGTTTATGTGGTGTGTATTTGTGTCAGATCTTTGTGTAAAAAGAGCTTTTGAGGAGTGTTAGGGTCGATATAAATGCCCGTCCACATCAGATGCTTTTAGTAAAGATTAAATACAAATATATAACACACTTCTGCACGTGTTAGATTGACATTATGTCTCACGCGTGGCTTCAAAACGTCCATTTGTGCAGTTTGACGCAGCCAGCTGGTTGGGTGGTAGATGAAAAGATCTGTTCACCCAAATCTTGTGGATGTTTCCCACACTATCTACTGCCTGAATTCGATGGAAGTGAAGGGAATCTTTTTTTTTGGTTCCATGTAGTATTGAGAAGGAAAAAAAAAAACAGATTCTTGATTTGTGTTTTTGAGGAAGCAGCGTTCCAATTAGTTTTCCTGGAACGGCTGAAGAAGATGTTGCGATGAAAGCTAGCCAAAGTAAAGTCTGTGGATTGTCCAGGGCAAGTTAGATAACGTTGGTGAAGAGGTATTTGACCTTCCTTAGATTTGATTAACGCAGTGGGGACGGAGGGGCTGAGAATCAAAGACGAAAGAAGACGAAACAAATTAGATTAGAAGCAAATTTTTCATGAATTTTTTTGGGGTTTTTTTGTTTTTTTTTAACCATAAAAAATACACAATAAAATCTTTCAAGCAGTTCACACCTGACCTAAAGCTGCAAATATGGAACTAAAGGGTTGAATTCACGCACAAAATTCTTGGGTTTCAGTCAGTCTGAACATCCTACTCTCAAGGAAGATTTGAAACATGCTAATGCAGAGCTCATACGTTAAATGAGACGCCTTTACCGAACGCAAAGCTAAATAATGAAGTCTTTGGTCTGTCTGGTGTCTGAGACATCCGCTGCCGACACATCTCACAGTCTCGCTTCTTGCTGCTTGCGGAGCGCTCCAGGGCGAAATATAAAATAAAGAACCCTAGTGCAAGACAGATGGACAGGATGGATGGTTGAGACAAATGTGTGATACATAGACATTCACAGATGCTCTGAGAGGTTGGGGTGGAGTTTGGGCTCTGGGTTGGGGTGGGGTGGGGGGTTGGCTGAGTGGATGGGTGGCTTCATGGCTCGAGGGCTGATTGTGGGTGAGCAGGAGACAGACAGGGAGAGCGAGCAGGCCACCCAAGTGGCAGTCAGTCAGAAACCTGCGTGTGTTTGCTGCTGACCCCTACACATTAGCACAACACTTCCTCAATTTGTCTTCTGTGTTCTCCGGCCACAAATGAATTTCCTCCCCCCCACCCCTGCTCCCCCCTCCCCCCCACTTTCCTCCACACACTACCTTTCAAGATGCCACCCCACCGCCGCCGCTGCCGCCGCCAAACACACACATGCAGACGCACCAACGCCGCCCCCCATCTCTAACCTAAACGTCTGAATACACACAAACACCCTTTTTACAAGCTTTAGATACAACAGCTGCTTATGTTGCTTAGCCAACAAAGAGTGTGTGTGGAGACACAGATCCCATGTATGGTATAACAACCTCAGTGACATGCCTTCGACAACACACACACACTAAGCCAGATATTGCTGTCTGTCACTCACTGCGGAGTCCCCCACCCCACCCCACCCCCCCGGCTAATTAACTAAACATTGAGTGGGTGGCTGATTGGGATCACGTCTAAGAAGCAAAAGAATGACCTGCTTTACACCCTTGGGTGCCCTTTTCTTTCTAATCTTATTAGTTAGTGTTTATAACATCTACAGCTGCGAATGCAAACAGATGGGCTGCTTCAAACTATTGCAAACAAACTTTTTATTTTTTTTTCCCCCTCGTCTCACGTGTCCAGTTATGTTTCCTTTCGCCGCACTATAACTTCGCCACGGTCGCTCCTCCGTAAAAAACTCCCGCTAACTTTTTACACCCAGGCCGCCTGTCGCGGGCTCAGAAACGGACGAGGAGCGTTTCAAATTTGGCGACTTCTGAGGCGCGAGCTATCGGCGAAGGAAGGAAAAAATTGAAATTTAAATGCTGTGTCTCAGAAGATAACTGATTGTTGTCTCGAAGTGTTTAGACTGGAGCTCGTCTGATAAGCTTTTTCATCACTTATAAATGTTTTTTTCTTTCTTTTTTTTTGAGATGGTTTAGGGGGGGACTACAACGTTTCCGCTGTGTTTGCTCACAGACATCATCTGCGTCTCTTCTTTATAAAGCCACAGGTCTGAGTTTGCGTTACCACCTGCTAGCCGCATCTGACAATACCTCTGTTCCAACCGCACAAACAAAGACTTAAAGGAAAGTGTGTTTCTCTGTCTCTCCCTGTGTTCTGTGTGTTTTCCCCCAGAAAGGCAGCCATTCATTACGATGACAAAGGGGTAAAGAAATACATTATCATAATTAATCTTGTGTGAGTCCGTGGGTGGCAGCTCGGACTCTGCCCTGAGACTGACAGAGGAGCCCAGTGAGGAAAGCGTCTCTCTCCCACAACTTTGTCTTGCCTTTTTCGCCGATACGTGTTAAACCTGTGTGAGGGAAGCTGAAGGGTTTTCTTGTGGAGTTTCCCAGTAATATCTAACTTGACGTTTTTTGCCGCCCTCCAGGTTTCTCTTTCATGTGTCAGTCAGGGCTAGATGTGGTTTGCATAAGGGAGTCATTGTAAATCGCTCCCACACATAGAAAAGCACATGCAGAGCGAAAATGAATGGGCAACAAAATTATTATCATCACGTCCTCCAGATTTCTTAGTGATTTTAGAATTTGCGTCCTTAGCCTCAAATCAGAAATCGTTAAGAAACAGTTTTCTTAGATTTAAGACGACGGTAGTTTCCCTCATTTTTCAACCATTAGATTTGCTTAACGTGTCATCTCTCTCACTGTCTGATTGGACCAGATCTGGTGTATAAATAGTGAATTCTGAACACTTTGAAAGAATGCAGGAGTTATTTAAAACAAACCCATCTTTTTGTATTTCTGCGCTAGCTGCCATCCATCACGAAACCCGGCGTACGAAGGCAGACTAATCTCATATTACACCACTCAACGGCACGGCATTAAAAATGAATTAACACTCATGATATGATCCTGTGTTTACTTTCAGGCAGAACTCTGATGTTCTTTTTAATTTGCACGACCTTTCAGAAGTGGAATCATAAGCCCATGCCCTTATTCAGTCCTTCTAGCAACAGCAATTCAACGTTATAGCCTTTTTTTTTTTTTGCTGGATTTTTTGTTTTTTTTCGTCCGTAACTCTTGTTATGAGAAAGGAGAAATGCAGTCGTGAGCAGCCTCACAGCCTCTGTCTTAAAAAATAAACACTTTCTGGGCCTGAGCTCTCGGCGTCTCTGCGGCTGTGAGACGGCTGACTGCCAGAGCGGTTCCGTGGCTCTGCCTATAGCACATACAGAACACCGGACGGACAGCCAGCCATGCATGGATGAACGGCTGGATGGATGGAGTCACTGGGGAGAGATGAAATAGAGGAATGGAGATAGGAGGTGGTGGTGGTGGAGGGGGGGGAGACGGAGGAGGAAGAGCAGGACTAGAGTAGCAGATGAAACCGAGGGGGGAGATAAAGGTGTTAAAAAATCTGAAGAGCGGAGGAGATAATGCGGAGGATGGAACAGGGGGAGATGATAAAGAGAGGAAGCAGGGAGAGATGGATCTTGGAGGGACAAAGGACGTGGAGGGAAGACCCGGGCGGTTTGTGTTTGGAGGCCGGGGAGGTGTGATGGCAGATATCTGCACAGCGCATGGTCATCTCAGATGGTTTATTTATCCAAGGCCTCCAGACCAGGCCTCGGACCTCCCTGAGTTTGTTAGGCTTGAAGGGGCCCCCTACCACACAGCCCAATTCCTCACATTCCACATTAGCTCCCATTTCCAGCTGCCTGTTTCCCTCTACCACTCAAACCCGACCCAGCCCAGCCAAGCCGAGCCAAGCCGAGCCAAGCCAAGCCAAGCCATACCCAGCAGCAGCAAAGCGGAAAAACAGGCCGGCCGGTGCCACTCTGGAAACGTGAGCGCGTGTGCGAGAGCGCATGGTGGCCTGCAGTCCAACAGATGGGTGAGTAGGTGTATCAGTGAGCTCCGGCGCAGAGTGCTGGTAAATGAGGAGCGAGCGACGGTATCCTGTGATCCTGCGTTTCAAGGCCACAGGTGGTGTGACACAGCGTTCATATCGTGTTTTATCAGGCATTAATAATGACAGTTGCAGCTGGGTTTATTTTAGAGAAGCAGAGTCTTTGTAGCTTTCCACCTTTAAATGTGACGTTACCCACTTCACATTCATTCATATTTTTTGACATATTAGTGAACAAGATATTCTAATATACATATATATATACAATAAATGACATGATGGTTCAATTTATATTATAAATCAATGAAATTTTCATTGAGTAAGGTCAAATCTGTGAGGATTTAAATGATTGTGGGGGACAAGTTATTTAGCCAGTGTACCACCCAGTATATTCACAAAACTTTTATTTTGGCGGCAAATTATAAAACAGTTTTATGTTGGATCTGGTTATATGACATATAAGGTTTAAAGTGGGAAGGAAGAGGCCTAATTTTAACTATAAAATGAAAAAAGGGCAACTCATATTGGTTAGCTCAGAAAGCGCATTGCAATCTCTGATGGTGGTTGTAACCGTATGATTCAAAATACCTTTAAAGTATTAGGTGTGTGGGTTTTCAGGCATTCAAAAGGTTCATGAAAAACTGATATGAAATTCAAACTTCTATGAATGTATGATATCTACAGACACTTCCTCTATACAAAAACTGTCTTCTTTTGTTGTTGTTTTTATTGTGACTTTGCATTTGTTTGCAATTTTATAGGTCAAAGGGTGAAAAGGTGGATTAACCGTATGCCCTTTCTATCCTCGGCGCACTACAACAAATCCTCCGGCCCATCATTCCCTCTGTTGTTTTTTTTTTGTTGTCTTTGTTTTTTTGTTGTTTTTTTATCTAGATGCCATGTAAACAGTGATGATGGACACAACGGCTCAGCAACCAAACTGTGACACTGATCAAGCCCGCGCCTGCCTAACCAACCGAATGTTCAAAGAGCTCTGCGCCGGGTTCAGATTGCTTTACAGTCACCTTAAAGGGCCTCGAATTAGCACCAGCCACCTGACAAATGTTCCCCACATCAGCACAGGTTGGTGTTTGGGCAGAGAACGACAGTGTAATCTGGTTAAGTGTTTGTTCTTCACCCCCATACGGTCATGAGTGGAGCCAGTAGGGGGGGACTTACATTAGCAAACCACCAAGACACTCTTTACTTCTTCTGTTTTCTGAAGGCGAAAGCAGGAGATGAAAAAAATAGTCTTTCTTTTTTTCTTTCTGTCTTCGGGCCTTGCTTTTATAGGTGAACAGCCTTCTGAACTCATGAAATCATGCGTGGCAACACACGAGCACTTTCCAAGAGTCTCCTCAGAGATAAGGCTGTCACACAGCACCAGGCGGCTCCGAGGCGTTGGACGAAAAAGATGCACATGCAGAATAATTCCTCGCAGGAGGAGTGAGAGGTTACGGTGTAGGAAAGCGGCTTTTTTTTTTTCCTTCTTTCCCCCAAAGCTTTTCGGCCGCGAGAGGTGAGGTTACAGCTGTTGTTGCTAAAGAACCTACATGCTCACACACTTCATCTCACAGCTGTCTGTAACAAACTGCACTCACAGCAAAGACTTCAGAGAGAGAGAGGGTGGGGTGGGGTGTGGTGGTGGTGGGGGGGAGATGTGGTCTTTGGGTGTTTTGTAACAAATGAGAGGTTCCCAAACCTTCTCCAACATGAGATGCCCCGGAGTGATATGAAAAGTGTTGAAAGATCTGTTAGCCTTCCCATACAAAAGCAAAGAAAATGATGATTTGCGTTCTTCTCTGGAAACAAAAAACAAAAAACAATGAATTCACTTTTTATATATATAAATATATATACACACACACGCAGATTGGCCCGTGCAGATGAAACCCAAAGTGGTTTGCCTGCGTGACCGTCGCTGTTACATCAATAGGTGGCATGTGCGATTGCTCCTGCGAACTGGAGGGGCCAGGCCGCTGGGAATAATGTTCAGGGAGCAAGTGAGTCGGGCAGGCTGCGGGGTTGTGCTGCTTGCGCGTTATGTGCGTGCGTGCGCGTGAGTGCGTGAGTGCGTGTGTGCGTGCGCGGCTGTGCAGAGTTTATTGAAAGAGTTCCTCTCTCTCCCTCCCCCTCCTCCTCCTCCACCACCCCCACCCCCTCCTCTCCGTCCTCCTCCCCTCCCCTCCACTCCCCTCCCCTCCCTCCAGCCCAGGCAGCAGCAGCCTGGGTGGTCCCCCTCTCTCTCCACTTTGGTGAGCTGTTGCTTAGCAGCTAATAATAGGCGATGTTTGCAAAGTAATTTGCCTCTTCCTTGGCCAATGGGAGCCGGAGCACTTTTCCATCAAACCTCCCTTTTCAGGATTTGCCGAGAGGCGAACTTCTCCAAATGTTACCGCTACGGGATCGGAGTTAGACTTGACACGGACGGCTCAGACATAGGCTACTACTACTACTACTACTACTACTACTACAGCTACTACTACTCCTCTCTGAGACGTCGTTTCATAAACTATCGGGACGAATGAAGACAAGAGGATCTATACGGATTTCGGCGCATAATGTTGGGATGGAGTTTCGAGACTTGTTTGGCTCCAGGGAAGACTAGAAACCCTTCTTCTAATTTGTCGCCGGCGGTGCTGGATGCGCTCCGCTTCTATGTTGGATTATTGTCGCCGTTTCTGAACTCCAGCACCAGCTCTGTGTCGCTTCGCTCTGCGCCCCGTTCACCCTCTTTGGACTATGGCCTCGGATCGCGGGGTCCCAGGGGCCGGCGTCTTTGGAGATTTACCCCCGAGTTATACGCGCTCCCAGCCGCCTGCGAACCCAGACCTACTCCGGAGACCCAGCTACTGCCACGCTGCGTTCGCACTTAAACAGATCTCAAAGGTGATTCAGTGGCCGCAGTCTATGGGGGATTCACTACGGAAGGCAGGCAGCGTTCATTGAGTCGGCAGATTTGAGAGAGAGAAATCTTCAAAAGCAGCTTTTTATTATTATTATCATTGTTATTTAATCGTGAGCTGAGGGCGCATGTGGGAGTGTAGTGTAGGCTGAGGCAGCGGCTCCCTAACTGGGGTCCGGGGACCACCAGAGTTCCCCAAGAAGAGAAGAGACGACAGTGAAATGAGGATTAGTGCAGTTTAACAGTTTAAAATTCAAAAGAAACAATAGAATAGCCTGTATAAAATGACACTAAAGTAACTCAGATGCATGCTTTATGTTTAGTGGGTCAAAACCAGAAGTTTGCGCTTGCATGTGATTTTGGGAACCCCAGCTTAACAAGAGCCCGATTTTGGCAGCGCGATAACGTTGCTGTTTATTTGAATGGACATCGGCTTCTCATTCATTTGCGATGTTAAAGCCACCGTGAGGGAGCGAGGGAGGACTCGTTCCCATATCCCAGCCGTGCTGTGCGTGTTTTTGGCTTTGTGCAGCCAGCGGAGAGCGCACTGGCCCGGGGTCTGTTTGGAAATGTGGTGGGTCTTGTAAAGGAATTCACTGATTGAGTTTGATCTGACAAAGCATCTTTGGACCGCCCGGATGCTTGGACGTGTTTCAGCACTGCTGAGAGAAACCACAACACCAAGGCAGCGTCTTCTGCAGCAGTGACATTTGTAGCACAGGGACAGCTGGGCTCACGCCGAAGTAGAGATCGGAACAGATGTGTCAAAAAATATAGGAAAAAGTGAGGAATGAGCACTAGTGTGGAGTACACAGATGATGGTTTTAGCTCCAGGTCTAAACAGCTGTGTGTTTATGCATGAAGACAACTAAGGCTGGTTCCTTGTACATTTGAAAACATAACTTAAAATACATTATGTTCTTTACAATATATATGCAGTGACACCTTTTCAGTCAGACAGTGCTCATACTACTACAGTCTTTCGCTTTAGTTTTGTGTCTATGTTTCTTCTTCATAGGATTGTGCCCCTTTATTCATCTGATTATGAAATATGCAATTCCAATGCTACATGTGAGTTGTCCCTGCAGATCCTGTCTGGACTGAGAACAGGTGATGACTTGAGGTTTAAGCAAGAGTCAGAACACACACACAAGCTGGGGCAGCATATGCAACAGACCCGGGGTTAGCCTCCGAGCACAATAACTCAGATTAATATAAAGTACAGTCTTCTCCGCGTCTCATCAAATGCTGCCGTGTCGCTCAAACCCATTCACTGGAGACACTTTCAAATCTGCCCCCTTTGGACGCCTGTGCAGTGATGCATCATTTATGTGAATTAATATGATAATAACAACAATGTCCCTTTTCTCGCCCTCCCTCTTGCTTCAAATCTAGGGTAAGGCGGTAGGTCAGAAAGCTCCTCTGTGGATCCGGGCGAGGTTCCAGGCCTTCCTGTTCTCTCTGGGCTGCCACATCCAGAGGCACTGTGGGAAGGTCCTCTTTATCGGACTCTTAGTATTCGGAGCCCTCTCTGTGGGACTCCGGGTCGCCGCCATCGAAACGAACATCGAGCAACTATGGGTGGAAGGTGAGTCGAGATGCCTCTCGGGTGTTTGCTGCTGAGTTTGCGTTTGTGTGCGAGTGGTTTAGCTAGAGAGCGCAGCTCCAGGTGAGCTGTTCTCCTTCTGATAGTTCACCACAGGTTCATAGGCGGCCTGCGTGCTTTCAAGTTCATAACGCTCGGCTGGAGGTATCAGCCATCTATCAATGTAGCCGGAGTTTGAATGACAACAGTGGCTGGTGTGAAGGTGCAGGGTGGGCATGTTAGTGTCACCTCAGTGCCATGGGAGGGCACTAGGTGTTCAGTGACTGGCTCGTGTGGCTGAAATCTTGACGGGAGCAGTTTGGTTGAAGTTTTAGTTTTTTGAATTAGCGGTTTCATATTGGCTTGAGGATACAACTTTTAACACGTTTGTGTTCATTTCTCACACTGTTACAACTGCACGCAAACAATACACATCCAGTTTAACTTATAGACACACTACTGGCTTCCTTCTCTATATCTTCTGAGTGTCCTGATTTTTTGCATCCCACAACTTTATTTCTTGTAAACAGTCTTCACCTGACAACCGCGTCTTTGTCACTGCTGCTGCTAAATGCCCCCCCGTCTCTCACACACCTCTTTTCCTAGACCTGTGGCCGCTGTTTGTGATTCTCTACACCGTCTCTACGTTAAATATTCCCGTCTTTAGGTTATCTGTACATTTTCAGGCGCAGAGGCAGCTTTATTTGGTTTTTCACACTGGCCAAATTCCTTTTAAACCCCCAGGCTTTCAGTGCCGGGGCTGATCCCCGCAGCAGATGGACTGTGTGAATGGTTAGCCATCTTTGAGGGCTCTGACCCCTCCCCCCCTCGGCTCCCTGTGTGGTCCCTAACTATTCTTGGATTCCATTCAACAAGAGGCAAGCAGGCAGGCAGGCAAGCAGGCACCACCTCCCTACCCCCCTCCCTCCTTCCCTCCCTGCCTCCCTCCCTCCCTCCTCCTCCTTCTTCTCTCCTCCTCACAAGAAGAAAAAATATAAGTGAATGCAGCTGAAGTTTACCCACCTGTTTTGCACGCTCTAAAAGCGCCACAGCAGTTGGTGAATATAAACAGACTCTATAGGGTTTTTCGAGGCCCACCATGTCACTGGAGGACAGGAACAGGCGGCTCCCACAGGACCTGCGTGTGGAGGTGTCGGAGGAATCGCACGCTGCTGGTGTCGGGAGAAGTGTCGGGAGGCTGCACGCTTCACTTGCGCAGGGATTTTAAATAAGTTTGTTTGTCAGGTTTAAAAAAATAAAATAAAATAAATGCTAATGCGCACTGCAATGCATGGAAGTGGACGTTGTAACCAACCAAAACAAAGAAACAAGAGTTGGAATTTCAACTGTGTCCTTTCTCTTTGGTTTCCTTCTGGTTAGTGTAAAGCTCCAGGATTACCTCTCGAGCTAATTGGCCGGGCCATCTCTTAAAGGAGATGTTTAGATGTTTGCGTGCCAGTTGTTGTGCTGTGGGACTCCCAGAGTTGAACCTGGGGGGCTGAAAAGGAATGCTGTGCCTTTAAGAGGCCGTGGCCATGTTTCTAAAGTTTCTGCCTGCCTTGTTTCCACCAATAGCCCATTGACAAAGCTGCTAGGGCCTCAATGGAGAGTAAAGTGGTTCGGTAACAAGGAGAGGTTAGTTCTCCCTCTGTCTCTCCCTCTCACACACACACACACACACAAGCACATAAAACACACACACACACATGCCCCACTGCAAATAAGCCAGAGCACAAGAAGGAGGATTGAGATGCTTGCTAATAACGTTCCTAATTATTTTAATCAGTTATTATTTCGCTTTTTTTTGTAATGTATCTGGACTCGCATTTGATGTAAACATGCAAGTCATTTGCTTCACTTTTGTAGTTTGAAACGGTTCGCCCAGATTGCAGAATAAACAAAGTTCTCCCACTTGTATCCTAATTTGTTAGAATAAACTAGCTGTGAATTGACACCGTATGTGTTAACACTCTGCCACCTAGCTGTGTGTGTGCGTGTGTGTGTGTGTGTTAGGAACATATGCTTCCCATCATATATTCGTACCAGAGGCTGCTGCCCCCACAGTTTTCACACACACTCACGCACACACACATTCATCCACACACATTCACAAACACGTACACTCGTCATCTTTGTCACCTTTGCTATGTGGCTGCCGCTCGCCGGGCCGCCTGTCCACCCGTCCGCCCGCCTTAAGTTCCTGACTGCATCCCCGTCTGTCTGCCTGTGCGTTGTGTGTGTGTGTGTGTGTGTGTTTGGCCTTCTACCTGTCTGTCTGCCTGCTCTGTGAAGTCAGGCCACCAGGGCTTTTTTAATTGCTTCCTCCCTTCTACGGGACCGAAACGCCGTGAAGCAGAGCATGGCAGCGCAGTCTGTGTCTAGAAAGAGCAGACAGAAAGTTCCTTTTTGTTTAGTCCATACCTACCCCTCCTAAGCAAACACGCCGCAGCGTCACTTTGTTTGACTTTTGTTTGAGGAGCCTTGTGCGTTCGCGCCGCGGACGTGCACCTTCATGAGCAGGGGGATTACTCTCGCCTTCGGTCCACACACCTGTGTAGGTGAGAATAAAAGCCTCAGTATCAGGGTGTTTAGTCTGACAAGGAGATTAAGAAGCGTTTCTGGCTCACCGCTCAGTCAGTCTGAGAGAATCTGAGACAGACATCACCCATCAAATTACCTTCCACTCGCACAAATCTCTCCTTGTTTGTTTTAAATATGTTGCCCGAGGGATGACACTAGATAAATGATCCCTCTGCAGGTGTTTTTATTCAGAAATTGCACCGAGAAGCTAAATGATATTGTCCTGTAATCCCCTGTTTTCCCCTCATCTGAACAAAAAAACAAAAGTGTTGAGGGTGTGCGCCCTTGCTAGCGTGTGACCCAGTCCACAAGCAGGGAGGAGAAAGATCATAAAAAGAGGTGCAGGAAGAAGATAGGGATGAGAGGAGACAGTGGGGGGTTGAGGCAGGAACAGGGTGGAAGGTTTATGGCCGGCTCACACTTTTTTTCTTTTTTTTTGCGAGTGTTTTAGCCTGTCTCACTTGAGCAAACATCAAGTGTGAGACCGTCTCCTCCGCCTCACCATAAAGCGCATGTTTTTATGAGAGCGTTTTCCCTTTATAAAGCTGCAACTTTTTCTTTTTCCTTTTTTTTTTCTTTTTTTTTGTACCGAAATCTGTGAAACTAACGATTTGTGTTTGCTCCACGCTCGGGCGATTGCTTTAAGCTTCGTGTCAAACGGCGGAGACATTTTTAGCCGGGATTGTTCTCCCTTCACAAAGCCCCACTTTGAAAGCGCGTGTGGTTCACGGGGGGAAAGAGACGGCCCCAGTGCAAAAGTGATGGTGTTTACTCTGACATTAACTAAACTCATCCTTCTTGGCAGAGTTTGGGTGAGGCATGACAGACGCTGTACACAGGCTCAAGCTGTCTAAATACGAGTCGCACCCTGCGTCCCGTGAAAAGGCCGCGCAGGAAAGAGGATGGGAAGAAAAGCGCAGCCTGTAGATTAGCTTTAGCTGCGAAGCCGGGCCCGAGAAAGAGGCCGATTAAAAGAGAAGAAAGATGAGGAAAAAACACACGGGCGAATGCACACGTGGGCATTTCGGCGTTTGGAGCAGTTTCTCTAAACAAACCTCAGTGCGGCGCAGCAGGTAAATGCTATAATTCATTGGAGTGCACACAGCGGCCCAGTTCAGACAGAGAAAGGGAGCTCTATGAGGCATTATTGGAGGTGAATAGTGCGCGGTGGTGCCCCAGCTAGATAAATAAACTCCCAGCGTTCAGGGCCCAGGACCTCACTGGTAGAGAGAACAAACAAGACCAGAGTCAACCTGGGTCACTTCTAAATGTTTATTTCACCCCCTTCCCTCCATCCTTCGGTCTGAGTCTACCTCATTCCATCCCCTTTCTCACTCCCCCCCACCGACCCCCCCAAAAAAACACACACACACACACACACTCCTCAGCAGACAGACCTAGACCACCCCCCAACAAATAAACACACACTGAGCAGCTATAGATACACGCGCATATGACAGACACATGACTTTTCCTTCCTCTGTAGAGGAAACGCGCCAACTGCACTCTTTTTAAAGTATTAGCCTAAAACAAAGATTGGATCACTTTGGCAGTGTCATTTACAGTGATAACGTTGAACTACATTGCTTAACTTTGTTGCCAAAGCTTTAAAAAGAAAAAAAGAAAGCGCTGGACTCTTTGCTACACTGACTGTCCTTAGGCTGCAAACGAAAACGGGATGATTAAAACCTCGGTCAGTATAGTGTGGCGCCCTTTCTCTTCACGCTGAAGAGCAACCTTTGTCTCTGGCCCTGGCGAAATAAAACGACACCAGTCACCTTAGAGTTTGCACCATTTGCCTCTGTCTTTACACCCTGCGAGTATAAAAAAAAAGTAAAGGGAGAGGGAGATGGACAGAGAGAGAGAGAGAGACTGGACATTTTCTTGGTACTTGGGAGGGAAGAAAAAAAAAGAAGTGGTTCTTGGGCTCAATAAATTCATTTCTCATCTGAATGAGACCAGCAACGTGGAAAAATTTTGCTTTTCAGGCAGGGATGAATGTATGTTTCAACCACACATTAAGCAGTATTAGCGGTCAGTGGAGTGTCTAATGTGACTATTTTTCACAGTGGCCAACACTGCCCATGATTAGCATAATTAGCAGAGGCAAGCCTATACATATGGAAATAGAAAGTGCCTAAATGCCAACCCTGGCGGAAATTTATGTGTGGTGGCTAACACCGCTGGCACAACTGAATAGAATGTAAGTGAAACTGATTTTTCAGGTTGTTTTTTTTTTTCTGTTTTATACAGTTTTTAAGGTGTGATCGCAGAGTTGTGTTTTTTTTTTTTGTTTTTTTGTTTTTTTGTTTTTGGCTGATGCTGCAAGATCCAAACAGACAGGGCCAGAAACTGTTCATGCAGCGATTAGAATTGCAAACTATAACCAACAAATTCTGCCTTTGACGATTGATGAAGTGACACACTGTATTTCTATAGGTAAGATAGCAAAGTGCCAGCTTCTCTTTCTTGCCCCCTGCCTCACCCTCCCACCGCCGACTCTGGCATTGTTTACAGGCTGGGAAAGTTTTGGTCCATTTGCTTTTGTTGTGGAAAAAAAAACCCTTCCCTCTTTATTTTATTCTGCTGTTTGTTGGGAAACATCTGAAAGAAATTGAAGGGTTGAATGACAAAAGGGTCTGCATTCAGTCTGGATCCGTACTGAAGGATTGTATAGAGGCACGGCCCATCTGCTGGGGGCAGCCTGCTTTAGGCGGTGCCCTGGCTTGGGCATGCCATAGGGCAGTGCTGGGCTAAGGACCCAGAGTGGGGCATAGTCCTGATTCTGGTGGGTCCACATGTGACAAAAAGGGGGCTTTTGTGATACTGGGTAGCAGGCCAAGAGAACGAATGCTGGAAATCAAAGGATCTAAAGGACCTTTATTGTGAGTTGAGTGAAGAAGTAAATGATAGGTAGTCCATCGCAGGCTAAGGGTATTTTCCTGTTTCTCGCATTGTCCCTACTCCATGGTGGCCTTTTTGCATTTAATGCTGCATTTTGCTGTTTTGTGCAGGGATCAGGTGTACATTTCTTATGTTGTCATGCTGCGTAAATCATCCAATGCACTATACATAGCAAGCTAAAGCGTACATGTCACTTTCAGCCCTCTTCGTCTTGGGTCTTCCTCCATAGCAGCGTGGGGCCTTTCAGAGGCCCCCTAATCCAGCTAATCTACCACACTGAACTTTGAACGCGGCCTGGTCTGACCTAGCATGGCCTGGAACTGGGACTAGGCCTGTAAGCTACAAAACACAGAATAGAATAAAATAGAATAGAAAGACGGCATTTTTAACTGTGGTCTTGGCTCGTCCTAGAAGCCAGATGTGCATATTTCGCCGAGTTAGGTGAATCTGGGCGTTTGGCTTTTGGGGATGTAAGGGTCAGGTGGGGAGGAAATGACTGGGGTCGGCGCAGACAGGGTCCAGTGTTTTCCCCCGATGCGCACACGCACTCAAGTACGCGAACGCACACATTCAGACAAACATTATATTTGTTCACCAGCGGCCATGAAACCATGTCAGGGCTTGTTATGACATTTTCCCCTTGCTTTTCGCTTTCCCAGTGTCGTAACTGTTGTGAAAGCGCTTTTAGTGGTGAAGCTAGTAAACGAATTCATATGTGGCGCCCAAAAGAGTCGGGTTGTTTGCTAAAAATTTGTAAGACGGTGGTCGAGTTTGTGGAAAACGTCCAGAAAAAAAACTGGGGATGTGATTTAGACAGAGCTGTGATCGTTTGTGCTAATTTCCCCCCCAAATTTCTGATCACGTCGCCAGACACGGACCAATATTTCATGTTTCAAAATTGCTCGTGTAAAAAAAACCCCAAAAAACTCACCAGTCGCTGGGGTGTTACAACCCCGCTCTCTGCACTCAAAGGCGCTTTCTTCCCAGGGTGGGAAAATTTCCGGGAACTGTCTCTTTAAGGCTGCGCGGAGCGCTGCCTGAGTGGAGGGAGCGAGTAGAGAGAGAGGGGGTGGGGGGGGGGGGCCGAAAAAAGAGTGAGAAAGAGAGAGGCAGCGTCAGAAAGGGAGAAAGAGAAAAGGGAGAAGAGAAACAAGGAGACAGAAAGAGAGTGGAAAAAGGAAGGTTCCCTAATGGAGTGAGAGGCGAACCGAGCGGAGAAGAAGTGACTCGAGTAGCTGTGAAGCTCAGAGTTGGGTGGTTGGGGCCGGACCAGGGGTTGAGGAGAGAAGGCGAGAAAGAGAGTAGAGTGAGGACTGGCTGCCTGGGTGGTCCAGATGGGAGGAACGAGACACAAATAGCTATAATTTACTTCAGGAGGCCTGTAATTACAGAGCCAGAGTCTCTCCGAGCCACCCAGTTCCTGTTGGGATCAAAACCCCATGCTGCAGAGGTTAACATACGAAATGTCAAAAAAGGTTTAACAGATGTCAAAGAGGTCCGCGAACGGAAAGGGTTCCATTTTGTAGTAGCCTTTTTGTGATTGGAAATCCGAGTGGGAGGAAACCACGTAGCGTTGCGGGGAACTGTAGGTGTAATCACTGCTTTTATACCAAGCCCCGGCTCCTTGCACGTGACGGCGTGAAAATGATTTAATCAAAGTCGGATACACTCTAGCGCAGCTCTTTAGTTTTGATGCCATCCTCTCAATTCTGCGTATTCTTTTGCTCCTCCTTCTGAATAAACGCTTTACTAACATGTTGATTTTGCGCGGCCAGATGTGCAAAGAATAGTTGATAATAGAGCACGTCCCATTTTTAAGGTGTTTTAGGATGCGCTAAGCCACACGCCAGTGGCCGCAAATAAACACGGGGACCTGATATCCCCAAGCTCCTGCGAAGGTAATTAAAGCCTTGAAAGCGAAGCCTAGAAATATTGGACTGTGTCTCCGAGGCCCACGGAGTTCCAACCTGATCTCACACTTTTGCGGCGTAGGCTGAATAGTTTGTTTTTTCTTTTCTCCCCATCAATTATAGGAGCCTGTTCCAGGCTGGGGGAGGTGCAGGGAGCGCGAGGGAAAGAGTGAAAGACAGAGCAAGAGGGAGACAGATGGAGAGAAAGACGGAAGCGAGAGGGTTAAAGGGAGCGGGGACGTAGATGCTCGGGAAGTTAAAGCCGGGACTGAGAGCGGCGCATGTGAAAGTGGGCAAAAGAGTGACAAAAATTAGAATTAAGAAGGTGGTAGCCCCTGTTTCCCAACTTCCCCCACCTCCCTTCTTTCCTCCCCCTCCCTTCCCTTTCTCTCTCCGGGGTTGTCATGTAGTGGGACAGCAAGAGGGGCAGACGGGCCCTCTGTGATCCAGCGCGGCATGTTTCATGTCCACTTGGCACAGGCACAGATCCCCCCGGCTGGCAAACTCTTTTCAGGGCAACCTCCTGTAATTAGGGGGCTGGGGTCTACCGCACAGCACAACATAGCTTTCCCTCTCTCTTTCTCTGTTTTTTTTTTAATTTTTTTTTATATCCTCCCTAAGTCTTTTCTGCCTATCACCACCTCGTTGATGATGTGACTTTCATCTTTCTTTCTTCCCGTCTCCATGAGTCCGGTCACCTTTCCTGTTCATCTTCTCGTGACGCTAATCACTTCTTCCTGTCTTGATCAGCTTCTCCTCTCTGGAGGTGGATGTCCACATCTGCTGCCCTAAGTGGAGCAGTAGAGGGTTTTCGGGGGCATCAGAAGACTGGTTTTTTACTAACTAACAGGGCACATCTGTTTCGCAGAAGGAGCCAATGAGAAGCCGTATTACTCATTTCTCTTGGCCAGACACTGGCTTGTGTGAAGTGCCTTCAAAACCAACACTGGCGAAGGCCAAGGGCGTTGGTCAATATAAGTGTGTGTTCTTGTGCGAGTGTGTGTGCGCGCACATGGACGCACAAAACGGACTTTGTTATAGGATACTTTCAGTGTGCGTTAAATTATCTGTCTATCTATTTATCTTTTCCACTACTCATTTTCTGCCTGCTCACTTTGTGTTCTAGCTGGCAGTCGGGTGAGCACAGAGCTTCGCTACACCAAGGAGAAGCAGGGAGAGGAGTCGGTGTTTACCTCACAGATGCTCATCCAGACCCCCAAAGAAGAGGGCACGAATATTCTTACCCAGGAAGCTTTGCTGGTTCACATGGAAGCCGCCCTGTCCGCCAGCAAGGTGCAGGTGTCCCTGTTTGGAAAGTAAGTCTACCCGTCATGTGGAAAGTTTTTTTTTTTTTTTTTTTGTAATTATGCAACGAAAAGTGTAATTTAAAAAAAATGTTTTCTTTCTCACAGATCATGGGATCTTAATAAAATATGCTATAAATCAGGAGTTCCTATTATAGAAAATGTCATGATTGAAAGGGTAAGTTGACAGTTCTTTTCGAATCGTACAGTATAAGTGCATATTTGTCATGTTGTGATATTTAATAATCTTATTTTCTTCTTCCTGATCCCAGATGATTGACAAGCTATTCCCCTGTATGATAATCACCCCATTGGACTGTTTTTGGGAAGGGGCCAAACTACAGGGAGGCTCTGCCTATTTACCGTAAGTCTTAGAATATTGCCCCAACGTAATTTCTTTTTCTTTTCTTTTTTTTTTGCACGTTACATTTCGCGGAAGCTCCCTCTCTCTGTGCTGTCATTGCTTCCTGCATCCGATCTGAGTAGGGTTTTCGAAGAGGTCCGTAACTTTTAACACATGCTGGATGGAGACATACAGTTGGGCTTTCAGTAGTCTGTCAGTGGGCGCTGTGACTGACAGCGGCGGCCGGTAATAGAGTTCTTTTAGGGCCCAGAGAGGGACCGGAGGGGGGTGTCCTGACAGAGAAATTCAAAGAGAGAAGTTTAGGGAGAGATGCAGCGAGAGTGGAGATGGCTGTAGCGGGGTGGTGGGTTGGTAGAACGGAGGGCGGGAGGTGGCGGCGGCGGCGGCGGCGGTGGTGGTGGTGGTGGTGGCAGGGGAGCCCTTTGGGTCAGACAATGGTAAGCATTCTTTCAGTTTACGAGTGAGTGTCCATCAGTGCAGGGGCCCCGGAGGAGGGAGGGGGGCCGGCTTTGTCAGCTCACGGCTAACACTCGGCATTCTCATGGTAATGCCCCGGGCTCCCAGCTCCCAAGTTGTCCAACAAATAAAATGGGCAGTATTCAAGCCTCAAGTCCCCCGAGAAAGACAGAGAGAGGCTACAAGACAGTTAACAGTGGAGTCTGGGCGTATTTGGGCATTTGCAGATTCGGGTTTTTTTTTTTCCTCTCCTTTTTTCAAGGACAAAGTTCTCTTGAGAAATTGAGTCGCTGAAAGGGATCTTTTTTTTTTTCCTTCTTTTTTCGTCGTCAGAAGTGATATTTCAATCGAGGGCTCAGTTTATAAAAGATAGTTTAGATCATAGCAGATGTTCCTTTGCGAAGAATTTATTTGTTTATATATCTGTCCGCGCTGACTGCAGCGTGTTGCATGACAAGCCAGCACATACAGAAACAAACAAAAGTTTCCCATCTCTTTGCGCGTCCCAGTTGGTTTGTGTGAAAGCATGGAGAGAGGGAGAAGGGGTCTTTGATGATTCACACATCTTCCAAGGATTCCTGTAATTCACACAAACTGCTCAACATCTGTTGTTGTTTATTAAGTGTCTTTACCTCTTTTTTTTTTTAACT
This sequence comes from Mugil cephalus, assembly GCF_022458985.1. Classification (NCBI taxonomy): domain Eukaryota; kingdom Metazoa; phylum Chordata; class Actinopteri; order Mugiliformes; family Mugilidae; genus Mugil; species Mugil cephalus. The sequence continues at coordinate 16,642,630 of NC_061776.1, forward strand.
AACTTGTCATGCGGAGATAGAGAGAACTCGCGGTGGCCACCGAGGGCAGTGCCCCTTCAGTCGGCTTCTGCTTCAGCCCTGTTTTAAATGTAAAAGAAGAGAAAGAGTGCAATAGAGAGGGAGAAAGGGGAAGAGAGGCAGAGTGAGAACGAGGGAGCGAGAGAGAAAAACTGAGGAGAACAAAAAGCAGCAATCTATGAAAAAACAAAAGAGCCCGAGCCTGGTTCAGTCAAGCAAAAACTAGCTGATAAAGGAGTGTCTTTGCAACCAGCGGCAAAAGGGACCCTGGTATGTGGGAATAGGAGAGGAGCTCCCTTCATGAGCCATTGGAGTGAGGTTGAGGCTGGGTTTGAGATACTTGGGATTCTTTTATTTCCCTTTCTTGTTTTGTCTCTGTGTCGTCTTGAATCACAAAACGGAACCTCAGCGTCTCGCCAACAATAGCGCATCATTTCTTCGAGTCTAAAAAGCCATTATAGGTGAAGCATTTATCTCTGAGTACTGTCAACTCTGAAATATATCTTAGCTTTAAATACAATAAATCCACACTAGCGTCTTACAATAGGCCGCAACACGTGAGCTATTTATGACCCAAATAAAAAAAATAGTGAGGTTTCGTTTCTCCTTTCCCCCCCGCCTCCCATCCATCCTCTCAGCCTCCCTCCTTATCAAGATGTTCGGGAGGCAGAGGTAATTGTTATGACTCGGTGCAGGGCACTGGGGAATGAAAGTGAGCAGGCAGCCACCGTGCCTTTTCCCTGGGCATTGTGGCAGCGTGAAACAGGATAATAAACGCTATTTTATCCTGTATCTGCGGCTCGCCTCCTGCGTAGCCCGGTGCAACAAAAGAGTGAGACAGAAACTGGACTCAGAGTAAAGATTAGCTGGAACGGATAGCCGCGCAGACTCGCAGAAACAAAGTGATGAAAGTTATCGTACGCTTCCTTCTCTTGAGTCCTGATGTTATTTTCCACTTACCGTATGTACGTCTCTGCTTTCCAGGGGTATGCCAGATATCCAGTGGATGAATCTAGACCCAGTCAAGCTGATGGAGGAACTGAGTCAGTTCACGTCTCTGGAAGGATTCAAGGAGATGCTTGACAAAGCCCAGGTGAGACACACAGCTACAAATCAGATATACAGTATTTACTAAATAGAAGACTTAATTTTATGAGCGACTTTCCAGTTTTTAATGTTCTGATGTCTTTGCTTGGACTCCTTAGGTGGGACATGCCTACATGAACAGGCCTTGTCTAGACCCTTCAGACCCCGACTGCCCTCTCAGTGCGCCCAACAAGGAGCAGGGAGAGGTAAAGTCAAACAAAAGAATGCAGCTTTAGCCATCATATATATTAAGACGTAGTATGTAGAAAAAGGTATACTACATAAAAACTTTGCTAAGTTTTCTTCTCCTTATCCATTCAGAGTCCTGATATCTCCGGGCGTCTCCAGGGGGGTTGCCATGGTTTCAGCCGGAAGTTCATGCACTGGCAAGAAGAGCTCATCCTGGGAGGACGCGTCAAGAACGGCCAGGATACATTGCTAAGGTGTGTGTGCGTTAAGACATGCAAAGAAAAGACCGAACGCTGTGGCTTCGGATGATTTTTGTACGCAATAGGTTTCTCCTTGTCTGGTTGTAGTAGTGCAGCTGGAATTATTTGATGCAGTCACCACCAGCCGAGCTGGCGGCCCTTTAGCTTGAAAGCTGCCCTGACTGAGGAATCTGTTTAACCCCTAATAACTCCACCAACACATGCTAGGAATGCCTCGTACCAACAGGGATCAGTTTCCTGCATAACCCTGGTCCGGGACAGACCAATTAAAGATGAGTGACAGCCAGATAAAGCCCTCCCACTCTGCCGTGCGTTTCAGAAAAGGGGAAAAACACTTTAATCCAAATCTGACTCAAGTCTCTTTAAAAGATGCTCTCCAGAGTTTTGTTTTTAATCTGCTGATTTCAAGTGGATTTAAGAGTAAGGCCAATACAAATGAAGTGTCAACATTGGGTCAGAGCCCAGACCAGGACCCACGCAGGCCCAATCGAGCCTGGAATCAAAGAGGACCCCGGTCCCATCTGCGAGAGCCACTCTTAGCGCTGAATGTGATCTATGGTGATGTTTCTTTCACATTTCAAGCGGCACTGCTGCTGCTCGCTTGCGCGGGTGCCAAGAAAACCTGAGGACATCTGGGATCTCAGCCTGCAGACGGACTAGATAACACCTGCTTTAAGTTGTTTACGTTGGCAGACAGACAGGCAGACAAATCCTGGAAGAGACGGCACCTGCCTTTTAGCCACTCACAGAGAGGCTTGTGCCATTAAGGTTCAGGGATACTAAGAACATCTAAACAGTCAGAGTGAAAGATGTTTAATGTGCCGGTTATGAGATGGATGATGCAGGTGAGGCAAACCATATTTGTCGGAAGAGCCCGACGCCTCTGATGTGTCCTAAACTGTGCGCGCTGTGTTTTACAGTGCCGAGGCGCTCCAAAGCATGTTCCTGCTGATGAGTCCAAAGCAGCTGTACGAGCACTTTAAAGACGACTACGAGATCCATGACATCAACTGGAATGAAGAGAAGGCCACGGCCATCCTTGAGTCCTGGCAGAGGAAGTTCGTGGAGGTATGAACACACACAGTAGAACTTTGTTGGATGCCGAGAAGATGTAGGAGGCGTTTCTTTGTCCTCACGCAGCCTTGTTCCGCTTTAGCGCACACATACACACCCAACCACACACACACACACTGAGACTTACTCTGCAGTGTCTGAATTCCATCAGTCTTCAGCTCCCTTGTAAAGCGAATCGCGGGGCAGACCGGGGCACCAGGTTTGTGTAGTTGTGTGTGTGTGGTAGGCCAATCATCTCTCTCTGTCAGAGCCCTAGTTATAGGAACAAGCTGTTGCTGTGATAGCTGACACCCACCACAGTGAGGGTAAGCGGGGAGGGAGGGAGGGAGGGGAAGGGAAGGGAAGAAAGTGCGGGACATGTGGAGGGGGAGGAGGGGCAAAAAAAGTCAAACGTAAACTGACAGCGACACGACAGCCTTCTCCCGACGCGTTAAAAGAACAAGAACCGGTCGGTTTGAGATGATGGCTTAGTAGTGCGCGCAGGTAAACAGCTTCGGCTCATTCATGGCACAGGGCGCAGAGGGCCGTCTCCCGGGCCATGTGATCCCATCCTTTTCACCTTTGACCCCACAACCTCTGGCATCTGTGCTCATTACTCCTCAGTTGTCATACTTATACACGCACACACACACACGCATGCTACCACATGTAAAAACACACTCATACTCACTTTCAAAGACATTTCAAAGGGACCGGACCCTTTTTTTCCACTTTAGGGTCCTAAAATATGGGGCTGTAGGAGGAGGAGGAGGCCTGTATTAGCGCTGTTTAAGGCCATGCGTTTGATTCCTTTTGGGTGTCGAGTTTTAAATTAGGCATTATAGCCGAACCCTTTGGTAACTCATTGATATTTATCCTCCAGGTGGTTCACCAGAGTATCCCATCCAACTCCAGCCAATCCATCCACGCTTTCTCTACCACCACCCTCAACGACATCATGAAATCCTTCTCCGATGTCAGCGTCATCCGGGTGGCTGGAGGCTACCTGCTCATGGTAAGCATAGCAACTCATTCCTGTTTATTAACTCTGAGTAATAACACTTCCCGTGTTGCCCTAACAATACGTGTGGCTTTCTCCTGCGCAGCTAGCCTACGCCTGCGTGACTATGCTGAGGTGGGACTGTGCTAAGTCCCAGGGGGCCGTGGGGCTGGCCGGGGTGCTGTTGGTGGCCTTGTCGGTGGCCGCAGGACTGGGCCTTTGCTCGCTGCTCGGCCTCTCCTTCAATGCTGCAACCACACAGGTACAACATAAAGAAAACCACATTCATTATATAGTTTAAAGGGAGATTTTAACACAACGGGGGCTGAGGGGGGTGGGGGTCTCCTTTTGATGTGAAGCCCAGATTTTGACATTCAAATGCTCATTTTGACCCTTCCCCATTCTCCATTGATGTGTTTCCCATCCCAGGTGCTTCCCTTCCTGGCACTGGGGATTGGTGTGGATGACATGTTTCTGTTGGCTCACTCCTTCACAGAAACTGGAAGTAACATCCCCTTTAAGGTAGGTTTCCTCTCCTCTCCTCTCCTCTCCTCTCCTCTCCTCTCCTCTCCTCTCCTCTCCTCTCCTCTCCTCTCCTCTCCTCTCCTCTCCTCTGACTCGGCTCTGTGTTTCTTCCAAAGGAGCGAACGGGAGACTGTTTGCGTCGCACCGGCACCAGCGTGGCTCTCACTTCCATCAACAACATGATTGCGTTCTTCATGGCAGCTCTTGTGCCCATCCCCGCCTTGCGAGCTTTCTCACTGCAGGTACGTTCTGATTGCACACGCACACACACACTAACACGCCCCCCACGCGCATGCGCACAGACATAAACAAGAAGTACACAATCGCACACCGTGAGGCCTGAGGCTCCTTTGAAAATGAAAGAGATAACTTAAAAGTGGTGACATTTATTCAGGGCCAGGAAAGCCTTTGTTCCTGGTTTTATTGCCGCTGCACCTAGAGGGCCAGCATTTTTATTTTTGTGTGTGCATGGGTCTGAGTGTGTGTGTGCATGTGCGTGCGTGCGTATGGGCGTGTGTGTGCGTGCCCATGTGTATAATGGGGAATAATCAGAGCAAAGAGAGTGATGAACAGACAGAGCGAGGCAGACAGAGAGGGAGAGAGGAGGAGGAGGAGTGGATCAGTATATCACTAGCCCGTCAAGGCGGTTTTCTCTGATCTGTGACTAACCGTGGGTGGTCTGAAACTCACAAATACACACGCGGAGATGTACACACACTGGAAACCACAGTCAGTCAGAATGTCAGCTTCAGGAGCTGGGGTGAGCGGGGAGGCGGTGGCAGTAGCAGCGGTGAAAGGTGATGGTTTTGCTCAGACTCGCAACATATATACCACTTCTGCTTCTTTCTCTTATTCTTTCTAGCTGTTCTTCTTGGCACCCTCTCTGTTTCTCTCCCCTCCTGGCTTGCTTAGTGTTCCTGGCTTGTGATTTAGAGAGAGGCTTTTCTTTACTTACTGGGCTGTGGTCTCAGTCACTAAAAAAGTTCTGACTCTCCCCAGCTGGGCTGCAGTGTCTATAATTTCACAAACTGTTCTCTGTCTCTTCTCACTTTGTCTATTTTTCTCTCCCTAGGCGGCCATTGTGGTCGTGTTTAACTTTGCCATGGTGCTGCTCATCTTCCCCGCCATCCTCAGTTTGGACCTCCACCGGCGCGAGGACAAGCGCTTGGACATCCTGTGCTGCCTGTACAGCCCCTGCTCCGACCGCGTCATCCACCTCTCTCCGCACGAGCTGTCGGACGCCGGGGAACAGCCGCACACGCCCGCGGCTGGAACGGCACACGCGCACCAGTACGCGGCGGGATCGACAATCACCACCAGCACCCAAATCACCACGACGGTGCAGGCATTCACGCAGTGTGACGCCGCAGGCCAGCACATCGTCACGATCCTTCCGCCCACCTCCCAGATCTCCACCAGTCCTCCCTCCATCATCCTCTGCCCCACCACTCAGTCTCAAGGTAAGAGGTGTAGCTTAATGAGGTTAATGAGGAAGTTCGAACAAAGTCATTATACCAAAACGCTGATTTCCTGCTCGCATCTCCTCTTTCTAGCCATCTCACCTTCTCCCACCACCACTTCTGTGCCGGACCCGTATGGCTCCCAGCTCTTCACCCCGACCTCCAGCTCCACACGGGACCTCTTAGCCCAAGTGGAGGACTCCAAATCAGGGAAGGAGTGCGTCCCACTCCCTTTCCTGCACTGGAACCTGTCCAGTTTTGCCAGGGACAAATATGCCCCCCTGCTCCTCAAGCCCAAGAGCAAAGCCATTGTGGTTGTTCTCTTCCTGGGCCTCCTGGGCCTCAGCCTGTATGGCACCACCATGGTGCACGACGGCCTTTACCTGACTGACATTGTGCCGCGTGACACTAAGGAGTACGACTTCATTGATGCCCAGTTTAAGTACTTCTCCTTCTACAACATGTACCTGGTGACCATGGATGGATTCGATTACGCCCGCTCTCAGAGGCTGCTGATCCAGCTGCACAATGCCTTCAACTCTGTTAAATATGTGGTCAGAGACAGTGACAACAAGCTGCCGCGCATGTGGCTGCACTACTTCCAGGACTGGCTCAGAGGTAAGAGTTCAATCTCTGCAGTGTTATGTTTTTTGAGGGAGTCAGGCAATAACTCACTCGCTGTCCCCTTGAGGGTTTTCGATGATGATGTCAGAATCCGGTAGAGGGTGCAACAAGTTTTTTCAGGTGTGCCTTTTTTTTCACTAAGGACGGCAGCGCGTTGCTACGGGTGGGTGTGTGGGGGGGTGAGAATGTGCAAAGGGTGAGTGAAAGTTCAGTCACGCTGTTTACCCCCATCCACCTGGGCTCAGGGGTGGCGTGGTAGATGAGTTGGGGTCGTAGGTTATCTGCGTGTGTGTACATATGTGTGTCCTCAGGCTAGAATGTGTCAGAGGCCCAGTCAGGAGGAAGTAATAGCCAACAGGTCAATCAGAACCAGCTGGAAAAAAAACAAACAAAAAGGGACGGAAAAGGAAACTTAATATTTCAAGCCATCACCGTCCACGTATAAGTCAGGCAACATCTATTATGAAAATAGAAAGCAGTTATAAATTACAACCACCGATAACCCTGTCCGTCTTGCCTCACGTGCAGGTCTTCAGGCTGCTTTTGATGCTGACTGGCAAGCAGGCCGGATTACCGCTGATAGCTATCGTAACGGCACAGAAGACGGAGCCCTGGCATACAAACTCCTCATCCAGACTGGCTCCAAGAAAGAGCCTTTTAACTACAGCCAGGTATGTTTAAGACCCGAAAGGGAGAGAGAAAAAAAGGACTTTGAAGCAGACAAATGGATGCCCTTGTCATTACACGGTGGGTGGCAATGCGGACAAGAACTCAATAAATGATTTTACATCCCCTTTTTCTCTAGCTGACTTCTCGCCGGCTGGTGGATGCAGAGGGTTTGATCCCCCCGGAGGTGTTTTACATTTACCTGACAGTCTGGGTTAGTAATGACCCTCTGGGCTACGCTGCCTCCCAGGCCAACTTCTACCCTCACCCCAGAGAGTGGATTCACGACAAGTATGACACTACAGGGGAAAATCTGCGCAGTGAGTGTCTTATCTTGCATCATTCTGGAGAAACTGGAAACTGAAAAGTGCTTCATAGCATGAATATACATATACATAAACATATATATCTATCCCTTTTTGCAGTCCCTGCAGCGGAACCACTAGAGTTTGCCCAGTTCCCCTTCTACCTGAATGGTCTTCGCCAGGCCAGTGACTTTGTGGAAGCCATCGAGAGTGTGCGGACCATCTGCGACGAGTTTAGCCGCAAGGGCGTGTTCAACTACCCCAACGGATACCCCTTCCTCTTCTGGGAACAGTACATCGGCCTCAGACACTGGTTCCTGCTGTCCATCAGCGTGGTGCTGGCCTGCACCTTCCTCGTTTGTGCCATTCTCCTGCTCAACCCCTGGACCGCTGGAATCATTGTAAGTTGACGATCAGCTTCCTCATCTTTCCTATCGGCCCATTTTTAATTTTTTTTTACATGCTTTTCCTTCGCTTCTCCACCTCATCCTACCTCGACATCATTAGCCCCACCGTCCCTCTCGTCATCCTCTCTCTTTCTTCTTACGCTCCTCAGCATAGCTCAATAACTCTGTCTAGGGGGCCCCTTTTTCTCTGTGGAGGGCCAGTATGCACACACACACACGGACCATTGTCATTCTAATCTGGGCTCGGCCGGCCTTAGAAAAGGAAATGCAAAGGAGCAAGAAAGGCTTTGCCCTCCTGAAGCCTCTACCTCCAACTCCCTCGCTGCTTTTGTCAGAGGGAGAGGCAGAGACTTGGGGACAGGACAGATCTGCCCAGTTGCGACCTTGGCCTGCCCAACCCATCCATCAGGGATATATTTGTGTGTGCGTGTGAGAAGAGAATGAGACAATCTTTAGCAGTGTTAGCAGTTGGAAAACATCTCACACACAAGCTGGTGGGACCGGTGGTCCTCGAAGGCCCCAAACACGCACACAAACACACATCCGCACGTCACCACCGGGGGCCTGTAGCACAACAACAGAGCCAGCTTCAGATGGAATGTGTTTAATTTAAGTGGCGGTCCCTAGCAGCACTGATTGAGACGGCAGCACAACACAATCTCCTCCGACAGAGAGGCACAGCTACATGCATGTATGGTCTCCAAGCATCAGTCAGCCCGTGAAGGTTTCACCCAGCCCGTATGTGGTCGAGCAGTAAAACAGCTTTTATCATTTCCAATTTAACTGTGCCCCAGCTCAAAGGCCCTGCTGGGATCAAACGCCCCGGTTGGCCAAGAACCGTTTTCTCCTCCCCGCCTTCTGAGACGAGCTGTTGCTGTTTGTGTTGCGGTTTTGCGGACCCACACATTCACTATTAAGGCACTAGCATCGTATGATAGCCGCTGCATTAGAATGTCGGAAACAGTAAAACCACGAACGCGTGCTGCCATCTCGAGTGTCTGTTTGTGCAGAACGAACGGACGGATGCATGTTAGTCATTTCAACGGAGAAAGAGATGAAGGAATACACGGGGGAAAAAGGGGGGCGGCATTAGCCTCAGGGTGGGAAATTTGATATGCGGTTTGAGATCTTGAGAACGGGGTCAAAGATTGTGTGGGGTGAAGCGGCAAAAGGGCTCAGCTCAGTCACTGGAGAATGACATCATCATATGCCATTGTTTGCTTTTAATTATACAACACACGTTTAGCTGAATATCCCCCCATCATCCCATTTATTGCCTGTTGGAACTCTTAAATTTTCCTGCACAGAAGTTGGTAACACTTTATTTCCATGTGTGTTCCTCAGGTGTTTATCTTGGCCATGATGACTGTGGAGTTGTTTGGCATCATGGGTCTGATTGGCATCAAGCTCAGCGCCATTCCTGTGGTCATACTGATCGCTTCGGTGGGCATCGGAGTGGAGTTCACCGTTCACATCGCCCTGGTAAGTCAACACTCCCGACGTAAAAACGGGGCGCTCAAATTAACCGTCCGGGGTTAATTCATTGAGCAAAACGGTTTAGCTGTTTACAAAAAAAAAAAAGCCAGCGCGAGAGCAGAGGCTCCGAAATGGAAAGTGATTAAGGTGAAATACGTGCGATTAAAAGTTTTACTGGGAAACTTTTGGCTTCCTCGTTCGTGCTGGCAAACCCGCTTTCAAACACAGTGTACTGTCTTGTAGTGTAGTAATCCCCAGTAAAATCCAAACGCAGGCATCCCGGAGCTTGCCAAGCCTCGCCGCAAGCACGGGTTTTGTGTAATCGGCAAGATTTCTAACTCGTTTCTCTTCCCCCACCTTCCCCTTTTGCCGCAGGGCTTCCTGACAGCCATTGGCAACAGAAACAAGCGCTCTGCAGTGGCTCTGGAGCACATGTTTGCCCCGGTGGTTGACGGAGCCATCTCCACGTTGCTGGGTGTTCTCATGCTGGCAGGGTCGGAGTTTGACTTCATCATGAGGTGAGACGCTATACATATGTGTGTGTATAGTCATATATATATGTGTAGCGATGCATGTTTTGCGCTGCCTTTATGCTTTTTTTTGTGGCGGAGATGGGGCGACAGTTCAAAAGAATCAGCGGTTCGCTCTGATTGTGTGTCGGTGTGAGTGTGCGGAAGCAGTTGTGAAGCCTCGCTTGGGTGCGGGAGGAAGCCTTGTCAGGGAGGTGGTATTCAGGGCTGCATGCAGGTGGAAATGTTATACCCCCTATTTATGCACGCACACACAAACAGTGACAAATACGCACCTGGTTCTGTCACTCTAGGCGCACACACACACACCCACATGCACACACACACACATCCGTCTCCCCAACCTCAGAGAGCAACAAATGGGGAAAACATCAAGGGTGTGTAGCAGCTGCTTGTAAACATGGAAGTGTTCTGCTGCCCACTGGGTGGTGTCTCTCTCTGACTCTTTCACTCCGTCTCTTTCACACACTCAAGGGAATCTGTAAAAATTCCTATCATCCGTTTGGCATTCTCCCCCTCCACGTTGGATGCTGTAATAAAAAGAGGAGCTAAATTTGAACTGGTCAGCGAGTCAAGACGGTCCGCGGCCCACCAACAGACACCACCGTTCCCCTCCGTGTGTGCGTGTGCGCATGCGCGCGCGTCCACACGAGTGTAAATCACACGCGCACGCACTCTCGTGTGCGTGCGTGCGTGCGCTTTTCTACCACTGTTTCATGGTCGGAGTGGAAAAAAAAAAAAAAAAAATAGCTCCATGTTTTTCAGCCGAATGTGGTCTCGGCCCAAAATCCGAAACCACAACCTTGAGCTCACAGACTGCAACAGGCCTCCATGACATAAAAAGCACAGTTTTTTTTTTTTTTTTTTTTTCTGAAGAAACAGAGACAGAAGCGGAGGGAGGGGAGGGGAGGGAGGAGAGAAACTCTGAGGGTGGCTTCCTTGCAAGGATATAAGGTCCTTGTGGGTGGGTGGATTCGCGGATGATGAATGGATCCTCCGCGGTGTTGTATTAGATGGATAAAGACGTGTAAATGTTTAGGACTGGAGGGAAAAAAAAAACGGATAAAGGAGGACGTGGGACTGGTTTTAAGGGAGAAAACGGCAGTATCTGGGTTTTTGTTTTTCTGTCACACAGTAATCTGGGATCATTTTGGGAGGGTGGGGTGAGAAAAGGAGACGGAGGGGTCTAGTCTCTGTTGGAGGTCTTGTTTAGCTGTAGCTGTGGTCGGGTGAATGGGGCAAGCCAAAGCTGGCTAGCTGGGGAGTAGCATAAATATACTGCTGTAAACATCTCCTGGCCTTGTAACACACTGAATAAACAGCAAGCCTAATTCAACTCTGCTCAGAGACCTCTCTCTCTCTCACACACACACACACACACACACACTATGTTGCATACGTGCACATGCAGGCAGCCGTAAGCGTGCGCTCGGAGACGCACACACACACAAGGCAGAAATGCACATATGCGCACGCATGTAAACACTTAGGGTCTCTTTCTCACAGACACATGCACACACGACTCCCCGGGCCTGACAACGAATGGAAAAGATTACAGTTTATATAAACAACAGAATTCCTAACAGTGAGACGCTGTTGGAGGTCCCACCAACGTCTCACTCTATTTTTTTTTTCTTTCAGTCTCACCCTTGTTTTGTTTTTGTTTTTTTTTGTTGTTTTTTTTTTTTTTCCGCCATGTAAAGAAATGAGAACGCAGTCAAATGAGCGGGCAAGCTCGAGGGCTGCGCCATAAAAAACTATTATATCCTATTTGTTGTTTCAGCGTTGGCCTGTGAACGTTGCCAGATAAAGCTCCTTGATTAAATATCCGCGTGCGGTTTAGGCGAAAGGCAAAAAGGCAGAACATTTTCATTAAAACGGTTGCGACGGCACACGCTTCTGATAGGGGAGGAAAACGAGGTCAGCCCGGGGAAAAAAAAAAAAAAAAACGAGGGAAAGGGAAAACCTGTCAGACAGAATCTGTGTGTGGTGGCGGTGGGAAATTGGAGGTTGACTGAAATGAGTGTGAATAAGGGTTGTGAAATTGCCTCCTACATGCAAACCATGAACTTTTCTTCAAGCGTGATCTTTGTCAAGTAAAGTAGCTGTAATAATCACTGGAGTAGTCCATGTTTCCATAACACTCGGCAGCTATTACCCCCGTCCTTGTTGGCTCCCCCCCCCCACCCACCTCATACCAACAATCATTTTTTTCCTCCCTCTTTCTTTTACCTCTTAAAGTCTGGCTGGTGGTTAGCATCTCAGTGTCTCTCTGCTTTCTGTTAGTGTTTAAGTGGAGTCCTCTCTAATTTTCTTGGGGAGCTCTTTCTTGTGGCCTGCCTCCACCCCTGGCCTCCCCAGAGCTCCGCTGAGATGCATGCACACACACACATACACACACACAAAAAAAAGTAAAAACGCACACACTCGCGCTTGCCTTGCACACCAGTGTGGGCGCAAGAGAAAGTCTTGTAGCTGCAGCAGTGAAGGCATCAAAGCATGTTTTAGTTGGACTGAGAAGGGAATCAGATTTGCCCCCCTCCCTCCCTCCCGCCCCTCTCCCCTCACTCCCTCCCCTGCCTTTGATACGCAAACACTGGGCTTTCCCTCACTTCTTCCTCTGAGCTACTTCCCTTCCTCACGTGCCAGCTACGTGCGCGTGCTTGGAGTCATGCACGCACATGTGAGCGTGTTCCCGTGCACATGAAAAGGAATCAGCCCAGTGCGGTCCAGCCCGTTTTATTACGACGGGAAATCTGAACAGAGAGAACGGATCAAATAAAGATCTGTGTGAAACGTTACGCGTTTTCTACTCTGCGTGAAAGTGCCACGACGCTCTCGACCCGTCGGCGCTTGAGCCGAACCTCTCCGTAAACCGCAACACTCGGCGGGGTTGTTGCACTGTGTGACCTCGCGTGCACGTCTGTGTAGGCTTTCTGATTCATGTGTGTATAGGCTGGAAGACGAGTGACAGGCCTGTTCAGTGTAAACACAGGGCGCTGCGGAACTGCCTCTTTTGGTTTACGTCCAGACTAACATCCTGCGTCTCTTCATCCTTTAGGTATTTCTTCGCCGTGTTAGCCATCCTGACCGTTTTGGGGATGCTGAATGGCTTGGTTCTCCTCCCAGTCCTCCTCTCCATGATGGGGCCCCCGGCTGAAGTCACCCCGGTCGACAATGCCAGCTGCCTGCCCACGCCTTCCCCCGAGCCCCCGCTGCCTCCGCCCATGACCCATCACGGGTACTACACAGGCCACCACAACCCACGATCGGCTCGGCCGCAGGCGTTTTCAGAGTCATCGGACTCGGAGTATTACTCAGAGCTGACGACCACGTCAGGGATCGGGGAGGAGGATTATAAGTACTGTGACAGGAGTGCGTACCTGACGTCACACGGCGGCGTTCCACCTGCAACATCTCACATCCTGCTGGAAGCCAGCAAGAACCCCAGCTTCCCCAAACTCACGGTACGCTTCATGCCCGATCTCATCCTTGTGTCTGTCCTTCAAAATCAAATGCGTTTTTGTGAGTTAATTTGGAAAATGTGTTCGTTGTAGGTGGTGAAGCCCTTCAGAGAAAATGCAGCAGCCCCCGGTGGGAGGATTGAACCAGTGAGTGAACCCTCCCACAACGCACAGTCACCTCTTGGATCCCAGGTCACATGCTGGGATGGAAACAAGCGGGAGCAGCAGAGGGGCCCCCAGAGACTCAGAGAGGCTCAGCCCGGCCAACACTTACCCAGTGACAGGGCTCACTTCACTGGGAGGACTTGTCAAAGCGGGCCCAAGCTGCAGAACGGCAGAGGGCCTCAGCCAAACAGGACTAAAGGGCCGAGCTACGCTCACAGCAGCTCCACCCTGCCGACGCAACAGGCCGCCGCCGGGGGGGCTGTTACCATGGTAACGGCCACAGCCTCCGTGACGGTGGCCGTGCACCCAACTTTGCCGGGGGCCGCGTACCAAGGCTACATGCATGAAGGTTTTGACACGGACAGCGAGTCAGACTGCTTTGAGGACGCTAAGAGGACGCGCGGTGACAAAACAAACTTTTCTTCATGTAAGAGAGACTCTCTAGAGCTCCAGGACTTGGAAGCAATGCAGGGCCAGACAGAGTTCCAGCTCGGCAAGACACAAGGTGAGCAACGTGTTTGTGTTTAGCTCTTTTCGGAGAACGCAGTTTTTTTCTGAACCGTCCGTCCTCCGCAGCAGTTTCCTAATACCTCTCTGTGTTCTGTGTGCTGCAGGTGGGCTGAGGATCCAGGCATCCAAAGATTGCTAGACTCTCTCACGCGCGCCGTGCCCCGGCCACATCCCGGAGTACCCCGAGGCCCGCACGGCGCCACGTCAATGTCTTGAACGCTCAACTGTACATAGACTTCACCTGGAGGACAAGCAAAAAAAAAAAAAAAGAGAGGATTTACTTCAAGGACATAATAAGAAAAAAAACTTGTTTTAAGAATTATATAAATCTATGAGTATATATTTTAATACTAAAAACAAAAGAGGGAAGCTATTTAAAAGAGTACTGTATAACTTGGGTATACTCTTTTGTAAAGGTTCAGATGTAAAAGATTATTTTCATGTGGGGCGGTCGATGTTTTTCCCCTCACATTGTATAGAATAAGAAATGTGCTATATGTTGTCACGAAAGGTGGCGCGTTATTAAGATATTAGGCTATTGAACATACATGGTCAGTGTTTTATTTCTACTTGTATTGTTCTTTTTTTTGCTGCTACACTTCAAAAAATAATTTTAAGCAATTTGCCTTAAAAAGAAAAATGCAGTACCCCGCCCCCACTCCCCATCCCACTACCCTCCCTTTCATAAGTAACTAACTTCCACAGTGGCGTGCTGTGAGATTCTCTCTGCATCTGACACACTCTCCGTTGTGCACACGTTCTCTGCCACAGTGTCAAGCTGCAGAGAACCGGTGCTTTCTCAACAGTGGTTACCGCCGTGCCTTCATTATACCCCCCCCCCCCCTTTTTCTTGTTATCACAGCATTCAGAGCTCAGTATTACGTTCTCACGTCGGTGTAAATAATCTGGAAATGTTCATCAAGGGGCCGTAGTAGACTCGTCAGCATCGGCTGAATGTGACCGTGCGTTCATGTTTCGTGTTGAATCCGTGTCCCGTTATCCACTGCAGTTTTAAACTACTTGAAGGAGCTGTGATATATATATATATTATTTTTTTTTTCTTCAGTTTTTGTAAGCTCTACGGTGGGTGATGTTCACTTTCGTCATTTTATGTTTGACAAAAGCGTATTGCCTTCACCTTCTTGTATTATTTTCTAAAGGGAATTTTGAAATCCAATGCAAAGGGAGTGATTTTATTTTATTGTTTTCTTCTCCTTTTATTTTATTTTATCTTCTTTTTCTCTGCTGGCTGCTTTAGGGTTGTGACAAGTTGACCCTGTGCAATTATTACAACGTGTAAAACTTTTTAATTTGCTTTTAAGAATGCTCTGACTCACTTTCTAATCCGCCCCTCTTCTTGTTCTTCTTGTCCGCGTGTCCCCCACCTCGCGTTTTCCTTCTGTCACTTATTAGGACTTTCATTTAATTTGCTTTACAGTTTTGGTTGTCGTTGCTCAGTGTTGGTCTCGTCACTGCCAGGTTAAATCGCAGGGAAAAACAAGCAGTTCATTTTTTTTTCATGTCATTTCATAAGTGGCAGCTTTTGTTTTTTCTTCTGTTTTTGTAAATACGAAAGAAGAGTCAAGTAGCTACTGCAGTTGTGAATAATTACGCACCATTTACAGTTTGATCAGACCGTAACAGCCAGGAGGTGTTGTCACTGAGGAGTTTTTAGGGAGAGGGTTTTTGTTTTTTTTGTTTTTTTTTTTTTTTGTTGTTGTTTTTTGGGGAGGGGGGGCTTCTGCATTGGTTTGTAGTTTATTTCAAAACAAATGTTAATGTCATGCCATATAAATTATTTATATTAAAATTTTATTTTTGTAGTTTGTACAGATGTTAGTATCTAGACTGAAGTTCTATTTTTAAAGAGTAAATATATATTATATATAAATATATCTATTTGTTGCCGTTTGCTTTTGTTTTATTGTTTTGTTTTTGGGGAGGATGGAGGGGGGGTGTTCAGGGGAGGGAGGGAGGGAGGGAGGGGTTGACAACACTTTAGAGCAGAGGCCTTTTTTTTGAGTGTGTGCGTGTGTGTGTGTACGTGTGGAGCAAGGGGGGGCAGTCGGAGGACCATGAAGGAGAAGGTGTGTAGGAATGTGTCACCTTGTGTTTAAGTTTCCTCTCTGGCCCTTCGTTCTCCCATTTGTCATTTTTTAAACTGTTCTCGTCCATGTCTGAAACACTGTGACTTCTGAAAACTATGCTCAAGAAAAACCCTCGTGTGACCATTATGTTCCCTCACCTGCTATAGAAATTTAACTAACAAAATAAATTGAATGAAAAAAAAAACAAAAACACTGCTTCTGTGGTCCCTGGCCGTCTTTGTGCGTTTGCCTGCGACCCTGCGAGGAGATAAAGGGTCGCGGCGGTGTTATCAGGAGTCGAGTTAACTCACGGACTGACAGCATTTGCCGGTTAAATGCACCCTTTGAATCGGAACGCTCTGTTATCAAGATGCGCTGTCGAGGTGCCAGACAAAAAGTTTGAGGAATTTGTGTTGATGGTTCAAATCAGATATGTGCTCAACGTGATTTTTAGAAAGAGTAAGACTACAAGACTGATCTACCTTAATTCTGTTGGACAACATTTTTTTGTTCAATAGAATTAATTTTGTCTATTTTGTTATCACTACATTCTACAACAATATAGTCCTGACAAAAGGCAGACTGGATAAGCTGGAAACCTAAACAACCACATGACATTTCCTCTACCTTCACTGTCAGGATGAACTAAACTGCTACGTCCCAGGATAATCAAGTTACTATCGTTATAATACCCACTAAATATATTTGCTTTTCCTTTGTGTTCATTAAAATGTGCGTTACAGACTCGATGATTTTTCATCTAAATAGAACATAATTAAGATTCACTAACAGCATCCTGTTCCCGGACACCACAGGGCACTCTCACATAGCCCATGTCCATTCTCTGATGGGTCACAACTGTTTTGGAGGCACAAGGGAGACCTACACAATATTAGGAAGGTGGTCATAATGTTATGCCTGATCGGTTTATGACAGCATTAAGCCGCTGCAGTATCAGTAGGTGGAGCTAGTTTGACTTTCTTTATAGTGTTGTATACACAGAGAGGAAAACACATCAATCTGAGGGGTTGCAAGTTCATTAGTCTCTGGTTGATTAGACATTTATATTTCCCCCCACAATTTAAATTTCTTTAAATACACATTAACACGAATCCAACACTTTTTTTTAGTAAAGGGATAAATTTGCAAGTCAGCACTTCACTCGTTCAGCGACACACACAGAGCGCCACACTAGACCCGTCAATCTAAGCCTCCTGTACACAGTAGGCCCCACCCCTGTCTCGCTGCTGAGCCAATCACGAGGCCACATGTTACACACCGACTCTGTCAGATTCCCCACAATTGGCCGAGAGCCAATTGTTTACAGCAGTTGCAGGGCCACCTTACTGCTGCACATGTCTAAAATATATAATAATATATAAATAAAATATATTATATTTTATATAAATGAAATATATATATTTGTGTATTATTTGAATAGCTTAATATTGAATGCACAATGATAATCATAAGGTATATTTAAAAATAGCACTATACAACACATAGTGTATATATATATATAGGTGGGATAGGACAAAAAGTTCTGATGCACAAATGTGTGTTGTCAGTTGTTTTCAGATTGTCACTTTTGCTGTAATATTAGAGGACTTAAATGTTCACTAAATTGCAACAATGTGGGACCTTTATCAGCCACACAATTTTTAAATTTTTTTTTTTTTTTTTTTTTTTTACATAACATATTTTTTTTACTGACATGAATTTGGCTCAGCTCTTGTTTTGTGCCGGGGTGCACTTCACGAATATAGTGACTTAACATTAAGAGCTGCTGAACCGGAGCGCTGAACCACCTGGAAAGTGCCGGGGATCACTGGCTGCCTGAGTCATTGTTGTGACTCGCCTGTCTAAATCTCTGCCACTGCGTTCACACATGCGCGCACATGCGCACGCCCCTACACACATATCCGTGCACCCTGCTTGTGCGTGCGCTGCGCATTCTCAAAAACTCCAACTCCAAACAAACTGCACGCACACGCCTCCCCCGGCTCCTCGTATACAGACGCGCACATGTGTACACACACGGGCCCACCTGTGTAGATGAAAGGTAGATGCTGTAAATTCCTTCGCTTCCCACACAACAGCTCCTCGTTTGTCAGCCCCGGCAGAGCGACCCACGTCTGAATCTGATACCTCAGTCTTTTGAAGTTGCTGTCATGCGCATCCGCATCTAAACCAAAACTCAGCCTCACGCACACACACAGACGTACACACGCAACGCAACGTGCGTACCTGGATATGTAGCGCAGACCAAACAGGATTTTTTTCCGGCGCGAGATCTCATGTAAAACCCGAAGCTGTAAACAATGCGGGCCGCATGGATTTAAAGCTGTACATTAATGAGGACAAATGTGCTCAATGAGTGATGTCACCCGGGGAGCTCGTGTTGGATTTAATGTCACAGCTCAGTGATAAGAAAACAAAAACAAGTCCTGTAATGGGTTATGACAGGGCTGGAGCCAGTGTAAGAATGCCTGCATTGTAAACAACGCTATTATCTTAACCTTAACACTCATTAATCTAAATCTAACCGTACCCTATTCCTAAACAGAGGAATCATGCTGAGATTTTTACGATCTGTGTTGCTTTGTGTCCCCAAAAGGGAAGTGGGCCCCACCGATTTATGTCCCCACAACATGACTCATACTAGTACACTTTATAATTTCACGGGGCCGGCCGCGACATTTCTTCACGATTGGGCTAAAGCCAATCATTAGTCGCAGGGCATCAAAACACTGCAGTTTTATCGAATCTGGGCTCCCCAGGCACCCTTTGGTATATGCGCAGTGATACAGATGGTTTGTAATTAACTCTGATGTTCAGTTACTTGGGGAAATATTAAACACCAAGAGTAAATGTTCTGGTGAGACATAAGAGTCCAGGGTAGAACAACAAGACTGGCCACAGACCACCCCCCACACACATACAGTACACACACAACTCATAACTCAGTGTTACGTTCCAGGCGAGGGGGACTGTGTGCTTCTGTGTATCTCCCTCTATCTCTACCCCCCAGCCCCAGGGATGAGCGAAATAATTTAAAATGCCTCAGTTTGGACAGCTGCTCACAAATCTAGTAGAATGAGTAATGTTGTTTGATGGTAAATATGACAGTTTTAATGGCTGCAGGATAATGGGCTCATTTTCTTATTTGGCAAAACCCTTCGACTTCTCTCTCTGATTCTTCCTAATGCAGATGATGACACATTTTCTGGAAGTCAGCATGTTTATAGATACACAGTGCCGCTTAAAATATTTGCACCTCTCGGAAATTTCTGTTTCTGCTTTAAAACGACTCCAAACATCAGCAGATTTTCACAGAAATCCTGAACGCAGACAAAGGGAACCCAATCAAATGAATGACACTACTTTTGTTTAAAAAAAAAGAAAAAAGAAAGAAAGAAAGGAGACAGATTTATCACAGTTTGGTCTTCACAACACATGTTTGTGGAAGTGTATGATGGCACGGATAAAAGAGCTTTCTGAGGAGCTGGAAAAGGTTACAAAACCATCTCTAAGGAGTTTGAAACCCGCAAATCCAAAGTCAGACAGGAGTGGTTGACCACCGAAGATCACTCCACAAGCAAGATGCATAACAGTCAGAGAGGTCACAAAGGAACCCAGGGTAATTTTCAAAGCAACTCACATTGTCAAATGTGAATGTTTATGAATCCACCATCAGGAGAACACTGAACAAACACTGTGTGCATGGCAGCGGGACAAGGAGCTCTCCAAAAAGAGCATTTCTGCCAAAAGTAGAATCACTCGGTTTAAATGAGAGGATCATGTCTGGAGATGAAACAGCGCTGCATTCCTGCATCAGAACCTCCTCCCGTCTTTGAAACCCAGGGGTGGTAAAGCCCTTGTTTGAGCCTGTTTTGCTGCATCTGGGCCAGGACGGCTTGTCATCATTGATGAACCAATGAGTTCTCAATTGTACCAATAAATTCTGAAGGAAAATGTCAGGACATCTGTGTGTGAGCTGAATTTTAATGGGAAACGGGTCATGCCGGGAAGACGTCTACCCCAAGAACACGAGTCCTTTCTACCCGTGACCAAGTCAGAGTTCTGACCTTAAGCCAGTAGAAAGGACCTGGAGCAAGCAGTTTGTGTGAGGAAACCCACCAACATGTCAGGACTGAAGTGGTTCTGTACTGAGGAATGGGCTTAAAGTCCTCCCAGCTGCTTTAGACGACGGATTAGAAGTTGTTGTAGACATTTAGTCGCCGTTATTGCTGCACAAGAGGGTCACACCAGATACTGAAAGCAAGGGTTCACTTACTTATAAACAAAAGCACAATATATATAGTATATGCAGCAACTAATGTCAAGACGGAGGCCATGATAATGACAGTAGAATAGCATTAAACTATCCAACATGTATGTTCCTCATAGAATCAAGGACACTGCTTGTAACAGTGGTTTTAGGACCTCCTTCTGCTCTTTTCTGTGTGTGACTTCAGTGTGTGGGCCCAGATACAAGCTGATAGTCCAGATAACACAGTCTTCCAGTGCCAGCTCCTGACCTGTGTGTGAAGGTGAGATCAATGGTGGAAGAGAAAACACAATGAAGGAACAAAAGACTGAACTCATGATCTGGTGATGCTGGTGTTGCATGCATGTGTGTGTGTGTGTGTGTGTGTGTGTGCATTTATGCACTGCTTGGGTGGCCCCGAGGATGAGCGGCTATTGTTGCTGGAATTCAATAGGGCTGATTAGTAAAGAAAGTGTGTGTGTGTGTGTGTGTGTGTCTGTGCGCGCACACACGTAAAAAAAACATGCACTGGCATGCGTGTCTGTGTGAAGCAGGGGGTGGTGTATGTGTTTCTACTTTTGCACTAAGCGCAGCAGAGAAGAATGGGGGAATTAGCTGTAAAGCCAGTGAGAAAGCAGACTTCAGGGTGACATACCACACAAATCTGGGGAATTGGGATTGTTTCTCTTCACATCCACAGCAACGCTTCGTCTCAACAGAATGACTCTCCTGCAGCCGCAATACAGCGCGAAAATGTTTTGGAAGTGCACGCATGTTAGCTGGGGGGAAGCAACGCTGATAACGAACCGAGACATATCTGCTCGAGAATTAAAAAAAAAAAAATCACGGTGCATTCATTTTTCTTCTCGGGTGGTTTCATTTCCCGGACTGGGAAGTCGATTTTCACACTTTTTTCAAATGTAAAAGATGCATGGATGCAACAGAAAAGATGTGGTGTATTTTTTTATTATTTTTTTTTTTTGCTCCAAGCGTTCAACAGTTGATGCTTCCTGTATTTTCATGCCATCACAAAACTAAGTAAATGGATAAGGGGAGCCACAATTTGAGTTATTTCTAAATGCAAATCATAATGATAGACATGTTTGCTCCAGTTCTGACACACATTATCAGCGCTCGTGAGAGATAGACATGCATTCTGCAAGCGAAATCTGTAACACTTCAGCAACTTTTAGTTTGTTGTTCATTCATATTTTCTGCTCATATTGCTGCAGCAACATGGGATTTTGTTTACCTGTCCACCAGAAAAGTCCACACGAACAGCCCCCTCTTGTGGTACTCACCAACTGTGGAAGTTTTAGGTAAAGTTTAGAAGTTGTGACAGGTTTGCTAACATCTTCTTCTGTCCGTGTGCTAAGCATGAGTTCACCAGTTCCGGGATAAGACTGCAATAAGCATGTGCCAAAACATCTGCAGCCTTCTCCAAGACGCAGGTGGAGGTCTAGAGGTCAAGACTCTTTACTGTTGTTCCAACCCCACCCAGAGGATGCAGTACACATACAATGAAACAATGTTCCTCCAGGACCAGACATTAGGGAACATGTAAAAATAAAGCGCAAGACTGTACAGTACAATAAGAGAGGAACATGACTTTCGCCATTTGCGAACCAATCTTCAATTCCTACATCACTTGAGAGCACCAGTAAACCCACAACAATCTGGAAGTTGGCGATTTCTCCAACTCGAGTCATTCTGCTAAGCTAAACTAATTGTGCACTTCCTCTAGCACCATAGCTACTGCACCTAAATGAGGGTAACCCTACTGTTCACAATAGCGCATACTTCACCCCCCAAGCTCAATTTGCGCTAATCAAGGGCTTTTTAAAAAACTGCTTTGGAAGCATTAAAAAGAAATTCTGAACATTTTCTCCCGTCAGATCCATCAACGTTTTCACTGACCCGTCATGCCAGGCCAACGCAGCGCCGGGCTGCATCGCTGCCGCTTGCATTTGTGTGTGTTCTCGCTCTGTGATTGCACACGCTGCACCAGATTGTTGCTCCGACTGAGTTCTTCTAATCATCTCTCACAGAAACAGAGGAAGAACGGGATCAATATTTACCGAAAACGTTCTTCAACATAACAAATGTGTTTGTAATCTATGCCCTCGGTGTGTGTATCTGCGTGCGTGTGTGTGTGTGTTTGGTATACCTTTGCTGTGACCGGGTCTGTCGAGGGGTGGCAGGAGGAGGAGGAGAAAGAATACTAAGTTCCAGGCAATCATGCAGACAGGCGGGAGGGCCCATATAGTGTAAACATGTTTTAAATAAACAGGAACCAGCGTAATGCCCTTTTAATTGATTCATTCTGTGCTGTGCTGTTTACAGAAGGGCCTAAATATGAGCCTCGTAAGGCAGAGGCCTTGTGTTTATAAGTGGTTTGTTTGGTTCAAACAATAACATTTTGAACACCAGACGTAGCTGTGGATCAGTTGTGATGTGTTGTGCTGTAGTACTCTGCACCACTGCCATTTTTTGTTGTTTTCATGCTTTCTCCACACAACTTTCTTCGTGCATGTGTGTTTCCATTTGAGGACTCCATCTTAGAGGAGAATAAAGGAGCTGAAGCAGCTCTCTACAGTGCCCCACTGTCTCCCCTTTACAATTTGCAGGCCAGCCAGGCTACGTTTGGTGCGTGTGTGTGTGTATGTGTGACTGAAGTTTAAATTGCAGCCACAGTGTAATGATATGGTGGCATGGCATTGAGGGGTACTCCAAAAGGAGGGCGGGGGTTGGTAATTAAACATATGCAGACACAGACACATACAGAGGGTGAGACGCACACACACAGGCAGACACGCAGAGAGGGAGAGAAAGAGAGCAAAGCTAAACACATCCAAGTGGGGTAGTAAAAGCTAATGAAGGCTCAGTGCTAGGCTGGCACAGACAGCCATTTCATGTGGTGAAGAGGAGAAGAGGAGGAGGAGGACCGGGGCAGGCCAGGGAGCAATAAGGCAGAGCCTTACTCCGCAGAACGTTAAGCAAACCAGAGGATAAACTATAATTGACACCATGCATGAGCGTGGTTTTTCAATATCGTTTGTCTCGGGCTCTGCCAAATCATTGTCTGTGCAATGGAGAAGGCAAACAATTGCATTAACACATTTGGTGTGCACTAACAATAAAACTAACACTACGGTGAATGAAGCTTGTAATAGTATGACTCTATTGGACTTAAGTTCAACAGTTCAGGTCCAGTTAGTAAAATCAAGCAGCCGGTAATGATCACAAACATGAGTTCAAACAGCGCTAATACAAAGATAAATCGTGACTCAGTCGCATTAGTCACAGTTATCCAAGAAATTTAAGTTTGCATGAATCAAGACGATGCGTCCTGTCTTGATACACACTATTAAAATGATTGTGTCTCCCTGAGGTTAAAGTGGTAATTTGCAAGATGACTACTTTCAATCTTTTGTTTTTGTCTTTGATGATAAACCAAAGTTTGCTGTGGTGTTTCTTAACCACACTTCAGAACTCGCAGTGTGGCCAGCAGTGTGGTTTCTTTAATTTTGGTAACTTTTTTCTTTCTTTTTTCTTATGAAATTTTAACTTCTAAGACTTTTTTTCATTAGTGTCCTTGCCTATGGTAACCATAGTCTTCAATTTGCCTCAAACCAAAGACTGTTGCTGCCTCTCTTAACAAGCAAGACGCTGCTTATCATGAGCCAAAGCCAGTTTGCCAGAAGAAATTGCAACTTAAAGTAGAAATTTTGTTTCATAAATCATCAGTGCTGGTAAAATTAATCTAAGCTAAGTGAGTCAGAGGTTCTCAACCTTTAATCGAGAGCTGACTCCACAAGATGAAAATATTATAGCGTTTAGCTGAACCCTGTAAATATTCTCTTCTTAAAACTGACACACTGCAGTGAGATTACTTGGTCCTGTTTTATACAAGTCGATCAGTTTCAAGACTTTCCCCAGAAATTAGTGTCAGTATTGTAATAATAATAATAATGTTGACGTTTGTAAGACAGATTTGGGAACGTTTCTGCATTGCTTGATACAATGGAAACGTTTGCCGCGCGTCTCATCGCTGTGGTTTCGGAGAAGGCTGTAAAACTCTGCGTGTAGGTGTAGTTTTTCTTTGACAACTTTGGGGTCCACATGTTGCACCCTGCGCTACACAAGCTAACATATGACTTCTCTGGTGAGTCCAATAAAAAAAAAAAGGAGGGGAAAAAAAAAGAAATGCTGGTGGGTTTTAAGGATTAATTTCAAAAGCACACTGACACATTTCTGTGCTATTCATGGTTTGCGGTTTTGATTGGTGTTCCCTTAAAGAGGTCGTATGCAGGCCTGCTGTATTTCAATCTTTACGGTTCATATAAAGAAAACGATTGAATTCAAGAATAGAATTTATGGGCTAATTTCACAGCCATGGATAACACTTTGTTTGAGGCACGATTTATTTTCTCACTAAACCTTCAGCAGACAGCTTTACATTAAGCTTTAGCTACAAACCTTATTTTGCGTTTTCTTCCCCTCTTTTTTTCAGGCTAAGGTAACCTTCTCTGCTCTCTATACTTTAAGGTGGAAACTGATGAAGACCGTCGGGGAAATTGTGAGTGGCAGAGTGGCCCAGCGGACTAGTTACTAACCCAATGGAGAAACAGAGGAACCATGAGTTGCGCTCTGTGACTGAACACATATGAGAGATTGTGGGTTTAAAGCAGTGACATTAATGGTATTCCAGTACTGTAGCTCACAACACCACAAAGTCATAAAAGCACCTTCAAAGTGTCCCCCATACTCAAACACACCCAGACTATGAAGGAAAACTAAAAACATTATCATAGCCGCTTATGGTCTATTATAAAATAACACGTTGGCTTTTCAGAACATGCACACATGTAATTATTAAAACTACAACAGAACGATCTGCTGGTGCTCTCAACATTAGGTAATATGGCAGGTTTTGAAAGTGGCTACAGTTTCACCAGCCTTGATTTGTCCAAGTTAAGTTATTTACAGGAACTAATTGTCTGTTCTGAGGCCAAACTATTGGGTTGCCACTCATTTTAAGTCAACCGGAGCTCTTCAGAGAGTCAAGGAAAAGTCACTCTAATGCAAGAGGCAACCTCTGGGGCTCAAATGACCGACTGAAGCTCCAAAAGTGTGTCGGCCCCCATTAACTCCGATGGCCAACTTTACACACTCTGTACTTGATAACCCCATGCATGACAACCGTACAAGGTTAAGCTTTTATATATCTCACCTGTTTGAATTGTATAAAATGTCAGAGTTGCAGAGCTCTGACTAACAGGTGGGTGCTGTCACAGGTTGCTAGCTGTCCATTAGCTTTAACATTAGTGGATATTGCCAAAATACATTAACTATTTGTCCCTCTTAGTTATAACCCACAATCTTGCCCTGTCATAATATTGGCATTCATATGTTTTGACACATTTTTACATTAAAATGTTCTATATGGCTAATATGGTTAGCAGTTAGCGTCCAACCACAAAGCATCACCTGATAGATGTAAGATGACTACAGGGTCAGAGCAAAGAAAACCATAGCCATAGGAACATGAATTTGAAAGAATTTTGTTTTTCAGAATTGTGTCTTAAGATTTCTGTGAAATTTAGTAAAGATTTACATCTCGTGCCTAAGAAACAAAAGCTGTCAGACAGATGTAGCGCCAGTATCAAGTGACCAAAGTACAAAATATAGCAGTACCTGAGTAAATGTACAATTACATTCCAACACTGGCATCATGTCTGGGTTTTATTCGACAAAACATTTAACTCACTGAATGGGTGGACTCCAACATCAACCTGAGATGTATTACTTTCAAGCGATACACAAATTAACTTCCCAATACCACAATCCTTTAACGTGAAACCAATCAAATCGTGAAAAGTGGAGCTAGTTAAAACTGAACTGTGAAAATACAAGTCATTCCTGTAGTGTTGCCACAGCGGTCTGCACTACTCTGAAATAAAGAATCAAAACCAGATTTGAAGAAAGAGACACAATCTGCCAGTTGGGGAAACCCAGGGTGGCCGCTGACACATGGCCGGGTCAGAGTGGCAGAGGTCATAGATGACTAAACTGTTTACTACTCTGATGTGGTTGAAGAGTAAGCACAATCTATATGGCAGCCTATTTAACACGATGTGCTGGGAACCAAAATAAGTCAGTGGCATGTTTTAGTGGATCCCCACATGCTAAGACTACTAATATGCCTTAATGAGTGAGTGTTCCTACTCTGTATTTATTCAGTTTGACTGGGGAAGTTTCAAATCCCTGCTGTGGCTCCACATTGGGCAATAACAGTAAATCAAACTGATCCTTTAAAAAGTACATTTAAAGGGAAAAATTCTTATCTGATATTGGCTCCCAGTCTTATTAGTGATCCAATTTCCTGATCCAAAATCAGCTGACGGGCTGCATGTTCACATTTGTGTTTGTTGCTGTAGCGCGCTCTGCTGGCTGCATAGAATAATGCAACACAGATCTGCAGCTAGCTAAGTGAGGAGAAGTCCTAATATTGAAGAAATGTGGGATTGTCTTTCCTTTAAAAAAAGATACAAATCCCAAACTTTATAAAAATGTAATGGTTAAATTATTTTTTCCAAGCTTAACATCTTGATCCATACAGTTTCAATGGCCTGTACCCCAGCATCGCTATGAGGCCTTCACAAACAAAACAGTCTACTTTGTCTTTGTAACGTTTTGCAGAGTATATTCCACTAAAACCACAGAAAAAAAAATAACAAAGCGATGAGAGAGTACAGGATCCAGAAGTTCAATGCTCTTCGCTTAGGGTTTTATTACTTCTTTGTTCCTCTCAGTGCTCCTCTCTCGTCTGTCAACCTCCCTGGGTGGTTTGCAAGTGCGCGCCGCTCATGTACAGTATGCATGTGTGTTTATTTAGTCTGTATAGGGGAACTGAGCTAAGCCCTCTGCCAATTTTCTTTACACTGAGAAAATATGCATTCAGACAGATGGAAAAAGGGAAGCAGTCGAACGGACCCCGAGCCAACAGATACAAGACCCCTCCTTCCTCAAGTCAACCTCCACTGCTACCAAACATCCAGCCCGAGAAACCGGCGCCTCCAAACAGTGCTGCTTCTTTACCATGACTGCACATGAAGCCACAGAACATGGCAGCGTAGGGTCCATAGACTTGGTGTGTTAGGGCGCACTCCGCTTAAGTGCATTTCAGCTAAATATTGAACTCTTATCAGTGTGAGCAAACAAATGAGTTACAGAGCTGTCTGGGTTTGCGTGAGGGAAGGCCCACCCTGGAGGCTCTTCAACATGTGTGTGCCGTTCTCTGTCGCAAATACAAAACTGATAACACTCGTGTCTGAACCATGACTGCAGGAGAAATAATCAATGAACATACACATAAAAGTACAGTCGTCACTGTACAAGTGATATAACACTGTAATACTATCTAAGAGATACATATTATAATGACGTTAGCAGACGAGATCAATTGATTCTTGGTTAATGTGCCGAATATTGAATAATAAACAGTTAAATAAGAACAGTTTTTGTATCCCCGAGACAAAAGCCTTCATGATAGGATCACCAAAACTCTGCTCAGATTTGAGACAGATATACACATGGAAACACTTAAATGATTTACTTCCAGCCAATAAAGCTATCAGTATTAATTATATAAATTCAAACACCAGTGAGGTTCAAAGTGTCATAATAACAGTGAGGGCTGCACACGCACACACATACACACACACGCACTCCCGACTGATTCATGTTTCACTTTTTAGTCTATAATTTAAAACAGGAAGTTAGATTTTTTTTATAGACTCCCAGACTACATGGGATATGATTTCAAAGAGATATATATATAACTATATAAGTGAAGATATTAATTACTTTGATAACACCCAAGTAACGCAATGTTTTTTTTATATATGTGTTTGTGACAATCAAATATTTCTACGTGTGTAACTGGGTAAAAAGAAATGCTTTGTAATTTGAAGTACATGATGACGGCATTCTGACCGTTAAAGCCGTATAAATTCATCACAGAGCTCACACAAGTGGACAAAAACATGAAGACCAGGGGTCATATAAACACAGGTACAAGACTTTTTTTTTTTAATGCGGCGGGGCGACGATAAAAAGTTGAGTTTATCTTACTCAATCCACTCAAGGCCACTGGGAAGTGTTGCACTCAGGACTAAAGACTGTGTGACTCAGGAGAGGAGGTGTGCTCGGAGTGGAGAGGACAGAAGAGGGGAGGAGGGTTTGAAGGAGAGAGAGGCGGAGGGTGTAGGAGTTTGGGGGATGAGAGAAAAAGAAGGAGGAGGGGAATACCACCCACTAAGCCAGTTGTGGAGAGGTTCTGGGGGTTGGGCTGCCCACAGGAAACAGTTGTGGCTCCATCCCAGGCCTCACACCAAGCAGCCCTGGGCCACCCAGTCATCGACAGACAGACCTACCAAATGGCCTCGACGGCCGACCGACAGGGATCTGTTTATTTTTCATCCTTTGGCGGTGGGGGGAAAATTGTTCAGCACAAGCTGTTTATTAGACCTTTGATTTGTCATGTGTCAGCGTTCGCTCGCAGGGAATGTGTATACATAAGTCCGGCTTGTGTATAGTTAGGAGGTTTGGAGGCTGGGAGGGTGTGGGCACGTACCGGGGAAGCTAGGGGGGCTAAAAGAAAAGAGGAAAAATGGGAAGCCTCCCACGCTGAAGGCAAGGCTGAACTGCATTATGGGTCATTCTCCAGCTGTCCCTGATTGTTGATGTCATGGGGGACTGAACTTCTGTGCCTGGTTTGCTGTGGGTGTGGGAAGAGAAGGAGCATGTGGACAAACACAGGATTCCTGCGGTCACATGGATAAAATGCAGCAGGCTAAATGGTTCAGCATTTAAAAGAATTTGTGGTCTTAGGGCATGGATTGACATATCAGAAAATCGAATCTTACAAGTGGGTTTGGTGTGGATACAATCTCCTTTCATGGTATATGTATTTTCATATTGAGATAATTAAATGTTATATTTAACCTAAAAATATGTGTCCTTTTGTCATCTGCAAAATACGTTTAAATGGCAAAATGATCAACAATACCCTTAGTAAGAAGATATTATGTTAGGGCATTGATATAATTAATCTGAAGATAAATAAATAAATGTAACGCAAGATATAAACTGTCTGAAAGTGTCTCTTCTCATCTTGTGCTGCCACTTATCCTCACTAGGGTTGCAGGAACCTATCCCAGCTGTCTGAAAGTGTCTCATAGAAATTAATTTAAATAAGTATCTGCTAAGTCACACATGCTATATTTCTGAATGAGTGGAAACCAACTATGGTGACATTCTTCAAAAACATGCACATTCACATTGCTGCTAATATAATCTAATGGACATCTGGATGTTAATGTAGAACGCTAACAGCTAAAGAGAATGCTGTTTATGCAAACCGGACATTTCATGCTGGTGCGGATTTAGGCCAAAAGCTTATCACAGGCAAAACAATTTGACTTTTATTGCAAAGTAGTCACAACAAAAGCCTTGTGCTTGTCAGTGAGCTTAGAATTTACAGTTCATGACAATAAACAATTCAAGGGCCTTTGAGATATTGCAGGGAGTAACCAGAAAAGGGACAGCCACAGTGAGCGGTTAGATGAAGAGCCGCTGGGGATAGGACGCATACCTCCATCTTCTCAGAGAGGTAATCCCTTTCACCACCGCCCCGTGTGAAATTTGAAACATAATCTAGAACCATGGTTGGTCACAGACTAAACAGGACAATTATTGCCTTATTTCTCAAACAACTGTTTGTTTGGCTGCCCCCTTAGAGTTCTGTGGCCTGTGTTTGCCGTTACCACCAGTAAGTGCACATCTCACCAAATCAATCAGCAGTGAAAAGTTTCATAAAGTTGATTTAGTTAACATTAATTTTTAACATATCAAATGGATCACTAATTACTTAGTAAGAATTAGGAAGATCAGCTGATCAGATGGAAAAGATCAGTATTTCATCGGACAAAATTGTGTTATATTTTAAACTTGATATACAACAGAAATATATGCCTCTTATCCAGATATCAGTTTGTTCTTAAACCATTGAATATGTTTAATTTAGTAGCATATATAATTCACTTAAATATACAATCAGAATATAATAGAACAGACTTTATTGTTATTATACATCTCAGCATGAAACGAAATTGGCAAGAGCATCTCCCCATCCAGTGCAAGAACAAGAACACCTTTAGAATTTAAGTGCTTTGTCTTGTACAATAAAGCAAAGTGACCAGAGTCGAGTTCCTTGTATGTGCACTCATACTTCTAATTCTTGTATATTAGATTGCACATGAAATGTCTTATATATTTATACTTATATTTCTAAACATTTTACGACATCAAATTAGTGTTTCAAAAAAGAAATGTCTTTCTTTTTTTTTTAGCTGCAGACTTGTAGTGCAAAACAGATGTGTCATTACGTAAACAAAATACTATCAAATGTACCAAGGTTACTGCTACTCAGGGGTGATTCTAGAGTACTGAGCTTCATGGTGCTTTAATGTCAAACAACTGTGACACAAAGCTATTAAAAGTTTAGATGCATGCATGCATTTAAATTAGAAGACGAGGTACAGGAACAACGTGCAAAACACGCCTACTTGTTGTTGCCAGTTTACCGTTGATTTCCAGAAGTTCCTAGCGGATCCAGGAGGTGGCGGCATGGCGTCGGTCCGTGTTTTTGATTAAAAAAAGCCGTAGAAGAAGAAGCGCCGACAGGACCAATCAGGTTCTTAAGCTCTCGGAAATAACGCCAGTTCAAATCTTGGGCGCAGTGTTGGGTTCAGGACGTACGTAGGTAAGTCAAGTTTTTGTCTCTAGTAGTCAGTTGAACGACATAAAAATAAACAAAACTATAACCAAACGACTTAGGCGACAACAGTTTGATTGAAATGTCTCTATTTATCAGCTGAAGACTGAGATGCTGTTAAGGCGGCCAGAACACAATTGCTAGATAGCGAGTTAGCTGGACAATACGCTAACGTTACTACTTGCACTTTATTTTCTTTTTCAGCAGTAAAAAGCCAAAAATGGCAACCAGTCTGTCCAGACTTCTGGTTGGACTTTCTGTCCAGATAAGTCGCAGTGATGGTGAGTTGTCTCTTGAGTTAACCCTCTAAATAATACCTGCTTGTCGCTGGCTTGACTTTGACTTTCATATGTTTGTGTGTCAACCAGGTCGAGTCCATTTGGCCACAGTGAAATCCGTCGATTCTGTAAAGTCTACGGTTATGGTGGAGTGGCAGGAGAGGGACATAGGCAGAGGAAAGGAGGTCCGTATGATGGAAAGACGATTTGTCACATTTACTCTAACATAAAATATTCATTAGTTTGTTCAAATATCCCACATACTTGGAGTATTTAGTGTTTCGCATTAAGTTCTCTGCACATATCCTCTTAAATGGTTGTGTTTGTATTATAGGTTGAATTGTCGGAGTTGTGTATACTCAATCCGGAGCTTTTGGATCATATAAATGCAGCCAATAATAAAGCTGCAGACCCACCCCCTCCTGTCCAAGACAAGGTGAGTGTTTTACCTTAAAAAGGAAATGGTACACCTTGATGTCAGAGGCAAGTACATGTCCTTAGTAAAAGTTTCATAATCAAAGTTGAATATTATAGATTATTACATTGCTGTCAACAGTGTAATAAAGGTGGTAGTAAAACAGTTTTATTATTTTGGAGGTTGTAGTCTGAATAACAAACACAACTGTTTGTTATTTAGCCCACTGACTAAAATAAGGTTGTCAAAATAATAGTAACACATGTCAGTACAGTACAGTTCAATAGTACTACAAACCACAGCCTCCAACGTGAAAACACTGTTGAATCAACGGCTCCCTAAGCCTTTATGAAGCTTGGATTTAGTATGGGAATGTCGTAAGAATTATTTTGGCGAGTGTGTTAGGCAAAGTAAGTTTACTGTTCATTTGAGAAGCATCATTTAATTAAATCCTCATTTAAACTTGAGAAACATAACACCTCATTTACAATTTAGCTCAGCAAACAACAGACTTAAAACAGTGTTAAAAAGACTCAAAGGCCTTATAAATGAAATGAATGAGTGTTTTCTTGTAGAGGGGGAGTGTAGTAAATATTGAGATTGTAATAATGTGCAACAGTTATACACAAATACACCAGATTTCTCTAATTGACCTAAATGGCCGATGGACTAAGGAGTTTATCATTTTCTCCCTGTTTGTCTCTTCTGTAGAAGTATGAAGGTCGGTTGCGCTCATCCAGGATACCAGCACCTGCCACGTGTACGTAAATAGCAAGTGCTCTATTTGTATATGGAACTACAGTGTTCAGTATCATCACCTAATTGGTTGTTTTTCTTCCTAAAGCCTCTGCTCCAGCAGTTCAAACAGCTGAAGAATCAGGTCCTCAAAGCATGCATGTTGTTGTCACTAAAGCAATTGAATTGTGGCTTCTGATCAATCAAACTGAATCAATCCCTCCTTTTTTTAAAAAGGATAAGGGTGCACAAATCTCACAATTCTACAGGGGCTGAATTTTGCTCAGATTTGAATATACACATGTAATCTTCTCCTTTAGCGATGAGTCACAATGGTGCAAATCAACACATTTGGGTGTTGGGTAATTCTGGGCAGCACTGTTGGCTTTGTCTGTTAATCCACTAACTGCTGCGGTCAACCTGTGATTTTCCAGTGATACATTAAAAAAAAGTAGTCTTACTGCACCCAGACACTCACATTTCAGGTGTCTGACTTGGATTATTCTGTGTTTCAGTCACACGGACTCAGGCTCGACAGACGTGTATGTTCGAAGGCTCTGCGTCTGGTCTCGCACCATTTACATCCACAGAGTCCCCTCCGACAAACCCAGAGACCATTCGTCCTGATCTCGCCCCTTCGTCAGAACGCTCAAGCTCTGGTTGGTAGAAAATTCACAAACAAGAACATTTTCCAAAGCACATGCAGAGTATTTGTTTCTTTTAACACTCCGCTGTTGTTTTTAATGACTGGTAACTAAGTCCTACTCATATAAATAGTACATTTTGCACATATTTGAGTATGTTCATGTATTCACATGTATAGACTGTATAATCTTTCAGAGCTTTCTTTGTTCAGTAATTTGAAATGTCATTCATAAACTCATTACGTTCTCCTTTCTTATCTAGAAAATCCTAATCAACGGCGCAAAAAGAATACTACCAAACCGGCCCTGACGCTACCATTTGCTCGCGAGGCCATGAAGGAAAATAGCGAACCTGAGAAGATGCCTCCTCCGCCGCCTCCAGCCATAGGTCAGTAACCAGTTTTACATCAATGTGAAATCACACGAGCCTCCTGGATTTCTTGGATATATAGATGCATTCTATACACAGAGACAATGAGCTACACACATTAGTGTCAAAGGAGTTTAATGTTTTGATCAGTTAATTTAAAAAGGTGTACATTCTGTCTTTGCACTTCAGGCAGAAGAAAGTCTGTGGCTCCACAGGAATTAAACAAAGGCAACAAAAGACTGTCGTGTGTCGCAAAACCCCCTGACATGCAGACCAAGAGGGGAAAGGTGATATATGTATATTTTTTAAAACACTTTCGATAATTATATGCGCACACACACAGATGTGAACGTTGTTTCTTCAATCCTTTTAGTTTGGAGAAGCTTCTCGACCAAATCAGAAATTCTACGAGATGATCCAAGATTTCAGAGAGACCTTGGAAGTAACCCCCATGTCAGCCAGTGACCTGGTAAGATTAGAGTCGTGGACCATGCGCCATATATGTAGCTGCATGCTTGTTGTGAAACATGTTGCCCAGTCCTTCTTTTGCACGTATTTTATAGATTGAGCCTCGTAGGATTTGTGTGTGCGTTCGGAAGCGGCCCCTTAACAAGCAAGGTAAGCTAGAATTTGAGCACACATTCACTATACGGTATCATCTGAATGTATCGGAGTAAAAAATACAAACCATTGCCCCTTTTCACATTTATATTTTTTCCTATTTCAGAGGTTAATAAGAAGGAGATCGACGTGGTGTCTGTTCCTGGGAAAGGTGTGTTGCTGGTCCATGAGCCAAAGCACAAAGTGGACCTCACCAAGTACTTGGACAATCAGGTC
Source organism: Mugil cephalus (assembly GCF_022458985.1). NCBI lineage: Eukaryota > Metazoa > Chordata > Actinopteri > Mugiliformes > Mugilidae > Mugil > Mugil cephalus. Next base: position 16,676,844 of record NC_061776.1, read on the forward strand.
TTCTACTTCGACTACTCCTTTGATGAGACGAGCACCAATGACATGGTCTACAGGTAATTACTTAATTGGTTATTTTATTAAATAAAAATCGACTATTTGCTCATACAGTACATGCTGTCTTTGTTTTTACAGAATCTTCAACGAGTGACAGTGTTTGTTTTTCTTCTTTTCTCACGTTAGGTTCACAGCGAAACCTTTGGTGCAGTCCATTTTCGAAGGTTCTATGGCAACGTGTTTTGCCTATGGCCAAACGGGAAGTGGTAAAACTCATGTAAGTCTCTGCTTCCTGTTAAGGACTAAGTTGTCTTGAAGCATAATTTTACAAATGTAGTATTCATTGTTGACCATATTTTGGTTTTAGACGATGGGAGGTGACTTCACAGGGAAGCAGCAAAACAGCGCTAAAGGAATCTATGCCTTGGCAGGTCAGACCAAGATTGTCTTAATGTTGAGTAGTTTTCCTGCATAATTTAGATTTGTTCAGGTTAATTCGTAATATGAGACTTGCTTGATATTTTAAACTACTTGACATTTTAAACTCTTGACTTTTAAATTCTCTTTTGCTTCTAGCCCAGGATGTTTTTACCTATCTCAATCACAGGAAGTATGCTAATCTGGATCTCTCCGCTTACGTCAGCTTCTTTGAGATCTACAATGGCAAAGTAAGAAGAAAAAAACAATCCATTGGTACATTTGGAATTAAACATGTACATTTGTATTCAGCTCATCCTATATGTACTTTGATTTAGGTGTATGACCTGCTGAATAAAAAAGCCAAGCTTCGTGTTCTGGAGGATGACCGGCAGCAGGTTCAGGTGGTTGGCCTGGAGGAGGTCTGCGTGTCCTCCGCAGAAGAGGTCATCAAGATGATCCAGATGGGCAGCGCATGCAGGTACTTTGGCATTAACAATGAGTATAATTCAGTCTTAATTGACATCTTCTCCTCTCTTTGCTCCAGCTACACTAGATGTTGACTAACATGTATCAATAAAGAGTTTTTATGGCACCCGAAACCTAAAATTCTCAGACAGTCGGAACAAAAAGTTTAAAACTGTTAGCATGAAGCCAAAGCTCGTGATTGAACGTTTACGAATGCTTTTGTATTTCTTCCTCTTTTCAGAACTTCAGGCCAGACCTCAGCCAACGCCAACTCATCCCGCTCTCATGCCGTCCTCCAGATTGTGCTACGACGCAACAACCGTGCTACCACGCTGCACGGCAAATTTTCACTGGTTGATTTGGCTGGCAATGAGCGGGGCACAGATGTCAGCAGCAATGACCGCAGCACTTTGGTGGAGACTGCAGAGATCAACCGTAGCCTGCTGGCTCTCAAGGTAAACTATGGCTGATGTTGATGTCTCGACACACTCCATAAATAACGAGCTGGGCAACATGGAGTCAGTTTTCCTCTAATTTATAATGAAAGCGTAAAGAAGATTGCTCCAAATGCTTAAATCTTCTGATGTTGTCAGAAGTCAATTCAAATATTAACGTGCATGTGCAGTGTGCAGCAACTGGACAGATGTTGAAAATGCGCCTCCATTTTTTGTGTCCTGTAGGAGTGTATCCGTTCACTGGGAAAGAACAGCGATCACATTCCTTTCCGGATGAGCACTTTAACCAAAGTCCTGCGGGATTCCTTCATTGGAGAGAACTCCAAGACCTGCATGGTGCGTTAAAACGTCAGAACAGGCTGTAGTTCATTGTGGTCTGGTTGCAGATGCACAACACGCAAACACACACTTAAATGTATGTACATGTGTTTAAATGCAGAATTAATGGATGCATTTTTTTTTTTCCTTATTTCATAGATTGCCATGCTCTCTCCAGGCATGGCTTCATGTGAATACACAATGAATACACTACGATATGCTGACAGGTACATGTTTAGCTTCTGATGATTAATCTTGTTAAATTTGTATTTGTGTGTTGTGTTGACTTTTTAATATGAAAAGAATACCACGTATTCGACGATGAAGCTTTTAACGTATTCTCCTCTTTGACAGAGTGAAGGAATTGAATGGCAGTTCCAAAACCAGTGGAGCACCTAAAGCACAGGAGCAACTCAGTAGCTCCTCAGATGAGGTCAGTTTGCCCATGAAACAAAATGATTTCATTATGAGCAATATTATCTGTGTGATAGGTTTAAGTTTTTGTTTCTTCTTTCTTGTGCTGCATAGGAGTCTGTGGATACCAGTGTGTATGACACCATATCTCAGGTGGCTGAGCTGGAAGAGAACGTTTATGCACAGCTAAAGGTAGAGGTGTCTTTACTCTGCTCTCCCTCACCACATACAAATTGAAAAGAAGAGAGGTTTCGTATATATCATCGTTACGTTTCTAACTTTGGCTCCTCAGAGGTCAGGTGAGCTGGCTAATGCAATGGACCAAACCTCGTACAACATCGAGACAGGGCTTCCAGAGCTGCTGGATCACTCGCGGAAGTTGCTGGGTTTGTACAAACTACAACTTTATTTATGGGTTTAGTAGCGTACTACATACTAGATCTCAGCTTTGTTGTATTATTATGAGAGTTATAACACAGTAAACATTGCTGTTAGTTTTACTGGGCTGCAGCTTTTGTTTGAAGCCGTTCACATCAGATGATGCAACTGTGAAAATTAGGAATGTTCACCAAAAATATCGAGACCACAACCCATCTCCTTGGTATCATGGCAAATGTAGTGTAATGTCCAACAAGAAATTGGGCACATTAAACCAAAAGGTGAATGCTTTACATTAATTCAGTCTTGTTTATCATCCACAGACACAGTTCTGGCTTTGCAGGAGCGAATGATGAGGCTCGACCACTAAAACAAGCCCTAAAACCAAGTAGTAGGAGTTTGAAAGAGTTGTTGACTTTTAACACTTCAGATTTTACCATGTTTATTACCCTGTTAAATAAAATGTATCTGAACACCGTCTCAGGCATCACTTTGAAGATGACGTATTGTTTTTTATTTTTTATTTTTTTTGTTTTGTCCTTTCAATTTTGAAACTGAGGATGGACTGGATGGGAACAAATATTAAAATTGAGCACGCAGAACCTATGCCATGGGGGAGAAGTGCTCCAGTCCAGCCTCTACAGAAGGCTAAACCACTTACAACCATCTACACTGGGTTCTCTATTACTTGGGAAAATAGAAGATTATTTCGGAATTCTTTTTTGTTGATTTATATTAGTTAGCTGTATAGTTTCAGATCTCGGCAGGTTAGGAGTTTAAATGAATTCAAGTTGGTTAAAGCAGATGCTTCAGACAATAAGTTATACAAACTAGAGGTAAGCGAGGGCCTTAAATTGGGTGATTCTGTTTTTCAACACTTCCGAACTTTGAAAGTATTGCTTTGGTTGTGACAATTTTGAAAGGCGAATGCTGCTCTGGTCAGACTGTAAAGGTCTTTTTTTTTTTTTTTTTTCCCCGTTTTTACTGCTTGAAAAAATCAATATCAATTATTATAAATGTATATATTACATGTGTGTTGTGTCATGAACTCATGGTTTGTTTGAGAGGGAAAAAATCTATTGCTGCAATATGAAGCTCTGTTATTAATTAGGGGTTCAAGCACCAGTGGGTTGGAGCTCGGCAGTTGTGTAATGCAATTATCACAGCTGAATGTGTATAAATATATAAACTATAAATATATATATACACCTTTTTTTTTTTTTGCTTCATATTTAATGACTTTATCTAATTTAATGGGGACACAGACATTGGCTCGACACAATATATGGTATTGCTCTTGATAACAGTTTTTCATCCCAAATGTTATAGAGAAGAATATATACTTAGAAATTACATAAAGCTGTTTAAACATAACTCTTTCCAATATTAACCCTCCTATTATCCTTGGGGTCAATTTGACCCCAATCGACCATTCAAAAAATAACAGTAGAGGGAAGGTCATCTCACTGTTAGCAAGGGGTTATTTATGTAGTCAACAAATAAAGTGCCTGACACAAAAACTTGTTGAGCAAGTTTATGTAAATCTTTTTCTTGAGGGTAAAATGTGTTAGTAACATTTGAGGATAATAGGAGAGTTAATTTCTCTTCGGAGATGAATAAAGTTGTCTGACTGTCTGTCTGACTGACTGACTGACCGACTGAATGAAGGTCAATCAGTGACATTTTATGAAGGTCTGTAAATTTCTCCAGAGTCGTGTAACAGGTATTCTGGATGTACATATGAAGTGTACAAGCTCAAAAGGTCCCGACACGTAAGCTTCGGAATTTCTTTTAATTGTGATCATTCTGTGGAGGTTTAAATTGATCCGGTCAAATTGAGGCCAAGAATAAAAACGTGTTGAACAGCCAGGACGGTAGGTGGCGCTCAATGCGGCACTGGTTGTGTTTTGAATTCCTAGAGTGAGGCAGGAGGAAGAGGAGGGGCCAGCCACTAAGGAAGTGTACAGATTTACCTTCCTCCTCCTGCACCGAGCGAGTGGAGCAGACCAACCCCGGAACGGATGGCCATGAAGTGGTTGCGTTTTTCGCTCCTCGCCCTGGGGGTTTTCTCGCTATGCTGCGCCACGTCTGGCGACAGCAGTGGCGTGAAAAAGATGAAGATGCAGTTCGCAACGGGGCCTCTTCTCAAATTTCAAATTTGGTAAGCAGAAAAGCGAAAATCTGGCGAGTCATTGCATGTTAGCTATGAGCTAAACTCTCCGGCTAACGGCGTAGTAGGCCGAATCGATAATGCTAAATTTATGTTAGCATAGCTTGTTAACAAGCGCTCCGGTTAATTAACAGCTATTTGTGTGTGTGATTTTTTTTTCCTTTAATTATTTGACCACTCTCAGAACAGGCTTAAATCTTTTTTTAACATAAAATATATATATATGTATATATATGTGTTTGCCTGTTGTTAAACATGGCCCCACTTCCGCTGTCAAATGTGCAACTAACGTTAAACCCCAAGAGCCGCCCAGAGACTAGATTAGATTAACCCGTTCTTCACTTTGTACGGACTACAGGATTATTTCAAATCCGAGTTAAATGACCTGTCTGTCCGGAACTACGATTTTATGCTATCTAGTCATTGTAGCTTTCGTTTTTGTCCCCCATACCGGGCGCTTTAAACTGAATCCAGTCTACTGAAGTAGATTAGTCACTTGAGTCACATATTAACATATTAACACGAGCATGTGTTATCTTTTAACCACGAGGATTTCGATTATGTTAATCTATGCAAGGATATATGACTTGAATAAACATGAGCACGAAACAAATATTTGCATTTCATTAACACAGGCCACAAACGGGGGCATTGAAAGTGTTGAATTAAAGTAATAACTTGTTCGGACTTGGTCTCCAGATAGGTGTGAAATTAAGATTTGACTGGTAAATTGCCAGTCCAAGCCTTATAGAACTGGATTGTGACTTTCGTTAATATATGTGTGTTCTTTCTGGTCCACTCTGTGTAGGTCTTTCTAACAGTGTGTTTGTCTCCACACAGCATTTCCTGAGGGTACAAGCGGGTGTTTGAGGAGTACACGCAGGCCTTGTACCAGCGGTACCCAGACATCCGCATCGAAGGGGAGAACTATCTTCCTGTACCCCTCTATCGGTAAGAGAGCCAGGGATTGTCTGCCTTGTTACAAGTGGATTATGCGCGGCTTTATTAAAGCAGCCTCAAAGCCCCCCCGAGATTAGCTGTGATTCGACTGAGGAAGTGGAATTCTCATGCTCAGGCTTATCTGACCATGGATTTTACTTTTGATGTAGCCCAACGTTTGTGTAAAAGCTGTATCCATTTAAGCTACTATACAGGTGCGCGTGGCTCCAAACTTAACGCAAAAACTGCTCAAAACAGCATACCTCACATTAAGGTTCAGTTACAAACAAGGCAACTGTTTTTATATTTGATTCAAATGTTTTCAAATGAAGAATTGGGCTATGTTTCCGTAATAGGGCGAGTCTTGATGTGAGACTGGTTTGTGTGGTAATCCCAGGCGCTTCTGTGTTGTTATTGAGACCCTCGGGTCCTCATCTGGTAAACTCTTAATGAACCCACTAGAGAATATCCCTGTTAAAAGAACAGGAATAGCATTGCACGCCGGGAAACACTTCAGCCAGTGTTTTGAGCCAATCTTATGTTTGTCTCAATCGCTAAAAGAATATGTCCACTAACTGGTTGTAGTTTAACCAGTTCTGCATGTCACTGTTTAAAGTAGTAACACTACATCAAAACAGCCTGCACACAGTCACGTTTTTCAAATTCAGATTGAATGGTAAGATTTTTATCACATATGCTTCAGATTCCAGATTTGGATTTGAATTTTATTTATTTTTTGATACGTTTGATAAGCTAATATTTTAAGCATTGTTGGACATTCTAGGACCTCTGTCTAATCCACTTTTTTCTTTTCTTTCCTCAGACACATTGCTTCCTTCCTGTCTGTGTTCAAACTGCTGGTGATTGGGCTCATTATTATTGGCAAGGACCCTTTTGCCCTGCTTGGTATGCAAGCCCCAGGCATCTGGGAGTGGGGTCAGGGAAATAAGGTAAGGGTTCCTGGCATTAATGGATTTATCAAAGCTTGGATCCTATGAGAATTTTTTTTTTGTAGATTTCACATGTAGTGACTAGAGTCAGGAACGTGAGTCTAATATAGAGATGAAGGAAGGGGGGCTCTAGTTGGTTTTGTTTCTGACACAACTGTATACAAAGACAATGCCAAATGCAACCTTCACCCATAGGGTTTCATTAGCCGCTCATTCAGGGGCTTCAGGAGGTTATGTTGAGCATTGTTTGGATCTCATGTCACCAGGGTTTAAAACCTGCTCAGAGGGAGATGGCCAACTGAATACAAATAAACAAATGCAAACAAAAGCTTTGTAAATAAGACTGCAGTAACTGCTATTTGTACATTTTAACTGAAAGCTCAATGTATCATGTCTTTGAAAGTCAAACAAATAACTTTTTAAAGAAAACCTTGCAGTTGCATGCAAAGTAAATATTTAGTCAGTGTTTGGCTTCACCTTGTTTTTAGCTACACCTGACTTATAACATGGAGCTCTAGAGCCTCGAGCTGTTTGCATGCATATTTAAAGCCTCTAAAGATGTTTATACTGAATCCTTTTGGATACAACGTCTTCTATGCTGTGCATGTGTTCAGTGTCATGAGCTAAAAAGGCTTGAGGCATCTGACTGTGCGAAGCCCTGTTATTTGCCACTGCGTAATCTTACTACGGCCTAATCTCGTCAGTCAATAAGCAGAGCTTCTAGAGAGAGGATATGCCTATGTCACAAATCAGTCTGGTCTAATTGAAAAGTGCATAAAAGAAGTGCGTTGACAGAGAAGCCCACTTACAGTGTTAGTAACAAAGTAATGTTTATACATTCATCATAATTAAAATTCAGGTTAGTAAGTCTTCCACTGTGCGTCCACAGAGGTCGTGTTCGTGTACACACTAATTACACCTGTTAAACTGAGTAAAGAAGATTTGAATGGAGATCTTAAGCCACGTCTCTGCAGAGCCGTCACTCCAAACTTTCCTAAAGCATCTCTGACAGTAAACAATGCAAGGAAGTAATTTTTGCACAGATGTCTTATCTCAGATTTCCTTCCCGCTTCTTTCAGATATATGCCTGCATGATGGTGTTCTTCTTCAGCAATATGATTGAAAACCAGTTAATGTCAACAGGAGCTTTTGAAATCACATTAAATGGTGAGTCTTTGGTTCAAACCATGAGCTTAGTGACTGAACCCAATGGTTTTGTATTAAGGTAAATTTCATTTGGCTACAGCCGTACTAACATACTACTCTTATTTTATTACTGTGATTTTAATAGTTATTTTTTTATGGAATAGCATCCAGTGGATTACAGTGAGCTTATTGTCTTTTCATAGATGTGCCAGTGTGGTCTAAGCTGGAGTCAGGACACCTTCCCTCCATGCAGCAACTTGTACAAATCCTGGACAACGAGATGAAGATGAACGTTCACATGAACACAAGACCGCACCACCACTCCTAACCCTGCTGTTTAATTCCTGGCTGGAGCTAAACGCCCCTCCATGTAAGTACATTAGTGTTCATAGCCCTTACGAGGGTGTTGATGGAATTATTTTCCTTCTTTCTGAGACATCTGTGGAAATGTTCCTCGTTTAACTTGGTCTGCCCTCATTCTTGTCTTGTGCAGGTTTGAGGTGGGTTTCTCACAGGGCTGTGAGGTGATGTTTATGAACGTCTGCGCTGAAGGCAGGAAGACTGCTAGCACAGACTGGATGCCCCCATCACTCTTCACTATGCCCTTAAGAGATATCCTGCCCCTGACGCCAGAGTGGGAACCATGGCAACAGTGCTAGCCATTCTCTCATTTCCTTGTTACATTCATACTACTGCAGATTCATCCAGGTGACATTAGTGTTCCCACGAGGAGAGATTTAACATTGATTCTTGTAGTTTTTAACTTGTTGCATATAATTGATTTATGTAATAAAATGGTGTAATTTGTTACCACTGAGCCATATGTAAAATTTCATTTTCTGTTTTGTCCTAAAAGTAGTTGACCATGTAGAAAATGCAACACTTAAAATCTGTAATCACTGTTGTGACATTGGGAAAATGTGTCTTGGTATGATTTCTGAATAATTTTTATATTTACATACCTTGGAGGAAGCTAAGAAGATTAATAAAACATATTGTAACTATTTAAATATGAAGCTGTGTTGATTTACTGATTATCTTGGTTACCTGAGTGAGAGGAAATCAATTCTTTCAGATGAGACAGTGGTTTGAAGTGGATAATAGGCCAGTTCTTATTAGATGTTTTATTAAGCTTATGCAGCAAGAAAAACTGGAGCAGAATCTTAGAAAGGGATGTGAATGCGTTGGCTATAAAAGCTGCCAGGTTGTGATCATTTGGCCCCAGGCTCAACCTAATGTTATCACAAAATCTTCAGGCTCCACAGTGATTTGATTACATGAGCAAAAAGGATGAGACACAAGTATAGTGGAAGACAGTGCAGCAGTATAACAACACAATTGAGATACGTCATTGTGAGTTCCTGTAACACCTAAGCATTTTTATTTGTAAAATCAGACATGGCAGATAAACCAAAACATGCAAAACATTACGATCAGCTTCTTTATATTGTGTAGGTCTCCCTTGTGTCTCCGAAATAGTTGTGACTCATCAGAAAATGGACATGGGTCTTCTGAGGGTGTCCTGTGGTGTCGGGGAAACGGGACGTCAGTGGGGGCCTGTGGGTTCAGGGGAGGGGTCTCTGTGGTCAACACCTTGTGCTGTTTTTCATGTTTTTTGAGTTCTTAAATTGTGTGCGTCTGTGTCAGGCTGCATCCTGCTGGGGATGACTGGGGCCATCAGGGAGTGTCATTGCTGTGGGGTGGGGGTCCCTGGTCCTCTGCTCTAGATGGGTGGTTCATGCCTAAGTAACATCCACATGAATGCCAGGTCCAAAAGATTCCCTGTAGAACGTCGTACTGTGACAAGATGGTCAATGTTACTTCTTCCTTATTTCCTTTGAAATATACACGATCAGTGGTAATATTGACACCACTGACAGGAGATGTACTTTGAAGTGCAGTTCTAAGATGGAATGAATCAAGTCTTTGCTTTAGTGTTTAAAGATGATGTGTTGGCACTCGTCTCTCAGATTCCATGAGGGGAAAAATCTGTCAAACCTAATACAAAAACCAAAAAGTCAAGTTTGACTTGATCTCATATCTCTGAGTGAGCCGCTGTCATTGTGCTGCAGTGTTCTTTATTACAGATACATCAACAATCCTGAAGGCACCTGTGGATGAAGGCTCGGTCGCTGTCACTCATTTCCACATCAGTGCTGGCTTCCAAAATCTTTCTGGCAGCAACTTGGAGATGAGGCGTAAGTGCGGCCTTTGGGGGTTGGGGGTGGGACTGGGTCAACAGGTGTAGGTGAAGATGCTGAAAGGCCATGTGGATTCTTATCTTTGCTGCCAACACAAACAGCTCCTCCTTCTGTAATGATGCTCCAGAGACATGTTCATGCCCTTTACATTCACCCTAAAGAAGATTATTGCTCACATTAATGAAACACTTCACAACACTTAATTGTCAAACCTGAAAAGCAAATCTCATGTTTTGATAAGACATGCAGTGTGCTGTCAATTTATTCAAATTAGACCAGTTTTTGGATGTGCACAAACACTTGGTGGTTACTGTTTGAAGGAAAAAAAAAAAAAATGTTCAAAAGTAGAAAGTAATGCTTCAGTTTACCTGAGTACAGCAGGTACCCACACTGAACTTTGCCTGTTGTCCTTTTGCCAAGAAGGACACAAACACTTGTGTGATCCCCAGGACTCGCACTCCGACAGATTTGTTGAGGGACAGGAAGACGGGCTGCAGGGGGGTGGGAGTGAGGGTCACGCTGCCCCAGCTCCATCGGCAAATTCTGGCTCCTGATTCATTCAGACACTGACCACCAGATCTGTTTAAAGCCAGCCTGCAACATGCACACACACATATAGCTGTGGATATAATAAACACTCAACATACACAAATATATGTACATTTCAGTTAGTTGGTGTGTTTATCATTATAAAACCCATTCCTCGTACCATATGAATCCATTACTATGGTAACACGTGGCAGCGCCATCAGACTGGAACACGGCTCTAATCTGCTGGCTGGGGTCACTGCTGTCGTCATACACAATGCAGACTCTCCCTTTTTGCTCAGTGACCACGACAATGAGAGCCAGGAGGCCTGAGGGGTAACTGTAACCATGGCGATAAGGACGGGAACACCCACTGTGGAGCACATATTGATTTTCACATGCGGTTTAAATCAACCAGCCATTTGTCTGATTGGAATCACCGAAAGCTAAAATGTGACTACTTTTGTGAACTTATCCAGGTCAAAAAGTCACCGAAAGCCTCAGAGGCTTGTAGAAGTATGTTCACAATATACAGCATTTCATCCGAGTGGATACAAGACCTGAGCAGAGCCATCAGGGAACACAGTAAGAAATTTCATGCCATTGGAATAATACTTCTCCAGAAATCCAGTGCCCTCCTGTGAATAGATTGGATAAATAAAATGAAAACCATTTCTGTTATTAAAGAACGCTGAACTAAGTGCACAAATCCAGACTGATGACTGGCTCCATTATAAAAGGTACAGAAGTCTGGTGAAAGATTATTTTTAGAGTTGCATTACAGGACTTGTAGGCTTTTATATTCAAGTATTTTTAGACTAGTATTCTTTAAGTCTGGCCCTTGCCTCCTAATCTGAATTCAGGTGAAATAAAATACCCCGCTGTGGGGTTTATGTTTTGACATGTCAACTCTGATCTGAAATGATGTGTTATCACTCTGAAATCACTCAACAGCGTAAGGAGCAAATAAATTCAGGCAGCAGTAGTCAAGCTACATCAACATCTCTGACATAAGATATTTGGTACAGATTCTTAGAATATTTGCCGTTTAAATATCACCGATATAGATTCACTCCTAAGCTGTACTCCTACGTGGTGTGCTGACCAACATCTACTGTAGGTGAGGACAAGCCCCTCATACAACTCCATTTGAGGAGTGGCTACATTACTGCATGTATTAATTAAACAAATTGTGACCACACGGGGGCAGTATAGCATCTGCAGAGGTCAAGATTTCTGGTATTTGTAGCATACCTCAAACAAATGTCTCTGTGCATTTATTTATGGGTCATGAAGTGAATTTGTGGGTACCTGATGATGACACATGCCAAACCGAGTTGGCCTGTGATCACAGACGGAGGCCAACACTTGCTCCTCTTCCAGCGCAAATCTCTTTTCAGTCGGATCCACGGTGCAGTATCCTTTTTCTGGAGCACAGGAGAGTCTGAAGCTGAGGATGTTCGGTTTTGAGGCAGCTAAACAACAGCACAGAATGCACGGTCGTTAGTTTCAATTCATGTCAGAGTCAAAATACACTTAATTTTCAAACGGAAAAATGAGAAGACCATAAATGTCACAGATGTCTCATCATATGCTGGCTCATGTTCGATTATCATGACAGATTTAAGGCTGCGCGTGTGTGTTTCTCAGTCAGCACTCACAGGTCTCTGCTACAGGTAGAATAACAGAGTAATCCTCAGCGACTTTTGGTTCAGATTCTATTCTGTGAAAAAAAAGGGGGGGTTATGACGTTAATCGTGCATTAAGAGTAACTATAATCATTTTTGTTTGTGTGCATTTCTAGATTTTAAAAAGGGAAATGTGTACCCAAGTCCAGTTACTAAGTCCATGATAAACTTGTTGTGATCCTCCATCTCCCTGCCTTGGGGAGCCGGGTCCTCTGTCTCTTGTGTGGATTTTTCCTCATTTGAAGTCAGATTAGAAAAGTCATTTCTCCCCTCAAACAAAAGTCTCATTATCACCAGCATCTGATACAGCTGCTGCCGCTGAACACAACAGAAGTGAGTTTTCTAAAAAAAAAAAAAAAAAAAAAAACACACACAAAAGATGACTGGAAGAGGTTAATGTAGCAAAGGGGTAAATTTGTTTTTTTAACATGTAGGTATCAGTCTCACCTCAGGCTCCTGTACGCATGTTGGATTAAGTGGGGGTCTGGCCTTTCCCCCACAGTACTCACACTGTACTGGGTATTCAGTTGAAGGCTGGACAACAGAATGCTAAATTGGACCGATCAGTAACATCACGCTGCTATAGATGGAAAATTACAACGTTGCGTAGACATTTGATCTTAGTACCGCTGGGAGAAGGGTTGGCAAGTTTATCCTGTCGTTGTCAGACTCCCGTTTGTACCTCAGAATTCCTGCAGCTCTCATACAAGAGGTGCGTGGGTTACTGACAGTCTGCGGCTGTCCTTCTTGTATCCTCTTATCAACCACAGACACAAATACAAATCAAAAGGCAGTAAACAAGACTTTAGTCAAAGACATAAGCTCGACAAGCCATTAATTGACTACTTTATCTGCCTTACGTGGTCGTGTGGGACAGACAGCGGATCATTTTCCAATGTAGTGGCAACATCTAACAAAAACAACAGTCAAGTTTGGATGGTTAAATTGTGGCTAGTCTACATAAGAGAGCTGCTTAATCGGCCAATTTGCAGCTTAATATAATTTTGCATTGTTTTGGTAATTATTGGAGCAAACTTACAGGAGGAACTGGACTTTTGTTGTGACATTATTTTTTTTTTGTGTGTCCCTCTGAATGTGTTCAGCAAATTTGTCCCAGCATGAAATAATATGATAGGAAGAAAAACATACAATAAATGGAACAGAAAGGCACATTCTAACGTTATCTCCTACCACTCCCACTTGTGTTGCTGTATCAGCATCACATTGTTAAATGTATAAAATCATATAGAAGAGCAGAAACACAAAGGTCACAATGGCTTTAAGGCTAATAGACGTAGTTATAATTTTAGTTAGATATAATGACAAGGAAATCCACTCACCACAACCGCAGTCAAATAATTTGCAATGCTTCACACTTGGTGTTGTCAGTAACCTTGGAGATGAAGTAGCTGCATGTGTAGCCTACCTAATTTTGACTCCTGCCTGACTGGTCACAATACACACAAATACAATGACACACATTTCCAACACACGAGTGTTGAGTGCTTGAGGAATTGAAGAACAGGGGATCCTTCTGCACATTTTATGTCAAGGCTCAAGTTGAAACTTAACACAAAGTCTCACAGCCTGAATTTCGATTTCTTTCTGAACTTTCCTCCTCATGAACGATCTGACGGACATAATGCCAACATTTACAGATGTCTAATGTAGATTTTGAAACGTGAAGATTTCAGCAACACAAAAAAAAAAAAAAAAAAAATTGTCAAAACAGTCTCACCTCGGGGATCATTTAGTAGCTGTTGTGGATCCGCAGGTGGGGTGCGCCCATGCAGTTGCCATGGAGCTGTAGATGTTCAAATTCTCCTCTGAGCGCACCGTGGCTTTCTAATGTCAAAAGCAGCTGACAAAACATCTGTAGCCTACCGATTGGAAAAAGGTTTTATAAGTGAGGTGAACAGTTGTGGACTAAAAAAAAAACACACAGACAATCAAACCTTAAATCTCTGCTTCGTTTCCTTAACGGGGGGCAGTTGTTACTAATTGCAGATGATTAGAGAGCTCAATTAGCTAATCTTCGTGTGCAGCTTTTGATTGGCTGTCACTTCACCTGATTTTCTGGCGGTCGGGAAACGTCTCCATATAAATAGCAGCGAGAAGGAAGAACCCTCATGACATTGTTGTCACGTAGCATGATGCGTAAAACAGAAAGGAGACGCGGGACTGTTTGTTTAGCTGCAGCTATTTTTCTGACATGTTTCTTGGCGCAAACTGTAGACTGCTACCGACTGAGAAAAACCCAAAGACGAGAAGAGCGGAAAGACGTTGATCCTCCAACCATAGGCGTTCGTGAGGGTGATATCGTGTTCGGGAAAGTTTCGGATGAAGAATCAGCGCTCAAAGACGAGATCAAGAAGCCCTCAAATTCTTCCGTGGAGGATGACACGGCTTATCAAGCTGACTGGACAGGTGGAGTAGCAGGAGCGCAATTTATCAAATGTCTTCAAATAACACCGACTCACATGTGTGCTTCAACTAGCTTGTCTCTAACTAAAACATGTTCATTACGGTTTGATTTATGGTTGGTCAAAAGGACAAGTGCAAGATACCATTGTCAAAGAAGCGGCATGGGCGCGGATGTCCCCTTCACTGCTGTGTGGTGTGGATCAGATGAGGTTCAGAGCAGTTGGGCCAGGAGCTTCGCAGCTTGCTCTGTTGCAAGGTAACCTAACACTTGGTTCATTTGACGTAATTTCCACATTTTAAGGCTTGACTGCATAATGGTAACTGTTTCCACAGGAAGTGCCCCTCCAGTACTTGTGTCCCAGGTCCCTCCTTCCTGTGGCTACACCTTGAACTCAAACTCCATGCAACTACTTATGCTGGTTCCCTATGATGGCTGTAACGTGGTTCACCAGGTAACCATATTTACTATAATGGAAAGGATAGTTGTGTGCTGATGGTGGCAAGGCTTGTTGGTTAATGGGTAACCAGGTGCTAAAAAGTTAATCATGGGCTTAATTTGAGAATTGGCTTATCCCCCCACATTAAGCAAAAGCTATGCTGATGCTGTGTAGGGTTCAGAGTTCACATATTGTAATTTAATGTCTAGTTTCTAGACTAAATATTTATCATAAATGGTCCTTGTGTACCTCTGATTCCCTCACACTTGCCTCAAAGTCCTTCTAGCTTAATGATCCACTTGGTCACATGGTTAAAACGGTAAAAAGTGTGGCAATCTATAAATTACTACATTAAAGGGTATACATCTTCACCAGACTATTATGAATGGCTACTTTGATAAAGGAACCCTGATGTTACTGGAGTATTTGACTAAATGAAACTGTTTAGCTTTTGGCCTCTGACTCTTGTTTTCCTTATCCCCAAGGGTGGAGGTTTTACACTATCAATGCTGTGGCAGGGAGTTCCAGTCTCGCTCAGATGCACCAAACCTGCTGATCCAGGTCAAATTGTGCCCCAAAAAGTAGTGGGCCCTCCAGTATACCCAGATACATCAAATCCCCAATTTCTACCACCCTATACAATGTATCCTCATGAGCAGTATCCCCATTACCCTTCAGTAGTTCCACCAAAGCCTGGAACACCTGGTCCTGCTGATCCAGGTCAAATTGTGCCTCAGAAAGCAGTGGACCCTCCAACATACCCAATGGTGCCCAGCATGGACCCAGATCAATCAAAGCCCCAATTTCTGCCACCTTATATGATGTATCCTCGTTATGAGCCGTATCCCCAGTACCCTTCAGTAGTTCCAGCAAAGCCTGGGACACCTGGCCCTGCTGATCCAGGTCAAATTGTGCCTCAGAAAGCAGTGGACCCTCCAACATACCCAATGGTGCCCAGCAAGGACCCAGATGCATCAAAGCCCCAATTTCTACCACCCTATATGATGTATCCTCATTATGATCCGTATCCCCAGTACCCTTCAGTAGTTCCAGCAAAGCCTGGGACACCTGGCCCTGCTGATCCAGGTCAAATTGTGCCTCAAAAAGCAGTGGACCCTCCAACATACCCAATGGTGCCCAGCAAGGACCCAGATGCATCAAAGCCCCAATTTCTACCACCCTATATGATGTATCCTCATTATGAGCCGTATCCCCAGTACCCTTCAGTAGTTCCAGCAAAGCCTGGGACACCTGGCCCTGCTGATCCAGGTCAAATTGTGCCTCAAAAAGCAGTGGACCCTCCAACATACCCAATGGTGCCCAGCAAGGACCCAGATGCATCAAAGCCCCAATTTCTACCACCCTATATGATGTATCCTCATGAGCCGTATCCCCTGTACCCTTCAGCAGTTTCACCAAAGATTCCAGATGGGTCCCAAGTTCAACAATACCCTTTTTACGTCCCTACTGCTGACGAGCAAGTGGCTGTCACTCCTCCCCTGTTCCCACCTCAAATTCCTATGTTGCCATCATTACCTTGGTCCCCGGCCCAGTTTCCACCCTATCTACAAGTCCCTGGCAAACCCACAACTACTCAAACCGTGACTAAACCAAAGTTGCCGCAGAATCCAAACTTTGTGCCTCCGCATCTTGTACCAGCCTATCCACCATATCCAAGCGATCCTACGTCGCAGACTATTCAGTCTCCAGCAGAACCAGTGCCCGCACCGTCCCATCACCACCACTTTAATGGTGGTCCCTTTCAGTATCCTTCTCTTCCCTTTTCAAGCTGATTTGCTGAAACTGATAATAAATGGTTTGACTAACTTGAGTGACATTGTTGGCTGCTTTTTTGAGTTCTGAGTGTTTTCATGGATGGTGTATGATAAACATGGTTTTCAAAGTGGTAAGTGTATATCAACATTTAACGGAAGCAAAGTGGCATCACAGCAATGTGGTTCTACATTTATAGACAAAGAACTGAATTAAATGTAACTCATTATGAAATTGAACTAAAACACCATCTAAGGTGCAAAGGTATCTAAAAATGGATCATAAAGAATTTTCTGTATCAATTGGAGTGGGTCAACATTCCTTCAGCAGCCTCACAGCCATGAGGGGCTCTGAGTCTACCAGCGAGGAGACTGAGTGGGTTTCCTATGGATCTTTATGGCAAGTTGGCAGAGAGGGCTTGAGTAGATCTTATTCAGCTCTGGAAGTGGGGAGCTTCCAATCCACTGCAGTGGGATAACATCCAAGCAATGAAAATACTCAAACATTGGCTAATGTTCATGAATCCACCATCAGAACACTGAACTACCATGGCAAGTTGTCTAGGACAAGGCCATTGCTGTTCAAAATAACATTTCTGCCATCTGTCTTGGATCAACATGTGGACAAGCCAGAACACTGTAGGGAGAATGTTCTGTGGACCGATGAGACCAAAGTTGAATTACTTGGCATGTGATTTGCCATCATTCATGGACCAATAAATTCTGAAGATGTCAGGACATCTCTTCTTGAGCTGAATCGTAAGAGAAACTGGGTCACTAATCCAATCCAATAGAAATGTGGAAAGACCTAAAGCATGCAGTTCACATGAGGAAACCGATCATTTCTTTGTCTACTCTCAGGACTTGCATAAAATCTGCAGGATGTGAATCCTTTTTATGTAGAAAATTCAGAAAGAGGGGTACAGACTTCCAGCAGCATTGTACACCGATCAGGCAAAACATGACCTAATGTCCTAATATTGTGTAGGTCTCCCTTGTGCCTCCAAAACAGTTCTGACTCATCTGAGAATGGACTTCTGAGGGTGTCCTGTGGTGTCTGGAAACAGGATGTTGTTAGTTGGGGTGCTTTGGTTCCTTTGGGTTGAGGGGAGGGGCCTCTGTAGATCAGGCTTGTTCCAGTGCATCCTACAGATACTTGATCAGTTTGGGATCTAGGGAACATTGCTTTTCGCAGGATGGTCACTGTTATTTACTTCACTAATCAGTGGCCATAATATCAACATTGAGATGAGTTTTACTCCTAATAAATAATATCTAACTTAACAGCAAAAATAACCTATAAAAACAGATCATGTAGGTATTGTTGTATGCTGCATAGAAAATGTCCGAGAGCGACAAGATTTGCCTGAGAACAACTCTGGAATCATAGAGCAATGGCTCCTAATGAACCCACCTGTTGTGATCTGAATTAACGCAGGTGGGAGCTACAGCCGGAGTTCCATGTACCTGGTATTGATTACCTGGTGGCAGAACGTGCACAGCAGTGAAAGCTGTGATTTAGTTGTTCTGCTTCATAGCGAGGAGCTTTCCAGCCACAGCTTGGCATGCCCATTATGGACGTTGACTATGGAGGGAGATGTAGGACATGTCAAACGGTAGCAGTTCTGTTGCTTGTGTGCTCTTTAGCACAGAGTTTAACTGGTTTTAACTTGAAAGGGTTACACAGAAAAAATGCACAAGACAAACAAGCTAGTGAGGCTGCGGAAATGCAAGTATGGTGTGGAAGTATTTTCTTTAATGGAAAAGAACCCAAACTCCAGTCAGTATATGAAATACTGCACGCTGACTTGTATCAATCGGATAGCACAGGTAATACTTGACTGTTTATCTGCCAGTTTAATATACTGTGTTGATATACCTATATTAACAAACCAAATAATGCTGCAATCATTTTGGAACATGTTTATTTCTATAGACTGGTTAGAGCATGCATTGCAGCAGAATGACATGACTAATGAAGAAACATGGAGGGGCTGGAACCTTTCTCTGCAGTGTGCTCATAACAAGATGGCATTGAAGGCTATGGAACCTGGTACTGTCGATTTACAACTGGTCGTGCTTAGAAATATTTCTGTTACCTATCTTAATTTAAATTATTTGATTCATGTCAATATTTGTCATTTGAATATGTCTTATTCTCCCTCCTCTCAGGCAGTGCTCTTTCCTTCCCTCTAATCCAGGTGCCTGAAACTTGTGACTACTCAACGCATCACAACGAGCTGGGGCTTGTTTTAGTCGTTCCTTATGATGGCTGCAATGTGATGCTAGAGGTAAGTCTTTGCTCCTAGTAAATTAAATGGCAGAATAACTCTGAATGTGTCAACCCCTACAATGCTGAAGGCCAAAAGTTAGCTATCATTTTAGCATTTGCTTTGAGCAAATGCTTAAACCAAGATCAAAAGCATAAACTTTAACAGCACGATTGCTTGTATAATCATGTTTCAGAATGGGAGATATGTGTTGTCAATGAGATGGTTGGAGAGTCCAGTTAAACTTGTCTGCCCCATGTCGCCAACTACCCCTGAGTCCACTGAACAGTCCCGGAAATTTCTTTTCCATCGCAGGCCCTGGAAACATCTTCGGAGTAAACGAGATACAAATCACTATGATTCTGTCTTTGATCCCAGTAATCTATATTATCACTATTGGTACGAGTATTACATGTATGTGTTGAATACTCTATTAACTGCAAACACTGCAACAACTAGTGAGCCAGATTCTGAGAAGGTCCCCTTTTACCCAAATTACATTTATTATCCTTACTACTCCTACTTCCCTCCTCATATCCCACCGGAGATGACCACAGAGTCACAAGCCACTCCCACTGTTGGACATGGGACAACCATAAACACTCCCCATTATTTTATGTATTATCCTTATCCCCATTACCAACCCGATGGGCAACCGCTATTTCAAGAAATCCCAGATTATTTTCAATTCCACTACTTCCCAATCAACCAGAATTTTCATGGTAAACCTCCATACCCACAAACTCCGGATCTGCACACACAAACTGCTGAGCTTCTGCCTCCCACAGCCAGTAAACCACTTGACGCCACTCCCACCACCAGCCCGATGACCAAACCTGCCACCAAGCCGACAACCGAACCCACCACAATTTGTCCGAAAAGAAAATATAAACTATGTGCCCGTAAGACGACGTCAACCAGCAGTGGTCAACATAAACCTTATGTCCCTTTGAACCAGCTCCCCTTCACTCCATATGTTTCATACAAGGCAGCTGACATAGTCCGAGATGACCAGATAGATTTGCCTAAAGAAGATGGCAAGTACGGGATCCGGTCTCTGGAAAACTCGGATGCAGATGCAGATATTCCCTTGCTTTCTAACTCGACAGATAAAGACAATGACCAGTATGACTAGAGATATTCCTACCTCCACAACCTACACAAGAGAAAGTGGTAAGGTTTACTTAGAAATTTCTTAACTGCTATGAAGTAGCAAGCGGTCATCAAACTAAACTGTTTTGCTCTTTTTTTGTAGGTGCTGGTGCCTTGTGTGACTGAACAGTCAATAAACATTCAATTTAGAACTTGGTGTCAGTGCTTCATCTGTAAATGCACATGCAGAAGGGCTATGTGGTGAGTCCTGTGTGAGCAAGCCTTATGTCTCTTGTATATTAATTTCATAGACTAGGTTTGATCCTTACAGGACAATTGGTTGGACTTGCCATCTTAGTTGTCGAAGTAAATAAGTGTGAGGCGATATGAAATCACTATTTGATGAAAAATTATTCATAAAGTTGTCTCTCAACTCTATATTGCCTCTATATACGGCCATTTTTCTAGGTTAGCTTCTAAGAAACACGCCTACAACGCCTGAACACACATACACCCCATTCTGTCTGTTCCTATATATCGTGCTCTCTCTATCCCTTGGGCGCCCTGTGTGACGCTGCATGCGAACAGATCCGCACACATCACTGAAACTCAGCCACACGTGACAACTGGGAGACGTGTTTATGCTTCTCTCTCACAAAACTGAGATGCTCGTCTACTTTTTCCTTACTTTCTGTCTGTGAATGTCACTCGGACTGGCTGGATTTTTGCAATATACAAAAGATCCTGCAGGTGACCTTTTATGCAACACCGTGCTCATGCCTGCTATAACTGCCACTTAAAATCGGGGATTAAAATCATATGGAATGGTTGCATTTCTACAATATCGGTAAGTCTTTTGGATGTGTATTTGTGCCAAAGTAGATGTGACTTTTTATTTTATTTTTTTTTTAATACAATTTAGGAATTTAGATCACACTGTGCATGTGTCTGCCAGACACAGATCACATGAGAACATAGCATCTAAGCATGGTTTCATGTTTAAGTACCCTTTGTTATTATATTAACCCTTTTTCCATGCTATCATAAAAAACATCAAGACACCATGTAAACTAAACAGACCAAGACCGCCAACATTAGAGCAACCGATTTTGGTCAGAGATCTGTATCCGACCTCTATCTCTGGCCCTGTTCCCAGCCGGAGCACTTAGCCCCTCCTCCATCCACCCTCCCCACAGTTTGTCTTTATGGAGGACTATGATGTGGACATGGATGAAGAAGAGGAGGGAGACGTATTCACCAGGAAGGCCACAACGGGCCACTGGTGGGAGGACTGTGACGGCAGCGGCGAAAGGCAGCACCAGAGAGAAGGAGGCTGCATGGTAAACAGCCGCAGCTGGGCTGAGGAGCTCCAGGATGTCTTTGCACCACAAGTGTGTTACAATGTAGGGAGAACCAGGCTGTCCAGCATCTCGGTGAGTGTTTGAATGTCTCTCTTCTCTAGCGTGAACGAGTCCACGCTACTTCTCTTGACCACATGAAAACAGAGTGAAATAGGAGCAAGGAAGTGGTTCAATACAAATTGGAAACAAAGATTTCTCCCAAGACAATCATATGTAGAAAATAAAGTGAAAGGTACCAAAAGCTCACGGTTAAAGTATAAATATAAAGCTCTATTTGCAGTCTTTAACTATGCAGTACTGGGTGATGTGTATTTACTATATCTGATTATTCTGGTATGTACATCGATCAGGCAAAACATTATGACCAATGACAGGAGAAATAAATAACATTTATCATCTTGTGACAATACAATGTTCTGCTGGGAAACTGTTGGACCAGACAATCAGTAGATGTTACTTAGACATGTACCACCCACCTACACCACACCAGGAACCCCCACCTCATAGTAATGACACCAGCAGCATGCAGCCTAACACAGGCTCAAAAAAACACGAAAAAAAAAAACATCTCAAGGTGACCTGGCCTCTAAACTCACTAGATCCCAAACTGATCAAGTATCTGTGTGATGATCTGGAACAACCTGATTCACAGAGGCCCCTCCCCTCAACCCACAGGACCTAAATACCCCCACTAACAACATCCTGTTTCCAGACACCACATGACACCCTCACAAGACCCATGTCCATTCTTTCATGAGTCACAACTACCTACACAATATTAGGCAGGTGGTCACAATGTTATGTTTGATTGGTGTACCCAGTCTCCCTGAGAGAATTTCCTGGGATAGGCTGCATATTTTTGGCTAATGAATGATGAGAGATGACTCAAATGTTATCTTATTTTGTGACGCAGCACAATAGATCCCAGCTTGGGAGTGTGTTCTCGTTATTTTTTTGTGTGTGCGTGTATGTGTGTCCGTGTTTGTGCGTGCACGTGTGGACACAAGCGCCCCGCGCTTCCCCGTCTCTCTCATGGCTCGTCACACTCGAATCTGTGATGTGGAATGAGACCGAAGGAGATTCCTTAAGGAGAAACAACTAGATAATGTAAAAGGAAAAATCCCCCACTCTGCTTTAGGGCTGATGCAGACGCGGATGCCATGCGAGTGCTGCTGAAAAGTGCTGAGATCTATTAGAGGAGCATTAATAAACCAACCTTGGCTTCTTTAATTGCTTTTTTTCCCCTAGTGTTGCAGTCTCATGCATCAGCCTATTTTTGGTCTGGCCTTTTAGCTCATATTGCTCACCTTGTGTAGCCACTTATCAACCGTATCACCTACGCTTATTTCTATAAATATAAATGCTGTCTCCTCTCATCAGAACACAGATAGCAAGCAGGTGATATTTTGCCCTTTCCTTTGTATGGGGGGGGGAGATAAAGAGGCCAGGATACAGAAAGCAAGTGAGGAAGATGGAGGAACAGATAACGGATCAGAAAAGCAGTGGCAGCACTGAGCAGCAGCTCCGCCTCTCCCCTCCCTCCTCCGCGTCTCTTTCCTTCTGCTTCCGTCTCTTCCCACTCTTTTCTCCCCTGTTCCCACATCGCCCCCCTCCCTCCCTTCCTCTCTCTTCTGCCCGCTCCCCTCCTCTTCCCTTCGCCTCCCTCCGCTCCCTCCCACCCTCGCTCTCCTGCACGGAGCTGCAGTATATGAGAGGGTCTCCTGGGTCTAGCTTCACTGCAGTGTAGAGGAGAGCAGGACGGCTGTTTCAGTACGATGCGCTGAAGGATGGTTCACCAGGAGAAACGCGTTTACCAGGTGCGGGGATTCGTGTTTGCTTGTGTTGACGTGTTGTTCTGATGGTGTAGCGTACCACACAGGGTAATTACAGGTATCCATGATGGGCATCCATCATGGGTGTGCTGCTCTAGATAAATCAGCCATACTGGAGGAGTGGATGTGATTGCAAAGGGAGTGGGTGTGTTCGTATGTGAAACCTACTGTGTTCTGTCAAATTTTAAATAATTTCATTTAATTGATATGTTTTCTTGATATGATCATATGATGTACTGTGATAAGTCCTTCATGAATGTATTTCTGCTGTAATGAGTGTACGTTTGAAATTGCTCAGCCACACACTTTCATCTTGAGGGGCGAAAATAGGTTATGTATGAATTTGGACGCGTGTATGCGAGAGGTCTGCGAGTAAGGAGGACATCCGGTTGTCTGAAGTGGGCGAGCAGGAGGCAGTGTGGGTTTGGATAGTGAAGGCGATCAACCGATTTGTGCCGTTACATCCCGGCCTCGTCTAATGATGATGCGTCATAAAAGGATGTGAGGTGGGGCAGGTTCGAGGTTATTTTGAGAGAAAAGGCGGATAACGTTAGAGAAACGTCACTAACTTTGGAGGAGGTGATTCATCAACAACTGTTGTTGGCGGTGCGAGTGCCTGTGTCACAGCCACATAAGCAAACGTAGGCGGCCTGGAGAGCATTTGGCACAATAACATCATGTAAAAATACTTTCCTCATTGTGGCTGAGTAGAGAATCGCGTTGCTGAAGCATTTTGTTAAATATTTATGGGTGAGAATCTAACGTGAAGGAAATCAGATGTAAGATGTATGCTAAGATAGCAAACTGCAAAAGGATAAATGGTACAAGGAAGGATTTAAACTGCACAAGTATGGCAAAAAAGAAAGAAGACAAAATGAAATCTGAGATAAACCAAAATGGATAAAACAAACAAAAAAAAAAGAAGTCGTGCCACCTACAGGAAGTTACGAAACACCAGGCAAGAATGATGTGGCATTTTACACCAGAACGTCTGGAGGGATGGCATAGAGTTTGTAATCCGTTTTCAGTTTTAGGTGCTGTCTGGTTAAACGTAAATATTCCCGTTTGTCAAAGATTAGTAATTACAGTCCTGTGGTAGCAATTTCCAAGTAATTCACACAAGAAAATAAAAGTGTACAAAAATGCGCATTTGACTAAAAATGGACAAATACTGTACTTTCCCGCCGGGGTTGAAAGGGGAAGTTATCGGGGTACTGCTGATGTGCTGGACTTAATCATTCATTTGTTCCTTTTACAGCAGTGTGTTCATTCAGGGGTTGTGATGGTTTCCGAGGATGAGTCAAGTGAACATCAGGGTTTACACTGGACAGGCTGGTAGGAGACTAGTCAGTCTCCAACTAGGTCTACAGTCACATTCATACTTTACACGAAACTTTGCACGGTTCCTAAGCAGACCTGAATGTGGGAAGAAATGAGAGCACCCGAATCTGCTTTCTTAACCAGGGTACAGGTGTTATCAGTAGGTTTTTTTTAAGCTTGTGGCGGAGTAGAAGGAATGAACAAAGAACTGATTTCTGATCAGAGAGTGGTCGTTCATTTTATTACTATCCACGCATTCATGGCTTTCATCGGCTTAATCATTCTTCCTCAGAGTGTATGACCCACTTGGTCAAGCAGGCGGAGATGACAGCACGGGAGCTGCACTTTTATTAATACCCTCTAATGCTCCTTGTATTCATGTATTTTGTTCATGGTTTCTGGCAGGCCCAGAGGAATGAGCGAGAGTCCATCAGGCAGAAACTCGCCCTTGGCAGTTTCTATGACGACGAGCCCGTCATCTACACCAGCTGCAGCAAGAACGGCCCATCCTCCCGGTGGGTTGGAGTCGAGTGTGTGTGTGTGTGTTTGTGTGTGTGTGTATGTGTGCACGTGTCAGGATTTGATCAATATGCTGTTGTAGGCCTTTGAAGACCCACACGAAAATTTTTGTGTTGTAGCTGCCGTCACTTCAGAAGTTAAAATCTTTTTTTAGACCTTATTGTCACACAGAAGGCCAGGAAACAGTTTTTGAAACTGTTATATTAGATATAGACTAATAGATACAGAATAAAAATGCTTCAATTAAACACCTTGATCGGGGGGGGGGGGAAACACTGACCTAAGGAGTTTAGGATCGTCTTGATAGGTGTAATCTTTTGATAATTTAATTTGATCACTGGTTTGAAAAGACGACTCCCACTGGAGCAGATGTGGGTAGCACCACTGAAAATATGGGCCCAGCGTGGTCACCTTCCAAGGATTTCATTGTTGTCAGTACAGGTGGGAGGTAGGGGGTGGGAGTGGGGCGAATCTTGCTCTTCTTTTTCGTTTTATTTCAGTCAGATCTGACAGTGGGAAGAACCTCTTTCTGTACGTCAAATGTTTTACTCTGATATGTGTTCTCTTTGGATTTTATGTCCATGTAAACAGTTAAGTTAAAATCTCTCATCAGGACGCTTTCACTTTGGTTGAATAAATGTGGAAGAAATCGATGTGAAACAACAACATACCTTTGGAAAGTTTTGCTCAACTGTATGTTATTTAGATTTTGTTTGCTTCCCATATAAGGAGCTTCCGTTAAGATGACTAGAAAATATAATACATTTAACCAAACGCTAACTAAACGCTAAAATCAATAGCTTGTATTCTTTGGGGCATGTTGATGTCTAATGAAAATCCCAAATAAGGTGATTCTGAAATAGTTTTTTGACTGACTTTAAAAACTGTGGTGTTCCTTTCGTAGCCTAAGGAAACTCTAAATGAAAACCTGCTTGATAATCCAAATATGTTCAGTTTTGCAAAGTTGTAAATGGTCTGTTTATAAGATTTCATAATTAAGTTTTTCCAGTTCAGTTGAGATAAGTTAAAATCAGTCCTCGACAGTATGGGAAGTTAAGACTAACAGCCAAGAGATGGCGATGTTGTCACATTATTTATTAACTAAACCAGAGGTCTTCAACATTTTTCAGACCAAGGACCCCACACTGATGGAGAGATTAAGTATGGACCCCCTACCTACTGTATATGTTCTATATTAAACTCGGCCTAGTGCTATTTATAAATAAATATTATTATTATTATGATTTTGCATTCAGTATTAAGTCATCCCTCGTCCCTTTACTAGAATATCTTGGATTCATGTTAAGATGTATTCCCCCCCAAGTGTTTTGACTGACTCACCACCGGCTCTGTTGTCAAGCACAAGTGGCAGTAAATGACAGCGGCTCTCATATGTGGACGTCTTATTAGAAGCAGTGACTCATTTGGCAAAGAGAAGGCGCAAAAAGAAAAGTTAAGTAATCATGTGTCTTGTCAGAAAATAGAGGAAAAGAGCAAGTGAGTCACGTAAATCAAAAAATGAGCTGAAAAAAGTGAAAGCTTTCCCGGAAACCCGCAGACACATTTACAGTCAGCCTAAGAGAGTTCATGCTGGACTTCACAATAAGTCTTTTTTTTTTTTTTTTTTTTTGGAGGGGGAGGTGAAATTTATAGTGGTAGAATATTTATAATATTAAAAGTCATTAAAAATATTTCTCTTCCATTCAAAAGTGTGCACAGAAAACAATTAAATGATAATGTTATCTGAAAGTGTTGTGATTTATTTTACAATATTAGTCTGTGTTTGCCTTAAAACATTAGTATTCAATTCAATTTAATTTAATTTATAAATATATTATATTATACATCTCTTACAAGCTGCAGCTTATTTTATATAATATATATTTAATTTAATTTAATGTAATTTAATTTAATTTAATGCCTATGTACATACGGTATTAAACATGTTGGCCTGTAGCATCCTGTTTTAAAGCTCAGTATAGTTACAGTTTTATCTTCTAATTTAAAGCCTTTGTAGGAAAATTTTACAAATATGTATTGAAAGTGTTACGCTGTAGATTCTGACATCAAATCCAGCAAAAGGAAATAATTTTTCCCATGACGGTGGTATTTGTGAGGTTCTGAGGTTTGGGACGCCCACTAAAGCTCTGCCGCTGGAAGGAGTTGCGTTTCATCAGACATGAGGTGGATAAAGTCAACCACCACACCCACAGACAAGTTCTCAGCTTTGACCTCTAGTAACTTTCTGGCTCATTGATTTTTTCCCCTTGCATTACCTTTTACTTTATAGCAATCAGTGGGCCCCCCCTCCCCAAACACACACACGCACACACACACAGACTCCCGTTTGCGGAAGTGCAGGTCTTACTGCTCCTGAAAGAAGAAGTGATGCCTGAAATAAGTGCACAGCTGCAATTGGTAGAATTTGAACCATGTGACCTCGATTGGAGGTAAAGGTACGTCCTGCGGGGTTTGGTTATGGGTGGAAATTCCAGCAGCACGGTATCCAGTTCGTGAGAGGCTGCTCAAGTAGGTGTTCTCACTCTGCAGGGGGAGGGCACTTTGGGCTGTTAGGTTCTTTCAGAGTTCTATGATCTGGAATTTAATGAATGGAGTTTGGTTTTTCAAACTGCTGAGGGTGAGGTTTCAGTGGTTTGTGTGCAACTGGCACTGTAACTAGCTTCGGTTGTTTCTTTAAAACTTAAAACTCAACCTACTTCCAGCTTTTAAGTCAGACCGTGTGAATTTCGCGGCTCTGTCAAATTCTCCTTCACCAGCACCAAATAAGGCCATTTTCTGGGCCTCCGTTAGGCTGGAAAGCTTCCCAAAGATCGTTTTGAAGTGGGAAAGTTGGACGCTCACAGTTGTATCATAACAATTCATCAATTATAACAAACATATGACGTATAATATAGTTAGTATAAAAGTTTCATATTTTTCATAAAAAAAAGGAAAGAAAAAGGAAACACTTTAGGCTTCTTTTCTAATTAGAAAGAAAAAACTATAAGCACTCTTCCTGTGTTGTGATGTAAAAAATCCAGATGTTTCCCCATGGCATCAGACACATGATGTTAAGTGCAGTACAAACTTTTTCACCATTCCACTTCTCTCCCTGTGCCACGCTTTGTTTTTGTTGTTTCAGTCGGTCTCCAACCACTTAATCGCACCGACATTCTGCAGACGCTTAAACTGTTTTGGTCCAAACGTTACCCGGCTTTTCCGCTCCCCGCCCCTTCCTTCGTAAACAATGTTATTCGCCGCCACTATCTGTAGGATAACCGTGTTGAGGGCACAGTGACACAAATTCCCACTATGGTCTTGCGTGTTGTGACTGCCTTTGTGTTTTGTTTTGTTTTGTTTTTTGTGTGCAGAGCAAATCTCTACAATCCATACGTAATTTCCCTTTTGTACCCATGGGTTTCGTTGTGGCTAAAAGACGTTTTCTGTGTCTCCGGGTTGTGTTTTCCTCAGGCTGCAGAGTGGGGTGAACCTGCAGGTGTGTTTCGTTAACGACAGCAGCAGCGACAAAGACAGCGATGCTGAGGACAGCAGGACAGAGACCAGTCTGGACACGCCGCTCTCACCTGTGGTAGGCACCCATAAGGCAGCGCCCGTGTCTCATTGTGCATTTATTTTATGCCACCACTCTGCTCAGAGACTGGCATCACAATATCACGTCCTTTTTCAGAGCAAGCAGAGCTCGTCACTATCTGACCGAGACACTGCGGAGGAGGACTCTGACCCGTTAGACGACTGCGGCGGGTTTTGGAGGGTGCAGCGGAGACTTCAGGAGGAGGCCCGGGTGGCGCTGGCTTTGGCTAGACCCATGGCCCGCATGCAGGTGGAGGTGGAGAGGCAAATCCAGCTGCACAGACGTTCACCTGTGGCTGACCTGGTTAGTCAGGGAGAGAGCGATACATTTATCTATTTGTTCTTTATTCCATGAAAAAATGCTATTTAAGGATTCCAAATCTGAAGGGAAAGTGGAGTGACCGTACGCCGCTGTTCCAGTAAACGCAGCACAATAATAATTACATGAGGGACTTGCATGGCTTTGAAAGGTCAACAGTCATGCGTGCTTGCGTGCGTACACAAGAGAAAGTCCCTAGAAACTGCTGAACAAAAAGCATTGAAAGTTTGTCCCATTGGATGGATAAGGGGCATTTGCATTTCCAGTTAGATCCAGCCGCCTTTTTTTTTTTTTATCACATACTTTTAATCTTTATTCATTCTCACATGCGGTCATTTCCTGTCTGTGCGCTTTCACATTTACAGCTTCCCCATCTACCCCACATCAGCGAGGGCTTAATGAAGAGGAATCTGAGGCGAGGGGACATGAGGGACATGAGTCTCGGACAGCTGCAAGTCATCACGAATGACTTACACTCACAGATTCAGAGTGAGTCCACACACACACGTTAAATCGCTGTATTTGATAAACCCCCTGCCCCCTGCAGGATTCTACCAACCCCAAATTTTAGAGGAAGTAAGTTTGTTGTGTTACATTTTTAGAAAATAGGTGTGAATTCGTTTTTTTACGCATCCAAACTATTTTCACATTCAAATTACGTATAAAAGCAAGTGTTTAATGAACTCTGCTGATGGTCCTTTTAAATGTCAAGGCTATTAGTCAGCGGCGTGAACCTTTTTGGGAAATGAATTCTGTCACCAGCTCCATGGAATACCAAATAAATCAAAAGCAAAAATGAATCCCCTGAAAAAGGTAAACGTAGGAATCAGAGCATGGGAATCTTCTAACCTTCCCCCCACCCCCGCAGATCAGACTTGTAAGAGGGTTTCTACCGGTCACCATAGCGACCCCTTTAACAACTGAATCCATCTTTAACGTAACACAGGTCTAAACGAGGAGCTGGTGCAGCTGCTGCTGATGAGGGACGAGCTGCATGTGGAGCAGGACGCCATGCTGGTGGACATAGAGGACCTCACCAGGTGAGCCGCCGTTGTATCCGTCCCGTATCCATCCGCCGCGCAAATTCTGCGAGGGCTGTCTGTGCGAACCTCGTTTGGAGATGTTCTCACTTTGATGTCCTTCTTGTCTTTGTTGTGACAGGCATGCGCACAGCCATCAGCGGCACCAGGCTGAGAAAACTATCTCTAAATAAACATTCCCGTCTACACGTGTGTCTGTCTGCACGAACCCCTCCTGCCCCCCACACCCTCCTCCCCACCACCACCACCACCACCACCACACCCCCCACACTCCACAGACTGTCACTAGTGTTGCAAATGAAGCCCCACCCGTGCTGACCGCTTGTGGAGAGCTGAATACAGCGAATGGTACTGACACACGCACACACACTTAATAAAAATTGGCCACGTGAAGCTCTCAGAGAACGAGGCCCGTACGAGA
This sequence comes from Mugil cephalus, assembly GCF_022458985.1. NCBI lineage: Eukaryota > Metazoa > Chordata > Actinopteri > Mugiliformes > Mugilidae > Mugil > Mugil cephalus. The sequence continues at coordinate 16,707,308 of NC_061776.1, forward strand.
AGATCACGGATTTCAGTGTGGACAGCTGAGAATTGCGCAGGCATTTCACTTCCACTTCAGAGAACTCAAGGGGAATCGTCCCGACTTCATTCCGACCCCGAGTCTTCTTGGCCCATTTTTTGCACGGTTCATTTATTTGTGTTAATGCTGTGTTGGGACTGATTGAGACCCACAAACAATTAGCGTCAGTTTCGTCCCTATAATAATGAAGAGAGTTGATCAGTTCATCTGTAGAAATGCTCCGTTCACCCGTGTACCGTTTATTCCCCTGAGAGCACTGTGCCATTGCTGTTTACCGCCAGAATTCACTATCAGACGTCTCAAAAGTATCTGGGCTGTTGCAATAGAAAATGACAGACACAATGTACCTGCTGCAGCAGCTTCACACATAATAGTCATTTAGACACAGTACCGGATAGTAGCTGCTACAGTTTCCACCTGCTTTTAAGATATACATAGAGCTTTACTGGACAAATTTGTATTGATCTGAAAGTAAAATACACAAACCTAAGTGATTTTGAAATTATTTTCAAGTTGATAAAAAGATTTAACAAAAAAAATAGAGAAGGGGAACAGAAAAGCCTCTTATTAAAATATGCAATGTAATTTTTGTTGAGCTTAATTTACTAAAAATAAAATATGTAGAAGTAATATATCATAAGCTTGGGCGCACATCTATTTTATCTGTTTAAAAGGTTTATGAACATGCTGTATGTACATGTTAAGATACTTTATTAAAGGAATGAAGACTTGTTGAGTTTTAAGTGTTTTCACCTTTTTTGCCTTCTCAGAATGTCGTTTAACACAAAGTCAAACTTTGTTTTGATATTGTTTTCTCCGTTGATAAATGTACTGTATTATGATTGTAAAAGCAAAGAAAATCCAGTAATAAATGTTTCAAGTGTGTGAATTTTGTCCACGCTTTGGCTGAATTTCATTGGATCCGAATTGCACTCCGTCATTCATGATTCGCAGGGACGCCCTTGTAAACCTCCGAGGGTTGAGTCACCCGAGTGACTAATGTCTCGGTGCCCTCTCATTAACATCTCATTAACAAAACTCGAAGTGACACAGAAACGAGCGGCCGAGTTTCTCTGCTCTTTGCACCTCTGTGCTGGTGTTCACACTTGCGTAATTATAATTTCATGGAGCAGTACCGTAAGCGAGAGGGGAACTGCTTTTACCGCCCTGACAAAAATAACGCTCACGATCTCATCGAAATTACACTCAGACTTTAACGATCCACAAGGGAAACTGCTGGGCCATAGTAGCTTAATTGTTACAAAAAGATGAGCTGTTGTACAGCTGGACTGAGTAAGGAATAAAATAAATTGTGCAGCCTAAAAAACAATAATCTGTACATTTCACTTGTTCTTCAACACTCACGGATCGATAATCACCACCTCAGATGGTGTCTCCAAGTTAATACACATACATACAGCTGTAAGAAAGCTAAGGAATTAATATTAGGAATGAAATTCCTTACAAAAGACGAGAAAAAAACATCTGAAATACACCTGTTTTCCTACTTGTATAATACAGTCTTTAATAAAATTCATTATCTAATAAACTGATCATTTTTTATTTTACTAGATAATATTTATTTTAATTTTATTTTTTTATCTTATTATCTTATTTTATTTTGCCGTTTTCGTTGTTTTTAAGAGTGTTAACTTTTATGTGCAACTAAGATACTGTGACAAAGTAATTTCCCTCGTGGATCATTAAAGTCTGTCTCAGTCCAAATAATCCATATATGTTTCCTGTTGTTGTTGATATGTTTCCTCATCCTCACAAACAAATCAAATAAGAAAAAATAAACTTTGTTGCTGATTGATGGTGCGCTGGACAATATTGGACAGGTGTCAGACGAAGCGACGCAGGATCACAAGTCAAAATAGAACATGAGATAATGTTTTCACTTTGTCGCATTTGGAAATGTCAACAATGGTCAGCACTGTCGATGGTGACATCATCACCGCCATTGTTTTCACTGCCTTCACCCCAGCATAGGTGTGTAGACCTTTACTCACCGGCACCTTGTGTTAATTCCAGTTTCACCAAACCATTGAACTGTGTAGGGGGAAAACAGGAAATTACACAATGTTGACTGTGCACTTTCAAGTTACAGTTAAGTCAAAACACTACCGTACTCAGAGGGAAATCCCTGCGTCAGCCTGTATAAAACACTTAAGGAGTCTGAGTTCAGACACAACCAGAGATCAACAACCAACAACCAAGATGCAGCTCATCAAGCTCTGTGAGTACAGCGTGACTGAACACTGTTTCATACTTGCAAAACTACTTTATTTTGTTATACTAGCTGTAAATTTACTGTTGTATCTTTTTCTCTTCATTGCAGACATTGCTCCTGCACTGCTGCTCCTAGCGCTCACCTGTGATGTGTGGCAGGTCGGTCAGACTATGCCAGTGGATTACAAAATAAATATGGCGGACTCCTGCATTGATCACGCACGGGCGCTTCTAGTGAACATCACTGATACGCTCTCAGAGGTAGGGCTATGGAACTGTGTGAGCTTGAAGTCATTGACTATCATCTAAAGTTCTTGCAGTTAATGATTTGTCGTGAAAATCCTCTTTTGATGTAACAGAACAAGCTGTTCAGTGGAATCAGCTGCATGAAGCAGAACATGGAGCTGAACACGGGCACCGACACGCCATCTGTGTGCGCGCCACAGGTACAGTTTTATAGATACAGAATGGCAGCGTTCTGCATCCTCGTCTTTTCCCCCGCTTACAATGAACATCTGCTGTGTCTCTTATAAAGCCACTTACAAAACTGTATTCGTCCCTCAGGGATCAACCTGCCCTGGACTCACTCAGCCTACACCACAGTTCAATCAGGTGGGTACACTTGTACACTTGGAAACCTTTTCTACTGTTGAGTTTTCATTTTCCCGACCGTGCTAGAACATTTGTGTGCTGCCTTCCCATCCAGGAGTCCTGTCTGATGAGCATCAAAAAGGACCTGACCTACTACTACAAATTTCTCGCAGCTCACCCGGACAGACCAACCGTGTACCACCTCCGAGAAGTCATGGACGTAAGTTTGGACACGCACACAGCACTGCATATGTTCCCCTTTGGTGTAGCTGTTTTAAAATGAACTCTGGCTCTTAGAATAAAACCACCCTGCTATCTGCTTTAGATGTGACATACTTCTACGGTCAATATTTGCTTCATTTCCCGCATGAACGAACTGTTACTGAAAAATATAACAAAATCTTTTGCTTTCAACAGAGCTGCTTCAAAGTGCATCTGCTGGACTTGGAGGAGGTAAGAGATATACTGTGTATTATAGACAGTCCTTAATAAATGTTTTCTAGGATATTCTTTGTTAAAAAAGAATTACAATAATTATATTGTTAGGTAAGATCATTGGGAAACGATCATACTAATAGATTTGCTTGTGTGTTTTTTCTCAAGGATACTACAGTCCGTGCAAGCACCTACGATGAAAGACTGTCCCTCTGCAAAGTGCTGAAGGGGTTCCAGGTCCGCACCATAACAATCAACCGAGTCATTGGATACTTGGCCTCAGAGGAGATGAAATGAGTCGTCGCTGGGCTCCAACACAAGAATATTCACTGGAAAGCTATACAGAACCACTGCATATTCACATACAAATTACATAAACTACAGTAACGGCCAGGCCGTTACATTCAAATCATCTAGAAGCAGAAGAACAACAGAAAACACTTGGAAATCTACTTTATAATTTTTTTAAAGATATATATTTATTAAGTTTATGTGACCATACGTATAATTTATATTTAAACATCCAGATGATGTGGAAAGGTACTTTTTTTAAAAAAAAAGTGTATTAACTGAATATTTATTTATTTGTTAAATTGCGGATTTATATTTATTTATTTTCAACTATTTATTGTGATGTGTTTATCTGATTCTAAGAATCATCAAATAAATGTTTGTCTTGCATAATACCTGCTGTTTTATCATTTATTTGTTCGCTCTGATTTAGAAAAGAAAAGAAAAGAAAAGAAAAGAAAAGAAAAGAAAAAGATAGACTGCGTGAGATATCAGTAATATCAGCGACAGTTGAACATAATGTGTGATTTACAGGAAAACTGAATTTTCTTCAATGTTGATTTCTGCCATAATGGGATTTTGTCATAATACTATACGACACACGTGACTGTGGTTTCGCACTCTGCCCTGCAAGCTGAACATGAGGGAAATGTTTAAACACAAACAAAATGCAGTTCGGAAACTCCAGTGTTAATAGAATAATCTGTTTACCATAATAAAGGCAGCATTTGGCGATTGTGATATTTAGAAGGATGTGAAAGTCAGCCAGAAGTCACTGTCCGGTTTATGGTTTGGACTTAAGCTCATATAAGTAATAGGACTTTAGATGAACAGTAAGATTTTGATCAACAGAAGCGCAGCAAACAATCACTCTATTAAATTTGTCGTGGATTGTTTACAACTAGCAGAGAATTTCCAGTGGAATGTCCAGATAATGATTGCCTAGTCAGTTGAAGACTCAGGGTGCAACTCACTGCACGTTTCAATTGTTCCGAGGCATTTGCATGCAACATGAGACACCTGTGGTTGTTCACAAATGAGGTCACATGACAACATGTGCGGTTCTGGTCACCAGTGTGCAGCACTTGAGTTTCCACCATATTCGCCTGTGTGTGCTTTAACAGTAAAGAAACAAACGAACAAAACAAATAAGGTGTATATCTCACCAGTCCATATCCTGAAACAGGATCAGAGCTGTAACCTGTTCTGTCATAAAGGTGATGTCTCAAAAGTGCAGGTGAACCGCCTTGGTTAGTCTTTACATCATACTGAAAGCGAAATACAGCTTTTTGTTTCAGTTTACGAGCCTTCTGTGTTTAAAGGAACAAGCACTGTTGACATTTGTGGCAGCTGAGGTTGAGAAAGACCTTTGGTCACAGAACAACCTGTTCTCATCAGCTTATGTCATGTTTTATTAATAGACCTTCAGACATTTAATGTTTCCATACAGGTAAAGCACAAAAGTGGGACCCCCACTAAGAGAATCCAGGACCCAGGAAAATGTATATAATATTGCTCCAGGAGGATTTTGTATTGTAATTTTTATATTTAATAATTAAACACTGTCGCACCACCTACAATTTAAACTGTGCGGCTTAGCTTAACATGAATGTAAAAGCAAAGACACACTTGTAAACTGAAGATAAATTATTAACAAACCTGTTCAGTTTACTTAATCTATCCGGCTAGAAACGACACATTAAAGTTCTGCAGTAGTGGTGACACCTGGTGGGGACTCAAGCTCATGGCATGTTTTTTTTTTTTTTTTTTTTTTTTTATATTTTACTTTATTTATTTATTTTTTATTTTTTTGTTTTGTTTTGTTTTGCTCAGGTAATAGACCATACTGTCAAAATACTGTATGTTATTTTATGATCTAATCAAGATAGTATCATAGTTTGATCATAGTTTGAGTAAAATCTATTAATTGACCGAAACTCCGCATTTTCGACACACGTGAAATAATAAATGAACACGCGCGCTGCGTAATGAGCCAAACTTCGCGCACAGGTGTGCTTGAGCACTCCCAATCACTTACAGCTGTGGTAGTATTTTCAGGGGCTGTCAGACCTCAACGCTCACTTCCCAAACCTGGCAAAGAATGGACCGCGGCCTGCAACGACTCCTTCCTTGGTGCTTTATCGTTTTCTTCTCCGTTCCTACGCTCGCAGAGAGCCGGCTAGTGTACAACCGAGGCCCAGCCATTGACTCACAATACGACCTGCTCGCGATTTATCATGAATACCGGCAGCCGGCCGTGAAACAGCAGCAAAGCGCGGAGCTCGGTGTGCAGCCTCGGCCTGTCGTGGTCAAGTGTCACCCGGATTCGATGGAGGTCGTGGTGCAGGCTGACATGTTCGATACAGGCCTGCGGGTGGACGGCAGACACCTGCGGCTGGGCCTCGGTGCCGTGAGTGAAGGGAGTGATTGCGGAGCAGTCCCTTCAGGAGAGGAGGAATTCACCATCCACGTCTGGTTGGTGGATTGTGGATCCAAACTTTCAGTAAGCATTGTACTGTTTTTCGTGTGTAGTCACCAAAAGTAGAAATTGAGTTATACAGACTACATTATCCAAAATTGTGTTTCAGCCGTCAAAAGAGGACATTATCTATTCCAATGTCCTGGTCTACTCTCCCCAACCTTCCTCTGATGGTTTATTTCGACTCGATGGAGCTGTTATTCCGGTTGAATGCCACTATGAAAGGTGAGTTGAGCACATTAGCAGCTGTTTCTGATTCATTTTTTAAAAAAATGTTTGCATTAAGCCTCAACTGCTTTTGTCTGTTTTCAGGAAATATTCCATGGATAAGATTTCCCTGCATCCTACCTGGGTTTCTTTTATCTCCAGGGCCTCAGCAGATGACCAGATAAACTTCAATCTGCTACACATGACTGGTATTAAAAGGCTAACAAGAATGGATCATCACACTGAATATCAGACAAATCCATGTCTGAGGAGTGCCGTGTTTCCTTTTTGTCCTGTCTGTGCAGATGATTGGCAGTTTGAGAGGGGCTCTCATACATACTTCCTGGGTGACCCCATCCGTTTTGAAGCCTCTGCCATTATTGGCAACCACTTGCCCCTGCGAGTGTTTGTTGACCGCTGTGTGGCCACGGCGACTCCTGACACAGAGGCGGCATTAAGATACGTCTTCATTGACGGCCATGGGTGAGCTGCACAACCACATCTTCCCTCCTGTTGCATAAAACGAAACGCGATATCATGGCTTTTGTCATTTCTTTCAACTTTTTGCTTCCGTAAAAGATGTCTCGCAGATGCTTTCCTGACGAACTCCAGCTCACGATTCCTACCGAGGGTCGAGGAACACAAGCTGAGATTTCAGCTGGATGCCTTCAAGTTCTACCAGCAACCCAACAACCAGGTCGACTGTTGCTCATACATCATACAGCCATCAATAATTTGCAAATGATGGTCGATGGCTTGGATCATGAGCCAAGCCTTCTCCGTGCTTTATTCTTCCTGTTACTGGGGTATTGTCTGTTTAGTCTCAATATTTTTGAAGGTCATAAATTATTTGTATTTTAAGCTGAGACCTTTGTATTTACTTCCATCTTCTCTCTCTCTCTCTCTCTCTCTCTCTCTCTCTCTCTCTCTCTCTCTCTCTCTATATATATATATATATATATATATATATATATATTATATATATATATATATATATATATATATATATATAGTAGACTTGGAAATACCAGACCTTTTAACCTGCTTAACTGATTAAACAATAATCCCACACTGTTCTATGAAACAGCTTTTCAGTCAGTTGTTCAATTACTTTTGATGGGGGTGACTGCTGTTATCAAGGAGTGTCATTGCTGTGGGGTAGGGGTGCCTGGTCTGATCTCGGTGGGTGCTACATGTCTCGGTAACATCCTCATGATTGTCAGATCCAAAAGTTTCTCAGCAGAATATTGTATTTGTCACGAGATGGTCAATGTTGTTCACTTCTCCTGTCAGTCGTTATAATGTTGTTGCTGATTGGTGTATGTGTACATGAGACCTGAAACAAGAGTATGTTTGCGTTTAACACAAATATATTTCTCCTACAGGTCTACGTAACATGCTACATGAAAGCTGTTCCAGTAACGTCGTCAGTCAGCTCTCGAAACCGGGCCTGCTCCTTTATTCAGAACCGGTATTTTGCTAATGATGAAGCATTGCCAATACTATCAGAAAATGTTTACCTCTGTTAAAGCCTTCTAATTAAGTAAAATGCACCATTTTCCATTCACAAAATTTTGAAGGGAGGCCCTTTAAATAAATTATTCAGAAATAATTTGTCTCCTCGTCTAGATGGCAGTCGGTGGATGGGAATGACCAGGTATGCAGAAGCTGTGACGCGTCCCATCCAGAGGAGGAGCCTACATCCCCAGAACCTCCTAAAACTACTATGAGCACCAACGCATGGCCCACCACGACCTTGCAGGAAAGTTTACACAACAGACCCCAACATCAGCCGGCTAAATACATCCGATTCCGTCCAGAAGCGCATCCAAGCCAACACAACAAACCTCAGCAGCCCTCGGCTAAATTAGTGAAGAGAGGAACGGACTACAAAGCAGGTGAGTAGGGATGAATGATTGAAGGGTTAAATCTGTCCATGCCAAACAGATTATTTAGTTTGTGTGTTATTCAAAACGTGTTCGTTTGAATCTTTCACAGAGCTGGAAGACAGCCTTCGCATTGAAAATGAGTGTCATGTGGGTTGTTTTACAGAGCAAACTGTCCAGCTGGGACCCCTCATTGTGCTGCCATCCAGCAGATTTGTCACAAAGCCAGCAGCTTCCAAAAAAGTAATTTCACCACAGAACAACACCGCCTGAGACTCGGTATACTTGACTGGAGAGCTACAAGGCGAGCACGTTTTGGACATGACAGACAATGCCCCACGAATACAGAGATTAATCTCGTCATTCAGATGCAAATCTTGCTTATTAAAAAAAGAAAAGCTTTTCCTGTAAACTTTGTCAGCCGTTGTCAAAGAAATCATTGTATTTTGTTAAAGTTCATATATATTCTGTATGTAAATGACAAATTCTCTCTCCAGTAAGCCTTTTACAACAATAACTTTGTTTTCCCTTCTTTGCTTCTGCCTTCAAATACAAAACACAACAAACCCGACATCCTGTAATTCTTGGCTTGTGAACTTGATATGGCTTTTGCAAACAATTTAATTAGCATTGGGTTTTAAGCACTTAGCTCATTAGAGCTACAACAGAAGAGGATGGGTTTTGTGCTCTTCAAAACAAACGCACACAATGCATCCTTCCTTTTGTTGACAGATTCATCTGACCTAATGCCAGTTGAGGAGAAATGCAGACACGCTATTAGGGAGCACTTCCTTCCATTACATCCCACAACCCACTCATGTAGTCACATTATTGATTTCATTACAAAAGGTATATGATATAACATAAAATGTAGGCCTGATGTGGCACATCCAGTAAAATGATTAGTCGCAGTTCTCTGTGCTAATGGGATATTGGAAAAATTGCAACAGTTTGAGTTTTAGCAAAAAAAAGTCCTATACCGGTGTCAGGAGTCGATACTTTTCATGTACTGCGTCATACACAATGATCAGCTTAAATGGACCAAACCACAGCAGCCTTTTAAGTAATGACCTCACTTGACCCATGACGATGCAATATTAATATTGCAAATGGAAATTCGCTGTGCTCTTGCCAGCAACAACATTTAAGTTATTTAGGGATTAGTTGTCAGGACCTCGGACAGCGTCCTCATTGTTTTCCCCCGGTGGGCGCTCTCCGTGGTCCTGGACTGTCTAACTCTCGGGGTCCACTGATTTTGTTGTCCCCTTCCACGTTCAGGATTAATAGTGTCATTTTTCAGTTGCCGTCGAGACTTGTCGATTTCTTGGGCGCCTGTTCACTTCTATGACAAATCTATAAAACCATTGTAGGACTGTGTTTAGGAATGGTTGGAAGCTATCGAGGTACCGGCTAAGTGCATAATAAATCAAGAGTGAAGAACAACTGGGAGTTAAAGTCGAGCTGATTAGCATATCCATATGTTGCAGAGACTATAGATGTGCATTCAGCTGTGAGCAGCCCCAGTTATTGAAAGCGTATCATTTATTGTGTGGGCTGCGGACTAATGATTGTTTGGGAAGTTGTTTTTCTTTTTTTTCTGTGTTTTTATATCTCTTCTGGGCATGCGGTGCGTTAGTGATGGCTCTGCGTCACTGTTTCAACCAAGGCATCTTTCAGCGCTTCATGCCCACGTGAATCGTCTCGCCCGCATCCTGTTTTTAGAGCTTCATCGGATCATTTCATCCAGCTGAAAACAACAGCGATGCTTTTCTACAGATGCCAAGTATTGCTACTCCTGACAGCTTGCCTTCTAGTCAATACAGCTGTGTATTCCATCCGAAGATGCAGAAAGGGCGCTTGCCCGGACCAGGTCTGCTGCACGCAGGGAAACGCCACCACTGCCTTCGACTGTTGCAAGCCGCCCGAGGACAAAACTTACTACAACATCGCCATGATCACCCGGAGACTTTCCGGGATTCTTATCCTGCTGCTTCTCTTTGCCGCGGGCTACTTTATCCAGAGAATATTGTGCTCCAGAACCAGGCAGCTCACCCCCCCGCCGAACGGACAGCCAACTGTTACCACATCACAAGAACAGCTGTTGGAGAGCGTTACACCGGACAGCTTTGAGGACCCGGCGCGCACTGCTCATTTACCCACATATGACGAATGCAGACGTCTGCCTACATATGAAGAGACAGTGAGCGACGGTGGCACGGGACGGCCGGAATCCTCTATGGGAAAGCAGGCTACATGACAAGGACGCGCTTGAGATTCAGTGTTTGCGAATGTATTTTATATCGTTGGAGTGGACGTTTAAGAAAAGCAAACCACACAAGGCGTTGACACATTTTCCCTACAGCCTGAACCAACGCGCTGCAAGACTTTGTGACAGATTTTATCGCCTTTCGTTCAATTTGTTCAGAAGAATGTTAAAGATTTTTTGTTTCTTGGTTTCTGCCAAACGCGCCTGGTATTTACAGCTAACGTTCATAAACAATCAAATGCGTTATAAGTCAGTAAAACAAAATCATATATATTAAACGCTGGTGTTTCCAATTCCCTGGTTTATATGAACTTTGACATTTAGCACTTTGATCCATCTAGAGTTTAATAAAAATCTGTTACCAATTACACATTTATCAAATATAGACGTATAAAAATAAAGCGCCAGTAAAAACAGACTGACAGAGGTCCAGACAAGCATTTGCATATATTTTTTGATATAATGCCGTTATCAGTGATGCTGCATTCTTTCAGGAACCCAAGGGTTTATTGCACATGCCCATGACTGTAAGATAATGGAGTTCTGTTTGATAACTGAAAGAAGATATTGTGTGTATAGGCAAATAGGGTAATTATTGACAGGCCGTTCAATGCACAGTAGTATGCGTGCATATGTGCAGAGTTCTTACAGCTTACATGATTCTGAAAACTTGGAGCCACTGGACTAATGCTCGTACAGTTATTGGATAATATAGATTTAAGGACAGACTAAAACACTATTCACACAAAGGTTAAATTATATAAATAATTTCACCAGTCACATTTCCGGTCGAAAATTTTACATTTCTTATCAATAGACGAGAGCTAATGTCTGGTGGTTCTGATGTAATGCACTGTGTCCTTGATATTTTCTTTAACCGCACCAGAGTCCGAAGGGAGTTTGACCATTTGCACCACTTGTCTGAAGGCATCTTCCACTCCAAACCCCGTCGTCGCGGAGCAAGGCTGGACGAACCAGTCCCGGCCCGAGCAGGTCTTCTTCAGGTTGAATCTGTCCTTTAGTTCGGTGACAGTCACCGCGTTGTCCACATCCTGCTTGTTGGCGAGAAGGATCAGCGGCCGGCCTTTCAGGTGCTCACCCCTCAGTGTGTTTTCTAGCTCCCTCTGCGCCTCGTTCAGACGGCCCCGGTCAGAGCTGTCCACGACGAACACGATGGCCGACGCATTCTGGTGGAAATCCTCCCAGTGTTGGCGCATCCTCCCCTGACCACCGATATCCCACAGGGTCAAGGCGATGGTCTTCCCGTTCTTCCTCGCCTCGAACATTTCCACGTTGAAGCCGATGGTGGGAACCGTGCCGACACGCGTGTTGTGTTTCAGTTTGTAGAGGAGAGTGGATTTTCCAGCGTTGTCTAGACCCAGAAGAAGCACTTGCACCTCTGGTCGTTTGGATGCACCCAGGCCCATGTCGACGCGGATAGAAAGAGGCAGTGAGCTCAAATGGGACAGTTATATCTTCCACACAGTTCCCTTTAATACCGTGTTTGCTTAGTGCGTTGCCTGGAGTTAAATAGATAAGCCATTTGCTTACTGCTGGCTATGACCCACGATAAGGTGCCGCACCAGGGGACAAAGTTTGTACATGAACATATCTCTGGAAACAGAGTGACACACTTTTATTGCCTCAATGAAATCATTCATTCGTCCACGCTTTATGCCGTGCGCTCCCTTTATATTGACCCACATTGTAAGTTGTATCTCTGACTCACAAAACACACTGAAAGCATAACCAGATGACAGCGTTTTTATTCTATTATGATTTTTAATCAATGACGAAATTGCGTGCAAGTCGCACACAGTGATTAATAAATAAACCGTCCTTTTTCTTCAACTATTGTCAGGCGGATGTTGCCACCATCTTCTTCTTCGGTCCTTCTTCAAAACAAAAGGAGTCCTCCCACAATGGAGACATTCATTTCCAGCCCTAAAAATGGGTCTAAAAAGACTGACCCTCAGTCCGTCACGTTCAAACTTCCATCATTATAATAAATAAAAAAACATTCTTACAATACTTAGGCATTGGTGGTACACATATATTAATACAATGGGTTCTTAAATAAGAAAAATATTAGATAAAAGCAAAGGAAAAATAAATGGTTAGTCGACCAAAGTGCACTGTGTTTACAGTTTACATCCACGAAGTACCGACTTAATCCAATCTCCCATCTTTTATGTGATCTATTTCACAAAAACAACCAATAAATAAATCTTTTTGTGCTTCTCACTCGGACACAGTCATTCTGGAAATAACGGATCCAAAGATCACACACTGGCTCAAAGCGCACGGCTCTTCACATCTTATCGCCATCTTCCTCTCAGTTTAAGACTTAATGAACTTGAATGTCTCAAATGGAAAACAAAATGATTTCGGTGATCAGTCCAACGTCTCCTCCGGATCATTGAAATCCACCTCAACTCCACAAGTTGCTGTGTGGGTGCGTCATGGAACTTCACCTCAGCCCAGGAACCCAAATCAGCTCCATCTGCTGCTCTGAAGCTGCCAAAGGTGAATAGCACAGAAGGCATCCGGTCACAAGACTCCTGGTCGGTTCCAGAGACCGAGTCGTTTAATTTATACCTGAAGATTTTCATCATCATCAACTGCATCAAGACCTGGTCCATTTCTCTTCGGGCTTCACCCACACTCCCCCGGTTGGGTTATCCATCACGTAAACCAGTCCCCCTGCGTCACAGCGACCATGGTGCCAGGAGTGGGACGTTGACTTCTCGGTTGTCCGAGCGGATGAGTGAGGACATGCCGCCTGAGTAGCAACCTTCTTCTGAATGTGGACAACGGAGGCTGGAGTAGAGCACGAATCCGTTTTCTGACACATTTCCACCCCGCCGAAGCGCTGGAAGATCACCCGGGCTTCAATGGAGGATTTGGAGCTGTGCTGTCCCATGTTGTTCACAACTTCAAAATAATATTTTGAACGGTTCAAATGAACTGCAGAATCTGCGGAACTGCTTCCCAGGTTGCCTTAATGGTCTGCGTCTTCTACGGTTGCCTATGCACACTCATCTAACTTATAGAGCGCCAAATCCATGTAACCATGAGTAATCTCTGTTCCCGTAAGGCTGAAGCTTGACGCACTCGATTTTATAGCAACCAGACACTGAAGTGGTGCAACGCCGCTCCTAAGCATTCGCATCAGCTCATGTTCGAGCTATTCTGGGCCTGTCCACCTGGTGCCGACTGTCACTATGTTTGGCATCACTGAGAAATTTCCAGTTGCGGGCTACAGTCGGGTCCAGTTGCCCCGCTAACAACGGGGCACACTTTTGGCACAGGGGGATCTATTTGTGATCAGAGGCATATCAGAAACGCTCCGATGATGCCACGTGTGTTCCCTGACTGCCGGTGTGATCTCACCACCTCAGCCTTTGTGGTTGTTTATAGCTAAATGATTTACAACATGCTATTGGTGCGCCAGTTGTGATGGAACAAGAACACAACTGATTCAAATTCCCGATGAGGGGATAAAAAAACAAAAGGGGAGAACCTTGGTCGGTGCTTGCCGCTCCCTACATGGCTAATTTTCTTGTGCCCTTGCGCAAAGAACACACCTCAGGTCCTACAAGGTTGTAAAATTACACCATAAAAATTAAGCAATTCAAACTGATCTATAGATCTGTTTAGCACACCTCACCCTTGACTCGGTGCTAATATAAAAAAGGACCATTGAAAATAAAGATTTTAAAATGATGCACAGTTTACAGGCCACCGTGAATCTGACCTCTGTGATAATAAAGACTAAAGGAGGTGTAGATTTCAGATGAAAGAGTTTGTTTAATACTGATAGTTTACATACAGCAATGTTTTTTTTTGTTGTTTTTACACTGAGCATCCACTCCGTCTGAATCATGGACAACTTCTCTTATTAAAATCACGGGAATTTATTTTATTGTAAACCTCTGTTCATGTACAGAAGGACAACAAAATGAAAGTACAGTATAGTGATTTGGAAATCTGCCTGAGACATTCAAAAAAAAAGAAGAAGAAGAAACAACCAATAAATAAGGCATAAATGGTTAAATAAGAAAAAGAATCTCCTAATTTTTCTCAATCGATGAAAGGTCATGTGGTAACATAATATAGTCGTAAATCAAGTGTGGCTTACTGTAACTTCCCTCGACAGGCTGTAGCCGTCAATGACACCAGTTGTGTTGCTTCAAGAACATATCATATTCCTAGCTACTATCGGTCCGTGCAGCTCGGGGTGAATCATCTTTTAGTTGTTTTTTTTTTTTCTCTTTTTCTCGTGGGTATCCGTTGCAGCTGATGTTCTGTGTACTTCCCGGGCCAAAGGCAGCCACCAGTGTCCGCTAATACACGCCCTCTGAAACTCAGTTTGTGAACATGGATAAAGCCGAAGCACATGCCCAGATGCAAGATGGTGCAAAACCACTTCAATGGAACAGTTCACATGAGCTCCATAACACTGCAATGTGTTGTCAGGTTCTAAATCAGGCTCTGCATACATTAAAACCCTTTTGCATTAGACAGTGTTCACGATGGCTGATATGTAAGACTTTTCCATTCCAAAAAAAACAAACATTTGAAAAAAAGTGCATCTCTTTTCTGAATTATGTGTGTTTGTTGTGTTTGTATGTGTGTGTGTGTGTGCTAATGCCGGTTTAGGTGACCTTCCACCCATAACTTCTCATTTGAGCATCACACACCTTCTGGAGACTTGAAAGGTGGATTTAAAATATTAAGTTTGAACCTTAAAAAGGAAACAGCGGCTGTGTCAGTTTGGGCGATGGAGACCAAGGTAGCCCATTCAACCCACCCACACTGGTGTCAGATTCCAGCGTGCAGTGTAATGCTCGGCTCCAGTGACATCCGACTGTTGTGCATGTTTAAAACAGCACCCCCTGTTTAAATAGGCACAAATTAACAGCTGTTGCTGCAGATTTATCAGGCTGTAAAAGCTCTGCATTTTTGGCCTCATTACAAATAGATGTTGGTGAATTAATTCAGAATTAAATTCTGCAATGATCATTTTAGAATAAAGTCAAGAGAGCACTTAAATATATTAATGTTAACATTGTTCATGTTCTCACAATCCTTTGGTCTTTACATTTGCCACTGTACGACAGTTTATTTTTAAAGGCTTTTTAAAAGACACAGAGCAGCGGCATCAGTCAACCAAAATACAGTAGCAGGCCAATAAGTGTCTATTCCTGTTTGATCTTTTTTTTTTTTTTACACTGTGGTAAATGCTCACAATTGGAATCCATTGTACCCTGACTATTTAGAGCTCGAAGAAAGTTTACAGTTCTTGAAGTCACAGGAGTGTGTGTTCATACTCAATTCAGAATTGGTTGAAGGTATTAATAAATAAATGGTATGGATCCACTGGAGCCTCCTTATATTCAACAATTATTTCCGGTCTAAAACAGTCGCATACTTGACCTTAGAGCATTAGTAAAATGCTGTGAGTTGGGTGGTTTTGATTGCAACAGCATTTTCAGTAGCTGCACAGTAAATCTTGTGTAGGCACTAGTAGAAGCCTCCAGTGGAGTCGTACCATCCGTGTGCATGTACGGTAAACAGTAGTAGAGCAATCACAGTCTAATGTATGTGTGCTGGTTCAGAGGAAATCCTCTGTTTGGTAGTCTTAGTACTAAACCTCTTTATTCTCGTAGATTGTTATGGTGTCATTTGTATGTTAAAATGCCCCTTTTTCAGTCAAATCAAACAAAATGTCATTTTTACATATGATTTCAAGTGAGTGTGCATATGTCTGTATGCATGTGCACTTGTCAAAAGTACAGTTCTCATTACTTGGACTTTCAGCAGTCCTTCTGTGATATTTTACGTGCTGCTTGAAGCTCTAAACCTCACCCTGACCTAATGCCCCCCTTTGCTGCTCCCACCCGCCCCGCTTTTAAACTTCACCACCATGACGGTGATGTTGTCGGGGCAGCCGCGGTAGAAGGACTGGAGGACAATGCTCTTGGCGCCAAAGTGAGGCTCGTCCAGGCGCTCGCGGACAAACCGGACTGCCTCCTCATTACTGAAGGCGTCCCACAGGCCATCAGATGCCAGGATCATGAACTCTGGCTGCAGTTTGTCCAGGTCAAAGGTCATTATATCGGGGTCGGGAATGACGACGTTGAGGTTCTTCAGTGGGTAGTCGCCTAGGGAGCGGGACATAGCTAGGATTCCCTGGACTCTCCAGGATCCATTAAAACTGATGAAGCCTCCTGGAAGTAGAGAAACGGAAGAGAAAGGTTATGCACAAAATTCAGAATTTGAGTCTGACCTTTAAAAAAATAAATAAAAATCACAGATAATGTATCTATTTCTGACGCTAAACAACGATCAGGCATAACATTATGACCTTAACTACCTTCCCAGAGAACGGACATAGGCCTTCTGAGGGTGTCCTGTAGTGTAGGACCAGTTTAGGATCTAGTGAATCTGGAGACCAGGTCAACACCTTGTGCTGCATCCTGCTGGGGATGGCTGCTGCCATCAAGGAGTGTCATTGCTATGGGCTGGGGGTGCCAGGTCCAGAAGTTTCCCAGCAGAACATTAAATTGTGACAAGATGGTCAATGTTCTTTACTGTCAGTGTTCATAACGCTGATCAGTGTACTACTGTATGCATAACAGGGTGCTTTTCCAAGATTGACCAACAGATGGCAACCTAGGACTCCTCATTTTGCAGATGCAGTGCAGGCCCATACTGCATATGCTTCACATCATGGTGTAGCTGTTCTAATCACGCACCTGCCCTCTTGATCCTCTTGCGCTCTTTAAGCTGATATGGCTTGTGGTCATGTGAGAGCGCAACGGCGTTCCCGTCCTTGTCGCATAACACGCCACGCGAGTCCCCGACGTTGGCCACCGTGAGCTCCCTATCTGACAGCAGTGCCACGAGGCATGTTGTTCCTGTATGGGAAATTCAAAGAGAACGACACAAAAAAACAAAACAAAAAAACAGAGGAGGTTGACAACAACTTCAGCGAGCGTCATGAATAATCCACAGATGCCTTGTCGTTGAGAATTCTTTTCATTTCAACCTGTGTGGAGAGGCAGAAGCTCAGGATTTACGGATCAGCGTGTTTTTGTGATCACACCATTCCTGTTATGCAAGTGGCACTGATCATGGCAGATTTTTGCAAATAAAATCTCTGCCAGATTTACAGCGTCGCACAAAGCAGTGTTTACCGAGAGCATGTATGAGGAAGAAGTGTGGTTAACATCTCAAAACTTTCTCACACTAAAATTTCAGCAGAAACCTTTTCAAGAATGAGTGCTCTTCTCTCATATGACAACGCCATTATTACATTTTACTTGGCATCCCACACTTTAAAAAAACACAGAGATTTGTCATGATTCGACTCTTCTTTCATGCCAGAGCTCAACATACATGATGACGTGTGAGATTTTTACTCTTCCACTCCGCCTTTAATAATATCCTGAGCTGACACAGTGGTTGATATACGCCAGAGAAATCAATGAAGGAAAAACTGCAGGCCAAAAGTGT
Organism: Mugil cephalus; assembly: GCF_022458985.1. NCBI lineage: Eukaryota > Metazoa > Chordata > Actinopteri > Mugiliformes > Mugilidae > Mugil > Mugil cephalus. The sequence goes on from NC_061776.1 coordinate 16,725,237, forward strand.
GGGGAAACAGTTTTTTCTTTTTAGTTATTAAATGTATCAAATGCCACCAACCAATCAATCTGAACGGTTTCTCTGACATTTCAATCAGCGAAGTGCAGCGGCACAATGTTACAACGCAGTAGCCGCACTCCACTAAGTCAGCATTTCTAGTGTGGGCCGCACAGAAGGAGTGGATATCGGCTGGGGAGCCCTGGGCTGAGATGATGTCATACGGGACATTGTGATAGTTTATTATTTGGGCAAGGTGCCGTGACGCACCACGTCCTTTAAGAGGCAGAGCAAGTGGATCGTACCTGAGGGCATCGTTTTAACGACTGTTTTGACTGAGGCCCGGGAGGAGAACAAATCGTGCGTGAATTGGGTTTTCATATGTAAAGTGCATTCGAAGAACTGCCTGCTCACACTTTGCAGCAAAGTGTGAGCAATGCAGTGTGTTTTCAACATAAACCTCAGCTGTTTTAAGTTCACTAAAATTCTAATCCAGCAACTAATGCTTCGAGTCTCCCCTATATGTCGCATAGACGGAGCCCTGAAATCACTCTCCCGCCCCCTCCTGACCTGCTTCATCGTGGTTGGCAGAGAGCTTGTCCAGCATCTCACGGTCCACAGCCAGGATGCGCTGCTCCAGAATGCTGCCGTACGAGTAAGCACTCTCTCTCTTCTCTCGCTCGAAGGCCTGCAGCTGCTGCTTCAGGGACTCGGGCAGGTGGGCCTTCACATAGTCGGCTGCAGCCTGGGGTGAGGAAAAAAGGGAAAAGGAACACACAGGGGGGTGAAGAGAGGAGCAGAGGTGGTGCATAGAGCTGCTTTTTATCAGAAATGACAAGTCAAGGAATTTGTGTAACCAATTTATTACTTTGGAAGATTTTAATACAGCTGAATCTAAAATGAGAAGAGGTGTCCATCTCCATTGGCGATCCTAGGTCCTGGCAGAGACGTGTGCTTTAACCCTAGTCCAAAACAGCAAAATCTGTCATAAGGGAGATAAAAGGAGGGCCCTAAGTGGATTTGTGGACTTTGTCGATAGGTTTTAAGAGGATTTATGGTTGTCATTGCAAAATCTGCCAGGGCCATCTGGGGGGGGCCCAAACGGTTGCCTGTCTTGACAGTGCACCCTGGCAATAATTTCCTTCTAGTAAAGAAAGAGTATTTTTCAGCTATTTTTCAGTGGACTTTTACAGAGCGAATTTAGCTTGTACATTCAACCTTTCAGAAAAGCCTTCTTGATGTACTGAAAACAAAAAGCATCAGTATAGAAGCAATGAGAAAAAACGTCACTCGTAGCAAAAGGTTTTTAGATTTTGATTATCAGTGAAGTGAAACCCACTGAATGCCGCAGCACTGAGGCAGTAAAGAGGACTGGTGGAGTCCAAAACAGAGCTGGAAGTGCAAGTTGAAATGTGTGTGTGTGTGTGTGTGTGTGTGTGTGTGTGTGTTTATATATATATATATATATATATATATATATATACATATATATATGTATACAGCAGCTTATGTTGCTCACTGTCTTCGGGACGTGTAAATAGGTCATCTTTCACTAAAAGATCTTTTTCCCCCGATGCTCCCAATAATTACATTAATTCAGTGATATAAATTAAGCTGCTCATATTCATATAACCGGCTGTGCTGTATTAGAGAGCTCTTTTTGTTACATACAGCAGGTGCTCTGCGCTAAATTATTGAACAGCCTCCTCCTCCTCCAGCCCACTTGACTTCCACCTCCTCCTCCTCCTCCTCCTCCTTCCTTTACTTATTTGCGCATTCCTTCATTTTCTCTGCCAAGATTGCCATTATGCTAATGCTGCTGAATTAAATCTAAAAAAAGGGGAAGGTTTTATGCTGTCTTAACGTTCCTCAGTTCATATATATTTCATATTCACAGTTCTGGTGGAAATCGGAACACTCTGGGCAGCTCGGTCCACATGCCTCTCTGCTTCTCTGAGCAGCTTTCTGGACACGTTTCAGCAGCTCTGCGGCAGGTGTATGAGCCCTTTTGTGAATTCAATTTAATTTTGTGCTAAAACCTTTTGTGGATTACGCTTGTTAATTTTAATATCTGGCAGAAAAATTAAACTGTTTCGATTTTAAATTTTCATGCATAAGCAACTGAAACTGTCTCCGCTTCGTTAGGTGCAGCAATAAATGTTACAGACCTTCGCGATGAAGAGTATGAGATTGGTAATTAAATATGGTTTTTAAAGACTGAGGTTATAACATTCCTAAGCAAAAGAGGAAACCCCATCTCCTCCTGCAACACCAACTTCCTGTTCATATCCTTTTTGTTTGACGTGGGCGCTCGCCGCACTCTGTGGGGCTGGATCAACAGAAGCGAGCTTCAAGTGGAAGTTTCCATTTGCAGTAAATAGCAGAAAACGCCAGTGTGACCGCAGTTACAAGCCACTTTTAGATGACTCGCATATTTTACTGCCTGCGCATTTAATTAGCAAATGTAAAATATACGATGAACTTTATTAAAAGTTAAATAATCGCTGTGAATTGTATCTACTACCTGACGATGAGCTATAAAGATTGGAGTGAAGGCCTGTCCAAGTGGTAAAGAACAAAAAGTTCCTGCTTCAACAGAAAGCAGTGTCTGCAAATCAAGTTAAGCGAGGAGCGGCAGCTCGTGCTGACTTTTATAATTCTGGGCCGTAACTCACTGCCTCGATAAAAACTAGCGTTTGAGAAATGTTCTGCATGGTTTCAGAGCCAAGACGCACTGCACTGAAAGACAGTCTGTTCTGCCTGTCCGTGCTTGGCTTGGCCACATCGCTTCATTTAATATGGCAAACTGCATAAAAATGCAGCCCCCTGCATAAACTGGTGTCTTGGGAAACTGATAAATGATGCATTTACTGTTTGGTGGCAGTTTTTACACTGGGAATTGTGCTAATGAGCAGGACGGTGTTTCCATATTCCGGGGTCTGCGAAGTCTGTGTAGTGATGCCAATCACTCAGTAAAAGCTAAGACAGATGTCAGAGGGACCTGTTTAAGATTTAAAAAACAAACAAGACATGTAAACGAACATGAGGAGGGAAATCAAGATTTGACTGAAGACACTGAAGCATGGGGAAAGATGGGGAACGAGAGAGGACAGGAAGGACAAATATTTGTGTACAGGACAGGAATAGACAGAGCGGTGAGGATGAGTAAACACTTCTCTGTGTTTGTTGTCTCTTCCCAACAGAATCACTTGCTCACTAATCTCTGTTTTATCGAAGGGAAGCCTGGTGATCTTTGTATTTCTCTGTATACAAATGTGAAGGAATCAGGATGTGCGGCACGTCAGAGCAGTGCCTCTCAGAGTCAGGGCGAGCAGGGGAACATTTAATTTAGGAGCCAGAGTTCTCGACAGTTACAGCATCTCTGGACAGCCAACTAAACTAAGTCCTCTTCACTTAAGACAGAAAATCAATTCCCTGGCCCCAATGAAAACCTCCTAACAGAGATTAAAAGATTCTAATTAATCTGCAACTATTTGGACTCATTCATTGTTCAATTTTAAGCAGTGACGCAAAAACCTCCCGGCTTCCAGTTTCTCAAATATCAACATTTTTAATTCCGTCGTGAAAAATTAAGTGGACGTTTGTCTCGTCTGACCAAATCTGATTATTTAGGGACACATTCCTCCATAATTTCTCACATTTTAATGCAAAAGTAATGCCATATCTGTCCTTACTACACAAACATATACATTGTTTACTGAGAATCTGTATGAGTGATTTAAAATCACAAAGTATACGTGCTATACTGGGACCTCTGGGGGACTGTAATGATAGTGGGACAAAGTGGTCTTCAGGCAGCCATGAGAAACCACTGACCCTTGACAACGCAGCCCGAGGAGGAGGGAGACACAGACAAAAAAGGACACACACACACGCACACACACACAAAGCTTTTTGTGATGAATCTTAAGTCAGCTCTCTCACTGGCAGTGGGGATGGTGGAGGTGTTCACACAAGAGAACACAATGCAGAAGTAGGGAGGGGAAGTGCTCTGTTTGAAAAACTCAAGTGGGGGGTTTGCCAATCAACCAGAGCAGTTTACATAGAAACTTGGCAACTCTGTGTAAGCTTTATTTCTTTCTTTCTATACCATGTAGGCTATGCACACAATGTGATATAATTTATAGGTTTAGAATGGCCCAGCATCTGCCTATATTCTTATTTTATAATAAAGATTTTGGACCAAGTGCTGCTTTATGCATTGTCTGGGGAAAAAAAAAAAAAAAAAAAAACTTGTCCTGTCCTTCTATCTCTGTGCCAGCTCTGAATCAAAGTGGTGCTGGGAAGACGCAGCTGCAGTAGCAGATCTGGAAGAGCCCAAAACTAAACGCAGTGTTAAATACATGTGGGCCCTCTCTCCCCGAGCCTAACCCACCTCTCCACCGTGGCCGTCGAATATCCCGAATATCGACGGGTGGCTCTTGTTGGTGATGTCGGTGAGCACCTCGAAGCGGTCCTCCATGTGGTCCCTCCGCCCCTGTATGGAGTACACGGCTACGTTGTTGTTCTTGAAGTCCCAGGTTTTGGAGAACTCCGCATCCAGGATACTGAGGCCTCCCAGCCGGTCGTTCTGCATCATCTCCGCTACTTTCCCCTTCACCATCTTCACGGCGTCCCGGCTGGACTTGACGATGGTTTTCACCTCGTCGGTGTGAAAGAAGTAGCTCCACAGCGCCAGGCTGATGCACAACAGAAACAATGTCTCAGGCCTGAGGAGAAAATATCGCATGATCCGACCCAGAAGAGACAAGAGCGTCATTGTGTCTCCTATCATCACACGCAACCAAGCTGCGGTCTCTCTCTCTCCCCCCTCTTTTGCACAATTCACTCCATCCGCTCAGCGGGACGATGGAGAAATCGATTCGCTACCACGGTATCAGACAAAGATTGGTTTTCGACATTGAAGCTGCTCCTCGGAGGTGCTGCCTCCTCTACTCTGAGCACATTTACGCACGGTGCACGGCTGGCTGAAAGAGACCGGGCAGAGAAGCGCAGGACAAAAGCGAGCAGGCCACTCTCATCGACTCGGTCCGATGTCTTGGTCCTACACCCGACTCCCCAAACAGCTGCAAGACGATTCTCCGACTTGAGCCAATCTCCTACAGCCCATTGTAGAGCGACGGATCTTTTCGGTTATAACCACCCCGGAGAGGGAGTCACCAGGGGGGCGAGAGGCGACGATGTGACTCGGAGGTGTCCTCCTTTTCCACCGCTGACCCCGTTTCTTCTATCGGATATGTGTCTATTCTGTCTCCGCATCAACATTACATGTTACACACATACACACAGCCTACACACGCCTCCATTCTTGGCAACTGTCAAGCCACCAAAGGAAGGACGAGACCCAGATCCGCAGTGTGCTGGATGACTCAATAAAGCAAAAGAATAGAAAAACGGTGCAATTAATTCCACCGGCGTTATCGCTAAAGGAAGCGCTTTATTCTGAAAGTCTTTAGCGGAAATGTGTTTTTTAACATAGTAGCAACTTGACACCGACACGTTTTTTACATGTATGACAAGAGTGCGCAGCTGCGAGCTCACATCATGGACTAGTGAGACACCGAACCAATGACGGTGTCTGCTGAATCAGATGATGATGTCATCCTAATATAATATATCATGTTTAAAATGTAAATAAATCTCCCATTCATCAGAGAATGAGCTTATTGACTTGTGTGAGAGCCTGCATGGTAAACCAATTGGATATAGAATATTTGGATGGTATCCAAATATTCTATATATACACATACCAAATAGCTATCCAATGCTTATATATAAGCAGTACTTGTCCAGTATTTCGGGGGAGTCTGAGCCTTTGTTCATGTCGTAGAAAAATGGCTCATGCGTTGGTGCAGCACTCACTGCAACCAACACAACGAAACTAACTAAATGTCTCCTCCTGGTGGCTTCTCCGAATACTACACCGCAGGTACCGCCGTCTGTAAAATTTGGCCATGTACAGCGTAACGTCACATGCAAACACAAAACATACACTAATTATTAACTTAGTATACATTTCTAACTGTATGCACTATGTACACAATGAAGCATTATTATGCAGTATACATATTACACAATTCCCCAGTTTAGACTTTCACTGTGTAATTGTTGCCCAGCTTGAACTCAACTAAGGATGTTTAATTATTCAGAAAGTGGGCTGTATAAAAATAATTTTAATAGATTCACAATAAACAATGCATGTTGAAATCATAAAATAGTATCTGGTGATTTAGTAACAGCTGTATGAGCAGAGAGGCTGTTTGATCATAGCTTTTGATTTGTTGTTTCTTTTTTCCTGCTGTGAAAGGTGAAACAAGCTCTGTTCCAGTGTAAGGTCTCAAAATGGACGTCAGCCGGGTTGAGATTTAGAGTGAAAAACTGTTTAACCACATTCAACAGTGAATAGTGAGAAAAATACATTTAAACAACCAGAATTAAATGGTCTTTTCCACATATTAGTACGCAAAGTGCTTTCCAGGCACGGTGATACATCTACCTATTCGTAGATCATCTATAATCTGTGCCCTTTTGTTCACTCTTTAAAACAGAGAATGGACACAGGCCTTCTTAGGGTTGTTAGTGTTGTTAGTGGGGGCCTTTGGATCCTATGGGTTGAGGGGAGGGGCCTCTGTGGATCAGGCTTGTTCCATTGCATTTCGCAAATATTTGATCAGTTTGGGATGTTGTGAATTTGGAGGCCAGGTCAACCTTGTGCTGTTTTCCATGTTTTTTGTAATGTTCCTAAACTGTTTATGTGTGTGCGTCTGTATCAGGCTACGTCCTGCTGGGGATTGCTGGAGGAGTGTCATTGTTATGGGGTGGAAATGGCCTAGGTGGTTGGTACATGTCTAAGTAACATCCACATGAATACCATCTCCAAAATTTCCCAGCAGAAGACTGAACTGTCAGAAGTTGGTCAATGATATTTACCTCTTCTGTCAGTGGTCATAATGCTATGCTTGATCGGTGTATGCACAAATAGCATGCCACAGTAAAAGTGTTTGTTTTGCATTCAGACTGCAGTCAGAAAGTCGAATTTTGAGCATAGCTCAATTAAGCTCTGCGTGTAAAGCACTGATTGTGTCAAAATATATTAGTATTAATGACACTGAGCTCTTCAAGTAAAGAACTCAGAAATCAGACTTTTTGTGAAATATTGAAGTTTAAGTCGAAACTACATTCTGAGACATGTAAAGCTTGGTTCCCTGGTGCCAGGTTTCCATGAGATTTACCGGGTTTGTTAGATCAAGGAGGTGGATGGACATCGATCCTTCTCCCACTGGGTGTACCGTGATCCATTTTCTGCTTTGAAGGTACAGCCAAAGGGTGCGATCGCCATGAGGTGTTGCACTTCATATGAGCCGTCATTCGCGACCAACAATGGGTGAGTTTGTGTGTATAAACCGCATGTGCATGTACGCGTGTTCTGTGAATGTGTGTCCGTCTTTGTAACTTCGGATTTTTTTTCCTGCTTGTGTACAAATCAAGCATGTGTGTGGGCAACACCGCAGCAGGTTATGGACTCTTGGGCCCTAGATTCATATCCCATATCACAAAGAATAAAGTCTTGCCTTGTATGCAACCTGCTTTATTTCATATCCCTTGGGAGTCACGTAATCTCTTCTTGCCAGCCCACCTACCTCCTAATAACCCCCAGTGTTTTCTGTCCCTTGTTCTGTCATTGGCTCTGAGGTGCATAAGTTGGGCAACCAGGGCAATAAAAGGAAAGAGGTAAACGGCGTCTACCACTCTTTGGAGGGGGATGAAGTGAAGAGTCAACGCCATCTGCAGGTAAGCGTCACTCACAAGGCTAACTGCGTTGAAACTGAAATAACCACTGACGCCGTTTCATTTTTCATTCCTCTGACATCCTTCAGATCCTTGTGGCAAGCCTTCACCATGCCATCCTTTTACCTCGTCGTCCTAACCACCGTCTTCATGGCCCTGATGGCTGTGCTGACCTCTGGTGCCAGAACCACGCTCTGGCCCAAACCCCAGGGCACCAAGAAGCCTCCTCGAGCTGGGGGCGGTGGCGGAGGTGGACGGACCACCACCACAACCCCATCCCCTTCCAGGAGCCTGCACACCGAAGACACAACCGACGTTTTGATGGACGCATACTCTCTGTCCCCTTTAGACGGCACCACCTACCCCAGCGACTCTTACCTGACCGAGTTCCACACCGATGCCATAGCGCCGCCCGGGAATCCTCACGGAAACTATACTCTCGACTACAATGAATGCTTCTTCAACATGTGCGAATGCTGTCCGCCTGAGCGAGGCCCCGTGGGGCCCATGGGGGAGAGAGGGCCATCGGGGCCACCGGGAGAGAGGGGCCCCGTGGGTAAGATGGATTTTTTATATTTACGGAATTTGCATTTTGGGTGGCAAAAAAATAATGTCTTCTTATAACTTTACTTAACGGTTTTCTAGGGTTACCAGGAGAGAGGGGAGAAACGGGGCCCAGAGGACCTCCAGGACCGGCGGGATTACCTGGAGCCAATGGACTCAATGGCGACATAGGTACTGCGGGGCTTAACAGAAGGAGAGTTCTGAAATGTTTCTCGGTTTCTGTCTCTCTGTTCCTCACGCCTTTTTTGCAAAACGCTGCTTGGTGTCAGTACTTTGTGGACGTCATTTTCTGCGCTTTATTTATCAAAACTGCTGCAGGTGAAAAAGGTGAACAAGGACCTGTGGGTCTGCCCGGCACTCCTGGGATCCCGGGAAAACCTGGAGAAAAAGGTACATCGTTTGGTACAAGAAATTAAGTAAATTACTATTATCATATGCATCATTTGAAAATTCTAGTGTTTTTTTTTTTTTTTAGATCTAGAGCCTTCGATTTTAAATGTTACTTCTCATGTGACCATAGCGTCTCCGTTATGTAGGTGATCCAGGCCCCAAAGGAGACAAAGGTGAACGTGGATTCACTGGTTTGAAAGGGGACCCAGGAGAAAGAGGAGAGCCGGGCCTGAATGGGACTAAGGGGAGCACTGGGAGAGAGGGGCCTATGGGTCCCCCAGGGATAGCTGGGACAAAGGGTCAGAAAGGTGAACAGGGACACATAGGCGAATGTTTACCAGGCGAGAAAGGTGATGTGGGTGAACGTGGGCCCCCTGGTCCGAGAGGGGAGATCGGCCCCCCGGGGGTGAATGGAACCGATGGTGCGAAGGGAGCGAGAGGGGAGCCAGGGCCTCCAGGGGGGAAGGGGGATACTGGGGCTAGGGGTCCCCCGGGACCTCCAGGTGGAAGGGGAATGACAGGGTTGAGAGGTGAGAGGGGACCCAAAGGTGGGCGTGGGCTTCGGGGCCCTAAAGGTCCTCCAGGTGAGAGTGTGGAGCAGGTCCGCTCCGCTTTCAGTGTGGGTTTGTTCCCCAGCAGGTCCTTCCCTCCGCCCGGCCTGCCTGTGAAGTTTGACAAGGTGTTTTACAACGGGGAGGGACACTGGGACCCGACACTCAATAAGTTCAACGTCACACACCCTGGGGTCTACTTGTTCAGTTATCACATCACCGTGCGCAACCGCCCTGTGCGCGCTGCCCTGGTGGTGAATGGGATACGGAAACTGCGAACAAGAGATTCCCTGTACGGCCAGGACATCGACCAGGCGTCCAACCTCGCCCTGATGCAGCTGAGCGAGGGCGACCAGGTGTGGCTGGAGACGCTGAGGGACTGGAACGGGGTTTACTCCAGTAGTGAGGACGACAGCACGTTCTCTGGCTTCCTGCTTTACCCAGACTCAAAGGACAAACCCACCGCTACGGAAAACCTGTGACTATGACCTCTGACCTTGAGTGAGCTCTGGTTTTAACTTCTTGTAGACCCTGCACATCCTTCAGCCTGTTGCACAGCTTTGTGAAATCACTGCAAAGTGGTAGAAAGTCAGCTAAGTATTTCTGCTCTGTATCTGCTTGCTGCTGTTGAACTAATCAAACTAAATGCATTGCTTGCCCTGCGGTATTGGGAGATGGATGTGACTTGATGATACTGCTATATGCGACATTTCAGCTCTTTGTAACACTGCATTAAAAACGACTCTGCTCGAAATGAACGATCCTTGAGTTTTATTCACTCAGAAGCAGAGATGTAATTTCATTTATAAACCCTTTGTCATTACACGGGAGGACAGATATCCTCTGCACAAGTGGAGCATGCACAATATTGGAAAAGCCTGAAATAAATAATATGCAGTTACACTTAGTCTCCACTAGAGGGAGAAATATGCTCAAGTTTTGCAAAGAAGCATAATTTTACATTCAGGTAACAGCTGAAAGAAGATAATGGCATAAAAAGGCTGCAGACAAAGGGAATTCATGTTTCCATTATTAAGATGTTGGAAGCAAAGCTAAAATGCTTAAAACGAACAACCAAAAACTATAAGAGTCAAGAGGTTCATGTTATTGACTGGAGGCAAAACAACAGGAAGTAAATACTTGAACCTTAAATGCACATACTCACACACCATTTCTGACTCTGACCACAGCACTTTGTTTCTGGTGATTACCCCAAATTTGTTTCATCGAGCTGATGATGATGGTGATGATGATTTGCATAAACCGTATGACCAGTATGAGATACAGTTGGCATATGTTTTTATACACAAACTCTCAGTGATATGAGGTTACATAATGTATAACACCAGACCGACTGTCTTAGCCCTGGGCAGGAGATCAAGATACACCATATATTATACTCCAACACTGTACAACGAAAAATAGCTTTGACTTTTTCATAGGCTTTGTCACATTAAACCAGATTGCAACTCATTTTTCAATACATAATATCAATACAATTAGAAGATAAATCACATTTTTAAATTTGTTCTATGGAAAGGCATATTTGTGTTTAATGTTCAGGGTAATTATTAGGTATATTTACATTTATCTAACAAATCTAATAACAAAGTCCCTGAAGTAATACAATTAAGATATTTTTAAATATTAATACAGTCCAGCTCTAGGTCTTCTGAAATTTGAAACCACAGCCTCAAATATTTCAATCCTTGCCTGAATGTTTTTGCCCTAAAAAAGAGGAGGCACTGATAATAAAACAACACAGTTTAACAGGGTTGAAATTGAGTTGCTGCATCCGACAGAGGGGGGGAGTAATTAAGTGTTGCACACAGTTGAAACGCGTGGGCATTAAGGTGAAAGGATTATGGTTACTGAAGATGAAAACTCAAGGTAATCCCTCAATCTGGGTGTTCGTGCCCCAACAAATGTTTATCGATTTTACGAAGCGAGCACCAGTGACTGAGCTACAGTGAACTCAAAACGCACACACGTGGGCTGTTTAGGGATAAGCAGCAAAATAAGGGGAAATGAGAATGAAATGAGGATGTCTATAAATTTGTGCCGTGTAGAGACCGCAGACAGCAGAGCCGGGGCAGGCAGTGATGTTCACGATGAGCTGCTGCAGCCACCTGAGTCAGGATCCAGTGGAGGAAATGGTTTTTTATGTGTGTCTGAGAGAGAGTAAGCTATATGCTCACTTGCCTGTTCCTCGGGTACACTAATGAAAACGAGCGCATTCTAATACAACAGCCCTGCACTAAACATTGGTTTCATGAAGGTTATAGTGTTCAGCATTTGCTTTATAACATAACTGAGAGAGCTGTTGATTCAATTGTGTTCAATCAAAGGTTTTGATTTGTAGTTCTTTGCAGTGTTGCATTGTGTTGTACCGTGTCTATTAATTTGACAATCAACATTTTAAGTTAGTGGCTGAATAGCATAAAACAATCTTGCGCTTCATTGAATACAGTTTAACAGCACCACAAACTACACCCTCTAAATGGATCGCACAGATGAGCTGTAGGTGTTTCAACATAAACTGAACTTTGTAACAGTCATGAAGCTAAGGCTTTATACTGTGTTAGAATGCATTTGTTTTTGTTTTTCACTAGTGTACCTAATGAAATTGCAAGTGTGTGTATTTATATAGCAAGTTGAATAGATCTTGGAGAATGGGACATCACCTGGGATGTTGAATTTTGTATTATAATAATTTGTCTCAAGATATCTTTGGCTTAATAGCATCATTGCCTAAGTAATTGTTTGACTCACTCTTACAAAATAAATAAAAATACCAGTTGTGACTTCGGCAATTATGCTATTAGGTTAACGATATGTGAGAAATAATAATTGAGACCTGATGAATGATATACAACAGTCAGTGGTTACCTATCACGGCTTCTGGGCAGGTTATGGGTGTTGATAGTCATTTCTTTGTCTCCAATACCGTTGTATCAGTTTTGAGAGATAATGTTGAGCAACACATGTAAGAAGTAAAAAAGGTGAGCAGTGCAGATATCACATAACTCAAAGAACCGCCTGAGCCCCTGATCTTGTCAAAAACTAGAATTGCCCCTGGTTTGAGGCATCTTGAACTACCTACTCTTGTTTTAATTTTATCAATAGTTTAGCTTTGCCTTCCTCTTTGTATGATTGCTCATTACATATTTTATTTTTTAATCTTCATATTGACGAATTAACAAAAAAAAAAAAAATATGAGGAGCAATTCTTCATGGCTAAAGAAGGGTGCGTTTAGAAAGAGGATTCTCTGAGGATTTAAAAAAGACAAATCTAGTTCGCTCTAATTTGTCACAGCTTCTTGTGGCAAAGCGATGACAATGTCATAAAGAATACTTGTGCATAGTTTAGTTTGTACACTTAAGACTGTGGCCTGCAGCACGTCAGAAACCTGAAATATTCTGACATAGTATTTTTTTAATCATGTGTAAATTAACACTATCAAAGACACTCCCTGTGTCTTGAATGAAAGAATGGTTAAAAAGCAGGACATTTTTTTCTTTCAAATCCAACATCTGGGCTAAATCTGTATACGTGCACCCTGATAAAGTCAGAATAATTGAAATCAAGCCTGCGATGATCATTTTATGATGAGCCATTTTAGAATTAATTAAGGCACAGATCCTTTTTATAATTTATAATGCATCTGAAATGTATTTATTTTGCGGACAAGGTGGTCTCTTTTAATCCTTGTAGGACCTTTTTTTAATTTTATTTACTCAATTTAGCCAACAGCTGCAGAACAACGACAATCTCCGAATCCTTACTGCCTAGCCAGAAAGACTCCAGCAAAAAACTGACACTTTTATTTCTGGATTATTAAAACTATAAATTAAAGATCAAACACCACAATTCAAAACTGTAGTTTGAGAGCAAATAACAGCCTTTAAAAACATGAGTCGGTGACGCTGATGTTATTGAACGTGTTTCCGAAATATCCTCTGGTTCTCCCATTTAATCCACGGTACCAGGCGGCCTCTTCAGTGAACGTGTCACACTCGTCTGCCTTTGGAAAAGCAGTTTCCGTAACGTTGCACAGCCTGGTGCAGGGGCTTCCAGGGTTGGCAGGGGTTAAGTTATGATTATCTTTCAATTGAAGAGGCATTATCGATTGGAATGATTGCAACGCTGCGAATTATTTAAAAGTTAACTTTAATTTAAGGGAACACAATATGTACCATTTTATGATTATTGAACAGAAACACAACAGCGTTTCCTTGTTAAAGAGGAAAGTCCAGAATGACATCTACATCCACGAGTGAAGGGCATGCATTCCCGTCAAATTTCTACCTTATTTATGCCGCTGTTCATGGTGATGTTGGTGTGTGTTTGTTAAAATGTTATTTTGCTTGTTTGTTTATAGGCCTATCTGTGGATGTGTACGTATGAGCGTGTGTGTGTGTGTGTGTGTGTGTGCATTTATGTATTTTCTACTACTCTGTGTGAAAATATAAATAACTACCATGGCGGTGTGTGCAGTGTAATCTGTTCCCAGCAGGCTGGATTCCCACTGTGAGAAAGACAGTATATTGTTCCTGCAGCACCACAGATAACAACTCATTAGCATACTGAATCATTTGGCTGCAAGAGCCACTCTGCCACCCATCTGCACTGAGCTGATAAACACACGCACACACACAAACACGCACACTCGCACACACACAAAGATCTATGAGGCGCGCACACACAAGCCTGCGCTCACGGAACGCGCAAACTCATACACACACACACAGCGGCACAATCTTCACTCCCTCTTTTTCGATCCCTCATATACACTCGCTGCATCCCTCTCTTTTGTGAGTCTGCGTCTTTTTGGAGAGTCAGGAATAGTGAAGCAGGTAAACATTTGGCAGGCATTAACCTAGAGAGCCCCTCAGTGGAGGCCCAGCGCGGCCGGAGCAGAGCGCAGGAGAGGTCTCCGAACACCTGGACGCCTCTGATGCTCTCTGAAAGCAATTACAGCCTTCAGAAATGTCTGAGTGCTGATTCTGTTGTGGTCGCGTTGGCAAAGACGCTGTGTAAAGTTGTAAAATGTAAGAAAAGCAGGCTTGAAGCTGCTTTTATACTTCGGCTGTACGGCTACTCATTGCCATTTTTTTTTTTTTTCCATCAACCACCGCAACACCGATAAACATAACTTTTCGGTTGCGTAAGTGAATAAATTATGGGCGGTGGAATCTCGATCGCTATGGCGGTTTCACAATGTGTGCAGACACAACAGTGGGCAAATGAGTGCAGTGCAGGCTGTCAAAACCACTTTCACAATGGCAGGATATCCTGCAGGTCACCGAGCCATGCTAACCTCCACAGGAAGTTGTCACTTGTTGGGAGGAAGTGAGGATTCCAGCGTCCATTGGAGGAGTTTCTCTGAGGGGGCTGTGGTTTCAAGTGCGCAATCTGTGCAGATAAGGTGGGAAGCAGTTGCATGACGCGCCGTTTGCTGCCTCCAGGGGTTAATCATTTGGATTATGCAATCCGGACACATTGTGTGAAAGGTAGATCATTTGTGTACGGTGACGTGGGCAGTAAAACCAGTTTTCAGTTCAGTTGAACTGAATTGGAGTCTGGCTGCTTGGCCTTGGCCAGGCTTCCCTTGGAAAAGAGGTCTTTGTATCTCAACGGGATCGACCTGGTCAAATAAAGGCTAATAATAATAGTAATAATAAAAAACATATTTGAGTGAGATCAGATACAACACCTTTCATCTGTGTGTTTTATTCGGGGGTTTCTGTATAAAATTCGTCAATTTAACATCGGATATATTTATAGATACAGCTATCATACAACAATTATGTCATTACCAAACGTACAATGTCCCTTTACTGCAATTCATAAAATACCATAGTTACCAAATGTACCAATATAGGCTACTAGGTCCTGCTGAAAAAGCAGAATAACCAACAACAGAGAGCAATACTTAACTGTCTTTGTCAGAAAACTGCTGGTGCTCTTATGATATTAACACTGTGTGGTGGGGATGGCTTGTGTGTGTGTGCGTGTGGATGTGTCTGTGTGTGTGTCTATGTATGCATCTGCATGTGAAATGTGGCAATGAAGGGATTTTAACTGTGTACCTTGCTAAACTACAACTGCAGTACAGTTTTTTTAAAAAAAAAAAACACTGAAACATTCATATCAAAAGGACTGCATGAGTCAGTTCATGATTTCCATTCGACCCATATTTTGTACACTTTAAGAACACTGCATGTCTTGTACCTCCGCAGCAAACTCAAATAGATATATTCATTCCAGGCAGTGAAATAGTTCAATTGTCTGTTGCCATGTTTGGTGTCGTTTTCTCACCAAAGTGTAACAGAAGTAAAATGGTACCACATCTGATGTTCGGTTGCTTGCTTTACATTTTGAGTTTATCTAATCCCGTCTCTCCCCTCGCCTTGTTTCCCATCTCCTACAAGAGACACTTCAGTTATTAAACCCATTGACAAACACACTATGGTACATATTAAACCATGTGACTTGGATCCGAGCCACTGTTATTACGTTTTGCAGTGGAAATATAGTGTTATTTACAATACATACGTAACTGCTTGGGTGCAATTGGTCCATTTATGTACGGCCTCAGACTGAGGCGATCTTTCTTTTTAAGTCACCAATAAAGGAAGCTAGAACAAAGCCAGCGAGCTCGTTTGGGTTTGACCACTCATTCATTTTAGCTTTGTTCTTTTGGATATACCATGTCCTGGATGACTGGAAATCTCCACAGACGTATTGTGTTTGTGCCGTTATTCTAACACACCAAATTAGCCGGGCATTGTTTATCTATTGACGTTTTAGAAAAATTTACTTGCAGCACTCTGCACGCAAGGCGGATTCATTTTGTCTCCGCTATATTGTAATGGATAGTGGCATTATTGAAGCGTTGCTCTGCAAACATCAAAAATCTGTGAGCTGAGAGCTGAATAATTATTGATGGAGTGTGCGTTTGTTTGCTATTTTTTTTTTTTCCATTTTTCTATGTTTTTTTCTTTTTTTTTTCTTTAGAATATCCACTCTTTGGAACTTTCAAAACACGGAGATGATCCACACGTCAGTCAAAGACATGTGACATGCAGAATTTACAAGTCTCTTTCTGGATCAGCTATTCATCAGTACTGCCTCAGGTGTGGCGTGGAGACAAGAATGTACTCGTGATCCATTTTGGACACCGCTATCTCGCTATGTGGAGCCTGATTCTTTTTCCTACACTGACTCAAGATTACAAGAGTCCTGAGCATATCCAGTTCTTTTTCCAGTCACTCTCCTCGCTCCCTTTCAGTCTTGGGTGTTGCGTCCGCGGTCTCTTGACATCATCGACGACTGGAGCCGTCCAGCGGGCGTCCATTGCGTCTCAGATCCCTTGTCGCCAGATGCAGTGGTGGCCCGCGTGATCCTGTTAGAGTCCTTGGAGCTGGAGGAGAGTCCTGGTCCTCCATAAAGCTCTCAGGGCTGCCGTCAGCGTCACCATCAGGTAGGCTTCCACAGCTTGAACTCGGTGACATTGTCTCCAGAAGGTCATCCCTGGCCAAACCCACCACTGTGTCCTGGCGCGGTCCGCCCTGAGGGCCGCCCTCATGGGCCGCAACCCCAACCAGCAGCCCCGTTTCCCCATCTGTCGTGCTGCTGACATTCCTCCCCCCGTCCTGGTCCTCCAGGAGGTTGGAGAGGAAGCTGATGTACTTCATAGCGAGCCGCAGGATCTCGTTTTTGCTCAGCTTCTTGTCTGGGGGGTGAGTGGGGATGAGTTTGCGGAGCTCTGCGAACGCCCCGTTCACATTCTGCTGCCGCCATCGTTCGCGGCTGTTGGTGAAAATGCGGCGCACAATCTTTGGCTGGCCGGCTAGCAGAGAAGGAAGGAGGGAAAAACACAGACAGAGAGAATAAGGAGACAAGGCAGTGACGCAGCTGGTAACACAAGACATGAAATGCAGAGCTGAAGCCAAGAATGTGGTTTGCAAAAACGGAAAAGTGATGCTAATGCAAATAATAAAAGTAGAAGAAGTGGGAGGACGGATGCAGAAAGGTTTTTGGAGATTTTTATACAACAAAGTATAAGTGAAGTTGCAATATTGTCCTCCATAACATGGAACGAAATTGTACCATATACTTATTAGATGAGGGAAATGGTTGGTGTGGCATGCCAAACCCCAAGACAGGATGTCAGGGAGACAGTATGCCTCCAATTCTTCATTTTATACACTGTTTATTTATTTCGTCATAATAAAATGCTCTTCTGCAGGTAGTCACATTCTCCCACCCCCAACAATGGTGTCTTCTATGCTATTGTTGCCCTTGGAACACACCCAGTCTATCTTAATCCTTCAGCCCACTCTGCAGTAAAACCTTGGCATGGAGGCAGCGGCAGCCCCATCCTCCACCCCTGTATATGGCAGTGAGTGGGCAGCAGTGCAAAGGATGTTTCAAACGAAATAAAACCCAAAGCCGCCTGAAAAGGGCTTACTTTTAATGGCATGCAGTTACATGTATTTGACATTCAGATTAGAAGAATGTGTTTATGCCATGATTTGTTGATGACTCCTTGAGGGTTAAGCACGTTCTAAATTTTTCTTTTAGCAAGGCGTCTTCTGCAACACCCAGATTAGGTACAGTATAGATCCATGTCAGTGGATGAATGACAATGGAGATGAAGGAGGGACGTTTAGGGGACTATATTGGCAGAAGGAGGACACAGCAGAAGTGCGTCTTACCATACTTATAAAGATCTAAAATGCGCCTACCCTCGTCGAGTTCAACCTCATAAGGCGCCGGTCGGCGCTTTACCCTGTTGCTGGGGTACATGCTGTACTGCTCCGACTCCCCTCCGAGACTACAGCAACAGAAAGCAGACAAAAGGTGCACAGGTATATGTGAAAACATGACTTTCATCATACATAATCTCCTTCTCAACTCTAACAGCCGCTGATTGCCCTGCACTCCTTGCACAGGGACACACACACACACAGGCTAATCATCTATGTCATATGCATAATGTAAACTCAAAGTGAACTCACTTATACTTATAAGCATCATCTACAGAGCAGTAAGGCATAGCCCAATAAGGAGGCATATAATATTCATCAAACTTCTGTGGAGAGCATTCACAATGATTATAAAACGTGCATCCATCGCATTAAGTGACTTTCCTTATTCAGACTCCATGCCTCTTTACCTGTTGATGGCAGCGAGAGGCTGTGCCAGGTTGTAGAGCATCGCCCGGGCCGGGACAGGAAACGCGTTTGGGCTCAGTTGGACCATTCGAGCGTCGTCTCGTTGCGGCGGCGGCAGCGGCAGCGGTGGAGGTCTGCGAAGTTCCGTGATCGGCACCAAATGGCTTTCAGTCCTGTGTTCCACCGCTTTTATAGCGTCCCTCCTGGAGAGCTCGATCACCGGCACTTCCCTTTTCAGGTCAAGGGCGTTGTGAGAGGCAGTTTCCTTGGCAACGCCGTTGATGATGATGCTGATGCTGGTCCCGTTGCTCGAGTTCTGCAGAGGAACGTCATCCGTCTCCTCAACCCCCTTGAAACTCCCTCCCCTCTCCTCCTCCCCCTCCTCTCTCCTCGGCTCCTCGTCCTCCTTGCATCCGTTCTGTCTGGAGGTGATGGAGGAGTCCTGCCGCTTTCCAGGACCGGACTCTGCGCCGGGACTTCCAGGGCAAAGCTCCTTCTGCCGTTTTTCCATCATTTTTATACCGTCAGCACTCGCTAGAGTCCTCTACGTCCTAAATAAGGTTTACCCCGATTAATTCATAGATCAGAGCACTATAATAATCAGAAAATATCACACAGAGCCACGCATTTGTTGTCAATTCACGCGCGTATGAAGCATCATCCTTATTAAATTGAATCACCCTATTACTAGGTGATTATTAGGTTATTTTAATTATTATCGACTGCCGAGTTTCTAGTTTAAATAAAGTAAATCTGTCGATTAGCAGCGAATAGCTAATTAAGTGGGGTTTTAATACATTTTGTCCAATTTTAAAAACACACGCTCGAAAAGGCCAGACATTTTTACATTACAGATTATTTGTACAACCTATTGCTTTTTTCCGGATTCCTTTTTTTTTCCTGAATGCCGAAGGTGTGAAAATGTGTCTCAAAGTTAAACAGATATATATGTGATGTATTCCTCACAGACCTATCGAATTAGAATGGATACGGTCATAAAATTGGAGCTGGTGATATTTGTTCGAACGTTAACTTATATTTTATTTTACCTTTTTTTTATTTTATTCCGTTTTCCGTGAAGCTCTTACGATAGCATATAATGCTTGCTTGGTCCTCGTTTTTCGATTTTAAAGCAGGGCAAAAAAATAAAAAAATGTACATGAGCTCTACATGAATTCACATTCGAACATGTTAAAAGCGAAATGTGTGAGCTGTTTACGCGGAGGTTAACTGAGCTTCATGTATGGCTAGATTGTGGATGGCAGGAATACACAGAGAGAGGGAACTTGGCAACATGATTATTCTTCGTCGAAATGAAATAATTTCTTTTTTTTTTCCTGACTTCATCAAATCTAAAATAACCTCACGAAGCTTTAGAAATCCCCGGACTGGATTGTTCCTGCAGCCGCATAATCCGCATAAGTCATGTAATTTTTGTTTTGTCGTGGTGAAGGCCAAAATGCTGCCGAACACAAATGGTTTGTCACACCGAATACGCTACATGCCAGTGTCAGGTGTTTTGGTGATATTTAATTCGATAAACGTCGCCGGATTCGCAATTTAAACGAACAGCAGACCGCCATCAATAAAAAAGGCGCACTTTTATTTATGGGAATTTTCCAATAGGCCTCGCATCCGTTATTACATTCCGAAGCTACGGTCTCAACCATCCGATCGGACAATAGCAGAAAATGTAGGTTAAATATTTCGCTCATAATGGCAATAAAATGTGTACGGTAGCAGCGCAATCACGGCATTCGGAGCAACAAATAAGGCGGCTTTAAATAAAGAGATGTATTTTTTTTGCACTTACCGTTCTAGCCGTGTTGTTGATGTTACTGTGTAAGTGGAGCCATTTTGTGAGTGGGTCATCCATGTCTGAGGTTTTTCTTTTTTTTCTTCTGCCAGTTGTGGAGCAGTGTGTGTGTGTGTGTGTGTATGTGTGTGTGTGTGTGTGTGTCTGTGTGTGTGTGTGTGTGTTATTCCTCGCCGCATCCAGTGCGCTCCCTCAGTATGGGGAGCGGAACACAGGCCGCAATGTGGCCGAGTGAGATAAGCGCACGGCAGCGGCCTCTTCATTCCCGATAAGCCCCTAAACCCATTATTTATGAAATGATTCATTATTATTTGGCTGTCGTGGGCTATATAGTCTTGTGGAGGGCAACGCATAAAAAAAAAAAAAAAAAAAAAAAGCAAACAGGCAAAGCTCAACGGCCTGTTACAACGTGACGTAGTACTGTATAGTTGAGGTGTTGTTTTGACAATTTTTTTGATGAAAGAAACAAACGGTCGGGTTAAGCTTTTAACCTATTTATATATTTTCAACAAATGTTTTCGCAGTTTTTTTTCTTGCCAAGCCACCGTATCCTGGAATAAGATTGATGACAGCAGATGTTTTTTAGCTTTATCATTATTATTATTATTATCAGAAAAAAATCCATTCCTTTTTCCATTTCCGCTTCTACACTACAATGGAGTGCCGAAAAATTAGGATTTCTAATTATGCCCTAATTGAATATGGCACCGTTTCTTCATGGACAAATAACTACATTTTAATATATGTATTTCATTTTATTTATTTATTTTTTTTAAAAAAACGTGCTCTTGCGTGTCATTGTTTTCACTGGGGGCCTTGGCCGGCGGTTCCCCGGGGTCCGTGGGGAGTCATGGCTCGGGGAGATAAAAGCGTATCGGCTTCTGGTCGCATCAGATAAAAGAGCAGAGCATCAACGGTGACATGCTATCAGAGCACATGAGGGCAGCCTAAATGGAAGCAGGTACATCCTAATAACGGATTTTCCACACTTTCGTTTTCCTTTTCGTCCACTCATTAATCAAATGAAACAATTAGTCCCTATTAAAATAGATAGATAGATAGATAGATAGATAGATAGATAGATAGATAGATAGATAGATAGATAGATAGATAGATAGATAGATAGATAGATCCATCCCGTTTTAAACGTATTTGTTGAAAATGAGTCCCACCATCAGTCACGACCTGAACACACGCCTGTTGAAGCAGAAGTCACGACCACGATTCTACATCCTGTTCCTACATCCTATTTAACAGCAGGCCCCCCGCCCACCCCCCTAACCTCCCACTAATTTGTGTCCAAATTCATCATTTCCAAAATTACAAATGAATAGTCCAATTTAGCAAAAGTTACGAGGAAAAACGACAATATGTGACAATATTTCAAATATACTCGGGCGTAACTGAATGAACTTTACACCACGTCATAATATTATTAGTTATTATAAAGATTTAAGAAAAAGGTTGAGAAAATAAACCACCTTTTTTTTCTTTTCTTTTCTAAATTTCAAAGCAGTTTGGCGTTGAGAATATGTGAGGCAGAGCAAGCCAAATGAAGAACGGAGGAAAAAAAATGGAACTAATTATTTACTTTTCTTGATGGTGTACTTTAGCTCAGGTTTCAGTGAGCCAACCTGACAGCGTGGCACATCCCTGTAAATCATGTGTCATCTCGTAGATTAATGGGGACAGATACATATTTAGGCTATTCGGTAATATGCACATGTCCAATCACTGAGAGTAGAATGTCCTTCTTGTAATGTTTAAATAGCCAAATAAAGAAAAAGGTTTAGAGTTTAGGTTTTTATTCATTTAAGTCTGGTCATAAATAAGAGATATATACAGAAACGAATTGTGAAGGATTTCTCTATTCTTAAAAATATACTCTCTATCCATTTTAGTCTTCCGTGTTTCTGGATTCAATCGGTTCTAGATTTGAAATTTGGTAATTTTTTTTTTTTACTACTGTAAGCATTTACCTGGGTGACAAACCAACCCCTGATATTCTATATTATTAAAACCACTGTAATACACACAGGCTATGTCACAACTACCATATAGGTAGGCTATATCACAGTCAATGGGAGTGTCGCAGTCAACTGTAGTGATGATTACTATCCATGTTTCCAGGAGAAGTGGCTATGTGCCATGCCTGTCCTGCCTGTCACCGCTGATTGCGTCGGGCTGGCATGATCCGCAGGGAAGCAGTGCTTTCCCGGGTCATGAGCCGAGTCACCTGGTCCAAGCTGAGTCCAGCCACTGCCTCTCCGTTCACCTGTAGAATTTCATCGCCTATGCCCAGGAGGCCGACATACGGGCCTTCACCGCTGCCGTCGCCCACTTTCTCGACATATACACCTACAGAAAGGAGAAAAGGGAGTGAGGAAGTCAAAAAGAACATGAGATTCCTCTCTGTTCAAAGGATAAATATCATAGACGTGTAAGCTGAGGGAGTAATTTATCTCTGCAAAATAGATAAAACAGAATCTACCTGTGTCTGGTCGACCTTTGCCCCTTGAAATGACGAAACCGAAAGGACCATTTGGGGGTTTGATGAGTTCTAGGAGGATGCTCCCATCGGGGAAAGCCTGAACGGCCCGGCCCACTGGACGCACTATTCGAGTGGTGAGCACGTCTTCCACACTCAGGGCCCTGTGAAGCTCCAGTTGAGGGGTTTCAGGACTGTTGAAAAAGAGGTTAATTCATTTAAATTTGGGGAAATTGGTAATTAATAAAACAATATATATATTATATATTCACCAGTCGCCAATCAGTTTTTATTTGACACCTACCTGGGCGCCAGGCCATACGGTATCTGAACCTCTCCAAGTATTGTTGAACGCTCTCTTCTCTCTAAACTCTGCACTGAGGAGGCTTTACGTAGCTGGGCCAGTGGCAGCACCTAGTGGCAAATTGTTGGCATTGTAACAAATTGTACATGTAACATGGGAGAACTCACCAGCACTCCTTCTGGGACCGTGATGTTTTGCCCTTACCACCATTTGGGAAATACACACATTGTATGATGATTGGTCCACTTTTGCAATTCCTTTTTTTAAACGTAGACACACATAAATCACTTGTATTATCTCGTCCGCTGGCTTTTTAGTACAAATTACGGTAGGAGTACAAATTTTATGTGGTTAAAGGTCCCAGAAGTAATAGCAACAATTATAATTTGTCTTCAGCAAAACAGCAAAATAAACAAATAAATAAATAAAATAAAAACTAAAAATTGCCCCTCACCGTGTGCAGGGTCTGCAGAGAGGGTGTCCTCTGTATACGGATGGACGGCTGTGACTTGCGTGTGGGGCTCGGTGAAGCTGAGCTTGCCCGGGGGACAGTGGGGATACTGAGTTGTTCCATACTACTGGAGCGACTTCCCTTCACAAGTCTACCAACACTGTTTAGACCAATGGAGGAAAAGAAGCGACGCAGGAAGAGCTTTGGCCGTCCATCCAGCTTTCTGTGAAGGGAGAGTTATAAAAATTATACGCCGATCAGCCACAACATTAAAACCAGGATTAAGACAGGAGGAGGGAATAACATTGACCATCTTGTGACAATACAGTGATCTGCTGGGAAATGTTTGGACCTGGCGTTCATGTGGATGTTATTTAGACATGCACGACCAACTAGACCAGACAAGGCACGCTTGACTCATTTCGGACACAGTGTCTGTGGGGGGTGAGGGATTTATCGTCTAAGCTATGACAAGAACATTGTTATCTTGGCTTACCTGGACCCATCAGAGCTTTCTTCCCATACAGCCTCTGCTTTTAGATGCTCTGCTCTCAGCAGCTCCGCTCTGAGGTCTTCAGCCCGGGACATAGCCAGGCCACGCAGAGCCCGGCACTCTGCACCGGGAACAATGTCTCCACTTAGACCTGCTGATAAAAAACAGAAAAACTGTCCTTAATACTCAAATAAAATAAGATGATGTGAATTCCATAAACAGATTTCTGATGTTACATTTACAATTAGTATAAGTTACTCCACTTTTCCATAGTGGTAAATTGATGAGTAATGCACTCACATACACTTTTTAATGTACTGCATCTGAGCGGTATGAATGCTACTTTATAGTTTCGCTCTCCAACAGTTCATACTATTGTACATTTGCTATTTATTTCACAGTCAGAGTTGCAGATTAAGACTTTTCATTTAATCCAGTTGATCTTCAGTGTGAGACTGTATTAGAAATTTAAAGCCCCCCTACAATGAAACAGAGAATTGGCAAAATTATGACTACATATTATGGCAATAAAAATGAAACTTTATTTCTAATTTGAATATTACGTATGCTGTGCTTAAGCCTTAATTATAGGACTCGATCCACACAAATTGGAACAACGGAAATTACAGAATCTAACACCTCTTCCACAATTACTATCTACTCGTCATTAGTGACTACTCACCCGCCCCATCTGGAGTGGAATCCCAGAGCTCAGCAGCTGGCAGATCTGTGGTGAGTCTGGCTGGGGAATACCTCAGAGTGGAGGGCCTGATACACGGCACTGCACTGCTTGTTGCAGCTGCCCCTTGTGAAGACACTGGAGGCTCCCTTCTTGTCTCTGCAGTATCCACTAGGGGCTGGGAGCCGCTGTCTCCTCCATGATTAGAGGGCACCTGGAACTGAACGGTGGATGAACCCGCAGCAGAGCGATTCCTTGAGCTGGACTTCAGGGCTGACTTGATGGGCAGTGATGGGGCTGGGGATTCCCTCAGTCCACCAGACGCCTCCAGCAAGTTTGGCTCCAGGTCAACCGGGCTGCCGGGGGCAAATGAAACAGCTCTGCTCAAGTTGACCCTGTTCCGCGGATTTGAGTTACGCCGCTGAGCCCAGGACGGGCCGTAAGGGCCGTGGCCAGACTCTAACCGACTTTCTCCTTTCCGGCTTCTTCTTCTAAGTTTCCCAAACCCTGATGACTTCCACCCGGAGCTTTCTTTATTCTCCCCCAGCACGTATGCTCCAGCAAATGTAACAGTAAGAGGGGCTTTAGGTCGAGTGCTAGCCTCTGGTTTGTTTGGGGGTACCCAGCGAGGAGACGGTTTTCCCCGTGAGTCCTCCGGGTTTCCAGACTGTTGTGGCTCAGTGTTCTGCACATCTGGTGTGTATGAGGCCGGCTGAGGTTCTCTGACTACGGAACCACAAGCTTCACATTTCTTCACCAGCACTATTATCTCTTTAACCACCGTTAGGGTTTCACCAGAAACGCCCCCATCTTCTTGCTTCTGCGAAGGAGGCATGGAGCCACTTCTGTGGCTCCGGCCCCTCTCTGAGCCACTACTGCTAGAATCTGTGTTGCTCTCTTTGCTCTTGGACTTGGGCACCCCAGGCCTGCCACGCTGCCTCACCCTGTCCAGATAGCGAGACTCGGCATCTTTCTCTGATTCATCCTCAAAGCGCACACGCGTTGGTGAACAGCCGTACCGCCTGGGTCGGCCTCCCTGGTCGGTGGGGGAAGTCTCTCTTTGAGCTGGGACAAGGAGGGGACCGGATCCAGTTTGAGCTGGGAGTTCTTCCGAGGTTTGGACAGCCTTCTGCACAGTGGTTGGACCGGGAGATTCAGTTTGCTGCTTCTTTCTGTTAGGAAAAACAGAAATGTTCATATTAATTTGTGCAATCATATATCATGGATGAGACATACCGCTTAATCAAAGTAGTGAAACTGAATCATCCAACCATGAAGTACTGCGGCAGCCCATTTTCAAACTACACGGAACGCTGACATGTTAAATTGCAACAAGCCAATGTACATATACTGTACATGTAGTGATTACGTTCCATCTCACCCACTAGCGGCCAGGTTTGTTATGCAGTCATGAATGTAGGATCCATTGCAAATACTCCTAATCCTAAATTAAGTGAGAGCTTCATGCTGATATAAGGGGATTTCATGAATAAAAAGTGCGTGATGTTTACGCATTACATAAACAGAACAAAACCAAACATTTCCACAGCAGTGTCGGATTTGTTTGTTGGTTTCAAAGCTTTAACTTTTTTTTGTGTTACGCAACATTAGCATCAGAAAAAAAACAACAAAAAAAAAACAGACAAGCGCAAGAGGACAATAGACAAAGCAGAGAGGAAATTTGTTGAAAAGTGAAGAGAGACGTCGGGAGCTAGATGGCAAAAGAACGCACACAAACAAAAACAGAAATCTGTGGAAAGACTAATAACTCGCTATCCAAGGGAAAGGAACATTTTGCCTTTGCCTTCACTCACATGCTAGACTGCATAAAATAAGACGCAGGTCGAGCACTTTTATCCAACTTACACAGTGGATCTCTGGTCAGAATGGGAGCGTCTGAAGGGCCGTTCACCTTTAGTGTGATTGGAGCGAGCCTTGAGCCTGGCTCGCTCCAGAAGACGCTTGGCTTGCTCATGTCTCGGGCTTAGAGGCAGATCATCGCTGGTTATAAGGAGCGCCCTGACGATCCAGGAGAAGAGAAATGCAAATTAGTCCAGAAATAAATCATTTAGTGATGGAAACGAGGGAGTTGCTTGTATGAAGAGATGAAGCTTTCTGCCATCTGTTTGAGTAAACTGAATATTTGATAAAGTGTTCAAATGTGCAAAGCTTATCCTGAGACATATCCAACAACATCATATTCCCCAGAGATTGACTTGACATAGAGTGAATGAAGCTGCATCTTCTTAAGCTGTTTTACGTAATATCAAATAGATAGACTGGGGCGTGGCCCTGGCAGTGAGTGCTGGAGAGCGACGTCATCCATCCATCTATCCTTATGGCCAGCAGCTAAGCTGTTCTGCATTGTGCTTCATCGCCTGTACTCGTCTTTATCCCCTGGCCCAGCGATAAAGATAGCATGATACGCCAGGCATGTGGATTATATTTGTAATGGAGTGAGGATGATTCATTCTCTCCTGTGTGTTAAGATGAGAACATGTTGGTTCCCAATAGATTACACTTTGTCATGTCAGTGTTTTATCTCAGCAATGACAAACATAATACTATCAGCAGTCTCTTTTTGGTTTTTCATATGAGAGTGATTCCTTCCGCTGTGTATATGATGATTAAAACAATGCACTATATATTAACAAAGGCTTCAACAGCGGATCAGGAAAACTGCTCAAGTAAAGAGGTCTGAGAACTGTATCTTTTTATGGCTTAGTGCCAAACACAAACTGATTTAATTTGTTTAGTTTTTCATACAAGCTTGACTGCTTCAAAGACTACGGGCGAAGGATTTTGTCTGGTGACTCATCTACAATAAATAGGGCTGCAAATCTCTTGTAAATGAGAGCTTAATTTGAGTTGCTGTTTAATGCTGTTTTATTTTAGATTTATTTGTGAATATTATTCTACTTCATAACTACACCACAAGTGAAGAGACATAAAGACATAAAGAGTTCATAGGGTTGTATGTCTCATGGCTCACCTCAAATAGGGTTCGAGTTCTTGAGCAAGAATGGCTGAGTCAGAGTTGTCCGAAACACCATGGGCACCTGCAACTGACATAAAAAAGGTCCACATTTGAGAATAAATTATTTAACTTGTGTGCACTCCAATTTGTTCCCACATGGTTTCTTGTCTTTGGTTATATTTTTGCACAGAATAAATGCATTAAATAATTATTTGTTTTGCTCGGAGGCAAACACAACCGCCAAGAGAACCATTGACCATGGAGTGACTTGCAGGGATGTTTGGATATTAAAGTAACTGGGCCTTTGTATGATCATAAGGATTTTCCTAAACCTTTATAGCATTAGATTCAGTGACAATCTCATCGGTTAACCCTGGCTGATCCTTAACAACAGTTAAAAAAAAAACACAGTTTATGCAACCTACCAGACAGATAAATTATATATATATATATATTTCCAAGAGACAATGTGGATTTGCACCTGTATGTCTGGCATTGACCATCTGTCTGATACTCGCACACTCAAACAAACAGAGACACACTGCATCAGACATATACAATATTGCAAATGTACAGCATGGGAATAGTCTGTCTTCCTACATGCATGTGAAGACATCCATTAGCACATACGCAGAGATACAGAGGCAGGGACACTTCCCCCACTGCTCTGACTGCTAAGAATAGTAACACCATCATGCACATCTGCACATCTGACATCTGTTCAGGGAATCTGCCAGGTTGCATACTCCGTTTTGATAGAACATTCTAGGTAGGCAGAGGCTTGTATCTGGTATACTTTAAATGAGTGCAACAGTCGGAAAGCATTCTGAGCAGACAGCGTGAATAAATGACATGTTTAAGGGGTTAGGATGTTGTTGGGGGATATGTGCAAACCAAAAATCAAAAATCACATCAAAATTCAGTATGTTGAATGTCCTGTCTCTGTTAAAAATGCTACCCGAGCTTCTGAACTGCTGAAATCACCATAGTTGCAATTATATCAAGCAGTGTTTGACTGAACTGCACAAGGAACTTTCAAATGATCACATTTTGTTCAAAAAAAGTCACTTTGCAAAGTTAGGAATTCAATCTAATGTTGAAAACATGCAATTTGCCTTCAATTACATACCTTTATGATACACTCTGTCTGTTGTGTCTCCACAAAAGCCATCACTTTCTCCTCCACTCTGTTCCCTCTCCTCTCTGCAGTTTCTCCGTCTTTCCCTCAACTTTGCGTAGGCCCTCTCCTTCACCTTCAGTTTCTCGTAAGCGCAGAGCGCTCCGCTTTGCGACGACGTGCTCTCCCAACTATCTGAACTGCACAGTCCTGCGGTGGCATCAGCCAAATCTAGCTCCTTCTGCTCACACCTGTCCAGGTAGCATTCCACGCTGTCCGAGTGTTTAAACTCTGAGGCTGCATCGTAGTCGTCCACACTCTCCGCGGTGTTCCTGTTCCCTGTTTCGGATGGTTTCTGCTTCCTCTGAGGCTCTGCCACTGCCTCTGTCTGAGTGGAGTCCTTGAGCGGTACTGTAGAAGGTATGGTGTTGGGGCCAACCCCGTTGAGAAGCAGTGTTTCTGGCCGAGCTACTCTCCAGAAGCCCCTTGGAGGTGCCCAATGTCTCGCTGAAGACGACGTGGAGGAAGTAAAGGAAACCGTTGTAGGGGCAGAGGTGGAAGCAGGAGAGCAGGAGAGCACAGGAGGCGTAGGAACAGGGGATGAAACGGAAGAAGGAGAGGTGGAGAGCACGGGCGGTAGAGGACGGGTGGACAAAAGGGAAGATGTTGTAGGAGCAGAAGAGGTGGTAACGGGAGAGGTGGAGAGCACAGGGAGTGGAGGAAGAGGGGAGGAATATGAAAGCGTTGTTGAAGCAGAGGTGCCAGTAGGAGAGGTGGTGAGCACAGGGAGTGGACGAGGGGATGGGTCATCCTTGCTACTGCTTGAGTTGTCGGACAGAAGACTCTCCAGACTGGTCCCCTCTCTGAGCCCACAGAGCTGCTCTGTCTGAACCTGGCCCTCATTTGTTTCCGACCTCTCTCCTTCGATTTCCTCTCTCCACCGCTCGGCTTTTACTTCAGCCGGAGGACTGTGAATTTCCAGCCTCACCTGCACCTCTACCTCTTCCTCCTCATCACTGCTGCTCAGGTCCTTCACAACGCCCGACCGCCAGGAGTGAGCCGACAGAGATTGCTGGGCTTTTCCTCTGGGTCTCTGTCTGAGAATGACTTCTGACGAAATCTGCCCGGCCGGACTGCTCACCAACATCTCTGTGTTTTTCTCTCTGTCTCTCCCTCTCGCCCTTCGCTGCGTGAGCGACTTCACCTTGGTCTGTAGTGTGTGCACGGCTGAACTCTGAGGAGGAGGAAGTGAGGCGTTCAAAGATGGTGCTGGGAAAACAGCCACGGGAACAGGGCCAGTGATGAGTCCCCAGTTAATGGGAAGCCCAGTGGAAAGAGGGGAACTGGATTTTGACTGGATATTATCAGCTGCTTTCTCTTCCTCCATTGGCTGATCCTGTGCAGAAATTTCCAGACAGATTCTAAAGATAAAGAAATAAGTTATAGCATTTTTAAGCACAGGAAAAATACATATAAAACAACTCTCTACTTACATTTGTTCTACATCTCTGTCACCACTTCATTTCTTTCTGATGTGCCGGGTAAGGAGATATGTAATGTGGATTCAGTCACGTTGCCTTATCCACTGATTACTTTGTAGGGCACAGGATAATCCTTCAGGATGAGAATAAGCAACTGCTGCTTGCAATTGAGACCCTACACGAATAACAATATTATTTGTCTTCCTTTTGTCAGGCAAAATAAATTAAAATCTAAAAAATGATCCGTGAATATGTCATTCAATCAATAGAAAATTCGCGTTATTATTCAACCTTGAATAGCTATTTAAAAATTCAGTATAAGCAACACATTCATCAGATCACAGAACATAATAAATATTGTACCTGGATATTTAGTGAAGATGCTGTACTTCAAGCCTCGATTCAAGCGGTGACCATCACAAGAAAGTTATCATGAATTGTGGTGCAGCAGCACAAATTAAAGTTACCCTCCGAATTAAAACCAGATCTGGAAAAGGTGCGGAGAATGCAGCGCGCATCCTGCAGGTCGGTTACTAGAAACTGTCCCCACCGGATGAAATAAAAAAAGAAAAATAAAAGAAAAAAAAAAACAAATAAGATCTGTCAATGTTTCTCCAGATCCTAAGGTCGTGTTTCCACTCACTGTCTACACAGCTCCCAGTGCGAGCAGTGCCGAGCGAGCCAGTGGTCTCTCAATCATGATTGGTCCGGTAATCCCTTCAGAAATCAGTGGGATTAGACAAAAATGGAATACAAAAAAATGCCTGCTTTCATTTCGTCCTTGCCTCGCAAACCCGCTGTCGTGGGAAGCTCCCTGTTGCGTAAGTACAGGGCACACACGCTCGATCCCGTCCACACATAAATAAGCCCGCGGAACTGACAAAAAATAACACTGAAACGATATATATTTTATGATATTTCGGAGATGTGCAAATGGTTCTGGTGGCAAAATGCCGGATTTGGTTTACTTTAAAAGAGTACACAATGTTGTCTCATACAACTGTCAGCTGATTCTTATTAGTAAATACAGCTGATCCCTCCCTCTGTCTCGGTTCATCTACCCATCCATTTCTCTCCGTTTCTCTCTGTATTATCATGCATGCGCGCACACACAAACACGGTGCGTGCATTCACAGATTTCTGTGCTCGTGCACGACCAGCCTAAATGGGACAAGGCTGTTCTTGCCTGTTGTCACAGTACCCAGATGTATTAGAGGAGAGTCTGGAGTCTGTGAGACGCTGTTCGGTTTTGTGCTGTGGCTGTGCGTGCGCCCGAATGACAATAGAGGGCGCCGTTGGCGTATACATGCGCGCGCACACGCGCACTCGTCTTTGCCGAGCTAGCTGTAACCGGCTAGCGGGTCTGCCGTCGAGTTGACACCCTCCCCAAACCTCGGCAGCAGCTAAGCTGCACAGTCGACATGGCAAGAAAATATCGCAACAATTTCCTAAAGAAAGATGGAAAACTTCCAAGTCTTTTGGAATAAGTGAGTACCAATTGCAACAACTGCCTATTTGCCATGTGGGGAACTAATAGTAAAAGGTGCGTGTATAGTTTCAGTCACGTTAATGACGCATAGCGATGGTTAGTTGGTAGCTAACTAACAGGCTAAGTGCTAGCGCCGTTTGTTCATTAGCTTGTAGCCTCCCGTGCCTATTCTTACGAGGAGAGCATCTTAGTTAGCTTCTCAAAATATGACCAACCCGCTACTCCGATTTAATTCTGATTATTACTCGGCTATCCTGCCGAGTTTAGTGGGTCTCGTTTGTGTAAATACATTTAAACGCTGTTGGGTTGCTTGGTAGTTTCGGGTGCTAGCGTTACATAATCTGACTGCAAGTGAAATGGTTGGTCTGTGTTCGTCTGCTAGCTACCATTTCCTTGACCAATAATCGTTGTGATAACTTATGTTATTTGCAGTGTTATAATCTCACAACTGCGAATAATTTCAGAATCCTAACTATAAAGGCCGACCAACGACGGGGTTTGGTTGAATAGGTTTCTTTTTTGATCGCACGACGTTTGCTCGCTAGCCACCCATAGCTTATGTTGCTAAAAGTAAGCTAACATACAATTAGCCAGCTAGCGTATAAGTAAGATCTGTAAGTATTGGATGTACAGCGACACATGGAGACGATTACAGTCAGGAAAGTGAATTTGCTGACCCGTTTAAAAATACAGTTTGTGACGTAAAATTACCCAACAACAACTCGATGAGTAAACGCTAGCTTCACAACAAGTTAGATAGCGCATAGCGACTTGGCTATTAGCCCCTTTCTGTACCCTTTGTCCATAGTCATAGTCGTAACCAGCTCTCCTAAGTAGGCCACACAGCAGTTGTTTTGATCCGTCTCTGTCGTTTGTTTCATTTGTGTCTAACAAATGTGTGCTGTGTCACTTCGGATTTTGTTTAAAATTGTTCTGTTGCGAGTGAACAGCGAGTAGAGAAAGACGCATTTTAATGTAGTATGAGAGACCCACTAGAAATCTACTTTGTCATCATACTCCCTTCAAAACATTTCTCAACCTCAGATGCACTGGAACAGGCAACACAGCCATATTATCCATTTGGATCTTCTTTTGAAATTAGACAACTTTAGTATTTAGTTTAGACATTTAGACTTTAAACATTTTAAAGGTACACTCTGACTTGTTTGCAGAATTGTTCAAATTAGTAAATGTTTGCATAATTTTAATTTACTTTTTCTTTCTCTTTTACAGTATTTATCACGCAATGTGATCCAAAATCCACAATGTGTGAGGACGTTTAAGAACGATTGAGTTCGGAAGAAATCAATTCTTGATTCCAGTGGAATCTTTCATATATATATATAAATATAATTATTATATTTTTTCTCTGTGTTAAAGCTTAAATTCGTTTATACACACCCATCCCACTATATAACCATGCCAGTCCAAGCACCACAATGGACAGAGTTCCTGCTGTGCCCAATCTGCACGCAGACATTTGAGGAGACTGTTCGTCGGCCCATCAGCTTGGGCTGTGGGCATACCGTCTGTAAGATGTGCCTGAACAAGTTGCACCGTAAGGCCTGTCCTTTCGACCAGACAGCCATCAGCACAGACATCGAGCAGCTTCCTGTCAACACAGCCCTTCTGCAGCTGGTTGGAGGCCAGGTAAGACATGTGTCTGTGTATGTGTGTCTTGAATTGTCAGTGAAGCTTACAGCAATTACAGTTCCCATTATATGTACAAAGTGTTTGTTGATGGTAATTTATTGTTAAGCATACGGCGATGTGTTTCACAAGTGCAATATTTTATAAGTACCATCTTTATCTTGACAGAAGAGTCTTTTTTGTTATCGCTGATTATGAAGTTTATTAGAGTGTTCTTCATGTGCTATTGTTTCTTGGGGATTCCTTTATGAGTCACGTTTCAGTCAGTGAGCAGTGACTTTAATTCTGTTGATTTACTGAGCACCAGTGTTTGACCAACAAGGTGAGGCACGACTAATTGTGTATTGGCTCTGTTGACCAAGTTTCCAAGTTTAGACTGCAATTATGGGTAACGTTAACGTACCTACTACAATCCTGCAGAGTGTGTGATATAATCGAGGGTGTAATGTCTTGCCTTTTAGTCGAAGCCCTGTGTGTCTCTGCTATACAAATTCAATATATTTATGCTTACACAAAGTTTTTAAATTTATGTTCGTATGCCTATACATACTATTTCTGTTTGGTATTCCTGCTGTGCTCTGAGCCATTGCACCGAAATTTAATTTTGATGGAAATCTAAATGACACTTAAAGTCTAAAGCAGATTAATGGGGAGCAATGTCTGACAATTGAATAACCAGAATTTACAAAGCCAGGGCTGTTTCCAATGTACAAACAAAACAGACAGCCTGTAGTCTGTGATGAGAAATTTGCGGAATTTCACAAAACTGTATTAGATCAGAATGTCCCATGCCAGCATAGATCAGGATGCCTTGGCCATCAGGTGCTTGGTTAAGTTTGAAGTTTACTTATTTCATTCAGAATGGCCTTGCGCACTTTGGTCTCCAAGTTGTCCCTGATCATCTGATTCAAATACGAAATATCTACAAACCTGAGTTTTCCTGTATTTATTTATTTTTTGCTGCACTCATACTTCCTCTGTTCACCCTACATGCTGGAGTTTCTCCTGTTCGTGCAGCATCTAAAATGCCATATAAAAACAAGTACCATCATGTTTTGATGTCCATGTTGTTTGTTAAATCAGTCTTCTGCCAAGTCTATTGTCAGAACACTCTTGCCAAACATGATGGATATAGTTCAACAAATAAATCAAATAATCAAATAAATACAGAGACTCTTAACTCTATAATACATCGCATTAATTCTCTTAATTGTTAATATAAAGTATCCTGCCATTGATATAATGTAGTCGGAGTCCAAGGAAAGCTAAATAGCTCAATCAAAACTAAATGGTCGCATCTTCATTCTAAACCCAGTGTGTCTTTGTGGAGATAGAACTGCTGAGAGGTTTCAGCTCTTTTTAGTGGTCTCAAATTTCCATCCTCTGTGTTCTGCTGCAGGTTCCTAAGGCTCAGCCAGTTGCCTTGATAACCAGTCCAGAGGACTCGCAACATTATGAGGAGGCCAGGCAGTGTGTGGAGGAGCTGGCCCTGTACCTCAAACCCCTCAGCAACAC
This sequence comes from Mugil cephalus, assembly GCF_022458985.1. Lineage (NCBI taxonomy): Eukaryota > Metazoa > Chordata > Actinopteri > Mugiliformes > Mugilidae > Mugil > Mugil cephalus. Next base: position 16,760,182 of record NC_061776.1, read on the forward strand.
CCGAGGTACATCCACAAATTCATGCCAGTTCTATTTGATCTGTTGACTTTAAAAGTCATCCCTCGATATCAACAAGTAATGTGGAAAAAAGTATCAAGCATGACGAGTTATTTAAATGTTGGTCCCCTATGGAAATCGCTAACATGGTGTCGCTCATAAAGGTGGAGCCATCTTCCTCTGATAATGTTGTGAATGTGACATAACTTGCTTGTTACTTAAACTGTTCTTGTAAACTAGTTTAACATGTCCCTCACTCCATCATAAATAACACACTGCAGGTGTTGCAAGCAACACACTACAAGTATTGTTCAGTATGATACTATAAGTATTATACTATAATGGTACTCAAGCCACTTGCAGCATCATAATGTCAGGGATGAATACAAGATATTAGATACCAAAGAGCCTTTAAAGAATAATGGTGTTTATGCAAAAGTTAACACAATATCTCATTTACTGAAAATGTTTTGTTTTTGCATGTTTACAAGTTAAATTTACTTTAATTTCAAACTCTCAGCCCCAACTTGTTTTAGAATGCCAACATTTTGACTTAATGAGCAACATTTATAAATATGTGGGATTTATTTTGTAGCCAGTCCAAATAAACCGTTTCCCTACATTGATATAAACATGTTACAGTGGTATGTAGTAATTTTCCCCCTCTGACTTCCTACCAGGTGTGGGTCTGAGCAGCACGGCCCAGAGCATGCTGAGTCGACCTATGCAGAGGAAACTGGTAACGCTGGTCCACTGCCAGCTGGTGGAGGAAGAGGGACGTGTCAGAGCCATGAGAGCTGCCCGCTCTCTGGGTGAGCGGACTGTCACTGAACTCATCTTGCAGCACCAGAATCCACAGCAGCTCTCATCCAATCTGTGGGCTGCAGTTCGTGCACGAGGATGTCAGTTTCTTGGTCCAGGTAGTTTTCCATTTCCTGCCAAGTAAAATCTCAATGGGTGCAATTCTTTTTTTTTTTGTTGTTGTTGTTTGTGTCTCTTTTAACAACCATTACTCACAGTTTGTGTTTTTCCTCCCCCAGCAATGCAGGAAGAAGCTCTGAAGTTGGTCCTTCTGGCTCTAGAGGATGGGTCTGCACTGTCCAGAAAAGTGTTGGTTCTCTTTGTAGTCCAGAGGCTCGAGCCACGCTTCCCACAGGCCTCTAAAACTAGCATAGGCCATGTGGTACAACTCCTCTACAGGGCCTCCTGCTTCAAGGTATGTCTGTGGCTTAAAGCCAGAAGAAATGTTATAAATGGTTCTGACATTTGTAATAAATATTATTAGTCATGTTGTGCCACTCTACAGTGGGGCCTAGTGACTCATCATTAGTGCAAACATCAGAACGTCATAAAGAAATGTATCTTTATTGTGGGTTCAGTGATGAATGTAAAAACTTAATAAATATATATATAAATATTTAAAAGTCTGAATGCAGGAAAAATATTAACTAACTCCTTTTGCTGTGGTCTAGGTTACCAAACGTGATGAAGATTCATCCCTGATGCAGCTGAAAGAAGAGTTCCGTACGTACGAGGCTCTGCGACGTGAGCATGACTCCCAGATTGTTCAGATTGCCATGGAGGGTGGATTGCGTATTGCACCTGACCAGTGGTCTTCTCTGTTGTATGGAGATCAGTCTCATAAGTCACACATGCAATCGATCATAGATAAGGTGAGTAACAGAAATAATACAATGTACACGCAACCACTTCTGTCCTGCTGCATGTTCCATGTAGCTCTTTATATTAAAGTATGTTTTGACATTCAGTGCTCATGTGCCATGAAACTACCAAAGAATTTACACCTAGTTGTTTGTGTTTGTTCTACAGCTGCAGACACCAGCATCTTTTGCTCAGAGTGTCCAAGAGCTGACGATTGCGCTGCAAAGGACTGGTGACCCAGCCAACCTTAACAGGCTGCGTCCGCACCTGGAACTATTGGCCAACATTGATCCCAGTCCCGGTAAGTGACAAGTCAACCTTGGTTTGGAAGTGATGTAACAAGTCAATTATATGCTGTCACATGTAGATATCCCTTCTTTGCTTTTATCTCAGTTTGTCTTGCTCAATAATTTGACATGGAGCAATGCTGGGATAGAGACTGATTATTACCTTCCAGATTGACCCTTGAAAAATATATCTGTGTTTTTGCCCTCCTATTATATGCTTTCTGAATCACACAGAGAACCCTTAAATTGGACATAAGGCAAAAATATTTATACTCAAGGGAGTCTCTTGTGGACTTTGTTGATGCTGTCAGTTATGTGACGCGACCCCATATATGCCTTACACCTGAGGCAAAATCATGTGTATTCAATTTAAATGGTGATTAAAATAATATTTTCTCATATGTCAATGTGTTTCCCTAGATGCGCCACCTCCTACATGGGAGCAGCTTGAGAAGGGGTTGGTAGCAGTAAAAACAGTGGTACATGGCCTGGTGGACTTCATCCAGAATCATAGCAAGAAAGGAGCTGATCCTCAACAGGTGAGTGTTTTCTGTTTGACTACAGAAAGACCTGGGAACGTGAAAGGTTGCTGATGCCTCCAGTAATGGTCCAGAGACATTTAAAAATATGTTGTGATGGACCATGGTGGCCTGTCAAAGGACTTAAACCATTAATGTTAACTTTTCCCTCTAATATTTGACATACCAATGTATAAGCGTTCATCACACAGTGTCAGCCGTTTATTTAATTACATTGCCTTTTTATCATACACAAAAGTTAAGTTTTCTGTCTCTCTTTAGCCTCCTCAGCACAGCAAGTACAAGACATACATGTGCCGTGACATGAAGCAGAAGGGCGGCTGTCCTCGTGGAGCCAGCTGCACCTTTGCTCACTCTCAGGAAGAGCTGGAGAAGTGAGTATAACAAAGAAAAAAAACCCCTCTGTTCCTATTTTAACGTTAAATATTGCAGTTCCTTCTCACCTTCATTCAGTCACATCACATTGTGTTAGAGGGCAGTTTGTAAAGTGTAATATTTTTGTCAGGTATCGTAAGATGAATAAACGCCTGGCAGCTCGTCCACCTGGCTCTGTAGGGCTCTTGCCAGATGAGGGCCTTTCTCTTGATGTAGCAGTGACCCGGAAGCCTTCACCCCTAACCAATGGGAGTGGTGCACCTTCTTTGCCCCAACTCATTGCCCGGGGCACAGACTCATATGAACTGTTGCGCAAACCCATGAAGCTGGATGGAGCGACTTCCAGTGCCCCAGGATCACCACCTGATGTGTGAGTATAGCGTGTCGGAGAAAATGAATGCAGTTGTCATCTAGTGACTGGATGATCGTTCTGGCTTTCTTCTTTGATTCAGTGAAGTCACCTAAGATACAGTTTGTTTAATGCTGCTAATGTTTCCTTAGCATGGACTCTGTGCCCAAACCTGGTATGCCGTTGCCACCTCATGCCATGACCCACCCAAGGATGCCGGGAGATCACCTCTCTGGTGTGAAGCACATGCCTGTGGTACCCAGAGGTTCACCAGTGTACTCTCACCCTCAAATCCCTGATATGTGCTATGACACCCGCCCACCACCTGCCTCGCAGTATGAGTCACAGTATCCTCCAGGTAAGGACCAAGAAAATAAATAAATGAATGCTTATGCCTGTGTATGTAAGACTGATTTAGGGGCAGGGGTGGAATTTTACTTTATTCTTTATTGAAAAATGTGATTGTAATAATACTTTTGGTTCATTTCTCAGGGTACCCATACCAACAACCACCACAGTATGTTCCTCGGGATTACATGCGTAACCCTCCTCCCCCCAATGAGTCAGGACCCCCTTACCCGGATCCATACCCCAGCTATGGCCATCCAGAGCGTCAATACCAGGCCCCTCACTCTGGCGCACCCTTCTCCTATCCTCATCCTCCTCATTATGACAGGGGTCGCCACGGGGCCTACACTGGCCCACCACCTCCTCAACAATACACGTCTCAGAGGGAGAGCCTGGTCAGAATGAGTCCAGCTCCTGGGGATGTTCCCCCACCCACAGCGGGACCGGCTAACTCAATGTACCACCAGGATCCCAGCGGCCGGGACAGATACCCACCAGATGCTTACTATCCACCAGGTGCCCAGCCTCAACCCATGAGGACTTATGTCAGGGTGAGTCTGTATGGAGACTTTTAATTTATTCCCTTTGATTAAAAAAAAATAATAAAAAACTCAAGACAGTTCAATAATTCTTTGTATGCGTTTGTCTTAGGGTCCAGCATATGGTAGTTCCCAGCCAAGCCTGGACTACCTGCACAGACGTCGGCAGGAGCTGCTGTCCCAGCTGGAGGAGAGGAAGGTCATCTCCCCTCCACCCTTCGCTGCATCGCCCACTCTTTCGCATAACTTCAGCAGCAGCGACTACCCTCCCGAGGTCAGAACTAAGTGAATTTCATATGACACATTCCGCACGCACATTAAATGAACATTTAACACAAATCATTTCAGTATTCAAAGCTTGTTGTGTTGGTGCAGAAGGAAAAATGTGTTGATTGAAGGCATGTGCAGTGCTGCTTCTAAGTGTTCATGACTGCATGTTCTGTGTCTCCAGTACGGTGAGGAGAGCTCCAAGATGCAGAAATGCAGAGAGCCTGACTATACAGGGCAATACTCTCCCTGGTCCTGTGATACTATTGGCTCATACATTGGCACAAAGGACGCCAAACCCAAAGACGTTATGGTTCCTGGTGCAATGGAGATGATGGTAAGAAATGTGTTTGGTATTTCCTGTGTTAACACTAGGGGTGGGAAAACCGATAAGTTATTGGATGAATGATTCACTGTTGATGTGTAAACTAGATGGGGTGTAACAGCGTACAGTAATGGACTGAGTAATTCATGTAATCATATTCAAGACAATCTATCATGCTATTTTGCCATGTCATGTTTTACAATGTTGAATCAACCAGCACTGTGAAGTGTCCTTTTTGTTCATACTTGCATTGTTGTATTTGCAAATAAAGTTTGTTAAAAGTGTGAAAAAATATTTGCTCGATGACTCTTTGTTAGATGCTTTCATATAATTAACTCTTGCCTGTTGGTTATTTCCAATCCTTTTGTCAGAATGTGGAGGCTAAAGGTCTGAGGGAACCATCATTGGAGGCTCCTCGTAGAGGTGCAGAAGTAAAGGATGACGACCCTATAATACCGTTTGGTCCCCAGCCCACTGTATCTCGCTTTGGTGCCATCTCCCGCACCTCAAAGACGGGCTACCAGACCACTGGCCCTGTGCAGGCTATGGCCGCCACACCCCAGAACGCAAGTTCTAAACACATGGCCTTGCCAGGTATTAAAAAAAAAAAATAAGTGCACAGCAACTTATTGATAATTCCTTAATGTTTCAGTTAATTGGTACTTGAAATACTTTTCCCTCTTTTTTGAAGTGATTTTCAATTTACGTAATTGTGTTGTTTAAATATAACACTTAGTCATGATCGTATTTCTATTTTCCACCTTGCTCACATCAGAATACACATATGGAAACCATGGAGGATGGGGTGGAGCTTCATATCCCTCCCACCAGACTGCCGCCTCCTCTCAGGGACACTTCAGTGAGCGGTAAGACCTGTGTTTGTTTGTCTTTGCCATGTTTTTTAATACTCATACAGTGCTAATGCTAAGCATGCTTTTAGGAAAGGTTAGATTTGTGACCTGGAAATGTGTGAAAGCAGCTCTAAATGTGTTCTCTCCTCACAGTCTACCTATGGCAGCTCCAGACAGAGAGCAGTTAAAGATTGAGCTGCAGCAGGTCAACCAGCAGATCACTCAACAGACTCAGATGCATACCATGGAGGTGTGTATCTTAATTTAAAAAACCTAAACCTACTTATCTACACCTGGTCTCAAAAGTACAGCAATTGATTTTAGTCTTTGTCACATTTCCCTGAATATCCACAAAAAAAAAAAAATATATATATATAGTAATCTTAAAGAATACTACCAATATGAATCTAATCTCAAAAACATACTTCCCATATTATGTGTAGCTGTTTTGATTTACTGGTGACTCATCTCTTGACTTCCTGTCCCAACATTACAGGCTGCCAGTAACCCTTTACTCCTGCAGAGGGAAGCCAGTACGATGGCTGGTCAGTCCGTGCAGTCCAGCCAGGGCCAGGCGGCCGTGAACCCGCAACAGCCAAAATGGCCAGCAGGGGGAGGAGGTGCAACAGCTGTCTCCAGTGAGCAGCTAACTCTAGAGCTCGACCAAGTGGAGAGAGAGATTGGCAAGAGGACCCGAGAGATGGCTTTGGTACATGTTGAGCATCAATTCCTCAGTCTAATAAGAGCTGCAGTAGTTTAACCATGTGTGTTTAAAAAAAAACCTTAGGATGAATAGGTCCAACAACTAAACATGTTTTGTCAATTTTCCAACCAGGAAAACCAAGTAGCCCATGATGTTCAGCAGTACAAGATGAAACCTGCAGAGAATGGACAGCCGGAGCACAAGGCTCAGCTGGAAGAGATCTCTCTGGCTCTTGGGTGATTATGTACTGCCTACTTTCTGCTTTATTAGCCTCACCTTTTCCCGTGATTTCTTCTTCTCATTTGGTCTTTTTTTTTTTTTTTTTCTGTGTCCAATTCAGCGAGGTGTCAAACGGCTCCAGCAGTCTGCAAGAAAGTGCAGTGGGCGGGTCCATGCTGTCACTGACGAATAAGACGTCTGCATTGAGCCTGTGTTCTGATCCAGGTGCCGCCGGTTCAGAGATGCAGAAGAATGGCGTTGTCCATTCCTGCTCTTAGAAAGTACACACATGTGCGCACACACACACACACAAACACACACGCACACACACAAACAAACACACATAAGATGCTCAGTTGAAAAGCATGCACAGGCACACATACACCCATTCTATTTAGAAGATGAGCAGTATCTGCCGTGATGAATTTTCTTTCTTTTTGTTCTGTGAATGAGCTTTTTTAATGACTTTCCTTGCCTGGAAACCAGGGAATATGATAACATTTCTTGTGTGTGTTGTTATTTTTATTTTGTACTGGGATTAGATTAACAAGGCTCACAATAGATATATCAGGAAGAGAAAATGGTGGTGATGTTGACAATGTTAGAACTTTATTTACAAAAGGATATACTTACTCCGTTCTCAACGAACACAAAAGGATAGGCAAGTATTCGATCCTCCACGTGTAAGATTCTGGGTTTCATTTTCTAAGCATACATGTCTATTAACGGTTAGACACAGAGGAGCAGGTTAACCAGCACTAGCACACACACCCTGAAGAACTTCTTGCAGTCCTGTAGATGATTGTAGGACACGGCGAGACGCATGTCGCTTGGTTCTCACCCCCAAAATCGTAAAAAGAGGTTGCCCAGATCTAGATGTCTGAGGAGGGAAAAGCTGTACAACAATCCACATGTGTTCAACCAAAATGGACACACGAGGTGTTCTAGAAATGAAGTGTTGCACCCGCGTGCACATCCTCGCCTGCCACGAGAAGTATAAGTTTATTATTACATTTTCTGAACACATCATATGTCTGTTTCATACTTGAAAGCAGTATATTATATATTTAATTGGAGCATTCTGTTTTAAAGATTGCAACAAGTCTTTTTGATAACAAGCTTTCCATGTTTTCTATAAGGGAATCTACTGCGTGCTTCTCTTGGTTGTGGTGTGACCCTGTGTGGTTCGGTTGCGATGCCTTTTCGCCTGTGCTACATCCTTCTGCTTCAGGAGTCAGGTGACTTGAGCACGAGCTAAGTTCGTAAACACGAGGTCAAAGAAGGATTTCCCTCCTCAGAGCTTCTCATCTGGCCACACAAAAGGCCTCCCCATTGGGATTATCTTGTCATTTGTTCTCCTAACTTCTATGAAGTTGCCTTCCCTTGTGTCTTTTTTTGTTTAATTTGTTTTAATTTCTTTCATGCTTTACATTGTTACGATTTTGGGCGGTGAGGTTTGCCTTGTGGAGGCTCCGCGGAGCTTGGTGGAAGACGTGCCCTCCTCTCTGTCACGAAATGCTTTGAAAACCAGACTTGACGTTTGTAGTAGAAAGGTTGCTGGGGTAGCGTTTTTGGCTGCACAGTACACTTGTTTACAGCTGAAAGCAGCAGTGTTAGTTACTGAGGAATAAAACAAAAAACTTTCAGAAACGGCTGTCCTTAAATTATTTTTGAGTTAATTTTACGATGCGGATTGTATTTAAGGCTTCGTCGACAAAACGCCATTACGCTCAGTTTGCGTTCTTTTGTTCATAACTCGCTGTCATCATCACCATCATTAATACTGTTATTGCTCTTTCTCCATCATATAAATTGTTTACTGCTGATGCTCGACTTGGAGCTTTTTGCCTTCTGTAAACAGTTAGCATGATTGGCTACAGGTTTACAGCTCTGCTGAGAGCAAGTGAGTCCTTGTGTTTGAACGGTTGAAGGATGGAGGAGCTCTGGGTCAAGTTGCTTAACGATGAGCCTTCATTACGGTCCGACGAGGGAAACCGAGAAACTGACAGTTTAACAGATCTGTAACAACTGATAGGTTAAGGCACAAATGTTTTCTTTTTGTGTCTCGCATCCTCATTTGGATTGTTTGATGGACATCTTCCAATTTGTCCGCGCCATGATAAGTGAATGTTTTGGGTTTTCCTTTTTCTTTCTTTCTTTTTTTTTTTTTTTCCTTTCTCCATACCACACTTAAAGCCTCTGGCTGCTCCTTGCTACATTTATTGTTTAGGTACACCGCTCACTTATACATATGAGTATGTATACATACATTAATATACTAAAGCACTATTAACGTGCCACCTCTTATTCTACTCGCTCAGCATTTATATTAAATGATCTCTACTTAGAATCAGCAAAATGTTTTTTTTTGTTTTTTTTTTATTGTTTTCTGTCCACTGGTTGCCAACACAGACTTTATCCTTTCCCAGACGAAGGACTTCTGTGTGCATTGATGTGTGTTCACTTAATCTTTTGTGTTCAAACAAAGATGTTCTTTATAGACTATGCTTCCGAAGAAGACAAAATCTGTATCTTTGGAAAATTTATGGAGATGTTTTGTGTGTGCTAGATTGTATTGTAGAAAATGTACCCTGAGGTTTTTTTTTTCATCTTGTTTTTTTTTTTTTTTTTTTACACCCTCCCCTTGAAGTGTGCCGTACCGGGTGATAGTGTTGAGGTTATTAGAAACATGTTGGGGGCTCTTGCCCAGTGTCTCCCCCGTGAGAATTAGCAGAAGTCTCTGATGAAAGAGTTGGCCTTAAATCCTCTTAAGAAGCTCCTTAACATTTTCCGTTCTAGGAGCATGAGGTGATCTCACAAATTGTAAGTAACTCTGAAGTGATCTAATGTGGAGGACCCTAGCAGACCCCCCCCCCCCCCCCCCCCCCGCCGCCATTATAAAAAAAAACAAAAAAAAAATCAGATGAAACAGCAACAACAAAATAAGCAACTTAAACCAGATTTGAAGTAAGATTTATATTTGTATTGTTGCTAATGGGGATGTTTTTGATCTCTCTGGGTTTGAAGTTTTCCTTTCCCCCCTTTCTTTCCATTATTGGTGAATTTACCGACTCGCAAATCTTTAACACATCGCTTGACCTGTTGCAGTCAGCAGCTTTATTCAAGTAAAATGCCCACATTTGTTGCTTTGCAAGAAGCTGGCGTACTCGCTGAGAAACTCGTTAAAAAGAAGGAATGGGGTTTAGCCATGAACTGGTAACGTCCTGTTTTATAGAGTTTGTCGTTTCTCACATTTCTAAATGCAAGTTAACCAAAACTACCACGGAGCTGATTTCTTCCTAATAGGTCACTGCTGGTCTGAATGAGCCTAAAACACCTTTAGCTTAGCAGAACTGACATACAACAATGTATGGAGTGGTTTATGATAATAGTAAATAGCAAAGATTTTCATTTCAATTTCCTGTGTGTTTTGTTTGAGTGGAACTGCTACCTACGCCCCTGATTTAAGTAACCAGTTAACCCCTCTACTCCCGCCCTTGACCACTGAACTCTGTTACTGCTGTTTGAGGCTCACATTTTATTCCTGGACTTTCTGGGGAAATTCGCAAATGGCTTTTTTATATGATTACTCCCTTGTAAAATATCTCTTAAATTAAGGTACAGGTTTGATTTCAGCAAGAAAAAAAGTTTTATATGTATATTATACTCCATTAAGGAATGTCTAGAATTATCTTCCTCCAATGTGGATGTAGCCATTATTACGCCATTTTATGACTTTGTAAGAGAATTCACTGTGTGAAAATTGGTTCGCATTTTTGTATAATACAATCTGCTTTTTTTTTTTTGTTTGATACAAGAGGGAGGTCAAACTGGAAGTTTGAAGAGAGGAAAAAAAAAGAACCTGTGAAATTGAGAAAACAAAATGTAACTTATGTACAACAGTGATTCTAAGCTGAGGGGGGAAGATTAAATGATATTGCTAACTCTGAATGTCTTTGTCATTTTTTATTTATTTTTTAACAGGGTTCAAGAGCAACTTTGTTGAGCATTTATTTCCAGACGTCCAACAATGAAGTTCTCGTGTGGGTTTGATTACAGGCTTTATTTAAACTGTACATTTTTACCACATGAACATTTCGGTACTGTGCAAAAACCATTGACCACCTCTTTATTTCTTAATTTTTTTTTTTCTGCATAATTTAAAAAACATGAAACAAAACAAAAATACAAGTTTTAAATGACTGTGACATCACTATGGTGGGACTGACTCGCTCCTCTTTCCAGAACTGCTTTAGTTTTACAGATACATGAATTGAGGTGGGAGGCACCTGAAATGTCTCTGATGTTTTCTGTCTTGTTTCCATCCTCTTTGGGGAAGTTTTGAGGGTTTGCTACTGTTACATACCTTCCCCCATAGATAAAACTCACTTTGCATCTGTGGAGTTGCAAATCTTCAGAAAGCACTTTATCATTCTTCCCATGTAAGCTTCATCCTTGTGCCTTATTATTTTGGTGGGATGTGTAACTGCAGGGACTAGTTGGCCAAAACCCTTTGGTTGATCTAATTAAGCCAACAATTGAGTAAAGATGACAGATGGTATCAGTGTTGTCCAGCTGCACCCAGTTATCAGTTCTTTGTATTAAGTTTTTATTGGCACCCATTCCCACAGAGATCAGATCAGATTTTTGCTTCAGGTCAACAGTTGTTCTTTAAAACTTGAGAAACACAAGTTAATTCAGTTAAATTAAGAATTGCATGAGCATTTCTGTAAATGACTAGAAATACAGGTTGACTTTTTAAGGAAGAAATCTAGAAAGATGAATTAAACTGCAGAGAGCATTTCCAAAGAGTAGCCCTTTCAACGAACTGAACCTGATAGATTGGACCTGACAAACCTCTTCCATATTAGCATGATAGGGAAAAGACTGAGGGTCAGTTTGTAACAAGATGACCCTGCTGCCCAGTTATCTTTCTGCTGGTTGGAGTTTGTTTGCAACTGGTGTGCGCAGAAGAAGAAACACCAAAGGAAGCCAAATGATGAAAGGCTGCCAGCAAAACACAACCAAGACTGAACAAGACAAATCCTCTTGAACTGACTTAGTTAACTTGGCGCCAGTTGCGCCTTGAGTTGTTGTTCGAGCCCTGTCTTACCTCGAGGGTGAGACCTGTGTACCATGGCCTGTTTTTCATTTGTGTGAATCCACAGGAAGCACTCGAGCACCAGACTCTTCCCACTGTGGTGCTTTAAAGTCTTCAGCCCTGGCTCGGAGATGTGATAACAAGAGTAAGTACACTAACCAACTTACTGCATACTCTCATACTCCCCATATCGTAGTGTTTTCACATGATGGTCTTACTGTTCTTAGATGATGAGGCTGACCCTTGCAGACGTGTAGAGGTTGGGGGGCAGCTGCAGGTAAGTGTTGAAATGGCAAATGTGTCTCTCTCCAGAGGAAGAAAGTGAATTAACCAGTACCTATAAAGCTCAAATGGCGATTTTTATTTCTGCAAACGCCTTGTGTTACTCCACGTTTGTTGGATCCCAAGACACGTGTCTCCCATCGTGCAGCTTCTTTATACTGTCTATGTCTTCCTTGTCCAGCTCGAACTCAAACACCTAACGAGGTGAAGAGGAGTTTTGTTGTAATGGCTACAAGTTATAAATGATCATTCCTCAAAGCAGCTTTAAGTCACTTCACAACTCACCCGGCAGTTTTCCAAGACGCGCTCCTTTTTGGTGGACTTTGGAATTGTAACGACTCCGTTCTAAGTAGAGAACGTAAGAATTAATAACACCGTAAAAGTGTCTAAAAACTGACCTGTGTATTTTCATTTACTGTACGTCACCTGAACACTCCAGCGGATGCAGATCTGAGCTGGTGTGCGTTTGTGCTTTTCTGCTATCCGGCAAACCGTGGGATTGCTGAGGACTTGACCCTTGGCCAACGGACTGTAGCCTTCAAACACAATCCCCTCCTGGCGACAGTATTCTATGAGGTGATAGGGTTGCTGGAAAGGATGGTACTCCACCTGACGGGTCGAATCAGCGAAGGCATCTGAATGACTGGTTTGATTTATATATATATTTATATACATATATGCGACAAATATGGCCCAAAATATTTGGAGTCGGCATTTTTTTTATTCAGCTGCTGTTTCTGCATGTGTAAATAATGTGATCAATAACAGAGGAACGTTTGCATGACGTGGGTGCTACTGTGGAGCAGTAGGCTAATCAATTAGCCTGTTGTCTGCTAACTGGTACAGCGTTACGACGTCTATGCGTCAGAATCTCATAGAATAACCTAAAGCAGTGTTTAGTGCTCCTGGTTGGAGCTTTTATCAGGTCACGTATGGACTGACGGAGCAGAAGATGCTCTACTCCACCGATACAATGAGCGGTTGCAAAGGCAACCATGACACTGATGAGTTGATTTACATACCTACCTGATGACAGTTCAACTACTGTGCAGTGGGGTGGGTCCAATTTAATGTGTACGTGTATAAATCACATCTGAATGACATGAACTTGGTGTTAAGGAGGTTTCAAAAGTACAGCAACCACATATGAAAAAAGTGAAATTTTTAATTTTACATGATATCCTTATTACTGGACGTTGTACCTGATCAGACTTATCAAATGCATCACAACAGCACTGTAGTGTTTTGTACAAGTAAAGCCATTTACACTCAAGTGCATCACTCCTGAGATCTATAATTTATCTGTTTTATGATTAAAGATATAGTTTAACCATTTAAGACTTAAACATCTGCCACAGGGGAAAAAACGCTTGCTGTATTTGAATGCTGCTGAATTGGCCTTGAGTTTTACATGTGTGCCATAGGATGACAGGGTTCCAACCAACTTTGCTGAAAGAGAGGAAGTATTTCTTGTGGCTGAACACAACTGATATTGGTAAGTACGTACAAAAAATAAATAAGGAAACAAATAAAATAGATAGCCTTTGCTGCCACATGCATAATGAATAATCTCTTTTGGTTAGTTAACGAGTTAACATTTTGGCCCACAATTTGGTTTCGAGCTTAATCAACAATCGAAACCGAGGGCTTTCTGAAAATAAATAAACCCACCTGGTTAACATGTGGCACCACACTACAGTCTTCCTTCAGCTGGTCCAGGTGGTGGACCAGAAAGTTGCTCACCCCAATAGCACGGCAAACCCCTATAGTTACAAACAGAGACATCTTTGCTCTAAATACCCCAGTCTTTTATTATCTGATATTTACTGTAGGCACTCATGTAAGTCCATCATTTTTAGCCGAGAGAGGGAGTAAAAAATAATTAGTAAAGGATCCATTCAATGTTTTATCATCAAAAGATGATCTGTCAACCTGTTGACATGCTAGGGGCTACTTTCTTGTCTCTAACTAAATCCTATACCACGTTTTGTTTTACAACAACAATTACCTTCGTTATAAAGTTCCTCCAAAGCTCTCCAGGTCTCGGCTCTCATCTCCCTGTTGGAACGACCAGGTCTTAAAGACTCTGGCCAGTGCATCAGGTACAGATCTGAAACAAGGGAGCAGGAGATGATTTACCAAAAGAAAGGAAGGCAACAACAAAAAAAAAGGTAGATTTGTTCCACTGCAAAATTCTATGATGGTTTTTATCAATCGCATGTCATACCGAAATATTCCAGCCCCATCTCTGCGCAGGAGTCGAGGCAGGCCTTTTTTGCAGCTCTGTATCCGTAGTCCCCGGGCCACAGCTTATTGGTGATCCACAGATCACTTCGGGGTAGCCCACTTTCTTTGATGGCTTTACCCAGCATCTCCTCACAGCCGTAACGCTTTGCTGTGTCAATGTGGCGTATTCCGCATTCAGTGAGGGCGTACACAACGCCATCATGGGAGTATCCGCCATGATACGATGTGCCTGACGTAGACAGGAAACAGAAATTGGGGGTTTTTCACACAGCAGCAGGTTGAGGTTTTTACCCACAAGCCATCAGGCTGCTGAACTGCCACACACGCGTTTACAATTTCACTTTATTCTCTCTTTATTTCAACCTATCTATACATATATTTATCTCATTTTGCCATGTGTCTCTTTTATCTTTTCATCCTTTTTTATTCTATTTTATTTTATTTATAGTATTTTGCTTTCTGTGAGGTCAAGTGGGCCCCTGTGCCAAGAGCTTCAGTACTGGTAATGATGCTACATGGTCAGTATTTGACAATAAACAATCTTGGATCTCTAAATTAAGTAATGGTAAAAGAAAATGCAGTTGAAATGACTGTTAACTGAGTGAAAACTTTTTTCCCCTCTTCTTGGGACTGTATTGTGATAATACAACAATAGATATCAGAACATTGTTAGGAAAAGAGGAAGAAAGAAATACAAAGTAACATTCAATGATTCACACAAGGAAAAGTTATCACAGCACTTCTAATAAATACATTTTAAAAGCAATTGACATTTTACAATATAAAATTTTATACCGTGTGTGTTTCTTTGAACAAGCAGCTACTGTATTTTACGGTTACCAAAAGGTTTACCTAATCCAAGTATTGGAATCTGCAGACCATTGGAAAGTGGAACAGCAGGACAGCTCAACACTTGAGGAAAAGCCATGTTTCCCTTTAATTTGTCAATGTTGAGCAACCTGAATTACAAAAGGAGTTTGTCTCAATTAAACAATTCAAATGTGTCCTAGGCCATTATTACAAACATTATACACCGCCCACAAACTTCTAGAGTTCCAGCACAATGGCATACTTCTGAGGAAAACATAGCTTACCCGAGCTTTTCTGCAAGCAGCTCACTTTGGGTTTTGGCTCCCGTTGGTTATGGAAGAGAGTTTCTGTTTCTATCACGTTCAAAGTAATAATGGGAAGTCCACTCTTTTCAAAGAGTCGTCCCTTTTGGCTCGGCTCCCTCAGAAGAGCTCTTAAGACTCTCAAATTGCTCCTCAGAGCTTCCTATTTTAGCCTAATTTTGCAATTTTGTAACTCACTGTTACAGGAAAAGTTTTATTTAATCAAATTTTAAATGAACAACTCAACATAGACACAGCAACTCCAGCAAACAAATCAAATAAATAAAGGCCAAAGTCTTAAAATTATGACCCTCGGCATAAAGGCATTGGTTGGCATTTGGAAATACCAGATGCTACCGCTGAAAGGAAATATTAACTACCTAAAATGACAATCCATCCTTGAAAAAAAAAAAAAAAAAAAAAAAAATTGACGTGCGTTTTAGTGTTTTAGTTTGGTCCTAGACACATCCACTAATATGGAAGGGGTGGAGATTGTGACCTATACTGCAGCCAGACACCAGGGGGAGCTCTACTTGCTTTGGCCTCACAGTTGAATAAGTGCTCCGTTGTCCATCTTTATACTGTCTGTGGTGTGTCCCTGGTCTGTACAGCTGCACCCGCAGACTCAGGGCGTCTGCACTCTTCCTAGTCTGTCCTGCATGTGAATGGCCTCATAGCGTGTCCATCAAAATAAAGTCTGGACTCTGTACAGCGGAGCAGCCTGAGCGGCTAAAAAGTCAGCTCATCCTGAGTAGAGTCGGTTCTTCTCCCCGAGGGGAATCGGCTCTTCCCGTCTCCTGATTCCCGAACGACACATCCCTCAAAAACTGGTAACATCTCTGATGAGGTGAAGATAAACCTCCGCAAGGAAATCTAATCATCCCGTTAGCCTAACAAACATGGCGTCTGTTCATCACGGATTTATTATATGTTTAAGGATAAACATATACAACACTACAACGTAGAAAATGGACACGCACAGACTCAGATAGATGGTATTTTAAAGTAAAAGTAACTCGCTGTTTGTCTGAGACCGCGGCGGTTTAATCCTCCGCTCACTATGCGTTACAGCGAAGGTTAGCTTTTAAACGCTCTTTGCTTTTAGGCTCTTTGGTCGGCTGAACAACATGGCGACCATGTAAACGTGAACTGTTTGTGGTCAGTGGCGACAACATGAGGTGGGTTCAGATTTATGGAAAGAAATTTACAACAACTTAGCCTCTAATGTAAAATGTGAATATATATATATTATTTCGATCAAGTCAATGGATGTTGTGTTCCTTAATGAATCACTGAGCGACTACCAAGTTAAAGTCAGCACAATAGGCAGTTTGAGAAATATGTAACTATCTTGAATAACCATATAAAAAGAACAGTAAGTTAAGTTTGTGGGCAGCAAGAAAGAAACCGTGGAACTCTTTTGATTAATTGATTTTTATTAATCGTTGGCCATGTCTAGCTGTCAGCAGTATGGTTTATGTGCACTAGATTATTGTCATCTTAATAATTCAGTGCATTCAGAAAACCTCATAGAGAGTCATGGAAATAATGTTTTCACTTAAAGAAGCTGAGGCTGCATTTGCCTAAAACGTATAGCATGCGTTTAGCATAATCTATTTAAATGCTGCTGTTCGGATACAAACACTGCAAATCTGTGCACCTCCTCTGATGCAGGGTGCCCCGCTGCTGCAGCTGCTTTGGGGTCCGGCGGACCTATTTGTTTCTGCCCATCCTGCTCATCCTCCTGGTTGGTGCAGCCCTGACGTCTCTGCTGCCACCTGCTGAGGACCACAGAGGCGTTGATGTCCTGGGAGTGCTACGCAGGGGACAAAAGCAGACTCTCGCACAGGGCCACGATGCTGACAGCCCACAGGAGGAGAAGTTCAGCATCGTCATCCAGACTTACAACCGCACAGATGTTTTGCTCAAACTCTTGAACCATTACCAGGCGGTGCCTCATCTCCAGCGGATTATCATAGTCTGGAACAACATCGGGGAGCAGACACCCATGAAGCTGTGGAACTCCTTGGGGCCTCATCCAGTCCAGGTGGTCTTCAAGGAGCAGACCAGCAATCGAATGCGTAACAGACTACAGTTGTTCCCTGACATTGATACTGAAGGTTAGTATGTCTGTCAGCTCGCACATTGTACTTTATTTGTGTAATGTGTTCCTCAAATATTTTTAATATTTTGTTCTGATTTTTTTCAGCCGTGCTGATGCTGGATGACGACACCCTCGTCAGTGTTCCTGACATCAGTTTCGCTTTCTCTGTCTGGAAGGTGAAATCAAATACCCAAATTACATTTTTGTAATTCATATGTGAATATTATCTGAATTTGACTGCACCGCACACAGTGTTGTTTCCATAAGTGTGAGCTGTTACATCTCTGGTTCCACAGCAATTTACAGACCAGATTGTTGGGTTTGTCCCACGGAAACACGTTTCAACACCAGGGGGAGTTTACAGTTATGGCAGCTTTGAGTTGCAGGATCCAGAAGCAGGTGGCGGTGACAAGTAGGTCATCTTTATTTCATCCTGTGGTTTCATCTCATGTTGGTTATGTAAGCCATTTTTAATCATGTTGTCTGGATTCACGTACCGCAGATACTCCATGGTGTTAATTGGTGCGGCCTTCTTCCACCGACGCTACCTACAGCTCTTCCAGGACCAACCTCCAGCAGTGCATGCCTTAGTGGACGAAACACAGAATTGTGATGATATTGCCATGAACTTCGCTGTGGCGCTCTATTTAAGAAAACATTCTAGCGTGGGTAGAGTCAACAGACCATCTGGGGTCTTTGTTAAACCCGTGGACCTCCGTAACCTGGAAAAAGATGCCAGCAGTGGATACCAGGGTATGTGGCATCGGCCTGAACACCTTCTCCAGAGGTCCTACTGTCTGAACAGGCTGACACAGATCTATGGCTTCATGCCACTATGCTTCTCCAACCTCATGGTTTCCCAGTTTGGCTTCCCCAGCTACGCCAACCACAAGAGTAGGGGCTGAGGGTGTTACCGACTGTTATGGAGTGTAAGCGGATGGGCTCAACTAGCAGTCTGGTAAGTCAGTGTTGGGTTAATAACACATCACATGTCTGTGCTAAGGAGTGGGTTGAATTAGCTGATACTTTTATACTTGTGTGATACATAGATGGTACCCAGTCAGTATCTACTGCATGTCTTTAGGAAACAAAACGCTTGTTATATTGTGTTTAATAATTCTTGGTTTCATATTGACATTTGCAGGACAGTGATGGATTTTTCTCAACTGGAACACATCAAGGCTTGTAAAAGAATTGTATGTTCATGGCCCAGTCTGATGAAAATGGCCGTATTTGATAAGGTAATTTGTATTATTGCCAAACTTTGCCTTTCCTTAAATATTTACTGCTCTGTGGACTGGTGGTGTTGAAATTTAGAAGCCACCAGATGTTAGACCTGCCTTGATTTTGTGTAATGTTTGGCCAAAGTGTGGACCTGTAAATACAGCCAAATTACTTAAAGTATTATATATTTAAAAACACATTTTAAGTCCACTTCTACCCATGCATAGACAATCGATTCTTAAACGTATGCCTGTATCATGTAACTCAATTAAATAAAGATTTATTTAAATGAATTTGTGGATGAATATGGTTAAATGTGGA
The DNA here is from genome assembly GCF_022458985.1 of Mugil cephalus. NCBI lineage: Eukaryota > Metazoa > Chordata > Actinopteri > Mugiliformes > Mugilidae > Mugil > Mugil cephalus. The sequence goes on from NC_061776.1 coordinate 16,779,034, forward strand.
AATAGGTGAGGACATATCAACACATTTTAATTCTGACATACAAGTCTATTTCAGAGTCCATGTCCAGGTTGTCCTTGTGGAAAAGAAGATCATAACCAAAAGCACAACTCAAGACTGAATTTTGTTGAATTGGTTGATACTGAAACACCAACTGAAACACTGAGGAAGGAGTACTATTGTGTCAAAAACTAATTAGGTATAAAAGTACTGTATACATGCAAACCTATAATTGTTGAAACTTAAAGTGGCTACTTGTATTCCAACAGAGATGTTTCCACACAGTAAACATCCAGACTGTAGACAATTTTGGGTGAAAACCTATATTTATTCATGAATAATAACCGCCCACATCCATCTTAACGGGTAAAAATGTCCTTGCATATTCAGATATTCAGAGGTATCTGGATTCCAGTTCTTTCAGAAAGTCTTATTGAGGTCCAGGTCCTGCTCCACTACCACCACCGACTCCAGGTCCACCTCCAGGCCTGGAGCCCCTGGAACCTGGAGAACGTATGCCATGCCACAGCTTCACAAGGGGCTCCCTCTTCCTCCAAATGAGTTTGTGACCGTATGCCACATACCATCTGCATCACAAAGTATACGGAGATGGTAAAAATGACCGCAGAAACAAAATACCCTATGACACAACATTTACAGTCCAATAACAGTCACATACGACCAATTGCAAGGATTTATATTGAGTGTAAAAACATCCCTCTAATGTAATTTAACCTGAACATATTTTGTCTAAAAATAAGAGGACTCACACTCCAAAGAGGGCTCCACCCAGGTGAGCTGCATGGTCAAACAGCCGCCATCCCAGTAAAAGTCCTGTGGCATCTATGGCCACTAGCACTTTCAGAGCCTAAACACAAACCAATAGCAGGAACCTAGAGTTAAATACAATGGACTCAGGAGCATCAGTAATCACATCTCTCTAGTGACATGCATACTTACACATTCACTCATTCATACACCTGCTTTATTTATGTACAGACTTTCATCTCTTGCCTGCAGCAAAAGCACAACATGGGAATGTCAATGTGCTACCCAACGTATGAATTAACAAATGATGTTTTCAGGTTACACTAAATATTAAGGGATCTCTACCTTTGCATACCCAAGGCAAAACTGTGCATCGCTTACGTTTCCAGCTGTGAAAGTGATCATGGGAAGGAAGAGTATGCCTAGTTTGGCCTCTGGCACCTTAGCACAGACTGCAGCGAGTACTGTCATGACCGCACCTGACTGCAGACCAAACGAAGGTACGGATCAAAATTAGAACTTGCATTTGTGTTACGTTGTATAAAGATTGTAACAAATATCTTACCGCCCCTAATGATGGATAGAGACGCCCGCTGGCTGTTTTACACATGTAACTGAACATTGTGGAAATCACGCCTGAAAATACAATTGAGAGACTATTGTTGTTCGTGTTCTTCCCCCCAGAAGTTTATCTGTGCCACATCTTACTTCCCGTTACCCATGTAACAAGTGTTTACCCAAAAACTGGTAAAATGAAAGCAGTTGAAAGTTGAAGGTGCATAAACTGTATGATATTAATAGTTTTAACTAGAACACATTGGTTTCATCCCACTCCCACAAAAATAGAAAATTTCTATAGAATAGAAAAACTGACTCCCTGTTGCTATGACACTTTTTTAAATGACCCAGTCACACAATCAGTAGTGAAACAGACTCTGTTCTTGTCTTAGCTATTCTTTAATGTGTCAGGTTCTACTTGTACTTTTGTAACGCAAAATTATCAACATTATTGATATTATATACATCATATTATATTCTTTATTCAACTCACCAGCAGACAGGTAGACTGCAAGAAATTGCTCTTTCCCTAAGAGAGAGACAATTCCTGAGGAGAATGTCCATAGGACATACATGTTGGCCATCAAGTGGATAATGGAATAGTGGCTGAAGGAGGACAGAATCATGGGAAGGCAGCGAGTTTCTGGTGGTGGAGAAAAAAGAACATTTACACTCTGAAAACACAAAAAGAACCTGACCATGGCCGCCAGATCAAGATTCAGATGCGTTACTTGTAAGATAATATCCGCTTCCCCGTCTCTGCAATTTTTGAATTGATTGTTTTGGATCAATAAAGATGGAACACTTTGAGGAAAGGCTGACTGAGGACTTTCGGAGACACAAGCATTTGCAGGACTTGTGTTCAGCAAACTTTTTGGCGAAAGTTTCAGTCGCCGTCGTTGAAAGTGAAGCAGGAAGTGGAAAGTGAAAAGATCACAACAGCGCAGGCTGCATGTGTAAGTTATGGTTTCTATGTCCTGTAGTTCCCTAAAAGAGCTTTTAATAGTACTTGTATGACCACATTTTTCCTTTATCTTTACAAAAACAAAACGTTAAGCACAGGCATACTCACTGGAGGCTGGGTTGGATGTGAAGTACTTAATCATAGTTCTCTGCATTGAGGGAACCCGCCAGCAACACAAGACTGCAACATTTACTGCTATAATACCTGGGAAGTGTTAATAGTAAAGAAAAAAAAACAGGACTAAATAAAATAAACACAAATTTGTTGATATCAGTCAAGGACAGATTGAGTCTACAAAATAAGCTACCAGTGACAGTTTTCTGTCCCTCCGTGAGGCTGCTCCAGAAGTCGTCCACTATGGACATGAGGAGGATGAGCTGTCGCTGGAAGCTGGACAGCTGGTTCCACCACTCATGCCAGTGGGCCATGTCCTGGGAGCCCTGTGAGCATATGAACGGTTCACTGAGTCACCGCAAGCATCTCGTTTGATAAACTGCTAAGAAAGGCTGAAGCAAAAGCAGAAGAGAGGCAACAATTTGTGTCCTTGAATCCCCACCCTCATATTTTTTTCCAGCTCCTCTTCATCTCTAGCAGTCTGCACCCTTGACTTCAGCTTCTCGTACTGCAGGATGGCCGCCGCACCAAAGGAGCAGCCTGTAAACTGACATGGCATTAGACAGCAGCCAACCCCATCGTGTCCCCATCCTCATCTACTGTCTCACTTTACTTTAAAAGTCAGAATGGGCGAAAGTAAATTCATCCAGCAGAAAAAATGAGGGACATACCCCTACTGTGAACATCAGCGGTCTGAAAAGTGTCACCCTGGGGACTTTGGGAGGAGGCGTGCCAACCTCAGAGGGTGACACATTCGATTCTTGGATGACATTTTTTCTCTTCGTGTCTGGTCTTTTGGTCTCCTGCCGGAAGCTACGCGCCTGCTGGTTGTGGGGGTTGAGTCTTTCAAAAGATAGAGAAGATAGACTTAAAACACGTGTGGCAACACTAAATATTGTTTGGTGCATGATGTATGTTTTAAATATGTATTTTATTTTTGCAATATTTGATAGGTTCAATGATTATCCAATGAGTCCTGAAAATAGTTGACTATCAGTTTGATTCTATTGGCTAAAATGTCTTAGTTTTAGAGTAGTTACTTAGCCTGCCTATTTTTTGACATTCGACAATTTAAGAACCATCTTAAAGAAGTTATAAAATATACAACAGCAAAGATTTGGTATATTACGGATGGCTGCATTCCACTTAGTGGATGTCTCGCTGTGAGTCCATGCTGGTTCAGTCCCACGGGACACTGGGACACTTAACGGAACTGTGCCAACATTAATTAACGCACCTGCGGTTTCTCTGCAGTTTATGTCGAGATATTTGCCTGTTACAAGCGAGCAAAATGTTTAACATCCCTACTGTTTAGGACCATATATTATTAGCTTCGTATTTCTAAGCTTAGATGTTTAGCATGTTTACTGTTTAAATTGCCTTTAAAAAAAAAAGCAGTGGTAGTGTTAGTACTGCAGATGCTATTCCCTGTAAACTGATAAAAACATAAAGCTGGGCTTAAAGCTCTTCCCAATGACAGTTGGTACGGTTAGATAACCTCGCACCGCTGTGTAAGAAGTAACCCCCTCCCTCTCGCACACACTTCCTGACAGCGTTATTCTCGGCTAGACAGACACTGCGACCTGAACCGCGTGTTATTTTCTCACCTGGAGCTTCGTGAAGTCGTGTTTTGAGGTCTGATAAACTCTGTTTTGACCCATTTCCTGACGCATCCTCTCCACGCCATGATTGTGATGACCTCCTGCTTGAAGCCCCTCCCACCGCCAGACTGGACCTAATGCTGCATTCACGGACTCCTCTACACGCTGAGATTTATCAAGACGCTCTCACAATGTATTTCCATTCTTATTACTAAAGCGTTTGTTTATGCCATATCTAAATATGTAAACATTTAGCTGTGTATAGATATCGATACTCGTATTACGTGTCACAAGTGTGTTATTAAATACACAGAGAACTGCTAGAAAAAGAGTCCAATTTATGCCTCGGTACTTTAAGGTGACTCTGATATAACCACTCACTTCCCCCTAGTGGCCTTTTAAAGTACGGCTTTGTCATATGTGGAAAGTAAAGTCATGAATATACAGAGAAGTTTACAGTAGAAGACAGTACTTTCTCTATACATATTTATATATGTGTGTGTGTGTTACTCTGTACTTTAAAGCACTATTCACTCCACTAAGTATTTGACAGGGAGGAAAATGTGATTAAATACATTGCCTGCCAAAAAAATAAAACAAAAGTCCCCCCAAAAAGTCACATACTCTTTCTCACTCATATTTCGTTGGGAAGCCTTTAACTTTGATTACAGCATTGTTTCGACAAGCTTTTGCAATGGCATAAGATTTATTTCCATCCAGTGTTGCATTAACTTTTCACCTAGGTCTTCAGGTACTGATGATGGGAGTCTGACCACTGCGCAAAGCCTTCTCCGACACATCCCAGAGATTCTCAATGGTGTTCAGGTTTGAAATCTGTGGTGGCCAATCCATGTGTGAAAATGATGTCTCATGCTCTTTTTCACTGTTTGAACCTGATGAATCCTGTCATTGTCATCTTGGAATATGGACGTGGCGTCAGGGAAGAAAAAATCCAATTCATGGAATAACCATGTCATTCAGTATATTCAGGTAGTCAGCTGACCTCATTCTTTGGACATAATGTTGCTGAACCTAGACCTGAGCAACTTCTGCAACCCCAGATCATAGCACTGCCCCCAGAGGCTTGTGCACAGACTCGTATTTGTTTAGTTAATTTGCTTAGTTAAATCCTTTTAACTACTTCTAACGACTTTTTTTTTGGCCAGGCAGTGTATATTATAAGGGCTTTTTGAACAGACTCACATCACAGTAAGATATACACAGTGATGGCTTTATCAGATTTGGCATTTTGGTGTAGTGCATGCAGGCTCACAGAGTCATTGTGATGTGAAAAGGGCCTGTTTTTGTGGATTAAACTCCGAAACATCACAAGAGGCAAGTCAAATATCACTGCATCAGGCGTAGGAACTTAAAATTGTAACATTATATTGTCATATCCTGAAAATGTTGGATATTTTGACAATTTCAGTTGTTTATGTTGTTATTTTTAACAAATGTTAACAATGTAAGCAAAACAATGTGAAACACTGTAAAAAATATATATATATATATGTCTATTTTTTTTTCTTCTTCTGCTCACAGCAACCTTTGGCGTGCGCAAAGATGTTTGTTTTTATGAGGATGACGGCAAAACAAAGGAAAACTTGGACAGTAACTGAGCAGTATTGATGGTCCGTTGCTACCGGTATCTGGACAAGTTCCACAAACTTCCTGTAGGCTTGCCAGTGACTCCAGAAATAGGTAAAGAAGGAAGAATTTACAGAGACAAGGCTGCACTGCAGTGGCTGCAGCGCAGGGCTCTCCTCCCAGTACAATATCAGCACTCGCTGGGATGCTTTTGCTCGAGACAATACAGCACAGGGAGCTGCTGTAATAGAGCCGGGACAGACAAAAGTTTGGGAGCATGTACACAGGCAATTCATCTTCACTGAAGCCAAAAATGGATCCTGTGCGGACATTATAATGCAATCTCGCTTCTGCAAGAAAATTATGTAGCAGAAAAGAAGGGGTGTAGCACAATCAGGGTTAAGATGCGGTGTGCAAAGACAGTAGAGCAATATGTCTTTGCCACTGTATGGACCAAGGACATACCGCCGGGTTAGATGATATCCTGTGGGTACAGGTCTGGGGCAGGGGAGGACACAGAGATGTGGGAGCAGAGTTAGAGGAAGAAGGAGATGGCATACAGGATGCGTCGAGGCCAAATAGAAAGTAAGAAAGAGGGAGGAGACGAAAAGAGGGTGAGAATCATAAATATTTGAGTGGCTACTGAAGTTAACTCGGGGGTAAAACTGTTGGTGATTTGGATTTCGACGAGAGAGACAATACCCAGCTATGAGAAAGCACAATGTTCAACACACACACACGTGCACATAGTCATCTTTGTCTAAATCTGTAGAGGACTTTAGGTTCCATTCTGATCAATGCAGTTCATTTTTCCCAGCAGAGGTGTCCTCTTTCAGGTCCTCTCATCGATTTGCTGTGAACTGACGCCAGCCAGGATTCGCCTGTGTCGGCAACAGGGCGGCAAGGCCTGGGCCACGCGGCAGGAAGCGTGATGTCTGAAATCAGAACAACTCGTCATCCCGCTGCAACTTCACCTGTGCGGAGAAAGAAAAAAAATAAACTAAATGCTGACATTCTCCTTCCATGTTTGTGCTGTCATTTGGATCCACAGGCAGCCGCGTGATGCTGAACGTCATTTGGCCTTGAGGCTTCTATTTCAGCACAAAGGCTAGAAACATCTTATACCAGCAGCACAGTCTTTTTATACCATCAGAGGAAACTCTAGCTGTTGTCATAGCGTCCCATCAGAGTGCTGACTAGGCGCTTCCTAAGACACTGATCAATGGTCCAGTTAGATAACACCATGCTTGTTTTCTGTTATTTTCATGCATAGATTCTGAGACTCAGCAATCAGTGCATGATTAGGCAGCAGTGTGCAGCTGATCTATAGAATCATTCTGTGTGAGCTGTACACTGAGTTGGATTTCAGTCCAAAAGAACCCCAAAAATACCACAGATGACAGCACGTGACAGCACGACCTCTCGCTTCTCAAACTGATTAAGAGCATTACAATAAATGCGTTTTTTTTTCTACGGGTCGAAAAGAAAAAGCCATTATAGAACGAGAGGTGCACTTGAATAACTGTGAGAACAGCACACTCCTGCTCTTGCGCACACTGTGACTTTGTGCATGCACCTGTCCTGCCAGTTCACTCTGACACGATTTGATTACACAACACTAGCAGGTTCCTCCAGAGCTTTTCGCACAAACCCATTACACTGGAACGGTGAGCTTGTTCATTCAAGTGCAAACTAATGTATATATATATATATATATACTGTACACAATATCAGAGTTCTGCTGCAACATAATCAAGCAACAAGCGCAATCAAATGCCCAGGACACGGCCATTGGTGAGATCCATTAATTAAATATTGATGAATCTCAGCAAAATGTAACAGCCTGTGTCACTGCTATCAGTAATGCTACATGGTATGTGGTCAGAAAGTGTGTGAGGAAAGAGCTCTTTGCTGAAGGGTGTAAGGGGTAGAGAATGGTTAAAGAATAATGAAAGGTGGGCAGACTGAATTTGGGATTTTACTGCAGGCCCTGCTTGGTTTATGTGCTAAAGCATTACATTCCCAATTAAATGCTCAACGAAACCTTGAAATTTTCAAGTAATAAAAACTGCAGCGGCCGATCAAAGTGTATAAATTTGCTTCAAACCAAACTAGAACAGAAGGCTGGCTTTCATTTATAGTTGTTCAGATTTTTTCACATTGTAGTGGAAGTTTTTGACACTAAATACGTGTGTGCAAGTTTTGTTTAAAAGACACACTTCCAAAACATAAATTCAGACACAATGGTTCGACGTTTATCTCCACTAAACAGAGCGATTCTGTCCAAAAGGTCTCACTGCCAGTTGTGTTTCTGCATCAGCCCACAGTGCACACCCTGCATTTGCTCACCCCTGCAAAACACAGGGCCCACCCCTCCCACCCCCCTCCCTCCCTCTCTCCCTCTTCACCTGAGTCCCTAGTCCACCTTAGTCAGAAATTCTCAGAAACACCAAGGAGCAGACACGAGCTCTCCAAAGAGCTCTGCATCCTGCGTGGCGCTCCCGTAAAAAAAGAAAAAGAAAAAAAAGCGGGGTCCTTGAAGGATCTTATTTCGCGACACATTCACTCCAAAAGCAACTTGCTTGCCTCCTTCTGCCCCGGCTGCCCCGACTGAAGAAGCGAGCGCGCACCAGGCACCAGGCACCAGGCATTCCTTCAGCCTACGTCGGCAGCCTCCGAGTTCTGCACCTCAGAGGGGACATGGGTGATAAAAACGCCGGTGAGTAACTTCCACGTGTTTGTTTCTGGTTATTTTATTCTGTTTTGGTGTTTCGTTATAGCCCTTTCGTGTAGATCCCTTTTCTATTTCAGCAAAGACTGCGGGACACACGCGAGAGGCAGGCTCATTCATAACTTCATTCATTCATTCAGTTGCGCGAAAGGAAAAAAAAAAAAAAAACACGTCACACGCAAGTGCGCTTTTAAAGCGTGGGCAAGAACTTGAGTTAATGATTTAGTGCATGTGTGCGTAAACCAAACACAGATCACTACATGCTCCTGTGCTGCAGCGCGATGCTGCTACTGCTGCTGTTGTGTTCCTGCTTCTTCCGTCACATCCCCGAGTATAGTTCGCTTCACGTTCAGCTCAGTCTTTTCCAACACCGTAAGCACTATCCGTTAACGACTCCTTTAAAAATCCTCTGCACTGCACACAAGGCACAACTTGGCACAACTGCGTGTCACCGTTTTCACCCGTAAATGGTTTAGTCTCCCTGCTCCCGGCTTTTCCTTCCTACTCCATCAGTGCTGTCAGCTGATTTAGCGAAAAACTGCTGGCTCTCCACTTTTTTTTTTCTCGGTGGGATGAATGTGCTGCTTTCCCCCCGTGTAGCAGCAGCAGCAGCAGCGGTGGCCTCAGCGATCAGCATGCGAGTTGTTGTCAAAGCTCAACAACTCCGCCAGTGATGGGCACAGCAGAGGTTGCAGTTTAGAGCTATAAAATAACGGATCTGCTGCATTAAAAACTAGACAGTCACCACAGTTTCCTAAACCTCTGTGTGTCTTGTTTCGGTTCTGCTGGATTTGTTTTATAGTTCATTGGTTTTAAAATCAATCCAAAGGCTTAAAAGCACACAACAGGCAGATTCCCTGCTTACACACGGTATATATCTGGATAAGGGACACGGTGCCCTTGTTTAAGTAGGGTAACCTTCTCACATGGCCGCCCTGTCCTGTTTTACTCAGTTTGCTGTAAAACAAAGTGTTACAGAGAAGTACTTTAACAAAAGTCAAGGGGAGTACACAGTACATGTCAAGGTAACAGTGCACAGGGTCATATGCACAGTTTATATTTAACACTACATTTACGCTTCCTAAATATAATTCATACATGAAACGCTTAATGCTTCACAATACCTGCATCTTTTTTTATTGTATTTCATAAGAGGTCAAGTGTAAAGTAGTTAAACAAAACTTTTAGTAGTTTTCATGGTGTGTGTGTGTGTGTGTGTGTGTGTACATAAGCTGTGCAAATGGACAATGGTGAAAATACAGTACAGTCACATCAGTTGTCTGTCTTATATCCATTATAAGTTGACTTAAGCTCGATCCAGTGTAAGTCTGACCGCTGATGTATCTTCCTGAAGATGAAGAAATTCTCTGCTGTCACTCATTGTTTGTGTTTCTGACTCTTCGATCCATCTACTTATTTATTTCCATTTTTTTCATCCCATTTATTTGTTACTTATGTTTACCCTCCAAAAAACAGTTTTCTAATCCAAACTGGAATATCAGCCATCTTCGTACACTGTATTATTTAATTAAATACTAGCCATTGGTGGGTCACAATCCCCACCAAGCAGGAATTGTTGCTTTTATGTTCTGTTAGCGCAGGGGTGTTGCACATATGGCCCACGGGCCAAAACCGGCCAACCAGAGAGTCCAGTCAGGCCGGCAGCGTGACATTGCAAAGTGCGGAAATTACATATTCAGTTCAGTTCAGCTCAGTTTTATTTATATAGTGCCAATAACAATACAAATTGTCTCAAGATGCTATACAAAAACTGACCTGAAACCTCCAGAGCAAGCCTGAGGGCAACGGTGGCGAGGAAAAACTCCCTTATATAAGACTTAAACCAAAAATGTCAATTAAAGTAACTGCTATTCCCGTTTCTTTCTCTTGGGGTCACACAGCTTTAGTAAGAGTTGCAGACAACAACACAACACTGAGAACCAGCACTACACTGTAGATGGCAGAAATGCACTGAAGTTGCACTTATTTTTCTAAAGAAATTTCAGGTTGTTCTTAAAATGTTCTGTAAAAAATACTTCATCAAATAAGCTTAAAGCTTTTAACGGGCAACTACAAGGACGCATTTAGTGGTGTTGATTTAATTATTATGTCTTATATTCTCTGCTGTCTTTCTCTTTCGCCTCATTTTTAAACTCATTTCCCACATCTTGCAGCCTTTCCTGTGCTTACATACGAACATTTTTTTTGTCAGTTGTTGTCATTCGACATGCGATGTGTTTATCAGTGAGAAGTATCTTGTTGCCGTAGTGTGTACACAACTTGAGTTTCCTAACCTCAAGTTTGCACACTTGTCATTTTGCAGAAGATTTTTGGCAGCGTTGCTCGACGCCACCATTTACACTTTGGAAGTGTTGCTGATTTTAGCAGCATGCCCTGCTTTAGCTTTGCAGAATATGAGAATGCTTTGTGACAACAGCAGTGCTGTTGTTTGTTTCCCCGGTCTACTGATTCACATCTTGTCTTCCTCTGTGCCCTGCATAGGCTGTTGGAGGTGGATACTGATCAGTTGTTGTATAATATAGCGCTACAGACGCCAGCTAATTTTCTTTCACGTGTGCAACGGTTGTGTCAACTCTGTTTGAAGTTACAGAATGGCTGGTCTATGTTTTACACACATGAATACTGGTTTACAGTAGTCTTAATATAGATGAATAGTGTTTTTACAGAATTTGTTGGTGCATGGTAGTTGTACACAGCACCGCACCACCACACACGAATGATGGTGCATTGTCATAAATTATAAACAAAGATAATGCTTGCAGAATATTTCAAGTCTTTTTTATTGTGTAAAGAAATTAATCAAGCAATCAGGCACATCCAACGTGTTGTGTTTATGAATATGCTGGAAGTGTATTTGAATTTCACTCAGACGGGTCAAAACAAAAGCAAGATCACACTCAAAATAGAGCAATGTAATACATTTTTTAAGAAGCAGATATTCGCCATCACTGATAATCAGCATTGCAGCGAGAACCTCCTACACGACTTGAACACGTGTCTTTTTCATATGTTTTATAATGATTTGATTCCCTCGTCCAGCACGCTCCGCTGTGGGCAGCTCTGCTGTAAACACTTGTGAACACCTGAGTCATCCTCACAGTAAATTCACACTCAAATTAGTTTTCTCAGTTGGTTAATACTTCACGCTGCACCTAAATGGAATGTCAGTCCCTCTTAATGATAGGTTAACGTGTTCGAAGGCTGTCATTAATGGATTTGTGGATAGTTGATGAATCATTCACTAATGCTTTATAGATCCATTAAACGACTTTTGGATTGGCAGATGGTAGAAAATTCTCCTGGAATAAGGCACTATGCTTGTCTTGTTAGATGTTTAATGGATTGGATCTCTCCAAAGCACTGTTTGGCTAGTTTCAGGAGCATTGGGGGTTCTACATCAAAATTACCAGGGAGGCCGAGATGGGGCCAGTGTTTTTTCAGGGGGGCACATATAAGGACAAAGTTTAGTTTAGTTTATTTAAAACCAAAGCAAAACACATTAAGCATTAATACAATAAGACAAACATTCTATGTCTCAATAAACATAAAATAAAATGTGCTCAATAAACCTTGAAACCATGTTTGTCTTTTTTGTAAAATAAGCATTTAGCTACACGCAAGAGTTCTTTTTCATGGCATGAGATTTACATGTACAATCACACTATCTTTATCTAAATCACACTCATTATCTGATTCGTTCTTTATGTGCAGTAAGGAGGAAAAATAGAAAGAAAAAAGGACATAATCCCTCTTGCTCCGTTTCATGATGGTAGCCTGCTAAAAAGAAAATGGAGAGGATTGTAGCATCTCCTCTCAGAAGGTCATTTGAGTTCTTCATTAAACACGTAGACCTAATGCTGTTGGTTATTTCACCCATTTCCCAAGCATGACATCATGTTTACTGACTCCAATAGCTTTGCTTATCACAAACATAGCAAGACCAAGCCGTGATTAAGCGCAATAAAAACAGATTTTATCATTGTAGTGAACAACGGTAAACACGAACACACACAACAGGGACCACGAGCAATTTTACAGGGGCACTGGTCCCTGTTGGCCCCTGCGTAAAACTGCCAATGTTCAGGAAAAGGCTGCATGACTGCATGACCCTTGTTAACTCTCACTATACACATGAAACTTAAAAATATTTGATAAAAAAATAAAAAATGTAGAGAAAACAATATGGCAAACCAGAAAGGCTGGTGGTAGAAGGAGAGTATTGGTTTTCTTTGGTGTAATCTGTGTTTTATAATGTGTTCACTGAGTTGCCAGATGTGCTGTTTAACATTTTTGTATAACATTACAAAATCTGTTGGGCTTTCTAATGAGCAAAAGCCGATCAGTCATCAGCAGTTATAAATGCTAATAAATCACAGACCTTGTAAATGTTAATATTCAGTTTTATTAATGGATTTTGGTCCAGATCTCCTGCAGAACCTGAACCTGCAGTGGCATCGCTGGTTTGGATATTTTCATACTTTCATTGAAATGCGGTAGTTTTTGATGTCCACACTAATGAAAAAAAGTAAAGCTTTAAAGAATTCCAGTAGTGACGTGAAACATGTCAGATCTCTGTCTGCACTGCTGATATGGACTTTACCAGATTCTAAGCATTTTTAAATAAGGACTTTATCAGACAGATATTTTATATCAGCAATGACATTCAAAATGTGTATGTACTGTCTTTTTGATGCCCACATCTTTAAATGAAACCGAGCAGTTTTAAAGCAGCATGGAATGAAGAGAAAGCCTACGAGACTGTACCGCATCATCTGCGGTGAATGCATATTGATTACATGCAGACTAAACATCACCTAAAATTGTCCCTTGGGAGACACCTTAACCAGTCCACTTGATTTTAACCCCTTTGGGACCCTATCATATATGATCTGAACAAGCTGCAAACAGACACGTCAAAGCCTACGTAAAGCAGTTTTTACGGTGATGTGATAAAGAGTATCAAAAGCCTCGGACAGACCCACTAAGACTGCTGTAGTTGCTTTTTATCAAGTGATTCAACTGCAGTTGCAGCACTTATTGTGTTATGACTAGGTGTAAAATCTGACTGCAGTGGCTGAAGGACATCATTATCGTGTAGCTGTGTGGTGAGTGATGCTGGGGTTTTGCACAGGGAAGCTTCGATAAACGCTGCTGTTAAAGTCAAACCTTTATGCCATTGATAATTTCTTTCTACATTTGACATGAGTCCATAACTGAAGAAGCTGTCATCACTTTATAAGGTGAACATTTGGACTTCACCTCTGCAGATAGAGGCGGTCTAAGCGAGACATGGCTCATCTTAGTATCTTTTTACGGTGTCACCACAGACAGACACCAACAGTCTTTTTCAGACCAGGTACAGTTGCAGCACATAGCACATGCTGGAGAAGGATGAAAAGGTCACATGCAGAGGGATGTGTGATTGGAAGAAGGAATGTTGACGCAAGCAATGCGTGACAATATACTCCTCATGATTGGGAATCACTCTGTGGGGACTGTATTTGGCTCAATTGTGCCTGTTTTTTTGTGATCTGCTCTTGGGGCTGAGAATAAAGTTCAACTTCTAAAAGTCATGTTTCCCCGCTATTATTGTGTCAAATCCATACTGTATTAAGATGCAGTTTTATTTGGGGGATATTGTTTTCTCACTAGTGAAAAATATATAAATTTGTAACCATGTGCAGAGCTCATCTTACTTTTTAACAAATGTGAAACATTTTTGTCAGACAGACAATATAATTAACATCTCTCAAAGAGTGTACTGCTGTAGTAATTCTGCCTTTTACATAATAGATTAGGGCTTATTTAGTTTATTTTAATGATTATAATTAGAAACTAACAAAGCACCACAAAACCTTCAAGTACCTTTTTCCTAAAACCTTCTGGCGTTGTGTTTGCTTTGTCTCCTTTTAAAATTCCTCTACACTCTGTGTTTTGCTTTTACAGGGGAATGCGTAAAATACATTACAATTAATACAATCATATATCCAAACTAAGATTATATTTTCCCCTTTCTCGTCTCTCTTCTCCCCCTCTCTGACTCTCTGTAAGTCTTGGTTGGCTCTGCAGTGTGGGACAGTATAGTGGGAGCTGAATACACAGAACAGCACCATCCCCATCTCGGTGACTCTGGGTCTGATGCCAGCTCCCCTCCCTCCTCCCTGACCTCTTCTTATTTGCATTGATGCAGTTGTTGAGGGATTCTGCTGACCTGATATGTCCTTTTATGTACATTGTATACATTATACACAGCGAGGGCATGTCCCCAGGGTAGTCGGCGCCATACAATTTGTTACCTGTGTGGTGCAAGGTTAACACGACAGCACAGAAACTGATAGAATGTGGCACACTTTGGACGAATGTTGCATCAGTGGTTTTACTGTTTTTCACTTTCTCTCTTCACTAAATCAGCCCAGACATCAGTTTGTTCAGTATCCCTATTCCCAGTTCTCTCTCTGCTATTTTGTCATATCGCGGTCTGGCTGCGTCTTAGTGTTTTGTGCTGTGGCACCCTCTAGCGTGGAAAGAGGGGCACGTAGTCCTGCTTTTGGTCTTGCATCTCAGGACAGTGCTTGTCATCCTGGGCCAACATGCGCAATTGCACCTTGAACCTTGGCTTCGGTCATGATTTGTAACTGATTTACGATCTTCGCTTCACCATTCTATTATAATTGGGTCTTAAACGGCACCTGATCTGTTCTATTTGTAGCATGTTTGTAGCCATTTTGGGTTGTACTCCATGATAGCCTTATTCCAAGAGTCTTATTCAGTGCAGCACTACATTGTAAGTGCTGTCTGTGATGCTCTGGTAGTCCCAAGTTCTAGAAGTGTCCTAAAAGTAATGAGCCATGGAGCTGAATTCTCACTTTCACACAATAATCATCATCACTGCTGTAGGTCGTCTGGTGTAGTGGAAGAAAGTGGGTTATTAATGTCTGGCTTCTCGTTCTTTGTCCATGTTACTTATGAAATACTTTTATTTCACTATAATCCAGGGGAATTTTTATTCCTTCGAATTTACTACACAACTTTAGTCTCCGGCCACATGTCTAGATTTTACATGCACAGCTTCTGATTATTTCTTTTTTTCAATTCACACATGTACAGTTGTTCAGATTAGCCTTCCCTTTACCAGTTATTGCCACAAAATAGTACATTTGCATCAAAACCCTCAGCTGCTATCCTGGAAGGACACTAAGGTGGCCTCTGTTGACACTTCTTGGTCTTGGTCATTACGCAATGACTGAAACTTTCTGGTAGCTACTATTACGCACAGAGAAGACACCGTTGACTTTAAAGCGGTGGGCTGCAGCTTGACGTAGACTCTGCGCTGTCCGTTTGTTCCCAGTGGATTTTTTTTTTTTTTTTTGAGGGGGGAGCGAAGGAGAAAAAAAAAACAAAAAACTATTGGCTTCCAACATCTGTGCGTCGGATCGGGCAGCCTTTTAACTGTGGGCTCCGCATTACCTCACTCGTGGCCGGCCTGCCACTTACCCCTGCAGTTTAACTTTGGCGTGCATGCTCTCTCCCTCTTCCTCCCTCCCTCTCCCACAATCTCTCTCTACCTTCCTCTCTCCTTTCCTGCTATTACGTCCGCTGCTGGTGAAGGAGGTAGGGGGGATGTACAGTTAAGAACACATTGTAACGTCCTTGCGTTGCCTGCTGTGGCGGAAGAGGAGTCTGCCGTGAACGCGAATGACCGTCGGTGGACGAGAAGAGGGTAGACAGAGAGAGATAGGGCTAGAGAAAGAGACAGAGAGAGGGAGATAGAGAGCGAGAGAGAGAGGGGGGGAATCACTCAAGATGCCTCGTTTTAGCGTAATTTGTCCTGCAGACTGTGCCCTTCCGGCGTTTTGAGGGCTGCTGTGAGCCTGTAGAGAGAGAGAGAGGCTGGCTGGCTACGCTATGCTGCCTGACCCTGCTGTGTTATGATAGCGCTGTCCGATTGTTTGGATTGAGGAAGGCTCCCATCAACCCAAATCAATGAGGATTCTGAGGCCATTCCTTCAGAAAGGAGCGCATATGCTGCAGTGTTTCTGTGGACAACGATCGAAGTCGACCACTATCACCAACGGTGAGAGACAAACACGGCACTATAGCTTTATAGCAGTCTTTGGTTTGCATGCTTTCTTTCTTGAGTGATGTAAAAGAAGGGGGGAGGGGGGAAAGAGAGGGGGGCTCGAGAGTGGTTTCATTAAACACTCGAGCGTGTGAGTAACATCTTCCGCGTCTGCAGTGGAGAGAGCCTCTCCTTGTGCCCCTCGCATCTGTCCCGAGTTTTGTGTGCAGTCTTCGCCCGCCGCGGATAGCTGCTGAGCACCGAACCGCACTACTCCAGAGGGGAGAGGGCTCCGGATACTTTACCAGACAGAGCTATATTTGCAGGCGAGCCTGTTCCAGTGCTGCAACTGAAGCGGGCCAAAAATGGACAATGCAGGGATCAAGTCATTAAACTTCAGGGGCCTTGAGAGGCCCCAAACAACCGGCGCGGTTCAGCACCACGGATAGCGCCATAGCAGACGCTCTCCAGGGCATGGGGCCCAAACTTTTGAATAGATTTCTGTGAAGCCAGACTGGCTGATTAAATTTTGTCCAAGGAATCTCTCTAGCTAGGACACAGTGAAAACTTCAAACAGCTCTTAGTGGACAATTCCTTTAGGTATGAAAAATTGTCTCTTTACCCTTTTAAGTACTCCACAGTCTCTCAAAGACCCCGGAAGTCCCTAAACTTCACTTTGACTCTAACTACATTAAGGCACATCATAACCCAGGTGAAGCGTAGCTTTGGATGAATTAAGAATTTCACACTGTCCACAAAAAAGCCATATCACGGCTAATGTTGTGAAACCTGAATGACACGCATATGCACACGCTGGCCCGTTCACAGCCACCACTTACCAGTGTTTGGCAACAAGCCTAAGATCCCTGCCATGTCCTCTAGTCATGTCTCAGGCAATTCACTGCATTGCTACTGTTGTTCACTCACAACACAACTCTGCTATCCGCAAATGCATTAAAAATTCCTCAGTATATCCAGAGCAAAACAGAATGCTGTTTTAACTGAGAGACAAATGCAACACCTTCCCCTGCCTCCTGCGCTACGCAGGATCTCTGCTGGAGCGGTTCTCAAATTCAGGGCAGACAATTAGAAACTCCATTAAGCACAGTTGATTCCTCTGAGGTTGTTGGACCAAAAGCAGCATGCACACTGGGATCTGTAGGGCTCGGATATGAAGCACCGTCAGTCCTCATCCTGCATCCCTGCTCACTGTTACATGAACCTCGTGACCTCAATCAGAACTTTGTGAGTCAGCTCCTGCATTTGATGGTGTCAGGAGTGGATGCAAAACAGGAATGTATAAATGCAGATAATGTTGTCTGAGATAAAGCCGTGTCAGGTAAAGAGTTTCTTCAAAGTTTGTTTATTTTTTTCCCTCCCCTGCCAACAGAAGTATAATCTCTGATTTAGTATTTTAGCATTTTTAATGCTGTTCATCAGGAACTAGTAGGAAATGAGTATGTAAAATATAGTGAAAGCATTCTAGGATTTTAGCAGTATTTAGTACTTCATCTGCTCCTCTGATATAGTTCCAGATATTTTCCACAACTGAATATATTTCAAATCGAATTAAGCACTCGGACGAGTACTTAACCTTCTAGAGGAAGGGTCAAAATGTCCCCTTGCTTGGAAGTTTTCATTCTCGTCTGTAATATATTTGGGTACAAAATCATGCAAACAAGCAGGAAGTGTTTAGCTCTTCAGGCTTTATGCCAAAATGACCTCCCAGGGATTTCCGGGGGAAGATGTTTTTCGGTACAATTAAATGTTTGCACCTGCTTTCCTTTGTAGTGTCAGATTTGCACCTGGCTTTTCTTGTGTATTAAAGGGAAACCCTCTTGGGCCGAGGAAACACATTGCCTCGGGCTACAGGTTTGAAGGCAGTCTAGTTATTAATTTAAGTGCTCTCTTATCTTCTGTAAAGTCATGAGGCATTGCAGTGGCATACATATTCAAACAGACCAGGTGTTCGGAAATTTTAATATCAGCTATTTTTCTCGCATCTTCCACAACAAAATTTACACATTCTATCTTGTTTAAGAGACAAAACAACAACAACAACCTCATCCTCACTTATCATACATGTTTTTTTTGGTTTGTTTTTTGTAATGGCTCTGTCATGCTCTGTAGCTATAATTTGCTAGCTTTCCGTGACACTTTAATCAAGTTAAAGTTCTCTTAGGGCAGTTTGTATTTCCTATTGAAATGTATTGTTTCGAGCTTTGTTACACACACACGCACAATAAATTCTGTTTCTTATTTTCTGCATATGAATGGCGTTTGTTTGAAAGTCAGGGCTTTTGTCTTTTCCTCGCATTTTGCTGCTGAATTCAATTTAAATGAATTGTTCACCCATGCTGTTTTAACTGTATTCACTGATACCGTGAACATGATTCTTTTGCGTGGTGATTTGTGTCGGAATAGCACTTGTGAGCCACAGAGTCTGCTTGTACTCTCAGATTTCTGCTCTTTGCCTCCTGCACACTTAGCGAGACAGTTTAGCAGACATCACACCATGAAACTAGTCCCAGCTATTGTGAGTCAACAAATCTGTGAGGTATCTCAAGGACACACAGAAGTGATGAACTTCAGAGAACGGAAACGTTCACTGGTTTTTCCTCTGAGCCTGTGTGGTTCATTTGTTCTCCACAAGGGGGCAGCAGATATAAAGAAGTTACTCGGAGTTGTAGAGGTGGCACCTATGTGGCAGGGCCAAAAGGATGCTTTGGTTTATTTCAGTTTACTTACTAGTTAAAGTACAGTATCATTTGTTAATTTCATGAGAAAATCTGCCAGTCGCGGCTTTTGATGCGCAAGGTGTAAAAACCTTTTCAAAAACGTTGTGACCACGCCGTCTTTGTAATTGAGCCATGCAGTGCTCAGAGTCAGAATCCTCCCAGCTGACAATTTGAATAATATAACAGCCTTCCGTGCATTTTATAGCAGAAGTGTTTTATTGCTTGAGGACGTATCTCTTCCCGGAATGACGTGAACATCAATTGTGACTGGTAGAAGGAAGAAGTCTAGCAGACCCTCATTATGGAATACTTTATCTTTTCCTGACAAAGATATATGTCCAGCGCTCTATACACCACCAGGCCCCTGCCATTTCTGAGAAAATTCACTTTGTCCTCCAGACCGCAGGCTTCCTTTCCCTAAGAAGTGTACAATATATCACATGGCAGCATATCCATCGGAATGATAAATGTTATATTGAAATTATTATTGATATTTCTCCGTACTGTGGCAGTGGCTTATGAATTTCTAGATCAATAGGAATACAAAGCTGGATTAAGCGTTTTGATTCAGACTCTTCAACAGAATTTATCTCTTTTTTTTTTTTTTTTTTGTCAGTGTGCCTCTCTGAGAAATGGAGGATTTTATCTGCCCTCCATCTCTCTTTCTGTCTCCCTCCTCACGGTCACACATGTAGGAACACATAAAAGCCCGAACCAGAGCATCAGCACTTCACATCCAATTCCTTCATCCATTATATCCAAATCTTACATAAGAGGGACAGACAGTTGCAGTCAAAGGAAAATCTCCCTCTTTTTTTTTCTTTTTCTTTTTTTTTTTTTTTTTTTTTTACCCTGTCTCTTGCTGTCTCTGAGGATTTGGTTCGGGAAGCGAATGTCAGACCAAGTCCTAGAAAAAGCCTCTAAATGTTTCATGCTGTTTCATCATGGGGAAGGGAGAGGTTTGCTGTGCTGCATGTGGTTCCTTTCCCCCACACGTGTCTGCACGTGGGAGAGTGGTGCACTACAGCCCATGCAATAATAGACATGACACCAGCGGCACGCTAGCACGAATGTAATGGCGCATATTTGCAGGCCATTTTTTATGGGGGGCATTTAACATTGATTTCCCTTTGCTCTGAAGGTTTGTCCGTAACCACACGGTAGTCCGCTTAGTTCGGATGAATGGAATTGACGCTGAAGGCACCTGCAGTGACAACAGCTGATTGATGTGCATTTGTCCCCAGGTCAGACATGACCTTTATGACGGAAACTCTCATGTTGTATGCACATATTGTCAGGAACCAAGGGACTAACCGAGAGGTGTTATGTTGCTTCAGTATTTGTTGTTGACGATGCCGTGTGTAATTTTTGTTGCACCGTGTCACTTCCATGTCATCGATGATGTCTGGGTCTTCGGACTGCTGCTGGTCTTGTGTGTGCTGAAACCTGTTGCAAATAATCCCTTTATGCCCCCCCCCCCACCACCACCACCACCACCACTACACACACATGCTGCTGTGAGGATAAGAATGCTGTGAAGTAGCTATAAGCCAAAGCTGATTAAGACTTATCTTCGTTTTTACGCACAGGTCTTTATTGCAGGCACATTCGAAAACTGCTTTGTAATTTTGGATTTGACGTTTAACTGCTGCTGGTGTTGAAAAAAAGCAGCCGTGAGATGGCGCGCTCCATTTTCGATGTGCACAGCATCCCAGAGGAATAAAACTGGCGTGCGATCGCACTGGTCTCAACCCCACCACCACCACCCCCACCCCACCCTGCAAGATACCCATCCAGCATCTAGCCCCATCCCATTTATGAGCTTTCCATATTTCGTATTCACAACTTTTCATCATAGAGAGCATCCATCTTTCCCCGTACGGCCCCTGGGAACTCCTGATACGAATCTCAATCACGTATGATTGCGTTAGAAGAGTTGGAGAGGGAATGAGAGAGGGAGAGAGAGAGAGAGGGGAGAGAGAGAGAGAGAGAGAGAGAGAGAGAGAGAGAGAGAGAGAGAGAGAGAGAGGATGTGGACCGAGACCATTCACTCGCTCTGTTGCCGATGCAACTCACCAACAGATTTCATTCTGAAGACGCTGGAAATAATGCTTGGGCTACTTTATTATTCGTGCGCTACAAAGAAAAGCACTTTGGCGTGTGTTCGCCCTAACTAATTGTTGCTTGAATAGCATCGCTCCCTGCAGGCTTAAATTACATCTCTGCAGCATCCTTGCAGAGTAGCCTCCGCTGCCGATTCCATTCCCCCCCTTCCGCCCCCCTCCCCACTGCATCTCGAGGTGCCATTGACGGAACCGGAGACTGGGCTCACATATCTGGGCTCCTGCGGCGCAACCCACACGGACTGGCAGGAGTGAGTACATCAGAAAAACAAAAGTTGGGATCGGTGCTCCGGCCACGCACACGCGCTCTGTGCCGAGGGTCGATGCGAATTATTAAAAAAAGGGATCCAGAGGAGAGGCTCGTTGTGCAGATGATGAATACGAAGTCGTGCTCATCAGACGCGGCGCTGTTCACCTGGAATACCTGAAGCTCGCCGATGCCACGCAGCTGCACCAACTTATAAACACTGTTGCATGTTTTCACGGCTGATATTTCGGCCCCTGTGGCCTAACCCGTGAATTTATGTACAGAAAAAGATCGGTCGCTGTTGCCTCGAACACCTGAGTGCTGTTAAAACTCGCAGCAGCTGAATTACACGCCACCGTCCTCCGAAGAGGATGCTGCCCGAAGAAGAGCAATAATGCCCGGGACTCGAAGGATTTTCTGATCAGGATGACATCTGCTTCAAATATTCCTTGACTCGAAGCAAAGAATCTACGTTCTTCTTCTTATTTTTATTTATTTATTTATTTATTTTTTCGCGAAGAAGCTGCATCAAGACCCGACCCCTGCCGAACTAGACTCTCGGTTTTCAGACTCGGTTCGGGAGAGATGGCCGCGATCGCCAGCTCCCTGATCCGGCAGAAACGCCAGGCGAGGGAGTCCAACAGCGACCGGGTCTCTACTTCGAAACGTCGCCCCAGCCCCAGCAAAGACCCCCGCTCTCTCTGCGAGAGGCATTTCTTGGGGGTTTTCAGCAAAGTCCGTTTCTGCAGCGGAAAGAAAAGACCCGTTCGGCGGCGACCAGGTCAGTGATGGAGATTTTTTCTTTTTTTTTTTTTTTTAACCGATCTGTGTTACGTGTGTATGGAAGCGGTTTCCCCCAACCTCCCCACCCCACCCTCCCACCCTCCCTCTCCGGAGCAGTATGCTGCAGTCACTTCAGTCTGAACCGGAGGAGAAGGTAGATTTTCTCCGTGGTGCGAAAAAAGGAAAAAAAGAAAAAAGAAAAAAAAAGAAATCCACCTGTTCCATTAGGTGTTCTTGTCGTCTGTCGATCCACCACGACACAGCCCTCCCCTAAACATGCAGAGCAGGAGCAGCCCGGTTTGCGTAGGGACTGATCTATATGCTGTGTGACTCTGCCCCTCTATTCATTGTGATAGTGCTCTGATCAGAATAATCAATCACCCTGAAACTAAACTGATGCCACTGTTTCAGCCAAAGCTCGAGCAGGTTTTGTTCCGGCAGCCTTAGCCTTTTAATTTATGTCCTTTTATTTTACCCCACACCCTCCATGCAAACACAAATACCCCCCTCAACTTAAATACACTAAATAAAAAAAGAGGCTGCTTTAAATTGCCTAATTCAATATTAATGCAGATTGGGGTACAGAGGGGAGATAAGTTGCACCGCAGTGCACCAAGGCTCTTTTGAGATTAAAT
The DNA here is from genome assembly GCF_022458985.1 of Mugil cephalus. Lineage (NCBI taxonomy): Eukaryota > Metazoa > Chordata > Actinopteri > Mugiliformes > Mugilidae > Mugil > Mugil cephalus. The sequence goes on from NC_061776.1 coordinate 16,801,960, forward strand.
GTTTTAATGGTAAATGTTTATTGCAGAGAGGGAGCTTTACTGCAGTGTAGGGAGGTATGGCTTTAGTGATTAAGAGCTACTCTGGCTTTATTGTAGGCATCGTTCCTACTACACTTCATGCTACAGCCTTCCACATATATTTTATCATCGCTATTACCGAGCTGGCTGGATCTGTCCTGGTGCACAGATAAGAAGGCGGCCGTGCACGTCGAGCCCCCTCCCACCTACCCAGATAGGTCTGTCCCATGACGACCGACAGTCAGGTTCCCCCTCAGTGCACAGACAGGCACATGAGGAAGGAGACAGGCGAGCATACATTTTGAAAGCAGGAGGGGAGGACAGTCACTCACTCAGCCAGCCAGCCAGACACACAGTCTAAATGAAAACTTCGTCATCGCGTGGCCTCATCACGCAAACAATCTCAGGGCCGAAGCTGCCACAGAGTGCTTGAATAGAAGCACAAATAGACAGACAGACAGACAGACAGACAGACAGACAAACAAGAAAGCATTCAGGCCTCCACACACTGTCGGGCAGGTAGGTAACCCTTTTCAGTTGACACGGCCAGACGTGAAGCAGCTGTATGTCTGCTAATTCATTACCCTGATGTCTTACCATATATTTGCTTATAAGCCACCGATACACTGGAGAATTTATGCCTGTTTAAAAGACTGTTGTTTTTCCTTCTATCCTCCCCCCTTCGTAAGATGCACCTTCGAAACCTCCACAGGTGTCCCATAAGGGCTGCAGGCTAGGTCAGTAGCTCAGCCTCCATCCGTGTGTGCTGTGTTTCTTCTCGTCTCCACCCCATCTCGCGCCCATGTCGACTCCCCCTCGGCCAGGGAGGGGGGTGGGATGGTTGGGGAGGGACATCAGAGGGCTGGAGGGCCTGGGGGCTTCAACACATGTCTGACAGCCGGCGACCCTCTCCCTTGCTGATTTTCTTCTTCTTCTTCTTTTTCTTTCATCCCTCCTTCTTTGTGGCTTTCTTGGATTTGTTAAGCTTAATTTCTTACCTCTTATAGCTAAAGCTCTCCTGGAGCCAGTCGTCTGTTGCTCCTCTGTCTCTCCTCTCTCATTTTGTTTCTGCCTCATTCTCTTTGTCAGTCAATGTCGGATCAGTCCTTATCCTCGCTCCCCGTTCTGTGTCTGTAAACATGTGTAGTAGAGGCTCTTAATGTAGTGTATCTTGGTGGATATGATGTGTTTCTCCTTGTCAAACACTATATCAGAACAGGTGATCACTCACCATTTCATGGTCATGACGCCATTTGTCGACGTACCTAAATGTTTTTGTCCGTCTGTATTGGTATGAAGTAAATCTATTGACGCTCTAATGGCCCACGCACTCACGGGATGATCTGAAGTATGTTGCCACCGAAAGACATTTTTCATTCACAAATGCATGTTCCGAGCTCCAGAGATTATACGTGCACACACATGATCGCACTCCCGCACACGCGGCACACAATCTCCGCTGAATGATTGGACCTGATGAGCCGTCAGCAATTGCTCAGGCCTGTGCCGAGGTCTTCATTTATGGAGGTGTATTTATCACATGTGATTTACTGGTATGTACACTCCAGTGTGCTTCCACACGCACACACACGCACACAAGCAGACGCACGCAGGCACACACTCACATGCTCTTCACCCAGTCCGTGATGGATGATGAAGGGTCCGTCCAAGGAATTGATGGCCCTAACCCAGGGGGTAGGTGAGTTGGCGATTGATGGTCAGGTTGATGTACAGTTGAGGCGACGTGAACCCACTCTCACTGAGGGTCTCCGCTACTTAGCTTAGAGCTCTCATCTCCACGTTCGTCTTTTGTATAAATGGAGATCGAAGCAAAGGTAATTATTGCAGTGATCAGCTTTCAAGCCAAGGCTTAACATCTGCCGAAGACAAAGCTGGCTAAAACCCACCCGATGCCGAGTTTGGCAGTGTTTCTTTTCTCCCGGATCACATTTTCTTTGGGCCCGGCTGGACTGGCATGAATTGTGTGCCCTCCAGTATTGTTGTGACCTTGAAGGACAGTCAGGCTCACTCTTGTCCCTTCATTCCGGTCACACTTATGATTTATGAGAACACGTGCGCATGCAAGGCAAAATGTTTCACGCGGAATGTTTATTTTGGCACATAAAGTGAGACCGAGCACCAACTCGATTGTGACGAAATGCATAATTTGTCCCTTTTGTCGGGCAGAGAATAAACAAAGGATTAGTAATATTCAGCGTCAGTTTAATTTTGACGGAACAAAATCTCAGCCTTTGCAGAAGACGCATTACTGCTTGGCTTCATTGTTCTTGAAGAGCTTACCATCTATCCTTTCTTTCATCTGGAAGGAAATTAGTGGTGTTGAGCTCTAAGTAATTTTTAAGATATACTAAATGATGCAGTTTAACCTCTCTGCCATTTTCTTACCAAACGCGACAAGTCTGGTTTACAAAAACGGTGTCTTCCAACGCCTCTGTTTGTTTTACCCAGAATCAAAAGACCTGCCGGACACTAGAGAGTTTGTGTGTTCATTTTTCCCTCTGATAAACATAGTTTTTCCACATGTCCAGTTTTCTCTGCCTTTGCCCCGGGCCGAGAGGCTTTCTTTGCCTAGAGCTAATCCGAGTTTCCACCTACTCACCTGATGTTTTGAGCGCTCCAAGCAGCTCTCTGGCCTTACGCCAGAAGTCACATACTCTCCAAAGTTGGAGGTCGGTTCAGGGTTATCATAAAGAGAGAAAATCTCCCCAAAAAACACCAATGGAAGCAGTGCGAGTGAAGCTGTTGCACGTCGAAAAAACCCCGCCTGAAAGAGAGTGATTTTATTGACTGTCAATCGCATTACCTCCAAAATATACAGTAGCTTCATACCAAATAAAAAAACCACTGGCTTGTCAGTGCGCATCAAATATAATATTAAAAGGGTTTCCAGACTATGCAAAGTCAGTCGCATGTCTGTGCTAGATACAGAAAGTCATTAAAGTAACAACATTCTTATTGATTTTCTATTACGGTGTTCCCATTGGAAAGGCCTTCCACTCTCCAACGGCCACTTACCCTTTTATGGGATTATGCGGTACAAGAGATGATTCATGACAAACTGTCCATCATAATAATACCAATGTTCAACAGTTGGTAAGAGTTCAGTGTAAGACTTGGGTGTCTTGAGCTATATGTTTTTTTTTTTTTAGTATTTTAGTTAAGAGCAAATGTGGAGGCTGGATTGCACCAAAAGTGTAATAAGGCTGCTTTTAAATTGGGTTCATTACGATTGACTATTTGGTTCATATATTCCGAGGTGCACTTCTTAAAGTGATGATTGAATTTGATTGATTTTTGAATCCTCCTGTTTGGAAAACTATTTAAAACAAAAAACAGCAAGTCTGCTCTGCCGGTGCAGTCCATCTTCCACAGCCAATTTGAATCAGTTATACACTCTTTATGTTTTATGTATTTCTTTGGGATGATTTCTTATGTGAAGTAGCTTGATGTGAACATCCGTGAGTGTGAAACACACAGAGGTATCTACCAAATTGCATGTCTTAGCTGCAATTATGAGGCTATTGTTCTGACATAATCTTGGTGGGGATGGGGCTGCGGCTTGGCCGGCGGCGTATGTGTGTGTGTGTGTGTTCGCATGTGTGTGTGTGTGTGTGTGTGTGTTTCAGAGCCACAGCTGAAAGGCATCGTGACACGACTGTTCAGCCAGCAGGGCTTCTACCTGCAGATGCAGCCAGATGGAACCATCGATGGCAGCAAGGACGAGAACAGTGACAACAGTGAGTGGATTATGGGAGATACTCCTTTCAGCATAAAACATTTAATGAGTATGAGTCAGTTGGTTATGTAATGCAGTATATTACACATTTGATACAGTTTGTCATTTTTAATACTTACATAACCGATGCTATTCAGGATGCCCAAAGCATTCTCTAGCTAAATTGGATTATCGGCATAAAAATGACAATTTCAAAAGGAACCATTGAATGATTTCCACAACGCAGAATAGCCTCTTTTTTTGCATTTGGTTATGTAATCGCACGGATATAAATGTGTCAAATCCTGTGTCAAAGGGTTGATGCATTTTTCCGTCTGAGTTTTCAACATCTTCCACTCCGTGTCATTTTAACAGTATTTTATTTTCGGTATTTAAATTTCTATTTCCAAGCACAATTCAATTTCAGTATTGCCACCGAGCTCGTACTAAGTAAACCATTTCTGCTTGATTGTACGTGTCACACAATGTTGATTTATTCAGCTCTGGAGCGTGTGTGATTATCAGAGCAGAATTTCCTTCCGGGAAATTCCCAACGCCTGGAACAACTATAGCCCCTCCCCCCCACCCTCAGCTCCTCTTTTCACATAGATCCATCCTCGCGGCACTTTTTTTTTTTGCAATATTTCACTAGGGATCGACTGTTCGCTGGAGTCTGCCAGTGGATAAATAGCCTCCGGGGTATAGTCCCCCGAAGCGCCTGTCCCTCATCCACCTACACAGGAGCAGGAAAGGGGAAGTCGTGTAGGGACTCTTCTATATTAAAACATATAGGCTTTTGTAAGAGTTTCCTACAACGGATCAAGGAAGAGATATATATCAGCGAAGAATGGTCGTCAAGGCGATAATGATGACACTCCCAGTCTGGAGTGAAGCCAGACAGGAAACCAATCATGACCTTTCTTCTCTAAAACACCCTGCCAATCTTAAATGTAGCTTGCGCCAACGCTGCTGGACTGTAGCAGTCACGCACCAAAAAGAACGAGCTCTCGCTGGCACTCGCCGCTTTATATTTTAAGAGGAGACTGATCTTCAGTGGTGACTATTTACGGCGTGAAGGAAGGGTACAGTAAGAATACAACAAGTCCATAATGCATTTCTCCTCTGCCCCTTGGCCCCGTTGCTCTGTTTCGGGGGCCTCTGTTGTGTTCCAAAGATTTTTGGCTGGTAGAGTTTTTGTTATGCGTGAGGGTTTCCCCACCTCTAGGTAATCATTTAGTTAGGCTGGCCCACGGATGAGGAATGCAGTGAATAATTCAGCCACAGCCAACTAAAAATACCACCTTCCCCGTTTGTGCCCAATGAATAATTCTCTATATGAGAAGCCTGAAGCAGAGAGACAGTCCGATGGAAGACACAAAGAAAGCCGAGGGGAGCAGGAGATGCTGCGAGAGGAATTTAAAGTGTGTTTCAGTAGCAGGTGGCAGACGGAAAGAGTGAAAGCAAAAGTGATCGAGAGAGATAGAGACGGAGCGGGGTTTGGTATTCAAGTCTTGCACTGAACTATTGATTGACCGACTGGATTATTAGAATAATAGATTACCCCCACCCTTGAACCACGCCATCCTCTTGACCTGCAGTGTCCTCCGCAGAAGCAGCAGCAGCAGCAGCAGCAGCAGCAGCAGCAGCAGATCATTTATTTTCAGGGGGTGGTTCCGTGGAACTGATGGGATTGAGGAGCATGATGCCGCCAGCATACTAGGCGTAACCTGAGTGTACCATTTTTTTATATATATATAAATATATATATTTCTGCATGCACTGAATGTTGGGACGAATACTAAAAAGAAAAGTTAATGGGATTCTTCTTTAATCAAAATGTAGTTAAAGAGCATCTCCCTATTAGATTTTTAATAAACTGTGAGAAATGCTCGACAGAATATGATTAGAAAAGGCCAAATATACAGCACAAGTATGTGAAATTACTTCAGTGAAAAGCATGACTGGCTGGCTTAACTATCTGCAAGGGCTGTGAAACACCATTCAGTTAATTAACATCTATGTTCGAATTTGAACAGTTATTAATTTGGCTGTCATCAGTTGACCGCCGGCAGTAATTTCATGGAGACTCCGAGGCTACGAACGTACCGCCGGTTATGAGACACCTGCGATATCAGGCATTCACACCATTCCATCTGTCTCTCATGCTCTGCGTCTCAGGGATGGGACAAGAATAAAAAATGTTTTTATTAGCTGAAGTTCCAGTCACTAATTTTTAGGACTTAACGTCTGCACAGAAGGGAAATAAGTCAAATTAATAACAAACACTGTGTATAAGCGCATTTGTAGAACGTGCCTTGGCATTTTGAAATTTTCCTGCAGGGTTTATTTTCCGGCTGTGCCAGTATTTCACAGCCCTACCTGCTGGTAGCCGATTGCTGCTCCGCTGGAAGACTTGCCGTTTCAAGGATTTTGCCGTATTGGGTTGTTTGAACCCATTTTGCCTGGCCCTTTGACGATAGAAGATCCCTGGAAATCTCTGCACCGGCCCAGCCTCTCTCTCTCTCTTTTCTCTGTGAGAAATGAGATTAAGTTATTAAGGGAGAGGAATTACCTACACAATAGTCATCAGGTACTCTAACAGCAGTCAGTGCAACTGTAATTATGGAATCCATCAACTCCTGGAGGTGAAAATAGAAAAGCTGGACATTTAGAAAGTAGCAAGTAGCCGAATGACAGCTCCAGTCAGTGCTATAATTTCTTGGCACCGGGCAAATGATAGCAGGGACAGCAGAAGGTAATTATAGCAAAATGGCGTTGTAGCAATATTTTATGTCTTCCCACTTTTGAAGCCAGGCTGGTGCCTCTGTCAACCAGGCAACAGCCTTGAATGTCGAATGGAGAGCATAGGAGGCGAATGACAGCTAGAGGAGAAGAAAAAAAAAACAAACACAAACGTCTAAGAAGAAAAAGAGAAGAGATGGAATAAAAAGCAAAATCAAAGATGCTTAAAGATTTATATTGCGCTTTTACGCCCCAAATATGTGGGGCTGAAGGGTATACGAGTGGCCAGTGTGTATCACCCGCACCAGTGGCCTGAGGGCAGGTTAAAACCATTGGCAGGCAAAAGCGTCATGTCGATATTTATTGAGTGAAATTGAATCTGCTCAGAGGACAGACCCGTGTTGGCACGTCTCCCCTTTTCCCTGCCAGCTTTATCTGATAGTCCCCATCGGCACTTGCAAAACAATCATCCCGGCAATACAGGAAGCAGGACGTGAAGAGCGTCCTCACACCCTCACCAAACCCAAGCCCATGAAAGTCACCGCTCAGTCGTTACATTTTCTAGAAATTGCCTCCAGGGACGCAATACGATCGTTTCGAAATGAAAACCACAACAACAATCGCGGTCCCATCAGAGACTTCTGTTTGTGTTCTTTAATTTGCACTGTGGCTATTTGTTCTATGGCCCAATCTGCATTCAATAATGAATGAATGAAAATGTTTGTTTTCAGTGAAATATGAACAAAAATTAGCATTAACTTATCCATAGATATTGTCTGAGATTATCTTGAACATTTATAATCGTTTGTAATTGCCTCCCTTTGAGGAAGCAACTGGACTGTGGGCAGTGCTGATGTCATTGGCATGCATCAAGCAGAGAAAGCGTCTAAGGAGATTGAAGCAGCAACTGCCAAAATAGGGGAAATTACGGAAGCCCTGTAGGGACATGCATACATACATTTTATTCCATCCGTTTTCTCATGATAATGAGATAATTTTTCCTCCATTTTCTCGTGATAACAAGATAATTCATTTGCGTGCAGCGTGTTTGCTCTCATTCAGGAGACACTGGACATAACTAAGAATCCCATAAGTCACACGCGTTTAGAATGTACGGAATGTACATTCTAAACATACATGCATACATTTTATCCCAGCTGGGAAAACGGAGGAAAATATCTCGTTATCACGACATAACAGGTGGAATAAAATGTATGTGTGTATGACCCTTTAGGGCTTCCGTAGTAAAGAACTGTCCAACACTTTATTAAAAACTGTAAGGGTAGTGGAGAACCATCATCTTCAAGGAGGAAATGTAGTTGGAACAGTAGATCTCAGGGCAATGATAAATAGTGAAAGTAAAAGCATTTCCACACATACAATCTGAAGGGAAGTCAAGGGATTGGGACTGAACAGCTGTGTAGCCTTAAGAAAACCACCAATCAGCGAGGCTCCAGTTTGTTAGGGAGCATAAAGATTGGACTCTGGAGCAATGGAAGAGGGTCATGTGGTCTGATGAATTCAGATTTACCCTGTTCCTGAGTGATGGGGCATCAGGGTAAGAAGAAAGGCAGATGAAGTGATGCATCATCATGCCTAGTGACTGCTTTACCAGCCTGTGGGTGCAGTGCTGTGATCTGGAGTTGCTGCAGTTGTACAGGTCTAGGTTCAATAACATTATGCCCAAAAAACGAGGTCAGCTGACAACCTGAATACACTGAATGACCAGGTTATTGCATCAATGGATTTTTGTGACTACTGAACATATTCTGTGCTGCCTTATTACTGTTCAAAACAGCTCTGTACCTTTTTGACTGTCGGTGTCAAGTGCATTTGTTCAAGCAACATTTAAGTCAGCGTCTCATTACACAGACTTTACAACATTTACATTTTGGGCAGAGTGTCATTCACCTAGCTAGACAGACGTCCACTTGGCTGTCGCTGGAAAGTTTCAGCATTAGATGATTCACCGTGAGGTGCATCAGCCTCCCTGGTGTGCATGTCCTGTACTGTTCACTTTACTGCTGACAGCCAAAGAATAAAGATCAGGGGCTGTCGTGTCTACAAGAGTTAAGTGAAAACTCAATTGTCCTATTCCGTCCTTTCTGTCGGATGTCTCTCTTTTGTCTCTGGCTCTTTATGACTGTCTGTCTCTCCCTCACTCCCTGCGCCGCAGCCCTGTTTAATCTAATTCCCGTGGGTCTGAGAGTCGTGGCCATCCAGGGGGTGAAGAGCGGCTTCTACATTGCCATGAACGGCGAGGGCATGCTCTACAGCTCGGTAAGACACAACTCCTTGCTCCAGTCGCACTGCTAGGTTGTGCACGTTGTGTTTGTGCGCCATTGGTTCATTTGCGCGTGTTGCATTTTGTTCTGTTTGTTGTCTGTTTCAATATCCCACTGCAGCAAAGGCTCAGCCTATCTGAAACTTTTTTTTTTAATCTCTGCTCAATTCAAGAGCTCTTCAGATGTGCCTTTGTGTTGCTGTGCAGAACTTACTGTATCCCCTCCTTTGTTGTTGAAGCAGCACTGTGCATGTTTTACATTTAATTTGACATGAAGTTCAGCGCTCAGCCCTTTTTAAAATTGCTTTTTCTTCTTTTGCTGGCTGCTAACAGAAGCTCATTATGCAGCAGCTATTGACAGAAATACCACTGAATGTCATTGTGTTTTGATTCTGATGTTGCTTCTCAGCTTTTATTCTGATTTCTTTTTTTTTACACAAGATTCCTGCTTTTATGAAAGAATGCTAGACATTTTTTTCCATCAATGCAATATAGGTATATACTTTCACAGTAAACTGTTTATTTGAATTGTAAGATGTGAGAACAAGTTTTATTTTAGGCCAGTGTGAAGAACATGCAAAAGCACAAGTAAAGGTGGACTTCCACGCTTTGGGACCAGGTCTGAGGAAAATGAGTTGCAGAAGGAGAGAGTGTTTGTAAGAGTGAGACAGAAATGGGGTGGAAGCAGATGTAGAGGCAGGGAGATCTCCCAGTCGGTATGGTTATATAATCTCTAGTTTTATGGTTCATAATCCAGTTGAAAGTTGAAAGAAGAAGATGGGAGGGCTGCGTCACTCACAAACCTCTGCTGAGGATTTTGGATTTCCAGCCACGACGAATGACTGGCAAGAGCCGGGACTGTCCATTAAACCTTTTCTCCCTTAAAATACCCGTAAAACATTTGAAGGACACGGTGAATCCAGCGTCTGCCACACTGCGACTCACACTTATTGATAAGGAAGCCGCATTGGAGAATGGTTCGGATATAGGATAAATGTGCGCTTACTTACTGTGCTAACTGCAAAGTCTTGAAATTTCTGTGTCGTTATTTCAGAACAACAAGCATCAGTAAAAACCCGAGCGCAGTTCGACAGATGCGTGAGCCACACACGAGTTCAGAGGAGGGTGCAGTGACTCACCAAGGTAGACGCAATCATTCATAACCGAAGGCTCAGCAACAAGTGCACCATCCGCACCTCTGCTGTGAGGCTCGTAATAACCCTCCACCCACCTATCTATGGCTAATTAAAGTTTAATTGCGCCCAGGCAGCAATCTTTTAATTTATCTAATTGATGCATACAGCATGACCCCGCAACACATAACCCCCATTCATGAAATCCCCATTTGTGCCGGGGTACATGAGCATTATGAATTACAGGTGATTTAGTGCCGCAGTGTCAAATGGCCACTTTCAGCTTGACAAACACGACCCTCTGACCACTTCTATGAGCGCGGGAGCAGATCTTTGACCTTTGCATCACGGGGAGACGGGCCGTTCGTCAGAGCACAAGACATTCCTGCAGTTGAACAGTTGAAAGGCCAGATTAATTAAAGCCGCGGCGCGAATGCACTCTCAGGCCATATGGAGGAGGTCTGGTCTTTTCGATGCAAAATTAGCATTGGTAAGCAGAGCGCAGGGTGGTGGGAGCCTTATGAGACTTGGAGAGGCACAGGATGGTCATGAACAGGCATAATTAATATGAAAAACCGCTGGATGAAAGCGTGGATTACCTCCCTGTAGTTTCCTGTTATTTAACTGTTTAATTTACTAAAATGGCCTAAACGTGTGATAGGCAAAATGAGAGGTGTTTCAAGGGGACAGTTAACAGGATCCGTTCTTTATTCACACTTTTATGAGAGCCCTCATGGTGCAATCACAACTATAAAATCAGTCCCTTCGCTTTCATTCTTCCTCATGCTTACTCACATTTACTTTTTATTATTGATTGTCCAGGTTTTTATTTTGGTCTGCATTACTGTCTCCTTTGCCTCCCTAAACTATAAAGTTTCCCCATGCTTGTTTGGTTGTCTTCTTTTGTCTTCCTTACATCTGAGAGCAGAGACGCATCTCTCTCTATCTCTCTCTCTCTCTCTCTCTCTCTCTCTCACCCGTGGGAGATAATTACTGAGGGATATCCTCCTCCCTCTCTAACACTCCTTCCCTTTTTTTCCCCCTCTCCCTGCTTCTTTGCACTCTCTTGTTAGTGCAGGAACGCGACCAGCTTCATCTTCCGTGCGTTCCAGACGGTTCTGAGAAGTTGAGCCGCAACTTTGAGAGTCTTTTATCTGCCTTTATGTCTTATAGGGATACTTGACTGTAACTGTTCATCAGTTAAGTGGTTACATATGTCCTGGTTGGCTTTTTACGAGCTCGGAGTGTAGAGTTCTGTGTCGAGGCTGTTACAGATTGGAAGCTGATGTAGCTGCGGGTGAGCTGAGTGATAACGCTTCTGTGGAGTGTTTAGTGATAAAGTGCGTGGGGGCTGAGCATCTACAATGAAGAGTTCCCTTCTATTATTTATAACACTCGGTATGACCTAGTTTACTGCACAGCACTAACCACTGCTCACTCTCTGTGTCTATCTATCTATCTATCTATCTATCTATCTATCTATCTATCTATCTATCTATCTATCTATCTATCTATCTATCTATCTATCTATCTATCTATCTATCTATCTATCTATCTATCTGAAATGTTACTTATAAGATGCAGTTAAATCTTCGCTGAGGGCCCTGAGAGAGCACTTAGAGAGGTATAGCTTTTCTCTCAGTAACAAACGATAGTGGGCATTTGTGAATAGACACTGTCTCTCCCCTGAGCTTAGGTTTAACTTAGAAGGAGGCTATCGACATCCTGTTACCAGACACCACAGGACACCCTCAGAAGACCAGTGTTCCATTCTTTGATGAATCACAACCGTTTTGGAGGCAGACCTACACAATATTAATAACATGGTCATAATGTTATTCCTGATCGGTGACGAACGTTATCAACTGCCATTTTGGTGAGTTTTTTTTTGTGCATTAGGGCTCCTAGTAGTCTGCAGGTATTAGTTACTGTTAAATAGTTCAGTGTGGAAATGAGACTTGGTAACTAATTGGTTATGAAAATGTGATGAATCACTATTTGTCACTATCTTCACTCTTAATTGGCCATCTGGTTCAGTTGCAGTGTGCGGGCACATTGCGTCATTCTGTCGCTATGACCACTGAAGGTGTTTGTAAATGGATTCTGGCCATTAACCATCAATGTCCTCCTTAGAAGAAGTTCAAATAGAACACAGTCTCGTTCCAAAGTGACTGACATTAAGAGCGAAACAGAGATTAAGAAAAACAGGGACGGGAGGACTTTTTCAGTTTAAGTAATGTCTAGACAAACCCGACCTGGATCTCTCCAAGAATAATAATAAGCTCCGCGGGAGTTCCATGGCAGGACTGAGATTGTCACAAGGGCCAAGTCTCCTAGATACACCAGTGGCTCGGGACCATTTTTTAACTTCGTGTTCTCCTCATACATCTTATCCAAACTCACAGCATGCTTGTGAGATCTGCATTAAGAAGCAAATCTGGAGAGCTACCTCACTCCTTGGATGGAGCCGGGGGCTGATCTGGATTCAGGATGCGTTCCACTCACTTTTGTTGCCAACCCAGTTTCATATCCATTACATCTTGTTCTCTTTACGTTTTCTGCACTTGCACCCTCACCATCCACAATCCACTACCCATAAACATGCATACTGTAATATAGGGCTGAGCGGTACAGTGGTTAATACCGTTTTTCTTTTGATGATATGAATGATATGAATTTGTAATAGACCGTCATGCCGGTGTGTTTGAGCACACATCGTTCGGAGCGCTGCACCACGAGACACTGTTTCAGACCACTTTCAATGTAGCACTTCTTAACCCGCATGTGAGGCACAGTGAAGATGGAAAGGTCCGAAAAATTACGCGGCAGTACGAGAAGAGGGCCATGCAAACCTATTTTACTAATAGTGTGGAATTATAATGCAGTATTTAATTATCATGACAGTAAAATAGTCCCTCCTCAGTCAATCTACTGCATTAATTCCTCTCTCAACCAGTAGATAATGAACTGAGTGGCAACAAAGTGACAGTTCAGCATGGAGATTGGCAGTATTAGTTTGAATCATGGGCTTTAATAGCGTCTAAATTGTAAAATTCATAAAAAAAATTAGGAACAGCTGTTGTGCGATTGACTGTACCAACAAATTTGAAAAGCAGTCGGAGATATATATTTACAGATATCTGCCAAAGAAAAGAGAAGGAAATGGATCGCTGCATTACGAACTGGAATCCAGGCAACAAAACCTGCTGCTGTGGTTCTCATTTAGTGTCAGGTAATATTAATTTATGCTGACAGTAAGTATTTCAGTTCCAACAGTAAATAACAATAAAACAATAAACACTAATCACTCCTTCATCTGGTTGGACGGTACAGTATTGTATGGTTAACCTTATTTCTCAGTAAAGCTCTTAGTCTTAGCACCTTTTATTTAGCTACATTTATCATAACTGATTTATCGTAACTTAAACTCACTGAAACTGAGGCTAATCCAGTTTTACAAATCCATTCTAGGTCGTATGGATCATTGTCAAGTCCAATTGCCCTTAATTTGATCTGATAATCCACATTTTTCCCGGTCTCGTTCTATTTACTGCTACATTTCCCTGTGTTTTTGCCACTCAGGGGGGCATGGCCCCAGGCAGCAGCAACATCAGTGCATACCCTCTATACATTTTTGGTCATACCGCCCAGCCATAATGTAATATCTCACTCACCCCTGTCTGAATGATCCAGAGAAACAGATGACAACCACTGTGTCGAAAAGATGGCTGACTTGCAAATAATTAAATGGCATTACAGTGGGTTAAACAATGCCCGTGTGTTGTTTTTGAGCTCTAACTCTGCAGTTTCTGAGTTTATCTTGGGCAAACACACAAGGACACATACTCACATACCCATACACGTGAGTGAAGCAATACACAGTCTTACCGATGACACAGTTTCCCACTGGTCAAATCCGATAGGCTGCACCAGAGTAATGCAGAAACACGTTGCCAATCATTCAACACGATTGATATAAACAACGCTGGATTAAGCAATTAAGCTTAAACAAAGCATTAAGCTTTGTTAGATCTGTTGAGTTTCCTCTTTTGATATGGTTGTTGAAGTGCCCTCCAGTTATCTGTGTCAAGGTTTTCCGTCATCTAGCTCTGGCTATAAAGACAAAAAAAAACAAAAAAACAAACAAAAAAAAAACTGAAGCACCCAGCAGTAGCAGTTACCAGCAGGTTGATTGATTTGATGAGCAAGATTGGCTGGTGTGATGTGAATTTCTGCTATGTGACTTTTGTTTTGCTAGAGATTAGCACAACTTCTGCTTGGATGGTTTATTGATTTTGTAAAGCAGAAATGGCAAAACAAAAGAAAAGTCTGACTCATCAAATCCTGGTTTCAGATAGATTCCCACAAGTGCCTTTACATCATTTCCTTGTTAAAGATCTGTGCCCTTAGACTGTCACAAGTCTATTATTTCAACCATTTGCAAACATGAGTTTTTAACAAAACAGTCTAAACAGGAGTTTAATGGTGTTTTCCCAGTGGGTCTATTATTTTTGTTTATTTATCCTTTGCTCTGGATTGTCAGACCCCCTAATGGAGTCTCACGTGCCAAGTTTCACATACAAGTCCTTTTCTCCTTCACATCAGTGCAGAATATAAATGAGCAGCCATGTAATTAGTTTGCTATCACTAAGCACAGCCTGTTAGCCCTGAAATGTGGCACGCCTTTTGGAAAAAAAATCACTTGTTCTGTAGGAGTAGCAACTTTGATTGATTATGTACTCTTGCCAGAGAAAGTGACGGGGCCAACTTGTTGCCGTACATTTTAATGAGCTCGCGTTGCACGTGTGTTGTACTCAGTTTGTGTGCACACACGTGTATACACACTAATGTGGCTTTTCCTTGACTGTGTGTGGCCCTCGTGTCCATTAAGGAGATGTCATTTATCACAAGAGACTCCGACCCCATCTCTTCGCCTCATATTTCCACTCAGTCATCCACAAACAAGGTACTCTGTCAAATACTTCAAAGTCACTTACATTCCACCCCAAGCATTCCCAAGCCACATGCGGGTTGCTTTCTAAACTCCTCGAAGCCTTTTCATGGACAGTTACAGATCGTTGTCCTTGTGGATGAATTTGGAGGGGAATCTACTGCGCGTCAGCAAAGCAAAGTGGCTTATTGTGAGGGGTAGGATAGTAGAGTGCACTTACGTGGTCCTGTGGTGTGTACCGTGTGCGTGTGCATTCGGCCTGACTTGAGCTCCAAACAGATGAAGAAGGGACAAAGCCTTCTGGTGAGTAATGTATCATTGTCTGCCCCCTACCCACTCAAACACATATGTTCACACACAAACACACACGCAGCCAGACAGGCACAACGTGACCCTTAGTGCCCCAACAGAGAGAGAGATGTCTGCCGTTTGACAGTGTGTCAGCAGGCCCAGATAAACTCAGCCGCCAGCTCTCCTCAGAGCTTGTCCTCCCTCCTGCTGACCAGCGAGACGCTGCCGACACCGCCGACCACATGACCTCACCTTCGCCGAGTCCTTCATGCCGCCTGCCACGCACTGCTGTGCCTTATAAATGAGCGGCCATGCACACTGTGTCTCTCATTGTGCTGAAACTGTGGCGTCTCACACAAGCCACAACACAGATCCTCTTTAAACTGCACTGACTTTAGTTGGGATAAATGCAAAGGATCACATATACATTTTTCTACCAGAACAATGGATCAGGTGACTGCGTGTAGCAACGGACAATTATTATCATGCTCTTCAGTTTCCTCTCAGCTCTACAGACATTTTAGCATCGTTTAACTTAACATTACCATTATCATTAACATTACCACTAATGTGGCTAATGAACACAATGGGGCATTTAGCAGTTGGGAGCTGGCACTGAGCAAAACAGGCCTACAATAAGAGTAGAGTTGTCAAATTAATGCTTACTTTCAGTGTTTCGTTTTTTGTTTCACTGCTTGTTTTGCTTGTGGACAAGAACAACAATTCATTTAGAATAGTTTTCTGCAAAATGAAGGTACCAAGCTTTTAAGTGTCATATCACCTAAATTACAAAAACATATATTTACTTGCATAGCGGTGAGGAAGTGCACATTTTAATTTGAAACACTTTCTACGTCCAGTCTAATACGGTGGAAGTAAATGGTATGCAACTAAATCTCTTGAAAAATAATGAATATTAATTAAAAATAATGAATAATCTAATCATGCACACATTTTTCACAACTGTTAATCCTTCAGTGGATGGCACCTGAAAGCATCCTCTAGTCTTCATACCTATAAATTTTCTCTCTTATACACAAGCACACAGTCTTGTCACCTCAAAATTTAATGGTGTATAGGCATTTACTTCTTGTCCCCATATGGAAGGCACGTCCCCGTAATGTGACTAAACAGATAAGGCCTCACAACGTAAGTGATACCTGAATCACAGGCTCTGTCTCACTCTCTCTCTCACACACACACTCACACACACACACACATACAGTCACCTCCGGCAGGAACCGGAATTGGGCTGTCAGTCAAACAGACAACCTTAAAAGGGCACAGAGCCCTAGAGGCGATATTAATGAATGAAATACTGCTCTGAAACAAACACACACACACACACACACACACACACACACTCACACACACACACACTTACAATACGAAGTCTGCCTAAACCGCAACAGCGTAGCGTCCACCGAACCAGCCCTTCTGTCTCACGTGCACCCATGCTGGACGCACAAATCTTCCCTGCCCCCCAGAATGACTGGCATTACTTTTTAATTCAGCCTTGTGCACTCAGGAAGCATTCAGATGAGAAGGAGCACAGGGACGAGGAGTGAGGGCGACGAGGTCAGCATCCACCTTGTCAGCACATGTTAATCAGCGCGTCGGCTTCAATAATAAAGATTACGCTCAGAAAAGTAAATTCGCACAGATGTGCATTTGCATGCTGTAAACACAGTGCCACCACTGTCCTCATTAAAATTGAGCAAATTACCTTAATTGCTGCATCTTAAATCTGTTCTGGATTAGAGAGTCAAGTGCAGTTTCCTCTCTTTTACCGTCACAACAGTAATCTGGTGCACAGTCCTGACATTATGAATATATGAAATATCCGGTTCTTTCAATTTTTTTTCTGACTTTTCTTTTCTCCTGCTACGTATCCCCTTGACTTTCTCCTTGATTTGCTGTTTGGGAAATGAAGCCGAGAGATAAAAATCTTCCATTGTCCATCGTTATTAATTAGAAGGATAGTCTTCATTTTCACTACTTGGATTCTTTGTGGGCGTGTGTATGTGTGCATGAATGCAGTATGTTTACTGACCTTGGCAGCGTTCATGTGCCAGTCATGAGAGCCAATACTGGCAGAGTGGCAACAAAAATAGTTTTCTTTTTTTTTTTCTTACAAAATACAAATAATCCTCCTGTTTATTTATGCACATGGCTCTGATATTGATGTGGACATAAATTAATTTTCTGTGTGCACTTATACCGTATCTTAGGTACGTATTCCTTAATATTTTTTGTCCCTCACTCGATTCTTCTGCAGGAGATGTTCACGCCAGAGTGCAAGTTCAAGGAGTCGGTTTTCGAGAACTACTATGTGATCTACTCGTCCACTGTGTACCGGCAGCAGGAGTCGGGCCGCGCCTGGTTCCTTGGCCTCACCAAGGAGGGACAAGTCATGAAGGGCAACCGCGTCAAGAAGACCAAACCCTCGTCGCACTTTGTGCCCAGGCCCATTGAAGGTATAAGAAAGCTTGTAGAAAAATGTTTTTGCAGCAGCTTTTAATCTCATTTTGTTTGTACCCTTTCTTTAGTTATGAATGTACTTACTGGTAATTGCTTTGGAAAGCATTCAAGGAAATGTCGCAACTGCTCTCTGGAGCAGCACTCCACCTGTTAGCTTTTGAAAAAAAGAAAAGCTTTATAATATCTATAAATTATTTTCAATTGAAACTCAAGGCCTACATTATCATGTGAAACTGTGTTGTCTAAACTAAGTGGGCATTAAGGAGACGGGGAGACTCAAATGAAAGATAATATTACATTAGTTGAAATGTTGGCTCGAGTGGATTTGGAGCTTTGCTCCTGCCAGGAACTAAAGGCAGGATTTCTTGACATCCGCTGCTGTTCTCAGTGAGAGCAGTCTTACGATTAGAGTTGTTCCAATAAAACACACCAGGATCAGAAAAGCTTGTGATACTGCATACAGTGCAGGATTGGATATTTTTACGAGTATGCCAATATACATACACCCATCCAATATCCAGTGTTATTTTTTTTTTGTGTGTGTGTAAAATTTTGTCCAATTGCTGACACTTTGCTAGCTCTGGGTAATGTTACACTACTGAAAATCAATTATTGTTTGTCACAGGTTTCTGCCAGGTTGCAAAATCATGAAAAACTGCAATCCCCAAACTATATGAGACAACGAGGCAGTGCGTTTTTAGAAAAGATGTGCAGGCGATTAGCTTAGCAATAACAGCACATAACACCATACAGGGTTTGTTGTGTGCAAGTGTTAAAGTAATTTTTATGCCATTTAATACACAGTACGTGTATAGCGAATACGCAAAGTGCAGGCACCTTAGTTAGTATCAAAAACTGGTATCGGAACGTTTGTGCTTGTGATATCTGATAGATATTATCATGAAAACTTGTCAAGAAATGTGATAAAAGAAAGAAACTGCTGACATTGCCCTAATTCCCTTGTCTTATCCCTCTCAGCCTGGTATAATTGTCCCAGCCTCTCACCTGACCTTGTCCCTGTCTGCACATCCATCTCTTCAATCTGCTCTCCATTGTCCCCTTTCTGAGCTCCTCCTCCCTTTGTCCTCTCCTCTTCTCCCCTTCCTTCTTGTTCCCTCTCTTTACATCCACGCCACAGTTTGTATGTACAGGGAGCCGTCGCTGCATGAGATAGAGGACAAGCACCGCTCCAGGAAGAGCTCAGGGACTCCCACCATGAACGGAGGGAAAGCTGTCAATCAGGACTCCACATAGCACTGGGGGGAGGGGCTTCCAGCAGGGGGGGAGTGGCCTCGTCCTGACTCAGGGGAAGGGGCCATAGGAAACCTCATCGCCCCCCACCCCCCAAAATCCGCACCACCATACCCCTCGGAAAAAGAAGAGGGTGTTGCGACAACGAGGAGCTACTACTGTACAACAAAGACAACAAAAACTGAACTCTTGCCTGTGAAAACCTTTTAGATGAATTAATATAAAACCAGAGGATATATATATATATAAATATATATATATATAAAGAAAATAATTTTCAATCAGGACTACTTGACCAACATTTTATGCAAAAAAAGAGAAAAAGCTGTGATAAAAAAAAGGAATGGTGGTCTCCTTTCGCTCAAATACAAATATCTGTCATTTCCAATTTATGCTGTGAAAAACAAGCTTTAATACATGTTCAATTTTCATATTTTTTTTTCTATATGCTGTTTAGAAAAAAATACGCTTTATTGTTGTCAAAAATAACAATTACCATCGTCTTTATAATCATCCTTAATCATCTGTTTATCCCAGTTACTGTCACGGCTACTCTGACTTTCTTTTGTTTTTGAGACTAAAGAAAGAATCACTCTTGTGTTTTCTCTCTCACAGTTTGATCTTGAATGCACTGTCACACCACCTGCTCTGGTGTGAAAGTAGGACTGAAAGTACTGGCAGTTCTCTGTGTTGGGCTCCAGTGGAACCAGAGTGCTTATGGTGGGATGTAATTTACTCAGGTGTGTACTGTAAGTTAGACTGATGTGACTAATAGGACACAAACTCCCCCTACGTGATCCTGCTGTGGGAGGAGAGGGCTGATCAAAGCAATATTAGTAGAGTGCACTAGTATGTCTCTAAATAATAACAAGCTGACGACACCTTGTAATGGTTGGCGTGTTTTTGTTAGTAGAATAAACTGATGAAGAAAGTTGTAGAGTCGGCAAAAGTCAGAATCAAATGAAAACAGTTTTGGTAAACTTCATTATATTCTTTATATCTGCAAGAATTGTTAGGTTATAAGTGACGGGAGGTCCGGACTGACAAAGAACAGCATTCTGTCCCAAATCAGAGCAGAAGATAATGACCAGCACTACGAGCCATGACCATAAATGGTCACTTCACATTTGCACCTCAAGAAAAACACACTCCTTCCTCAGCTATGACAAAAACTCTCAAAATGTAACTCTGTAACAGTATTCCTGCATTTGATTTGTATGGCGAGACCACAAACTAATCCCGGCTTCAAGACTGCTGTTGTTTTTCTAATCAAGAGAAAGAAACAGACCTTGTTTTGGCAGGCCTGCCTGTGAAGGTTGTGTTGGCAAATTTTTAAGAAGTACTCATTTCTTTGACTTTTACTGTGAAATCCTTTTCAAAACTGGCAGACAGGGTGACTGACTGTTTAATAAACCACCGAGCGGACATATTCTCAACGTAAGGTCACAATCTTACAGGCTTTCCAATCACAATGGAAGCATAATGTTTCATTGAGGAACCAGTTCATCTGGATATGCCCAGGTTGGAGGAGGATGTCTTACCATCTCTGTGAGGTTACCATTTTTTTTTTTTTTTCCTGAAATGGTAACACACACAGTCCCCACCTGGTTTTGTGACCCATGAAATGAGCCATTTGCTGCATTGTGGCGGAACGCTCCTCTTTCATAAATCAACATGCTGACAGGGCTGTATAAACAAGGTGAATTGACTGGTACACCACATTCACCGTGTGCGCTGCTGAGCTCATTCCTAATACCCAATTAGTTTGTCTTACTCAGGAAGTCCTACAGTCGTTCATGAACAGCGCCGGACTTAAAGTCTCACCGCTCATTGTCCAGCTCTCGTTGCACAAAGGCTGGTACCAGTGTGGTGTTTAAGGGTCGGCGTCGACGGTGGTTTTTATCACTGAAGATGATATACAGCTAAGGTTAGGAAGGCTGAAAAAAAAGGAACTAGGCGAGACAAAGCATGACCATCGCATGACTGTAAAAGTGGATGTACATTTGGTTTTAGTTAAGATCTGTTAAAAAACAAAAAACAAACAAAAAAAAAACATCATTGTTTTAGATTTGGGGGAACCTTTTTATGCAATGTTTTGATCAGTATTTCAGCAAGAGTTTATACATCTCTACCGTATCTGGTTGGAAACCATACGCTAGGTTGGTGGTATGTACAGTAAATAGCACACATTCAAACTGCAGTGATATATCATCATGGATCTGGGAGGGTCTTCCGCCTGGGACCTGGGTCCACAGCTAATGCAAGTTACCTGCAAGAGCTAACGGTAGATTAGTTCAACTTCCACAGCACCTACTATGTAACAGTGATACATACAGTATATCAGACATGACTCCGAAGTCAACAGGCAAGACCAGCATATACTATCTTTTTATGGAGGTTTATATAGGTGCAAATGAGATACGTGTGGACTTAAAGCGATGCATGAAATTGGATGTACTCAGTGTCAACTGTTGACAGCAGAATGAAAGGATCTTCAGGAGGGATGACTGATGCAAGGTGGCGAAAAATAGCTGGTGTGAGAAAGCAGTAAAGCAAAGCACTTTTTCATGGGTTTACTGGTGTGTGAAATGGTGAGCGAAGGCTTTGGGTTGTATGGGATATTAAAAATATAATTTAATATTTTTATGTTTGCAGATGTTTCACTGCATCAGAACACACTCATATATGCATTATGAATTGTGAGATGACATAAAAAAAATATGCATTGATTATAAAAATCCGAATGAAGTTAGTGATTGTTTAAGAATAAAGACTATGTTATCAAAAACGCTCACCTACGTAGTGGTTGATTTAACGCGATCACGGATGGTCGTATTATTATTTATTTATTTATTTATTTATTTTGTCTGTCTCACTCTTTTGCAACAATATGAGAAGCAGCACAATGAGCAGACAAACCGAATCCATCAGCGAGAGTTTTTATGCAGGAAATCCAATCTGCTTCCTCCATCGTTCACTGGGAGTGATTTATCTTCTCACTAGCCCCTAAATCCGATGTGTCATTTTGGGATGGTGCTCCTTCGCCCTTAATTCTCCCGTTGTCATGGAAACAGACCTTCCGTACTGTCTGCAAGGAGAATGAGGAGGAGGAGGAAGAGGAGGAGGAGGAGGATGAATGCTCCCCTGACTTTCAGGACGTGGATTGTGTTCTTTCCTGCATGGTGGCTGCAGCACAGAACATCAGGGCTGGGGGGGTGGGGAGGGATGTTTTTGTTCTCTTCTATTTTCGAGTATCCTTCAGTTACGGTGAACAGCTGAGAAAAGTGCAGGCCCGCATCCTGGGGGACAACATCTCACAATCAGGCAGAGAAGGACAAAACGAGGGAGCAAAAACACGGTGAGAGAGAAGTTGAAAGCAGAAACACGATTTCTACTTTCTCCATCACCTGCATTAAAAAAAAAAAAATCTTTAAATTCAAATCAATAGTAAAATGCACAAACTTGCACACACACGCAATATACGGTTTCTCATGCACTTCATATTGTTCATCTCTTAGCTTCAGAGCGTTGTTCATATCACAGAAAGCTCCGACAACTGAAAATGTCTACACTGAAAAAATGTCTACAGTCATGCAGTCATGGCTCCTTGAGGCTGTTCTGAAGCGCAGCAGTGATTCGAGAGAAATGCTGATGCTGGCAGTCGGCTCGCTATGCTAACACTGGAAGTGGAAGTCTCACCGTGGATCCGTTTATCACCCCAGATCTCAATTTTCTAATCTAACACAGTAACTTTGCAAGTGTCAAATTCACACTTAGCTTTCATGCCCTCTCTTGAGATAAGCTCACACATAAGTCAACTCACTTGACTGAAAGCAAGTATATGATGTTTCAGATCAGTGTGAAAAATGTAAAAATAAATGTCAAAATTTAGGGACAGAAACTTTCAAGATGACTGGCTTGTGAGTGCAGGAAACAGTAGATTAAAATAGCAGAGTTTTGTCTTCAGATCTAAGCTAAACCTTATTTAAAGCTTTACAGTCACCTCTGCAACCAAGAACATCAAGAACAGAATTATGAAACACTGACACATCCTTCAAAACTCACACTTTCAAGAAACCTTCATAGAGGCACCTGTGATTTAATAGAGGACAAAGTAAAAGGGACGGGGTAGTTAAATGACCAGTTTCCTCAAAACAGTTTTAAGACCTCAAGTCTTCTAACACCACATTGGTGAAAGGGCTTTTTAACATGTAAAACAAACAAGGAACTTAAAGCATACAGTATCTGGTAGACTGTGTTTGGGGGAAACATCTTGAACGCTCAAAAGAGAATTTTGCTCAGTGCCATTATAAAAAATCCTGTTAGAAGATATTTCAATGAAAAGCAACACCACATCTACATGGAAGAACTTACATATAAATTAATTCCAGCCAAAGAGAGACTAATGCTAATTTGATCATTTTAGATTTATTTTCCTGGGTGTATGAATGAGGACTCAATGAGTGTTTATAGCATCTTTTACTTGGTGGTATTATGGTGTTTCAATTATGCATTCTTATGTTTCTATTAATTTTTCATTATCTTTTATTTTATTTATTTATTTTTTTAATATATTTGTGCTTTTATAGTTTGTAAGATGGGCCTTATTCTTGTTTTTCTTTGTTCTTGCCTTTACTCCTTACCTTTTCTGAAAATTCCCAATCTTTTCCACCCTGGTATTTACATACCCAGTTTCATGATATGCTGATATGTTATGTATATGATGTGCGTTTTTTTGTTTGATTAACCTTATAGACCCTGCCTGCCCAATTTGGGGCCTGAGAGCCAAGTTTGGCCAATTATATTTTGTTTTTCCCACCGTCAGGCTCGGAATTTGCACTCGCCCGCTGCATTTGCTCTCATTATTGGTGCACTTCCACTGCTGACCACAAAGTATCTTTGTGATACATTGATGGTAGGGTGGCGCTGTTGAGCTTCTTCTAGCTAAAATCCCGTGAGGTGAAGAAGACCAATAGCCAGTGAGAGGATGCAGATGGAGCCTGGTGGGTGGTGGAGGTCTATCTATTCTACTATGGAGGGAGTTCCCCATCGACGTGAACACAAACAAACAGGTGAACACACACCTACACCCAGAGTTCCAGAATAATAAAACCGGGGCTAGCGTGTAGAGTGGAGCTAACAACGGGGCTAAGTTAGCATGCTGAGGCCGTGTTAAACATGCTGCCATTACTTGGTTGACATACTCTTTCAGGTAGTAGTCAGAAAGTCGAATTTTGAGCATAGTTCGATTAAGCTCTGCATGTAAATGCACTGTATGTTAGTATGAATGTTAACATACTGGTGTTTAGCTGTAGTCATTTATATTTTAATTTAGTTTTCTGTTTGCCGTGATTGTCACTGTGGAACGTTAGGCTAATGAATTAGCCTGTTGTCTGCTAACTGGTACAGCGTTACTTTGTGAGCATTAGAGCATAAGAGAGTCCTATTTTCCATCACCCAACACTCGTTCTAATGATGTTCTTTTGTTGGTCCATTATAATTTGTTTATTAACTCTTGCAGAAGACCTGAAAATAAGGAAAACATATAGTTTAGTGTATAAAACTAGATGTAAATTAACAAATCATGAAGGAAAATAATGGCACTTAATGGCAAAGAAAAGTACACAGCCCCTACAGATATTGCGGAGGTTCAGTTTTGGTCCTCCACTGGGAATAATTTTGGCTGCCTTAGACCTTCATTCGCTGTTCAAATTGCCGTTTGCAGTGTGTTTTTGACAACTTTGATTGAGGCGACAAGCCTCAACATGTGACCATTTCACAAAGCTCACATCAATTCATGCTACTCAGGATTCGTGTGTCTGCTGATCAGCACTCAACACGCTTACAGGAAGGTTGGGTTTGTTAATACTGATGTTGCCATTCCACTGATCAGTCGCCAGTGCTGCTGAATCTGTGGTCACATGTCACCTTGTACATCACTAATTTTGCTTTTAGTCTTATTCCTAAAAACACTGAGCAAAAGGAAGTCACATTTTATCACAAATAAATTGTCATTCATTTTCAGTAAGAGTAGGCACCAATCAAGGTCAGTGATTCTGACGTCTGTTGATTTAACTTGTAGTCTAAACAGTGCCATCTGGTATGATGCACATACGGTAGGTAGACCAAGAGGTGTAAGCAGCTTGCGCACCACGCTTCTCTCCTCTCAACCACACGTGTCCTCCACATTTCATTTTCTCCAGCCTGGAAGGGGCCACCTTCAACATAAATATACTCCAGAGTCGGATGAGAACACTGCAGCATCAAAACAAGATAACAAACGATGTCCCTTTTATATCATTCTCAGACAAACTCAAGCAGGCTCCAAATGTTATTTGTGATGGTGAGCTTGACAAGGTAAATGCTGCGCAGGATATACGCTTGAATCAAACAGCACTGTTTTCAAAGACCAGCATCAGCATGCAGGATAACTCTGGAGAAGAAACATTGAGGGAACAGTTTTTTGTTGGAACGTCTTAACATCATCTTCTGGCTGTGGTTATGTTTGTTGTATGTGTGGTTTAATTCATCTGAGTCCATGTGAATGTATTGCCATTTATACTGTGTTTAGTGTTTATGTTTAAGTTAAAGCCGACTGGATGGTAGCGTTGGTCCAGCCCAAAGATTCCTTGAAAAAGATTCCCCTTAAGCTAGGAGCTCACGTTTAGCCACATCAGTGCTTTTAGACTTAGATAGACTTGAATCACCTACAAGGGAAACTGATTGGTCAGAGCTTAGCTGTACAAAACAAAACAAACAAACAAACAAAAAAACACTCTTGACAACCACAAGTAAAAAGAAAGTTAAAATAAAATTAAAACTGTTAAAACAAGTTAAAACTGAAGTCAAACTAAAATATAAGCAAAATCAAGTAAAATCTAGTAAAATTAAAAAAAAAAATAGTATAAGCAAAATTAGCATATGAACAAATGGACATGAAATAGAGATGGAAGTATAGGGATGATAATAAGGTGCAATAATGTGCATTAATATTAATTTGGAATTATCTGTTGCAGAAAGGTGAATTGTTGTAAAGTTGGATAGAGTAAAGTGTGAAAGAAGTCCTGTAGCGTTCACTGTGGGTGTGGAGCTGAATCAGTCTGTGCTCCGCTGCCCCTCTATGGTTCGGTGTAGTGGATGAGATGGATTGTCCACAGTAGCTTGATAGCAGTTTGTGCAATGTCCTCCTGTTCCTCACCGAGACAACTCACTGCCAATTTGTCGATCCTACTTATGTCCCTTTTGCTGCAGAAAAACCTAGAGCTGAACTGGAAATTTGAGGTGTAAAAAGTGAACAGAAATGAAGATAGGACAGTGCCCTGTGGTGCTTCCACATTACTGACAACAGTATCAGACAGGGAGCCCCCCTGTCTCACCAACTAACGCCTGCCAGACAAGTAATCAGTAATCCAGTTAGTGGAAGATCCTTTGAATGACAGGCTGATATCAGCATGCTAGCATTTATACAAAAAGGATGCTGACATGATGTTTAACAGATAACGTCTGCTATCCTAGTACTTTCAGGTTAGCACTAAACCCATAGTACAGCTAAGGCTAATGGGATGTAGTTGTGAAAAAAAAGAGCAAAATCTAATAGATGATAATGGCAGGACATTATGTGAGTCTCAGGTGCACACTGTCCCCCTGATAGGCTATTTCATGTTTCCGTTGTTCATTCAAGAGACAAAATTGACTTTTACTGGTTAAACGGTCTCCCTGCGTATTGTGCAACATTCTCCCCCCAAGAACCACACATATTTGCTATTTTCTCTGTACTAACAAGTCGAAGATTTGTGTCATTTGACTTTAAAGGTCACGGTCGGCACCGTTCACAACTTCTCTGTGATGCTAAAATCCCTTTTTCGTTATGTCTTAAATTCAGTTTCAGAAGTTCCATTTTTATGCGTCAGCAGTATATGTGTAGAAGCGTTATTTTGACTTGAAGGGTTTTAAATGTATCTGGGTTAGCAACATCAACATCTATTTATGGCCTGAACCGTTCTTTTTACAGGCCTGTACATGAGTCTGTTTGTCTTCTGCAAACTCATGAGTGCGCCGAGCAAAAACATCATTCTTTTATCGGAAGCGTTTTCCTTTCCGTCTCCGTCTACCTCCTCTTGTCCTGTTGTTTTGATACGTGCCCGTGCCTCTGGGACTCCGCTTGTTTCTCTCTTTTCGTCCTCACAGGGAGAGAGTCGGGGAACTCCTACTTAGAAGTGGGACGTTCAGTTCTGCTCATTAAAAATAATTGGTCTGTGTTCAATTAAAGCGCAGTGACGCTCCTTTGATCCGGCTGGCTTGGTAATTTTTTTTCTCGTTGCAGTAGAGTGATAATAGATGTCTGAATGAAATTAGCTCTGATGGTTAAATAGGCAGAAGTACTGTATGTGTGTGTGTGTGTGTGTGTGTGTGTATACAGCTCCTGCTGCACCTTATGAGATGGTGCAACGTCCTGGGATGACAAAAACACAAACCATTTTACCTTTTCTCTTTCTCTGTGATTTAGCTGCTTTCGGCTTCTCCTGTTTGCGCATGAACACCTCGGTGACAGAAACGGCTTAACACACATAAAAGTTCACGCACGCACACCCGCGCGCTTTGTAAACTCGCCCCGGCG
Source organism: Mugil cephalus (assembly GCF_022458985.1). NCBI lineage: Eukaryota > Metazoa > Chordata > Actinopteri > Mugiliformes > Mugilidae > Mugil > Mugil cephalus. Next base: position 16,829,464 of record NC_061776.1, read on the forward strand.
CCCACCAACACCCACCCACCCGCTCACGCACTTCGGATTTCTTGCTTCCACGCAGAGCTCTGCAGCATGAGCATGTTAATGTGTTGGCACTGGTTCCTGTTACAGAGGAAAGCAGTTCTGTTGAATCCCAATAGCCCAGGGGCACGGAGGATACTAAGCCAAGCTTTGACTGCAGTTAGGCTCCGACGCTGCCACTCCAATAATTTTCTCTCTCATCCCCTTGCTCATCCTCTTTGCACCTCTATTCCCCTCCTTTCTCTCTTTCCTAATCTCTACTCCCTGCCCAACCTTCTATCCAATTTGATACGTCTCCTTGATCTGGCCTTCCCTTTTAGCTCGCTGCATCCATCCTACGTCCCTCTTTTTCCCCCTCTTTGTGTTCTTGCTCGCTTTGCGGTGTTGAAATTTATGTAATTCTCAGCCAATCGGCCTCCGTTTTACATACATGCATAATTCAGACACGGTGGGGAAGATCAATGCTTTTTTTTAATTTTATTTTATTTTTGTAACCAGAAGCCCTACAAGATGGGCATTTCTGCTGAGCTACTGTGTCTAAATACATATTAATCACTGCACTAATAAACTATGTTTATGCACGTCAGCACGCAGGCATGTCAGGAAATATGCAAAAGCAATATGCGAGCTGCAAGCTTATGGCAACACATACAGAGATGCCAAAGCTACGGTACCAAAGGAAAACACTGCGTTAATCAATGATATAGCAACTGTAAAAGACATAGAAGGTTGATTGGTTGTTTTGGAGATCACAGGGAAACATCAAACAATTGCTTTATTACATAGACTTTATTACATTGTGGCGTGAGAGAAATCTACTAACAGCGATGTAAAAATAAACACTTTCATGTATCTGATGACTGACTGGAAGAAAAGAAATCTGACGCACATCATATGCAGCTTTTTTTTCCTCCGGGTCAGCGGATGATTATAGCTGGCCATGAACAAAGACTGCTGGGTATTTCCAGCTCTCTGCAGGGCTCATTTAACAGCATCAAACAGGGCTTTGCAGAAGCTTTTCCAATATTACCGTTCATTCAATGGTCATTAAATATTCAGCCCACCGCTGTCAGGGGTATTTCAGATAAGACGGGCACACAGGAGAGAGGCAGTGACACACAAGAGTCCAAGTTTCAAGCGCAAAAGGGCAGATTTTTAACAGATTTGAACGTTGGTACAGTTCTGAATAGTTCCACATCTCAGAAACTACCATGAGCAAGTAACAGTGTAGCACAAAATGCACCAAGTATCGAACAGACCTTATGAATTACTCTTTTAATTAATTAGGAGAAGAAGAAGAAAATATGTGCATATTCTGCACAAGTCCAGATGTCGTCATACTTGCTTTAACTTAAAGATGGGGCCGATGATTTAACTTTTTTTAAAGGACATTTTGTGAAATGAAGGGCCTGAAGTCAATGCATTTTTATGGAAACTTAAAGTAATAAATTAAGTATGTCAAGAAGAAAACTGGAGCTAAACTAAGAAAAGCAACGTGTGGTATTCACTTTCAGTTGTCTGGCACTTCAGAGAGAATAAAGTTAGCAGTTACTCCAGGATTTCCAGAAGAATACTCTGCAGGTGGCTTTGCGAGTTGTCAAACCGCGGCGATTCTTTTCTTGCTTCGCCGTGTTTTTGCCTTCTGTGGGAATAATTCCATTTTCGGATCTGACGAGTTTAAGGAGCAAGTCTAATAGGCTCTGTTTCTTCAGTGATTCCTGTGGAAGAAACCCGAATTCTCAATATGTAAAGTCTTGTATGTGTCAATAAATCTGAAGTTTTACTTGAAGAATAGGATAGAAATAAGAACAGCTGGAAGAATGCAACTGCTGCAGTTTCCATTGCTCAAATCACTGTGTGCATACAGTACATTATAAACAAACATGGGGTAGGGTAGTAAAATCAAATAAACGCAAGTGATTGCAATATAGTACCGTTGCATTGCCTCCCTAGAATAAAAATTAAGATATCTTACCTGGTTGTCTTGTAAATTATCAAGCCATGATAATGAATCTTTCTGAAGTTGCAGGTCCTGAAATCCTTCCTCAGTCTGTGTATTTTCCACAACACACAAGGTTAATACAAAAAATACAAAAATGCAAAGGATGTTGGCCATTCTTATTTGGTGCTTGTGTTCCTCTTGTTGAAAGAATTCTTTTTTTTTACAAAAAAACCCAGAAAATCTGCTGATGTTGTGCGCCTTGCATGTACATCACTGTAAGTCATCTGGTTTATAAGTAGTACCTAGACCCAAAAAAAAGGGAAAAGGGGCGTGCAGATCATCTGCGTCAAGACCCTACTCAATTCTTGTGTTTGCCCCATCAGTGCACTCAAGCGTGCTCAGCGTAATTTACAGCAGTCATTAGCACTGAGACAAAAGGTCTAAATAAGGACGTTTTCGCCATCCCGGTCTTCACTGCTGTCATGACGGACATAAACGCGTCGTAATCTGGTTGTATAATTGAAGGTCTTCCTGATTCTTGGAGGCGCCTTAAAGCAAATCCCTGTAAATCAAGTGCCATGTGCATCCATGCAAAATAAAACATTAATGACGGTGACATGGAGGAAACAACGATGTCATTAACCTTGCTGTGCCATAAAGTTGAATCAGCGGCAGCGCAGGAACAGCGGGACATCCAGAGGCCGAAAAAGGTCAACTTATCATTTGTTGCACCCCGGTGAACGTTTACAGTCTCTTTAATGAGATTTCTGCTCTGTTTAACTTAACACTTCTTCTGCATCTGGATTAAAGCATATTTGTCACAAGCTGAAATGATTAAGCAATGCTACATGCTTTAAATATGCATTACCCCAACAGAAAACGTAGTAAGTCTCCAGTTTAAAATGACCCTATTTTAATGTTTATCAGGCCGATGCGCAAGTTATTAGTTATATATATATTGCAGTATATTTCTTGTTTTCATTCATTTCAGATGTGGGTGGTAATATAAATGTATGGTACACAAGCCCAACCTGGTAAATAAATATAGTCTTTATTCTTTGCAATTAAATTTAAAATATTATTGACATTTTAAATACATGGCTCTTTTTTTTTTCCCCACTTTTCAACATATAACTCTAGTCCGTGAACATGTGAGTGGATGTCTTTATAGCCCATGTGGGACGTGCATGGAGAAAAGCTAAAGGATGTGTCCTCCTACGATAGACAACCTTGACATGCATCAACATTTCAACATATCGCCATTCTAACCCAATTAAGAGGAGGTGCAGAAGCCTGATAGAGCTGCCGAAACAATTAGTTAGTGTGCTGTCAGGAGCAGAATAATCCTGTTTAGAAGGCTGTGGCGATCACTTTACAGCAAGAGTGTTTCTATCCACGCTGACACATGTCTGCACCAGGTCATGTAAGATTTGTATAATTCAAGGTGGCATCCGGGAAGTCTCTGCTTGTTGCATCACGACTTTTGGATGTGGTTATATTTAGAGTTTTAATAAGCTGGGTTTGGTTCCGAAAAGTTACGAGATGATCAGTGCGATAACTCATCAAATTCACACAAGAGGGTTCAGCTCCGCTACGGCTGCTGCCTGCGCTTTCTGGTTTCTTACGTAACTGTGTGAAGCTGTTTGTTATTTCTGAGCAGTCAATATCTTGGGATATCTGTGTGCCAAGGAGTCTCAGTATTTTGAACACAGTATTGTCTTTTTTTGATTTCGCCCTTACAGTGACTTTGTGTCTGCTGATCACGGTGACAGATAACGGGTGAGTGAGCTTCAACGACTGTTCCTTGGGGGTTTATTGCGCTAATGATGGATTTCAGAGCGGATAAGGTAGGTAAGGAAATAAGATGTCAAAATCACAAGCATGAAAGGTCAGGTTTGAAAGCTTTTGAAAATGGCTTATTTCGTACCATAGGTCATATTTGGAATCAGCATGGGCAAATGTAAAATATATATACACTGCAGCAGGATCATGTTGAGTGCACTGTCGCCTCCCGGAAGCGCACTTAGAAAGGGACTGGAGAGAGTTAGAGGAAATATGACTCACAAACTTTAATGTTTTCAAAGAAGGGAATAAATGACTCCGTGTGTGCAAACACAACAACGCATATTAACAGAAGTGCGTCACATTTACAATGTCCAGATGTTATAGGAGCATGTGTGTCATTGTAACCTGTTAATTTCTGACGTCATTTATTGACTGGACTGCACCAGCCTTCTCTGGTCATTTGGAATAAAAAGTGAAAAGTACACGTGAGTTAGTTATTCATTAGTAGTCTGTTGTTTGCACAAGTCAGGACATTTGCATCTTAAAAGATACTTTATGGTGTTATCTGAAAATTGCAATATGGACAGAGTTGTGCTCTGAGGTATGCATTGTCACAATCAACAGTATTTAAATTGTTTGATGATGTGAAACACTTGGGTGTGAGTGAGTGAGTGACATGAAAAAACAAAATTCATACTATTGTAGGTGTCATGCCTTGTCTTATTAATAAAAAAATATAGAAACACGTGAAACATTAAGGTAAAACATGCATCATATTCAATCATCAAAACATTTAAACAACTGTTGTCAAATGGCAATTTACTTGAAACACATAAACACATAAGATTTGTATCATGAACCCACCAGTTGAAACGTTACACACTACCAGCACCTCACCTACACTTTAAATGGTGTAAGAAAAAAAAATTAACATTAATTGTCCCCACGTCTGTCATCTGTGGAGGGTTGCCATGGTTTCCTGCAGACTCGACAGCGACTGATGACACGCAGAGATGGTCCCTTCACTGTCTGAGGAACTGGTTTACTGTAGGAGATACAGATATAATGCCATCAAATATAGCAATAAATAATAAATGAATCCTAAGTAAAGTATTGATTCATAGCCACACAGTGGCTCAGACTACAGTGACATGTTGAAATGGGTCATTAGCAGTAATTGAAAGCATATCTTTGCTCTTAAGAGCCATGCTCTTAGCCTCTGGAAACTTTGATTGTTATTATCAGAGAACATGATGCATGAGAAACCACTGTTGAGGAAACTCATGATTCAAACTGAGCAGTGGAGACACTGCTTAAACAGAGAAGTGAGCAGTTCACCTGAACATGCTGTCTGGGTCGAGAGAGGCCAGCCAGTAGCTGTAGGAATCAGGGTAGTAGTTACACGTCCCCCTGCCGTGACACTCGATAAAGGGCACTTTGCGGAAATGCTCTAGACATGAGCCAGGGGAAACCAGCGGCTGAGAGGATCCTTCTGCTCCAGCTCCCGTTTGCTAGAACACATGAAGATCAAAGGGGGCGGGGCAACTCAGGCAATGGCATATCTGGAACAATATTCATGAAGCTATGAGTGAAAAAGATTTTTTTACCATGATGAATGAATACCCAGTCCATAGGGATTCCCAGCCTCTGGGACATTCCGGTGTCAGGGTTGTCTGACTGTGGATGGCTATGACATTGGAGGTGGTCTCGCACACTGAGCACCTAAGCCATGAATGTTCAGAGACAACTTTATTCATGTAGCTCCAAGTCAAGTTAAAACAGGACATTTTCTGAACAGAACATTTATTTGAAAGGAAATACAGTATACAGCTTTTAATATGGGTTGTATACACTTGTACCCCACCTGCTGATATAGGAGGTCAACTGGTCCTCTGTGATGGAAACCATGTTGGCAGGCATAGGCGTGTCAGTGGACAACCAGTACGAGTAGTCGTTACGAGAAGCGTAGCGGCAGGTGTTTTCTGTGTCGCAGAACAGGAAGGGCATGGTGGAGAAACGAGGGAGACAGCTCCCCGAGGTGCCTGAGTGATGGTGTGAAAGGTATATCACATGATCACCCACGCAAAGACACTGACTGTTTTTGATGCAGAATAAGCACATTATTTGAGGCTATGAAAAATCCCTGCTCTTACCAAGGTCCTGACCATGAGCTCGCTCATTTCCATTGATGAAGAGGAAGGAATAACCAGAGTAGATTAAACTGGTTCCAGGAGGGCAATCAGGGATATGGCTGCTCTGACTGTGTCTGGCTATCAGGAAGCTGTCAGTGTAACCTGGGCCACCTCTGCCAGGCAAACCTCGAAGACCCTTATGGCCTGGGCTTCCCGGTGTGCCTCCTGGTCCTGTGGAGTAAAGAATAAACTAGCACAAGTTCCGAATAATATCATGTGACCAATGCTAACTATCCTGGCTGGACTGTGGAATGTATTTTTAATATGATTTGGCAGAAAATTTGTCTCTGCGCCACCAATGTGCACGGTGTTGTGTGCAGATATTGTAAAGAAGAATTAACACAAACTTCAGCACGCACGCACACACACACACACACATGAACACACCTGGAAATCCTGCTCTTCCTTTGTCTCCTTTCTGGCCAGTGAATCCAGGGAGGCCAGATGGGCTGGAACCACGCTCTCCTTTGACACCTGTCTGACCTGGGGCAGAAAGGTTCACTGTCACAATGGCTGCACAAACAAGACAAGCTTGATGACTTCCTTATGAATGATTTTAGAGCAAAACACCATATTTATGACAGTGAATGCCCTTATGTTAGTTAACACCATTGTATTTGACAAAATTAAGATCACCAATCAAAACTCATTAACACATCTAAACATCGTTGAGTTGAGATTAAATTTTGGACCTGGAGGGCCTGGTGGTCCTGGTGGACCAGTGGTCCCTGGAATTCCTCGATTGCCGCGGGGACCAGATAAGCCAGGGAGTCCTGGTTCATATTTCACTTCACCTAATGCCAGTCTACCTTTGGGACCTACAAAGGTGCCACAGCAGCAATTAGAAAGTTATTTATCTAATATATGTACAATGCAGTGAATACATTAAAATATAGTAGGCACTAGTGTGTTCTGATGGGTTATAAAATACTTTGCATTCCTTATAAGATGGATTTTGCCATACCTGGTTGTCCAGGAGATCCTTTTATCCCAGGTGGACCAGGTGGGCCTGGGATGTATCCAGGGTCTCCCCTGTCACCTAAAAAACCGGATATGAAATTCAAATAAGCAATTTGAATTAGAATTGAATTAGATTGTCTCCACATCCTATAACATGAATTCCTCTTTAGCTTCCCCATAAATCATATTTTTCGCTGTCTCATTTGTGTTTCATCTCTTTTGCGGGAACATAAATCAGTTGTGGACTATTGCTTCTCTGTGGTGACAGATCATACTTTGTCTGGGGTTGGAATGTAAAGAGTGCACCTAATCTAGAGACTGGAGTTGAGATGATAGATTACCAAAGGGCCCTTGGATTCCTAGAGGACCAGAATCACCTCTTGGCCCTGGGCCTCCAGCTCTGCCTATTGGACCCTGGGGAGGCAAATGGAACATGGAAAGGTTTATTTATTTATTTGTCTCTCTCTTATCGCTCTCTGAAAATTATTATGATGAGCCCCTGTCACAGTCATGGACCAGGAGCATTAGGAAGAATGGGAGGGTCACATTCTTCCTAGTCATGTGTGTGGGGGTGGGTGTTTTTTATACATTTGTTTTGGCTTTTCTTCTTAATTTATCTATGTTTCTTTGTTGTTGTTATTTGTGTTGTTTGGTTAGTTTCCAGTTATACAGTATATTCTGTCTTGATATCTTTGTATTACAGGTCTTAGGGTGGGTTTTGTTTGTGAGGTCTCAAGGTTGGCTGGAGGTTCAGTTTTAGGTGCCGAAAATGCAAAAGGAAAACCCAAAAGCTACAATATCAATATGCCTTTCGCTGTGTCACTTGGTTATATCAGTTTTTAACCTGCAAACTTTAACTTGCAAATCTAAACATCTGGCGGTAATTAATACTTTATTTACTCCAGGCATTTTGTCTCCAAATGAATGGTGTTAGTACGTACAGGTGGTCCTTGAGGACCTGGTTCTCCAGGGGTCCCACTATAACCTGGGCTTCCTAAGGGACCTGGGTCTCCTTTGTTTCCTTTTAACCCAGCCACTACAGGTCCTGGAGCGCCAGGTAGGCCGGGATAACCTACAGTGGGATCAGACAATGATCGATAGTGAAAGCGTGCAACAAATAAAAAGAACTATACTACTTTTAAGTCTGAGCTCATTCTGCACTTTTCATCTTGCATGCATAAGTCCAGAGCCATTGTGGACAGCACTTCCAAAAAAAGTTGTGAGCTCCCTGTAATCCATCCTCACCTATCCTCCCTGGAATTCCGAGATAGCCACGTTCTCCTTTGGGCCCAGGAATACATGCTCCTTCACTTCCTCGAGGTCCTCTTGGACCTAAGTTTCCGGGTGGACCTGGAACTCCCACATCCCCTGTAAGTCCAGGATTTGATCTAACAGGCAATCCTGGAGGGCCAGGGTCTCCAGGAGGACCTGCAGACAGTATACACCAATTAGGCATAACATTATGACCACCTTACTAATATTGTGTAGGTCTCCCTTGTGTCTCCAAAACCGTTCCAACATCAGAGAATGGACATGGACCTTTAGAATCTGTCCTGTGGTGTCTGGCAACAGAATGTTGTCAATGGGGTTTCCCAAAAGTTTCCCAGCAGAACATTGCAATGTCACAAGACAGTCAATGTTATTTATTTATAGATTTATGCTTGGTATATATTCAGTAAATAAAGAGTGTAGTCGGCGTCTAGCCCCTGGCATTTGGAGTATTACTTTTAGCGCTTACTTCAACTTCATTAGGAGTGAACTATGCCCAACTTTGAAGAAAAGTTTTGCCTTTGCACAAATGGACCCTGCACTACCAAAACAAGGTAAATACAAATGTAATTGTTTCGTAGGCCTCTGACTTACCTGGTTGACCTGTTTCACCGCGCTTTCCAGGTGTCCCTCCTATTATGACTGCAGATGAGAGAGAGAGCTTTGACTGTACCATAACGTTCAAGGAATTGACAGCAGAGATCCTGCTGGCTCATGTTGTTTTAGAATGACTGAGAAGCATACATGTTCTTATAGATATTATTTACAATATACTGCGCATGCATAATCTCGCAAAACCACACAGGGCTTTTCTTGTGAAGAGTTTGTCTTACGAGTGTCTCCTTTCTCCCCTCGTGGCCCAGGGAATCCATCCCTGCCCTGGTTGCCTTTTGGACCTTGATAACCTCTTACACCCGGTGGACCTGTGTTACCTGAAACAGATATATTGCATAAAAAAGGTTAAGCTGAGGTTTAAGTTGCAGTATTAATTAATGAAAATACATTTAGTAGAAAAAAAAATAACTTCACCTGGTCGTCCATCAGGTCCTGTACGTCCTTTGCTTCCTTGAGGGCCGTCTGAACCACTTGGCCCTTGGTTGCCTAGTAAACCTAGAACAGCAGGTAGGTTGGGGACCGAAGGTAGACAGAATGTTAAGCATACTGAAAAAAAAAATTTAAAAAAATACATACAATCTGTGATTAATTGCAGAATTGTTATGATTAGTGGAAATAACCAGGTCCTCCAGGAAATCCCAGGTTTCCTTTGGCTCCATGATTTCCTGGTAGACCTTCTGGCCCTGGGATCCCAGGTTCCCCTTTCTGACCCTTCATCATATTAGCACTGCTTAATCCGGGTTCACCCTTAGTACAGGAGAAGAATAAAAAGTAAAATACAGAGAAATATTCATTACTATTATTGAACACACATTTATTAACATTAACAATTAACATTGGAATATTTTATCAGGTTGGACTCTGCTCTGGAGTATCCATTAAAAAGACATTTTTGGCATTTACTACCTTCTGTCCTACTGGACCAGGTGGACCATACCCATTGTAGTTTGGCTCGCCATTGATGCCTTTGTAACCAGTTGGACCTGGGGCACCATCTAGACCTGGCCTTCCAGGGAATCCTGGATCCCCTTTTATTCCCTTGTGCCCTAAGAATTTTTAAACGTACAGTTATTTTAGGTGAAACTACATTGTTAAGAATTTTGCATAACTATATCTATATTTTATAGACCCATACAGGCCTGCTCAAAAATGTATAGACTACTTTATACTGCTTTATATGATAATAATATTATGATAATAATAATTTTTGTCTGTTTTCAAACCAATTACTTGGTCATACATCACTGAGAGGGGAAACCCAAATACAAAAGAAAAGAGATGCACTGCATCCCCCTATGATGAAGATTGACCTTCTTTGTCTTTGTTTTACCTGGACGACCTCTGAGTCCTGTGTCTCCTAAGCCTCCAGGAGGTCCTTCGATTCCTTGAGAGACCACTGATCCATCAATACCTGGAGCACCTGGGGGGCCTGGTCATGAATAAAACATTGCACAATGTTTAGGTGACTGAATTTATGCCTTTTGTCAATAATATAAGACATGCCTTTATTCATCCCACAATGGGGAAAATCTCATTGTTAACAGCAGCAGGGACATGCCAGAATTAAAAAAAATTAAAAATAATCTATTCCAAAGAACAACTGAGTATGGATGTGAAACATTTTTATTTTTTCACAACCTATTTGTCCAGGACCACCAGGTACTCCCTGTCTTCCTCTTTGTCCTTTTGGTCCCGTGTTTCCAGGATCTCCACGCATACCAGCTAGACCAGGCGGACCTTAAACAACAGAGTTAGGACCAGAATGTTATCGACATATAATAAGCTATAATACACAGTATAAGAGCAGTCCGGGAATGCTGTGTAAAATCTGTTATGTAATTTTACAAATTTTACAAGTATCTTTTAAAACTATTTTGGGAAATATCAAATTCAAGTTGTGGTAAAATAAGATTTTTATAGACTTTACTAAAAAGTGCACCTTCTTCGCCAGAGTCTCCAGGTGGCCCAGTAAAGTTGACTGGTGGTGATGAAGGTCCTCTTTCTCCCATGGGGCCTGGTTCCCCAATCATTCCTCGATCACCCTGTAAACCTTTGGCTCCGTCTCGGCCAGGGTCACCTGTAATCAGTGATTTTCATATTGTTTCAGATTTTACATGAAATTTCTTATTTTGTGCATTTATGTTTATTAGCACCAGCATGTGTTACCAATTTGTCCTGGTGGTCCAATAACTCCAGGCAATCCTTGAGGCCCATTTGGTGATATCCCATCTGGTCCAGGTTCCCCTCTTAGTCCTAACAAAACACAAATAGTTAAAGACAACCCTTAAATACAAATATAATATGGTGTGTGTAATGGCAGAATCTGTAGAATCTGATTCATAGTTTTGATTGGACATGATATTGTTGGCATAAATAATATAAAATAAATTTAAGTGTTCAGGATGTTATTACATAGTGAGAAATAAACATCACTGAACTATTTTTTTGGCCAGTTACAAAAACCATACCTGCTTCACCGGGTAGGCCACTTCTACCCTTGATTCCTTTTGGTCCAGGGAGCCCAGGAGAGCCAGGGACTGATAAACCAGGGGCACCAGCAACACCAGGAGGGCCAGGACGACCAAACCCCGGTTGACCTTTATTTCCCTTAACTCCAGGCGAGCCTTCAGATCCTGGGAGATGACAGACAGAAGAAAATCAAGAAGGGGAGGAAATTGAAATATGCAGAAAATTCCTTCTTTATATATTAACTGTAAAATAGACATTGTGTTTTCTAGTATTTTTCACATTCTACAATCACCACTGTCACTCTCTGGGACCTGTAGGTAAATAATACAGTAAAGTATCACATGACTTCACTATACACTGACCTGGATGTCCTGGATGACCATCTGGTCCTGGTGGTCCTGGAAGTCCAGTCAAAGCAATACATGACTCTTTGCTACCAGGTAGTCCTGGGGGCCCTCTAGAACCTTTTCTTCCTACATAAATCATAAACAAATGTAATAAATAGATACATATGTGTCCAAATTGATGTATATGTCTGGATCAAATAGACATTGTGATCTGTTGTGACCATTATATTTGTGAGAGTACAGTTTTGCATTTGCTATATGATTACCTTTTTCTCCTGGAAAACCAGGATTGCCAGCTGGACCCAGTTCCCCAGGTCTGCCAAGGTTCCCAGGATCCCCTAGCTGCCCCAGAGCTCCTTTGTCACCTGGAGGCCCTGGGGCTCCGGGGGTGCCAGGGTATCCTTGGCCACTATCACCCTGATAATAAAATCACATCATATATTTAGAAATTCACAGTGTTCTTCCAGTTATTCCTAATTATATTATGTGAACTTAAGACAAATGTCACACACTAAGTGTCTTTCAGTGGTGCAAATTAGCATGTTGGCATCCATGTAGCGCGTTGACTTCACTGAGTATGCAATATGGGGCTTTTACACACATTTTTGCATAGGTGGAGAAAATCCAAATATATTAATTTAGCACATGCAAAGCGATTTATTAAACCTGAAAGCAATTGTGCTCATAGAAATTGCATCTAATATTTAACACAAAATCAAAAGGACGTGCAAACGGTTTGTCCTATGCGTAATTGCGCAAACATGGCTGCTGAAGAGGAGGAGAAGAGGATCCTCATTTTAGCCCACCAAACACATTCTTATTTATTCGGTAAATATCCAAACAGATAAATTGTATCCAATAAATAATTTACCTGTTTCATGTCACTGTTCCATTGTGTGGGAATCTTTTATTTGGCAGTGCGTCATGTCTTATACATTTTTTTTAATGTTTTTTGCTCTAACTCCATAATGAGTTTATCAGCCTCTTCAGCAGCCACCTTTGATAACGGTAACGGCACCAAATGTCATTTTGCACTTGCAGCCTCAGTGGTGAACACCAATAACGCGTGCAAAACCCTCATTTACATACGGCTGTTTGCACCCGCTGGCATTTATGCAATCAGTCTTTGTACTTCCAGGCAAAATTCTAGATTGCACAGCAAGTTAGTACACGCAAATGGTTATTCTAGTAGGTCCAGGCCAAATTGTACACCCTAAAACGTAAAATTAGAACCTCTCATTTTGAATGTTATTTTGCCTTCACAAAAGGGCTAGCAATATGTTACAGAGCACTGTATGTATTGTATGTAGATGTACATTTAAAGTCAACTTTTGGTTAGCTTCTGACCTTCAGTCCTGGATCACCAGGAGGGCCTGGTGGACCTGGCTGACCGCTGTTACCAATACCTGGACTTCCTGGAAGACCTGGCTTTCCCTTATCACCTGCATAACACACACAGTAGTGCCTATGTAGGTATTCGACAAACATCAAAAGTATCTTAAACTATAATACATATAACACTTTATCTTCTAAGAATCTCAAATCTGTTAGCTAAAAGGTTTAGGAGTTTTATTTGATTAACCTGAATGAATTACCTTTTGTTCCTGGTATACCCGGACTTCCAGGAAATGATATGTCCCCTCTTTCTCCTTTTTGTCCTGGTAAACCCAGCGTTCCTGGCCTACCTGGTGTCCCTGGAAAACCTGGTTGTTTTTGGTATTTATTAGAGGTGTTTCCTTCTTCTATTATGTGATCATTTAAACCATTTAAACCATCCACCCATACATACATACATATAGCCATCTCTATTATGATCCATCCATTACACAGCCATGATCATACCTGGGTTTCCCGGAGAGCCAGGCAGACCTTTCATTCCCGGTGGGCCACGAATTCCTTTGAGGTGGAATTGGCTAGGTTCCCCTTTTTGGCCTAACAAGAAATGCGTGAAGAAAGGGGAAAAAAATCATCCTATTTATGTATTCTGTTAAATATATCTGTAAAAATTGATCAGTGCGTTTTTTCACCTGGGATTCCAGGGGATCCTGGCAGGCCAGGCACTCCAGGTTCTCCTTTATTTCCAGGAAATCCAGCAGGTCCATATCCCACTGGTCCAGGATAGCCAACTGGTCCTGGTCTTCCTAAAGGCCCTTTTGGACCTTGGAAACCTCGATCATCTTCTGCACTTGGGATGGGATACTATAGAGTGCACAGAAATTTTTTTTCCAACTACGACTGAAATTACTTCATTAGCTCTTGATGCATAACATGTGACACCAAGTGGAAAGAAGTTGCATGATAAGCTCAAATCTGTCAAAAACTTACTGAATCCCCTGGAAGACCTTGATCTCCTTTGCGACCGGGGAAACCAGGTGACCCATGGAAGCCATCTACACCAGGCCTGCCAGGTTGTCCTCGGTCTCCTTTTGCTCCCTTTAATCCTGCAGTGTTATAGGAATATGATTCACCCTTCACTCCTGGTGGACCTTGGAATCCTGGCTGACCAATCGGACCCTTAAGAAAAGAATTTTTTTTTCCTTCATCATCAAATAAATTATTATTATTATTGTTATTATTAGTATAATTATTATTATGTTAAAGCTGTTTAAAAATGTTCTTACAGGTGCCCCGGGTAATCCTTTTGGTCCTGGATAGCCTGGATCTCCTTTATCACCTGGTCTTTGATCATAGCCTGTGAAACAGAAACAAGTCTGTTATTCTATTTTAATTTTGTTTTTAATTGTTATTATTATTTTGAGAAACATCCGTGTATTTCTATGCAGTGACTTTTTTTTTTTTATTTATTTTTTTTTTTTACCAGGAACACCAGGTTGACCACGTGGACCTGGTGGTCCTGGGAATCCTGATCCGGAACACTCATAACAGGGCTCCCCTTTCTCTCCTATAAAATGCATAGAAATGGGACATGGGAATTATTATTGGCCACAAATGTATTTAATATTCTGGTTTAAGTAAGTGATTGGTAATGTAATGGTTTTAAAATCTAATTTCCAACCTTTCATTCCAAACGGCCCATCATACCCCACAGGTCCAGGGCCTCCCCTCGCTCCCTTCATTCCTGGAAGGCCTTTGATAATCTGATTAGCTATAGACAACACAACAACAAAGCTGTTTCAGATTCTTAATCACAAAAGGTATACCAAACACAGTTGTTATTTACTACTCTTTACCTAACCAAGTATCCATTATCAGCTATTAACTGACTGCTCAGTGCCCATTTCCAAAAACTGTAACAATTTGAATCCAACCTCAAACCCTATATCTCATGTTTGTTAAACACACAAGACATCATTGAGTTGATCTCTGCAATAAAAGACAAGTTCTATGATCACAGGCAGGACGATACATCCTGAAAAAACACCGAAGGATGCTGTTGTGACTCCTTTGTTTATGCACATCACAGAAGAAAGAAACAGTTAACTATGCAGGCCTGTTTTTGCCTATAGATGTTCAGAGCTTGAGATGGTAGACATTCAAAATATATAAAATCACTGTACAGGGAAATGTGTTTCTTTGGCAAAACGTTTAGAAGGACAACATTTTCACATACTTCTGTCTTCAGGAGGTCCAGGTGGGCCCTGATCCCCAGGAGGCCCTTGATTTCCAGGATCTCCATCTCTTCCTGGTAGGCCTATATAAACATCCCCAGGCTCACCAGGATCCCCTTTGGGACCTGGAAAGCCAGTGGGACCCTGTGGGCCTGGCACAGATGCAAGCCCTATGTAAAGTAAAGTGAAACACAATGGTCAATATATTAAACAAAGCTAAGACTTATGCTTCTTTATATTGCACTGTTTAACTTCACACTAAAAGAATACAGTCTTAGCCATGGGTAGAAAGATTAATAGGTTGAGCATCTTCTTAGCACACCTGGAGGTCCGTCCGGGCCAGGAAATCCCACAACACCTTAGAAAGGAATAGTCACTTGTGTTATTTTTGTATGAGCAAGCCAGCTGCCGTAAAGCAAGCTGAACTTGCGAATTGTCTTTCATCACAGTATTTGTTAGCGTGTTAATTAGAGCATTACCTGGACGTCCAGGTATCCCAGGTCGGCCTGGAGGACCAGGATCTCCCATGTATCCCTTGACTGGCTCAGTCACATACCCTTTCTGTAAACAAGACCATAGGGTGCATGTAGTAATATCATGTGGGAGCAACACATAGATCTGATGAACTACTCTTTGATTTTCATCACACTAAATGTATTATATATGATAAGAACTGTTTAAAATGATGCATAAAAAATAAATATTATAAACTCACATCTCCAGGTGGACCGGGCAGGCCCCTATCTCCCTTTTCACCCTAAGAAGTAAAGAAACAGTGCACTGTAGTTAGTTAGTTAGTTAGTTAGGTAGGTAGGTAGGTATGTAGGTAGGTAGGTAGGTAGAAAGACTGACCGCTCCTCCTTGTGTCCCTGGATATCCAATATCACCTCTGGGCCCGGGCCTCCCCTGAATAGAACTACATTGTATTCAAAAGTTGCACAGTGAGCATGCACACACACATGCATACATCATGCGCACATAAATGATGAGCTTGCATTCTAGCACAGTAGTACCGTACCCTAGGTCCAGCTCGTCCAGGATCACCGTCCTTCCCAAGCTTTCCCTGTAAAGACAATAAGGTACAACAGTGTCTAGAGTTTACCAGGACTCTCTCAAGACTTGGTTTGATACCAAGGCACATACGTGCCACAACACACTTCCGTATAATGTGTGCATGTGCATTTTTTCTTTTCTTTTCAGGCTATGATTTCAAATTCTCATTCATGTTGGGCGTTGGGTGGCGTTCTGTCTTTTTTCACAGAATAGGGAACGTGAGCCCCTTTGAGGGCACCCTCGTCACTGCAAAGCTGCTTCCACCTTCTCAGTGTGGAATCAGGTTCAGATCTGAACATTTTTCCTTGTTTGACATCAGCTGCAGTTCTTGCGGTAAGGGGCACCTCTTCAGAGGAGCTGCAAGGTGGTAGTGACAACACTGTGTTAATTAATGTGGATGAATGTTATCTAGTTGTTGCTGTTCGAACTAAGGAATGTGGGTGAAATGATGAATATAGATTAATGTCTAGAGTCTTTTCCTTTGCTTCTCATGGTTATGTAATGGCTGAGACATTTAATGTTGCATCACTGCCCTCTGCTGATCATCCTTGAACTATTCCTAAAGTATTACAGTTAGCCCAAAGTGAGAAATATGTTATGTGCAGAGAATGGTGGATATGATGCAGCATTTAAATAACACACACCACACACCAGTCATTTGCACTGCATGCACAGACTGATGGGGAAGGTCAGAGGTCAGAGTGAAAGGAAGAAAAATGTCTTACTTCTGGACCCGGCAGTCCTTTGTCTCCCTTCGCTCCCTTTATGTAATAGCCATTGCCGGGGTCTCCCTAATGACGGATTGAAATAAGGACAAAAATAAGAAACGTGCCCTTATTGTAAAATGTACACGTGTGTAATAGCCTGGCCAGACAGTGGGAGCAGCGTATGAAGAGGAACTTACTGGTTCACCTCTACAGCCTTTTTCTCCTTCATCTCCTCTGTCTCCCTTTACAGCCTGAAAAAGAAATAGACTGTAGAAAGTATGCATACCTGGGAAGCTATGATTATTATTATTATTATTATTATTATTGTATCTCTTGTTACTATGCAGAATGTATAGTTTATATCTTTTCTTCTTCTTCTTCTTCTTCTTCTTCTTCTTCTTCTATTTTTATGGTGAAGGGCTTTGTGACATCGGACTGAGAAACTGTGCGCATCCATAAATCTTACTATCTGTCCAATATTATTTCCCCAAGCAGGACAATGTATTTTAACTAGTAGCTACACTGTCATAAAATATTCTTTAGGCATTCTTAGCTCCTGTAAGTGGAAAACAAATGATTTTGGTGACCCTTCTCCTCATAAACAGACCACAATTTTTTTTTTTTTTTTTTAATGGAAGTGGTGTGAAAGCCTGCTGTTTAATCACCTGCTGGCAAAGTTGGAAACGTTTCAGCCAGGGCAGCGTGCTACCATCCGGCTCGTGTTTTATTCTGATGTGTGAAACTTCAAGGTTTGTGAGAAATATGCCTCCATTGCACCCGCTATGTTGCAAATGGGCTTTCGACAGGAAAGCCATAATATTGCTTAATCATTTCTCCATATATACAAGAAAGGAACAACCTTAACCATTGTTACTGTTACTGTACGTTTAACAAAGAGCTCTCTGTTAAAAACATCTTAATCCGGCCTGGTGGGCCCGGTGGGCCGCGTGGGCCTGGTTCTCCCTAAAAAAAAAACAAACAAAAAAAATTAAGGTCATCCTAAATGTAAATCAACATTAAGGCAGAAATGAAATATGACAATAAATTACCCTTGGTCCACGAGGTCCTGCGATAGCACTTATGCCTTCCTGACCCTGAAAAATAGATGCAGGTGTTTGGAGCATTGCACAAATAACCAACTTTTTGTTGTTACTACAGCACTATTTCAGTCCTTCCACATAGAAAGGCCGGAGCGAAGATGTCAGATATGGACACATTTAATTTAATACACAGAAAATATTCAACAACATTACCTTAGATCCTGCAGCCCCAATAGGACCAGGAAACCCCTTTATAAAAAAAAAAACACAGAGAGTAACAGTTATACCAAGCATCACATAATAACTTCACTACAGTACTGTATGTACTCTGTACAAGGCAACTAAAATGCTTTACTGACAGTGGGTCCACGTGGCCCTGGGTCCCCCTGTACTCCAGGTTCTCCAGGTAATCCAGAATGTCCCTGGAATTTTAGGAAAAATCTGATTCAATTCTGTAACTGTAAAAATAGATTTTAATCTAGTACCACTTTTTTCATATAGTTTATGTATAAATAGACAGGATGGAAAACACTTTGCAAAAACAAAATAAAAAATAAAAAAATAAAAAAGCCTTAATATTAAAGTGGTCTCAAATTTTACCGGATATCCATCTTGTCCAGGTGGCCCACGTGGTCCAGGTTGTGAATCATCTGATATCTGAGAGTCACCCTGTGAAACAGATGTGTTGAATTTGTAATAATATTTCATAGTCACAGGTTATAAATCTGTGGACCTCTGCACCTCTCTATGCACCCTGCACACACCGAGTCAGAATCATTATTTAGGGACACTGACATCATTTTTGCTATTTTAGCTATTTTCCAGAAGTGCTATGAGAATATTACTTTACTCGACTTTAATTCTTTATTTATTTAATTAGAGGAAAGATATACAACCATTTTTGTCCAGTCCTATATAAACCAGTCAGGCATAACATTATGACCACCGACATGAGAACTACCTGCTTTATTGACAAAGAAATAATAAAGCTATGCACCACACCTGTACATGAAACAACATAAAATAAATAAATTTAAAAAAAAAAAAACTCAAAGTGAGAAAGTTGAGTGCAATCTTCTAACTCCCTCGGCTAAGACAAATTAAGTGACCTCATAAAAATGCACAGCAGCATGCTGAGGTGGCTGCAGTCTAGTGATCCATACATTAAGCCAAAGCTTGATATTGCCATCTCAATTACAAGTCTCAGTTTTATAAGGTCTGTTGTGTATACTCCAGTAACGGTTAATGCTAGCACCTTCAAACAGACATTAGCTGTTCTCAATAGCTTTTGTCCCATTACTTAGCTCTGAGAAGGAATAGATTCCTTGTTTCAGATAAAACTAGAATGACAAAGGAAAAACAAAGAAAAACCTTTAAACAAGTTATTGGTCTCAAATGAACTCGGTACAAAATGAGCTCAGGGAGCTTCGGGAAACGGTTGCTATATTTTCATACAGTCTTGCTGATCTTGCTGCTAAGCTTCTTAAAAGGAAGTCACTGCGGAGTAATCCTGCAGCTATACATTTCCTACGTACACAAAGTACATTACTATGGGCTCTTCGCAGCACAGTGTACACTATATTACCTTCGGTCCGGGCAAACCTGGTGGTCCCTGTAAAATGAAAACAATGTTGAAAGAAAACAACATATTCATCGATGGCTTCAAGAATGGTACGATGGAAAATAAATGACTGGAGTTGATGATGAAAGGTGTAGCAAGCCAAAATATTTATATCAAATTACTTACTGGATGTCCATCCATACCAGGAGGCCCAGGGAAGCCAGGAAATCCATCTTTTCCCTATAAGTGCTCAAAACATGCAGTGGTTCAATATAAAAATCACTTAAATCCAATATGCTGTATGTGTTCTTTGAGATGACAAACTCTGTACAATTTTGGACATTGCTAATATCTCCTTACGTCTGTTCCGTTGCAACCCGGGGCCCCTGGAGGCCCCGGCGGACCTTGTAAGCCTGGATCACCCTTTATGAAAAGAAAAGAGGAAGTTAAAAAAGTCATATACAGCATAAACATCTCCAGGGACATACTGTCCACGATACATAAATCAGAATATGAAGAGAGTGACACATATAGAAGTACCGGTAAGCCATGTGACCCAGCGAAACCCTCTTTGCCTTCAGGTCCCTGTAACGACAGCAGCGAATATAGCCCGTCTTTAAAATGATGTATCAGACTGAGAAAACATCACCCAACAAAGGAAAGAGGACAGATATGTTACCTGATCGCCTTTAGGTCCTTCGGGGCCACTACGCCCAGTGTTGCCCTGTCAAAGAGAGCGAACCACAATTAACCTTAGTCAAACTGAAATGTGTAGATGTGTATAGGCACAGCTGAAACCATCTAAGCAGTAGCGCAAACATGGGGCGCATAGGGGCACTGCCCTAAAGGGGCATTTCCGCATTTTCTTTATTCAGCAGCTGTATGTGAATGATGTGATCAATAACGGAGGCGCCCCTCCACTCCTTCACGCCCCACCCCCACTGAGTATAGGCACCTGTTCTAACCTTTTTTAACCCTTCAGGCGATCTGTTGAAGTACGCAGTTTTTAAATTACCATAACTTACAATGGTTCACATTATTGACAAAATTAAAAGCGTTGCTGAACACTGGGAAGTTGTGCTTTTGTCTGGAAGACCTTCGTGACATCTCAGTGGTATAACTAACTTAGTCTTTACAAACAAATTCCTGGTTTTGCACCAAAGTTCAGCTTTGTTGTGTGCTGATGGGGGTCCTCCTGTATTAGGGTCAGCTCTCTGCTTCACACCACCTGGTGGGACTTGCTCTGTTAACTTCACTGTGCCTTGCTGTGGCTCCAAATCTTTCTTTAATTTTGATGGTGTGTTTTTGAAGCTAGATAGGACATCATTTTCTTTAGCTCAAAATAGTGGCGGTATTTCCACCTGGAAAAGCGCACCTCCCTTCTCACTCCGTTGTTGTTTACATGGTATTACATGTGAAGTCTCCTCATGCTGAAAACGTGACTTGTCGCATACGTGACATCACTCCCGCAAGAAGAAAGCAAGAATTTTCCTTTTTACTCTTTTAAATGGTAAAATAGTAACGCTTGGATAAATAACTCAAATCTGATTACTGATTTGGAAATAGTAACGTTAGATTACTACACTGTAAGACATTGCAGCCTTGTTTAGTTATGTCCACTTTCTACCTGTCTTTAACACAAAGAGCTCTGACAAGTTTTGAAATTTGAACTCAGCTTTATAACTTTTAGAAAGTAAAACCTACAGTTATTCATTGTGTCGACTCTTTGAGAATTCTGTCCGATTTGTATGTGTTGATTGAACTTGGGTTTGTAAGTCATCAGTTTAAAAAAAAAGATGAGGAAAAAGGCATGAAAGTAAAACTTAGAGTTACTCATTATGGACCCGTTTCCCACAGAAAAGAAAACTCTGGGAGCCACAAAATCCCTTTGACATCTAAAATGAAGATAATACTGCATACATTGATTTTACTTCTATGCTATGTATGAAAAAATATAGTGTGTTGCATTTATGAAATGAAAGAACTGCGACAGAGAAAACTAAATTTTATGCATACGAATACATTTTGAACTCGAAATCGTTTTTTACCTCAATGGTAAATGGTCTTGCTTATATATAGTGCTTTTCTACCTACTCAACGGTACTCAGAGCGCTTTTACAGTCAGATACATATCCACCCATTCGCCCACACAAGCACACACATATTCACACTTGGGGGTTCAGTCCCTCTATTTTGAGTGACAAAAAATGAAACACATTTTATTTTTCTGTTACAAGATCACCATAAATTCTAATTTAGAATTATATTTAAAAAAACTAACCAAGTAAAATAAAATACATTTGAATTAAATACTCGATAACAAGGACTATATGTGCTGCAATACAGTGTATGAGTTCAGGTACAACCATGAGTGTTGTGGCATTCAATGTCATTCAGGTGTTGTCGTTTTCATTTGTTTGCTGCTATTCTGAGGCACTTGAATGACTTTGATCAGCGTCCTTGCTTGCCACAGAGTGATGGAGTCCTGGGTTGCTGACCACTGGGTTAGGTGGAAAGAGCTGAACACTGCCCCGAGATACAATAAATTTAATATTTAAATCCTCTTAACTTGAAATGGGAAGTTCTATAGACATAATAAGTTACTTTAACTCAAAACTGTAAGTTACAATAATGCTGAAATGCGTGTTTGTTCAACTAGCTAAGGAAAGTTCTTATACTGATAATGTGTGATGATTTTTTTTTTTTTTTTAAGTTGTGACACGAAGTGATAAAACATTAAATCAACTTTGACAACTTCTAAAACAAAGCTGAGTCAACTACAACAATGTAGTACAATCAGCTTTTTAAACTTTAATTTTAACAACAATAAACCTCAAGTTAACGTGTTTTTAAGGCAGCAGGTGACCTTTCATTTGCAAGTTTAAATGACTTGAAATGTTTTGCAGCGTACTTACTGACAATAGTGGTCAGATTACCGGCATCACTGGTCATCATTATGGTAATGGAGGCTTTTTTCCCCCAGAAAGCACAACTTCCCAGTGTTCAGCCACACTTTGGATTTTGTCTATTGGTGTAATTCAAACACGCATGTGCGTGTGTATAAGTGTGTACACACACATGCGTGTACACACACGAACACATACACGGTACAATACTGTAATTCAGACACAGCAAGCTTTTTTTTTGTTGTTTAGATGTTTAGGTCTTAAAATGGTTAAACCGGTTAATCAAATAACAGATAACACACGTTATGTACTTGTCCTCGCACGGTTTGAGACAATGGGAATTGGATTCAGAGTGAAGTTGTAGAATGAGTCACAAGAACTCTACCTTTGGCCCAATCGGCCCAGCGGGACCATCTGGGCCCGGACGACCCTGTAGGCCAGGGGGACCCGGATCTCCTGGAAAACCTCTGTCTCCCTGTGTGTGATGTGTGAATGTATGTGAATATGAGAGCGAGGGAAAGATGGTTAAACAAACAACATGGCACAATTAAGTAGACAGATCTCAAATTATATAAATGAAAGTGTTACCAGTTTTCATCTGGAGATATAGTCAGTATGAGATGTGTTAAGGTGAAGCTTTTGAAGATTTTGTCAGTGTTTATTGAACTACTACCATTGGAAAATGTAGTAGTTTGTTTGTTTGATTTTTTCAGCTCATTGATATTTTCTCCTAACCATTACCAGTACAAAGCACTTTAACCATAAGAAAACATTAGTAATATTGTCCATTAACATTTCAAGCAATATCATTACATGTATACAGATTTCTTTGTTTAGTTTTGTTGTTTTGGTGTCACATTTATGACAAGGAATAAAGTGGTAGATGATACTTTATTCTAACATTCGGCCAATAAACAACTTGAGATGTTATAATATGTTTGTTTGTTCAAATGTAACTAGACCAATTAGTTCAGGTGAAATAGAATTTCTCATTACATCCATGTTTGGATTTTGTATGATTTGATAAACCGTCAGTCAGCTGATGGTACATGTGCAGTCACAGGAGTCTAAACAGTGCTAAACTAAAGGCTAACACTTCATAGTAACTGCACACTATGAAGCACACAAGTCCTACGTTAATGTACATTAGCATGTAGTTTATAAAAGCAGCAGCAGTTATCCTTATCTCATAAGCGTCCCTATAACAATGGTATTTTCAAATTAAACATTACAAATTATTATGTATAAGATTTAAAGGCTCAGTTATCATCTCAACAGAAAAATGAGACAAATGCAACACATAAAAATACAAAACAGAAACATTTATTTTACCTGTACGCTTGATACAAATGAAGAAAGAAACATCTGCCGTGTCATAAAATAAAAATTGCCATAAACTTCCAGAACACTTAGCTGCAGTGAAATTACACTGCTCTATAAAGACCAGAGCATGACTCATTCTTCATAAATGATGAATTAAGTATTCACTAATGCTTTAGTAATGCTCCATAGTCCTCAGTTATTAAAACATGCCACTTGCTAAGAGGGAGCAAAGCAGCCAAAAATCCTGGATATTAAATGTTTATTTTGTTTAACATTCTAGAAAAGCTGGGGTCACTCTAAAGCTGCATCAGGCAAATTTCATGCATAAGGTCCCCAGCTATGCTGTTGTTTTCATACAGAAAATAGATAGACCACTTACCCTGCTGCCCTTTATTCCTCCACAGTAGCATCCTGACCTTCCGCACACGCACTAAATAAAGAAAAGTTGGATTTCTCAATATGGATGTGCAAAGGACAAACAGAGCCAAACTGTCTGACTGCCAAATGTATTTTAAAGTAAACCCGGCTTCCCTGTATCTTTGTCGGCTCAGTTTCTTTCTTTTTCAAGTAGATACGTTTATATTGTCCACAAACAATTTACCGATTTGAGTGGTCCAAATCATTTTCACAAAAGTGTTCATCTAAACTTTGCTGTGCTCACAGTAACAAAAAGTTGAGGATGATTCATGGGAGCAATTTGATTAAATAACATCCGTAGCTCTGCAGTGCTAAGAGCCTCCTGTGTTTCTGAACCCAGCTGGTTTTTATTTTAACGCCGTAAACTAACGGCTTAACAGCAGGGGAAAGTGATTATTGAAAGAGATTAAAGCAGAGGAGCAATGGTAGTAAAAACAACAATCTGCAACGTCTGTTGTCTGTAAGGTAAGACACTTAAGATGGATCACATTTACAGTTCACCTTAGCCTCAGGGATCATGCTGCTAAAACATAATCTCACATTTTTATATTGACTCATTTAACTCAGTGGCTGTAAGGAGAGATGGTTCAGTTTCCTTGTGCACAGGAATTGATAATTAATTATGATCATGATAAATCCTAAACATTAGCCACAAGTTCTTTTGAGCTTATTTTCTCAAGGAACTGTTTCCTTCACACTGCTGTGGTCTGAAAATGTGGCTAGTCGGTGGGAACAAAAGGCAAGAGCTGATTTTAGATGTACTATTTGTGTACAACCACGTGCTGCTGCGTATGTCAATATGAATCTATACACCTGGTCCCCTCCAGTCCAGTAGACGGCGATACGGAAGACGACACAACAACACTGCCGTATAAAGCTGGGAGGAGGTTTAGACTATGCTGCAGCTGGAAGTGATTTG
The DNA here is from genome assembly GCF_022458985.1 of Mugil cephalus. NCBI lineage: Eukaryota > Metazoa > Chordata > Actinopteri > Mugiliformes > Mugilidae > Mugil > Mugil cephalus. Next base: position 16,854,553 of record NC_061776.1, read on the forward strand.
TTGCCTTGCAGCTGGATCATTGAGTCAACTCTGGAGATTTTTTTGAGGGCCATGTAATGTCCCAGGAACTTGTATTAGATCCCGGTCACAGTGATGGAATCACACTAAGTAGCCCTAAAAGTCCCCAGATCCTGAGCAAAGCTTCTGCAGGACATGCATTTTACTACTGTAACACAGTAGCTAGAACAACATTCAAATGTGCCCATCAGCTAACCTTACATACTGTATGCCTGTTTTTTTGTTTGTTTGTTTGTTTGTTTTTTTCTTAATTCATCTCTCATCGCTGCTTCTCTCAAATCAGCTCCCTTCTCTATGACCTTCCTTGAAAGAGCCCACCAACATAGCCCACTGAAGAGTACTGTACACACAGTGAGGTGACTGTGCAAACATGCTACAATAAAAGCCTCTGCTCTGGATCCAGGATATTTCAGATATGCACACAGTGACAAACAGACCGCAGCGTTGTATATCACAGTTTCACAGTTAAGGCAGAGAGGAATGAATGGTGCTGACAAATACATGGCGGGAAACGAGTTGCGGGAGAATGCCAATTCCTTCTAAACTCTCATTTAGTGAACTCTCGCAACCCTAGAAATGTGAGGTTGAAATAAATCGCTTAGACGATAATCTAAATGAATTCAAATGTTTCTGATACACTGGTTATAGAAAATGAGGGCCACTTTTTTGATTTAGTAGATTTAGTAGACATTGTAAAATGAATGATATATGATTAAAGAGCAGAAGAAGAATGTAATCGTAACCTTCTTTGAGGCTAAAGAAAATAGAAACGTCTTACATTTTTTCCTTCAGCTGCCATCAGCACCAGACAAAACAGGATGAGGGGACCAACAAACACCAGCCTCCCCATGGCTTTTCTTACTCCGTTTGCATCCACAGTTCAGAAATAACCGTCGGCATCCCAGATGAACTTTCCCTTTGAGCTTCCCTCTTCAGCGACCAGCTTTCACATCACACTCATCACGCTGATGTTAGGTCATTGCTTCGAAATAGATGAAAAACTTTTCCATCTGGGCTCAAGTGCCCCGATAGACTGGACGGCCCAGAGGAGTTGTTTAACTTAACCTTGAGGAGGGAGTAGATGGGAGCTGACTGATGAGGCCAATCACTGCCTCCAAACCTTCTCATGAACTCAACACACAAACAGTGGCAGTTGCTCTGTTTTACTGACGCGGCGGCAGGGGATTACGTTGACTCTTGTCAGGAATTACCTTGCTCGGGATTCAGCCTTCATGGAAATAAAGCCTCTGGATTTGGGTGAGTCGTGAACATTTTACGCGCGCTGTGGGCTGTCACTTACAGATCAGCGTGTAAACCTTTCTGAAAGGCCTGAGTCGGAGGGCAGCGCCAAGCTGCGCTGCTCTTCACTGTCAGATAATACTAATAGGAAGTTAGCCGCTAACGGGCGTCTTTGCTGTCTCTCGCTTCCTTTCGTCCACCACATGTGGCAGCATCGAGGCCAGCGCTCACCTGAAGGGCAAACTGACGAGGTGAAAGATGAGCTCCTCTGCTACTGTTGAGACCTTGTGCCCCCTCTGGTGAGTTTTACTGCAGCCACATTAATGGTTATTACCAATAAAAGCGACATGAGATGCATATTGTCATTTTCATATCTGTAATCACATCTACTAAAGATATACTTTTATGTATGGTATGAGGGAGATGGGCGTATGATACATATTACTCAGAATATATAATATAAATCTGCAGTATGTCACATTCAAAATTAAACATGTATGGTGGGATTTTGTGAGTCTATTTACCTGAAGAAAAACACACTTCTTGAATCTTTATCCTGACATTCAACACATCTGTGTGCAAACAAAGCCAGCGCCACGCTGAGGCACAGGTAACAAGTTTACTCACACACTGCAGGGTTACACTGCAGAGAGATGACGCTGCCGTCGCCCCTTTATCTGTCAGTGGCGACTGGTTCTGCTACGCATCAGAGCAGCGACACTGAAATGCCTCAGTACAGCACATCAGTGCATTTTTACTGTAAAATGCCCAAAAAAAATACAGGCAAAAATGTTGTTGCGAGGCCAGCTACTGCCACAGTTAACGTGTTACCATTGTTACATTCACAGGTGGATCCTGGTCCTGGTCATCTTTGTGCAGCAGCTCAGTGCAGTAAGACTAAGTCCTTGTTTTTTACACATTGGAAATATTACTCAGTGTCAAGTCTATCATGAGCACATGTTTTAGGATTTTTTCCTTGGCATCAACTGTCTTCATGTTCAGCTACTGTGAGGACTACTGCTGTGCTTAAACTGATTTCCTGTTCCTGTTCATAGTTTACTACACGTGGTACACTGTGTAAACTAACTAACCAATATAGCAGCGTTGTTTTTGGTTTGTCTTGTCACATTTTTAAACATAACGTTAATGTGTACTTTAATTACATCTTCTGCAGCTGCCGAATATGTAGTTTTGTCCCGCATTCCACAAACAACTTTCCATCAGTCAAACATCAGGACAGACCTGCATACTGTATGTGCTGTTCTGCTTTATTGTGTATACAGTTTATATGATCCACAAGCCTAATATACTTAATGCACCTGGATGCTTCCGTGTATGTTGATGTTATTTGTCCTAAACATTTTTCTTGCAGTGTACAGGATGTTCTATGTATAAATACTTGAGCTGGACATGGAAATTGGACATGTAATGGTCAAGATGGCTCAGTGAACAGATTATATCATTGTAGGTCTGAAGGTGGAATATAAACATGCTAAAATAAAACATAAATGTGCATTTAGTGGGAATCCAGGAACAGCGTTATATTTGATTATCAAGATATTTGTAAAACAAGATATTAATCAGAAATATTATTAACTATTAATATGTCACTCACTGAAATACTTGGAAATTCAAAATTTCAACCCTAGAGTGCTAATGTAGGACATAAGAAGACTTGTTTACTTTTGTGACATTTTCACAAAAAACTAAGGTCAGTGAAGGTACCATACATGCTTCTGTGCCATTAAGTGGTAAACAAATGTGTTTTTAGGGCATTAGAACATAAATACTGAATCAGACACATGTCAGCATACACATTACCACATTACGCAACATTAGGGAACTCCTTCATGGTACCTATTAAAGCAGTAACGGTCGGCGTGCATGCAGAGATTAGACTTTGATTTGACCTGAGAATGTGACCTTAATATTGACTGGGTGAAAACCGCATGCTTCAGACCCCACTGAGAGCCACCAATCCAAAATGTGTGTGGAAAATAACAAATGTGTAAAGGTTAATTGAAAAATGTGTTTCAACTTTTAATAAACCCCCAAAAAGTCCACCTTTATATAATAATTAGTATTTTGCATAAAGTGTACACATAGTACAGTCTAATATATCTGTCTTGTATCTATCCGTGGTTAACACTGAAGCCTCGCAGCTTCTGTTCATCTGTAGTTGGGCGAAGTGGATGTGTCATTATCCATGACGGAGAGCAGTTTGTCCACTGTCCCTCACTGAGACAAATGTCCCCAAGTCTCTGCCGATCTCAATTTCGGATCAATTTTTACAAGGTTGTTTTAGGTGTTGTTGTTTAGGCTTTCTCCCACATCCCAGAGCACTTCTTTACACCGTCCATTGTCATGTAAATGAAAAAAACGACTACCCAGTCACAGCTAGACAGTCGGTTGTGATGCCAAAACAATGCAAGTAGTACACTGACCATGTTGCTGTGCATAGTTATAGTCTTTACAATAATTTAATATATTTTTAAATTCTAAATTTAAAGACACCATAGGCATACATATAGCTTGTTGTACAGAAACATTTAAGGCCTTAACTTATCAACAATACAAACAGCATTAACAGAGACTCCAGGCATTGCCAGAATGCAGCAGAGGCTATGAATAGTTTCTGATAATGGAGACCTGCTACTGTTTTCACCTCAAACTACACTGCCTGGATTTAACGAAGCAAATAGGTCCCAGCCTACTATTGGATAATTACCACATGGGTGATTATCTTTCAGCTGGTAACAAGTTAATTAACCCCTGCTGATGCAATGAGTAGCTTCTCAGCTGTGAAGTCTTAAGAAAACCACTGGTCAATGGGGCAAACCAGGAAAAAAACAGGCTTCAATTTACTAGGGAGCGCAAAGTTTGGACTCTGAAGCTATGGAAGCAGGTCATGTGGTCTGATGAGTTCAGATTTACCCTGTTCCAGTGTGATGGGGGCATCAGGGTAAGAAGAGAAGCAGATGAAGTGACACACCCACTATACCTAGTGTCTGCTGTTCAAGCAACGCTGGAGGGAAATTATTCTTGTGACACTGCGGAAGTATATCAAGACAATATCACAGCGAATGTGTGCTGTAATCAAAGCTAAAGGCGCTGTGTAACTTTTTTTTTTTTTTTTTTGGCCAAGCATTTTATGTGTCTCCACTTTGGCTAATGCTGCGAACCCTCAATCCTCATTTCAATATGCATCCACCTGAATGTTTTGTTCTTCTAACTGGTGGAGAGAATCCCACGAACGTTTGGACTTTACTAGAAAATGAGACAGTTCTATCAACAGATGTGCAGATGAACCCGATTAAACCACTCACCCAAATATTTAGTAAACTTTGAAAACATTACTAAATGTCTGGGACGCAGTCGGTGTAACGTTCCCAGAATGTACACATTGAATACACACACACACACGTTGATGGGAATTCTATCTAGACGAGTGGACTTGTGTCTGTGCAATATACTATTGATTCTCATCAAGGTCACAGAGCTTGCTGTTTACTCAAGTCTATGTGAGAACACAGATTTGTTTGAAGCTTTCTAATCAGGTCTGTCCGGTCTTCACAGGAAAACATGTCAGTTCTCAAGACCGATTCTCAAAGCTGTTAGATAATTTTAAGGAATGCCAAATAAACCCGATGTGCAACCGTCTTTCATCATCCTGCTTACACCTTGGTGTCATCTGCTCTGAATTCCAGGGAGGGATTGAGGGCCCGTGCCAAGGTAGAAACTGTTCTCCATGTTCATGTCTCCCAGCCAAAGGTGCACGAGTAAGAACTCTTTCCTCCAATGTTCTCATGTACTGGATCTAGATTTATAGATATTATAAAAATACATTTCTACTTAATTTAACACAGTAGTATTGTTTAAGCCATTGATAAGGTTTTTCTTTTTTTTTTCTGTTAGGGGGCTCCAGGAAAACGGGGCATCCAAGGTCCCAGAGGGTCAATGGGGCCGTGGGGGCGTGAAGGGCCACTTGGGGAGAAAGGCAGGAGGGGAGCTGTCGGATCATTTGGCCCCGATGGGCCCAAAGGAGAACGTGTTAGTACTCATGTTTATGTGCATGCTGAGTGTGTGTGTGTGTTGTATCCAAGGAAAAAACATGAAATCAAGGCTACAGCTAATGCTATATTATTCTTCTGTAGTATTTCACTTATTCAAAGTAAAACTTGTCAGTGGGTGTATGACAAGTTTGACAAGTATGACAAGTATGACAAAATAATTTTCTTACATTGCAGGGCGAGACTGGTCCTCCTGGTTTTCCTGGTCATGATGGTTCGCCAGTGAGTGTTATTGTAGATTCAGCTGCATGCTGGGTCAAAATATAATGCTATAATAACCTATAAAAGACGACAACAGAATGTTGCCAGAATGTATGACTCCTTCAATGGTGCAGAGAGACCTTCATATAAGGCCATGTTGGCCACGGGAGCTCAGCCTCCCATGCATTAACCAAACCACTGTAGCTCCATAGTTCGTTACCTGGAAACACATCATCACAAAGGTACTTCTAGAAGCACACACAACGGGGTGACCAGGACACAGCCTTTTAATTTAATATCAAAACAAAAACTTACCTGGAATTAGCTAGTCGATCTGTGGTACCAAATAGTTGGCCCATGTGCATTTTGGAGCTCGTCTGAATCTGGTTGACAGTGTCTAGCAGTACTCACAGATCCTGGGATGCAGCAGTGTCTCATCACTGTTCATTCACAATAAAGTAGCCTACTGGTGACTCTACATGGCTCAGTGGTTCGAAGCATGTGCTTGCCATGCCCTCTAGTGGAAAAATTATGGAACACTATTGATGCACTGCCTCTTCACTGTGTCTTTGTGTTTTGTTTTTTTTTTATTTTGTTTGTTTGCTTTGTTTTGTTTTTTTTTTTTTTTGTTTTTTTTTAAATCTGTTAAATTAATGATTTTACATTATATAATCAGGAAATATTCCCCCCAAAAATGTGTTATCAGTTAAAGTGGGGCAAACCACAACTTTGCTCTGCAAGTGTACTTCATACTTCAGTATTCTTCAGGGTCACCCTGGAGCAGGCGGTGAGCCTGGTCTGCCAGGAGCGGATGGCTGTAATGGGACAAGGGGTCGACCAGGAGTCGATGGTTTTCCTGGACAGCCGGGTTTTCCAGGGCGAGAAGTAAGTAAAACTCACTTTGTTCTGAAGTTTCACACGTACACATATGTAAGAAACACTCTGCAGTAATTTGTAAAATTGTTGAATACATATAAATATATGCTATGATTTGCAACTCTTTCCACCCTATATCGTGTCTTCTTTGTCAGGGATTAATTGCACCCAAAGGAAGTAAAGGAGAACCATTTTATGGAGCTTCCCTTCCAGGGCTTCCAGTAAGTTCTCCTTCAGCGTAGATGTTCAAATTTGTAGAGAAATCTCCAAGCTGTTAATGTAATTTCATGATTATTTATAATGTACCATATGTTTGTTTTTCACTTAACAGGGGGAGCGTGGGGAAGATGGAGGCCCCGGTCCACCTGTATGTTTTCTATTCTGACCTAAAACAATGATTCTTGGAAAGACTATGCTACAGTATAAAGAAAGGGTCAACATGACTAGATCTTTTTCTTTTTGATTGTAGTTTATGTTGCATCTATTTTAGAATTACTGTCTTTAACATATGTTTGTGTGAAATTACAGGGAAGACAAGGAAACGTTGGGCCTAAAGGCAACACTGGTGCTCCCGGCCTTCCTGGGCCCATGGTAAACAAAATTCTAATGATTATGTTGCACAAGACTGAATTCCAACGCTATTAATTTACACATGCATTACTTTGCATGTACACATTTTGTATGTTTTATTCCATATAGGGCCCGGAGGGACCTAGAGGTGTGAGAGGCCATCCGGTGAGTCACCAGCTTCACTGTCTTTACCGGTGCATGCTCTAAATAATAAAATAAAAATTGCAAACTCAAACTATTAATCTTATGGTTTTTGTGCAGGGTGACCCTGGACGATCACTGCCAGGCGATAAAGGTGATAATGTAAGAAAACTGTTTCGGCCTTTGACAGCTATACCACCACTGATACTGACAGTATTGAGATTTTGCACTGCATATTTGTGTATATGTAGTCCGACTTACAACACCAATAAATGCATTAATTTTTTAAATTCTACATTCTAGGGTGAGCAGGGACCACCTGGTCCTCAAGGACCAGAAGAAGCCATAGAATTACCTCCAGACTTTCTTCCGCCGAAGGGTTATAAGGTGAAGCCAGAGAGGGGATTTCTAATTCTTTCATAGACTGACAACTTCCTATTTGTGTGTGTAGATTTTATGACAGCCCATTCATTCTTGTCAGATCTGGACAGCACTGTCATGTTTTAGTGTATTCTAATGTAACAGCACCGAACATAAAGTTGTAATCAGACCCTACTGCCCCCATGGTGACTTTTATCCATAACTATATCTTTTTTTCTTCTTCTTCTTCTTCTTCTTCTTCTTCTTCTTCTTCTTCTTCTTCTTCTTCTTCTCAGGGAGACAAAGGTCTTCCTGGACCATGCGGATCAAAGGGCATGAGTGTAAGTTTTATTCTTTGTTAGACTACTTGTGTGCCTTAGTGGAGGAGAAAATAATGTGCAGTTTGTGCCCTATCAGGGTAGTAGAGGAGATTCCTACAGTCCTGAAATAAAAGGGGAACAAGGAATCCCTGGGTTACCAGGATTTCGGGTAGGTGACTTAAATCGTATAGCAAATTGCCTTTACATATGCATGTACATACCATGTTTGTCAACTTATTTCCATGTGCAGGGTTTCCCAGGACTATCTGGTTTGCATGGACCAACAGGACCTGAGGTACACCTGTCGTATGATTCAGTATTCTCTCATATTATTAAGCTCGGATGTTAAATACATTAATATGTTTTCAGGGTGAACCCGGAATGAAGGGACTTCCAGGACTCAATGGAAGAACTGGAGTAAAGGTGAGGTATTTTGAGTTAACGTCAAATGAAACATTGCATTGCAATTTAGACAAATAAGAAAGAATGTGACAGTGCAAACATAAGGTTTGTGAAAATAAGTTAGTGATGCTCAACTACATTCTAAGACAGATGCTTGTTGTATTTTTAGTTACAGGTTTTGTAATCACAGCTAGAAATATATAAAGGAAATTTCACTACTGCCCTCTGGTGGTTGCTCAACAAGGCAATCATATTTACTGAACAACATCCACCTGTGTTCTCGCCTCCAACAGGGTTATCCAGGAGATCCTGGTCCCCCAGGCCATGCATACATTATAAATGGAAGTGATTTGAGAGGTGAGACTACGGCACCCACAGACTGAGCCTGTGATGAAACTGTCTTAAGCTACAGTTTGATAGTTTATAACCTTGTTGTTTTGACCAATATAACCCAGTGGGTACCACATACACTAAAAGTTTTAATTAAAATTTCAGTCACAATTGCTTAAAAACATTCAACATGATTTAAACTTCTAAAGCCACTCACCACAAAGTTCTAAACAAAATGCTTTTTGTTGCAGGAACACTATGAAATACAATATAACTTTGCATTGTCAAAACATTCCTTAAAGTTATTACATAACCATAAGGGATGTATGTAAAACAACAACAACAACAACAAAAACACCATGCATGCTTTCTATTATTATTCTTATTATTTCATATGTTTCAGGTCCTAAAGGTGATCGTGGGTACCAGGGAGGATCTGGAGCCCCAGGGGATCCTGGGTTTATGGGCATGCCTGGGCCTCCTGGCCAAATGGGGTTAACAGGTTGGGATATTGCTTTGCCTCCATTTTTTCCTAATTAAATGTGCTAATCACATACTGTACATCACTTGTAATATTACAACCGGACAGTCATTCTCAAGAGGTGTAGCATTGTACTCACGATAGCACTAGCACTCACTATAAGGTTACTGACTCCATCATTCATGGTTTTTGTTGAAAACTATAGATCTTGATCCTAAGTTAATTGGTAGTTTGACATATTCTTTAACTTTTCCACAAGGGCCAGGAATTCCTGGCCCACGAGGCCCCCCAGGTCTGAAAGGCTATAAGGGAGAGCCAGGACAATACAACAACTTTGAAGTCAATCCATTTCCAGGACCTAAGGGGGCTAAAGGTCCTCCAGGACCTAAAGGTGTTGTAGGTCTCCCGGGTCCTCCAGGTATGTCCGTTCTCACTGCATACCATGCACAACATAAGAGTTGCGTATTTTTTATCTCTCAAAACTATTATTTGAGTAACCGTTGGCTTGTCATGAGTTTTTATACATGGCCATTTTAATGAGGACTTACCATCTGGTTTGTGTGCGTGTGGTGGTGTTGAACATGACGGGATCTGATTAGGATGTGGCGGTAAGTATTTGACTACTTCTAATCTTAAAAATGAACACATCATGTTTCACTAACGTTGGTCACCATTTCTGGTTGGTTGACCACACAGACTATTACTGCGAGCCTGGTGACCCAGGGTATCCAGGTGACTATGGACCCAGAGGATCTCCTGGAAGAAACGGGCTGAGAGGAATTAAAGGTGATTTGTGACAATCAGTGTATTTCCATTAGCTACTGCAAATTGCAAAGAATAGGAGACAAAGACACTAAATCAATGACATAATGTATGAGTGCATGGAAGAATTATCATTGACATGAAAAAAACTTGAATGTACGTAATAATTATGACTTAAACATAACTTGTTTTCTTTAATTGGAATGGCATATCAGAAACAAAAACAGATTTGATGTCTTAAATTCAAAATGTATGGACATGTAAGTGTGGAGGAGAATGTACTTTACTGTTACAAAGGGGATGTTTTACTATGTTTTAGCCTTCTCTGTCTCATTTAGGTTGTCTGGGGGACTGTTTATGTAGGTCTGGTAGTGGGAGTGTAGGGCCCCCTGGTCCACCTGGTTATCCTGGCCCTCCAGGGTTACCTGGACCACAAGGCCTTAAAGGGGACCCAGGACTGAAAGGAGACAAGGGTTCACAAGGACCACAAGTAAGGACAGCAGACTCAGACTAAATAATTAAATGTAATTCCTTTGACACATGCTTAAAATTGCATATTATATTGCTATAAATTTGGAATAGCAACAGAAATGTTATTTTGCATTTGACGCACCATTCTGTTGCAGGGGTTTCAGGGATTAGCTGGTTTCAAGGGACAAAAGGGCCCAAAAGGTGACTCCTTTGTGGTAGGCCTTAAAGGTGAGACCCTGCTAAAGCCACAGTTGTACCTAACACAGTATACTATTTAAGGTTTGTTGGTTATCATAATGACTTTTGTTTTATTCTCTTGCTCTCTTTGCTCTATTTGCGATGGGATAATCAAATAAACAGAGAGTTAGACTATTATTCAATTATTATTATTTTTTTCCATGTACCAGATCCATCGTTAAACATTTATAAGGTATAACTTTCTGTTTCTGTCAAGGTGCCAAAGGTGACTATGGAGACCCTGGATATTCTGGTCTTCCTGGAAGAGCAGGTAGGCCAGGACAAGATGGCTCCCCTGGGCTTGCAGGAGACCCTGGATTACCGGTGAGTGTAATACGTAATTTTTGGAACATATGGTAGGGTTAATCTTTTAATTTTATCAAGTGAATTGCACTGCTCACGTAACAAAATTCCACTGCATGTTTTTACAGGGTGCTGGATATGCAGGATTACCTGGTCCCAAAGGCTACCCAGGTGATCCTGGACCCAAAGGATATCCAGGGCCTGCAGGTCTCCCAGGTCCTGGGTTTCCAGGTCCTAAAGGTATACGTGGGGCCAAAGGAAATCAGGGAGTTCCTGGGGCACCAGGGTTTCCTGGAAGACGAGGCCCCGCAGGTCAGTTCTTGCTCCCAAAATACCCTTTCCTCCATTAAATGACATGTCACTGGCTCAAAAAGCATGTTTTGTTTATATCACTAGGTGAAATATGCTGTCTGGAAGAATGGGCTGGCACACCTGGTCCTAAAGGTGAACGAGGTTCAACAGGTAATGAAAGAATGCCATGTCTATTGACTTGACTTGATCTATTTAGACACACTTACATGCAATGAATGAAACATGGTCACATGTTATTGGTTTATGTTGCAACGTTACTGTTTGGCCCATGGTAGGGATTCCAGGTAGGCCAGGAAATGCTGGTTTGCCTGGAAGTACTGGACGCTCTGGACTCAAAGGCATGAGAGGTGATGATGGTGGAATTGGAGGAATTGGACTACCAGGTAAGGGCTTCCTTAAAAGTTAACAAATAAACAATTAAAATTGTTCAAGGTCATTGAGGATTCACACCGTCAGAAGATTGTCAGAGGTAAATAGGTAAATAGAAATAAAGGCTCTCTCTGTGCTTATACTGTATGTTTCCTACATTCGTAAAAGGACCTCCAGGTTTAAAAGGGGATCAGGGTGATCCTGGTCCCAGTGAAATTAGTGTGGATGGTCCTCAAGGCAATCCTGGGTTACCTGGTACACCGGGAAGGAAGGGTGCTCCAGGAGATGTCCTCTCTGCTAGTCCAGGCCCCCCTGGCCCACCTGGTCCCCCTGGAGCTGTGGGTATAAAAGGACTCCCTGGACCTCCTGGGTACCCGGGATTACCAGGTAATATTAACTGTGGCCTGGACGAAGATGAAAACAAAATGGAAATTTCCTCAATGCACAGTCTACTTCCCATCATTTCTGAATGTATGTTTGGTTGACAATCAGTGCTTCACAATTACAGGCATGCAAGGCGTACCTGGACAACCAGGCTGTAAAGGACAGCCAGGTGACAATGGTGACCCTGGAGACACTGGCCCCCCAGGTCCACCCTGTACTCACTTTGAATTAATGGGTAGCATAGGACTTCCAGGACCTCCAGGAAACCCTGGGATCATAGGAAACCAAGGTGAACACACTATAGCATGATGCAAATACCATGGGTCTTGTTATTCTATCCTGTTAAGCCCTTCCAATCTTACGTCAAACAATATATACAGTAGATTCCTGTAAACTGTGTGGTAGCCACCATCAAACCATCCATATTTGTCACACTGAATTTCAAAATGCTGCACAGGCTACCCTGGTCAGAAGGGTTTAAAGGGAGATACAGGTCCACCTGGTCATGGACAGAAGGGTCAACAAGGTCTTCCTGGTCCTCCCGGGGATCCCGGGCCAGCTGGACCAAGAGGCACCGCTGGTCCACAAGGAGATCCTGGGACTGATGGCTGGGCAGGACAGAAAGGTCAGTCAATTGTTTTTCTTACATCATATCAAATTATGTAAGCTATTCTCAAATAGATAATAAAATTGAACCCAAAGCTGCGTAGCCCACTTATTTCGATCACACAATCTAGTTTTGAGTCATAATGGTTTTACTTCATCTGTCTTTTTAAACTTTTTAAACCAGTCTGCGCTGACAACATTAAGACCTCATGCTCAATTTCTGTAGGTGAAAGGGGGTACCCTGGCAGGGCTGGAGCCACAGGTTTACCAGGTCATAATGGGCCTCCAGGTCCAAGAGGTAGACAAGGAGAGAGCGGCTTTCCTGGTCGTCCAGGCGACCCAGGAGATCCAGGACCACGTGGTAGTAAAGGTGGCTTTCTTTACATTATTTCTTTTATTTTATTTTATTTACACATCTATTTTGTTGATATTCATTAATCAAATGTGAACTTGCCATCACCATTCTGAAAATAAAACCTGGAAATATAGCAGAAAGAGGATCAGCATACCTTTCACCAGGTTGTACACAATAATGCTATAGCAACCAGTCTATGCTAGAGCTACAGTAGTGTGTTAACCAACTATAATGACAGAGAACTTAGAAAGGCAACATCTTTACTCTTTTGCGTTTGCACTTTTGATGTATTGAATTAGAACAGAAAACATTTCATCTTTGTCTATTCAGGTTTACCTGGACCCCCAGGTTTACAAGGAGTAACATATATTGTGAATGTAACAAGCGGCCCACCTGGAATTGTGGGGAGGAGGGGTCCACCCGGTGATTCAGGACCTCTAGGCAATTGATCTTTGACTTAATTTATGATATTTTAGAAATTATTTGTTCTAATTTATTTCAATAGAAAAACACCACAACACCACATGATGTTTAATGTAATATGCCCTTTAGGCTTAAAGGGTGCAAGGGGAATGCAAGGTGATTCAGGGCCAGATGGATTTCCTGGTCCACCAGGACTTAAGGGCCATCCCGGTTATCCAGGCAAGACAGGACCACCTGGACCTCCTGGGTTCCCTGGACTTAAAGGTTTTGTTGGTCCAAGAGGCTATGCTGGCCCAAATGGAGATCCGGTACACAGTAAACTAACTTTTGTATTACATTTGACAGACGCCTTCTTATTATATTATCTGTCATCAGAAGGAAATAAATAATGTGGTGTCACATTCAATAAATCTACAAAATGTGCATTTACACTTAAACGGAATTACACAAAATATGTGCACACACCCTCATTTTGTAAAAACTCTACCTAATATGTAGTCATTTCTTTCCACATTAGCCATATTTTGTCCATTTAAAGAAGTTTTTTACTTGCCTCGATGGTTGCCCACTATAGCCTTAGAAGCATTTTGTTAAATGTCAGACTCAGAAGAGATCTAAAATGAATGTGTTTAATGTATGTTACAGGGAAATCCAGGACCCGTGGGGCATAGGGGGATCCCTGGGCTACCGGGATATCCTGGTCCCAAAGGCAAGTCATAGACGGGGCTATGGGTCTTTTTTTTTTTTTTTTTTAAATGCTGATTTCATGGTGTCATTAATAAATAAAGTTCAGACAGGAGGGAGTAAATCAACTGACAGTTTTGATGTGTATAACAAGGAAATATTTATTAGTTATAATAAATGGATTATGGTTAAGTATATAAATCCCTCAAGATGTTCTAAATCTAAATCTGTGCATTTCACATATCCATTTGTAAACACAGAAGGAAGATTGGAGAAAAAAAGGACTTTATAGAGTAGTGGGTAGGTCCCAGAACTAAATCTGTGACCACTACTCCACATCTCCCCAAAGCATTAAAGTCTCATTTATTTGGCCTGAACCTAAGAATATTGTCTAAATGTGTTCCAGGTGATCCAGGACAATCTTATGGACAACCGGGTCCACCTGGACCAAAAGGATTACCGGGGGAGAATGGGCCCAATGGTGAGCTAAGAAAATGCCGCAATGAACAGAGGACCCGTTTATTTCCATTTGACAAGGAAAATACTTCTAAATCTATTTTAGTTGAGATCTAAAATTTTACACATGCCTAACATTTATAAACAATGCTATAAACAAAGCACTTAGAGGGAGTCCAGGAGATCCAGGTGACCCTGGACCTTCGGGAAGACCGGGACAACCTGGGCAGCCAGGCATTCCAGGGGAACCAGGAATACAAGGAGGACCAGGTAATTTCTTGCAAAGATCCTGGATTATGCCATATCATGAGATGTCAGACCTTACTCTTCATAAGGAAAAACAGTGGCAATTAGTCATTATAATTTATTCTCACATAAATTACCTTAAGGCTCCCCTTCACTGACACTATGCATACAGTGCATTTAATACAAAAAGCATTTCTGCAAAAAAAGTACTCAATACATCAGCAGATTTGCACAAGTGAAGTTAAATAACAGAAAGATTATGTCTTGGTATTTGTTAATGCAATAATTAGCCAATAACACAATATTAAAGTAAGTGCACCTCTCAAATTACAAGTTAATTCCTGTTTTAAAAGCTCTATAATCTGTTTTCAAACACTGTAATGAGACTAGTACAGTGCCCAGTTTTGTTTACAAAAAAATAAGAGGGAATTTATCACAGTCTGTTCTTCACAACATGTGTTTGTGGAAGTGTATGATGGCGCAGACAAAGGAGCTTTCTGAGGAGCTCAGAAAACGAGTTGCTGTTGATCATCAACCATCTTTAAAAAGTTTGAAATCCACAAAATCCATGATCAGACAAACATCATGCAAACATGCAAATTCTCAAATTTAAGTGATTCTGTACTGAGGATTGGGTTAAAACTCCTCCGAGCCTGATCACTAGTTACCATAAGCATTTAGTTGCTGTTCCTGTTGCATAAGATACTGAAAGAAAGGCTTCACTTACGTTTGCTCCTCACAGATATGTAGAAATGATTGATTTTATTCAATAAGCAAACACAAAAGCACAATGTTTCTATTTCTCTACTGTCAGGATTTGTGAACATTTGCTTATGTTTTAAGTAATATTTATGCAGAATAGTAGAAAATTTGTGCAAATACTTTTAAGCAGCACTGTACTGTGCACATAGTGAAACGGTATCATTCAGTGGCAATACATAAGCTTTGATTAAGAACTTTTCCACAGTTCTCGTTTGCTTTTATAGACATCAAAATAGGGATTCTGTTTTTAATTTCATACTGCTAGTGATTCATATGCCCGACCTCTCACCTGATGACAGCTGGGATAGGCTGCCGCAGCCCTGCAACCCTTGTGAGGATAAGCGGTAGTAGAAAATGAGATGAATTATTCATGTAGGTTTGACTTATTTTATGTTCATCTATATACAGGCTTCCCTGGGCCAAGAGGTCATTCCGGTCTTCCGGGATTTCCAGGTCTTCCAGGTGATCCGGGAGCTGTGGGACAACCAGGCCTATGTGGTCCACCTGGGCCTCCAGGTACTGTGATGCATGCTGCTACGTTTGTGTCTTACTGTCATCAGACACACATTGTACACTTCATCGTTAATGTTGGCATTTTTAGACCAACAGTTGTGAAGATGTACACAGTACAAGTAAAATTACCCAGACACACAGAGAAAGTTTTCATGGTTAATGCTGTTTGTGGTTTTATGAAGGGCCTCATGGACCACCAGGTTTAGACGGACTGGATGGCCTAAGAGGTCCAAAAGGGCTGAAGGGATCAAATGGTAAGAATGTTAAAGCCATGTTGCAATGGTTTTCATCTAATATATATACAGTAGATATGTGATAAAACATTACAATATAATGCTATGTTTTCTATCTATTCACCTATAAATCAAGGCAAAGATATCCTTGGCCCTCCGGGACCAGATGGCTTTCCTGGAGTCAAAGGTCTCATGGGCCCCCCAGGACAACCTGGATCTACTTATCCTGGTCCTAAAGGCCAAAGGGGCCCAGCTGGCAATACAGGTATCTTATCTTTTATTGTCAATAGTATATTTACTTCATACGCCTATAATGTGCAATCCACATCTACTACAAATTGTCACACTGATCTGTATTTTAAATATATTTTGTATCACATAGGTGTACAATTTATTAAAAAAAAAATGTTTTCTTGTCATTAAGTCATTGTCTATTCATAAAACCAGAAGCATGAATCCACTAAAGTTTTGTTGCATGTTTTTTTGTTTTTTTTGTCTAACAGTGTTGTACTTTTGCTCTCATTTCCTAAAATGCGTTCACCTGCTCTACATTGGTATGTGTGGTCATGAACTTTTTTCATTCAGGTCTTCCAGGGGTCCCAGGTGAATCAGGTTACCCTGGCAGAAATTGCCAAACATCTCTTCCAGGAACCCACGGAGATGTAGGGTATGAAGGACTTCCGGGACCAACAGGTGTGTGGGCATAACTTATCTTCATTTGTTTTCATCTTTACTACACCATACATAGGAAAGAACATTTGGGTTTTGTAAACACCATGGATATGTGTGCCATTTTATGTATTTGTTCACATTTGAAATGTTTAAGGTCCTCCTGGAGCCCCTGGAGCCCCAGGCAATAACATTCTTTTGAAAGGAGACCCAGGCCCAGTTGGCCTCACTGGCTTCCCAGGGTATAAGGGAAACAAGGGCCTCCCAGGACCTCCTGGAGGTCCGAACTTCCAAGGACCTGCAGGACCGAAAGGTACATTACAGTTCATATATCATCAGTGTTTTACAGTGCTATCCACTTAAATACACTCCAACTATTACCTTATGTTGACAGGTGAACAAGGTCCTGTTGGTCCAAGGGGTTTTCCGGGACCCAAAGGTCTCCAAGGTGTCCCGGGGCCCCAAGGCCGTAAGGGAGAAACTGGCATGGTTGGAAATACGGGTGAGTTACACGACAGAAAATTATTAAATAAAAAAAAAATAAAAAACACATATTATGTTACTGTTTGAAACAGAAAGTAAAAAACATCTGATTTTTAATTCATTATGATTTATTCAACAAACCTGTCTTGGTTAATGTGTGGTACATTTGGCAGTTAGATCTAATGACCGGCCTGTTATTTGTTTTCCAGGTATCAAAGGTCCCCCTGGTGATTTCATCCGAGAGCCACCTACAGGGGTTCCTCCGAGAGGGCTCCCGGGAGCACGAGGTGACCCAGGACCTGAGGGATTCAGGGGGGACATGGGTCCTCCTGGTACTCCAGGACGTAAAGGTAAGCAAGTCTATGTGTAACAGAAAAACAATTGTTTCTGTTGATAGAATGTCAGCACTCACTTCAGATGCATCACCCCTAATGTTGTTATATATCATTGTACAATACTTACCAAAGCTTATCTGTTCTTATGGAGACCGAGTTTCCTGTGCGTGTATGTATGTGTACTGAATGTACCTTATTGTTTTTAATTGTGTGATCCAGGAGCAAAAGGTCCTGCAGGATCTTTGGGCCTGCCTGGCAGACCAGGTCCTCCAGGTCTTGATGGTCAGGTTGGAGACCCAGGTGTTGTTGGTGAGCGAGGATTTGTAGGACCTCAAGGTGAGTTGACTGAGTCTGTCTGAAAGTTGTACCAAAGGCAATTGGACTTACCTGAGGATTCTAGTTCAAGTGACACAGTGATTTAACAACAACAAAAAAAAAGATAGGGTAGCCAAAACAAAAGACATCTGTATGTCTGTCATGGCAAAGACATTTTATATATCTTTATCTCTTCCTCAATTTTATCTTCCTTCCATGTTACTATCTGGCACTTTGTTCAACCCCTTCCTCCTCCAGGTATCCCAGGTCCACCTGGTGATCCAGGTTATCCAGGCCATGCAGGGGCATCGAGGTCTGGTTTCCTTTTGGTTGTCCACAGCCAGTCAGATCGGGTGCCACAGTGTCCTGCAGGCAGCAGCGAGGAGCTCTGGGTGGGCTACAGTCTAATTTACCTGGAAGGACAAGAGAAGGCTCACACGCAAGATCTGGGTAAGTCTCAGTGGATAAATGTAATTTTGTGGTAGTCTTGAAATGTGTTTATTTGCCTACAGTGTATGGACAAGCCTTTGTTCTTTGTCTCCCTTATCATCTCTTTTATTTGATTCCCTTCCCCCTGCAGGTCAGCCCGGCTCCTGCCTCCCTGTTTTCTCCACCATGCCTTTCTCTTACTGCAACAACGCAGCCTGTTACTACTCCAGACGCAACGACAAATCCTACTGGCTCTCGACCACGGCTCCCATACCCATGATGCCGTTCTCTGGGCAGGAAATTAGGTCCCACCTCAGCCGCTGTGTGGTGTGTGAGACGTTTTCTCCTGCTGTGGCTTTTCACAGCCAGAATCATACAATCCCAGAGTGCCCACCTGGCTGGAGGAGTTTGTGGACAGGGTTTTCTTTCCTCCTGGTGAGTGTGATCAAAAAAAATCTTCATTGTATGTGTGAAAAAAACAAAACACAAAACCCATCACCTCCTCTCATTGTACCTGCCGCCTTCTTTTGTTCAGCACACAGGGGCGGGTGACGAGGGCGGAGGCCAGTCATTGAGTTCTTCCGGGAGCTGCCTTAAGGACTTTCGAACTCACCCCTTCATTGAGTGCCAAGGCGCACGGGGTTCCTGTCACTACTTTGCCAACCAGTACAGTTTTTGGCTGACAACTGTGGGTGAGAACGAGCAGTTTATCACCAGTAAGCCCAAGACCATCAAAGCTGCTGACCAACAACGAAGAAAAACCAGTCAGTGTAATGTGTGCCTCAGAGAAAAATAAAATACTTCTTGTTGCTTTAAGTTGTAACTAGTCTGTACTAAACCAATATTCAGACTACCACTACCACACAAAAAAAAAATTAAACAGGACAGTTTTTTTTTCCATAGCAGGTTTCAAGTTCATATTTATTTATTTCTCTCAACAGAACCCAAGTGACAATCAGAATACAGTACTTTTTTTTTCCTCAAACGTGTTTTTTTTTTTTTCCTTTTTCTTTTTTTATTACGCAAAACAAGAGAACACTCAGTGCAATAAGACAGAGGACTGACAGTGCGGTGCTCTCTCTAACTTTTCACAGTGCACGTTTATACACACAAAAAGATTGTACATCATCATTATTACATTTCCAACCTCCACCCACCAACGTCATGATAGGGCAAAGTGGGTGTCTGAAAACAATCATTTTTAACTTGCAACTTGCATACAGTGTAGCTTGGCACACACTCACAAACACGCACGGCTCTCTCCCTCACAGACATACAGGTACAACAAAGAGGGGTCTCTGCATCATCGATCCTCGGAGAGGGGCTACTGCACTTGCACTCTCGGGGCCTGCTCATCCGTCAAACCCTTTCTGTTTTGGCAATGCTGACATTGCATTTTATTGTGCAAAAGTGAACCAATTGAATGATGTAAGTAAGAGGTTGAGGTAGAGGGAGAGAGCAGGGGGAGAGGAACATGTATGTAACCAGCCTGATTAAATGTGATGGAAGATGATGGGTAGTGCAGTTTTAGTTATTCATTTATTTATTTATTTTTTTTAACAAAGCCTCAAAAACGTGTAGGCCTTTGTGCAACCCCTGTCCTTTCGGCTGGGTAGAGCTGTCGCCATGTGATAGGTCCTTAAACAATTTGATCTCTAAAACGGTTGCCAGCCAATTGAATTGGAAACATTGTCGGGGACAACCAGTTACAGATGGCTGCATGTCGCACGCAGCCGGTCTCCTGAGGCTTTACCTCCCAGCCAATAAAATAAAACTTACATGGCACAACTCACCACTCCTAACATTTTCAAAAAAATATATAAGCATAATCTTGAAAGTTATTTCTTAAGCAAGTGCATATGGCTATTATAATCTGCAGTAAAATTAAGAAATCTTCTAAAAGCTCAGGTGTTGATTGTACGGGCTGGTTGTTGGCATCAAGTATTTACATTGTCTGGGTGCTCGCAGTGTGCATGGCAACGTAAGCGCACTGGTACTCGCCAGCTATTGCCCCTAACCCCAGTTTAACTAACCAACCACCAAAAGTGCAACCACACCCATATCTTGCTTTTACAGGCTTTGGCTGGTCTCGGAAATTATACTGTCATTATAATGTATGCTCTAATTAACTACCTCCCCAAACCACCCTCATAGTGTATCTTAGAATACAACGGAAACATTTCACACGTACTCGGTCCTCTACAACATGCCAGCCAACAGGTTCCCTTATGAATTCAACTGCTTCCAAAGGCTGACTACACAGTGTCTTACTGTAATGTACAAATTGAAGCACACGAGTTTCCTGTTTCTGTTTCTAGGACCAACTGTTGTACATTCTACAACACACCGGACCAGGCATGGAGAGCGCTGGAATCTAAAGCACGTTAAACTCCTCCACTTACAATACAACAGTGAAAATGCAAAGTATATATAGACAGAATTGAGCAGTCCATTCATTTTTAGTGCTTTTGAGCACAAAAACAAGAGTTGGGCATAACAAAATTATGCTACTACAGTACAAGTATTGATAGATGATAGATTATGCTTTCGAATGTAAAATAATCTAAACAAAAAGAACATAAAAACAAATATTAGATTGCATCTACATCTACTATACATCATTTAAGCTCCTTTTTGATCCCCGTCATCGCATTTAGAAAATATCTATTCATCATCAAATATCTACTCTACTAATTATATTACAAGAGTCCAGTCACAGGAAATAGAAAAATATCAAATATCACCAGTGATGATAAGAAAACATGACAACCTGAACGAGCAGAAATATTGCTGTGGTAACCACCATTGTCCTTTTGACATCAACGAATATCATCCCTCTGGTCTTCTTAGTGGCTGCCCCGAACTCCCTGGCTCTGCAGGGGAGGACCAGTGCAACCTGACGGGGAGAGGGAGTGGGTAATTGGGGGGAGGGGGTTGGGTGGTAGGGAGGTCTAAGTTCCTTGTTAATGTCAGATGGCTGTGTCCCAGAATACGGTCGTCTGTGTCGGGTAAGGGGGGGGACGGATCTTCTTGGCCCCGCTGCTTTTTCCCCAGCCTGGGAGGACAGGTGCACTTTCTTGCTTGCACTGACTTCTCTCCTGATGCCTGTCCTCGTTCCTGTCCGGAGGTGGTGGCTTCTCCAGAGATCTCTGCAAGTGTGGGTGCTGCCTGGAGCGGATCTCCATGCAGAGGGTGCGCTTCCTCTCGATCTGCTCTAGCATTGTGGTGTCGCCACATATCCATGGCATCTGGGGCATCTGTGGGACGGAGGCGATGAATAGTAGTGGTATTATTCTTGGGTTTCAGTGCAAGAGTTAAATCACAATGTATCAATTGCCAATGGTAACCATTATGGACTACCAGAAGTTCCCTGCTTTGGACGAAAGATTTCCTTCTCTGCATTCATTGATTAACCTTTAGTAGCAAACAAATCTTTAATTCAGATGTATGTTGATGATTTCAATATGTTTAAACAAAATAATAACAACTCTACCCTATTAATGCCCGTTCTAACTGGGACAATTATAGTAATGTTTTCAGAAATATCTAAATTATAATCTGTGATGGATGGGATTAGACACGGATTTGTGCAAAGCTCAATTCTCAAACAAGAACCAAATATTGGGAATTACAGCAAACTAAGAAGAAGGTGATCAAGACACCCTTGAGGTCCAAAGTTTAAAAAGCCTAGTACGTTTTCAAATTAAAAAGCACCTACGCGTTGCGGCACATAGGCTTCATCAGTGTGGCAACTGGAGATGATTGGGAATTACAGTTTTAAGAGTTCTTTTCTGTTACCATTAACAGAAAAGAACATTATCAAAATTTCACTTGGAGTGTTGTTCAGCTGCTAATGAAATCGGTCAAGGCCGCCAACAAGGCCGCCAGGTTATTTTTAAAATGTTCAAACCGCATCGGGATCTGCTTTAATTTATGAAGAAACAATACAATCATCAGGTATAACCTCAACTGAATTATTATTCCTTTCCCGAACAGCCTCATCAGGATGTAACACGCTGCCTCACAGAATTAGACAAACTCTTTCACACCTGCTGTTCGTCGGTTTGTTTTGTCTTGGATTACAATATTCATGTTAGCATTAGCGCGTCATTGTTTAATAAGATGTTTTCATATTATGCTTTTGTGATGATAATGAGAGTGGGTGACATACTGATTGAGAAGGGGTTTAACATGATTAAACTATGAGTAGAGCAAAAAGGAAAACTACAAAATCTACATACCTGATTTTGATGCGCCTCCACTGCTCTCCTCTGTGGAGTTCCCATTGGGGATGGATTAGCGGGCATGGAAGTTGAGCGTCCATACTTAGATGCTGATTTTACATCTACAAAGGAAGGGTACATACATATTATATACTGTATACTATGTTCTGTAATTTTTCTCGTGAAACTGAAGTCTCGACCCTCACCATTTCCTGTCCCAGTGGTCATTGGCGGACTACCTGATGACCTCCCGTGGTGAGTAGGAGTCGTTGTTGATGAGTGCTGCCCTGAAGCTGTGCTGCCATTCCTCTCTTGTGCTTTTGACTGGTCCATGTTGTAATTTGCTCTTTTGTCTCGCCGGGGCGTTCCATCAGATCTGTAGCCTCGTTCTTTATTATCACCCCTGTACTCCATTGCGGAGGGGCTCTTGGTGCTCTTGAGGTCGTAATGATGCTGCTCTGAGCCATTCAGGCTTCTGTCTTTGCTGTCCCGCCTCACTTCAAGGCCAGTTCTGCTCAGGTCTTTACTGTCCTGCCGGGGTAAAAGAGGAGGAGGAAGATCTCCTCCTCCATTGTGGCAGCTCCGATCTCTCCCCTCGTACTTGGATTCCGAACTGGACCCAACCCTGTCTTTGCTGCTTCTGGACGTTTCTTGTCGGGGTAGGATCTCCGGTGGCTGGTCAATTCTACCTTCATGTCTGTGCTCGACGTCGTTTCTTTCTCTCTCTTTGCTCTCCTGATGGGGGGGCAAATCTGGACGATGATCTTTGCCATCGTGTCTGTGTTCTGGAGCACTTCTAACTCGGTCTTTGCTTTCTTGTCGGGGAAGATCAGGTGGCCGGTCTCTGCTTTCGTGCTTTGAGTCCACACCATTCCTGGCTCGCTCTTTACTGTCTTGCCGGGGTAAGAGCTCAGGTGGCTGATCCAGCAGTCTCTCTCTGCTTTCATGTCTGTAGTCTAAGCCGTTTCTTGCCCTTTCCTTGCCGTCATGTTTTGGTAACAGCTCGGGCGGCTGATCTAGCAGTCGGTCTTTGCTGTCTTGTCTCAGCAAGCACTCTATGCCGTGTCCCCCGCTCCGATCTTTGCTGTCTCTCCTTGGCAACAGGTCACTATTGCCAATGCCCCTGTCCTTGGAGTCTCTCCTTATCAAAGGGTTGGGTTCTAAGGAGCCACAACCCCTGTCTTTGGAGTCCCGTCTCACAGGAATGGCCTCTACACCGCTGCTATCCCTGCGAACAGGTGGTGTATCTACACTGCTACATGTACGGTCTTTGCTGTTGCGTCTGTGGGGCAAATGTTCAGCACTGCTGCTCCCTCTGTCTTTATCTCTGTCCCTGTCTCTATCTTTGTCTCTGTCTCTATCTCTATCTCTGTCTCTGTCTTTGTCCCTATCTCTGTCTTTGTCTCTTCGATGAGAAGAGTCTTTGCCATGGCGCTCCTTGGAGTCTCGCTTGGACTCCTTGCTGTGGCCGTGGCGTTCCTTGCCTTCTCGCTTGGAATCACTGTGAGACTTGCTTTTGGACTCAGCTGTGAAAGAAAAGACAAAAGAAATAAAACATAAAAAACATATAGTATGAAAACGGATTGTAACAAACACACATATTCAGCTATGGTACAATGTGTATAATAAGTTCAAGTACAGATGGACAGTTACACATTTCTGGAATAAATTGAGTTGTGATACACTTAGTGCTGCAATGGCAAGAGACGTCCACTAGGTGGCACTCACTACTCACAAAAGCAGCAGTGGTGCACCCATGGATTTACAGTAGATGAATCAGTATTGGGGCCAATTAGATGCTAAACTGAGGTAAATAACAATGCATATCGTCACTGCACGTCTTTATTTATTTTCTTTTGAATGGACCTTCTAGATCTTACTTCCTTTTCACAGTTCTTTTACCTTAACCACATGTATATAATGTGTGGCATTACTATAAAGACACCTGTTACAAATACAACAAATGCAAATGCACTTAAAATATTGTAGCCCATAAACATGGAAAATGCAAATAAGGGAACCTTATGTATGTCGCTAATTTAATGCTCTGCAGATACATTATAGATGTAAAAATGATGTACATCATTTATTTCCACATAGGTTGTGCTTCAACCTGCAATATCACACACAAGCATCTCCTGTCATGCCCACGTGTCAACTACATGTCATTTTAGTGTGTGCACATGTGTGTTGTGTGCGTACGTCACTGCCTATGTATGTATGTATGTATGCATGTATGTGTGCTGTGATTAACCGGTTGGTAAGTGGGTCAGGCTAGCTGTTGCTGCCTCCACTGCCTCAGAAAGGGAGAGAAAAAAAAAATTAACCTCCATTCCTCCACAACCCCCAAGCTCATTACACCATGTGTGCTTGTAGCCATTCACAGAGCAACACGCACAACCTGTTAGTGCTTGTTAGCCCCGTGAGGCTCTTTCACCCAGGAGTTAGCGTAAAGAGAGCCGTCACCGCAGTTGATGTATAGATGACATGCGCAACCAGTTTACAAACCATATGGGTCTAGAGAACGAAGTGCAGTCAAAGGGTTAATTGGCGAGCCATCACAGGGACTTCCTGGCAACTGAATGCAACCATTGACTAACAATCACATATAAGAAGATACTAATTGAACCAATATAATTAAGACAATGCATAAAAATCACATAATTAAACAGCAAATGTGCACTAATTTGGCACAAGTGCACACCAATTAGAAGATTCACATCCCACTGCAGTCAAAACGGCAAAGAAGCATACATTTCACCATCTCCGCTCTCCCCATCTGCAGCTACAGCTGCCCCAGTCACCTGATTGGCTTAATCACGAGTAAAGTATGTGCTGATTGGACAGAATCTTCAATCCTCCGATCAGGTGTTGATTTGAGTTCAGAGTCAGAGCTATCCCTATCACGAGCTCGTTGCTCCTCTGTAGACCGGCGTGTCCTGAGCTGTGATTGGCTGCATTACCCACAGGGAGGGAAGCTGCAAATAAGAAGCAGGGATTTCTCCTCCTTCCACTGTTGCCATGTTGTAGTTGCTAAGAGCACTGAGTAAGGATGGATGTGTGCATTCTTTGAAGTTATTTCATGATTTATGACGTATGTGCAAATGCTGCTTAATAAGTCTCATTTAATTAAAGATGTTTTTTCAGCTGTTTAAATAATTTCCGACTGAGCAGCTCAGGTCTGATGAGGCATGTAACGCTGGAATTGTATGACAACTATAGGGTAAACCTGCATGCTAAAACCTCACTCTAAATCATTAGATGCTCCATATTCATTTATTAGTGACCCTTTTCAAATAATACATGACAATCCGCACGAGCTACACTGCCCCTCATTCACTCATGAAATATCCCCGTGCTTATTTAACGTTGGTTTAATGCCTGCAGTCATATTTTTAATTCGTTTACATTAAGTACATTAAATTTCAAAATATTCAAGCTTACCACGGCTATTAAAAAATGGCTATTAATAAGAATGACGACTGACTGATAATGCACCAAACTCATCGAATCAAAGTTTTTATATCAGCTTTCTCCTAACTTTAATTCTTCTGTGCATCTCTGAGCAGTCAGTCTTCCCAGCTGCATTTATTTTGGCTGCGTCTTGAGCGTGGCATGAATACCTGTATTTAAATACGATGTTTACATATTTAAAAGTAATGCTGCCTGATGGAATAACGCCATGAGTCCTGCTGCCCGCTTTGGTCTCTAATCCCCTCAGATTAAATCATACGATCTGTATCAGACTTGGCTCGGTGGGCCCAGATTAAACAAATGGAAGGTTGCAGACAGTGTGGCGGTCCATGGTACTGTGCGAGTGATGCTTTCTATGCACAGCCTCTTAAATTACTAGTGTTGAACTGGATAACTCTTGAACAGGGAAGGATTACACCATCGCTGACCGGGGCATCAAAGTATTTAGACACTAGACGTGGACAACATCCATATCACCCGTAGATAGGATGACCCGCCTGCTTTATAAAGTGGTTCCATATGCTACAAGTGTTTCTGCAGTCTTGAACTTTTCACATTCCTTTTCCACTTCCACACACCTTGGAAGTAGGTGAGGTTGCTGAAGTGGAAGTTACACCTGCTCTTCAGATTATTAGCCTAAGATTTGAAGATATGATGATATAAAATGAAATGAAGCTAAAATCTACTGCATCTACACTCCTAAGGAATTAAGAAGTCATACATACAGATGCATGTGAGGACACTGGTGTGTGCTTTGGTTCACTATATCCCACAGACATAACAAATGCGTAACAATGACTCACTCTCTCCAGGCTCTTTAGACTTTCTGCCGCTGGAGTTTTTCTTCAGCATGTTCCTGCCTGTGGTGAACAGGTTGGTCAGTTCGTCCAGCGGACTGGTGGGTGTCCGCGAACGCCCCGTCGACACGTTCTGCATAGAGCCGTGGAGCCGCCCCACGCCGTCTTGAGGTGGCGAGCCCTTGCCGTGGGGCGTGGCAGAGGCGCTCCGCGGCAGCCCGCCGGGGAAGGGCATCGGAGCGTCGAACGGGGGTGTGCGCATGAGGCTCAGAGGGGTTAGGCAGCGGCCCATGCTGACTGGAGACGGACAAGCCGAGTGGCTCCGCTGGTAGGAGGACGACGAGGAGGATTTGTACAGGGTGCAGGGCAGAGGAGGCGCGGAGGAGCGGCCGGAGACAGTGAGCGTGGGGGTGGCGGTGAGCTCCCTGCGGAGGTGCGCAGACGAGGGGGGCTCGCTGGAGGAGGTCGGGGATTTGCTGTAGGACTGGTTCTCCAGCATGGGTAATTTGGTCACGTCTAACGGGGTGAGGGGAGACTCGTCCGAGTTGGGCGAGCACTGCGCCGGCGCTGGCGGAAATACCAACAGTGGAGGTCGGTGGGTGAGCAAATTGGGGAAGGGCGCGGGAATGTCACAGAGGGGAATGTTTCGAGGTGTGGAGCAGCGGCTGAGAGGCTCGGGATCGTAGGGCGCCGGGGTGGGGCACGCGGAGCGGCACCCCACAGGGTCAGTGCGGTACTCCATATCATCCAGGGCCGGGTACTTCATCTCCTCATACACGGACTCTCCTGGCTCCTCGTCCTCGCTCTTCAGGGGTTCCCGTGGTCCAACGTCGATCCCGCCCATCTCTATGTAGACGGGTTCGTCTTCACAGTCATCTGTAGGGCTCTCGTCACTCTGCGGGGACGAGGGGTTGCGCTCGCAGGGGGAAGTGACGTGGTGGAGTGGCCTGGAGGGACAGACCCCGCCGCCCCCATGGTTCTTAATGTAAGACTCATCGAAAGAGACGCTCAGTTGTGTGTTGGGATTCCTCTTGGGTTTGGGTGGCGGCACCCGCCTGCAGTCCTCACTGCATCCTTGAGCTCCTAAAGAATAGAGAGAAATAAACATTGGTCATTTGGACAAATTCCTAAGAGCAAACACACTGTATACTGAATGTTTAATACATTTGATATGGTTGAAATACAGCAAAAATACAATGAAAAAATGTATTTGTTAAAAGTCTGTTTTTGTGAACTATTTATCATTCATCATGTGGATAATTAGTAATGACATAAAGCCTTTTTTCAGCACCGTGGGTCAGTTGTAGGTCAGCACGTAATGCTGAGAGCAATATCTTGAGTCAGATATGTGGGAACAGTTGAGGCATATGCATGTTTCTAGGTCACGTTTATGGCGGTGGAGCAGTATGTGAGTATAGTATCTGGGTCACACACACTGTGGAGCTTCTTTTTGATAGTGGTGACGTAGCATTGCAGCGTGAAGCGCTTTAGATGTGGTGCAGTGAGGTATTGGTTTAAGTGTTCCCAATGCCAGGATACTGTACTAGATGGCGCACTGTTATGGAAAATATAGTGCGGTCCTAACGCTCGTTTACTGATAGTAGTCGGAGCTTTATACTACTTTTACACGCTCTGTACTACTGAGTTGCGCTGCGTCTATTTCTAGGTCAGACACTGAGATGTGTGTACAGGAGTGGCTCTTTATTTTGACAGGCGGCAGGAGATAAGAGTAGTTAAGAGCTGGGCCATGTCTGAAATTTTCAAACTGCAGATTTTACACCTTTAATAATTCAGATGCCAGATGGCCCGGACACACGCATACTTCCCGTTACTGTATGACTCACCACCATCACTACGTACGCATACACACACACACACACACGGACAATGCACATGCCTACACACTCAGAGGGGAAAATCAGGATGGACATGTACACGTTTTACAGCAAATAGTCTCACACTAGTGTGCACGTGTGCATGTCTTCCAAGTGACCATGCCATCTGAATATTTAGCTTTACAGAATTAGTTGCTTGAGAATAAACAATAAGTAAAGTGATGTCAATTTTCTAATCTGAACAGAGAACACTGGGGTCTTCTGTTTTGAAGCTTCTTCATCCCCTCATCACCACTTACTAGTAAGGTGCTACTCCAAAAATGTGTTTCTGGTCTGTGTCTAATTTGACCGGGATGAATTAAATCACATTCCTGTGCACTCTCTCTTCCCTCTCTCTTTTTGTGTGTGTGCGTGCATGTATAGGTGTGTATGTGCATACAAGATTTTGCACACAATGCTGCTGCTTCTCTACGGCTGCAAAGACATTCCTACACCGCCAGGCTTTTATGGAGGGTGCTGAGGTCTGTTTCAGCACTGATGATGAATCCATCCCTTCAAACATCTCTTGCTCCCTGTCCTTTCTCTTCTCCTCTCCTCTCTGTTGCTCCCCCTTTTACCCCTCCCCCTGTAGCGGATGTGTTTACCCGCAACACCCCCCCCACCCCACCCCCCTTCCCTCCTCCTCCTGGGGAAAACGAATCTAGGTCAATCGCTCCTCCTGAATGAATTCTACACTGACAGGCTCCTCCCCTTTCTGCTAAAGCGCCAGCTACAGAGCATGCAACCCTCCCCTCAGCCAGGGACACCCCCACACTCCGGCTCTGATTGGCTCGAAACGCTCAGACTTCAGCATCTCCGGAGCCTCATTGGCCCGAGTTGCACAGTGATGCTGTGATTGGCCGGGCTGCAGGGGGTCTTGTTTCTGTGGGACGGTTGCCGTGGTGCCCAGGAAGATCTGTGCGCACACAGAGAGATCCCCACCAATCTGAGCCAGGCTGGGCGACACCCTAAACATCACGTTGGCAGCGAAGCATCCAAACTGAAATGGAGTCAAAGCTTCCCGCAACCTCTGAGTCTTTTGCGCACCTGCCTTAAAGAAGGATGCAAATCACATGCGGGCTATGCTGCTTTCTCTAAGAGAGCAACAGTCCAGTCAATTAAAGCTCACACTTTCACAAATCTAAAAGACAGCTTTCTGCAGCACTACCACTGCTAAGACACTTAGTGCCTTTTTATGTGCAACAGCTCTGATAACTGACTGTGTGACCAGTAACCTTCTAAGGAAAACACATTCTCTCATCAGTGCACTTGGTGGAAGTACACTGGACTAAGTGGACAAATAGAGTAGCACCTGATGATTGCAATATATAAACTAAACATACACTGAAGATCTTATTTTAATCTTTGAGAATATTTACACCTAAATAATAAAAAGTACAAAATGATGCAAGTGGGTTTATTTAAAATGATCCCTAACCCTACAATCAAATTATTATATATTTCTGCATTATCAACTGGTCAGTCCTATGTTTTATTATTTATTTATTTTTGTTTACAGGGCAATTCAAAGTATCATCACCCCTCGCAAGTTGCACAAATCTCGTTCACAATGTCTCACAGCAAAGATCCCATCACACATGCAGGATATCTCACCTGATATTTAATTATAGTTTAAACATATTGCTGTACCTTTT
Organism: Mugil cephalus; assembly: GCF_022458985.1. Classification (NCBI taxonomy): domain Eukaryota; kingdom Metazoa; phylum Chordata; class Actinopteri; order Mugiliformes; family Mugilidae; genus Mugil; species Mugil cephalus. The sequence continues at coordinate 16,884,931 of NC_061776.1, forward strand.
TTTATATATATCAGTGTGCAACTATGGTGGTTAATGGGAAGTACTGTGTGAACGGCTAGATGTCATGTCATTGTGGAGAAACATTGTTGAGGAGGGCACCGGGGAGAGCATCTATATATAGCACAGCCGTTCGGTGCGAAGTGCCACCGCCACTCACCGTCACATCTCTCCCCGCGGCAGGTGGACACTGGACTGTGGTCCACCGCCTCGGACGACATGCTCAGCTTGGTGGCCGGGTCCCTCCTGGGCTTAGGTGGGGGCTGCTTCCTGGAGGTCGGACTTCCCACTTCCTCCTCGCCTCCGCCCCCGCTGTTGCCGCCGCCGCCGCCGACAGAGTGGAGGGACTGGGAGCGCACGGAGAAACCCTGCCCACAGGCGATGGCGTGCAGGTGGGGCATGGGCATGCGTTCTTGGGGGTCTGGCATTGTAATGGAGCCCATACGCAAGTGCTTGCCTTCAGTGGCTATGTCCTCACCCGTTCTAAAGCAGCAAGAGGGAAGGAGAAGAGGGGAAGTGCATATTGATTAAAGATTATGAGAAAAACAACGACAAATACGATCCAAAGAATGTGAAAAAGTAACATTATATTGGAGATAGGGACAGGGGAAAAGTCCCTACATCAAATCCCACGCTGTTCCTGCCAAGAGACAGCAGAAATAGCACATACCATAACCCGACATACAGAGTCACCAAGGTATGTCTCAGTTTGAGCATATGTGTTTGTGTGCATCTCATTCTGTGCCACCGATGAGCGCACTGAGTTAACAACAACAGATGTGTTAGTGCCACTGACAACAGGGCCTCTTTCAGGGCAAGGCATTGATTTGAGTTTAACCCTGGATATGACTGATGCCTCACACACAAACACACCCATAATGACACCATGGACGTCCCCCCGTCTGTACACAATCAATCCCTATAAATGGACGATTGGCCCGAATGGAGCGTTAATGATGTCTGAGTGTCATGTGGTAATGGGGTAAGGGAAGAGAGTGTGTGTGTGCGTGTGGCTGTGTGAGTGATTACTGCAGAGAGATCTGACTGTGTTTAAGGTAAAAAAATAACAATAAAAGTTGGTACAAAACACATGATAATTTAACAATGCATGCATCTAATTTAATATCAAATCAAAGAAACAAAATTAAGTTCATTATCAAGGATTTAACCTCTTATACAAATCAAACGGTGATTCTGCATGCTTGCATTCACAGTGTAATCGTGCAGCGGGTTTGTATGTGTGTATGTTTGTGTTTGTGTTTGTGTCTGTGTGTGTGTGTATATGTGTGACCCCTCAGTCTGTGACTTTGCTGACTCTGGCTCCCTCCCGGCCAGCTGCTGAACAGAAGGTGCTTGGTGGGCCCGGGTTCATTGGTCAGGGGCTTAACTTCGCCTAGCAACAGGGTACCCATAGAAACCAGACACAAAACCAGCTGCCGCCGCACAACAGTAATAACGTGCATGTGCACATCATAAAACTGTGGCGTGCGTGCACAAAAACCACATCAGGGTTCATTAAAACTCGACAAGTGGCAAAAGTAAAATAAGTAAACAATACATTCTGAGTAAAATGTCAGTGAAACTTCAAGATTCAGCCACAGGTGTCAGTATTAACAACTCTCCCACTTGTATGTTTTGGTTGTGCATCTGCTGTGACATGTCCTCCCATACGCGTGGGTTTCATGTTTGTGTGTGTGGGTGGGTGGGTGTGACTGGATTTCTGGTGACTGGGTTATTTATAGGATATTTGCCCAGTGATTGGCTGGAGGACAGACCACAGGTGCACTTGGACCAGTTGAGTTGACTTGTTGTTGGGTAGCTCTGGGTCTCTCACTGTGACACCATGTGACAGGAAAAAAAAAAAAAAAAATGGCAAAAACAAAAACAAACGATAAACCGAAGGAGACACTGAGAAAAACAACAACAACAAAAAAATTTGACTGCGTTTGCATGTATGTGCGCACAATAGGTAAAGAACTACAAAAGCTGCCGTTTGCAATTTGCATGCATATGCAAATGTAAGTAAATGAAAGTGCGCGCCTGTGTGTGGTGGTGGGGGGGAGTGGTGGTGGTTTGCGAATGCCCTTGCATCTTTAAAGACATTTGTGAACATCTGTGAGAGAGCGCGTGAGAGAGAATCATCTTTCTGCTGAAATACAGTAAAAGAAACTATACAGCAGAAGGCAGGAAGGCCCGCCTCACTCAAAGCCAACGTGCTGATTTGATTGGCCTATGGCTGTTCCAGCTGTCACCAGGCAGAACACATCTCCTGCAACTGAGCTCACACTTAATCTCCCTCTAACAGGTTTTTTTTTTCTCCCCCCCTTTTTCCCCACTCTTAAACACATTTGCTCTAACAAGCTCTTTCTCAATCTCAGCTCTTTCACTGGACGTTTCCTTTTCCCTGCCCTTTCTCACAAACTTAACATATTCCTTTTCATCCCCCTGTTGTTCATGCCCATTCACGCACACGTACGCAACCGCAAATGTATGTCCTTGCGCAAGAGCAAGCGTGCGCACATGAATTCTCACACTCTATCACTCTCATTCTGTTATACTATAAAAATGGGTCGTCTCATTGACCTACTTATGGGCCGCCTCATAAAATATCCAGATATATTTTAGACTCTTCCTCCAGTGACTGTGTATTAATGTTTGATCTTTGGCTAAAAGACAGTGGACGGACAGAAGGACAGTAGATTTCACTTTCCTCAGGCCTAATCCTGTCCCATTAACCAAGATGCTGTACAGGACTGAAAAATGGGAGCAATTAGATTTAGCTGGCGAGCAAAAACAATGTTTTTCTAATGCCTGACGGACACAGCCGGACTTTGAGTGTGCAAGTGATATACTGTACTCAGTTCATTGTTCAAGCACCAGTCAGGAGACAGCTCTGTTAAACAGCATGACGCTTTGACGAAAACGTGACAAACGGGTCAAAGAGTTCCTTTTTTAAATAGGTGAAAACAAATATAGTAATATAGGTGTAAATACATGCTCAGCCCCCCACAACCCCCAAAAAAGTATCAATGTAAATATTGGATGAACAGCTACTGAAATACTGACAGGAAACAAATTGTTTTTAGAATCCATGACAACATCGGGCAGCATTTCCCATAAGCCTTTCCACTACAAACTGATGTTAGTTTAGCCAGCTGCAACATGAGGCTGATTATGGAGAACGAGAGAGTGTTCCTCTGCTTCATGAGTGCCCTTCAATAAAATATTCAAACTGATGTCCTCCTTCCGAATCACTAAACTGCTAATTCTGAGAAAACTTTACTATGAAAGATACAGCATCTAAACATCAAGAGTTACTACGGCAGACAAATCATCATTCATACAGACATAAGAAAAAGTACAGCTGAAATCTACGTGTGACTGTTTTCAAAGGAAAGATGAATAAATTCACTAGTGTTTCTAAGCGTCGTGGCTTGTCATGTGTAATTTTGCTGTTATTTTTTTGCCCGTGCTGCTGCAACCACTCATTCCAAACTCTTCTGCAATGACGATTTCAATGACTCTGAGGCTCGGAGCTTGTGATTCCGCCCCATGACACTATCACGCTGTAGCCACGTGCTAGTCACGTTTGAATCGCGTGCCTTTATTCGGTCAAACTTCAGAATGCCACACAGCGACGTTGCTGCGCGCAGAGGCGCTCCTGTAATACAGAACATGAGTCTGACGGGGTTAAATGGGAAAATATCCATTTCTGCGCTCTAAGAGGTGCTTCGTAACAACGTTCAACTTTCTACACTGTTGGAAAATCTATATTTAAATCACCACAGCACAACAAAAGTCCTCGCACATGTCTCATTCACATCCTAAAACAGGTTTTCCTTCACGGCTCAGCCTTCCCTCTTTCTTAATTGTAAAAGCTCTCCATCTCATAAATGGAGCAGTGGTGACCTCCACCCAAGGACAAGTCCTAAATAAGTCTAAAAGTGAAAAATTAATTATCCTCCACAGATCATGGGGCGCGCCAGTCCACACTCGTAAACTCCAAAATATAGCACTCTGCCATTGCCACAGGGACCCTCTGGCCACTTGTCCCAGATCCGTACAAGTGAACCCATTGACATCTTTGCATTTAAAGGACAGAATCCCAGTGGTGCAGCAAAACAGCACTGAAGCTAAATTAAACTAATGGGAAAGTATATGCTGTTTGTAGGAGGATATCCCCGTGCTATGAAATTTATGATAATGAATTCATGTTTTTTTTTGTGAGCACTTCTTTCCTTCATACCTCCTTATGGCTTCCTCCTGTTTTCTCTTCTTCTCGTTCTTTTCCTGCAGGTATGTCCTGTTTCTCTCATTCCTGGCGTAGTCCAAGTTCTGAGCTACCAGGCCGTTGTAGGCTCTCAGGCCGTTCTCCTCAACATACTGGAAAAACCGGAGAGTTTCCTCCTCTTTGGAGCTCATCATTCTTCAAGTGTTTCCGCTGCATTCTGATGAGGAGAGAGATCGGGCAGAATTATTTCCCTCAAAGAGAGGCTGAAGGCTACCGTAATGTAGGCTGCCACGGCGTCGTGTGCGAGCACACTCTGAAGGCAAAACAAGAATGGAAATGTGTAAGTGATTAGCCTTTCATCCTTCACTTTTCAAGGTCAGCTTTGGTGGGAGAAAAAAAACGAGATTGCATAAGCCAGCAAACAAAACAGGCTACTGGTTCTATGTGGTGGTGCTGCTGCTGCTGTTGTTTTTAATATATCTGACTGTTGCTGTGGAGTTCATGTCCTATGGAACGTTCACGTTGGTGGTGAGACTTGCATCATGCCTGTGTCCGGAAGAGTAAGCATTTTCCCTAGAGGGGGGGTTGCAGCATCTTTCTCCATCATTCACGGTGTTACGTGTTAAGCACATGCACACACACACACACACACAAACATGCCAACAGCCAAGGGACTCACTATCTTGCCACAGTTACTCATAACCTTCTGTTTCAGTGTGGATGAGTAGTGGCTGCTCATTTTCTCAGTTGTGTTTGCACATTTCCCGGTTGAAATGACCGACTTTAACCGGGCGACTGTTTGTTTGAATGAAACTGAAAAAAAGCCCCTTTCATCTTCTGCAGTTGTAATTTGTGTTGGGCTCAGATGTGAAAATGCAGCCCTCCGTGGAAATGAAATGAACCGGTCTTAAGAGACTGCGATGCATGGTTTCGCATATAACATCAATCCGGCGTTTCGGATCCACAAATAATCCCCACTTGTCATTCCTTACTGCATTTAGAGTCCGTAAAAAGACTTTTGCTGACGTCATTTTCGTCGGAAAAGAGCCCGGATGTTGCGCGGTTCCTATGTGAAGCATTTACACTGATGCAACCACTCATGCAGTTCACCTCTAAATCTGTTTAAACAGCACTGTTTGCAGCCACTTAAGATCTAAGCGCAACATCGGGTGGTTAATGATGTGGGTCAGTGTTCATGCATGTGCATCCTGCATTTGCCTGAAAACCTGTGCAACTGCATGCAACACAGTATATACAATGTGCAACAGCTCAATGTGCATTTGTGGAGGCCAGTGGCGGAAGAAAAGAAGAATGCATGCTTTTATGTAGGTCAATGTTTTCAGATCAGCCTAAGACTCATGCTTGTTTACGTGCGAGAGAAGCACTGAGTGTGCGTGTGCGTAGGGAGGGGGAGGGGGCTTGTGATAACTGTATGTATGTTTGTGTGTGCGTAGGGAGGCAAGGGCAGCAAAGGGGGGTCTTGGAGGGCAGCCAGATGGAGACTGCACGGCCAGGAAGCCGGCCATTGTCTGGCTATCCTCACTGTCCCTCTGCCTCGTGTCTGTCTATCAATCGCTCCAGCGTGCGGGCGAGGTCAGTGGGTTTATCTGCCGGTTCCAATCCCCGTGATGCATCCTCAACACGTCTTTAGCATAGTTTTTTTTTTTTTTTTTTTACAGGCATGGGGAGAGGACTGATGGGAGCTAAAAGAAATAATCACCGTCTCAGAGCAGAGTTCAAACTAGGACACTGATGCGCGGTGTCAAGCGGTGTGGACGCTCCGAAGCTGTACAAAAGAAGCCAACCTAGGTTTCTGAGGTGCACCAGTTAGAGGTGCAGCCATGAGAAGGCACAGTTCAAACAGTGTTTGAGCTGAATTAAGCCTGCCTGCCTAATCCCCGTAAGCCTGCAGCAACACTCTGCACTGGAATCAGCTTGTTTATCACAGTGTACCAACCGAACCTTTCACATTGGATTGTCCTCCGTTAACTCATCGTTGTAAAAATGCTCCGGTGTTATCATTTGCTCGTCTCTGCGAGACCTGTCAATTCAGCAACCCCTTTTTTTTTAATTCATGGCTCCATTTCCCCCTCCCTTCACTTCACTTCTCACTGCCTTCACTTGATCTGTTTTCCCGTCGCATCCCTTCTGCCCCCTTTGCCCCAGTTGACGTGAGCTGCAACAGTTGGAGCGACCGAGGTGCACTTAGCTTTAAAAGTAACTGGCGGTGGCACACCGTTTCTGTTTCCTGGCAACCGTGTCACGGGAGAAGACCAGCGTGGACATTCTGGAGACACGATGTCATAAAAGATTGCAAGGCCAAGAGTCTGGTGACAACATGCGTGGGCGCTAGTGCATGCAGAGACACACATTTAGACGCACATCAGTGCATTGCAGTGGAACCAAGCTTAGGTTGGCCCCTACTTACACAAGACTTTGATGTGGACTTGAGTTCATTACAATGTAAGCATTGCAAAGTATAATCTACACTGTAACGTAGATGGAACCTTTGTGGGTTTGTGGGTCATTGCATACTTACAATGGGGCTGTGTCCTTGCTGGCTTGTGGACCAAATTGTCTTCTGGCTTCCCTTGATGAGTCCACTGTACGCTAATGAACTCTGACCTATGCTGGAGCTCCAGTGCACTGTTCCACTTAATTCCACATAGACTTCCATCCATTGTACGGTCCAGCTGAATGGCCTGCTAGAAGGAGTCCCTGTGACCCAGGTTAAAGATGGTGGTAGAAGTGAGCGGGGCCATTGGCTGCCCGACCCAATGCTCCTTCCCCGGGGCAGAAAGGGGAGACGTGACCCCCTCAATCCAGATGTTGACAAACTCCAAGCCAGTTGCCAGCTTCACTTCTGCACACATCTGCACATGCTAAAGATGGAAGGAAGGCACACAGGCCGCACCCACAACTGCACGCATTACACAAATGCGCGCTAACACACACACTCACACATAAAATTCCCTTTGCAATTGCAGAGCCGGCGCTCAAAGTCTCTCAGATACTTCTATCCCAGAATGTCTCTCCTCATGCCTTGATGTGTCAAAGTGGCCGCGCAGGGGAAAGGAATCCTCATCCACAGTGCCCTCAGGGTCGAGACCGAGGTAGAGCAGTGTGCATTTCCAGGTATGGCATTCCCTGCCTGTTCCTTCTGTCCCGCTCAGCCACACGCGTCTGCACAGCCGGTCTGTGCTTAAGCAGATGACACCGGGCTTCCCAACTATAGATCACAACAAGAAAAACACGCCCACTGCCTACTGTAGCCACCTTCCACTACAGCGTCATCGCTTCTCCCTCTCTCTCTCTCTCTCTCTCTCTCTGTCTCTTCCTCCTATTTCTCTTGCTGTGTGCTTTTCAACTCGTCCCCGCGAGCGCTCACACCCCAGCGTCTTCCCGCAGTCGGTCGTTTTATGTTTTTGTCCCGTGTGTCTCGCCTGCCTTCTTTGCGGCTGGAATGTAACTGGAGAATGAACATGTTTTTCTGCTTTCAGCACCACGGAGAGCTCTCCCTGTCAGAGGGTGAAGGCGGGGGTTTGAGTGGGTGGGCACACTCAGAGAGGGGCGAAGTGGAAAGATGCAATGGTGTGGGGGGTGGGGGGGGTTGAGTGGGAGGAGTCGTCGGGTTGCCAGGGTGTGACCTCATTAGACACATCCTCCTCTTCCCCCGGCAACCACTGCCATTCCCCTCCCTCGTGCCCCCTCCTCCCCGCCTCCACTCTTGCAGCTCGTAAACAAGACCACGGCACAAAAACACTTGCAGTGAATACACCGTGTTGCTCTCAAGTGCATTCATTACATGTAAGCAAGCCAAAACAAAGAGGAGCAACAGACACTAAAGAGAAAACAAAAACATCAACAAAAAAAAAAAAACACTTTGCAAGTTGCAATACACACACGCGTTGGCATGCTGATGCAAAATTAAAATATGTTTGCATACATAAACAAAGCAAGCAATCCAGTGTAGTATTCCCAGTAGTCACAAAGATGCACCGGATGAAAGCGAGGACGGAGTTGAGCCTGAGTTGTGTGTTTGTCAGGGGGGCTACTGTAGCTGTTGTGCACCCCTGCGCGACTGTCTGGGGGATGAGTATTGGTTTCAGCAGAGCCGTCGGTTGTTTATGTGGTGGGAGCGCCTGGTACATGGTGCAGAAGCGGGGGTTGAGGGAGGGAGGGAGGGAGGGAGGGCGAGCGGCGCGGGCGGGTGGGTGTAGGGCACTGGGTTTTTGCTCGCGCGGATTAACACCGCCGACACAAAAGGATTAGGGGAGCAGAGATCTGTTGTTTTCATCAACCCTTCCCTCCATTTCTCTTAACCCCTGCCTCCCCCCCTCACTTTCCCCCCTCCCTCGACTCCTGGCCGCGTCTCACCCTTAGCTGCACACAAATAAAACAAACAAACAATCGAAAAATAAAGAGTATTGGTGTGGGAGGTTAGAGACTTTAAAATGAGTTTTTACAAACAGGGAAGAGAAGGGGATAATGTTGTTGTTAAAAATAAAGCAGGGGGTGCACGGGGGTGAGGAGCGGCAGGGGAGGGTCAAAAAGAGCATCAAAGCAGCGTCGAGTTCAGCATGAAGCATTGTGTTGAGCTGCATTTGACTACCAAAAGAGGCATTTGTTTTGGAGCGAGCAAAGGAAAGGTAAAATCTGACTAAATAATCTGAATATCTCTGCACCCACAGGCACGCCACACGACATAAACAGGGATCTGCTATGATCTCACCCAGATGAAATACTCTGTCAAATGGCAATCTCCCCCTCTTTCTGCTCATTGTGAGGACTGTGGTCGATTGGTCACGCACAAAGCGAGTCACTCTATGCAGACCAACTCTGCACGCACACATGCACAAATACACAAGGGCCGGCCTGACCTCGGTGCACGGCCCATGTGTGCAATCTCAAAGGAAGTGTTTAGGTCCCTTAAAAGTTCAATGAACACAGACAGAAAGGAAATCTCAGGGGTGAATCGGGTTAAACAAAAATTTTCCACCTATGTGCACAGCAGTACTTTGTTTTGTGAACGGTAGAGGACACTCCCTCTGGGAGCAAGCGGAGGGTGAATCAGGATACAACAAACTTTTCAGCTCAGGCACAGTTACCAAAAAAGAAAAAAAAAATATATATATATCAACAGAGAATTGCGTACAAGAGAGGAAAAGAAATCCAGACTGAGCAGAGTGTGCATATCATCAGCTTACACAAGCTTCAACTGAAAGCAATACTTTTAGTTTTTTATAGAGAGAAAAAGAACACTGATTGACACTGAGTTGTTTAAACAATAGATATTATTTGTTGGAACAATAGCTGATGACAGTACATCTGATCAGGTTTGTGGTTAAACAGTATCTCTCTTTTTTATTTTCTATCAAGCCAATCAAACGTATTTATCCATTAAGACTTTTAAATCACTGACACAGTAACATAACCCTGCTGCTTCATGTATGTAGTGGAACCCTGTGACATTAATGACTGTCTACACATATAGACCAATATCCCCTGGAGCAAATGCCTGGTGCTCGGTCCACTCATGCATGTAATGATGCTGTATTGATCCAGGGCTGTAACAGGCTAATGAAGAGTCTATAAAAACCATTATACCAATCAATTAAATGACTCGGAGGAAACAGAGTCTTATAAATAGAGCACAGACGCTGCTTTACAGTGTCGCATTAAGTGATGTTTCTTGCTGTCAGGGATTGGAGGGATGCAGCTGTAAATGACACCTCCTTCCACGAAGGGCGCGGGCCTTCCTCAGTGCTGGAAAGAGTCTTAGTGGCGTCTCCTGTTTCCCGTCCTCTCTGGGAGTGCCATGCAGGTGAGGATGGCGACGGCACCGGCAGGACAGATAGTGAGACACTTGCACCAATGTCACACTCTCATTAAAGTTGCAGCGCAGCTCACTTTCATTCCTCACATCTCCGAGGGGGAAATGGAGCGTAAGGTTCCCGCTCTGATCGGCAACGTGCAGACATCTGACCGCTCCGTGTCTCAAGTATGCATGCACCGATGTTAATGCACGCACCCCGCTCCCACTCAAAGCACAACATTTCCCATTAAGGAGTGTCTGAAGAGAAGATGAATCACTACTTAGAAAGATTTTTTTTTTTTAAACTAATATCTTCAAGTTCCTCGGAGTTCAGCTGCGCAGCATGTGGTAATGTTCTTCTTAATCAAGCTTCCTAACACTCATTTATCACCACTTCTTCCCTCCAGAGATGGCAAGCTGAGGCATGTCTCTAAACGACCACCCTCGACACTTCCTGCTGTTCCACCCAGACAGAGAGGTGAAAATAAGAGACTGAAGACCATAATCTCTCAAACAGGCGGTTGAGGGCTCCGATCTTGAGGGTTTAACCCCCTCTAAGCCCCTTAAATCCCCAGTTTAGAGGGCCAGGACTGATGGGCTAAAGCCCCCACAGACTGTGTGCTAACTACTGTACCCAGACATAGCGTGAGGATTCACTGTATGAAGGATACCTCAGTGTGACTCTTGCATCTTCTTCGTGCCGACTAAATAAAGGACCGAATTGGTCTAATTGGCATTTGAGGTAACACGGTTTTATTCATGACTGTTACACAGTTAATGTGAGAATGACAGCATGAGGACATGCACTTCTGCTGGTGGTGTACGCCCTGGAACAAAATGTTCTTCTGAAATCAACAGCTGCTTTCTGTGTTTTCTGTTTTGATTGTAAGACGGCCAGGACTAGCAGATGACTCACTACTAATCAAACAATTTGGAAACAAGAAATTATTTCATTTTAGAGTATCTTATTTAAAATGAGATAAAATTTTTGCAGTGGAAAAAAAAATATTCTGCTTCCCCAGAGAGGATGAAAATATAGATAGCATGTCATCCCTTACGTCTAAAGCTGAATGTATTTAGTAATATGTTTACTACATGCAGTCAACTTAATGAGTGTAAAGGAGTATTGAGGCTATTTGAGGATGGGAAGAAAAGAAGGGTGATTGGCGCCATCTGTTGGACAAATTCATCAACAGCGGGAGTCCAAATCTAAGAAAAACATAAAAATACAAAAAAACAATAAATAGAAATTCTGCCTTACCTTTTGTAAAGGTAAGTAAAGTCAGATTCACCCGTTGCAGCAGCGGCATCAAGAGTTTCCTCCTAAAAGCTTTTTTTTTCCCTACAGAAAGAGAGATCCTAGACTATTTGATAGTTTCTTATGAAAATATTTGAAATAAGTTTGAACTTCCGTCCCAACAGACCCATTTCGTCTTCAGAGCCGCGTCATAAAATATAATCAAATACCTTCACGCTCTGTTAAATTCCAAACAAAGCAAAGAGTTACATGCTTCACAGCTCACACGACACTGTTGGTGGTGATGGAAGTCCGTGTTTGGGGTTTGCTCAGGTACCTCAGGACCACTGCATGCTGACAGGAGCTGGGCTAATGGACACACAAACGCAGATTCATGTCATATAAATGAACTGTATTTCTAGATCAGGCCCGCACTTTGACACGTAACAGAAAGAAGTGCACAGGTGTTTTTAATAACATTAATGATGGCTGCATTCCACTTAGGCGAGGACCTGGTATGCGCTTTGGCTCGCTGGAGTAGCTTCCTGACACTCAGTGGAACTGAGCCATCCTTAATGTTATTAAAACCACCTGTGCTTTCCCCAGCTACAGTGTGATAAGTCAGAATGTGAATGTGATCAATTTGCTTTAAGGAGCCCTGACAAAAAAAAAAAAAAAAAGAGTCGTGACTGATTGCGGGAAAAACAGACAGTTTTAGAGATATCCACTCACCTGGCACTTCGTAAGGAAAACCTGCTTAATCCAGCAGTGCAATGACATAAAGCACCTAAGATCTAAGATTAGAAATGACTCCGACTGTGGCGTGACATGACTGATTATTGGTGGTAGATGGCAAAGCAGATGCAACTTGAAGGCCAACAGCCCAACGGTGCCAGATTAAAGTACGAGATTCCATGATAATGGGAATAAGATGAACCTCCATCTCTGCAAAGGCAAGTTGTAAATGCTTGTCTTGTGTCAATAGTCTAAGCTGTCGCTGGTGGTGAAATGACACTTTGGACCCACCTAATACTAATCAGTAACAGAATCATCCACTCACGGTGGCCAATTCCAGTGTGAAGATGCTCTATCATCAACAAAGGCGGCAGAAGCAGCATGAACATGCAGCTGAAATCATGATTAATTATGAAATCATGATTAATTAGGTGATACAACCATTACAACATGGAGCAGACTATCAAACAAGAGCCTAGCCCTTAACATGGTGTTGCTCAGAAGTGCTCAGTGACTTAGTGAATGCAGACGTTTCAGAACAAATTTACCTACTTAACAGCAGATGGTCATTAAGGTAAATCCACAACACCTGTCGCAGCAACCAAAGCGATTTACAGTCGTTATGTAGTAACTGGTAGCCATAGAGACCAATTAACTCTTCAGTAGATTTTGAATGATTTCTCCAACTCTGTATTGTTTTGTTTCTGTTGCTTTTTCCAACTTCCGGGTTAGCTAATATCTGGTAGCTAATAACTTAACGTTCCAGTTGATCGCATCTGAGATCAGTTAGTTTATAAAGCTAGCGCTAATTTGGGTTGTTCTTTAGTGGCTAGCTTTAACTGAGGATAAATAGGAACCTTGTTTCACAAGTTCAGAAAATAGCCTATATTTTGAAGCTACGCCGAGGCTAAACGACCACCGCGGAATTGCGCACGTAAGTGTTTTTGTATTTAATTACATCTTTGTTTTATAAAAATTCTAACGTCTCATAATATTTTGATGAGGCGTGCTGGTGCTTTGTTTCTGTGTAATATCTTTTTTTTTTTTTCATTCTTCCCCTCCGAACATACATGTAATGATGATGGTTCAGTCCTATTAATTGCCACGGTGGTAAGCGTCACACTGGACTCGCACTTACTACGAGTCCGAGCAGAACCACACATAAATGGAATGCAGCCATCAATACATTGTTAAAAAAATAAATAAATAGTCTATCTTTTTATGCTTTCACGCCTGTTTACCGACATTATTGGTTTTTTATTCCGGCATAGGGTTCGTGCTGTAGTGAACTCCATGATCTTATGACCTTCACCCACTTCCCACGGTGCTTTATTTATGTAGCAAATTTGTTAGAGCAGATTTTGCAGGGCTCTCATACGTATTACCATATACGTCCGATAGAGTGCACTATTGTGCACACAAAAAATATAACAGTTTCTGTTACAGTAAATGTTACAGCGCAGTTGGGATTATTTGCAACATTTGTTTAAAAAAATCCACAGGTACGAATTAATTTTAACTTTTATGGTATTTTGTGTCTAGTTGGAGGTTTTTTGATTCAATTTTATAATAACAACAATGATCCAGATAGTCCCTAATAGAGCCCTATAACTCCAAAGTAAACACTAAGGTGACAGTTGGAAGGAAAACCTTATAAAGGGGTGGGGACCCTTCTGCCTGAGGCTGGTTGGATAGAGAGGAAATGGGAACATAGACCAGAAGGAAAAGGAGAGACAGACACAAAGTTAATGACATGTCATAAAGTGGTAGAATATGAATGAATGGATGGTTAGATCAGGGAGAGAAGAGGATGGTCAGTGCATCATAGAAAGTTCCTGAGCAGCGTAGGCCTATAGCATTACGAATAAAGATGGTCCAGTGTTAATTCTTACATAAAATAGGACTTTCGTCCATTCTTACAGTGGCATGTTTACTAAATTAACATTATCATACACAGATCGCATACCAGCTGCACAGGTCTAGATAATAAAACATTGGTGTTTGGAAGAAAAAAACAAAACACCAGGACATAGTAACTTCAATTTAAACCAGAAGTTAAATTTAATCTCTTTTGATTTATGTTTTTTTAACCAATGAAGACCTCTACATATGAGCCCACCATCGATGGCTTCTAAACGTTTCCACCAGTAGATGGCAGCATTGCAAATCAAATAAATAAAAACCCGACGCACTACAGTGTTTCACAAAACAGAATAAACTCTAGAATAAACTCTAGAAGAATTAAATCAGTTGTCTTTTCGTCTTTACTCTTTACCCCACATGCATTGAAAAATAGCATTTCTGAGAGAGTTCAGTGTAGGTTGGCACTGATTGTTATAAGTCCAGGTAGAGAAAGTCAATGTTCTCAAGAACGGTCCCTCACTTATATCAGTAACATCAAATAATTTAAAATTTATGTGATCATCAGCTCTGTTAAAAAATAACAAACTAAGCACAGTGTTTAATATGATAATGCACATGCGGCTGTAGTGTAATGGACTATAGGTATTTTGTTTGTTTGTTTGTTTGTTTGTTTTGATGATACCGCTGGAAATTGTTTAGTTGTCAGCAATGAAAGGGTTGTGATGACATGACACTGCAAGTCTCTGTAAGGGTATTGTAGTGCGTTTCGCTAAGGGCACTTAGCTGAAGTAAACAGAAAGGGAGGGGAGTGCGCGCACGGCTTTGGGAGCAGACATGCAGGCAGTCGACCACTGCAAAGTGTTGAGCGCAGGACAGACGGGGTTTAGCCCACGGCACTCTTCCTCTATTTAAAAGAAGACCCCAAACCTCTGCTGTGAGGCGCCCACACTCATCCCAACCAATAATGTGAACATCAGGCGGAAACCTTTGTCAGATGTTTGAACTAACCGTCGCTTCTTTATCACCGCGTCCCGTCTATTTTCAACATTGTCACAGAGTTTGCAGTCAGGTTACAGTAGGCTATCCACAAGGACACCCGGAGTGAGATGCGGCAATGTCCCGAGGAATATGCCCACGCGTGAACTCTTGCGGATCCTTCTGGATTTCGTCGTTGGCCATTTTTGCGGCGACCGTCATTTGCGTGGACGCGTACAGCTGTCATGAAGTGAGGACCGCTTTCCAGGTGCGGCAGGTCGGACCGCTGCAACGCGTACCTGAGACACCTGGCACAGGTGAGCGAGGGGGTTTGGCGCCCATGGCGAGGAGCTCTGAGGCTGAAGCGCACCACGGGCATCCTAGCTCCTGTTTTACGCATGTTACACACGATATTCAGATGTGTGAATATTGCACTAATTAATCAAGCTTCTTACTGTTTTAAGCTTTTTGTTGTTGTTGTTTTATAGTTGTAGTTGTTGTCCAATGCGCACAACGCCCCTGTCAAGATCACAGGTGGTTCAGTGCGTTCTGTGAAGATTAAAACTAAGGTCACTCAAGGGACAGCAGTTTAAATGCAAGAGAGGAAACTTCTTCATCTTCATTTTCACCTTGTCCCTCATCATGTTGGTTATGTTCGAAACCACAATGTGCTGCCATACATGAAGTAATCATACATACATGAAGTGTGTCCTGATAAATTTGTCAGTAATTTTACATCAAAATAATAAAAAATGAAACATCCCCACCTATAATATTATAGGTTCACCAACATGTGGGTCCCATCTGACCTAAAACACCAGAGTGTTTCCCCACAGTTTGCAGCTTAACTTGCCACTCAGCTGCTGTTCATATGGGTTCAGTTTAGAGGAATTAAACAATCATTTAGCAGGTCTTTTTGCAGCGAAGGTGCGTTCAGATTTTGGTGCAGAGACAGGGTTTATGAGCTGTAACAGGTCCAGTGGGGTGCAGATGGTATCATGTCGTTTAATCTCTGCAGAGAAAGAGGCTGTGGTAATGTATTTGAAGTAGCAGGACTGACTGATCTGCAGTCAGGAGTTAATTTGCAGACAGCAGCCAGAATAAACTGTTTTGGTCATGTCTTTAGGTCATGCTCATAAATTTAGAAGCCTCATCTACAATAGGCCTATAGAGTCTAGAGTCTTTTACACCTAAATTGACACGATTCTCAAATGTGTTATGTCTCTGTTGGATTATTTTAGTCAGACGGATGCTTGAAAGGAGGCTTAAAATGCCTTGAAGGTTTTTGTGGTATGAGCTTCTTCCTGCGCACAGAGGAAGAGTTATGTTATGAGGATAAACTCTGGTTCCATATCTGTTTTGGAGCCAAAACTCATTTTTAGCTTTGGTTAACATGTAGGCGATAATTTAGCCTCTAAGTTATCATACATACAGCATATGTCACTCTGTCTCTGTTAACCCATTAATTACGTCGTGTTTCTTCTCTGTGGGGGTGTCATATGTATTTGAACTTAATCGTTTCTGCATCCATTCAAATCTGCTCCTTTTAATTTCACCATACACTATTAATGTTGTGGCCAAAGAGATTAATTTCTCCACAGCACTTTTCATATCAGTTGTGAGGTCAGGTTTCTTTACAGTGAATCTTCCTGTTTGTGCAAACGGTGAAGCACAATGGAGTGGTACACCACTGATAAAGCTAAATGATCTAATTTTATTCCAAATCTCGTCTCAGCCTCCACTGTCCCTCTTAGCTGCAATTTCCTAATGCCATTTTAGAGAGCGGGATTTTCATTAGGAAGATCTGTCGGTGGTGCAAAACTTAAAACTTGGTGACTAATGTCTGTTAACAACCAGACATTCACCTGCAGTTAAAAGGAATTAGTTTTGAGCCTTTTGGACAAGTAGCAAAATGCCTTTAAGAAAACAAGTCAGTTACAACTTCTGCGTAGATTACAGTACAGAGTCAGGTAAGTTTTGAGACGTTACAAGTAGAAGGAGCCCAAATGTTTGCACATGTTTCAATTGCAAGTGCAATATTAATCGAAAAAATATTAAAATAACATTATTGGCTGATTGCTGTGGGTTCAGTTGCCATATTGTGACTTCAATAGTCAACACCATATGTAATTTACTCAGGAGGTGCCCAGACTTACAGCGATATGACAGCAGACCAGAATTCTTGCTGCAGGTTGGTGGCAGCTTAAATATCACCCAGTTTGAGTCTGCATGCTGGTAAGTGGGAGAGGAGCAATAGATAGCTGAGTGGGAAACATACCTAGAGGTGCATCCAAACCACTTGATATGTTTGTTGTAGCAGAGTGTCTCTAGTAGCAACAGAGAATATCAATTCCGTTGCAAGCAGTAGTCACTGTGGCTCTTAAAGACAACAGAAGGACTTTGGCCTTCGCATGTCAGCATTGTGGAACAATGCTTGTGTCACAAGCTTTTACAGTCTGGACTGGCACAAGCTGCATGAATATGTTATTCTGCAACTGCAGCTGCTGAGCATTTTACCAGTCAGTGAAAAGCAGACAGGTGTGAAGGGCATGAAATGAGCTTTCTTTTTAACAGAAAGATACTTTATTTCTGACACACGGCTTCTATTTATAGAAAACAAGCTGTGGCTTCGGAATGTGAATTGATAAAACTTTGCTTTAGTTTCACCAGTGCATTTAGGGCTTATAGCTGAAGTTGCTTTTTATTTGTTCTTGTCCTGGAGCGGGTGTTTTGGGTGAGATGCGGATCTCGTCTTCAAAGTGCTGACCAATGGCCGGGCTTGTTCACGTGGGAGATTTGGCGTGTCTGTGTGTGTCTGTACACAATTATGCTACTCTGCACCAGTTCTCAGATCAAATGCCAACAAAAGCAACTCTTGAAATTTGAAGTGGCAAGACTTCAGCCCATTTCACAGTCTGATATTTGTTTTAGGATACAGTGCTGCGTTTCATGTGTGGTGAACGGATTTCTCACTAAGTGTCAGGAGTGTGGCAGCCAGGGATTTGGCCAATTGGATGATCCTTTTCGAAAAGAACTTCACTTTTGCAGTGTAGATGACTTATGCAGTATTTGTTTGTTTTTCAGTTTGTGTGTCCAAAGAAAACATAGATTGGAGTAAAAAAAATAATAATAGTGCCCTTTGATTTGCCATTGCCCTTTTGGGCACTGAGTGGAATACTCAGAGTCCTAGATTAAGAAAGGAAAAGTATACGAATGTAGCAAATAGTAGTGGTACAAACTCCCTCAATAGTTTTTGTTACATTGTAGGAATTCATAATTATAGCACTTTATTGGTGAATTTCCCACTGTTCTTAAAATGTGTGTCTACAATATAAATATAAACCTAATATATATATATAAACAAGTCAGTCATTAGTCTGTGTTCATGAGTATGCTACCTTTATGTCATTAACTGAACAATTTCATACCTTCTTAACATAAAATATTTGTTCCTTGGGGTGGCTCATGCCAGATTCAACATTTCATTTCATTCATGAAATTGTTTAACCTGTGGTATATAGCCACACTGATACACTGACGCAAAGCCAACTGCTCCCTCACAGCTAGAACAGCTGTTTTCAGATGCAGAAGTCGTACATTTGGTCCTCGGATAATGTCCTGAGATATCATCAATGAATTTTACAGCTCAGCTACAGCAAATTTGGTGATCAGACTGAGCAGGGCTTATCTGATTTCGTATGCAACTACCCATGTTTTTTTTTGAATCTCATTGCTCCACCACCTGACTAAGTCATTAACAGCTATTTTAGAGTGAAAGGGAAAGTGCCTTGTATGTTTAATACATCTCAAGCAGGGTCATGTGTTAATAGCAAGGGAATGGGAACACAGTGTGTTATCACATGTCGCCACATCCTTAACCAGTTACAGCGTCAAAGGCCTTGGCAAGCTCTCAAAGCTCACCATAGTCTTTGATTGGCTGTAGTTATTTTCATTCCCTTTTTAACTTGGCCCCTCTCTCTGAGACAGCACACGCACATGGAGCACACCTACTCCATACACATTTGAAAACATTGAGCATGTGTGTTTTCTTTTTCTGGCCATTCCCTAACTTCTTACTTCAATATGAAACTTGCGTATGAACGTTTGCAGAGAGTTTTGTAAAAACTAGTGGTTTAGCAAACATCTTTTTGAGACTGTGTCTTCATTATGGTAATAGTTGGTATACTCCAGCTTTACCAGTGGTGCCCAGTCTGAAGCTGATTACTCTGTCTGAGTTGGTCTCCACACATTATCTCTTATTGGATTCCAGCCGAATCCTGTCTTGTGTTTCAGTTGATTGTGTGCTGCTTTGCTGTCCTGGCTCGCTGCTGTGGTAAAGGAAGACACAGCTTTATGAGGGTAGACTTCCATGTATACTATCTACCTCTCCAGCATAATAACCATGTAGAAAAGATTAATGATCTGGTGCTCTAGGAATAGAAATGGGACATGAGAAGAGAGTCTATTTCTGAAGTGTACTGAACAGATAATATTAAGTAGTAACATAATTACTCTACCAGTCTGTGTGCCTGAATGCCCCTCTAATATATTATGCTGCTTCATCAGGTCTTCATCTGTTTGCCCACAAGCCTTACATCTCTCTTTATGCACTCTGTCTAACCCCTGCCCTCTGGTGTGGCTTTGGACTCTGTGCCAATCACTGTAGGCAGTTCCAGCTTGGGGTCTGGTAAAGTTAAACATTCCAGTTTCAAGAGCTTCAAGGTAATCCAAAAATGCAGGTAAGCGGCAAAGCCCCTTTTTGAGATGTGTTTTCTTTCAGCGTGGTCTATCCACAGCAAATCTGTAAAGAGTAAATATCCTGTATGTCCGGCGGTTCTTGGAATTTCAAAGGGAACTGGTTTCCTGAGGCAGGAGAGGGGTAACTGCATTAATTGGCCACTTTCTAACAAAGTTATTCTTGTTTCCAGAAAAATATCAAAACAGCAGCGTCAGGAAAACCCACCACTCCCCCTGCTCATCAGTGCATACCAAATCAAAACAAAATTTCCATACCACATGGAAGAGATGTGAGCTGCATGTAAACCACTGTATGTGCCAGAGTTGACGTGTTAGTGTTTGGGGAGGGTGGTACTAACATAACTATCTTCTCGGCATTATACTCTGTTCAGCTCAGTGCCACATTTCGTGAATGCCATGTTACGTAGCAGGGCAGTTATACAGTGGTAGAGTTTCTCCTCCAAAGTTTTGACTTGTGCAATGAAGGGCAATGAGGTGTTGCTGAAGGGATTGTGACTAACCAGTCAAGACCCCTGAGCCCTGGCTTTAATACGACAAATTACTCCGGAGGTATTTGTCACCTGAGGACAATTAAGGGAATTAGGAGCCAAAAGGAATCAAAGCTGACATCCAGTCTGGAGAGTGTTAAGGTTTGCCCAGGCAGAATGAGTAGCATGTACACTGGGTTCTAATTGCGCAAGGCCAGTAGAGTTCAGTATTCTTGGCCCATCTTTTATTGAATTACATTTTTTAAAAGTAGTTTTTGGGTGGCTACAGCTTAACGTAATGTCATGAAGTTAAATGAACATAATGCAAATTTCAGAGGTATGTTAATGTACCAGTTTTCCAAGGAGAGCTCACACCAAAAACATCTGTGTGACAAGGCAAAAGCGAGCAAGCACCAAGATGCCTATTTAAAGTGGGCATATGGTTCCATGACTAAGTTAGACTTTATGCTTGGTAACGAGTGAAAACGAAAAGAAGAAAGTTTAACTCAAACGGCATCTTGCTTGTTTTCCAGCAATTTGACAAGCCCAAAACCAAAGTGCCTTAAAAAAAAAGCAACAAAGTTGATGTCCTAGCGTAGCCCAGTCAGATACCATACCAATCCATCCAATCAAACGTTTGAGGCAGGATGTGCAAATTGCGTTGAGTCATGGTCCCAAAGCAATTTGACAGAGCTTGAGTAGTTTTGCAACAAATACTGGGAGAAATTTGCAGTCTCCAGATGTTCAGATGGTTACTGTTGCCAAATATGCCTACTAAATTTTGACTGGAACAGGGTGAGAATCTGTCTAGATATTTGAATTTCCGTTTCATCTAATGCTTTAAATGTCCCAACATCATAAATAGTGGAAAGAGTTTCAAAGAAAGACAGTTGATGCATTTCAGGGGTTTTGCATGATTTGCAAGCAGAACATTTATATAAATTATAATCAAAAACAAACCAATCATTGATGCATATGTCCCACACTGGAGACTGCAATGATTCTTGGAGTCATTGGAACTCCTCTCGTTCCCTCTTCAGTCCAATAAAATCTGTTAATATACTGTAAATAAGAGGATCAAACTCGGCAATTTGTTTGCTGTTGCATAGACAAGCTGTGACATGATTTCTATGATTGCAGAAAGTGGCTTGATATATTTGGGACGCAGTCAGCCTGCCCTGACTGCTGTGGTGGCTTTAACAGCCAAAGTCTTTCTGAGTATCACTTACTCCATGCAGCTACTCGCAAGGGACAGAGAGGCCAGTCTGGATTCCACTGTGAGTCCCTGGATATTACTTTCATATCACAGATAACACACAAACACAAAGGGGAGAAGGAGCCAGCCAGTGAAGAGAACAGGGTCAGGGACAGAAGGGGCGCAAGGACAGATACCACATATAGGGAAATTATAATCTTAAAATAGAATTGAAATATTTAATGTTTTCAAACTTTTTTTTTTTTTTTTTTTTAATTTCCAGAACAATTCTTATTATGCTCTCCAGGAACTGATGTAAAGGATTTTATTAATAGCCTAACACACAGAGCAATGATTAGCTGAGTTTAGGTATTTACATTTATTCATTGATAAATGTCTTTATTTTGGAGTTAATGTAAATGTTAAGTTTATGAGTTCTTGGTGGCTACAGACCAAGATCAGTTTTAAAAGGTCCAAGGATGAGCCATACCACTATCAGTACTCATTTCTTCCTGTGTCTCTGTGAACCAAAACACAAGACGGTAGGGAGGAGGTAAATTTGGAAGTGGCAGATGTGCAGATGTGTATCTTAAAAATAACTGTAACTGATGTTTCTTCATTGACATTGGTAATAGGCAAACCATATACTGTGATGGTGCAAAGCATTTATATCTATAGGCACTTTGCAGCAACAGTTGGTAAGATTACAAGCACACTAATGTTCTTCTATTACTTCGGACACGACACCATTCTGAATGTGATGAGGTCATGGGAATGATTTGAAGATTGGATGGAGAGTAGATATTTGTCCAAAGTAAATGGTCACATCCATGGTTTATAGGAGAAATGCACCAATATTTTGTAATTATGAATGCTGTGGATATCAGCAGGCTTTCAGATATAAGTTAATACCAAAGCAAGAAATGCCAGGAGGTGAATTAAATGAAAGAGGGAAACTGTTTTAATATGGTGAGAAAAAAAAAAGATACACTATTGAGCATATATTTATAATTAATGGGAGATGTAAAGAGTTGTGTTAGTATTAGGGGAATATATTTATTTCTGTTTGGCAGGCAAAACAGGAGTTTGGTATTTTTAATATACGAGTAATAACTGGAATACTTTGTTCATGCAAACATTAATGACGGACGACAAGATAACAATATCAGAATGAGCAGATCGCTACCGTGATGAAGATAATGAGCTGGAAGCGACAGGACAGCCAGTTATGACTTCACTCATCTGGCTCTGGGTTGGGAACAAATGGAGCCTCGCTGGGTAATTAAGAGACACCCAGGCCTCAGAAGGATATGCCAGGCAAATGGGAGAGAGGGAGCAGAAAGGGGAAGAGGGATTCAGAATGCGAGCCTATTGTGTTTCATGGAGGGATTTGGATAGTGAGGCACTGGTCTTGCGGTCTGTCCTAAGGCCATGCTTTAGTCTCTGGTTACAACACCTGCCTCCAGCCAACCCCGTCCGCCCCTTCCCCCCTGTAAAATGAGTTATCATATCATATTTGTGCATTATGGAGATGCCCGTGCATGTGTACATGTGCAAATAGTGCAAATAAATGTGTGGGAATGGAGCGTTTGAAAAGCCTGCGCTATTTGTGACCAGTCTCAGTGATGTCATCGCGGTGTTTATATATGTGGTGATGGTGAGAAGCAAGTGACACTGGAAGAGCAGGGCAAAGTTTCAGCTGATGTAACTGTGTATGATTTAACCTTTGGTTGGCAACTTGCTGTTAGGTCAGTGTGTATGTCACTGTTATGAACTGCAGAGTTAGGTCTAGTCAGAATTAAGTTTAGGTTAACTTTATTTTTATTGTCTGTCTGTGTGAGAAATATCCATGCATTTCAAAATTCAGGTGAATGCATGTATTTTGTTTTGAGACACACATTATACAGTACATGCAAATATATGCCTTGAGGACATATACAGTCATATCAGCTAGAGACATATATATATATGTGTGTGTCTGTGTATGTAGCAAAGACTGTATTTATAGCAGGAAACGTGGATGAATTTTTGGTCTACTTCCTCACCCTATCGTGGTGCCTCTTCTGTCTCCCGGTGGAGTTATGGCTCGTCTATCTATGTGCATACTCAGGACACTATACATACACTCCCACATACTCAGTCGTATGCAAAGTTTGGGCCCCCTGGCCACGCTATATAGTGGTGTTAATAAAAAACCCTTTTCAGATCTTCATGCAAGCTTTCTTTTTTTAATAAATGATTAATAAATGAACATACAGTTTTAGGCACTAAGTTAGAAGCTAGTATCCCCTTTCTTCACAGATATCGGTCTGGAAATACTTTGTAGCTAGTTATGACTCAATTTCAGATTGAGATTTGAGTCTCTGAAAAGTCATGTTCGTCACTACATTTTAACATTACAATTTTTCCATGGATCCATCATCGAACAGATTAGTTATTAGATCGTACCATGAATTAGTGCATTTACTAGGGATCAATTGTGGGACCTGGCTTTAAACACTGCAGCCATCTGAAGCTTATGAATTTATCATTCCTCTATGCCTGTGTTTGAATGTTGCTAAGTAGGGAACAATTCACACAAATAATCTATCTGGCGTACATTGTTCAGCGATTACCAGCGATGGATTCTGGCCTGCCTCATCTTGAACAAGCCTTCTTTCTTAGATTACTCAGGTAGAGAAGTGGGTAAACGTGGGCGAGGATCCCTTTTTTCTGTTTGTTAGACAAGAATTAACACATTTGCTTTCTCTGATATAAACTGCACTAATATCTAATTACAGAGTTATAGAAAATGAATCATAGACTTGTGATAAAAATATTAATTTGAAAAAATTCCAAGAGGAAAGAAACATTTGTCCATTTCTTCTTCACTTCTCCAGATGTGGATCTGCTGATTTGTAAGCACCAGGGTCCATCATGCTGCACCCGGAAGATGGAGGAGAGCTACCAGTTAGCTGTAAAACGAGAAACACTGCACAACATTCAGTCCTACAGCTACGAGCTTGAGCATCTCATCTCTGGCCACTCAGATGCCTTTCATGGTAAGTTTTTGAACATTTGTGTTATGCTGGGGTCGGGTGGGCTTGGCCAGGGAAAGTGAGCAGATGTTGATTAATCAGAGAGAGATATTCCAATTCAGTGGACTGACAAGTTGTGAGTTTGCTTATTTCCCTCTCCCATCTTGTGGGAGGGGGAAATAAGTTCATGCTCTTTCTTTATTTCATTCCCAGAGGGATTATAATCCAATTCATTTGAATTTTTTTATTGGGTGATAAAGCACTTCATGATTACAACATGTGATGGGATTGAGTATTCACTACTGTTATAGGTGGAGGCCCCATAGGGAGGTTTCCTACTGACAGTAAAAACTTGCCCCTGCTGTATTTAGTAGTTTTGCAGCCCTCAGGGCCACCAAGCAGTTGCCTGTCTTGCCTGTTGACAAGCTGCGCCTCTGCTGCCATATTATTGTTCTAATACCGCTGAGGGCCATCTTTTGCAAAGTATTTCATTTAAAAATTTGACTGAACTTTTTGCTGACCCATACCTGAACCGATGCCATACTTCAATCTTCGCTCAGTTCTCCAGAATTGCGGTAGCTGGCGTGCAGGCAGGTGCAACTCAGAAAATCTGCATGCCCCTCCAGTCTTCTGTGGGTTTGGCAGCAACAGAACTGCAGAGAAGCATCACTGAGGGTAGATGAGGAAAATTTGGTGTTGAAGTCTTTTCCTTAGCCTCTAGTGTTTTGTGTAAAATGGTGTGCTTTGTTATTATCTGATCCTGCTCCCAAGACAGCAAAACCGTTACTGTAGGTTTGGAGGATGAAACAATCCATGCTGTGTAATTAAATTTGTTTGTTTCTTTGGCTTTCATCTATTGGTATATACTTTGTTTGTGATGACTCTTTGGTAGCCTGGCCAGTTAAGACGTCTATTCTGGAAGAAACACGGCCCTGCATTAGATAAAAGAAGTCTTCCCTGTCAGAGAGCTTTCTGCGACTCTCGGCCGAATCCAGCAGTGCAATTGCCCACGCTTGTCTTCTGTCTCCCTCTAATTGCACTGTCATTTAAATTTAAAAATTTCCGAAACAGACCAACTTTTTCCTCCCCGAAACCTCCAGCACAATCCTTCGACATGCTTTAGATGGTTTTAGTGTTGCAGGAATTCCAGTAACATGCAATTAGCTGTATAACACAAGGGCTGCTTTGATGCAGTGTTGGCCAAGTTTTATTTATGATGGATGGTTTTGGTGGTCTTGGAGAGAAGTCATGTGAACAAATTGTGTAATACACAATGAAACTGGTTTAGAAACAGTCATGGAACAGTGGTTTGTTGACATTGCTGTCCTGGAAACAACTACTACTGTCCTATGTTACTTATAAACGTCATCTGGTCAGACTATATTAGTGCCACACTATGTTCCTTGAACTATAGAACAATCAACACATATAATTCCAGTCCTTTCATATGCATACTTTCTAGATGTTTAAAGAGTGTTGGAGATAAGCACCTCTTACAGAGGTTTTGAGAAACAAGTTACGTAAAAAGAAGTAACTGTCTTTGAGCAGTGTTTCTGGTACTTTTCCCTTTTAATCATCATTAAGATCTTTTCTTCCTTACCTCATGTCTGAGCCTGTCTGGAGAAAGAACATCAGGTGTTCCACATATCCAGAAAAGGCCAAGATGGAAAATAACAATGGAATAACAATAGAAACTGGAGGATGATGGTGCTGAAAAAGGATGATGTCACTATCCCTCAACTTTCAAGGCCTTCTAAGGACAGTCTCTGTGCTGTCTGAGTGCCTCTAGAGGAATGTGAAGTAGCAAGTGGATCATATACCACATGAAGTAATGAGAATATGATTTTGGCTGATAACATTGGTGGTGCTATTTACACGCTGCTTGGTATGAAATGTTTTGTAAGTGGTTACCTTCACTTACTCATTTCAGTTTGACCTGTATCTTCTGTAGACTACTAACTCAGTTGTGTTTATTCACTATTGTTTTCCGTTAAACTTTCATTCTAGCCATCCTGAAAATCATACAGTAAGTCTGTGTCTTTTATTGTTTAAACTCAAATCACTCCTGCTGATTGGTAAATTTAGCCAAAAGGACATGCCCATTGGAAAGGAGATCTTATTGCGTGTGTGTATGTGTGTGAGAGGAGTGTGTCGGTATGTATGTGTGTTTTTGTTGGCCTGCCTTTGTTTTGACAGCCTTAAAGTTCCTACTGTGCTTTGTCATATGTGGGAGTTGCCATGTCAAGAGACTGACCTCATAAACTCAGACCACATTTCTGCTGAGCTCTGTTTCTGCATATACCTCTGATACCGTATCAATATCAAGGAAGAGGTTTAGTTGTTCTCTGCAAAAAAATACAACATTTCCAGTGAAACACTATACCAATAATAATTATTCTTCATATTTTTCATTTGTTTTTCATCTTGCGACTGCCACACCTACATCTCCCAGGCAGTTTTTGTTATTTCCTGTATTCCTTCTCTCCTTCTTATCCTTAACACTGACAGATTTTCCTAATCTGTACCAGCCTGCCATAACTAGATTTAACTCTTATCAGACTTATGAGTCCTCAGTTTTTTTATCATAAACTGTTAATCCTTGTTATCTCATTGTGGGACATATTTCAGTCATTGCAGAAAAATAGAAAACCTCCCCATCGGATTAGATCCATTTTGTTGTAAACCATTTGAACTCCACGGTGCTCAGCTGATGAGTACATCGCCATTGGTTTTGTGCCCATGGTTCTATAAACCCTGCCCAAATGATGATTTGATTGGCCCAGCAGATCTTCGCCGAAGCATAATAGGTTTCCGACGGAAGGGTTTCCAGACCGCAAAAAATCTTGAGGGAGGGGAGGTTTGTCTGGGTTCCAGGCTAAATCCATGCCATAGATAATAGGTAAGGAGCATGGCGGCCTGATGGTGTGCAGGTGTCAACCACAGAGGCCAGTCTAAGCTGGGCCAGCTTTGAGCTGCCATCAAGGGCTTTGGCCTGTCAGTCTGTTCTGGCCAATCAGTTCTGGCATTATCCATCTCACTGGAAAGCTGACTGCTGCGTCCTGATTGGCTGGGAGAAGATTGGAACAGATGGATTGGGCATGAGAAAATGTTTGTGTGTTTGTTGCCTGTGTTACTAGTTAAATGCTAGAATAGTTGGGCTAGAGCCCAACTTTTAGTCAGTTCCACGAAGCCTTCATAAATTACTTGTTCACTCCAATATTCAGCAAACTCTTGTTGGCAAAGTGTTGAACAGGCAGAACTATTTGTGTGTGTGCGTGTCAACGACAGGTGGGAATGATGAGCAAGAGTATCTGGATATATAGTCACACTGCTGGGAAGCAGATGTCAAGAAAATGCTGACACTTCTGATCACAAGTGTCACCGATATGAGGGGGACTTTGCCCACAGCTAAAGGCCATGACATCTATGTTTGTGTGTGTGAATAATACGTGTCTGAAAATGTTTTACACGTGCAGTTTGATGATAGTGCGTGTGTGTGTGTGCGCATACGTATCCACCAAAAACATGCAAGGATGGATAGTATTTACCACCCTCACTAATCACTATGACCACCTCAAGGATCAAGTTGTCTTCACAGGAGTTGACTAATACTTTTCAAAGAAATGAACTCTCCTGGCCTAGATAACTCTCTATCATCAATGTAAGTGCATTGCATTTAAAGTGTGCCCTTCATGGAAGAGACATGGAGTCCATTTGAGAAAGACAGTCAGCCAGAAAAAGAAGCCGTGGCAAGAAGGGTGCCTTTCGTCACTGTGGTGACATAATTAGCTGATCCCTGTTTTATAGTCTGGGAACTTTCCAGATGCCCGTGTCTTGGGAGACTACATGGTGCATGACTGTCTGTGAAGCGATTAAAACCACAACCTAGGGCACAGAGATACTTGGAGTCTTCAGCTATTCAGGGTAACCAGGGGGGTGGGAGTTGATCAAGGGAAAGCATTAGTATAAGACACCATAGTTGTATGCCTGGGTGAATATGTCTCACTTTTTGAATGTTTGCACAAGGCGAGATTTTTGCAACCTTACTGATTGTGTGTTTAAACAGCCGGCAGTAGGTTCCATGTCTGTAGCTTTTGGTATCCCGGCCTCATGTCTAAGCATTGACGTACAGATAACAATATCTAGCCTTAAGCCCTATTGCTTGATGAAATAGTTCTTTGCAGAATCACCTTGGGTGGTTCACATAACTATTTCCTTTGTTGAGATATCTGTCTGTTTTATTAAATAGGGATGATTTATGGATATGTGTTTGTAGTCTGTGTAGACACGTCTATATATGCAAATCAATATACGGTCTGTGTGTGCAACTGAGAGGAATGATGAATCACTCTGCTGTTGCATCCTATCGCCGTTCCTTCATCAGATACAGCTCTCTCTATCTTTATTACAATCTCTGCATTTGTCTGGAAGTTCTCTCACTCATTTTTTTGTGATCTTTTTCTTGCTTGTCGTCTCTCACATCATCATTTTTGTTCTCTCACTTCATGTCTGCATGCATGTGTTTTTTTTCTCCGCAGATGTTTTGACCGACAGGGTTATTGCTCTAGAGGCTGATGCTTGGACACAGGATGACATTGCACGGTACCATGAGCTCATGCTCAAATTAGGGAGGATATCCGGAATCCATCCCAACACGTCTCATTTAATCATTCAGGGTGGAGGGGAAATGTGTTTATGGATTTAATAGTGGAGCAAATACATTGCGTATTTCTGTGTGTGTGTGTGTGTTCGTGTATCCTTTCGTTTGTATTGTAACTCTGTCTTCCTAGTCTCCTGAGTAGACATGACACATAAGGGCTAGGATGCTTTCCCATCAGAGTTTGTAGAACTCAGGCTCATGCTGTAAAAGAGGGAAAGAATAAAGAAAAGGAGGGTGGAGAGGGAGAAGCTCAAAGCCTCATAATGCCATAAAGTCACACTCAAAGCTTCCCTAATTACCTCTGCTTTTCATCTGCCCCTCGCGCCTCAGCCTGAACGTGTGAGAACCTGGGAAAGGAGAAGGGAGGAGGGAAAAATGAAATGAAGGGAGTGCTTGTGGTCAAAGCAAAGGTTAAGAAAAAGTGTGCACAGGTGTGTTTGGATATGGTTCTATCAGGCATGCATGAGTGTGTACTGTGGTCTGCCTTTAAAGAACTTTGAGTCAACTTGTATTTGCAGCCTAGGTTCACTGTGCACGGCCTTTCTCTGACAACTTTCCGTCTTTGTTCCTGCGTGTCTCAATAACACAATAAGCTTGATGTCCAGGAAGTTTCTCGGTAATCAGACAAAGTCATAGCTCCCTGGGCTTGTTCCCCTTCCAAGACATTTTAGCTTTTCTGGAACACAATCTGTCTGGCTGGCCAGTGGGATTTGTACTCTCCTGCTGATGATTGGTCCAGCCTGACTTCTTCCTGTGTCTTGTCTTACTCTGCTGCTCCACTGACTGATCCCAAAAACCATGAAATGTGTCTGGGAGTGTGTGTGTGTGTGTGTGTGTGGGCACATAGACATAGACATGTACGTGTAGATTTGTGTGTCTTTGTTTAGCAAGTGTCAGCCAGAACATCAGAATATTCCTCATAACTGACTAAATTGCCTGCGAAATTTTATATCTATCTGCATTTTAATGAAAGTAGATATTGTTTAGGGACATGTTGGTGGATTTAACCACAACAAGGCCGTGCTGGTAACATAAGGGAGTATTGGTGAGATGTATCTCAAGAGGGAAACAGGGTTGAACTTTGAAAATTGGCCAGACTTCCTAGTTTGTGAGGTAGAACTGTTTTTATCCAAACCCTGTGGGAGTTCAAGGTCTGCGTTTAATATATGACTTTAACGCATAAGTGTATGAGCATTGTGATGCACATGTCTCCATGTTATGAGTCACACGGTTACTTCAGCCCGAACTAGGTTGGAGTTGGCCGTGTTCCTCCCATCTCTTCCTACCAGCTCACTTCATCACTCCCACATTCCAGTCAACTCGCTTTCCTCATTACGCCCTGTGATGGACACTGTTCTGCTTCTTCTCCTTCCTTCTCGCCTCTGTGGCTCCTAGCGCACCATTAAGGAGTCCCCGCGGTAGGCTTTATTCACCAGTCCTCTCATCATTCATCCATTGTGTTCTAAAGGACGAGGCGAAATAAATATTAAAAATAGACATGAAATGGTACTCTGACCCTGCAGCCGTGTCCTGTTAGTATGATCCATGGTGGATTATATCTACTATATTGTTTGCCAAGGCCAGTAGAGGTTTTGGTCTGGTTTGAAATCAACCATAATGCAGTCTATCATTAGCAAACTGTTAATCCTTCTGGTTTCAGTAATTTCAAGGAATTTGTCCCGCACAAATATGGTCATGCATTCATCTTGATTATTGCTGGTTTTCATTAGATTTATTTCAGTCCACAAAATGTAAGGGTTTTCTTTTTAGTTGTTTTAAATGGCACACGCATATAGGCTTTTGCCTTAACAGATTTGCTCCTAATTTAAACAATGACCCTTGGTATGCTTGATTTATAATAAAGCTGATAAATGAAAACAGGGGCCACACCTGCTGAGGAAAGTGGAAAATTCTTCATTAGAGTTCCTTTCATCTTGGATTTGTTCCACACCTCAGAGTCCGTTCAAGGGTCTGTTTCATGTTAATCCTTTGTTAGCCTAAATGTTTCCTTTCCTTTTTTGTGAAAATCTGGAGTCCAGTCTCTGGCCGTCCCTAGCTTAGGCATCTTCAGTTTCCACATAAATAATGGTTAAAAACCTTGAGTTGCTTTTTTTGTTAAGCGCAAACTACCGATTGACATCAATATTGCTAGGCTTTTCTAGTTTTCTAGTCTGTAATAAACCATATTGAGTTTCTCCACATGAGTAACAAGCCTTCTGTGGCGTAAAGAGGAATACTTTATATGCAGGAAACATGTTCATGCTAACTTTGATTGTAGGTGAAAGGGCTTCATGGCTTTTGTGATATCACATCGCAAGACACATTATACAACAAAGCTGAATACTCCATATCCATTACTCCAAATCTTGTCAACTTAATAAAATGTCAGCTTTTCTTAGAAATGGCCAAAG
The DNA here is from genome assembly GCF_022458985.1 of Mugil cephalus. Lineage (NCBI taxonomy): Eukaryota > Metazoa > Chordata > Actinopteri > Mugiliformes > Mugilidae > Mugil > Mugil cephalus. The sequence goes on from NC_061776.1 coordinate 16,916,292, forward strand.
ATGAATGAAGCTGACAAAATCCATTTTACTTTTGATGATAGATGTGAGGCTCCTAGGCATGGATTATGTCAGCCATGCACACATTTGTAAAGAGATTTCAAGTTGCTTTATGGAGGTCTACCTTCACACTACCTTGCATGCCTTGAGACTTGGTGCCATCTTTTTATGCATTGTTTGGCTATGAACTACACTGATCAGACATAACATTATGACCACCTACCTAACAGTGCATTTACATGCAGAGCTTAATCGAGCTATGTTCAAAATTCAACTTTCTGACTACAGGTCTCCCTTTTGCTTCCTAAACAGTTCTTACTAATGGACATGGAGAATGGACATGGGTGTTCTGAGGGTGTCCTGCGGCATCTGGCAACAGGATGTTGTTATTGGGAGCATTATGAGTTGAAGTGTGTGTGGATCCTGTGTGGATCACGCTTGTTCCAGTGCATCACACAGATACTTAATCAGTTTGGGATCAAAGGAATTTGGAGGCCAGGGCGGATGACGTGATGGTGTCTGGTCTTGTGCAGGTGTGCGTACATGTCTAAGTACCATCCACATGAATGCCAAGTCCAAAAGGTTCCCAGCAGAACACTGTATTGTCACAAGATGGTCTGTCTGTGGTGATAATGTTATGCCTGATCTGTGTATTTACCTGGCTAAATTATTCATTTAAAATGTATTGATTCCCATTGTAGCTTTTATTGCATCCACTATTATTTACTTCTCCTGTGAGTGGTTTTAATGTTGTGGCTGATCAGTGTAGCATTCACACATGTAATCTATTAATCTGGTGCTCAATTTTCACTGGGATGCATATTTCACCTTGAATACCGTCACATTCTCCTGCTTCTGTGCCCTCCTGTCCTACAACTATGGAGTTTTACATGGTTTCTTGTTTACTCGTTTCCTTACCTCCTCTTTAACATATTTCATGTAATGAGTTTAATCAGAAATTACTTCTCATCACTTTTGTTGCTGTGGTCACAGATGTAGTCACTTTTGTTGCAATGAGAATATGCAATTTGCCTTATTTTTTAAAAAGTAACACACATAAATGGTTGTTTTTTAATTACTAATACCATACACAAAAAATATTTTGGATTTCAGTGTTATATTGCACAAGGATGTACTTAGTTTTGTTTACACTGTATACACTTATAAACAAATGAGAAATAGGGGTTCGCCAATCTATGGCCCCCTTAATGCTTAGTACCAGAGGTGCTGTCCATCAGCCTGTCAACAGTCTGCACCCAGGCTGGCCCTCCACGTTTTCCCTTTATGGTATTAGCCTTTTGGTTTACCCTTCCTCCATTGCTCTTCACCCACCCTGACCCAACCTCACCCACTGTCCCTGTGCTCTGTTCCTGTCATTCTCTCATATGCTCATTTCTCTGCCTCTGATCATGTTTCCCTACTTTGGCCAGAGCAGAGACCAATGTCCCCCTGTTCAGTCCATCAGCCTACAGAACTTAAAGCTAAACACCATTGGTATCCATAGAAATGTTTATATTTTAGGGCTGTAGTATAGCCAGGCAGACTTTATAATTACCTAAAAGCTGATGGAGAAATGGATCAAACCTCTACTTCCTCTTCAGCCCCCTCCTGCCCTCCCCTCTCAAGCTCATTAAACCACCTGTTAGCCTCCTGATCGGACAAGACAAGCATATTAGGACTTGTGGTCAGGGTTAGCTATATGTGCACATATGTTTATGATTGTTTGTGGGCTTTCTAAGGGGCTTGTCAGCTGATAGCTTTTTGGCAGCAGAGCAGCTTCTCAGTCCTTGTAGGTCAAATCTGTGTGAACAGCGTGTCTGCGCCTGTTGTTTGACAGATGAGTCATGCTCCGACTTTAGACTTTAGATCTATGATTTTGCCATACAAGTATGATGAATCAACAGATTGATTCAAGGACTTATTAATAGTTTATTACCATTAAACTGTGAGATTGTATGTCACTGCAGCTCTCCCTTGTAACGTAAGACGACCACGGCTGCGTGGGAGAGGACGGCCCTCTATACAGTATTTCTGCTAATTAAAACAAGGATATGTAATCTACACACGTGTCACTATGTCACATATCTGTGTGGTGACCTGTGTGAAACCCAAGCCTGTGGTTGGATTAAAATGCTTTGCCTGAGAAGATGGTTGGTCAGGTTCAGTCAGGACTGATTGCCAAGATAGTACACAGCTACATGGTATGAGAACAGTGTCTCCGATCTCATTATCACAATATTACTGCATCACTAAGCGCACCCATATTTAAAGGGTGCCATATATACATGCACTTGACATACATACAAAGACATACATATTAGAGTAGACAGATTTACCGTCATGCTTGCTCTCCTTTTTTAGCATTTGTAGTCTAACTTGCATGTTTGTTTAAACACTGTTACTGGGGGCTTTACAACTGGCTCGGGTTATGGAACATTTAGCAGAAATTGCCGTTTTCTCTGAGTCGTAGCATTTTGCTGTGAAGCTGAGCCACACTTTGGAACTCAAGTCTTCTGTTTCTTTTCTGTATTCAAAACAATCTTGTAGCTGCTTTGTGACTTTCTTTTCCTTTCCACATATAACAGTTACTCATAACAAAGTTTGAGGTCCATGCATATTACAGGAGCTTTGCAGGGGGAACAGCTACATGAAGGGGCCTTAGGGTTGATTTTGAAATGAGAGGCATGTTCCATATGGATCAAGGATCAACAATGCTCTGTTCCAACGATGTAGTTGTGATCCGAACTACAGAGCTGCCACTGTGCTTATTTTCACTCAACGTTTGTGGCAGCCTCGCCATGGTGACACTTTAGCTTTAATTGTACCAGTTAAACACTGGGTTGCCATGCAGAATGTAAAGTGGAAATAGCTTCTCAGGATTTAAACCCAGTGATCTCAGAGAGCAACCTTGGCCTAGCATTTGTGGAAAGATATGGTATTATATCCCATTCCAGTGTAATAAATACATACTGAGTTCAAGTCACTGCAAGACAAAGACTTCATCTGCTATGCCATTACTGCCTTTTTGTCCATGTATTACCTGTTTATTCCTAAAAGGAATATGACAGATTAAACCTACGGGACCACAAACAATGCAGACTTGTTCATTTATCCCTGTATAGTTAGCTTGGCAATTGTGTTTTGAATTTTAGTGTTTAAGGACTTCCTTGCAAATTAAAGATAATTGCCTCATGCAAAATATCCGTAGTCCAGCCAGAATTCATTTCCCAAGAGGATTACAGATGGTAGACTGTGACATGGTAATGATAGCCACCCACGAGTGAGTCTCAGAATTGAGTGTGGTCAAATCCAGATTTAGGCACTGTGGTCAGACAGAACAATCAAACCCAACTGACTTTCATGCAATGGTAGTTAGGTCTTAAAAAGCAAACGCAGTCTTGGGTTTCTTGTTTTTTCGTTCTCACCCTATTTCCCGGTAGTGGGAAGTGCAGAGACCCACAAAAATTGTACTTGATTTATCACAGAATGAGATACCCAATTTGCCTAAGTGTGGGAAAGAGCTTTACAGAGGAAAGACAATGAATAAAAAAAAATGAATCAAGTAATTCAGTTTCCTTTTAATCAATTCAGTCAGTATAGTACATATTGGCATGTGGGATATCACAAACCCACATGCCTTTAAAACAGGCTGGTAGCAAGCTTCTGTGTCTTGTGTTGGCGTATGTCTCTTTAACTGCACTACATTTCACAAATGTTCTGAGTGTGTAAAAGAAAACCTTAAAAAGAAGAAATCTTCTGTTTATACGTAGGACTGTGGGTCTTTTTACACAAAGCCCACCCTATTTGTCTCTGAGTTGTCTGTGTTGTCTACATTCTGTCCCCGGCATTGGTGTTCAACCTTGGAAAAGCAGTTCATGTTTTTTTGTTTGTGCCGACACAAACTATTTGCCTGAAGTTCATCTCTTGGCTTAGGCAATGCCTTACTAGGGACTGTGTATGGATGTCGACTATGATTTTTACAGCTGGATTAGCTAAACCACTACCCATAGAGCCCTCCTTGGCAGGTTTTCAGATCCACAGTCCTATGACTCTTGAAAGTTGGCTACAACGACAGTACTCAAAGATTGTCTATCACTCTGCTGGCAGCAAACATTTTGAAGATCCCTCTTTTCGGAAAGTTCTGCTTCTTGCATGGGATTTCCTGTTGGTGGTTTAGGCTCTTTGCGGCCTTCCATTTGAGCCTAACGACATTGTTGATACGAAACCTCTTCCATGCAAATTGTGTTGTGCCTCACTCCTTTCTTTTGGGAAGCAGAACTTTTTCGTTCCTCAGCGGGAGTGGGGGGAAGTAAGAAAGGTGGACTGTTGTCCCACTTCTGCATATTTGTCAGAGGACATGTTTAAAGTAACAGCCATGGAAAGACAGGGAAGTGCTCTGGGCCCAAGGGCCAAATGAATCCAGATGTCAGAGCATGTTCACAAGGTGGAGTCGACTTGTACAGTAGTTGTTTTTCCTTGTTTAAAAGTTCAGTCGCTTCTTTTTATTCCATTTTTCCTGGCAGTCTCACACGCTGTCTTCCCCTTTATTTCTTTCATGTTCTTTTTCTGTGTCACTCTCCTGGCACATGAAAATAAGCTTTTTTAACAAGTATGGAATGTCCTAAGGATCCAGCAGTCTTGTCAGAAACCTTCTGGAAGATTTGCATCTACTTATAGTGCTGGTGTAAGTCTTGTTTTATTTGAAAATGTCACCTCTTGCCTTGAGGGAACATGTCTGTATGTAGACGAGACATTACGGAGGGAAAGATAAAACCATGGTATTTCTGAGCATGGTAATTTTATAATAACATTATGTAATACTTTGTAACTCAAGTCTGCGGCTACATAAATGCCCCGTGGCTGCTGAGCCTAGAGGCCTTGACTGGCAGGCAAACAGGCACACACACTGACAGACCTCACACTGGTACCATATCTGCAGCTCTGGGGGCTTGGAGGACCGTGAAGTGGAACAGAATCTTCTTTGCCAGTTTTTGTTTTATTCTGAGCACTCCTTTCTTCTTGTGTTAGTCTGTTTCTAGTGGGGAATCTCCGGAGGTTTTTGGCAACATTAAGGTCGCAGTTAAACTGGCAGCTATGATCCTAACAGATACTTCCCATGTCTGTGTCTGCCTGCTTTATCTCTGTCACACAAAAACATAAACATTGTATAAAGCAGGCTGCAACTTTAAATATTTGTGGGAGCTGCTTTAATCATGATGGTGCTAGTGCATTACAAATGAGTTGTGCTTTTTACTGGCTAGTGGGGAGTCCCCGTGTGTCGCAGACATATTAGTGCAGCTGTTGAGGAGGACATGACTGTTGTTATCCTTCTGTCTGTGAGCTGGGAGGGGCTGGATACACACAAAATGCACACACACAGACACAGACACAATCCCTGTTCTGAAATAGATTCACAGTGGGTAAGACACTTTCGTGAATGAATATTCAAGCGTTAACTTCAACCATTGATTAATGCTATTTACTCTCCTGTCAGTACCACATGCAGTATTATCTGGAATCAGTTTTTATTCATTTCTATATATGAATGCGTGTGTGTGTGTCATTGTAGTGGGGATATGTGAATTGGCACCTTCTTTTTCCTGTCTCAGTTTCTGTACAGTTGCTCCTGCTCCTTCATGTCCTGCCATGCTTTTAAGCTGACATCACACCCCAGAGAAGAGTTTTGGAGTCGGGACACACATACACAAGCTCAGACATTTGAATACACACAGACAGAAATGAAATTCTGAGAAGAACAACAGGGTGGATGCCTCCAAGACTAACTGGATTGGTGATTTTAGTGGTAAAAAAAAAAAAAAAAAACGGGTTTGACAGCCCAAGTCATGAGCTGCAATGTCCGCCCTTCTTATTTGGCAGCATCAATCCTTTCCCATAGTCGTGAACGCAATATCTCAGTAATTTATTAAAATTTGGCTCAAACATTGACTTTACTTATGAGAGGAAGAACTGATTAAAATTTTATGGTCTAAGTCAAGATCACTGTGACCACCCAAATCACATATTTTGGCTTGACTAAACATGTCATATACTAATCAGAAATGTCACATACATGTATCATTTCATATCCAAAGTCTTCTAACATGAGCTCATAATGTGCTGCAATAACACTCTTATTAAATTCCATTCACTTCACAAAGTATGTCATGAGTCTGGATTGACTGGGTTGGCAAGGCAAATAACGCTGATACAGTAATTTCACTTTTTACATTGTAATATGAAACAGTAAAATGAGCAGTGAAATGGCAAAATAGGAAAGGAAGAAAAAAGTGAACCCTCTCAGCCTCAACTGATTGCTTTTCAGCTGGCACACAAACCAGATGACTTAACCATCTCTAATTGTGTTGTCGGCATGTGGCATGTACATCAATGTATCTCAAACATAGTATTTGCCACAGAAAATCCAAACTGATCGCAGTTATCAGCATGCTGTTGCATCTCTCTGTTTTTTGTCTCTATGCGAAGACAAGCAGAGATGGCCTCCTCTAGACTTGCTTTATGCAGTGATGACTTCATACATAATGATATCCAACCACATTTCTCAGGCCAGCTTATTGAGAAGTACAAGCCAAGGTTGGCTGCTTATGAAGCAGCATGGGATATGTGTTTGCATTTGGAATGTCTTATCCATACCAAGCCTGGAGATAATAACATTAATAACTTATTGAAATGTTTTTTTCTGTCTTCATCTCAGTTTCTGTCTCTTATTTTGTCTCCTTGCAGATATGTTCCAGTATCTTCTCTCCTTCTCCCAAGGCCACCTGAGTTCTCTGTTGGAGGGAAGCTATTCAGCCGTCTCCCGCCAGACCCTGCCCCATGTAAATCAACTCTTCTCCTCTCTCTCGCTCTACCTCCGTGGGGCCAACGTCTCCGTGGAGGCAGCAGTTCACCAGTTTTTTAACAACATCTTCCCGCTCGTCTACATGCGGCTTATCAATCCAGGCATAGAAGGCAGCATGATGGGAAACGAAATGGGTGACTGTCTCCGTATGACCAGGCAGGATGTCAACCCGTTTGGGCCTCACCCAGACGTCATGGCCCAGAAGCTGGCGGGGGCTTTGGGGGCAGGGCGACAACTGGTTCTGGCCTTGGAGGAAGGTCTGGAGGTTATGAATGTCACCCAACATGCCAGTCTGAGCAAAGAGTGTGTAAAGGGCCTGGTGAAGATGGTGTACTGCTCCCACTGCAGAGGCTTGACGCTAATCAAGCCCTGTGTGGGGTACTGTCTGAATGTAATGCGAGGTTGCTTGGCCAGCGTGTCAGAGCTGGATCAGCCTTGGAGGAGGTACACCAGTTTGTTGGAGCAACTCACCCATGGGATGGCCGGACACCACAGCCTGGAACTAGCCCTGCTGGGGGTCAGGGAGAACGTTAATGAGGCTTTGCTTTATGCACAGCTCCACGGTCCACTCATTACTGCCACGGTGAGTACACATGGGTTAAGCATCAATCACAAGGTTTAATGGTACATGCAAACACTTCCTAACCTTTTTTGTTTGATGTCTTTGCTTTATACATATACCTTGGCAATGGTCGATGTATTGATTGGAAAGCCTTTGCAGATTTCTAGTGGGTTTTGAGCTATTTTTTCCACCAGTACAACAAAGAACCCTACACACTACATTAATGTTTGTGCAGCACTGAAACTATTCAGAGAAAAATGGTGTTTACACAAAAAGAACTTCAGTCTTTTCCAAAGAACTTCAGACTGAGCAGAGACTAGGAGGAATTTTCCAAAACAGCGAGGCAGCTAAAGATCACCATTGTTTAGGTTCTGGCTGTAGGGAAATATTGTTTCTTTTTGACTACAAGGAAACTGAAACATATGCGGAATAAAACATGGATTTGGTGCACTTGCATGCTGTGAGTACTACCATATGTCTTACTTTATATGTAGTTATAAGTGAATGTTGTTCACAGCATGAGATTCACAAATGACTCCCAGACATTCACTAAATAGCAAAGTTAAATCTGCAGTCAAAATTCTACTGTTGTTTAGCCATTTATCTTGTACTCTTTCAGGATATTCACAGTAAGCACTATGATCAGACTATATTAGCAGCAAAGTGCCATAGCTGTAAAACTAGAGACCAAATATCTGTAATATTTAAAAATAAATGCAAGCATACCAATTATTACACACGCCAGATACTGAGTAATGGTTTTGTTTGTATGTAACTTAATTGCTCCACAACACGCCATCCGAATTGTCAGTAAATATAGTACACTGTAATCTTTACCATCATATTTTAAACAATACTCCTCTTTCCCAATACCAAAATTAAAAGGTGGAGGCATGTATGTGGGTGTAATGTGAGTCACACACCAAGGAGCAGAGGGTGATTAGCAGGGATTTATATACATCATCAAGAGGGAAGTAACTCAAGTCTCCCTAGCAAGCCAGTCCCTCTAAATTGCACGCATTGTTGTCGGCTCAGTGTATGTGTATTCACTATTATTAACTTGAATGTGTGTGCCTCTGGGCATGAGTGTTACGCCCCTTGTACCGAATGAGTTTGAAAGTTAGCAGTTGTTTCCTAATGTCTTTAATGGGACCACCTGTGTACTGTACAAGTCTACACTGGAACTGCTCCTACAGCTGGACATGAACACTAGGGCTTAATGTGCAAGCTATTAGCGGCTTAAGCTTGCCGATTTAGTTCATACACATTTGCAATCTTCCGATTTTTGTTGATTATTCATATTAAGCACTTTGTTAATTTGCAAGGACAAAAGGTTTGGTTTCCTGACAGTGTAGCTTGTGAATCTTTGACAAATATACTGAATACGAGTTCACTGCAGCAGGTTCTGCGCCATCAAGGTTTAGTGCTCTCTAAAAATACATTTCCAGAGTGCACCAAGATCAACTGAAACCAATATTTTTCTGGAAGTTATGAAAGTAAATGTAAGATGTGCAGCAAATCTGGTGGAAACAGAAAGTCATTTGTACTTAATGGACTGTAATTTTAAAAAGTCTTGCCTTTGTGAAGGAACATCATTCAATCAACCTGAATGTTTCTACATTAGCATTCACGTCAGACTCTACACTGACACATATTCAAATGCATGAACACAGTACACGTGCATGTAGACACTGACAGAAGAGAGTTGGTTGCCAGGTTTAAAAACGGAGATTCAGAGATAGACCCAGCTCATATTTTGTGTGTGCCTCTACATACATGTGTGTATGCCTGCTTGGTATTCATGGGGTGGCAGGAAAGCCCAGAGCAGGGAGCCCAGCATGGGGAGAAATGGGCCAGAATTGAAAGGGTTCCAGCTAGGCCATACAAACTAGACCAGCCAGCCGGAAAAAAGCACCAAGAGAATTGTTGTTAGAAATGGAGGTGGCCTGAGTCAGATGTTGGTGTCTCTCATATTCCGTGCCCTCAAACGCTTCAGGCAAATATTCACCCAGGCTGAAGTACGACCACGAACAATTACGTTTATTCACTCGTTTGTGCAAACAGACCCAGTATAACCAACAGGTCTGTTGCCATGTTTTACATAGAACCCATGGCCTTTCTAAATCATGTGTTTTTATAAAGCCACAGTGGCCTGTCAAGGAAAACTATTAAGTCTCCAGTGCACAACTACTGGAGTCATGGTAGTGACCTTGTCCATAGCCCCCTTCCCTCAAATGAACACATTTTAAAGCTACTACTATTTTAAACATTTTTTTTATTTATTTAATCCATGCTATCTCATTGCAGTGCAAATACAGAGCAAAAATGTTCTTGAGTTACCCTTGATATATATTTTTTTATATATAATATATGCTGCATTCAAGCACAAAGAAGTAACTCAGTTTTTTTGCCCAGTCAGAGTATTATATGAAGTTGTTATTAAAGGAATTATTGTGACTGTGTGGTTTTATACTGGGATGTTATCCCAAACCGTTTTGTGGTTCCTCTCTCACTCACTCGGTGTGCTGCAGACTACACAGAGTCTCTACTATATGTTGCCATACGTCATAGGGTAGGACCTGGGTCATAATATACTGTACGCACACACAACACCATGTGTAAGTATCAAGTTTTTAGTCCTGTTCTGTAAATCTGTTCATTTTTGTTTTAACGCATTCCTGCACAGTACCTTACTGAGTTAGAGTGTGGACGTCGTGTCGAAAGGAAATGGTTATGGATGTCGGGGGTGTCTTGAGAAGGGTTATGTCGAGTAGACACAATTAAGAGAAGTTTGGAAGATATCCAGTAAAGTGGCCGCTCTTATTGGGCCCCAGTTCAGTGTTAAATGAGGTTTTCAACGTTTAAGATGAATTCAAGCCCCCCACGCCACCCCCTTAAAGCTGGGCCACAGCCTTCTGTTTATTGACATGGCCATAAAGATTATATGGCTCATTTGACCAGCAGGGTAGATATGATAAATCTTAACACACAGAAAAGCGTTAATTATGTCATTCGTTGATTCTGTTCTCAGTTGCTCACAGAGCTCTTTATAGTCTTACTAGAAAAACAGTAACAGTGGTCCAGATTACAGTAGTTTATATTCAGGTCTACCTTATACGCTTGTTGGTTTTACCCCACCTTCTCATTACCGTCTTATGGAGGAATGATAATAGCAGCCTGGGCCTTTAGATAATGGAAACACGGGCCAGTGGGATGATTGGAAGGTTTCCATTCACCATGGCGGCACCTCAATAGACAGCAGCGGCTTCCATTGAAAGCACTCTCTGGCTGTAACCAGCATAAAATGAAAGAATACTATTGGTGTGAAAATAAACTTTGCTTTCATTCACAGTTATTGGCCGATATGCTGGAGCATGTTAAACTAAAGAAAGCACGGTGTCTTTAACTTAACTCTGTTTATATTTAAATAACGATAATTTAATAGAAAAACTCTAGGAAATAGAGACAGAAATATATAATCTTATTTTGGGTTAGGGTTAGCTTATCTGATCTATCTGGTCTATCTGATATTTAAGCTTAACAGTATTTAGTATGTAGATTTTTTAGAAATCATATATCTGCTCTAATTCAACTACTACACTGTAATATTCATTACATCAAACTGTTGACAAAATGAAAAATGTTGAGGTGTTGAGGTAAGATTACAAAAACACATTTACAGTTTAGATACACTGATGGGATCAGTTCTTCTAGTAAATGATTAGCCATGCATGATCAGGCCTTTAGTTCCTGTATCTCATATTTTTAGACTGCGTACAGAATGGTTGCTGACGCTAAATGCCCTCATAGCCAATCTATACGCCTAACCCATTTTTCTAAGTTGTGTGCGCCTTTGGCAGTGGGTCTAACCCTCAAACTGACTGACTGACTTACTCAGCAGTCCATTAGCTAATGATGGTTGGTGCAGCCTATTTTCTCCTCAGTCACCCTCACACATTTCCCCCACCCTCGGCTTCCCTCTGTCAGTCTTTGCCTTGCTGTGCTATGCTGATAATACAGTATGCAACAGCTCTCCACACCACAAGATAGTCCCACATTTCTTCTCCTCTGTATTAAAGCTGTCGTGCTAATAGTGAGAAATTTCCCCATGATTGATGGATGGGCTTTTAAATTTGGATCTGAACACAAAGCAGTTGCTTTAGTGTGTTATTTCTCTCTTTGGCCCACAACCTGAGTCGGTGGACTCATATAATTTGAGAAATTATGTAATTTGTTAGGTATGTAGTTAATTGTAAGTTGATCAAATGTTCACAGAAGGGAAATTGGGTAATGTTTGGAGTCTTCTTTCAGAGTCTGAGGTCTGATACACAGTTGGACTTTTGTACACAGAATAGGAAACAGGAGAGAGACAGATGACAAGAAAAAGAAACAACAAAATATGATTGATGTTGTTTAGAAGACTAATAAATTGAACAGCTATGGTAAGGGTCAGAGCGCTTCTGTATGCTGGTCACAGCGTGTCACTGCTCCAATGGTTTAGACTTCTGCGTTAATTTGACACAGAAGCTACAGCGACACCGGAAACCACTACACAGACCCTAACTGTAACCATAACAGACAACAGTGCACCTCCTCAAAAATGTACGTTAAGAGCTGTGATTGGTTCACTGGGTAAGAGCGTGCTTCCTCTTTAGTATTTCAGGCTGCTTCTCCATCAGTTTTCCAATTGATTGGAATTATCGCATCAATAAAGACAGAACACATTGAGGACAGATTGACTGAGAAGGTTCAGAGATTCAAATGTTTGTATGACGCAGCTTTGGCAAATGTTTCAGTCACCATTGCTGAAAGTGAAACAGGAAGTGGAAAACAAAGTAAATTCAACAATTAACCCGAATTGCCAAAAAGATTTAGTGCCTGCTAGTGTTTGGGTGGTGTTTTTACAGAGCCTGACTGACAACTGCGGTATAAATGGCATGCACTGGTGCAGGCTGCATGTGTAAGTTACGGCATCTATGTCCTGCAGTACCCTAAAAGGCCTTATATAGTTGCAGAACAAGGCAAATGGCCGTGATCCACAAATTGCAGTAAAAACCCCAGTTGAGACGCGTCATTACAAACGTGCTGTGTACAAAGACTAAAAGTAAATAACATTGGTCATCTTGTGAAACTTTTGGACCAGGCATTTGTGTGGATATTGACTTACACATGAGCAACCCACCTAGATCAGACCAGGCACCCCCACCCTATAGCAATGACACTTGATGACAGTAGTCATCCCCAGCAGGATGCAGCCTGACACAGGCACACACACACAAAAATGGTTTAGAAATAACATGAAAAACAGCCCCAGGTTTTGACTTCGCCTCCAAATTCACTAGATCCCAAACTGATCAAGTTTCTGTTGGATGCACTGGAACAAACCTGATCCACAGAGGCCCAAACATTCTGTTGCCAGATGCCACAGGACATCCTCAGAAGGCCCATGTCCTAATCAGAAAATGCTACATTTGAAAAAGCTATTTACAAAAGTGGAATATTGTTATATAATTACTAATGAAATATGAGCTTGCGTGTAACTGTATTCTTACTTTTTCAGAAGAAAGCCCTCTGGCATTGCCTCAGTCCATTTAATTCTAGGAAACGACGTGTCTAGATTACATGAGAAGTCATTAAACATTTAAAAAGAAGAATGCAGTGGCCACATACAGTATAAACATCACAGTACCTACAACAATGGCTTAATTGGAGATATGTTTGCCATTAATTGAATAAACATCAATTAATTAAATTATCTTCATATAAACAGTGCCTGGTTGTCCATTATCACCTTTAATCTTGAGCTAGCATGATAATATAATGCAGCAGCTCTTGGGTTGGGTTAGCATAAATGGCTACTGCATCTGTGTTAGGATTTTAGTGGTAACTGCTGGTTCATTGGAAGGCTTCAAATGAAACCATGGGCTTCCAAACTCTCAATTATTTTCATTCCTGGTGCCTGTATGTTCCACCATATCGGAGACACAGACAAGATGAACTCGCTTGACCTTCCTCTGTCTCTGTCTTTTGCTCCCTTTCCGCTGTCTCTATATATAACACCACTTCAATCCACTGAGACATCTTGGCTCACTTTGTGTCTCTCTGAATATATTTACAAAGATGGACAAATGTTGTCAACAACCTCTACAGTAACACCACCCAAGAAAAAGTCTCTCATTTTTAGATCATCTGTGAGTGATTTAATCAGGGTAAACAAGCCTCTGCATGGATAGAGTGTGGATAGAGGAAGTCAGTGCGCTCTTTACTGATTGGAATCTGAAGGACTTTTTCCTGTGATATACGAGCGACTGCGTCTCTCTTTAATTAGCACTGACATCATTCGGATAACAGAGACTAAAAGGCGAGGAAGGGAGGACTGACTGACGAAGACTCGAAGATCTAGACAGAGAGACTTGGAAAGAATGGAGACCCAAAAAGATGGCAACGAAGAGCTGTCAGAAAGAAACAAAAGGGCAAGTAAGGGTTGGAGAGTACTGTTTTTAATTCTCTCTTTCAGTGAATGCTTTCTGAGTGGAAAGCTGTGGATTGTTATCGCTTTAATTAAAACAGACTGACTATTTTAAGTTTTGGCAGTGACTCCACGAGACATTATCATATCGTTTAGATCGATAGAATACAATGTGTTGGATGAAACCAGAGCCATAAACCGATGATGTTTGGTTTCTTTTATATTCTATAATTTATTAGTTATAGTTTTGTTTTCTGCAGTGCATGTGACAGTTGCATCTGTTTCTGATGCAGTTCATTCTTGAATCAAGGTCTAAAGGTCACTGCAGCTTTAAACCATTCTGAGCAAAACAACTGAAGCGTTACTTCATACTCATAACTATAATTGAGTATGGCGTTGATTCATCAGCATCAGCTTAGAATTAGTAGCTGATTGGTGGCTTTCAGTCGACAAGCTCGCAGTCCCACTTGACTAGTCTGAAAAGCGTCTCTTTCCTGAAAGTCCAGTATTTGACTTGGACAACCATCCAAGCCTATTTCTTTGCAAAGAGAATAGAAGTCTAGTCTCACTTTCTAAACTTCATTTCATGTCAGAACTAGTTCCGTCAGAAGGTTGTGACTTTTAGTTTTGTATTTTAGAACTCAAGTCAGTCGTGCTAACCAATTAGTTAGCAATGGAGTTGTTCCATCAAAACTCAGTAAAAGAGTAAAAGAAAAACTTATATCACTTATACACTTATGTCACATAGAGATGAGGTGTTGAGACACCTTATGTTATTAATTAATGTAGGTGTTCCTTACTTTTCACTTCAATAAGTATGTGGAAAAAAGCCTAAGCGGGCACCTTAGTAGGACAGTCCATCCATACATTCTGTTCATGAGTCACACCAATACTTCTTTGTGTCTTTTACTCAGGACTAGGTATCATCAACCTGTCAAACCACAGAGCTCAATTTTTAAACCCTAACCAGCAAACAATCATCCAGAGACAAGTAGCTATATATAACAAACGCATTCTAATTTATGAAAATAACACGTTCTATACGTGATGGTCTTGGTCATTTTCAGCAGAGCCCTGTCATTGTAGATAATCAGCATTTGATATAGAATGTTTGCTTGCTCTACCCAGAAAGATCATCTGAGACGCACGCAGGCCGTTTTTCTTTTGTTATACTACCTAGCTTTTTATCTATTCTACTGAAGAAAGGCCGTCCTAGTCCAGGGTGTCCGAGTTCCCGAATGATCCGATTAAACTCAACACCTTAAAGCCCCCGTCGGTCTCAGCGTGTGGTTAAACGCAGCCTAACAGTGCTGTTGGGGAAAGAGAGAGACCTTCCTATTCCCTTAAACCCACCCAGATTTTCCCAGATGGTCCTTGGTTTGAACTGGCAGCTATCCAGTCACAGGCCTGCTTCCTTAACCTCAAGGCCTCCACCACAACACTGCTAACTCCTGCAAAATAAGGACAAAAGGGATTTATCTGGCTGTATCCTTACTATATGTTTATATGTTATTTTTGGATGGCAATATATTGAGCTTACACGCTGTTAGACATGGCATCCAGTGTTTATCCTCACCAGCTCATGTAATTGTTTCCTTCGGTGGGACAGATGTACCCGAGAGATTCATTGCCTCATATACAGGATTATA
This sequence comes from Mugil cephalus, assembly GCF_022458985.1. Classification (NCBI taxonomy): domain Eukaryota; kingdom Metazoa; phylum Chordata; class Actinopteri; order Mugiliformes; family Mugilidae; genus Mugil; species Mugil cephalus. The sequence goes on from NC_061776.1 coordinate 16,931,828, forward strand.
TAGGTCTTGAAACGCTTGGTACAAACCTGTTGATTTTGTTGTATTTTGTATTGTATTTGGATGAAAAAAGTGGAAACAATTCTCCCGTACATGCAACGGGCATTCCCTTTCTATTTTCATATGTATTGCAATTAGGGATGGAAATTGTTACTTGTTTAAACACAATTATCAGGCCACTCAGCGGGAAAAATTCCAGTCATTTGATGTAAAATCGTTGCCCTGGGGTTTCTTGGGGGGAAAATATAATAAACAGTGATGTTGCCAAAGCAACGGTAAAATAGAGAGCCAACCAGTATTTTAACCAGCGGCCCGTTATACTCTCTGCCTGTATTTTCTTCTTTGAAGGGAGATTGAAGCGAATACCCAATAAATCTAAAATCTTTATTTGCACTTTGCTCTCACAGTCACTTGTCTTTTCTAGCCTGCTCAGTGGTAACATAAATCTCACAACATTCATACTGAATAAATATGCCATTCCAAAGGTGTTCGGACATATGTTCCATATGTCATGGATGTGAACTTTAATGGTGGGAGACCACTGCTTGGGCTTTTTATGTCTACATTTGAGACTAGTATTCTTAACTGTCTCTTAAAGGAATATTCTCTTCTTTTTTATTTTCTAATGAAAGGCAGTCCACAGCTTTGACCTATTTACTATAATCAATCATAAAATGAACACAGTTTCTTTTACACCTACACTCACACAACTGCGATGGTACAAAGAGTCCTTAAATTAATCTCTGAGATTAATTTAAACGTGATGGGCTCTAATTCTGTGAGCTGAGCTTCCATTTAGTCCATTCAACCATATAATACAACTGTGATAAATGAATACAAGGCTTGAAAAGAGGATATTGTTTTCGCTAAGTTTGAGAACTGTTAATATAACACAATCTCAGTATGCGACTTGACCTTTGTGAGACTGAAAAACAATCCTCTGCTCCACTACCAAGAGAGTCAAAATCCGATCTAAGGAGAAATGTGCACACCTTTTTTTTTTGCTCCACTTTAATTTAACCGTTGTTCACTTTAGCACGGCTGACCTATATAGTATTTTTTCTGGAATTAAACAGATGGAGCTACCAACTGTTTAATATGCGGCCAAAAGAGTGTATGTGCACATTTAGCATGTGAGCAACATACAAAATATGGGGTCTGAGTGAGCCTTCCTTGTCCCACAGGGCAGTGTGCATGAGGTGAGAGGGGGGCTGAGAAAGTTCCCTTGGCTTTACTGGGTAATCCCTTGATAAATAAACTGGGAAGAAAGACCACCGCTGCTATCTGTAAGCCAATACTCCCCAAGAGGAGGGATGGCCCTGGGCTTGGCTAGCTTAGAGTTGATTCTCTCGCTGTGCTCTTTTTACACCCTGTTGCTTTAGAAAGATATGTACACTGGGAATTGTCCTTTGTAAGGTAAAAATAAACGATTTTATTTGGAGTGGAGTTTACTCGTGAAACCGTAAATCCAACCTGTAAAACACGGATGTAAAACACTGATCTGTGTTGCCGGTAGCAGTAGAAATCAAGTTTCATTGGGTGGCTCAAATGCGCATAGAATACATGCCTTGTATTTCCCTAAAGTCTTCCCACATGGAGAACATGCCTCCCATCAATCTGTCCCCTCCGTCAGCCTCTGTCCTCAGGCAATCATATAAGGAATGCTTCACAAAATAGCTCAAATTGTGGAGGTATAACAAGGACAAACAGGTGGTCACGCACACATATACGCACTTAAAACCAAGTAGTCACGCTGTGCCCACATGGGATTTTCATTCTCACGCCATCATCGGGTCAGGAGATAATTGATTTATGGCCATGCTTTGGTCCATGTCGTTATTCAGCCTGTCATCTGATTGGCTTTCAGGATTATGCAGTCATAAGATCTAGCCTATAAGAGCATGTCTCTATTTCTCAAGAGGATCCTTAAGAGGATGCTGTTTATTTTCCCTACAAATACCCTGTGTTCTGTTTGCCCTGATGTATGTTTAGTTAGGCACAAGTCTAATTTGCGTTTTAATGTGTTGTTTTTGAAACGCATGCCTTTACGCAGTCTATTCTGGGCTCTTCAGTACTACTGCATTTTTGAGCCTCTTCTCTGTGGTGTGGTTCCAAAAACACTGGATTCGTGCAAACTGCAAGTGACCTCCTCACGATGTTCATATTTTACGCAGATGTTTACATTTTTGTCTCGGAGAATAGCAAAGTGTCACACAAAGGCAGGTGAGAAACGACACTGGATTTGAAAGTTCAGCCTGCCTCTTTGAAAAGTTCACAATGATAGGATTAGATCCTGTCTTAATGCTCCATTCGTCACCACCGCAGACACATGATAACCTACAGCCCTTTTTTTTTTCCATGAGCCAGACTTCATTTATCACACCTTTAGTCTTGGGACATGTATTTAAAATTCACTGAGTTTAAAAATCAAACTTTTGGGAGTTGCCCGTCAGAAGTTGTGAAATGTAAACCCTTGCATATATATGATTTGCTACTTACTGGGAACATTATTAAGGATATTTAAAATATACATTGGACTGAATGTACTGAAAATTCTCTTGAGCATGATATCTATGCTAGTCCACCTAAATCTGCAATTGAGCTTCAAGTTGCTTTATGTCAGTCCTCTATACTCCTCTCTTTGTAAAGACAGCATGCCTCCCACTGGAAATTATTCACTGAAAATCATCCATTTTCCCAAAAACCTGCACTTAATACGTTTAAATAAATTCCTTCAATGTCCTCACTGTGTACACTATATTTGTCTGGATAGGCATGAATGTAAAATCAAACTGTTTGGTGGAGGCATACAGCCACAGGGCTGTAATTTATGTTTCAGTATGCTGCTGGGGTATGTTATTATGTGTTTAGATTTGAGGTCCCGAGCAGTGTGAAAGGCTCCCCTTTACTCCTCTTTTTACACTTATTATCTTTGTTGTAGAGACTCCTTCAAGGAATGTACCAGCTTATTTTTAGCCCATAGTATACCCATGATAATCATTTGCAGAGATAATCAAAATTATTTGTAACTCCCAAACACACAATTCAAAGACTGAAGCAGAATCATTCCAGAAGTGCATTGTAAACACACAGTGTGTTATAGGGCAGTTTTGGTTCTTGTCAACCATTTGCACACATGTCTCTTGCACAGCCGGTCAACCTCACTGCTTTCTTACAAACACACACACGCCGTCTCTCTTTCCCCCTCTCGCTCTCTTCCATATGCACGGTGCGGCAGACCTCCCAAACACAACAGTCTGGACATGATGTCATGGGGCATTTTGCTGTCTGAAATATGTGTTATGAATCTCTGGAATTTGATTTACAGATTCTTTTTTTTTTTTCTTCTGCTGAATAAGGAGGAGGCAAATGAGTCTCTTCTGCAGCATCTGCAAGACGAGCCAAGTGTACATTAAACTCAAGTAAAGATTTGGGCAAGTCTGTAATTACAGGACGTATCAATGCCGTCTTGCCAGTCTTGATCGCTGGGCCAAGCTATCCAACTCTAATTTGGAAAAATCTGCTTGGTGCGACAATGAACTTAAAGGCTTTGAAGCTAATAAATGTCTGAACACAGGCGGTATGCAAATGAGATAGAACAGCAATCGTCCACAGAAGCATTGCAGCACATTTGGCTTAGTGTGTTGACAGGCTAGATGGACAAAACAGTTGCTATGTTCTATCTTTTTTTCAACACCACAATGTAATGTGGCGCGCGTGTGTGCTGCACCGCGTTTGCCTCTGCATGTGTGGCTGGGAGTCGCTCTACCACATGTGAGCATGTTTTATGGGTCCACAGGGAATTAAGGTTAATGCAGTCAAAACAGCCTTCCGCGTGGCCGATGTCTCCCTAAAGGGAGCGTTTAAGAGCAGAATGCAGTTGAGAAAAAGTTTGGAGAGAAAAGCCGTAGTGAAGAATGAAACGCAAACAGTGCAGTAAAGAAGAAAACCGTTCAGGTAGTTAGCTGTGGTGTTATCTCAGATTCCCGAGCCCCTGACGGTCCCGCTGCTTTGGGAATAGCCCGACGTCATGTAAAAATGTCCACATATACGTGAGATGACAGCTCTGCCTGACCCCGGAGGGAATGTATATTTTTAGCAGAACGGCAAGACACATTTTGAGACTGTTAACACATATTTCAGCTGCTTCCAGACTAATCCAAACCCCTGCCATCATGCGGACTCGCCCCTCAGAGCAGCAATTTGAACGCACATGCTTGCCCTTAGCGTTCCCGGATTATGTATTTGTTTGTGAATTCCATTGTTTAGAGCCACTCGCAGGATGTCGTAAACAGTGACATTACTGGAACATGAGAACAGATTTCAAAATACACTGCATAATTCAGCCCTAGAGTAAATAATCGAATACTATTCTTAGCAAAGGAATGAGGTTCATTAGTTGTGGTATGAGTCTGTTTGCATTACTGTGCATTCAAATGACCTTGATTATGAAGAATTAGACGACCAGTGAAGTTGACCTAAAACTACATCTCTATTTTTAGAGATAAAACGGCTACATTCTGCTACTGAATATTACATAGTCCTATTGGATGCCCTTACACAGTAGAGTGACTCAGTGTATAGGCACCGATCACTAAAGTTATTCAGTCAAGTGCCCAAGAGCTATTGCAGTCGGTCTCTCTGCCTAATTGAAGACCATGCTGCGCAGAAGCTTTTAAGCCAATGAGATGTCATTGATTTTACCTCTCAGTTCGAGACACACGCCCCTTTATTCTCATGACCCCGCTGTCTCCTCCTCTCTGCTTCTGGCTTTAATAGCCCACTGGAGATTCTTGCCATCGCTGCCAACTGCTCACACATGCATTCACGTCCATGAGGTAGTGGAATGTTCTACATTTACTGTCAGCCCTCCTGGCAATAACTCATTCATCGCAGCGTTTTCTTTCATCGCGTCTTTCTTCTTCACGCCCCCTCCGTTTTACAGTGTTGTCCGTTACTCTGAGCCGCTCCATAATTCCTTTTTACCTCTCTTTTTCATAGTAATCATTCCGCTGAAATTTACCGTGCCGCATTCCTGGTTTTGAATGGCTCTGGCATCGGCCTGAAAAAAAAGGGTGTTCAAATAATTTATTTGCGTGTAAATGCTTTCGATTGTGTGGGTGTCAGTTGGTGGTTTGGAAGCCACCCTGAAGCTCCACCCTTACTTTTATTTGTTTTCTTAGCTTAACAGGTGTGCGTCTGCTTCGCTCTCCCCGCAGGTGGACAAGGTGTGTGGCCTGTCTACGAGTGAACCCACAGGCACGCAGCCGACTAGCACAGAGGTCGCAACCTCTACGGTGACCTCATCTTCTCCTCTTCCATCTGCCGCCTCCTCCCAAGCTTTACCGGAACAGTGGCCGGGACAGATAGCCCACTTGCGGAAGTAAGGCAACACCAACTGATTAATTCAAGAAGATTAAAAAGTGTACTGCTGCCTGTTGTTTTTATTTTATTGGCAAAAATGCAGTTGTAAATTTTTGCTTGTTATTTAGTTGCACTGCTCAATGGAAAGTGAATTTACAGCAAGTGAATATATGACTTACCCCGGGATCCCGAGAGTGGATATTCACAGCTGCTTTCATATGGTTAGCTAGACACAACGCTCACCCACACACAGTAGATGTAGAGCCTGGCACACAAAACCCATGCCCTCCACCTGGCCCACGAGGCAGCCATCCCATGCCCACAGCAGCTGGTAGCGAGGGGGGAGTGCGGGTAAGATTAATCTTGACGGGACCAGCAATTTCCTGTTTACCCAGACGGCCATACCACCAGCTCTGCACACCAGCCGGCCTCGGCTTAAATAGCGCCACACACACGAAAAAAAAAAAAAAACGCTCACAGACACTCTCTTGCAGTGTTGCCTGCCTGACCTTGTCCCAAACCATGAATCACTGCACTGATGCCGGCCTAGCTGACAGGTCTGGGCTGGCACTGCCACCACCATTCATGGCTACACAATCCAGCTCCCTGCCTGCTGCCAGTGCTGACCAGAGCACATGTGAGTGCTGACCACTTCAGAGTCACAGCAGCACGCAGGGCAGCAGAGTGTACCACTGAAAAATATGAAACATGATAGAGTAGAGCAACATTTACATTTCTTCTTAATGGGGAATAAAGTGAATCAGGGACTCGAGCCAAACTTTCTTTGGCTCTCTGGTGAATATTTAACGGTTTGCACGTGTGCAGATGTTTGCTTGTGTTTGTTTATCGACTTAACACAGGCATTGCCTTACCATTATCTGTTTTCATTTTTTATGTGGTTTGGGGTGTAAAGGTTATCGAGTTATCTGTGGTGTGACCTGTCTCTGCATGCGCATGATTAATCACTCTCTTCCAGGGTCAATTGACTGTTTTTTTCTCCCTCTTCCCCACGTGTCTTGTCATGTCGTCCTTTTGTATCCTTTTCCTTTCTCTCAATCCCCCTTTCACCTCCCTGCATCCTCCCTGCTTGCAACAACCTCCTCGGGACTCCAACTCCCATCATTCACAGCTCATTCCCCCTGAAACCCTCCAAGAACAATAAACATAGTCTGAGAACGCTCTCTAGGTAAGCATGCACCCAAGGGACTTATTGGTCTCGATCCCTCACACCGGTAAATGACAGCACATACAGTATTGCAGTGGCTTGTGTAAACCACATTCAAACAGTTTATTAATTGTGTTTTGCGTGCCTGATGCACATTTTATGTCTTACAAAACCCATCATGCGTCGCTCTTGAAGAGTGATTTCACTGACTGACTCAGCACATAACATCCGGTGACCCCCGTTGTTTTGGCTCTGCCTCATACGTGGCAACGTGTGTGTCCGATGCCATTGTTTTCGCTCAAGATGACAGTCCCAATATTGATAACATGTGTTTGCGGATCTGGTGAAGCAAGCACTTTACCGCACGGCGTAGCTGAGAAAAATGTGCTGATGCAGTGAAGTGGTCACATTCAAAGCCAATCATTTTCTGTCACCATCAATGTCATCACGTGCATTTATCGCAGAACCGTTTGCTGGTGGTGGAACTGTGCCAAAGTACTACGTTGAGAAGTGTGTCCACCAACCTTAGTAAAAAGGCAACCAGCTATGCCACAATTACATGCGTTCCAATATGGCTATCGATAAAGATATTCATAACGTGGGTGTTAATAAATTTTCATCTTGTTTGACCTCAGGGAGTTCTTGGTGTACCTGCAACGCTACAAATCCTTCTTTGCCGCGTTGCCAGAGATGATGTGCGATGGTGAGAATGTAGTGGACGACTCCACTTGTTGGGGAGGAGACGGTGTTTTGCAAAGGTAAGAAAGCTGCGCTCAAGAATTCTGTTTGTTTTTTTGTTTCGTTTTTTCACTTTTGACCTAAAAATGCAGGGTCCCTCAACAACATCCCCCCAGCTGTCCTTGCATTGTCTTCTGCTACCATTGTTCTTTTCAGATTTCATAAGAACAGTGTATATTGAATGACGCTGGCATTAAGACCTCTCTTGCTGTGAAAGAATTTGCTCTTAGACTTAGGAGACTGTTTGTATCTCATTACAGTGTTTATTTTCGTTGTTTATGAAACTACTGACCACAGAAGAACTGGTATTCACAAATTAAATCTTTCATTTTCTCCCGAAGACATTGCAGTTATGGCCTTCAGCCATCATTTCAAATGTGTCACCCACAATTGGATTGCCCTACAACTGATCGAACATTTTGTTGTAAATGGAATGTCTATGAATACGCTGCTGTTGTTCTTCAAGTCCATAGGCAGACAGAGTGACAAACTTTCCGACGTAACATTTTCTGCTGGGCTGGCTTCCAGGCTAGCAGAGTGCCATTTGACTGTGGGCATTATTTCTTTGTGAAAGCAGCGCTCCCAAAAGTTTCTCTATTTACTGTAATTAGTCTTAAGGTACAGACACGCTAAACCAACTGGCAACAAAGGCCGACTGTGACGTTGCGTCATGTTGTCTGTGTCTGGACCAAAAAGAAGAAGTTAAAAGACGACAGCCAGCTTGCACAAGTTCATACCAGCAGGTGACAGTAGTCTGGATTGATCTTGTCCTGCATCATTCTGAAGAGTTCGTCTAGATTGTAGAGGATCATGTTGTTGTGAAAGTATCTGTGTATTGTGTATGTTATCTCTGGACCAGATACTGGTGACCTTGAGGCAACATCAAATAAGATTTCATTAGGACTTTAATACATGGAAAGCATTGCTTTGAGAAATATTAGATTTGAACAATATTTTAATTTGAGAAAAAGAGACAAAAGCCTTGTCAAGTCTTATTTGTTTGTGGTCTTGTGTAGGATAATGGCAGGCTGTGAGTCAGCATGGCTGCCTGTTGTTAATCACTGCAGCAATAAGGAAGTCATTAAATCCATCTGAGTGAATGCAAGCAATAGTTGCAAGAGTCTTGTCTCTTTTGTATTAGAGTCAGTTAATGAATTGTTATCTGTGTCGTTCTCTATATTTTGTCTGGATTGTGTTTCTCTTCTGTATTTAGTTTGTGCTCATTTATAGAGGTGGTCCTGAAACCCTTTTCCCGCTAATGGTTTTGGGCTCACTGTTGTGCTGACTCATCCAGCTGAATCTAGTCTTAATTCCTCCACCAACAGGCCACAATTATGACAAGGTTGCACTCTCTGATTTCAACAGTGGCCTTAAACTGGCTCCTCATACGACCTCAGATCCTGGCCCTGCTGGTATTGGTTTTGACAGAAGAAAACTAAGGGTCTGACGGATTGCCCTTCCCCAAGAGTATTTGTCAGATCATTCAGACCTTGTTTGTTTCGCTGGATTAAGCCATTCATTATGCTTTACATGATTGCATGTGAGGATATTATGCACAGGAACAGATGTCTTGGATGCCAGAAACGCCTGTTTTACTATCCTCAGTGGTTGGCAAATGCATTTTGTTAGAGATATTTATGAAAAAGTTAGGCATGTCTCCAAGCCTTATTATTTTGTTTTAGTTTGGATCTCTTCTCTTCTCTTCTCTTCTCTTCTCTTCTCTTCTCTTCTCTTCTCTTCTCTTCTCTTCTCTTCTCTTCTCTTCTCTTCTCTTCTCTTCAATAATGTTCCCAACTGGAAAGGAGCTGCCAATGACGGAGACATACTGAGCAGACCACCCATTCATCAGGGCCTGTGACAGTATGTCAGCTTATGAGCACAGGGGCCAGCCAATGTGTGTGCTAGGTTGATGATCAGTAACATATGAGAGAGTAAACACAGGGTGAGGCAACCATGCAGCACCTAAAGCACAAAAAGTGTCTAACTAATATTGTCAAGATCCGTCGTTGTCTGCATTTCATGCCAGTCCCCTATTTCTTTCTCCCTCTGTAAATGACCGTGTGCTTGTCATTTCGCTACCAAGGGTTCTGGGTTTTCAACAACGGTGCTAATGGGTTGTAACGGTGTGTTATCACACACTCCCTGGTGAGTGCCGTGCCTTTGCTTTTGGTGTCAAGTGTTATGGGTTTGAATAAGAAAACAGTGCCCTACTGAGACATTTGGCACCACTCATAAACCGTTCAGACGGGCCCTCTCTTTCATTACATCTGACTCCGTTGGCTTATATTTGAGAGAAAGGAGGGCAGCACTGGGCATGAAAAGGGTTGGCGTTTCTGGTGCCGTGGTGCCCCCTGTGCCTCCGTGTGGCCCCGATGAGGGAAGCATGGTGGAGTGTGGAGTGATGGTGGGGAGGAGGGGGGGGCCCTTGGCAGCATAAAGACTCATTGTGGCGTCAGTGGAGTGGGGCACAGCCCTGCCGTGGGGACCCCCAAAGCCTGGAGGGGGGAACAAAGACCCTCCTATGAGGCTGCATGGGAAAGACTTGGACATCACTGCCTGGACCAGGCCTGGGAAACGCCAGTGGAGATGAGAGAAAGGAAGATAGCAAGAAGTGCAGATGAGAAAGGATTTTAAAGCATGTGCACGCGCAGCTAGCATGATCCAAAATGAGCATTGTAGTCCATTTCAGTCTTAACTTCCTGTGTGGTGGGCACAAAAAGCCTCTGAGGACTTGCGGGTTTTCCCCATGCGCCGGACATGGACTCACATACGCACACACACTCATGTATCAATCCACACGGGATCCATATGGTAGTCAACAGCTGGAGGGTTATTCATTCAGGCACAAACATAATGCGCTCAGGCTAGGAGACACACGTCCACATGTGAGAACACATATGCGCGCACGCACGCACACAGAGGCAAGCTTGTATGTTGTAATACTTCAAAGCACATCAAAGGCACTGGGGATTGAAATTCCCTTCTTTATTCACCATCTGATGACAGAGTGGCAAGCGTGGAGCAAGCAGTTGTACGTACAACTAAAAGTACGTGTTGGCATGTGTTCAAACATCTCTGAACATTTACACCATCACATGTGTGAATACTTTCTGGAAAGATAAGATCAACCGAAGTTACCACATTCTTTATTTAATTTAACCAGTTACTGTATATATATAATGCAGTATTACCCCACCGCTTTAATTAAATTAATTGCTGTTCTTGTTGTTTCTTGTCTATTAGAGAAGCTTTTGACACATACTTTGACACAGATGGCGTGTGCATGTTTTGAGTTTATGCTGCAGGTTATAGCCACTATTTGGCATCGTAACGGCCTTCATTAGCCTGTTGACTGAAGACACATGAGGAAGTAACCCTAAGGAAACGATCATTAGACAATATCCCATTGTTACATAGTTACACAGTTACACACATTCTGGGTGGAATAATATTCTGCTTTCAAATACAATGAATTCGCCCTTAGTCTTAGATGCCTTTGTTGGGTTACAAATATTCTTGATGCAGGTGGTTGAAGAACAATGGATAGATGTTGGCATGAGCAACCAGAGCGCTGAAAGGAAAGCACTCCTCGCACAGCTAATTGAATTGAAAACGCGAATGGCATGTAGTGATTGGTGGCTCAGTAAAAGGAGGGGTCACAGGCTTGGCAGACTTTCTGCTTTTGGTCTATCTGTAGCGTCTGCAGCACTCGCCCTACAGGAGTTTCAGGACAATTTATTCCTCAATTCATCACTCCTGACAATCGGGAGAGAAACTCAGTGCAGTTTTGCACGGAGTATTTGATTATGTGACGTGTTTACAAATCCCTTCTTAAACCCTCCCAAATTGCTCTCTGAGTCATCGAGCAAAATCAAGCTTGTTTGATATTCAGGATCCAAAGTCTGGATGATTACGTTGTTACTTTCACAGTGATCCATGAGAGAAATTAATCTCTGAGGACACAAAGCTACTGATGGTGTTGTCAAGCAACATAGGCCTCTAGGCTAATGTTAGCTAATCCACTTCAGTATTGTCATGACTCTGTCTAACCAGTCATTAACCTTTAAAGGTTAGTTTTTATCCAAGTGAGTTCATCTTTTTCTGCAGCTGTTGCTTCTTCGTACAGTATGGTGGATAAGTATACTCCATTTGTAGAAATGGAGCCCCAAACTTTCAAGGAACCTCCACCATGCTTCGCTGTTGCCTGCAGACTCTCATTATTGTAGCGCTCTCCAGCCGTTCGGTGAACAAACTGCCTTCTGCTACAGCCAAATATTTCAAATTTTGACTCATCAGTCCAGCGCACCTGCCGCCATTGTTCTGCACCCCAGTTCCTATGTTTCCATGCATAGTTGAGTCTCTTGGCCTTGTTTCCATGTCAGAGGGATGGATTTTTGACTGCAACTCTTCCATGAAAACTACTTCTGGCCAGACTTCTCCTGACGGTAGATGGGTGTACCTGGGTCCCACAGGATTCTGACCATTCTGAGCTAATGGCTGCTGGACATCTTCTGATTTCTAAGGGAAATAAGCTTGATGTGTTTTTCAACTGCTGCTCTTAGTTTCCTTGGCCGACCACTGTGTCTATGATCCTACAAAATCCCCGACTATGTGCAAGTGTACCCATAAGGATTGATGCTGATTTGAAGGCAAAGGGTAATAACACCAAATATTGATGTGACTTAGATTTTTCTTTTTTTCACTCACTTTGCATTTTGTAAATTTATAAAATAAACAATAGTTTTTTATATATTTTTGAAAGCAATCTTAGTTTACAACTTGCAACTTTCATTTTTTCCACACCTGCACATTAATGTACACTATCCTATGAGATCAAGTGGATGTGTACTCCCTAATCTGGCTAGATAACCTGTAGTAATATCTCATAGTATGTGTTGTACTATTGATTTCAAATTGTGTAGCAGCATCAGATATGATTTAAAAACTCCTGTAGTCTCACTTTACTGTCTTTGTTCTGGTGAAATCATATGAACCAGGAAGAAGTTGGCATTCAGATTTGAACTTAGCTAGAGAATAAAGACAAGGAAACAAAAATGGGGGCATACTAGACACACAGTGTGTTATGGCCCACTAACTCTTTAGTGGTCCACTTGCATTGTTTTGATTTATGCACTATATACACACAGCACACTGCGTGATCTGTATAGAGGGGAAGAACCAATCTTCTTCTTGCCTGCAGTGAGAAATAATAATGCTTGTTTCTCAACACACTTCCATCTATCTCTGTATTGACCTATATGAGGAGGGACATTCAGTTCAGCTCCAAGATCAAATCCCTCAATAGTGGGGAATTATCATTTTCCTTCGGTATATATGTAAAATGTTTGTTCACAGTGATTGGACACCGAATCCCTTTGGTGCTCGAGTGTGTCAAATTGCGTTCAGATTGCTGTGGATGACATTTTAAAATGAGTGGGTGTGTGCCGTATCGATGTGTAATGTGCTCTGCTCTCTTCGATAAGAATGGAGAATTAATAACTCCTCTCCATTCTTTGGGGATGATTGCAAGGTTTTGGGATTAGCTCAAAAGATTGTCTGCACACAGTGCATTGCTGAGTGCTTCTCAATGCCTTGCATTTTTATAAGGTTATGACAATCTATTTGTTTAGCATTTTGACATCTGGAATCTATTCTGTTATTGCAGGGAGAAACGAGGAGAAACGGGGAGAGAGCTGCACTGGGCAAAGCCGTCACCCCTCACACTCCCGCACACTGTCTCTACTCCTTCGAATCACATCCAGTCGTAGTTACATTTTTTTTTCTTCCCCGCCTTCTCTGTGTCAGTCTCCTGGGTCAGGGGAGCTTAGTTTGAAAAATGCAAGTGAATTTGATAATGAAACTCTAGCAGAGGGGACAATAAATTAATTACTATATGCAGAGAAAAGCCATGCAGTGCTCTGTGCTGTGTGTTTGGTGAATATGTGCCTAAATGCTTGTTTGGTTGTGGTGAAACAACAGCAGAGTGAACTGAAAAGAGTTGATATAAAACAGACATGATGAAATTGTGTGAAAGTAATGAAATCATTCAATTGAGATTCAAAGATATAATGGAAGGTTATTGTGTATCCACCAAAAATCATCCCAAGACTTTTGCCATTTTTGAAAGGATATCGTCATCTTACAAACTATTTCCATTTGCCATGAATTAAAGTGAGGGAGTTTATATGCACTCTTCTGGTGAACGCTGTACACACGTACAGCCTCCGCGGTCAGTCCTTTCCTCTGTGCTTCCCTCAATTCCGCTCTTTTCTAATTCAGTGGCCCATTCCTTTCCCATAACCCTGGGCTTCTGCCTGGAACCTCGGCATGACCCTCTCTACGACGCTTTGACTCTCACTTTGGGGCTGCATCTCTGTGGTGTGTGCACAAGAGAGAGGAAAAAGAAAACAACAGCGATCATATTTCGGTGTCTTTGAGTTATTTATTCCCTCTAGAACATCTTGGAATTGTGTGAGTTGGGTTCATTGAATTTCTAAGCTGGGAAAGTCATGGAAGATGCTTTTGTGTAGATGGTGCGTAAGGAAATGTAATTCTATCAGCCTCACTGTACAATTACTATATTTGCAAATGTGGCTTTTAACGTGCCTCTGAGTGAAGAGTGTTTATGTGTTTCATTGTCTTCAAGTCGTGGTTTTATAGTGTGTCATGTGCACGTAGCACGCTTCCCTCCAACTCCTTTCAGCCTTGTTACCGTCACTTTCATGGAAAGGACACAGTTTTACAGCTTCGCTCTTGTGTTCTGCGTCCAGCCGATGGAGTGGCTTGAGCTAATATAATTAAAATGGCACAATAGTTTGGCATGTTTTACTGGAGCAGTTCCTACTGGGCGAGGTAGACATAGTGTACTCACTAACCTCTGTGCCTGCCCACTGGCAAGGCGTCAAACTCATAGCAGGAGAGGAGGATGAGAAATGGAGGGATAGATGTGGTGGGGACGGGGGGGAAGGAAGTGTCAATGAGAAAACAATGGATAGAAGGAGAGATGAACTCGTGGATATTGAGGGGAAAATGAGGGATATAGGTCAGTGGCAGCAGGAAGCAGTGGCTTTAGGAGAGCCCTCTGTCTTTGTGGCTTAATTGCCTCTGTGAGCCTGTTTGAAGTCCTCAGTGCTAGCGTGTCCGGGTGCCAGCCAACAGCAGCCTGTATATCACTGTCCTCTGTGTGTGTTTGAAAGCCTCTCAAACATTTCTCTTCAGTTTGACACGCATTCTGATGTGGCGCACCACAGAACAAAGGACAGACGTGTTTCCCTTGATGTCAAAACTACGGATAATATTCTGCTGCACGTAAACAACCTGCAGTATTACGTATATAACAAAAGTCAGGGTGAACTCTACATTTTAGACGGACTTTTATCTCTTGTCATGAAGTTCCCTCGGAAGACACCACAGTTATGCAGCGGCTGTTGGCTGTTGAGTGCTTGTTGATGTTTGGAGCCCAGTCTGTGATATGTGTATCTTGTTTTTGCAGATATTAGAGCTGTCTCTGTATGTCTGGATGCTCGTGGACTTTGTAAAGGAGTCAGTTTACTTCCTTCCTTTTTAAGTCTTGCATACAAAATCTGATGGTATATCACGCATCAGATATCATGTGGTTTGAATTTGTGAAGTTGGAGTCGTGGAGCAGCACCACATGTCCACATCATGATGCCGACTAAAGTAAGAAACATTTGGCACTTGCTGAAGTGGCGAAGTGTGACTTTCTAGCGCAGTTAAAAGAAGAAATAAAAATAAAACTAGTTCTCAGGTAATGCAGCCCATGGTATGAGAAAAATCCATCAGTTCAAAGGCAGAGAAAATCCACTTTCAGACCTTTGCTTTGATCCAGACATGCAGCTCGTAGCCGTGTGGGCGCGGGATTACGACCATATAGACCATCACACTATTTCTGTGTCCTGCAGACACGCAACAACACTCGCACAGTGTGCTCACGCCTGACTTACGAAGCCAAACCTCTCTGTCGCAACTATTTTTAGGGGTACTGTTATCCTTTTTCCCAGGAGCTGCAGCAGACTTTTAAAAATGTAACGCTGATCTTGATTGCTTAATTTTTGTGTTTTTGTTTTTTTCATCTGAAGTTGAAGTGAATATTGCATGATGCAATGTTTTACCTGGATTTCTGTATTTGGGGCCCACACTGAGCACTGGCAAGATGCCCTGTAGGGTTTTAGTGTGAATGTGTGGATAAGTTGAAGTTTTCAGTGTGTGGTATTTACCATAAGAGTGAGAATCTGAACCAAGTCCAATTGCAAGTTTAAGCGTTTAGTCCCAGTCGTCGTTCACCCCACCGCAAAGGTATGCGAGTTTAAAATGAAAATGAATGACAGGCACGGGAGGAGAGGGAAAGCTAACAAAACCAACTCTGTACAAACAACAAAAGTACAGTATGCTACTGTGGAGGCTGTTGTGTGAGTGTGTCAGGGATCAGCAGTGTGTGTGTGTGTGGTAACCTGAAACCACAGGGAAAACGTTCCTAGAATTCCGGGTGGGTTTGGTGTCGTGGCTCGCTCACTCGAGCCCCCTGAGTGGTGCTGGGAATGCGGCCTCTGCACGGAAGAGGTACCAAATTAAGGGAAAGTCCCGCCCTATTTTCATACGTTCATATGCACTTTACATTGCTGCCAAACCAGCGCAGACATATTTGTTACCAACTAGTTTCGTCTAGTTAAGGTGCAGCGTACATACTCATCAACTAATGCATTCTTACCGATCTTTACTAATCCACTAGTCTTTATTAATCTGTTTACCTGCACGCAACCGTGTCCCGTCCTTTGCTAAATAACTTAATTTGAGGTCGGGGAACGTAGCTTGAAAAATTGGCGTATCAATGTCTTGCACACAGTCGGGCCTGATTGTGAATGAGTAATGTTGCATGGAAGGACTAAATGTGAACTGGACCTGGCTCATATAGAGCTGCCAGATTTGACTAGGCTTTGAGGGTGCGGACTTGGCCCATCCATGAGGGAGAATCGGCTCTATTTAGCAGCGCTCCGGCTAGCTTTTCTGGCCAGTGTTAGAGGATTCGGGCCAAACTGTTTCGCCATGCGGTCATCATCGCTAGATAACAGTGGCTCGTTTATCAGGTAACAGGCCTCATCTCACGGTCTACGACTTCAGACGTAAATTATATGTGAGCCAGACAGCTTAACGCCTCAACACGACATTTAATTGAGTAGTCGTCCCTGTAAGTGTGGGTGATCTGACTGAGCACAAATGTTGGTCGTGTATAGCTGACAGAGAAATCAGGAAAATGCTAAAAACACTTAACTTTTTGAGCTTCTGAGAGCGTCAAACAGACATGTTCATATTTAGGAATATGCTAGTACCAATGCCAGTAGCATTACCATGCCTCATTCACCCAAGGCTAAATTCACCCAAAAAATAACACTTTATTACCAGTTTACAAGTCCTTTTTTTGGTGAGCACCACAAAGACGCCAGTAAATAAACACTAAAAAGAAATGTTTTCCATTTAAATTTACTATGGTTGTTTTACCCATCAAAGCCCACATCGTGTCGTTCATATTTGAAAGATTACATGCTTGTTACGCAAATAAATGCAACCTCAGATTTTATGGCACATTTCAAACACAGAGGCTGTTCAAAGTGCTTGAGGCAAATTAGCGGCATCAGAACGACTTTCAAAAACAAATTTAAGCCAGGATCAAATCAAGTAAGAACAATAAAGTGTGGAGCACATGAGAACATTACCTGTTTTTAATCCAAAAAATAAGAGTAAAACAAAGGCAACTGGACTTGTTTGAGTTTTGTTGGAGAATTTTTTTACCCTTATTCATGTGTCGTCTGAAAATTGAAAGTGACTTGGGCCCTTAAAATCTACTCTGTAAGCAGCTATAAGCCGGTGCAAAGATTTAAGAATAGGGTTTATATGCTCGGTTCTTCTGGTTCTTATCAGGACTCTGGCAGCACCATCACAGTTGTAGCTAATAGCTACTGCATATACTTATTCATTCAAGACAGTGGCCTTAAACTATCACCACATCCACGAATAATCCCAGAACAAAAGAACTTGTGTTGAATGTCATTTATTAAAATGCATGGAAGTCTGTAGAGGACTTTGCACTAATCTAGTAAAAAGTGATACTGTTAATGACCCCGGGGACACATTTATTCATCTATGGTTGAAACCTCTTAATCCAAACCTGGAATTCAAATTACTGACTCACTTATAATGACGGGCACCATTTCCAAACTGTGGCTGATTGATAGATAAGTCTGCTTATGACAAACTTGATAGTTATGCCTGGGATTTGTGCCAAGAAAGCCATTTTGTCCACATGTTTGTCAATGCTACCATCTGCCTGACTTCATTTGGCTAACAGCTCCCTAACCTTTGCCCTTCTTCGCTCTGACTGCAATACAGTCAGTCTCTCTTACTCCTTGACCTTAGCAGCAGTTTGGATAACATTGCAGCATATAATCCTTATATGTGTTATTCTGGTGTCGGGTGGCTTCACTTGGAGCACGCTCATTATCTCTCTATCTACAATATGCTCTCAAATGTCCATCTTGCTGAGTGTCTGGGGACCGTGTCCACATGTTCGTGACTGTGCGTGGGTGATGACTATATACGGATTTCATATAGGCCTAATAAATGGGCTTAAGGGTTGTCTGTGGGTGCCTTGATTGTTTGTGCATGTGTTCATTTCAGAGGACCGTATGAGCCGTGCTCCCACGTGCCCTTTTCAGCAGCAGAGAATCTGAACCCTGACCCCCCCCACTCAACACCCACGCAAACCCTCTCCGCTTCATCAGACTGGGAGGGTGCGTTTGCATGTTTGTTGCCTCGGGTCCGATCTACAGTATGTTTGAGTTGAAACTAAAATGTTTTCACTAAGTCCTCTTTGCCTACACTTGCACCATATACAGTTTAGATGTGACGCCACGTCTCCCCCTTTCTGTGTTTGGACACGTCTGCGATACACTTGGACATTTTTGTGATTACAAAACCAACTTGTATATACGGATGAGAATTAAACACATAATGTCTGGACGTACGGTATGTTCGGCGGTTAACCCCAAGACTGGTTTTTACTTAACACTGGAGCTGTCAACCTTAAGCAGTAGATCACGCCATTCTGACCTGGATTAGACAGACAGACAGACAGACAAACAGGTGGTCGTACCACACCAGAGGATCATGGTCCACTCCACCCGTCTGTGCGCTGGGGCATAGTTTACTCTCCTGGCTCTGCCCCTGCCTGCCCTTGTCTGCCTTCCAAACACCAACTGCCCCTCCAGCTCCCCCCAGACCTCTAACCTCAGTCATCCGTGCCCTCCTCGGCATGTAGGCATGTGGCTAGAAGAGGGGATAGATTCATCACTGTATGACGGGTAAAAGTTTTCTGTCTTTCTATCTTTCTTGTATGCTTTTATTCTTTCTTACTTTCTTTTACTTTCTGTTACTTGTAATAGATATTATAGCATCTGTCCTGGAGATCAGAATTAAAACCAAAATTCTGTCTTTACTTTCTTTTCTGTCACATTCTCTGTCAGATTGCACATCACTTTGTCCCTTTGTCACAGATTCAGTGTCATTCGGCTTAGCTGCTGGGAACTTGTGAATTATAAATTGGCCAGTGCTTCCACCTACTGGCAAAGTGGTGTCATTGAAACAGGGATGTACTTTGCCTGTTAAGAGGTTTGGGCTTGGGAAAATAAGTGTTTTGCATAAAGCAAAAAAAAATATGTTGGACAGACTTGTCTGTGCTATAGTAATAGGTGCCCTTGGTTCAGTAATTTACACAGGTTAAAGGATTAAATTTGGAAATATATAAGGAAAACAGCTCAACGTGTCACATTTTTACAGTCAGAACTGTCAAGCCAGAGTTTACTGTAACTAATATTTATGTCTTTTTAAGCCGTGAAGTTACTTTTGAAGTTAACCGCTTGAATTTGAATACAGATGAGGCTGTTTGTGCATGTTTGCAAAGGCTGTTGTTGGTTTGGGGCATATTTTTCCGGAAATGATGCTCGTCCGCATGCGATTTTCGTGTGTGGGCATGATTTTTCTTGCTACTCCGAGCTAATGGAGCTTCGTAGCGTTTTCCCAGAAATCTGTGTGGTCTGTTGACTCAGCCTGCAGTGCGTCTGCTGGTACATCGAGGCAGGCGACACATTGAGGTGGGGAGCAGTTACACCCAGTGACAGACAGAGCCGGGACAGTCAGGCCTGGGAACGTCCTCAAAGCAAACCACGAGCCAATTATAGTTGTAATCTATGTAATTGCCACCAGAGACTATTAGTACTTTTAAACTATAGCTATGCTCTATGTTTCCATTTGTCTGTCTGTACCACTTGAGACTGACAAATTTAACTCCTTTATTTTGTAATTTGTTTAACTTCCATGTAACCAAGGAGTCACATAAATTTGTAGTTGTGGGTAGAGAATATGGGAAGTGGCTCGAGTGCATAGCTGAAAATACTTTTTTTGCTTTGATGTTAAGCATTTACTGTAGTACAGTTTATGTTCAGCACCTAGTGATACTTGAGTGTTTTGTTTTGTTGCAGATATAAACAGTTTTCATCAGACATTTTATTACATTTCAGCAATAATCTTTACTGTACGTTCACTTAGGTTGAAAGTTTTGCTCTGCATCCTTTACAGGAAAAACGTTACGTTACTCTTGATCAGACTAATGTCAGCATTATTAAAATCTGAAAGATGATCATAAAACAAGAGAAAACGTTTGAGTAAACTTGTTTGAGTTGAAATAGCTACATTTTAATCGAGTTAAACATCTACAAGCACAGACAAAACTGCCAAACCCCAGAATGAGACAGAGACCAAGGTTTAAGCATTAAAACGCTGTTAACTAATGTCAGAATGTTCTCTCTGTAAGTCTTCTAAGAGCCAATATACAAGGTTCAAATGAATTGTTCTTCGTTTCCTTTCGTCTGTTCCCTTCAGGGATCATGACAGTGAATTAACTGCTTCCATCTTGCCCTCTTCTCTTTATCCTCTTTTCTTACACCACGTACATTCACGTCCTCCTTCACTTCATCCATAAACTTCCTCTTTGGTCTTCCTCCAAACCTATATATTCACTATCCTTCCTCTGAACCAGAGGACAATGTTCAAATGAATTGATGTTGTTAAAATATATTGTATATATTATCATACTGTACTGTGAATACTGTATGACTCTAAGCTTGTTCTTAATGATGGATGCTGAATGCTTTCAGTACATAGTACTGGCCACACGGGTGCAGTGTGAAAGCATATTTTGTTAGATCTGCAACTTAGCCGGGAGGCATTAGGCTTGTACTCTAATTTTATCAATTTATATTCTTTTTTTTATTTTTATTTTTTTATTTATTTTTTTTTTGCTTGACAAAGTATCTCAGCCCTTTAGGAATGTGTAAGGCAGAACTGAGTACGCAGAGTATGCTGCAGCTGATGGCTCATAGCGTGTACATTATATTCTTCCGCTACTTGTGATTTTTCTAGAGGCCATAGGGATCGAGAGAGACACAGCGTCTCGTAATATAAAGAGCAAAGCAGGAGCAACAGCAGTTTGTTGCCAAGAGCAAGTCACTTACACCAAATTAATTCAGCTCTTTGCAGTTGCCGTGATTGTTAGATAAATCAATACATGTTCATTAGCCTGGAGTAGCATTGAAATGAAACATGCTTGGCGATGTGTAGGCTAGTAATGGACTGATGATGAGCCGAGCTAGATATTGTCTCACCTAGCTTGAAGATGGAAATAAAAATAGATGAATATAATAGCCCTAATGATATCAAACACCTCCCGGGTACATGTAATCACACAGTGTGATTACAGCTAAGTATATGCACATTCTAAGTGAAGTCTAGTCAGACATCCTTTTCCATGTTTCCATTCCTTTTTTTTTTTTCCTAATACAAAGTCACTGCCTTCACCCTTATCTCAGTTTCTATTCCAGCTTCCTGACTATCCTCAGGGTTGACCCAGGTCACAGTGGCCTAGACAGCATACCGATACATGACTAGGCCTGGGCTGAGTCCAAAAGATAGTATAAGTTGTCGTGGCCTACAGCCGAGCTTGTGTGATGTTACAAACAAGGACTAGACTCACATTTTATATTTAATATTTTAGTCTTAATATATCCAGGGAATATACCCATGGTTGCCGGTGCTCACTGAAAACTCTCACTAGAAATATAGCTGGGTTTTCCTTTTTCTTTTAGTATGTTCATTAATTCGGCACTGAACATCTTGGAAATCCCTGCATCAAATAGCATTCCAGACTGCTATTAGCAGTGGGCCACATCTCCACAAGCCTATGGTCTACTGGACCAGAAGGGACTGGGGTCCAGTAGCTTTCATCTTCATCCACCAACCAATCTGATAAGAGACATCCAGTCAACAGCCACCAAGCCTGATCACACAAACAAACTCTGAGACAAGCAAACATCCAGGCTGCTTCGCTTTGCCTCACAGAGCTCTGGTCACTGTGAAAAAAAAGGGGGAACGTCAATAAACTAAATGCTGAATTGTGCCATAAATGATTGACTATGAAAGCTAGATTCCCCTCAGAAATATTAAGTGAGTGTTTGCAGTGATGGATGCATTGAAAAACAGATGCGAGAGAATTATTGCTGCTTGACCTGACCCAATAAAGGCCATGCACATGTATTTGAAGGCATTAAAAAGGATATCGAAAACAAACGCAATGAGGGGTGGCATTCGTAGATGCTGTAACACCTTTTATTGCACTACAGAGGACAGGCTTTTAGTGTGCAATAGTGAGTAATTTGAGCCATAGGACCTTCAGCCATATAGCTGGAACAGTGCAGCCACTCAATAAACCAGGCTGGTCTTGGTAACATCACCCTGGGACCTCTTAAGAAGTGGCAAAGCAGTTGAGACTGACATAGTGGTGTGTAATTCCAACCCGACCACACAGCCATAAACAGCTATATTTCACTGGTTGCAAAGCTCCACAAAGCCACATATACCGACAGCTCCACACAGGTGTCGTGCCTCAGGTAATGTCCAAGACAAAACCTTTAAAGATCCATTAATGTAAATGTCCTGGACAAAAATGTTTCATCTTGGCTGACATGACACAACCCTGGAGTAGGTGTAACTGGAGTTAAAACAGCCTGTGGACTATTAAAGTCTGTGTATGTGTGTGGAGCCACATCATCAAAATAAGTACTACCCTTCTAACAGGCCGCAGCCCGTTAGCTTTGGTTAGCATCTTGTCACAGAGTCTTTGTGTAAAACTAGGCTAACCTGCGGCGCTCCGTAGCCTTATTTGTAACAGACAAGTGTGATGTAAGTGTGGGAGTCGTATTCTTAATACATTAATTTTCTTTTACAGCACATTGCTGCGGAGATGTTAAGTTACCAAAATAAAACAATGGGAGAAACCCAAAAGCATAATAGGGCCTATTTAAGTTGTCACACGTGAAAAGATCTAGGAGCTACTACTTGCATTCATTTAGCTACTAAATGCAGTCTCAGATGAACATTTCAGTCTACACGTGGACTCAGACAAGAATTATTATACAAGCAATACAAGTTTAAAGAGTTCCTCTCGATCCCATGATTAGTCATGCAGGCACACTGAGAGCGTCTAGTCAGTATTAGATCATCAAAACAAATTCCAGCTAACTTCAACACAAGAGGGATGAGACCGTTGGATTCGTCAAGTGACTGCTGATCATGAATGTAGTTGCCAGCATGATTGCTATACCCTTGCTACTCTTTATATTTCTGACCCTGCCTTACTTTGTCGACATCTATGAGTCATCACTTCATACAGAAGCTTGCCAGGCTACAAAAAGCCATGACAGCAGGCCTCCTGGGCTACAAGCCAGGTCTACAAATTCACACAGCACCCTTAACTCAGCTCTTAAAGAGATTAACTGGGAGTGTCACACAGTCTCACTGCTTGGAAATACAGTCAAAAGTTAGACTTTCAAGCAGAGGAAACTGGCGATCAAACCCTTAATGAAAGTCAACAGTTACAGTAAATTTGATTAGCCTTTGTTAAGTTTTCTGGTTTGGACAACTTCTCAAAGTCAGCCTTATTAGCAGCATAACATTGTTTCTGAACATGCGCTTGGCCTGTGTCTCTGTTGAACATGACCGACAATAGATTTGTCTCATTTCTAAATTGCCAAACTTTTAACAAGCAAGATGTCAGGTCAAAAAATCGGAGTCAGATAAAGAGGGCAGAAAAGGAGTTGTTGGGAATAAAGCTAGAGGAAAATTAAGCCATGACTGTATTCTCAGTTACTTTGGAAACTTCCAAGTGACCACAGCTACCGGTGGCATTCAGAATGTACACATGGTTCCCAGCTGTGTCACAAATGACAGCAACAAGAACAAAGAGGGAGAAAGCGGCATTTAATGGAGTTTGTGGTAAAGGGAAATCAAGAGGAAGAAAAGAAAGATGTCCTGAACTCAAAACTCTTGCTGAACTCAGACATCATTTAAGAACAGAAAATATTAGGCGGGAGAGGCAGTGGATGAGAGAAATGGAGCATAGAATGAAAAGCACACTGTTTGAGTCTGACTCACCCGCAGGTGACCCCTCCTGATTTGCTTGCTGTTTCCCCGTGCACGTTTTATGATCCGAGTGTTTCATCTCTAATAAAGATGTCTTTGAAGTACGGCAAACTACGCTACATGGTGCCAAAAGTTTGGACATCTTCAAGAGCAACTGATTTTGCCGGTGCATGTTTGAAATATTTATTTTCACTGTTTACCGTTGGGAACACATCTTGGGTTTGAGGGCTTATGGCAGGTCTGCGTGTGCTGTGTGAACATGTTCACATTACGTTACGGGGCACAGGCATTTTTATGTGTTCGCACTTGTTTATGTTTACCGTCCAAGGGACAGCCTGTGCTCATATGTCATCTTGGCTAAATGTTTGCAAATTGGCTTTTGACCGCTTGCCTGTTCATGTGATTGGTGTTTGTTATACAGTGAATAGCTGCTAAGCTCCCAGCATGTGAGAACAGTCTGGCCTTTGAGAACAAAACCTCCCGTTCAGAGTATTTCAACATGTCCAAGCCCTGCTCGTAAAGTTAGCTGGCTACAAACAGCTACTCAGCCCCTCCCTTGCTTTCACTACTGCCTTCTCTTGGGATTTTAGGTCCCCCTCTACCACAGAGCTGGAACAGAAAGTTGTAAAGCCGCATGTGTGCATGATGCACTTTTAATGTTACTGGATGATTAGCTGTATATAGAGAAAAGCATAGTGAGTGATGCGGTTTGTAATATTAACATTAATCAAACCAAAAATATATTAGTACATTTGTCCAAGTAGACTCTTGTTAAATTAGTGTTTTTAATGGGTTTCTTCAGACTGGAATGTGGTACATTGTTTATTTTTTGGTGTCTATGCCTTAAGCATGTGCATAAAGACAACATAATGAAAGAATACATTATAGCATTTTATTTTACTTTTTCATGTCATGTGTACCGTGTCCATTCAATTTATTTTGGACTGGTCTGTGTCGTCCTGATCTCTGCATGTAAACATGCAGAATCTGTAGGCAAGAGACAAAATCTTGGTGCGGAGAGGTTTCTTGTTCCGATTGGTAGTCTCGGTGTTATTGACCAGTCTCGACTGAGTACGCCTTGGTTGCCTGCAGGTAAATAGTCTGTGAGGAGAGTAAAATAGACAGAACACCCTGATGGAAAGCAAGCTAACGCATTTGTCAAATACTAAAAACGAAAACTGACCATCAGCAGAGAAATCCTTCTAGTCCTTGAGGCTAACATGAGCTAGCATAGTAGGGAGATTGAAGAATAGCGCCTGATGTTTGCTGAGTCTCTGCAACCTTTTTTTTCATCCACACATTTTTTAACCTTCTCCTTTAGCTTTTGTATTGTCTTACTACAAAGTATTGCAAAGGTTACATTTCTTCCTCTTAATGGCTGCTTCTTTTGGAACTCTTCGCAACTGGCAAACTTGCAGGAGCATTACTTCTTCAAGTTTGGTAGATTTACAGAATGTTGTCACACCGCAGTCTCCATTTTCTTTGCGTCCATTTCCTTTTGAGATCCTGCGTGGTAGTGTGTTCGATGCTCCCTGATCTGACATGACAATCTAAGTAATATCTTTAGTACGTGCAAGTTTGAGTTTGGAGAGAAGAATATCTGGGAAGCTTCTCCTCAGACATCATGAGACACAGCCTGGTTTCCAAATCAGGTTTGATTTTCATCAGCTACACCAGAAGCCCCCAAAAAATCTGTCTCTGGCATCTAAATCATCAAATGATAGCCAGTGGGTTCCCACATTTATGGCATACATGTTCCTGAAATATAAACACCAGACCTCGTGGAGGATCAACTTAAAAACTCTATGGCAGTTTCCTTTCTTCTTGACTTTGGCAAGAAGTTCACATTTTACAAAGTGCTTGTCATACAGTAATCATACAGTAGTTAGTTGTGTTGTGTGTGCAATGTCTGCATTACTTGAGTGGGAAGCAGCAAAGAGACCACAGCAAAAATGAGAACATTTTTAGAGAAAGTACCAAGTCTCACAGACAGCATCATGAGACACGACTGACATGACCCAGTGAGTTGCAATCACAGGACTTGACTCATCCAGAATGCTGAGGAGAAGCTCTATTAATCACGACCAACCAACAATTTGTTGCTTACCCTTGTAGCGATACCACCAGCTCTAATCCAGCGCTCCCCTCAGCTGAGATGGTACCACCCACAGTCACAAAAATACACACACACTCGCTCACATGAAAACCGCCTCATCTCTTCTCTGTGATTAATCACCGACTCTTTCCCCCCTCCTCAGTTCGCCTGATGTTTGTTTCTCTGAAATCATTTATCCAAATCAATTAACATGCGGCAATGAGGGAACCAACGATGCAAACAGAAATACGTTGAAGGCAGATCCATCAAGCGAATATAAACCAGTCAGTTAAGTCCTGGTATTTTATTTATTTATTTATTTTTTTGTTTTAACATTACAGTAAAAATAAATGAGCTATAAAAAAGTTAATACTGGTATAAATTTAATAAAATGGTGATGATGGAAAGTTTGTTTCATCTTATATTTTTAGTCGCTGTTAGTAGTTAGTAGTTCAGCCATAGGAACAGGTGGTCTTTTTATGTTTAAATGTCAGTGAATTGTAATAACACCTTGCTGACAGACGCACACATGCACCCACAATGCTCTGGTATTTCTTCACATAACATGTCAAAGGCTTTGCCTGAAGGTGAGCCATGGCTTTCAGGGGGCGACAGTTTCAGATTTGTTTTCACTACAGTAGAAACTGCTCTCTAGCAGTAGTATGTCTGTCTTCTAATGTTGATTACTGTCTACTAGAACTCCTCCATATTATTCAGAAACCTGTATTGTTCAGACATACTAATATATATATATATATATATATATATATATATATATATACACACATATATATTCCTTTAATCTTATGTGTTTATATTCTATAATGAATTATGCAGTGTTATGATCCAATTTGTTCACTGCATGAGGGCACTGATGTACCAGCTAGATTGTTGAGCTCGTACAAGATGGGTTATTGATTCAAATTACTGAACCAGAGGTCCAGATAAACCGACTCTGAGATCCAAAATATCAAGCACGTAATTTAATCTTGCTGTGCTCATTGAGCCTTCAGCGACTTTTTAAGTGCAGCCAAAATTTCAGCCAAACTGCCTTTAATCATCTCAACCATTTCTGTACCTGGCAGATACAAGTGGATAATCTGCTTAACAACTCGGATCTCAGTGGCGGCAGCAGGAGTGCAATTAATCAATTAGATTTGAAAAATAATCAACTAACCTTGTATAAACAGTGTTTTTTTTTTTTTTTTAAATGGGAAATATGACCACACATTAGTTTAATTTTCATTTGAAAACATATGTATGAGGTCTCTTGTACTCCCCTTCTTTAAAAACCCTATCAGATATGCTTGAAATGCCCTTTATCCTACAGCCATAACTTTATTTAAATGGTCAATCCCATAAAAATATTCAAAAACTTCAGTAAACTCCAGATGCTCGCATTCTTCCAGTTCTATCCCCGCGCGCCATGAAGATGAATATTTAATGTATGTTTTCTGCCTCAAAACCCTCAAGCATTCCTCTTTGCCTTAAAAAGACTAAGACAGTTCAGTTTGAGGTCAGGATCAGGGAGTGGAGGTCACTGCTAGCCTGTGCTCCAGGCAAAGGGGAAAGACGAGAACAGACAAAGCTGCTTTTAGGAGAGTGCATCAATTGAACATTCACAGGGGAATGAGTCATTTCCATAGAAAAGAGTCAGAGGCTGAAGATATACGCGAGTAAATGTTTGAGGTGGAACATTTGAGACCACCAGAGGAGTTTAATGATTATTCATGTAGAGAACGACATTTGGGTGCTGCAGTATTTGTAAAAGTACGCTGTTGCTATTGGCAGGAAAACGATCATGAGCTGGTGTCATATGCGGATTTATCCAGAAATGTGCAGCATTAATTGACTGTCTGTCAGGTAATCCACTCTGGGATGTCCTGCTGCGGCAGTTGTCACATTCTCCTATGCGCTATCAAACATGCCCTGCAACGAAATGTTTCGGGCTTAACACACACGCCAGACTCACCATGACACTTCCCTTTCATTGGCATCCAATCTGATGAGCTCATTTCCGCGCCAAAGCTGTTATCACTAGCCAAGACTGGAGACAGACATGCTCCCTAACACACAGCCAACCCTCTTTCTCTCAACCACTGCTTAGGGAGCTGTTTGATTCTTCAATTAATCATTTATGTCAGAAAGGGGAATTCCGAAAGCTATTGATTGTTTCCATGTTGGGAACGTACAAAACAGGCGGCAATTAAGAGCTTTAATCGTTCTTAAAGCAGAAGTTTGTTTGTGTGTGTCTGACTCGGAGGAATCCAAGCAATTCATGGAGCATGAGGAAATAAAAAAAAAAAAAACAACACAATGTGATGTTAAGTTAATGTGCAGCATTGGAGAGTTAAGTGAGAAATGTTAGCATTTTTATGGGGCTGATCTGTGAAGTGCTGTTTCAGCAAGTTGAAGGAGCACAGACCTTATCAAGACGCTGCTTAGATCGCAAGCCAGAGATTCTCAGGTTCAGCACTTTTAAGATTGCCTCCGCTCATATTCACATGAATGTGTGCATGCGCAACCACAAACGGCACGCACACATCCATATGGACACGCTCACTTAAAGTATCCATAATGACTTTATCAGCCTCGCACTGCTGGTGGAAGCGTCAATTGATTTGATGCCAGTACACGTCATTCCTCTTCAGCGCCGTTAGATCCCCCCACGCATGGGAGATTAGGATCGATATACGATTCTCAAATTAATATGGGTGACCATTGTGTGTGTGACACAGCATTAAGAGTCAGTGGGGTGTATGACAGTAATCTATACTGTATGGTTAGGAGCTTTTGTGTTGGCAGTTGAATGAAATCATTGATACAAGAGGACAACTTCAGACAAGGCATAATATTATGACCACCTATTGTGCAGGTTTCTCTTTCTTTAGCCAACTACTGAGTAAGGGGTCTCAGCACTTCAATGTGATATTTCAGTTTTTCCTTTATAATAAATTTGCAAAACATTTTAAAATTCTATTTTGGCTTTGTCATTATGCGGTACAGAGTGAAGATGAATGTGAAAAGGTTTAGTTGTACCATCTGGCTGCATCATAACAAAAGTCAAAGTGAAAATGAAAATGAAGGGGATCTGTTTACCAAAGGTTCACTAACAATTCACACAAATGGAGCAGTCTTCAAATATTCAATATTAATATTGATATCAATAATCAATATCAACAAATGTAGTATTCATGTTGTTTAAGCTTATTTTCGTGTCTACATTCTGGTTCAATCACAACCTTTCAGTGAAAGCTCAGTTTGCGAAGGTACAGATGCCTTTAATAAACCATCAAATGCTTTTGAAAAGTTTTGACATGAAACTATAAAAACATTAGTTTGATGTGTGTTACGCAACAAATCAACAGCTCCAACCTGGAGAGCTGCAGGCCCGCGGAGCATGTCAGAAGATGAAGCTTACCGCCTCCCCCGGTCTTGTCTTTACGCGGCTGTGTTCAGGTGTATTTCCTATTTCCCCCGAATTTTTTATTTTTATTTTTATTTTTTTTGTCACAGAAGAACATGAAAGAAACATTAAGTGACCACATTCGATTCCGTGCTGATGTTAGAGATACTGCATGACGGAGCTTTTAATGATTTCCACTTAACATGCTCTGTTTTTCGTCTTTGACAAATGAGGCCTTAATGGTTTTTAGTTTGCTTTGAAGAGGTGCCGTGGTGCAGTTGGCACACTTTGAAGCGAACTGATTGTACATGATGTATAATTCTGCTTGGGTTTTCAGAGCAGCCTGACGGTAAAAGCAAAATACGTCAGCTTATTTCTCAATTTGTATTTCCATTGTGGTCATTCGTAACATTTAACACATTGACGCATCTGCAATAAAGAACTTTATTTAAACGTCTGGTGCTATGTCATGCGACTAATATGACTGTGTTTTTCTTTCTTTTTCTCACAGTTACAACGGCAAAGTTGTAGGAATAGGTGTGCACGCACAGAGGCAAAACCCAGAGGTCAAAGTTCGCACTGTGGACCCTTCGATGGCTGAGGTCAAGGAGAGATTGGAGCACTTTAACCAGGTACAATCACAAACTTACTTTACATACTTTAAACAGATATATGTATCTGTTTTTTTTTTCTGTAATGTCTTCGAGTGTCAAGGGTTCCCTGCAATAATATACCAATACAAGTAAACATCACAGTGCTACTGTTTAGCCTACCGGTGCTTTAAATGGATAATAAAACCTCAAGTGTTAATAAAGGTTTCAGGGTTAAGTAACATTGTGTCTAGACAACTGAAAAAGCCATCACCCAAGTCTTAATTAATGGCCTTTTCTTAATTTCAGCGCTCCTCATACAATATAACACCAAGTCTTAGAGCCGCTGAAATGTCCCGGCCATTTTCTTTCCATCCAAAGACTTGTTTTGAGGACAGAGGCACATATCAAAGATAAATGAAAAGGATAGTGGGTGAAAGAGAGACAGCGACAAAAAAGTGAATTACTGTGGTGGAGAAGAAAAAAGAAAAAGAAAGATGAGAGGAGGGTGCAAAAGGTCAGGAATGAGTGACAGATAGGCATAGATGACACAAGCAGCTTCAAAGTGACACTGTTTGTCATGTAGATGGGGTTTAGGACTGAAAAGGACCAAGAAGAAAAGGCCTATTTCAGAGAGTCCCTAGAGGCCATTTGAGGAGACAAACGGACCAGGATTTGGTTCCCCTCTGCCTGCCCGCCCTTTTGTTGCCCTGAAAATTATGCCCACAGATAGTTCACTGCCCATCTCTCACTTTCTATCTCTGAATCGCTCTGTCTTTCTCCTTTTTTATATTTTTGTAGTTACATTTAATCTAATACATCAAGCTTTTTTTTTGTCTGTGAATGAATTTACACTTACCTTACTTTCATGCACATATACTTTATCCACATTTGCCACTTTTTTTATGTGTATCATGTATCTTGCATACAGTGGAGTATATCACTCTGTCTGCCACTGACAGCTCAAGATCATCTGTGTTGCCACTGTGCACAGTGGCTGTCAAGCACCTTGTTGTCATGGAAACTATGCAGAAATGAGCGAGGGTCCTGTTGACATTTACAGGGTTGAAAAGCCTACCTTGAATCTAGACCAGGTGCCAGAGCTTGGCTTAGCTTTATGTCGGCGCCAGATAAGAGCGAAGGATCACAGAGTCTTTAAGTGCATAATGTGTGTGTAGTTTTCCTGAAGTGCAGTTTACGGAGGTGCAGCATGTATGACGTAGGAAAAAGTCTGCACTGAAACAAGTTTTGAATTTTTAAGCGAATACCATCCATGTTCCAGGCTCAAAAGTCCTAGGATGTGTTTGACAGGTGTACTCCCCAATTTGGTTATAGAGCCCTCATATTTCCTCATATTTCCTCTGCCCTCACTGTTCCTGTCTTTCTTCTCATTGTGCAGTAGATTACACCATTACTTGTAAAAATGTTGTGGATTATGTGAGGTGACTCCTACCGCCGAAGCTAGGCTAAGATGGCTTCTGAGTTTTGGTCACAATCTTACGGAAGTTTGTACACAAATGCAACTATCAGCTCCATTATTAGATATTAATACATTATTCAGTGGTATATGTCTTTACATTATTAGATACAAATTATGACATAACCTTTTTTTTAAAAAAAAAATAGAATATTAAGTAAAAAAAACATTTCATAACGGCGAGCTGAGAATTCATTGAAGAGGCTGCATAACTCTTATAAATTTTTATATCATTGTTGTGAATTAATTATCTATTTTACACACTTCTTGTTTTGAGTATTTCACGATTTTGTGACGGTATTAGAATAAGAATTTGATACTGCACAGTTTTTGGCCTAGCGGGAGAAAGAAAATCATCATCTCCATTTTAAGGATAATACAAGAAGCAAATGTTTAAAGCTGTTATGCTTTTCATAGTCCTTTGAGTAACAGGAGAGAAATTAAGTGCCTCGTACACAGTGGGTAGTTCACATGGTCTGGAAGCCAGGAGCATTCCTATACACAATACACAAAGAACTCTTGCAATCTCAGCAGCTATTGAGCTAATAGCAAAGTGCTTGGCATCGATCTGGAACACCTGCAAGGACATGTTAGTACTGTATGTTATGGTCATTATGTCAAAGGAGGCAGTAAAATATTACAGATTACATCTTTAAATAAATACATTCCTTTAAACATCTGATCCTTTTGTTATAAACAAGCATAAAATGTTCAGACCCTAGCAGCCTTTTGCTGGGTGTATGAAAATCTTGACACTAATAGTGACAGAAGCTTAGAAGATGGGAACATAGTTTAATAAATGCATCTGCTGGGTCTGCTCTGCTGTAATAGTCATATTCAGATCATAGCCTGTATATGTTATCTGTCACCGTATTGTTAATTTGGGATTTTGGGTGTGTCTACATATGTGTGGGAGTGTTTCCTTTATTTTCATTTTTTGCAAAAACCACTCTGACTTTCAGCCTCTCAGAACGAGAATGTGTTTGAGTCTTGAGTTCTTCAAAGGACTGTTTCAGGTTAGATTATTCTTTTGCGGCAATGTTAGACATAGGCATGTGTGTGTTTTCTTTGTCCTCTAAACTAGTTTGGGTTCTTATTTTCACTGAATATAAAAAAAACATTTGCAGCTGACTGGCTTTAAAATACATGCATATTCTTTTATGACTTGAAAGGTATCGCAGGTATTTCAATGAATCTGTAGCCTTAGTTTTTTCAAATTTGAATAACCTCAATTTCTAGGATTAGCGAGGTTCAGACGTGTATATTTTTACCCACCCAATAGCAGGAAGACTCAGAGCACCGTGGCACTAAGAAGCCTGAAAAACTGCTGCTGATATATCACAGACTTCCCTCAACCACACATGGCATTCTTCTGTGTGAGCATTCAAAGCCGTACATAAAAAAGATGTGTGTGTGTGTGAGTTGGCATTCACAGAACCTTACAGTGCTCCCAAAGCAAACCACACAAACATACAGACTAAGGTGGAATGATAAGCTTGGTGGACGAGCACATACACAGTTGTACATGTGTAAGATTTCTCCCATCGAATCAAGTACGTAAAATCTAGGAATAACAGGGCAAGCCTAATCTCTTGGCCTCCTATAAAATGGTCCATTAAGTAGGCTAAGTTGGTCCTCCACTGTGTATCTCCTCTGACTATCCTTTTTCTCTCTCCTGTAAATATTGCTAATGTGGACAATAAATGTTTCAAAGTGGATTTTTGATTCCCAGCCACCGGCCCAGCTGTTTCTGGGTGGGGATCTTTTTACAATGGTCTATCTGTTTCCATTTGAGTATCATGTCCAGATCATTTGTCAGTTTGTCCATTTGCACTCTGGTAAATGAAGAGTCTCTGGCAGCATGCGAGGCAGGAGAACCGCTTCTCAGGCTTTACTTCGGCCTGTTCTCAGACGCACACTCGTGTACATACACAGACGGCGTCATTAAAAATGGTGAAAGTTGTGTTGGTTGGAGTGTTGGAAAGTGTCCAGCATAAAAATCCACTGCAGAAAGGCCAGTTGTATATGTGATTGATGAGACTAACTACAGCTTTGCTGTCTGGTTTGGCTAGGGGCCCGGCCAGGTTCCACATCAAAGAAGCCACGCTTGTGTTTAACACACACTCAGCACATCTTCTCCCTGGGTCCAGTCAATTCATTGCCCTATCAGCTACTGCACAGACTTAGAGCTACTCTCTCTGTTAGAAAGTTCAGTTTGCACATGAGAAGACTGCAAAAGTAACCAAATGACTCCTAAACAGCATGTAAGTGTGGAGGAAACTCAACAGTTGGTTTTGTGACTTCTATATGCCTTCGTATACAGTACATCTCTTTTATTCTGTTTATTTTTTAGCAGTCCCTGCAGCACTCTGACAGGGTCTGAGCTTTAAAGTGTTAGTGGAGTCCGGGGATGAAGAAAGACTTGGGCTGAGCTGGCAGTCAGTCACAGGGAGGGGACATTCTTTCCACTTGAAGGAGATGGTGGAGCTGGTCTTCACAGGAGCTCTGCTGCTCTTTGCTGCTGCTGTGGCAACTACACAGCAACAAGTCTCACTGCCCAGAGCTCTCCGTTAACCCAGGCTGTAATTTAAGCATTACATTTTTACCACCATAATTAGATATGAACATAAAAATGAAGTGAACTGTGACTGCTTTTTTCTGAGTTGGGTCATATTTGCTCATGGGTTCCATGAAGAGAGGGAATCTGTCTCAAAGAGAAACTATGTGACCTGTTTGTGTTTCTGGCACATAGTTACGGAAATCCCTTTTTAAATCAGATATGGTGTGCATGTGTAAAAACACTCCTGAGGCTTCTCCTATTTGGTAAATATTACTGAAAAAAAAGAGAGAGAGACTGCTTTTTACTGATTACAGGAATGACGGGTTATAAAGTGTTTTTGATTATAGGGCTGGATGCCTGTCCTGAATTCCCTGATCTGACTCAGTTTCATTTGTGAAAATGTTGATTCACGTTACTTTGATTGGACTGAACTAATTTCTGTTAAATTCTTGAACAAGAGTTTTATCAGATAAAAGAACTCGTATTCACTGAGGAGAACTGCAGGTGCAGACCAATCTAAAACTGTGTATGTCTCCTTTGTGCCTCCAAACAGTGACTCATCAGAAAATGGGCATGGGCCTTCTCAGGGTGTCCTGTGGTGTCTGGAAACACAGTGTTGTTAGTGGGGTTGGATCCTATGGGTTGAGGAGAGGGGCCTCTATGCATCATCCCACAGATCAGTGTGCGCTGCCATCAAGAAGTGTCATTACTATGGGGTGGGGGTGCCTGGTCTGGCCTAGATGGCTGCTTCTTCTGCCGGTGGTTTAATGTTGTGGCTGATCGCTGTAGAAGCTGCACTGATTGAGCCGGTATGTAGGCTGGTTATTACCATTAAGGCAGACATTCATGGCGAGTGACCTGCAGTGATACCTTATAAAGGCAGCTCTTCAAACTTTTTGTGCCGCTGCCTTTTAAGGTCTCCAAAATCCCTTTTTTTTTTTTTTTTCTGTAACAAACATTTCTGCTTCCCGCCAACACAGGTGCTGGCCTCCACCATCTTCTGACCCTCGCTGCACTCACAACAACTTTTCATCTGCTAGGTAGCTGTTGGGGCACGCTCTCCTTAAAAATGCTGATATCATTCAAACTGTCATGCATTTTTCAATATCCTCTCCTTCATTTGCCTGACAGAAGGCAAAGTTTATTCACACATGCATACATTCAGCTCCAGTCAGTGCCTGACAGGAGCAGGGTGTGACAGCCCAAAGCCACTGTGTGTTGCCATGATTGAATCACGAGGGTTACGTGAGGTCATGGCCAATAAAGAATCACAGAAGTTTGCAACACAATGAGCTTGTGCTAGCTTGTGGGGAGGTGTGCGTGTGGCTCCACTGTTGTTTGAAAAATATTCCGAGCATTGCTCAGACATTTGGAAAAAGTTAGTTGGTTTTCTGATGACCTGATTAGGAAACACAGCTATGCGGTCACTTGGCTCATAATACCTGAGAAAGAAGAACTGCGTTCACTAATTGGAGACAAATCTTTCGTTCTGTAAGCATTAATGCCTACACAAATTATGTGCCACATTTTTCTGGTCTCATTTACTGTATATTCTCTATATTCTAGCAGTTGTGTTCAACCCAGATTTCACACTTGTTGCATTGTTAATTTTCCTCTAATAATTTGGCAAATTTTGAATGTGATGTGAAAAAGTTGAACAGTTTAAGTGGTGATAAGCCAAATAAACAAATACCCTCAAATAGGAGCAATATTTATTGATTGATGCAGTTTTAGATCCATGAATATACAACGTTGTCATCATTTAAACTAGAAAACAGCTTGATAAGTTTCACTCATAAGTCACTGAGTGAATACAAGGATGGTAAAAAAGTGCTCTACAATTGTACTGAAATTAAAAATATATCCAGTCCATTTAGCCACTCAGGCAACATTTTCAAACACCGAACTAAATTAGCACGATGGATTATCACAAACTGCCAAAAAAGACTTCCACACCTCATTTAAAATCAAAGTTCCTATGCTGAAGTTGGAGATAGGAGGTCCACCGTGAGCGCTCTGGCATTTAGCCAAACACGACATGCACCCTTTTTTTCCTGACATGCAGCATCATGTGGTTGATTTGGGTCACTTAGCACGCTTGTTAGGTGGTGCATTGCATGATAAATTGAGTTTACTCAGACAGGTTACATGCTAATCTTAGTCCCCTAACAAATTCAATGCATTCTGCTGCAACTCTCGCACCTGCACCTCTCGATACAGAAGAGGTCGGTGAACCTCCATTGTTGAAGTAAAATATTCAAACATATCTTTCAGAGAATGTGATCCGAGAGTGACTGGGTGTCTCCTATCTGGACACAAATCTCTTTCCTCCAGCAGATCCAACCAAACCAGCCTTTTCTTGCCAGTGGACATAATTTTTTTTATTGACTGTGACTGGAAATGTGGAAAAGTACTTGAGACGCAAACCACTTAAATAAAAGGAAAACTAGGAAAAAAGGGTAGGTACACAATTTGATTTTGTGAATTCATTCCACCCACTGAATGTGACCATGGGTAAAAGTTTTCGTTATGTTGTCCACACACATATGCTTTTGTGTATCGTTGAGTCCAGCCATTTATTGAGATCTAGCTTTATGTCTGTCTTTTTGTTTTCAGACGTTCTGTATGGATTTCGCATATAAAGGTCAACAAGGCGAAATATCAGTCCGTCAGCTCTGAACAAAGCATTTGTAGCGGCTTCATTTTTAACAGCAATGGCAGAAAAGTACTTGTCCCAGAGTGTTGTCAAGCCTTTGATTTCAAATACATGGTTGTCTGTGTTATGGATGGCAATGCAGGCTGTTGCTTAAGTCCCCACTCTTGAGTATTATTAGTGCTGTCCGGTCTAGAACTTGCTTCTCCATCACTGAGGGACTGTCTGGAGACCGGCTGACCGAAAAGACCCCCATTAATCCACACCTACAACATACTGTATCTCCTCCTGAATCAGCACCTATGGCTGACTGAGCAGCAAAGTTTTCTACAGTTACTTTTGTTTGCAGCCTGTCACTCTTCCTAGAATGCTCCATTTCTGTCCACACTTGCACTTGGAAAATATGCTGTTTCTTTGTCCTCCCATGGCTGCCTTTTCTTAGAGAGGCAGTGTGAGATATAGACAGAATTGCAACCATTTCCTCTGAATCTGTGGACATAAACAGACTCCCCCACCCATAATACATGCTTATTATATCTCTCAGTCAATGTTTTTTTTTTCTTTACCTCAAAAGCCTTCATGGTATACAGTATACATGAATGGAGAGAATTTTATTATAAAAGTTGAGAGGACTTGTGCAGACTTCTTCTTTCTTTCTTTCTTTTTTTTTTACCGCTGTCACTTTTTCCTTCAGCATCCTCCAGCTTTTCCTTCCTCATCTCTTTTTTTTTCACCGTCCACATATGTAGTCTCGCCTCCCCTGCCCTCAATGAAGGGATACTGTTTCAAACTGTTAGTGCAGAAAAAGAGCACATGCCTTGATGTGGGCATGCAAAGGTTATGACTTATGATCTTGGTTCATTAGTTTGGCAGTATCACACATATTACACATTGTGTGCGCTGACACACACACACACACACACACACACACACACACACAACTATTGCAAAAGTTTCAGGGTTCTTATTCCATCCCCACTGACCACATTTCACATTTTTTACATTTCATCATTTATTTTATAAAGAGTTTCCACCTAAAATTGGAACTTCTGTCTGTAGCAGCCGTCTGATTAAGCTCCGCGCACATACACACTCTGAACTGTGCCGTCTTTCTACCAGACTCCTTCAGGAGGTGATTGGTTACTCCTGGCAGCGCGGATTTTAGCGTGACTGGGTTGCAGTCAAATATATGCAAGAATTCAGCCCTTGATGCTCTCAAAACCTGCCCCATCATCCTCTGACTAAAGAATGCTTTTGAAAAGAAAGAGAGAGGGGAATTAGTTGGCACGGCGAGAGGAGAACTAGAAAATATTTCATGATTTGGGATTTCATTCAAAGCCCTTTGGGAATACCTGATTTGTCTTTGGATGCCAGGGTAATTTCAAGGC
This sequence comes from Mugil cephalus, assembly GCF_022458985.1. Lineage (NCBI taxonomy): Eukaryota > Metazoa > Chordata > Actinopteri > Mugiliformes > Mugilidae > Mugil > Mugil cephalus. Next base: position 16,969,806 of record NC_061776.1, read on the forward strand.
GAGCCTTAAAGGCAAACGCTGGTATCTTGTTTTGTTTTTTTCCAACTCCTCCACACTCAGCCCTCACATGTGCTCACACAACGGTAAACGCCTGTCTGAATTTTACGTGCAAAGTATCACTCAGTTCAAGTTTATTTCTCGGACTCTCCCACTTTTCTCTTTCTCCTTTCATTTCATAGTGTGTCTATTTTCTTAGCCTGCGCATCTGCAAATCTTGATTGCTCTAGTTTACATCACATACAATAATGAAAATCGTTCTGGGAGAAGTTGGCACATGCAATTATCTTCAATAAGAAATACACAATATAGGAAATTCCACAGCTTATTTTCTCATTACCAGAAGTCTGTTCTCAATCAGCAGAAGTATGTCTTATCCAGCGCTAATGTGCAGTATTTTTTGTGTTTCAAAAAAGCCTGGGTGATGTTAGAACAAAGGTATTTTTCCCTGTAGGGTTTAAGGTCACAGTGGACCTCTGCTTAGCACATCACATGAAGCCTGCAGCTATTGAATGTTCTGCCAGGTCCACATTTACCATAGCAGACAGAGCAGCAGGATATGACATGGAGATTGGTTTTTACAGCTCATCCTTTCTACTGTTGAACATATTGTTCATGTATGGGATCTGAGTTCTTTTCATCATCATCATCATCTTCTTCTTCTTCTATCATTTTCATAGTTGCGGTCCTTTTCCGTGTTTGAAATGCACTGACACAGTTTATCATATAATGTGTGTGACATATCCCCCGATGTGATGAATGCTTCCTCTATAAAGGCGAAAGAAAAGCATTTTTGAAAAAGACAATCTGAGAAACTTAAGAGACTCATCGAAGCCCAGAGCAGCAGCCTCTATCAGAGACCAGAGAGGGAGAGAGAGATGAAGACTGTTCACTGCTTTCTATGCAAACTGCAGTTTTTTTTTTAGAACTCATATTGAAATACTACATATCTCTCTTGCTTTGCCTCCAAGGATAAATTGGAAACTTCTTTGATATGTTGTTTGAATACCACATCTAAGCTCCCCATGTGTAACATTTTTAAATTACGAGTTGAAAGAAAGAGAAGGATGAGAAAGAAAACTCTAGTTTTGCAGTCCTGGCATAAACAACACAACCCAACAAACTTCACTGGACAGCAGCCAACCACCAATTGTACGACTGTGGTTTCCACAGCCGCAGCACCTTAATTGATTCCTATTCTAATTAACATGCTTTAAGGACAGCTGGGCCAAGCAGCATTGTATTAATCGCCCCCCGAACGGCATAGTTATTAAGCTTAATACCCAACTGGTTGTCTGGATGCTAATGGAACAGAATATCCTGCTGTTCAGCAGAGCATTAGCTCGTGAATTCATGGAATGTGCACTGAATTTATTAAGTTGCTTTACATAATATAAAAAGGTTCATGTTTTATCGTGGTTGCCGTCTAGGACCATGAAATGCATTTTGTCTGTTCTTGCAATAATTACAAACATCACATGCCTTATCGAAATAGACGTAGAGAGCATATGATCACATCAACGTTATGACCACCTTCCTAATATTGTGTAGGTCTCGCTTGTTCCCAAGCAGTTGTAACTCATCAGAGAATGGACAGGGGCCTTCTGACCTGTGAAGTCTGGAAACAGAATGCTGTTAGAGGGGGACTTTGGGTCCTATGGGTTGAGGGAGGACCAGGATCTGTGGATCAGGCTTGTTCATTTTGGGATCCAGGGAATTTTGAGGCTAGGTGAACACCTTATGCTGGTCTTCCTGTGTCAGGCTGCATCCTGCTGGGTATGGCTGCTGCCATCAAGAAGTGTCATTACTATGGGGTGGGGGTCATCAAGGAGGATTTCTATGGGCACTTGGTCTGGCCTTGGTGCGTGGTATATGTCTAAGTAACATGCACACCAATGTCAGTTTCTCAGCAGAATGTTTTATTGTCACAAGACGGTCAGCGCTGTTTGCTTGCCAGTGGTCATAATGTTATGCCTGACATTTTAGTCTGACTCATGCATGCTATGGGCTCTCTACCTAAGACTGCTCATATTTCCAACACACAATACCACATTGCAAACTCTGAAACAAATACAGAACACACAAAGAGTCTGCCAACAGGTTGTAATGCGAGCTGACGCATAACTACAAAATGCACAACTGAAACCAGCATGAAATACTGTTCATTTTTCTAAGCAATCTTGTTCTAACTTAACTGTCCATCTATGGAAACTGAGATACACCGCTTTTGTCAGCGGCTTTCACTTTTCCTGTAAGTGATATGTTTTGCCTGCTCGTATTTAAGGGCCCACTTGAATTTCATGAAGCCTGGCTTTGTGCTGTGGTTGTACGTTTGCAGTGTAGCACTAATTTTACTCACTCAGGCTAGAGGAAGTACATCTTCGTTCACACTGAATTCTAATGGGGTGTATGACAGATGTAATGAGTTACATTATCATGAGTTCCTGCTTTTGTCAGGATCTCTTTAATTTCCCCTTGTCACTCCTCCTGGCAGACAGCTGTAATCACCACTGGAAGAAATGCAGAAAGAATGTTTGTAACTACTCTTTTAATAACTCTGACACCAGCTGAGCTGCTACTGAATTGCTGCTGACAATCAAATATTCATAAGACAGCATTCCAGAAGTTTTGTGTGGCTTCCATATTATTTACCTCACTATTTCTGCTTGTCAGGTCAGTGACTTGAATATTAATGTAACACTCAAAACTAAGACAAGTCTTTATATACACATTCTGGCCTCCCAGGGGATTATTAGAAGATAAGTGTTCCCTGACTTTTCCTCTTATGCCACAATAATAACATTCCCATCTGTCTGAGCTACTCTCTACGTTACTAATTAGCAAGCAGTGGCATGAACTGAGCTAAGAGCAAGGTAAACATTATACCTGCTAACCACCAGCATGTTAACATTGTCAGTGTGAGCATGTTAGCATGCTGATGTTGACATTTACCTTGAAGTACCACTGTGCATAAGTATGGCCTCATGGGGCTGATGACATAGCTGTAGACACTTAATCTTCTTTCACGGTGGTGCTTTACATTTAGCATTAAGTTTATTATATTATATATACACATGTACACATACACACACATGCATGTACACATATTTCGTATGGGGGCGTTGAAGACATCTGAGAAAATTAGCTCAAGGTCACCTTTACTGTCAGGTACATGAGGTGTCATTGTCAAGGATATTTGTCATCCCTCAACACCCGAAGCCCCAACCCCCCCCCCCCATCCCTCCCACTCACCTACTCACCTCTCAACATCTTTACATGAAGGTCAGCTGTGTACCAGGATGATCTCGTTATCCTGCTTTCTCATGCATGCATCAAACCTTCCTGGTTTTTCGTGCCTCTCAACCTCTTAATCCAAAAGATTCATTTCTTCTTGTGTCAAGAGAGCCCCTTGTCAGACATGATGTGACAGAACCGAGACCACCTTGACGGTGCTTGACAGCAGGAAGGACCAGCGGGTGATCTAATTAGTTGGCCCCATGCAAGGAGGGAAGGACACCATTAGGAGTCATTCTTCATGCTCCAGGCTGAGGAAGTCTCCATGCTGATCTGTGGTCATAGAATGATATGATGTTTCCTCTAAGTGAAGGTGTTGGAATTTTTTTCCTCCCATAAAAGTAGTGAAATTATCTCAAAATGTTGTTGCATATGTTTCCTGATTTAAAATGTTTTATAATTAAAATGTGTATTGTATATTGCAACCGTTTGAGGACATCGTTTAATAATAAATGCTTCATCATAAAGATGAGCAGTGTTGTTCTGTGATGTATTCATGCGCAAACATACAGTAGTTATGAGAGTTTTTATTGAGATAAAAAAATGTTAACAGGATTTTATTTCATGGATCTTTCTCAAGCTTAAATAAATGCTTCTCGTAAAATGTGGTTGTAATTAAATGAAACACATCATCCTACCACCCGGGGCCTTCTCTGTTGTACACCGCCCACATTGCTCTTTTGTTTCCCCGGGAAACTATGTGTCATCTGTTGGCCCTTGCTTTCAGTAACAAGGTTTTATATGTCAAGACAAAATGTGTCAAATTCACAACTGTTACACAAGGGACTCTAGGAAGCACAGTGTTCTTCTGGGACATGCTGGTACAACAGTGTGGCAGTATCTATAAGTGTTTCTTATTTGAGCGTGTACACTTATGGAATATTATCTAAAAATGTCTGACAAAACACTTGTAATCTAAGGCATGTGGATTTCTCTAATCTGTTCTATATAAATCAATCTAATCATTGATTCTTGAATGATTCTCTCTCAAAATTAGGTAAGTATGAAAAAGAAACTTCTGCAGACATGAACCATTGTGTAATGAGCCTCATATGTCTTTGTCCATGTAGGAGACCCAGGAGAAGTTTCCAAAACTGGACCAGATGGATCCCTGGGATGAGCTGGGTAGTGGGGAAACAGAGGAGGGCAGCACCACAGACTGTGATGATGAAGACGGTTGTCAAGCTTCGGGAGATGGTCAAGAAAAAGAGTGTAAGTGACACATACCCATTTCCACTTGCACAAACTCCGACATGCTGTAACCTCACATATTTTCTCATGATCCATAGAAAAAGATCACATTCACATTATAGTGATGGCCATCTATGGGGTGATTCACTGTTTTAATTGTACCTTCACAAAGTGGACATGTTGCAGTGTACAGCAATGAACAGCAGTGCCTCTGACAAGACAGTGTCCCTTCTCTCTTCTCTCTAGCTCAGTGATGCTTGAACTGCATTCTGAGGACAGATTATTCACTCGTATTTACCTCCTACATGGCAAGAGAAATTAGCTTTAAGTCCCATTTTTTCACACTCTGCGGAGGCTCAGCAAAGGTGGTGTCTCAGGAGCTTCTTCAGATCCTGAGACAACAAGCCAATTTACTTCCGCGTGCACACCGACACGTGCAGTACGAGGTGTCACAGAGGAGCTGTGGGGGCTTGTGTTGGCTTTGATGATAATCATTTGATCTCCTGCAGACGTTTTAATTTAATCATCACTAATAAGCATGTTGTTTGATTTTTCCACCTGCACACAAGGGAGTCAGCTGTAAAGCTTTGTCTTATGAGCACGGAGGGATTAGATAGGAATGTAGAGGTGCAAAAATACGCCAATCTATGCACACGGCAACAAATATGTATATATTATTATGTATATACCGAGATTCTGACTTTTTTCATGTGGCTTGTAAATAAGCAGTCAGCAGATATTACTGTCTGAGATGGAGGAAAGCACATACGAAATATTGAAAGCGAAAGGCTCAGAATCAGGAAAGACTTTATTGTTAAGTATATTTGTTCATACAAGTTTGAACACAGTTTGCCTCGGTGTTGTTGCATAAAAATCTAAGTTTTAAGACCCCACTGGGGGCACCTACAAGGGCAAGACTGCTGAAAATATCTGCTGCTGATTCAGCAGTTTTTTGTACGTAGGTGGCATGTTAACTCTGTCCAACACAAATCCCTAACCACCATATTAACAGATACTTTACACTAGACACATAGTTGAATTCTGTGTCTAGTGATGTCCTTATTTTGAATTTGCTGCATGTTCCCTGTCCTCTGTTATTGTTCAGTCACAATAAGGCCAAAATGGACCCAAAATATCCTTTAAAAAGATTTTTTCACAGTGATCATAACAATACAGTGTTATGCTGGGAAAATTTTGGACCTGACATCCTTGTGGATGTTACTCAGACATGTACCACCCACCTAGACCAGACCAGACATCCCCAGCCCATAGCAATGACACCCTCAGCAGTAGGCAGCCAGACACCGAAAACACACACAAAAATGGTTTAGGAAGAACTAAAAAAAAAAAAAAAAAACATAAAAAACAGCACAAGGTGCTTTTGACCTGTCCTCCAAAGTCACTAGATCCTAAACTGATCATGATCTATGGGATGCACTAACAAGCCTGATCCACAGAGGTCCCTCACTAAGACGTCAGGACACCTTAGGATACCCTCAGGACGGCCGCAATTGTTCTGGAGGCACAAGGATGACCTGCATACTATTCATGCTATTAGTCATAATGTTCTGCCTGATTGGTAATTTCCTTAAAATAGAGGAATAAGACTAGGTAAGCATATAAAGAATGAGTGACCAGTGGGGCATAACACAGGTAATAAACTCCACAGTACAGTTAATACACCAGTCAATAGCCATTACAATCCTGGTTACGCACATGTCAAAACAGGTCCTTTCAGCTTTGCACCTTGTTCCAATGTGGATAAAAACTGCCAGCCTTTATTGGAGCTCTGAGAGCAGTGCCAGTATCTCAACAGCAGGGAATAATAAATCAAAACCACTGCCTGAGATTTGCTGAACAAACCCCATTAGCCTGAGCTCGAAGTATAAATCCATATCCCATGCTTGTCTTTTAGCTTTTAAAAACATGTTTGTCATCTGTTTACAAAATCACATCTTCTAGAAAATTGTTTGGCCTAATAAAAACTAATTCCTCCATTGGATCTATTACATGACAACTGTGACTAGTTTTGCCTAGTTGAAAGATAGAGGCAAGAGATGGCATACTTGTTATCTGACACAAGGAGAGTCCAACTATTGGGGAATTTCTGGACGCTTCAGGTTGATAATGGCTGTCCAGCTCTGTTTTTTCAGTCATATGTGGCATCCGTCACATTATCTTCTTCCAGGATCTTTGAAGTGACCAGTTTGATCTTGATGGATGATATTTAATCGTAGTGAATCAAAATTAATGCATGTATTACAAGGCGGGCAGGTTCAGCAAGACAGATGTTATGTCTTTTGTTGCTCTATGACTTTTCAAATACTGGGTGAAATTGTAGGATAGGAGACTTACTTTACTTTCCATCAGTCTTTGCATTTGTTTGCCTCTGTGTAGCTATGGCAGAGTTCCCAAGATCCATGTTAAAAGGGGGCATGACCGCCCACTGTTCTGCTGAGAGAGACTTCATTACCAAGCTAATGAACAGTGCTAATCTGCAGAGAACAGACTCACTGTCTGTACAGTCATTCAGATGCGATAGATTCACACTTGTAGCCTATTGCATACAGAGAGTACGGTATGTTTAAGAATGTACATACATATATTTGTACATACATACTTAAGATTTACCTACCATTAGATTTTATAGCTTGTTTATACTGTAGGTAAACTGAAAGACTAAGACTGTCTAGCTAAATATTACAGATATGCCCCAACAATAAAAAGACCTACAAGCCAGATTTAATACTCATATTCCCATCCCATTGGCTGCCGTTCTCTCCACTACTCAAAGAAAGTTCAGCGTGATTACATGATGTAATCCGTGTTTGATCTTGGTTCAGTTCCTGCTTGTTTTGCCTCAAGACATGCGGGCGTACTTTGTGTGCCAGCTAAACAAGGCATGGTCATGTACGGACTGCCGATGCCACAGCCACGAAGAGGATAATAAATCAGCAAATCTTTAATGAACCATATTATCCATCTCCCCTGCAGCTGTAAGAGCCTCTTCTGTGGTACATTTTCTGGCGTGACTATGGCTTATTAGCTGTATTAGCCGGGGAACTCTTACGCTGCTGCTTCCAAAGGAGCCATTCATTTGTAGATAGCTCGTTCATGTATTAATCTCTAAAATACCCACAGCAGCACATTAGAGAAGATGACTCCAAATGTCTGTGCATCAAAAGACAGGACAGTGCTTTATTTGTCTGCCTGCTTTCATGAGTCCAAGGAAGTAGGAAGAGTTATCTGTGGCCTTCTCTATAGATTTGTAAGAACAGGTGAATCGAGGGAATGAAACAGAGAGGAAATATTGTAGGGTTGCTTATAGTTGGCATGACATCTTTAAAGTTTAGGATGGGACTTGGGAGAAAACAACAACAACAACAAAATATGTTCACACTGCTAACACCTTTTGTATTTGCTGGGGAAAAAAAAAAAAAAAAAAACTGTTACAGTGTCCCGAAGCCGTCTGCCTGGTAAGGGTGTGAGAAGTCATAAAAGAAGGGAAGACAGGTTATTCACCTCAGAGGAGGGGGGAGAAGTAAATGCATGGATAAACATTTCCTGTGATTGAGCCGGAGGGATGTGCAGTGAAAAAGTGTGAACCGTACAGCCATGAAAGTACAATTCTCTTCTGGTAACAAACACCATCTGTCAGGAACACTGGTGAGCTCATCAAGAAACTCACAACACCTCTGGCTTTTTCTCTTTTTTTTTTTTTTCCACACACTCTGCAGCTCCATAGCTATACCTGCCTAATTTGAAAGCATATGCAATTACTGTTTTGGTTTGCCATCCTGTCTACATAACATAAAATAATTATCTAGCTATGACAAGGTTTCAGACTGAGTTGTTGTGTGTATTGTCAAGAAACTCCCGGATATGACCGTGTGTTTTGTGTGCCTGAGTGTAAACCTGACCTCAAGGAATATAAACTCTGAACTCTATTTTACATCTACGGCTGTTAGCTTTGTGGTTCTTGACATTGCAGCATTGTGTTATTGTGTATTTTGCTCTACACTTAACAACTTCACCTCCAAATACACATTTTATAGAAAGGAAGGTAGGCCAGTATGGCCCAGGAAAGCTCCATTCAGCAGGTTTTGCATGAAAGCCTGAAGGGCACCAGAGCAAATCTGTGCTCCCCATCCATCAATGCCCACTGTTTCAGTCTCTCTTACACACACATGCACACACACTCATGAGTATTTTGCTATTCACTTTTGTATTCTTGTCTACATATATGTACTGACTGTCAAGAAGAGGTTTGTCCAACATGTCTTTGAATCTGACCTTGTCAGTGGTCAGACATACCAGTTTTATAACAGCACTGGAGGGATGTTTTTAACTGAATGTCAAAGGCACAGAGAGAACTTCTCTCTAAACCCTATAAGGCCGTAAAGGTGTGCAGCAGCTGTTCACCCTGGCAAGGGCAGCACATTCCTGTCATGAATGGCTGCTTGGGCAGGATACGCCAAACCTACACCCGTGTTAGTAGGATTACACTGGAGCGACCACAAGCCCACTACAGCCTGCTGTTGACCTGGACCCGGCACGCACCTGCCTTTAATGTTAAAGAACTTGCAAGGAGGATCAGAAAAGTTGAAATTAAGGTTGAAGTGCAACGTGGCAGAGGACTCAAGGTCATAACTAAAGGAGAAGGGGAGAGAAGAGGATCTGACACGGTGAAAAGAATTGAACGTTAAAGCCAAAGCTGTCTGAGTTTGACATTACAGCACAAGAGACATGGAAGTACAGTTACATGAGAATAAAAAGACTGAGGTCCAGAGAAGACATATTCAACCTACAAACTTATGATTCAATCTACCGTGAGACAGGAGGGTTAGGAGGGTGGATGGAGGATTTGGTACTTGTGTGCCCTGGCAAGCTGGATAGATCCAATCTTCCCATCCTAGGACCTGGGCTGAATGGGGCCCCTAGGGACTGGCGTGTGTAGAAACTGGCTGGCTCGCAGATGTAGCGGTTGCGTCCCAGTGCGGATATTACCAGTATGATTGCCATTTCCCTTAGCCTTTCATCTGGAGCTCAAGGGGCTGAGGGAGAGTTCCGCAGGGCAGAGTAGGGCTGTAGAGGAAGGAACAAGAGGATCAGAGATGGCTTTGGCTGGCCAGGAGGATGGTCTGGTTTGAGGATAGATATGGGAGCAGTGAGTCACATATTTGGTCTGATATATGCAGAGTCATCTGTTTGTTGTATCTGACCCTTAATAACTGCATAAGATTTCCATACATGGCTCGAGCAAGTCTGTGAACTATTCAGAGAAATGTCCTTTCTGTGTAGTGAACATGAGAGAACTCTTAATGATCGGCGCAAATCCTTGAGGCTAATACGTGTTCAAACCCATTTGTCAAAATTTAAACTCTCTACAAGGTTATCTCTTTTTTTTATTATATCACTCTCACTTTTTTTTTTTTTTTTTTTAAATTTGCAACCAGCTTCCTTCCATTTCCTGCTGTCTGTGTCTTTTCCATTTATACTTCTTCCACCTTGTCTTCCAGTGGGCCCTTTCTTCTACCCTCGAATATTCTGCCCTGTGGTTTTCATAGCACTTTGAGAGCATATTAACTTGAAAAGCTCCCTAGGCGCACGGTCATCAGAGGAGAATGGTTCTCATTAGCCAGCATCATCATTTCCTTTCTAAGCAGTACCTGTAAGTCCTTTATGATTGAGCCTCTCCAGCACACCTTCATGAACCTGGGTGAGAAGCACCAAGAATCTCTTGTGTGGCAACAGGTTATAAACCAAAGGAAGTGGTGGGAGTTACTACCCAGAGAAATTAGTGAAAATCATGCATGGAATTCCACATTTGGGATGGTTGCCGTGAGGCGGAGGGACACACAATACAAGGAGCTCAGTGCTCTGATACCATAACTACATATAAGTCGCAACTATTATACCACAAAAGGAACTCTTATTCACTAATATAACAAGAAGTCCCTACAACACGTGCAAGTTTCCAAGCAGTAAATGGCTTTTTAAAGATTGTGTCCAGACTCATAAAGTGTTCTTTATAGGAAGCTGCAAATGCAGTGGATATGACTTCAGGTTTATTGTATGCGTAGCACCCTATATCACTCTTCTGCCCTTATCCCCAGTCTGGCTTAGATTCAGTTCTCACTCAGACCAGATTTAATCAGTATTCAATTCATTTACGGAAATATTTTGTCGCTGGCTACAGAAACCGACAGACCCACAGCTGAGACAACTTTATGATGCCCATAGTTTATTTAAACTCCTTTGTTAATGCCCATACCCTGGCTTCTATGCTGCGGCTTGCAATGGGGATTGGAGGGGAGGGTGCAGGTCTGAGCTCAAGTGAGTAACCCCCTTGGCTGTCTTGCCTCGTCTGGAGCACAACCCTGGATACTAACACAGAGACAGGCATTCCTTCTGTAACACCGCACTCTGCAAATAAAGGCAGACATTCCATTTATATTGAAAAATACAGTAGCAGGATAAGCAAGGATGAGTATGATCCTCTTTGTCTCATCTCAGCCTGGTATTCTAGGGGAGACACAGACTAGGTGAGGGGAGTGGGAAGGAAAGTGCCGAAGGAGGTCGGGAGGCAATTTTATCTCAATCTCAAGCAATGCAAACTTTCATGGTAAAGTAAAGTCTGAGTATCTGTTTTATGTGATGGAAGTGCATTAGCATTGCATGAGTGGTCAGATAATGGAGGCTGGTAACAATGAGACCAATTTTGTATTGACTACCTGCCATGCAAGTCTGTGTACGGGCATTATATCTGCATCAGAGGTACACACACACACACACACACACACACACAGACACAAAACACTTCATTAAAAGCCAATCCCACTGATCAGTGTTGAGAGCGACAAAGCCCTTCTCTCTTATCCATAACTAATGTGGCAATTAGGGCTGAACCTGGAACAGACAGTCAGACCTGAGGGCTGGGACGGAGATGTCCCCTCACTGATTCTGCTGATTACAGATTAGATTCAAACGGCCAATGACAGAGCACTTAGTGCTGAGTTTCAAGTAATTTTATTCTAAAACCGCAGTCAGTTATGCAACCAAGAGTTTACATCAAAGTATCTCACTCACCCCCGCATAATCAAACATTTATAACATCACAGCACGCCGTTGTTGTTTTTTTTTTTTTCTTTTTCATAGCACATAGATTTCTGAAAACACTTTGAAGTTGTAAAGGCGAGTAGCTTAAATCAGTTAATTCATAGAGGTTGGTTGCATGGAGCAACACAAGCCTGCACTCTTTTCTCTATGCCCTATTTTCGTACTGCAGGTAGCACCCTGCTCAATGACAGTTTATTCACATTAAAACCTTTTTTCCTCCCCCAGCCCTTTCATCCTTTAGTGTCAATTGAACTTCAACAGCTGAAAAATCCTATACCGCAACACTCCAGGGCAAGATTGCACAGATATGAGAGCACACCAAACAGTTTGCCTTTGTTTAATTCATATTACTCCGCTCTGTTTATGTATGTGGCCAAGCAAGTGTCATACATATACATTGTTATACATTCTGGCTTGCTCGGATACAGATGTTCGTTGTTGTTGTCAGGAGTAATATCTATACTTTCCTACAACAAACTGTAAAATGTGCACCCTGAAAAGGTTCTGTTGCACAGAGAGGAGCAGGTGAGAGCATTCATCTTGTGTCTTCTCTACCAATTGGCTGATTCCAAGAGGGGCGTCGCACACACAGTGTCTCTTGAGTGGTACCTGATGTGCACTTCCTCTTGACTATAATGGATGGTGTGTGCATGCAAGTGTGCGAGTGTGAAAGGTAGAGCAAGGAAATACGAATGTGAGTTTATTTTCGCATCCTTCACGCTTGTCTATCTACAAGGACAACCTGACACCTGTCAATGCAATGAGGCATCTGGTGTTTGAGTGCACACAGGTGTAGTGTGTGTGTGTGTTCCCATGTGCGCAGTGCTGCATGTGTGCCTCCATGTGTGAGATTGAAGAGTTGTACTGGGTCTTTAATGTCCGCCTCAGATAGAGGCTGCTTTCTTCTGGTTAGGATTCCACTCCATCTTGAGAAACTGTCACGTCGACTGGTGGAGGTCACTGTCCTCCCAGGGCCCTATTTCCCGATTTGTTTCCGTCCATATGTGTTTGTGTGTTGAGGGTGTAAATTTTAAATCTTGCCAAGGAGCTTAATAGCCTGGTACAGCCAAGAATGGCACTGGACAAATTCCATCGCGCTGGAGTTGCCATGCTGCAATGCTCGTTGCTAGGTTAGCTCTAGGCTAGGATGTTTACCCCAGTGGTGCCCCAGTAGTTTTGCCCCCTTGAATTGCCTGCCAGAAAACCTGTACCAGTGTCCTGGTTTCTCTATATAGGTTGCCTATGAACCAGTAGGACAGTTCTCAGAGATGTTGAGTTTGTGTGTGTCTGAGTGTGTGTGCACATGTGTGTGTGTGTGTCTTTAGAAAACTGAATAGGGAGATTAGTTTGATGGGGTGAGGAGCCCCTGCCTTACATGCCACCACATAAAGAGTGGGTTGTGGACAAAAACAGCGCAGAGATGGATGGCCAGTAATGAACTGTGTGAATTCATCCTCCCCTCCTCTCCACCCACTACCCTTACCCTTCTTTGTAAGACAGTGTGTGTGAAAAGAGATAAGAAAACTTTGTGTGAGTGCTCAGGAAGGTAAATGTCTGTGTGGAACAGTGAAAGAGGGGCCTTAAGAAGCATAGTGGCCCAACAGTTTTTGCATTCTCCATCTGTAGCAAAGAATGTCAGGATACCAATGATCCATGGCCACCAAGAGCAACATCAGTCTTTTATTGGTGCCCAAAGGTCTGACTGGAGGCACGCTGATTACTCATGGAAATGGGTTGGTTTTGCCCAAGAATGAAAAAAGACTCCTGCATACTACTTGGTGTGTAAAGGGCTCAACATGCAGGCAATGAAACAGTGTTAATAAAAAATGTTGCAAACCATAGAGTAACAGTGATCATTGAACTGATTCAACGCTAACTGGCACGGAGGCATTCTTTGATATGAGACTTTAAAGTTGATTGACTGTTGAGTGACAGAGATACCAAAGCCACCACAAACATTTCCAACACTGTGCTTCATCTCCTGCATTGTACATTGAATCACCTCTTGATTAAGACGTGCATTTTGAGACTAATAGGTACAAGAGTTACCTGCAGACCTTTGGAGTTGTTGGACAGTGTGTCCTGGACAAATTGACAGTCACTTGAAATATACACCACTTGTAAATGATTTTCATTCCAGTGGAATTATGTATTTTAAATGATTTGGGGAGCTTAAACAAATCCTTTACAAGGCTCATTTGTATCCAAAGTTTAAATAAAGTTCCACCTGTCACTCACTAAGAAGATTCTAGTCTTTTGCACCTAATCTGGCAAACCTCATTCTAATTTTAAGGATTTGAAAGTTTGAAATAAATACACTTACCTCTGTGAATATACCATTCTACTTCCAATAAATTACAAAAATGACTCTTTTAGCCGTTTGAATATATACCCTTTATTTGACCTTTTTTTTTTTTTTTGGTTTTAAAGAGGATGAGGGGTTGCTTGTTCAAATATGATGGAAAAAGTCAACAGTTTCTGTGAGACACTCTTACCTTTTCACATCACTGTATTTTTGATGTAGGACCTTATAGTGGTGAGAAAGGAGACCTGGCTAACAGCTTATCCAAGCTCAGTATAATATGGTAGAAAACGTAGTGTAGAAAACAACCAGTGTTCATTCTTCTTTAGAGTTTGTGCATATACAAAATGTTGTACCATTTCTGTGGCACTTTCCTATCTTCACTTTGGAACCAGAACGTTTCTTGCTGTCAAAGAGATGGATGGCAGGTACCATAGTAAATATTTGGCAAAGGTTACACATTAGGTTGAATCGGCCAAGAATGCTCTGCCTCTGTTAATGGCAGATAACTTTTACTCACTTCTCTGCTTTTGAATTGTAGTGACCTAGCAACCAAGCATTTCAGACATAATGTATATTGCATAAAAGTCATAAAAGGACTTTCCAGGATCTAGAAAAATCATCATTCATTATTTAGCCGCTTGCCAGAGCGTTTGCTGATGAAAGATAGCAGTTAAATAAACCCTGTTTTCTCTCAGGTGAGAGGTGACTAGCTAATCACATTATAATCCTGACATTCAGACAGCCTGTTAGTGTGTCTCTGAGTGTGTGTGTGTGTGTGTGTGTACAGGCACCATGTGCAGCATAAATCTTTTCACTTGTGTGCATACTTACTTTATGTGTCTGCCTGTGTGAGTGGTAAAGACTGTGTCAGAGGTCACCTCTGTTAATGAAACATCGCCATGAGGCAGATCCAGTGGCCTTGTCAAAAGCCAGACCCATGCGCTGCTTTACAACCCCCACACCCTGCATCCGCCTCCCATCAACAGCTTAGCAGGGAGGAGAGCTGCAAGGTCAAGACAGGGATATGAGCCAAGAGAGATGAAAACAGGGAGAGTGAAACAGAGAAGAAACAAGTTACTGACCCCCACTTAGTTCCATTACACTCCCTCAATGTGTCATAAATCTAACTTCCACCTTTTGACTGTCTTTAATTGTACATAGCAGGCAAGGGGAGTGAAAGCTGACAACCGTGTTTTAAATGTCATGATAACAGGTCAGTGTCGTTACTGCTCTGGATGGATTTGAAGTCAAGGAAATAGAAGACAGTTCAGTGAATTAGTATATTGCATACCGATGTTTGTAGTGAATACAAGTCTGTGTACAGTCTGGAAAGCTATCTTGATATCAGACAGTGTGGCAATGTGCTAAGCCTCAGTATACAGTAGCACCATTCCTTTCTGGATTACAGCTCTGCAGCTCACGGTGTGTCGAGCGTCCTAAGCAGGCATCCACAACACACACATGGAGTATATACTTACACACAAGGGTGAAAAAACACATTCTGGAAATTAGCCTGAGTTTCCACTGTTGAGTCAATGGATTTGTCCGACACACTCTTTGTAAGCATTTGTTTGCACATACCTGTGTGTTGTGCGCATGCCATCTGACTGTGCATTCTAGTAGGAGACTCTGAGGAGAAGAGAGACTAAATCTTATCAGTTGAAGGCAGAAAGAGAATTGTTTGAGAACCGTCTTTGAATTCCCTTCGCATAGGTTTGAGGATTTAATCTTTGAGGCCACAGTGGCTGTGGGCTGGCAAGCCAAAAGAAACACGGTGGGAGGGGAGAGAAGGGAAGCAACGGACATGGTTGCCCAGAGAACCATCATGCAATTTTCTGTCCCTCAGAATTTTTCCAAAGAAGTGATGGCCAAGACTTTTATTATTCCTCCCACTCACCTTCCAACCCTTATTTCTCTGTCTCCGTCTCCGTCTCCCACCCCTCACACCCCTCCTCCCTCTTGGCCAGAGCCTGACGTCCACCTCTTCCTCAGTGCACTGGCCAGGCTTGTTAGAAGCAGCTGTTGTTCCTCTTTGGCCAGTGAGACTGGAGGCGCCTCCAAACACACAAGCTACCCATCTGGAGAGGCATTAGTGGCAAAGGACAGTATGAACAATTTCTCACACAGTTCGCCAACACAAAGGTCAACAAGGTCCTAAACTGTATAAACGTACTACGATCAATATATAACAGACTGAGTGTTGGATGGTTAGACGCACAAAAGGAAATGATACCTATTATCTTCCTCGCAGTCAGTCTCGGTTTACTGCAAGCTTGGAGCAAATCAAATTCATAGACACACACACTTGTGTGTTTACACAGAATTTAAAGTCATAGGTCAGTTTTTTTTGGTTGCTTTTGATTTTCCTTTTACAAATCAAATCCCATTTGCCTTTGATGGAGAACACGTGTCACTGACTGTTTTAATGGGAGGCGCATGTCAATGTGCCATCGCATAGCCTTGAAGTCGCCTGAAGTGATTGATTCCATCTGTCTCGACACAAGTGACGATGGATATTCATCCTCCTCATGCTGAAAAACTGAACTAACTGTTTTCATCTTCTAACCTTCTATGTCATCTTTCACTCCCTCCCACCCTGTGTTTTTCTATCTCGCTCCGTTTTCCCCACCATATTTGGGGGATTTACACACAAGCCAGCTCATGAAGGACGGCTTATCTGCTAACATTGTCTCATTATGACAACAACATCACATTCCTTTATCCCCTGCCCTCCTGTTCTTTTTGCCTCAAGTTACTGCTCACCCGTAGGAACTTTCTCTAACCTCTTTTTGTCTCTTTTCTGTTTCTACTGTTCTACGTTAATTAACTCCTTCCAACCTGTGACATTATTTATTATATTATTTTTTCTCTCAAATGGATTTCATATTAACTGTATGTCACAATGTTGTATTCATATACTTTTATTTCCAAATATCTGAAATAAAAATAAGTAGTTAAAACTAAAGAGAGAATAAAAAATATTGGGCTTTAATGTCATGTGCATGTTTGGCTCTATGCGTTTGTTAGCCTTTTTTTTTTTTTTTACATTACGAACTTTTCCTCATTAACCTGCCAAAGTAAACGTTGAAGAGTTTGTTGAAAAGTAATTTCTCCAAGATAAATATTTCATTGCATTTTTAGTACAAAGTAATAACTATGTCGTAAAGTTTTACTGCCCCTACCAGTGGTAGAGCTCTGAGCTTCAACAGTATTGGAGACTTCAAGCCCATGGTTTTGCTAATGATTTATTATTGTAAATCTATATATTTGAGATGTTTAAGGCATTTTGAAAAAAATCTTTAAAAAACTGATCCATCCCTCCACCATTATTTGGGACCCATTTGGCTCCAGGTCACTATGAGGGATACTAGAACATTCTTGGGACGGGATACACAAATGAGCTCAATCTCTCTTCTGTCTTGGGCTAGTGAGCACAGAATACTTCTTTACTAATTTGCCATAGACGCCAGTCAGACATAACATTATGACCACCTTCCTAATGTTTTGTAGGTCTCTCATGTGCCTCCAAAACAGTTGTGACTCATCAGGGAATGGACATGGGTCTTCTGATTGGTGTCCTGTGGTGTCTGGCAATGTAGTATTGTTAGTGGGGGCCTCTGTGAATGGGTGCCTGGTCTGGGTGGATGGTACATGCCTAGGTAACATCACACTCAAATGCCAGGTCCAAGCAGAATATTGTATCATCTATCACAAGATGGTCAATGTTATTTACTTCAACTGTCAGTGGTCATAATGTTATGCCTGGTCGGTGTATGCACCTGGGTGAATGGGTTATTGATTCCCATTGTAACTGTTATTGTATCCAATATTCTTCTTTCCAAAGATCACAAAGCACCTACCTTATATGAAAAACAGATTTTAGCTAGTTGGCAGTAGCCATGTCCATGCCATAATTAGTTGTTCTGGCAAGGAGCTGATCCCTTAATTAGCCAGTTGGTTAGTCTGTAGCAGAGCAGTGTTAGTGTTGTGTTGGCCCATTCAGATGCTGTTTTCTGACATCTCCCTGATGAGATGCAGCCCATTTCCATTGAAACAATAACAGCAATCTGATTTGGGATAAGTGATGTCTTTGTCTATTGTCTACTGGAACAACAAAAACCATTGGCACGGGAAACGGTCTTGTCTCTAGAGCTCTGCCTAGCCCTATTCAGACAAGCATGCTTACAAACCCGAGAGCAGTTAGGGATGGGTTGATGTGTCTTCTCACTTCAACAAAGGAATGCATGCTTAGAAATACAAGGAGGCAAAATATTCATTAGAGTAAGAGTAAAAATGTTGTTCTTCTATATCACTCAAGAATTAGAATTTAGTTGAGTTTATTTTAACTGATTACACACATCTGTCAAGTTGTTAGACAACTAGGTCATCACTACAGAGACGTACTTGATCGGACACCTGAACACAGCAGTGGGAGTCATAGCAGTTTAAAAAAAAAACATGGATCCATGAAAAGAATCCAGAAGTAATGAGCAAAGGGAATCCATTTCCCTTCGATTGTTAGACACACCAACTGACATTGTCACCACTCAAAATAGAAGTTTAGGAAAGCTGAGATTTCACTGATGTCAGCAAGAAAGTTGAGTGTTTTGCGTGTAACTTTCAATGCGGGTCTGTTATAAAATGATACCCTCATGACACCGTGAGGACTGTCCATCATCTACTGCTGGAGATCAGACACTTAGTCAATCCTCATTGATGTGTACGGAGATAGAGGGTAGAGGAAAAACACTGTATACAGTGACACTGGTTTGATCTGTGTTAAATGTATAAGTGAACTGGTATATGAACAGCAATGCAGTGGCACTGTCAGTGCATCTGTGAAATGCTTTAAAGGACTCTTGAGAGTAAATTATGGCTGCTTTGAAAAGAAACAGTCACAGCTGTGCTTCTTCAGATGTTCATATGTACCCACTTAAAGTGTAACAGTTATAATCATACATCATTTTAATGTCTGATTGTTTTTGGAAACCCTTGGAATGAGGAAATGGGAATGGTGATTGGATCCTGATGATTAGCCAATGATATACAATTTGACAAGGCCAAAGGTCTGTGAACATTGAAGCAGATTAACGTGATCACACTGAAGTACTAATTTCTGTTTCTGCCTCCTCATCTCTGCCTTTCTCTCTGTTTTTGTCCCCACAGCACATGAAGTCGTCTCCAGTGAAGGACTTGGGAGAGTGCCCGGAGGTGACAACCCACAAGTGAACCCTTCCAGGCCCCCCTCAGTGAGGGTGATAGGGGGCTTGCCATCTGTCAGCTGGAACTTTGCACTGCTTTTTGCTGGACTCTGCTTGCAGTGGATCCTGTTCTGATGCCAGCGCCGTCTGTGAATCGACCCTCACCCCTGCCCCTTTAGGATCCTACATGCACACAGATATTCATATACATATCACACATATGCTCCTTGCTCCTGTCCTACAGGGTTGGATGGCCATTAAGGGAAACTACAAGCATTTTAGGACACTGTAGATGTGGGTCTATTACAGGAACTCGTTCTGTAGCATCACCAGTGTGAGTGTTTGCACAAACTGATTCCATGTACTCTCATCTACATTGATATGGCTTCCTGTTTCCACTGCGCAGTTAGGGGCTAAACATGAGTATTGACATACGAATACGGCCCTACAGCTCAATGACTGTGTCATTCTGATTTTACTTAAACAAATATAAACACTCACTCACAAGAATTTTACATATGCAAGTCTTCCTTTTCTGCTGCTGGTTTTAATCCTTTCAAGCTAATAAGCTCATCGCGGCGCCGCTCGACAGCCAGGCAGAAGGACTCAGCTCATTTGAAAACTCGACTCATTTCTTTTTGTGGATTAAGGAATGCATGATAGACTGATAGATGAATCCCAGGCGCCTGGCCCAGAAGTGAAGATTTGACATACTCTAATGACTGTGTACTTTGGCAGGGATTAAAATGTAATGACTTCACAGGTACAACGCAGGCACACTTGCACGGCTGAACATATTGAGCAGATGAACTAGGTGTGTATAGTAACTGTATATAGGTGGAAAGATTTGATGAGTTTATGAGGGTCTGATACTTAAAAAAAAAAAAAAAAAGAAGAAGCTCTGAACAGGTTGAGCTGAATGGGTTTTTGTTTTCAGAAATTAGCAATGGATGGACTGTGCTTGACCGCTCCATATTAGATAGAAACCAATGCAAAAAAAAACACAAAAAATTTATTGTCCATCAAAAATAAAGCAGGAATGTGCATCAACTTCCATCTCAAGCCCTTGGGCATTTAACAATATGTGTTTTTGTCTATACTTATATTCTTGAGGGGGATATTGAGGACTTTGCTGCCCGAGCACAGCCCACATACTCACGTGTGTTTTTTGCCTGGCTCGTTTTTATCAAGGACACATTGAGAAGTAACTTGTGTGCCCTTGAGACAACCAGGTGTCCCAGGAAGTAATTCATGTGTGCTGTTCTGTTACAGAATGGTCATCTTTTCAAGTCCGAACTACCAAATACACAAGCTCACGTACATGTTATTAAAAACACCCCTTCACATAAAAGGACATTTGAACGAAATGTGCACAATGTTGGTTTAACCAATGTTTCTCGTGCATCCTGTTTTGTGTGTTTGCTTGTTGAATTGCACATTAATGCATGTATTATCTGAAAAGGTTGTCAAAATTGTTTGTCCCTTCACATTATTAGCAAGCCGACTTGTGTGAGCTTTACAAGAACAGCACGTTTCCATCAGGTGGTTAGGAGCACATGAAATATGCAATGCGGTGTCATCAGAAGGTGGTCTGAGAGGATACCTTAAGCATGGGTGCAATAAATAAAACAAGTGTGTGTTAAAAGTCTTCAACAAAGAACAAGAAGAAGCAGTCACCTTGGCCCACAACAAGAGAAAAAGGAGAGGGCTCGAGGATTTTAGGACATGTAGGAAGTTATACTTTCATGTCAGCTAGGATTGGCTAAAGTATTTCCATTTCCCACTAAGCGCCTTTAAAAAAAAAAAAAAAGTCAGCTTTTTTTTCAAACTTTTCTAAAGTGATACCACCTAAAATATGGAAACCTTTCTTTCCCATCATTACTGTCACATCTGATTTTCCATTTTTCTTCCAAAGTATAGTTTTGGATTACAACCCAGGTAGGTGTAGCACACAAAAACCCCTAAATTATATGAACAATCCTGCATGATTCCTCAGTTTGATCGACTATGGTATTGTTTAGTTCCTCCTCCTGTATTGTGTCAAATGTTTAGTCCTCTGTTGGACTCCTAAGCTCCGATATCTGCACACCATTCCTTGGAACTGCAGCAGTTCAAAGCAAAAATCTTCAGTTTATTATTTCTAAATGATTCTGCATGGGAATGGAGAAGACAGAATGACCTGACTACAGTGGCTTCTTCTGTACAGCTGTTTCCTTTCTTGTGCTGACGGGAATATTATATCTACTGTTATTAGCACGGTGGAGTGCCTGTGTGAATGAGGATAATGAATGTATGGTCAGTGCTATGCAAACTCAGTATAAAGCTGACTATACCATGTAAAAAAAAAAAAAAAAAAATTAAAAAAAGCTACACAGAAAGAGTATCTAAGCTAAATAGGTGTATACAATACACGCATATACATACATTAACCCTGCAGTTAATGACAAGTGACTGTTGCGATGTAGGGTTTTGGCAGTTCAAGTGTGTCACACTTTGTGTTCTGTAACCATAACTGTTTGTTTCCCACCATGTACGCTTTTGTTCCAGACCAATGTGCATTGCACCCGCTGATCACTTACAGTCCTATACCCCCGCATGTGTATAAATGTACATATTTTACATCACTTGCCATTTGTTTTTGTGTCTCATTTTGTTTCTTTTGTATCGCTATGATACAGTGTAGTTGAGCTCTATTAAAAGTGCTCTGCTCTTTTGATCGTCTCGATAGCTTCAATAGGTTCTCCTTAAAAAGGGCTCACAGTCATGGCACACACTCACACACACGCAGGTATTTTTAGTTGTGGTTCCCGATGAGGCCTTAGGATGACTGTATGCAAGCTTGTACAGGCAGTGCTTGATTTACATGTAACCCACTCTCGTGTTGTGCCCGTCAGGGCGGCACATGCGGTTGTTTTAATAGCGTGCTGTGTAATTTCTTGCGTAGCTCCGCCCATTTTTAAGCCCCATCTGATTAATAAACACGAACACCTGTGCGCATGTGCAGGCTTTTCAATAGTTTATGTTGTCATCACACACATTTCCCCTGTCCTCAAAAAGGAATACATTGTAGGAGCATTGCTACCAGATACTTTATGAGCTTCTGAAGGAACACACACTGGGAAGTACACGTTATGTGCTACATGCCTGTGGTTTCCCTGACACTACTATGGAACCAGCAGAGGATTAGCTTTTAGCATAAATAGCATTATCATAGTTGTTGCTCATCAACAGAGAGGAAGAAAGAGTTATGGGGGCATTGGCAGGGCGAGCTGTGTCGCTCTGACCTTCTCTGTTTGCATCCAGGAAGCCTTTTGCTAAACATATCAGCCTGTATTTGCACCAGGAATAGAGAGAAGGGGCGGTGTGAAAGTGCAAACGACATGAACAGGTTCGGCAGCGTCACAATGGCAGCGACATCGTCCGTCACATTCTACTCTCTGCTGCTGTTTGGCTGGCCCCTTGTTCGCTCCTGAAGGGGAACTTTGCGTGTTCATTAACATGATTTGACCCCAGTTTGTCTACACTGTCTGTCCCCAGCACACATGGACATAAAGCAGGCATGCACAATTTTGCTGGTATGATACAAAGAGTACACGGAAAGAACTGAAGAAGAAAGACGGCGAGGTCCTGGTTTATATCAGGTGTAAGTCATGCGGTCCTTCAGTTTTTGGATGTATCTTAGCATTACTAGCCTTAGCCAGATTAGTCACATAGACATATAATAGGGCCGAAGCAAAAACTATTCAGAAGTAATTTGTGTAATTGGTCTTCAGGGCAGAATTGATCTTTTTTTTCCTCCACAGTTATTATAAAAGCATTCGATGGCAGTGTATCAGGCGACAGTGGCCCTTCTCAGTCTCACCACTCCTCCCACTGTTTTAGCCATCAGCCTGAGAGCATGTAACTAATAGCACTTTCCTGGCAAAGGGGCGCAATGTCACACGCGACACACACACATACACCAAAAAAAAAAAAAAAATCATCACAGACACACACCAATGATCTCATTCACACACCCTGTCTAACAGTTGTACACTTCCAATTGCACCCACACCATATTTGATCCTTGGAGTCTATTTCATGCTTGTTGCTGCGAATGTGAGTGTCTGGCTGCAGGAGAGGAGAGGGGAGAGTGTCCGGGCCAAGGATATCACGGCTCCACTTTGCCCGAGTTGTAATTGGGCTTCATTGTTCCTGCCTGGCAATACCAAAGCCGTCTGTCATCTTTTAATAAACACCACTGACTGACGTGGAAAACTATGGCTGACTTTAAAATAGAGACAATAAGAGGAACAAACTCAGGAGTCGAAATGGAAGATTCAGAATTACTTCAAACTACCCTTTCGGTCTTAAATTAACTATGAGAATGTACCTAAAAAGGGTAATGACTGATTCAGAGTATTACACTGCAGGTATTGACACACACATTGCAGGACACAGTGTGGTCACTGAGTATAACGGAGAGTTCAGGGGACCTGAGGTCACAGCTGCTCAGCTGTCTGTCTGGGCTATTTTAAACGGTAGCTCACATCAGCGCTTCTGTCCCACTGGCTTAGCCAAGTGTTCACCTAAACACATACACACTCCACATGCAACGAAATAGCATCTCCAGATTAAATAATTAAAAGTGGTAAAGACAATGAGAGCTAGTAGAGCTTTACTTTTTTTTTTTTTCTTTAAATGGGTCCGAACTGTGATTCAGTTCATTCCCATGATCCGGTGCAAAGTGCTGCCAACCAGTGTTGCCTTTTTCCATGTCTATGTAAAGGACTTGTAAATGTAATTTCTCCTGCGATCTTGAATTCTGATGATAAACTAAGAGCTCAACTAAAGGTGTTTCATATTTCAGCAGCTCAGATAGCGAGGCCTTATAGATGAAGATGAAATGTGCTTGTGCCTCGTAGTTGTCAGTGATATCCAGACAGCCATTTGACATAATAAGTGACAGTGGTGAGTGAGATTACTGCATGGTAATGAATCACAGGGTGCTGTGGCAGACAGCGTCTGGGGTTTAAGGGTGGTGGCAGCGGCGTGATCATTAAGAATATCTCTGGAATCCAATGTGGACAGTGCGGTAGACAGTGTAATGATTTGTTCTGCTTTTGTAGGAAAAGTAGTCTATGTTGCCGTATAAGAATGCAATTTATTTTTCAGAAAGATTGTCAACATGAGTTTTGTAAGACAAAACATTATAAAACCTTATTCCTAATTATTTATGATTGTTTTCATAACAAAACTATTTAAATTATAGTTGAGATCGGGGACATCAGTGGCATGAGCTGTTGAAAATATTAGCACAGCTAGCTTTTTTAGAGTTTAGGATAATTTTTTATTTGAACAGAGAGGTCTGCAGATCCCTAAAAGCAATCTGTAACCAGGAGAAGACCTGGTCTGTAGTTTATAACAGTGATATCATCAGCATAAAAATGCAGAGCTGAGTTGGAATATAAATAGAATTTATTTATAGAATTCTTGGTAGCCCCAATACTGAACCTTGAGGAACACCTCTATCAGCTCTTATGGGCACTTCACTTCTCGCTGTCAGCAACCTTAAACTTGAACTCTGAGATGCAAACCAGTTGTAAGATATGACAGCAGCAGCAGTGACTGCGCTATGGGCTGGTCTCAAGCATGAATTCTGTGGCTATAAGGACATAATTATTCTCAAAAAAAACAACAACACATAGTTGTGAGCTGTTGTTGTTGTTGCAACAGTGAAGGTACCAGAGCAATCTTCCATATTGAGGGGATTTTGCCTCAGGTGAAAGTTGAATTAAAAATGTGTGCAAGTGATACAGTAAGCTGGAGAACTGATGCAAAGGAGCCAAAGGTCATAGTTGTCTCTGTCGCTACCCTTTTCAAATTTAAACATGGACAAAGGGCCCAACTCTATACCCATCAATAAAATATTATCACTATGCCTCACTTGTCAGTTAGAGCCAAGATTTTCCAACTCCCAAAAACTCTTGGAGTTTGGGGCTCAATGAGAACTCATAAAAAAAACAGTGCTTGCACAAGCCCAAACCAAACATGCAGTTGTCAGGATCCTCGGGTGAAGGCGACACTAGCGCGTCAACATCTTTAACATTCTGTATATTACACTGTGAAACCAGTTTTTCATACATTTTAAATATGTTGGCCTTCTGATGAAGCTCATATTAAATTATTTTTGGTCAAGAGAGGGAATACATTTGTTTTTGCTCAATACACCTTTGCACAGTTTGGTGTAAATGAGCGGTTAATGCCCTTAGATGCATGTTTCTGTTTCTGGGTATCTAATTCAGAAAACCAAACACATCCAAGTCCACCTTATGAGTCCACACTACAGAGCAAATGGGAAGTCAACTTTTTCAGTTTCTGATAGTGAACTTTGGGACGGACAATACACTGGCATGTTGCAGCAATAACTTGTAACCTTATAATTTTAGGGTAATTTTGCCTTTCAACAAAGAAACCACCGAGAAGCAAAAAAGCAGTGCTTGAAAAAAAGGAAATTTGACCACAAGTTTATTTCCTATTTGCTCCAGCCTTTCCATTGGCAACAACAACATCCCAACAGTGAAATGTTTAAACCATAGACAGTATAAAGATGGACGGTGGAACAGATACTCAAAAAAAAGTGAAGCCAGAGCAAGTAGAGCTCCCCCTGGTGACTAGATGAAGTATAGGTCATAAGCTCCACCTCTTCCATATGTAATGGATTGTGTCATTTTATGTGGTTAATATAATTCACATTAATTCTAATTCACATTCAAGTGTAATTGTTTCTGAGTTTTGTATCCATATCCCTGGGGAAATAGTGTCAGGTTGGGCAATGCAAGGAACTGGGGACACGTTGTCCATATTAATATACAGATGATGGTTTAAGCATACACACTATGCATATAATCTGGAGGCTGCATTGTTATTATGAATTACACAACTGAAATCACTTGACAGTGCAGTGAGTACAAAACAGTTTGCATTGTTTTAGTTAATTATTTTTGAGTGGGATGCGTCAGCGGTGCCAACACCTGCTCGACTACTTTGGGGGAAAAAAACACCCTGCTCTTTACTGTGGCCATTACCAAGGAGAGGTTGATGGAATACAAACACCTTTAAATCTTATGCGACAACAGACCTGATGGGAAATGCAATATACGGTTACCCTACATGAAGGGTCAGAGCAGATGCTACATGCTTAATGTCTGCAGCGTGGTGTCGCTGATCTTTTACCAGTCTGTTGTGACAAGTGCAAAATTCCTTGTCGCAGTCATTTTGCTCTTGAAATATCTGCTATCAGCCAGCTCAAGGCCAGATAAAGCCCCTATGTGGCGGTGGGGCAATTTCTCCGCTCTTATGAGTCCCCCGTTCTAAGTTCGCTGTATGTCAGTGCACTTGATATAAACTTATTAAATTCGGATCTGTGTGCATTGTGTGAGAATAATGATAAACCCAGTACGCGCTCATTAAATATGGATTTTTTTTTAAATCAAGAAGTCTGATTGCAATTTTGTAAGAGAGATTTGAATTCATAAAAAGTATACCTACATATACACATTACCTTACTTTAGGCAGCATCTCGCACACGCTTAGCATAAACACACACTTATCCGCACAGTCAGACCTGAACCACAGTTACATACGCACTGTGAACAGAGCCTTAAGATGCATGAATGCATTTTCCAACAGATGTCCTCCGAAGTCAACCTGTGCAATAGCATGGTGACAGTGGAGTACCCCTGACCCCAGATTGTCTTACCATTTGCGCGGAGGGATCACAGTGAGGAGCCGAGACTGGATGACGGAAGCAAAGGAAAGAGGAGAGCACTGGAAATAGCTTTTTCAACATGGACAATCGGGTGAGCCACGGGGTGGATGATATGAAGGGGGACCTGCGGCTCCTGTTAACCACAGCTCCCCTTCTTGACTTTCAGCCGTCAACTGTATCCCTTTCCCTCCCGCTCACGCAACAGGCTAACACATGCTGTCGCTGCCAGTCGTCGATCTGTCACCGCGCTCCCCCGTCCACTTGGCATTGTGCTCGGTGAGTTCCTGAGCTGCCTAATTGAGTCTAATTAAACACGTTTTCAACGCGATGGAGCATCAAGAGGAGCACCAGCAACTCCGACGGACATGAGAACGGCAACACTGACACAAGAACCTTTTCTTTTTCCATCCTATCCACTGATTGGCCTCACTTGTCACTTGTGTTTCTCATCATGCACTGCTCTGCTAGCAGAGGGCAGGAAAGCAGCATCAGGTGGTGTCATCCTCCTGCCAGTCACGATGTGGTTGTTGTCATTTTCTGTCAGACGCTGGGTGAAAAGTGGTGCAAGGCCGTCCACAAGGCATCCATCCATTTTGTTTCCTACGGACAGAATCTACGAAAGCCCAACTCATGCATGGCAAGAGCCGCAAAAAAAAAAAAAGGAAAGAAAGAAAGTTGCACGTGTCATCCAGCGGCCTGTGGCTCTCTCCCTCTGGCAAGTCGACCCTGAATGTGCACGAAGAGCATCAAATATGAACAGTCATTCTGCTTAGCAATCGTTCCAGATCCTTCAAGAATCCCAACTTATTCTTCCTGTTATGAAAGAAAAATAGAGGCAGACTTGAATCGACACGCCACAGACCAGCAGACTGCATCGCTGGCCTGGACCACTTTCTAACCACTCACGATGGAGAGACACGGATGAAAGGGGTTTCTAGACTGCTGTCAGAATCATACCAGGAAAGATGGGTGGGAGGCCAGTTTTTGGCTTCTTCTCACATGTCTGAAACTGACGAGAGAGAGGAGACGAGTTAATGCAACAAATAGATACGGCTTGTGCAGTTTATCGTATGTTTGAATTGTGGATTGAATTTGAAAGCCTCTCAGCTCATTAAACTGTAGAGGCTCGTGTTGGTGCCTGGCAGAAATAAGATGCTAAAATTGCACTAGCATCTCACTTGAAATGTGAACTGAAGTGAGTTTTTTTTTCTTCAGTTTTACAGTGCATGTCTGCATATTTTTAACCAAGTGGCAGCATCTGGGCCTGAAAAATTAAGCAAACATGCAAACACGAAAGAGCCAAAAACAGCAGTTCTGAAAATGAGCACTCGAGACTGGCTCCAGAATATTAAAATGCTAAAACGTTATAGCAGAAATAAGCTCCCAGTTCATCAGAACAGGTGACATTACACAGGGTCTTTCTACACCAATCAGGCATAACAATATGACCCTCTTTCTAACATTGTGTAGGTCTCCAAAAACAGCTGTGTCAGTGTTATTCACTTCTCCTGTCAGTGGTTTTAAAGTTCTGGCTGGCCGGTCTACAGTCATTTTAATAATGTCGAACATTATTTTTCCAGGAAGGTCATCCGATAATGACGAAACTCCGTTTATTCATCCAAATGTATTCCACAGAGGGATGTTGCTCCTTTAAGAGATGCTGATGCAAATGACAGAGGAAGCTCGCTGGGCTGCAGAACGAACCGATAATAAATTACAGCCGTCTGCTTTGTCTGAAAGCACTTCTGCGAAGTCATATGTCCTGCTGCGAAGCCGAGAATTCCCCTTTTTACAGTCGCATGTGTTTCAGATTTCGCATTTCGTCTAATTACAGTAAATTAAAACATGGTTCGTTTGTTGAAGCTTGTTGAATTATAATCCGAAAAGCAAAGCTGGACAGGATAATCAGGGTTTAATTGCTCCACTTTGGCCGCATGAAAAAATGGTGATGTTAATAGTTATTTTTTCTTCCAAGCCTTTGTCCCAGCCAGTTTTAGAGCCGTGTTTTTGACTGAACAACGCCCACATTCACATTCACATGATCTCTGCCATCTGCTGAAGAGAGTGACTGCTGACACCGAAGTCCGGCTGTCACCGTTTTCACTGTATTTCCCGGTTTTAGCGCAACACATGAAAAGACAGGAATCAACCTACACGTTCTGCTAGGTGTCTGACCGACAGATGCAAACTGTCGCACATAACGCGAACACCACATTTCCCACAAAAGACTCAAAGGTATTTGCTTGGCCGGCGAAAGAAACACAAGTGCGGGGTGTCGTTAGAATGTATCGTGACTTAATAAGGCAGTGCAGAGGGGCACAGGCGTTAGTCAACATGAATGCCCGGCCGTTAGGAAAACAGATTAACTATGTCTCCACACGACAATAGCCAGCCAGAGAGAAATGTAGCCCCTGCTAGCACGAGTCTCCCGCTCCAATTAGACCACTGAGCTCGCCATCGATGTGTGTGTGTGTGTGTAATGTGAGCGGTGATTGAGGAGTTTTAAGAAGGAGTTGTGTGTGTGTGTGTGTGTGTGTGTGTGTGTGTGTGTGTGTGTGTGTGTGTGTGTGCGTGCTTGTCTGTCACGTGTGTTCAAGGCTGGACCGCGTCTCTTGCTGAATCCTCCATCGGGCTCGCTCTGTTTGGCATGCTACAGGCAGCCTCCTTGCTCATGTCCTGGAGATGGATGAGCACCAGTGTGAATGTTCCACAGCTCCCTTGGGTGCCATTCCACCTTTCCAGCTCTCTCCCTCTCTCCCCTTCCTTTCTATCTCTGTCACGTTAGATCTGAAAATTGCATGACTATTGTCTCTGGCTTGTCTGGATTTTCTCACGCATTTCTCTCCTGAACGGCTTACATAATCGTGACATAAAGGCACAAACTGACTTGTTTGTTGAAACTTGTTTTGCGGACGCATTTCCGCAAAAGCATGCGGGACGTCTGCGTGTGGCCAAGGATGAATGAGGAGCAGGAGCAGCATTGATCCGCTCTGTTTCTGTCCGATTCTGCGGGGCAAGAGGTAGGGGAAATCAATGTTTCAGGCCTACCAGAAGTTACTCTCATTTGTCCCCTGCTCATACCGGGCAGATTCTTGGTCACAGCAGTGACACAAAAAAACACACTCCTCTTGGTTTGACCATTACTTAGAATTATGCATTTTTTTGTTGCAATCTGGAATCATTTCCCAACCTTAACACAACAGAACACAGCACATTGGTCAGGGTCAGAGTTGACAAAAATTGGAATGACAGTTTAATGTGTTGGGGTTAGGGTTAGCAACTTAGAAAACAGTGATGCAAAGACATTACTTCCTGGCAAAGTGAATGTCCACATTTCTATATCAATACTTGCTTGTCACATGGCTAACTGTTAGCAGGCTGGCGGTTATGGGTGATGGGTGTTGCACATCTGCATCTACATACAAGACACTTTATAGACACTTTATTTAACAAACACTGAGATACTTTGGTTCCGGCCTGAGACACTTTAAAATGTATATGCCTCATGTCTGTGATTGTAGATTGGACTGTATACCTTCAGAATATTTTTTGTAACTTTACTACCTGATTCTTAGACTATTTTTAAGATGTTATATTTTTATCTTATTCTATTTTTTCTCCTTGACTCGTTTTCTTGTGTCTACGTCTGGTCACATTTATGTCCTCTGTTATCTTGTGACTCTTGCACAAAACAATTTCCCTGTTGGGATCAATAAAGTGATCTTGAATCTTAAATCTTGTTCCCACACGGGCTTAGTTAAGATTCTGGTTAATTGTAATATTCTTGAATCAAATTATACAGCGCGTTATTTGAAAGTCTCAGCGTAGCTCTTAGTTTTGTATGAAGAACATGCAATAAGAGCGACAACAGCTTGCTGGGATACTTGTTGAATCACTGCACCCTTGCTTTGTCAGTGCAAAAGAAAAAAAGTGATTCCAAGATTTTAGCCTTGTACTAGTAAAAAAAAAAAAAAAGAAAGAAAAAAAATGATAGGTGAATGTTTGGGAATTTACCATTCAAAACTGGACAACAGCAGTTGTCAGGTAAGAGACGGGTAACAGTGTTACATCAAAATGTAATGGTGGTTGTTCTTCACGTATTACTCAAGCAAAAGGTTGAAGATCACTTATGCAAACATAAGGATAACTTGTTTTTTATACACCACATCTCTTTTGACTGACACATTCAAAGTATACACATCCCAACGTCTCTTATTCTGCGCTTAATCAGCCTCATATTTCCTTCTCTTTGCAAAAGCTAACCCCCTCCACCCACCAGCGTTCATTGCAGTGACCAACGGGGACTACACTGGCTAGGCTTACCGAGTCCTTGGTGATATGATTAATTACATCTGGCTCCACTTAAAAGTCAAACTTTCTATTGTTTAGAACTTAATTCTCAGAGAGCAGTATGTGAACTGGAAAAAATGGCAATATCACCCGCGCTGGGAAGATGTCATGTGTTACTCCATTTCAACTTTAAATTGATTTCATGTGACTTCTGATGCCATTTGGAGAGAAATAGAGGATCGATGGCTACACACCGGACCAGAATCCACATCTAAAATGGAAAAAAGGTGATAAAAAATCAAACAGCAATCAATAAATGACAGCTTTGCAATTACAAGTGAGGTGTATATATAATAAAAACTCCCTTTTTCTTTCAGTAAAACGGCCTCTCCCTGTAAACACCTTGTAAAACATGCACGTACGCATCGCCGATCGTGGTCACGCCAAGTAAGCATGTCACGTTTGCTTGTATAAATGATGCACCGCTCATGAGGTTTTCTTTTTTTTTCCGTCAGCGATGCGACGCCCAGCCTTTTTCCCCTTTGGGCTGCAGGAAACGCACACACAGCATTACGGCTTTATTTGAGAACCAACCAAAGTTTCTCAGCTGACAGATTTACAAGCTGGATTTGTTTTACAGTCCAGTTTACAACTCCATAAGAGGGGGCCGCTGAGTGAACAATCCATCTAAATGGCAATTCCCCATTAGCAGCTTCGCTCTGATCAGAGAGGGGGTGAGGGAAAAGACTCAAGGCAAACCAGAGCCATGAAGCTGAGCCGCTTTCCAAAGCGGGTTGTCGAACATAGGAAAATAAATATATATATCTGCATGTGAAAGCTGGCAATTAATACCAGTGTGAAGAATTAGAACACACACACTCGCATACTGTATCAATATGAAACCGAGGCAGCGCAGATACATTCCTCTGTTCACACAGTCATTAAAAACAAATTGGGGAAATGAGAGTAGGAGTAATGTGATAAAGTATCTCCTGTACAGGGGGGAGGGCCGAGGAATGTTGAAGGAATGTGTGGATATTCTAAAGTCATAGTGGGAAAACAATTTCGGACTCCTCACAGGGGGCTGAGAACCACACAGAGACGCGGCCTCCCACTGTTTCCGAGGCCAACGTGGAGGGAGATGCTGCCAGTCTGGACGGAGATCTGAAACAAGTTTGCATAAAAAAAAAAAAAAAAAAAGAATACAAAGAGGGCTGAGAGGTGCGTAAGAATTTAGAGAGGATCCGCGGTCCGTTTCATCGGTATGAGACAAAAGGTCACGGCCTCTCGGGAAAACACCTGCGAAAAAACACGTCGGACTTTCAGCGGTGGAAAAAAAAAAGGTCATCTCAATATCTCAGTTTTGTCAACTCTTCCCGTGAGTTTATGAGTTTTCACGGCGAGAGGCAGATGAGGAGAGCAGTTAATTCGTCATCTGAGACATTTGACAAATAGAGAAGGTGAAATATTTATATGAGAACAGCATGCAGGTAAATGAACAGAGTAATTGCATGACGTCGGTGCGGGAATGAGGACGTGGCGCTGCCAGATGGGTACAGTCTGTGTGAGAGAGAGAGACGCCCGCTCCATCGCTGCATCCTCTTCTCCATAAACGCATGGAAATGAGATGTGTGTTTCCTTTTCTGTGTCAATAAGAGGAAGGGTATGAATAAATGTTAAAAATCAGTCGCCGTTATTCAAATGTAAGTGCTGTTTTAATGAGATTTACTGCACTCTGCCGTGTCCTGTGGTAACTTCTACCTATTCTGTCGGAGAGGTGCCTCAATGTGCTCAAGACGCCCGCAGAGACAGACAAAAACCTAGCGCAACATACCGCAGGAGGAATTTCTCATCTTGCCCTTTTCTGCAAGAGAGGCCTCAAAAATGCAAGGACCTCATTGACAGTTTGTCATACCCCCTCCCCCCCCCCCTAATCCTAATCATTTCCCTTCCGTTCCTCTTCTTTGAAAACTCTCTATTTGTTCTATTCCCTGCACTCCATCCTTTCCACTCCGAAAACGCAATCACTCTCCCTTACCCCCCCCCCCCCCACCCATCCACTTCTCTGTCATTCTCCCCGTGTCATCCATCATCGTTCTTCCCCTTCTTATCTTTGCCTCATAAGCCCACCCCTCCCTCTTCCAATTTCCCCTCACTATTTCTCATTTTTCTCTACAATATTATCTGTCTACCCTTTGCACTTACCATCGACATTTCTCCTCTGTCTGTCATCGTCTGTCTCTGGCAGCCGCCGAGCACTCTGTGTATGGAGATAGGCAGGTTTGTTGATGCTGTGTTTGCGCAGACAGACGCTCGGCAAACGCGATCAAGGCTCAAAAAATGGCAAAGGGACAAAGAACGCGGGCGCCTATGCACCCCCTAAAGTCGAGATTTAGGGCACGGATGCCTCTTGACGAGTAATGGCGGCCCGTATATTCTTCTGAGGCGACGCTGAGCAGCAGACAAAGCGTGCACGCCAAAGAATGTGAATGGCAGCCAGGCCTGTGGCGGGTGCGCGCTCGAGCGCTGCGCCGTGGATGCGCTGAACTCTGGCTAATGGTTGACATAAAAACCCGGGGAGGATACAGAATCGATGCTATCTGCTAGAGCCCAGGATGAGACTGGTTTTAGGGAGAGGACACAATGATCTCCCTCTAAAGGCCGATTACATCTGTTGAAACAGCACACTGATGTTTACACAGAAAACCTGCTGAGGCCGGGCGGCGGGACCTGAGCACCGGCCAATCCAGCGACTCCTTCACAGCAGGGCCTTTTATTTTTTAGGGTGCGTCTTCTATCAGATCTGGCGGTACCTTTTGGTCTCTGATGAAATAACATTTTCGGTGTGTGATGAGAGTTCTCCGTATTTGTGCATATCAGTGCACCATATGAGAATAATAAAACCGGCTAGAACCTCTCTGTTGATTCATATTGTTGCTTATGTCACTTGCGTTCAACAACAGACTGAAATCGCCTGCACTGCATGTAGAAATGATTCAGTCTAATGTTAAATTTCCATTGGAGCTGATGCCTGCGTGTGATTTCTATAACATATGGAAAGAAATTACATCTTAAAGGTTTAAAAACTGATTCAGAAGCAGAATTCGCCCACACCGACAAAGTGAAGATGGGATGTTTGTTTTTTTTTTTCCTCCCAACAACAACAACGTTCCATTCCTTCAGTTTTCATTTCCTGTAGCTGCTCCACGGCGAGGGCATCGCATGAACTTGTGGGAGACGCTCAGCTGGCATTAGCATACGGTATGTTTAATACGACAAGGAGAGTCCCAGAGTTAGACAGCAGTGAATTTGTGCAATCAGCTGTTAATCAGCCAGAGTGAGGTGTGTGTATGTGTGTGTGTGTGTGGCAATTATGTAATTGCATTATAAATATTCTAACTTGTGTTATAATCAAGGGGCCGCTGCTCAGAAATGAGCAACATCACGCATTTTTTGCACGCTTCACAATAAGTTAGTGCAGAACTGCAGTGCTTTATACCAAAGTACATATTTAGTATAAACACGATTAATTATTCAAGCCCGTGGCATTTT
The DNA here is from genome assembly GCF_022458985.1 of Mugil cephalus. NCBI lineage: Eukaryota > Metazoa > Chordata > Actinopteri > Mugiliformes > Mugilidae > Mugil > Mugil cephalus. Next base: position 17,004,505 of record NC_061776.1, read on the forward strand.
GTGTTATTACTAATTCCGTTTTGAGGTGATTTCGGAGCCAACTTTTCTATTCCAAAATACACTTCTGTTTTTTAAGTCAGAAATACGGCATCGCTCGCTATAGACACAGCAGCGAGGCTAAACAAGTCTGGTCTGAAATGTCAGCACAAACCACTGCAGGCGCAGGTAAATTGTGATCAGTAATAAATTTACTCACACCGATCAGCCATAACATTAAAACGATTTATAAGAGAAGTAGATAACATTGACCATCTTGTGCTCTACTTAGACATGTACCAGACCAGGCACACCTTGATGTGACACAGGATGCAGCCTCACACAGACACACACACAAAAAGCAACGACTCAACATTATGACCACCTTCCTAATATTGTGTAGGTCTCCCTTGAGCCTCCAAAACAGTTGTGACTCATCAGACAATGGACATGCACCTTTTGAGGGGGTCCTGTGGTGTCTGACAACAGGATGTTGTTAGTGGGGGTCTTTGGGTCCTATGTGCTGAGCGGAGGGGCCTCTGTGGATCATCCCACAGATACTTGATCAGTTTGGGATCTAGTGATTTTGGAGGCTGGGTCAACACCCTGTGCTTCTTTTTCTGGCTTCTACCATCAAGGTGTGTCATTGCTATGGGGTGGAGGTCCCTGGTCTGGTCTAGGTGGGTGCTACATGTCTAAGTAACATCCACATTAATGCCAGGTCCAGAAGTTTCCCCAGCAGAACATTGTATTGTCACAAGATGCTCAATGATATTCACTTCTCCTGTTAGTGGTTTTAATGTTGTGGCTGATCGGAAGCGGTCATTTTACTTAAGGAACAAACTGTAATATTTGCTCTGCTGCTGGTTTTAATGATCTACTTAAAGTGGATGAACAGTTGGTATGACTGTTTCTCAGTGTGCAAATATCAAGGACGCCAAGATTGCCTAAAGACTACCGCAATATTACACGCTCGCAGTTACACAACGCAATTCATTAACAATGAATAATGTTTCTATATACTTTTCATGCCTTTAAAAACATCACTCTCGCATGATGCATCGCTGTTAAGGCTTCGCGTTGCAGAACTGTAATGTGCATTGACAACAAAAGCCTTCTATTCTATTTAAAGGGAGAAAGAAAGAAAAGTAAAAATAGCCTCCCCCTCAGTCTGCAGTTCTTTGGAGTGTTTCGCTGGGACAACATCGCGTCTGTAGGACATCTGTAGCATTTCCGTAAATGCACGGTAATTTTCACTAGAAAGCTGCATCACACCCCGAGAACGCTCCCCACATGATTGCTGCACGTGCACACAAACCTGACTGCTGCTCAGTCGCATGGCCTCTCACCCCGTGCTCTCCCCTGTCTTCGCTACCATTCTGCCGGTCTCCTGAACTTCCCCCAGCATCCTGCTCCTCATTAGAAGGCCTTTCATGGTCAGGGCCAATAAAACTTCAATGAGAGGCAGCCTGAAGAAAACATGGCTGTTCTGAGGCTTTCGCCGAGCATTAATTACATGATCCCCCACACCAGACAGTGAAGGGCCAATCACTTCTCCGACGGAGCTGCCGACCTATGGCCACATGTTGGACACAGTCAGACACATAAACTCGCATTACGCGCGCCGACTGCCTCCGACATGGACACACATACATAAAGGTCATGCGTACACAAGCCTGTATATAATACCCACTGACACATTATCACGCGCACATGCTCTTGGAGCCCACTAGACTTATTAACCCAGTGCCACATGTGCTTAACTCGGCCTGGTTTTCGCTCACAGCGGCAAGAAAAGCGAAGCAGCCGTTACACATAATTAGAAAGTGGCTTCTGTCTGCTCTGCTGTGTGGCACAATTACACAGGTTCCAACTTCAGCGGAGGAACTGCGGCGGTGTAGCGCCAGATCTGCACCCTTGCCCCGGCTGCAAATGAGTAAGACACTTGACACCGCGGGGCGAAGGTGTAATTCATGCCCACTCGTCTCAGAGCTGTAATAAAAGCGAGCGCATAGCCATTTGTCAGTTAGTGATATGTGAGATGTCGTCCTCTCAGTTTGGACTCAACCAGTGATGGGGAACAGACTAATTACAGGGGAGCATTTCCTAATGCATTCGTAAACAATGCCTGTCTGCATAAATAGAATGATTTGGAGGCAGGAAACGTCCTGGCCACGTGGCTCTCCCCTTCTCTCCTTTGTTTCTCCCTTTTCCCCTTTGCTTCTTCTCACTTTTGTTTATCTATCTGTCACGCCACGGCCACTTATTCGAGGCGGCACTTGAGTTTTTCCAGGTGTCACGGCGATAATGTGAGATGGTGTAAACAAAAAAAGGCCTCGAGCGGCACCTCCCGTGGATGCGGCAGCCTCGGAAAACCCGTCCGGTTCAATGTCACGCGCCAAGATGAACAGCAGGAGGACATTACATTAAACGAGGGGAGCGTGTTTTAGTCTTTACTGATACAACACGTAGAGGTCCACAGGGTCAGCGCACATCAGCAGAGTATTTTTTTGAGGAGGTTGAGAGAAAGGCCACGTCTACCACAAGGCCTGCTGGGAAATTAGGAGTCAGCCACGCCATTAGGGGAAATAAATAAACTGAGCAATTCTAAGTATTTGCAAAACATATGCAGGGAAAGTGAGCTGATGATGTAGTGTGGATTTGAAAAGCACATTTACAAAATGAGCTCAGATGCAAGTTGAAGGGTACGGAATAATATGTCTGACTCAAAGCGATTCAGTGTGTTTGTGAGACAGCTGCATGCAGCGTCTCCTTCCCTTTGTCTTCTTGGTCCAGTCGAGCGTGCAAATACTCTCGAACATTTCCAGGCCTGTGTAATGAACCAAACACATACGGGAACACGCACAGAAACCGACGATAATGAAGGCATTCAGCAGGTGACAGGTAAACTGGGAACGGCACAAGGCGTGCGGCGACTTGTTGGACAATTAATTGCAACTCGAGGAGTGATGTGGTTCATGCAGATTTTTCTCTCTTTTCTCTCGCAGGATGAGCGCTCGGCGTGGCCGGCCCGCTTTGCTGTGGGAGGGCACCTGAGCCGAGGGCACGCCCACGGTTCACGCGTGACACCTGGCCGGCGGTGATCAAGAGGCTGTCAGGACGCGCGGGGCACATTCCTCACCTGAGAGCCGGGGCCACCTCTTGAGGGCACAAATCACCGCACAGCTCAGTCTGCTGCAAGATTTATAAATATATATATATATAAAAAAACTAAATCCACGACTCAAGCAGGTTTGACAGCAATGTTATTCTGAAGCGTGTCTAAAAATAACATTTAAATGAGACAGAATGAAACGAAAATGAGGGGTTCCAAATCTGTGCTCCCTCTCTGTCTCTCTCTCTCTTTTGCTCCCTCTCCGTCTCTCCGCCTCCTTTTCATTTCCACAGAGTGGCAGCGCTGGCACAGCATCGTTTAGAAAAGCCCGAGCTGCGGTGTCCGCCTGCGCGCACCTCTCCACTCAGATCCCTCCGGGCCGTCGTAGTCGGTAGGCGCGAGTCAGCTGGCCGCGCGGCGTCACGGCAGCGCAGTGCTATTTTCTGACACGACTTAAAATATTTCAGCTGTAAACGCGTAACCTAATTCTTTCATGTCTCGCTTCTCCCTTCTCTAGGTGAGCCAAACCCCTAAAACAGTGGATTTATGAGATAAGAGTCTGCACTTGCCCCTAGGTGGAACACTGCTTGAGAAGATTATTATTTGGAGGAAGAAGAAGAAGAAAAAGGAAAAAAAAAATAATAAAGCTCCTGTCCTGTCAACACCGGCCCAGCTGTAGGAGAGGAGGAGAGGAGGAGAGGAGAGGGAGGAGGAGGAGGAGGGGGGCGAGACGGGACCTCTGTGAGGAATCGCTCCTGTGCCGTGCAGCAGTGCGCGGAGAGCAGCCACAGACTCAGCAGACGCACTAGAAGGGCAGAAGGGAGAGAGGAAGGTGGAGGATATTTTACGCGCAGCACCACCACCAAGTAGCCCCGTTTTACACCAACTTCACAGTCTCATTCTCAGTTCAGGTCTCAGCAGGGACTCTTGGTCGGATTTGCACTTGACTAAGTCCACAGTTACAGGGGTCGGCCGGAATGGATTCCTTCATCATTGCTGCTTTGGCACTGTGCTCTCTAACGGCACCGGCCTCTGGGGACAAAGGGACCGGCAAAGCCCGGAGTTGTTCGGATATCAGACAGTTTTACAGCGATAAGGGATACCCTCTGGATGGTGTCCCTCAATCTGAAATATCAGGTAAGATACTTTAAAATTCACCCTGTCCTCCCTGTCGGCTGTCAGCGTTGTGCGCACCTTCATCTGAACTGAATCAGACAAAGAACCCTATTTTCTGCCTAAATACACTATGACTTTTATTAATTTGTGAAATAACCTAGAGAGCACAAAACTCCACAGTTGCTTTAATCTGTGTATCATAATCCCTTTGCAAGTCCCTCTTGGAATGTTGGTCCATTTTGGGGCCAAAGTCGAACCTACAGTGGCAGTTTGTTTTGTATATCTGACGTTTCCTGTCTATAAAATGACTGTGGCTCTGCTCTGTTATACAGTTTCCATTCAACATGCCCTGCAAGACAGTGTAAACTAAATAACATCTCATGTTCACCGCAAATGTAAAATTAAGTTTGTTTTGTTGTGTGAGCGAGAACAGAGGAGGCATCTGTCTTGACACCACTTAAACCTGTTGTCACACTCATTTCATGTCACATGCTGAAGCAGAGGAGCTCTGGCTCTGGGCTATTTCTCAAGATGAATCGCTGCTTTGAAAAGATATTAAGACAGACATGTCTCAGACGATCTGCCCGTCTGATCTCTGATAAAACAAAAAGGAAAAAAAAAATTGAGAAAATTCTCTCACATCGTAGAAGCGCACATGCAGAATCAGAACTTCGCTCTCTGTTCTCCTTCATTAGTTTCCCTATCAGTCTGAACTTAGCTGCTCCTCCTGAAGACACTCCCTGTTATTTCCCCCCTTCTTCTTTAAGTTGTCTTCACTTTATGCATGGAATTACAGTCACTTGACCGTGTGCTGTAACCATGCAAATATGATGCCGCTCGCTGTGTCATTCATGGTCTTATGTCAGACGGTCACAAGCCCCTCTGCAGTTCAGTTGATTACACGTTTGCCTCCCTTGGAATTCAGTGCAGTGCTCTCAGCCATGCAAACGCACGCATGCAGTTTACTGCGAATTCAAGGTTCTACAGTTACAGGGTCATGCATGCATCGACAAGACAGGAGACCGAGAACATGCGTGCTCACATACGAACACTTTACTAAGTAGTTGGCTCTCTTTTACCTACAAGAAAGCCAGCATGTCTTTTCCTTGAAAAGAACCCCACTGACTGATTTTGTGTCAGTCACCTTCTTCTCCTCACTTTCTGCAGAATGCTACATGAGCGTGACGGCAGATAAACTCTCCTTCCCAGAGGAGACTCAGATGCTGCTCCATTAGCCCAGATTTGACTGTACTCAGACGTACAAGGGTGACATCTGCAGTGTTCTCCGAAAGGGCACTCACTCAGGAGGGTCTTGATGAACAAAACGTTTGGTTCTCATGCAGCACTGTACGGCTACACCATGGTGTCCCGGTAGAGGCAGTATACCGTATGTAAAAGTCCCAAACATTGTTGCTGTTCGCTTTGATTGCTCCCCCTAGCTTTCTTATTAGCCCGAGCTGCGACGCATAAATGGAACATTACGTAATGTAATGTCTAATGCGAGGACGCGCAGCAGATCTTTCCAAGAGATGATGGCCATAGGATGGGAAAAATTATAAAATTTGAAGGCGGGGCACTAATGTGATGAAGCCTTTATCTCGTATCATCACGCCATTCATCATAAGCTACGGCAGTGAAGGCCAAGTGCCAAGCGGAGGCTTCTAATTTACTTGATTGACCACACTGAATAAATTATTTGACAGAGTGAACGCCAGTCCTGGCCTCTTAAGAGATCCTCCTTTCTCCCAAATGTCGGTAATCCATAATGCTTTAAAGAGCGAGTCTGTCTTGCATTGACAGAGCTATTCCTCTTGTTTCAGTCAATGACGCGGAGCTTACTTAAATTTTGGGGTCATTGCATACTTAGTAAGACAGAAAATAAGACAGTGAGACAGACGTAGGGAAGAGGTAGATGAAGAACTGAGGCAGCGATAGAGACGTGTAAAAAAATATATATTAGCTTTGGTTTTCCCTGCGTTCCACCCTGTTTCTTGGCTCTAAAGCATAAATAATAATAACTAGCTAGTAAAATATAAAACGTTTTGATTTATGACTCCAGATTGCGGGACCTGAATGTCGTGGAGGATCTCTGACATTTTGCGGAGGGTATTTCCTGCTGTGACACAGGGGCTCGATCAGCCTAATGTATTGGCTGGGCCTGACTCAAGGTCACATGCCGAGTGCATCACCCAGATTCAGTCAGGGAGGACGATGAGAGACGAGCTCCGAAAGTGACGTCCAGCGGCGGAGCCCTGAAACCCTTTTCATGACCACTGCGCAATTTATGAATTAAAATTCCCTGGAACAAGTAGCAGCTAGTCCAGTAACAAGTCTTTTGGATGCCCAGACTATATTTAATAGAACATAGAAGGCTGAACAAGTCGTGCAAGTTACATGTCCAGAAAAGTTATGAAAACGTGCTCAAAGGGTCATGGCATTTTATTTCTATTCACTTCAAAGATACAGAGGTTTAACTATTCATATATATATATATATATAAGAATAAGAAACTCTTCTGAATTTTGCGGGTAAAAATAAAACGCGTATCCAACGAGCTGAATATTTCATATCGCTGCCTCGTGTTTATTACGCTCAGTCAGCGGCGAGCCAAGATTCGTAGATTGTTGCTTTCACACCGTTACGCCTCGTAAAACATCTTGGATAGTCCATAGTCCTTAAGTAATTTGCCCTGGAGGAAAAGCCACATGGGGGAGGTAAAAAAAAAAAAACGCTATTGAGTTAAGGGTGAGCTGTTTGTTATCATTGCACTGACGCAGTGTTTACTGGACCATGTAAGTTGAGCACTTAAAAAAAATGGAAAACCAGTTCACGAGGGACGCGGTAAACGTTCAAAGCGAGTTTGATGATGCTAGTTTAACTCGGTAGAGTGTAATCAGTTTTGGAAACGGCTTTTTTTTTTTTTCCATGTGTTTACCAAAATACAGATGATTGATTTTCATGATGCTCATCTGTCTCCTCCCAGCGCTGCCCCCTCCCTGTTCCACCCCATCATTACAGTCTTGATGACTTATCTTTTTGTCTTTCAGGGGATGACATTCTTCATCTCTCTCCCTCTCTCTCTCTCTTGCTCACTCACTCATTGACTCTTAAAGAGAGAGATCAGGCTGTCTTTGAAAGCAGCTGGCAGCCAATGAGTGTCAGATTCTCAATGTCACATTGGCCTGTACAAAGAGACAAGCTGTATGAGACATCTGCAGGAAGCCCTGGTAACATTTTGCCATTGATTTTTCCATGCTGTATTTGTGTTGCTGTTGATTGTTGGTTGCTAGACACTGAACCTGAGTCGCAAAGTGCGCTGTCGCGCCGTCTCTAACCAGTGTTTGGCTGAGGATACAGCGAGAGTGCTGCTCACCAGGCCTGGTACGGACCCTTGTTGACTGAAAACCGCCTTGCGGCTGGGAGCATGGGCCGATCGGTACGACGGCTCGCCGTGAGAAATTTGGAAACGTTTTAAGGCAGCTTGACTCTTGAGTTCCGGGGAATAATAGCGGCATTGTAGCCGAAACAGAGCGCGGGCTTTCCGCGCGCTGAGTAGAAAACGTCCCCGGGCAGCCCTCTCACCTCTTTGACTGAGGGTAATGATAAGATAATGGCTGCTAGTGTGTTTGCGTCCCCTTACGCCGCTTTGCAGCCAGAGGTTAAATGGAGAAGGGAGTCCGCTGGCAGCATAAAACGTAGCTGGAAAGCCAAAGGAGGGAGGCTGAAAATCAACACCAGAAACAAAAACCATATGAATGGGTTATCCTAGAAATTGACTGGAAAAATTTTTTCCTTTTTCTGAAAGTTGAATGCACGATCTGCATTCAAAGTGGACCTGATGCAGCGCAGGATCACAGTTAAATGCGGATCATGTCCAAAGTTGCTCGTATTTAAGCTCTTAATCTCTGAGGAAATCCTGATACAGTATCTTTATATCCACCGCCCGTGGCTGTTAGTCCGAGACCCCACAGCTCCTCTGACCGTTCCCCTTGTTAAGCCTCTTGACCTCCGGTGACATCTCGTTCGTGTCCACTCAGCAATGTGCCCTCATGCCAGTTAAGATTGTGAGAAAGATCTTCAGTGTGACTTCAATTATTAGGACACTGTCATCATTTTTCATCGTTATACGCTTCGCAATAACTGCTGTGGTAATGTAAGACGTTAAATAGAAGAGGGAAACTAGGTTGAACACTTTTAACCTTTTATTGCTTACACAGCACTGTTAAAAATGTTGCTAATTTTTTAGCGCTGTCCCATATTGAGCGCATGGAAGTGGTCATGGGAGCTTTAACTTTAGGGGTTCGAGCATGTAACCTACGCCTGGCAAATAGTTTCACTTTTTATTACTGCGGCTCCTACTCAAAGTGTACCAGTGTTCAGAACAGAGCGCAATATAGGCAACAATAATATGTAAGAATAAGTAGGCAATTGTGTAAAAATGTAGGGAAAATGTAAGAAAATATATATATAATATATGTATAAGTAGAGTGAAGTGTTCTGAGTTGTTGCTCTATAATAACTATGGGGGTATTGCACAGCAGGAAATAATTGCACATGTTGAGTCCAGGGTCCAGTAAATATATACAGAAATAGAAATATGCAAAAGTATATGAAAAGAAAGTGAACATGAGTTACTGCACAATATCAGCATAAATATGGGTGTTTGCACAGAAGAAATTTATCCTTCTGACACTCATAGTGAGGCGTTGTACAGTTTGATGGCCACAGGCAGGAGTGATTTCCTGTGTGGCTCTGTGGAGCATCGTGGTGTGATCAGTCTGCTGCTGAAAGAACTCCTGTGTCTGACCCGCACGTCATGGAGTGGGTTGGACACATTGTCCAAGATGACTTTCACTTTGTATTTATGTGTATAGCCACTGAGAAGCAATGGCTACGCCAGTTTGGCGGTATATACTTCTATATATATATATATATAAGTTTTTGTAGACCTTCTTTAAAATTTGACTTCTCAATTTAAGCCTATTTTCAGGCACAAAACCCTTTTGCATGTCACTTTCCGGAATCCTTTATATGGTTTTTGTTGTATTTTTTTTTTGCCAGCCGGAGAGAAGAAGGAGCAACGCCACGCAAAAAGAAAAAAGGTCCTCAGCTTGTCTAAATGAGAACATTGTGATGAATTAGTCACTTGAATTCATCTCTTGTGCGCAAAGAAAATAAAATGTGTTCAATCCCACGAAACATTCTAAATGACTCTTCCCCTTGAAAGTGAAGGAAAAAGAAATTGCAACCACTCCCGAAAAACCCTCTCAGCTGCAAATGAATGCACATCTAGTAATTCTTTTAAGCATAGGTTTTCAACAGGGGGTCCACGGAGGTACTGCAGGGGGGTCACAAAATCTTTGACTGATTCTACATATATATACAAATGTGTGCGTGTGTGTGTGTGTGTGTGTGTGTATATATATTCTTTAAATACACATTAACATGAATCCAACATATTTCAGTAAAGGGATAAATTTTGGCAGAAGACAGCAGGTATGTTTATCTTAATATTTTAATATAAAATGATAATAATGATCATGTATTCATAAGGTCGAGTTTAATATAGAACACATATAGTAGGTAGGGGGTCCCTACTTAATCTCCCCATCAGTGTTGGGGTCCTTGGCATGAAAAAGACCCCTGCTTTAAAATCATAATGGCATTTAAGGTTTGATGGAGAAAAATATATTTTTAATGAATAAAACAAACAATGTTGCATAGTGTAAAACTGCTCCGATGGATATAGAAACGGAACAAACTGAACCATAAACAGTAAATACTGTGTGTGTTGAGATAAGAGCGCAGTGTTGTCCCTGCCGCCGTCCTGGACAGTGGCCTTATCTCCATCCCATGTCCCCGCTGATGCGCTCTTCTCCTTTTCCAGATGGTGGGAAACGAATTGATCGCGCTGAGTTACTGTACATACGAATGGAACTCATTAAACCGAGAGACGATAAGAGAGACGGAGCCTATTTGAAGGTTAATGTCAGCGTAAAGCCGCGCGCCTCTGTTGGTCTTCCTCTCCAGGCGGATTAAAGCAAAAGCAACAGTTGTTTCTGTATCACTGTGTGCAGGCTCATAACTCACCCGCAGTTTAAAGCGTGTCAATCCCTGCATCTGGGCTCCTGTCTGCGCTTGTTTGTGCGCAGCTGTGTGCTGGTGTGAGCCTACCGACTGAATATACCAAAGTTGTTAAAATGCTGAAGCTAGTAAGAAGCCTCTTGAAGCAATAAGCCATAATGGGCTGCAGGGAGCATGAAACAGACCACAGTTTGTTTGATGTCAGAGGGAGGGAGGGAGGGAGGAAGAGACGGAGCCCCATGAGCTGCTGACTTGACTCGGACTGCCCTGCTGATGACGGGCTATACGTAACTCTCACAAAATATAAATAATGACTCTGAAAATAGCAAAAGGAAATAGCTTCTTTTAAATTGCGCTCTTCTGTTGTAATCATTTTTACTGTTAGTAAAAGGTGGACAGCCAGTTCAGAAAAATTTAGTTTTTAGAGAAATCTTGTCGTAAATTGCAAACTATTTTCCTTTCTATTTGCCGTTTCCTATAATTTCCGCGGAACTGCGACACAACAAGCCGATGATTGGCAGTGTGCCGGTGTCTGGCAGGTTGGCAAGCGTCTGCTACCCTAGCTTTGGCGGTGCCTCGGACCTTTGGTAAGCTTTTCAGTGGATTTGGCGTTAAATTGGCGGCGGAGTGCTTTGGTGAGGGAGGTCGCTCCGTTTGGCTTTGCGATCCAGAGACCTGCGTGGCTAGTGTGCACGAGCATGTTCTTCTTTTTCATCTTTTGTTCATTTGAACATTCAAATACCTGAATATTTATAGAACAGTAGGATCTGCAGTATTTTTCAGTGCTTATATTCCTACCTAGATCTTTCAGTTTTTTGAACGATTAAGACAGACTACTGCCACCTGTTGGTAAGAAGAATTATTGCCTTTCAGGCAGGCACTGAACGTATGTGCTAGCTAGCAAGCTAGCTGCTAACTTTTTGGTCCAGTCACAGGTGACATGATGCGACGTTACCATGGGCCCTTTTTTTCTTTGATATTGATCAGGTATGTCTGAAATTGATCTTTTTTGAAAGTGGAGCTCCAGCTCAACAAGTATTGGCTTCCTCATCTTTGACCAAGATGCACTTCAGCTGTTGCCCCCCCCTTCTCCCCCTCCCGGCTCCCTTCTTGTGCTCCACTTGTCTTTTGTTCACTGTCACCAGCCTAATGTGAGAGTGGGAGTTCACACGTACAAGTCATCCTTTTGCCAGCACGCACACGGACAACAAACACACAGATGACAGCACGGGCCAGGTTTTCTTTTTTATTATTATTTTTTTTTTTTCTTCATGTCACCGCAGGGGGTGGCCGTGTCCACTACAACAGGCGCGCGCATGGCCGTTTATGGTGGGCACGGGCGTGTGCGAGGGCGTCAGTGTGTCGGTGCGCGTGACTCCTCTTTTGTCTTCAGAGGATCTGGCGAATTATTCCCTGATCACAGCGGGCTCCCTCACTGTCTCCTCTCCTCGTGTGTGTGGGTGCGCGGACGTCGTGTGCGGATGTGAGCTCGTGTGCCAGTGTGCTCACAAGCGAACGAGAGCGCATCCGCTTGCGTGTGTGCGCCGCAGATGTGTACACTCGGCCAGACTTCTAAAGCTGTAGTGTGACTGTTATTAATGTTTCCTTTCCATTTGCTGGTGTGTGTGTGTGTGTGTGTGCATCATTTAAAAAAAAAAAATTTTTTTGGCACTTTCTTCCATTATGTCAAAGTGTATGTTTGCCATGCCAAGCAGCTGAGGTTCATGTCCCCTCCAGCGGCGCTTTCTGTAAACTAGGTGAGTATTTGAGGTGACAAGGAACGGGCTGTGTAGCCGCAGCGTGGCTTTGCTCTCTCCCACTGCCTGCCTTGCCCTCCCGCTGCTTGACAGATGGTACAGACCCAAACCGGGACGGCCTCTACCATTTTAAGCGAGCGCGCGGCGTTGGAGTTTTACACAGCGGCACGCCCTGTACCAACACACACATACGCACCGTCTGCAGCTGTGGACCAGAATGTTTGTTGGGAGACGTCCGCTCTCTGCCTAACACGCGTCCCTTAGCTAAAGGTAAAATGTAACAAATGTAACAGTGTTTTTCCACTTTGTTGGTTCATAAATAAATTGATGGACGCACAGTAAATCAGAAACTTTCCAAGTTTAGTCATTTAAAACATCACCTTGGACTTCTTCTCTGTCTTGGACGTGTTTAGCAGTGGATTCACTGACCAGCCAAAAAATAATCTGCAGTCCTATTTTATCATTTTTCTGTTTTGTTTTTTTGTTTTTTTTTGTTTTTTGGTTTTTTTCAAGTTGTTCAGTTAAACGATGAAGGCAGGAATACCCAAGGTGATATCTTTCAAATGACTCAGCTCTCTCTTGGTATTTTCACTTGACAAATGATTCATTTTGTTGTCACAATAGCTGCCGATCAGTAATTGTCAGTCATTTAATGGACATTTTCTTTTCAGTTTACGCGCTAAGGTCAGCCAAATCTGGGTCCTCACGACTGAGAGACGCTTTTCCCGTGTCTTCGTGTCTATTTTTCTTCAGTCTATCCTTTGTGAAGCCTGTAGCCACACTTTTTAGCGCTTCCTCTGGATCAGATCTAGTTGTTTATACTCTGCATAATTACCAGAATAGATGGTAACTCTCTGATGGTGACAGATTGTAGACTCGTATCTCTGGCACAGATGAAGAAAAAAGAAGAAGAGGAAATGAGGATTGAGAATATGAAAGACTGGGCTTCTAAATAAAAAGATAGAAGATGATGATAAAATCGCACGAAGGCCTGAAGGGTGTCTGGCACCTCGCGCACACACCAATGCTAAAGATAGGACACAAAGGTCCAGCAGTGCACACATCTCTTGCCCGTGCGCCCTGCAGTACAGTTCAGCTCCGCTGTGTAAAAGTTTCAAGACACGACAGTGGACATCTTTGCAGAGCTAAACAGTGCAGACGTGTCTGTGCAGAAAGTGAACGGAAAGCGATCGAGCCTTGAGAAAGTGCAGGTGCCTCTGCATTTGTGTGTTTGCTGCAGATATCCCAGGTGTCTTGAGACTTGCGAATATCTTCTTTGTCTCCACTTCCCCCTCCTCTCCCCTGAGGTGTAAACATTTCTCTCTCATAATCCCTCCCGAACTGGAAGCATGTTTCTTTGGATGCAGAGGAGTTTGTCACTTTCCTTTTAGCTCCATCAAACCTTTAACTCTCCAGTATTAATTGATAATTCTGGAGGATTTTTTTTTTTTTTTTTAGCTGTGGGCAACTGGCTCCACACATTGCTGCCGATTTGCTGCTTGGCATTCATAACTTCCCGAAGGTTTTCTCAAATTTTCCGCAGATAAACAGTTTCACGCTACTTTCTATTATCTTAATTATTTCCTCCCACCGCCCACTTTCTCTCTCTCTCTCTCTCTCTCTCTCTCTCTCTCCGTAGAGCCGTCTCCGCATTTGAGGCTTTATCGCTCTCTCATTGTTTCCCTCTCTGCCCCTGCAGAGGAAGTTGTGAAATCATTTATTTTTCATGACAATATTTTTGCTGCGTGCTCACAGATGCCCTGTGGAAACACTGCTCGTTTGTTTCTGTTACGTGTCTGTGATTTTTCACGGCTCCGTGTTGTTGTGATCTAACTTTAAGATCTATTTCATGCCCTGAAAATTGAAGACACATGTTTTGAGAACACGATGAGAAAGTACCAAGAAAATATTTACTGTCTGAAGATGATTGCATCTCAGGACCCCTTTCTCCTCGGGGCGTTGGGAGACAGACGTAGGAATGATGTGGGAACGCAGCTAATTAATCCATAACATGATCCCCTTATAGCCGGCGTGGTTGCGTCTTATTAACAGATTTTGTAAAGAATCGCAGCGTCTTTTTAGATTTATTTATAAATCTCCCCTATAATCCATTTTCGCACATTTCTCACATGCACTTTATGTCTTCCAACTTCCTTTTCTCGGACTTCAAATGTAATTACAGAGAAATATTTGGGTTGCGCCATCATCTTCTTAGCAGCCTAGCCTATTTTTCCAGGCTGCGCAGCGCTTACGCCGCCCTCTCCGTCCGTCCATCCGCTGTATAATTGCTTTAAACTTCCACAGAAGTTTGCTCCTTCAAAACATTGGTTCTTGTAGCGACCAGAATACCCGAATGAGTTGCTCGGGCGGTGTGCTGCCTACTCTTTATATCTCCCTCTCCCCGCTTGCGGTGAGCAAACTTCTTCCGTTCGTTCCGAGTTTCTTGTCGGATTTCGTCCTTCCCGAGCACATTCTTCTGTAATTAGATACTGAGATCGGGTTTTATGTGACATCATTTCTCCAGCGTTATTTGTGGCTGAGGAAAGCCCCTGTAGTTCATGGTGGTTTGCTTATTTGGTCTGACCAGCCCCTTCTATTTAGATATGGAGGTCTGTCTAAAGACCGAGGAGCGGGAATGACCAAAGGGTTACGAAGGCCTTGTGAGAAGAGGGTCGCGTAAAAAAAGCTTATAATTACAGGGGGAAATATGTAATTACTGTCAATTGTCATCCTGTTTTCTGGTACAGGATTAGCTTTTTATTTCCTAAAGCCTCGTTTTCATGCTCCCCCCCCTCATTATCTCCTTTTTCTCTCCCCGTTAGTCTGTTTCCCTCTTTCGATCCATCCACGCTCCCTTGAGCAACTCCTTATTGTCAGTTTTAAATTGTGCGTCACTTATCAAAAGAGTATCTGGAAAACATCGTACACCATTCAGGCTGATCAGTCAGAGAAAGAACTCCTTTATTTGAACTTTTTGTTTTCGCCTGCGCGCACAAGAGGAGCCTCTAGTAACTTAAGTGTTCGGCGAAAACACATGAACGCAGCTGAAAGAACTACGTAACAGCACCTCTTAACGTTGTAGCCTGAAAATGGAACAAAGCATGGAGGAATGGACGGCCAAGGTTTTATCCAGCCTGAATGTGATGCATTCGTATGCTGCGCAGAGTCAATAATCGCAACCGTACCAACCACCAGCGAGGTATTGCATCACTTCAGCGTTCCCACTGAACGCCGACAGAACTGAAGCTACGTAGTGTTCGAGTGATCTCCCCAGTCGGTGGTTATGCCTTTCGGTTTTGAAAGTGATGAAACGGCAAGTTTCTAGTTTCTACCTGAAAGAAAAGCTGGAATGTGTGCAAAGAAAACTACTTCAAATTAGAGAACTTTTCTGTTTGATCTTTTTTTGGGGGGGTAAATTTGTGACTACGTTTGGCTCCATATTTATTCCAGCACGGGGAATACTCAATAAGCAGCTTTCTATGACTATATTGCACATTCCATTGTTTCGGGGGACAGGGAGTAGCGGGCGTATCAATACTGTACTGTGCAAGTATAACTTGGTACGCTTCCCCCCATCCACTCCCAGGAGGGGATAGCAAACAGCAAGCAAATGAACTCAAAATGACAATGACTTATTTAGCTTGCAATTCCTCTGTTCGGCTGTAACACCTGCCTCCTCAGTTAGGCCAACTCACCACCGCTTCGTCCTGTCTCGTTATTTGCTTTCTCTCCATTTCTCCCTCGCTATTTTCATCTCTCCTTCCTTCCCCACAGAGTCTTCCCTCATAAATATTTTACATCTTCCAAATGAACTCTGTCAACCAAAGCTTAGTGCACGGCTGGCTGACTCGCGTATTCAAAGCATATAATATAATATGTATAGAGCGAGTGTGTGCGCGTATTTAAATACATAAAAAATGCGGTTAATCTTTGTGAGTGTCCAGCTGCATTACTTTAAGGCGCCTCTCTCCCTGCTTGCTTATTCTGGTAACTGTGCACATAAGACACGTTTTTACATAATGTTTTCACATTCCTGTCTAACGGTTACTCCACCAGACAAGGTGACAAAGAACATGTTAGGTGCAGCTTTTGAAGGGCTACATGTAAAAGTTGGAATATGAGCTTTGTGTATGCTATGAATTGTTTTAAAAGGACGAAGGTGAAGTTAGAAATGATACAGGAATAATAAAAAAATGGGTTTGAATGAATATGAATTTTAAACTTGTGTGTTGTTAAGAGAGAGGAGCTAGCCTACCGGATCTACTTCCGTAGGTTATTCCAGCATTTTATTTTTTATTATATTTGTTTTCAGGCTACCTTTAAAGTAATGGTTAAATATATATGTGTGTTTTTTTTAAGCATACAAACAGTCAGTTGGGATTTGCCAAAATTGCACTTGGTATTTTACTGCTAGATGTCATTCAGCAGCATTCTCTGTCGCCTAAGACAGAAATGAGCTGCAGTAATATAACAAGCACATAATGAAAACGTGAACGCAACACCACACTGTATCCTAGGAGACTCCGAGATGCACTGTTTTCCAATCATCGCAAAACTACAATACAGCGATCTCATTTAAATAGTTGCGCGCTCAGACAAAATCCTGGCGCCTGCTGGGAAATTTCCTGCACGGACCCGCAGCCTACTGATGGGGATACTATACACAAAGTGTAGCATCATGCGGTAATCTATTTCAGCTGGAATCCCTGACTCAGCGGTGTCATATTAGGCACCTTGAGAGAAGCATACAACTGTCTCGCGCCATTTGTATTCCCTGACTTTATTGGTGATTCTAACAGTGCGCTTTGTCAGAGATCGTCTAGTATCTCTCAGCTTCACTCCTCGTCTGCGGCTCAGGGCCGGGATCTGGTTTAAACTAAAAGCCTTGCCCTTAAATCTTTCATGCTCTTGCTACCGTCCTGCTGAGATAAAAGCAGATGATGAAGGAGTTGATGGAAAAGGCGGATAAAAGGCTTTTTTTATTATTATTATTTCTTTCTGTTGTACTTTGTTTTCCCATGTCTTTGTTTTTATTTTCCTTTGCCTTTAATGCGATGTACATTTTTCACCATCTCCCAAAGGCTTAAGTTGCGTGCTGGGTAATTCTGTTTGTGGCATTTTCCCGTCTGTGCGTCTTTCTATTGGAGTCCTCTATCAAAATCGGTCAAAACATTGACAGTATGTCGGTAAATTCAGTTGCGGAGAAGCAGCGGCGCCGCCTCTGTCACACAGTCTGCCCCCGTGTGTGTCCCCATGCACCTCACATTCCCAGCAGATCCCAGCAGCAGCCTCAGTTCCAGCTCTGGGGCCCAGGGCATCACTCAGTCAAATTGAATCACAAATCCTTTTGGGCAGAAGAGACTGCGGCTCAGGATGAATGCTTCTTGTGTGTCATGTGATGTCTGCTGATGAATGGCCAGGGCCTAGAGGACTGGACGGAGCGTACCAAGGTAGGTGGGATTGGGGTAGGTTTCCCAGGAGGATTTTGTCTCGTAACGTATTGTCCGGCCACTTCTTTAACTTGACTTTATTCAGAAAAGCATATTGGAAAAGCATATTGACTTAACTTCTTCTCCTTAAACATATAAACTAAAGAAAAGTACTCTCCTTGGTAAGTTGGTGAAGGGGGCAAATGTTGCACTTCTTCGGTCGTTAATGGACGCTAAAAGAGAAGCTTTGATGTGCCATAGACGTGGTTTTTAAGAGGGCTGTGCTCTCGCTAAGATGAACTCTTACAGCAACAGCCTCTCTTTTCTTAAATCCTCCATCCCTTTTTCACACCGCCAGTGTTTTGAGATATGTGTTCTCAATTGAGCCTTTCCTCTCCTCAGTCTTCCTCTCTTTTCCCCTTTTGCTCTCTCTTCAGCTTTCTCCACCTTCTCCCAGTCTCTCTGTGTCCCTTTACGTCGTTCTTGGCTTAGTTGCCTTGATTAAGCACAGCTGTCGCACTTTTCCCAAAGACTCTCGCTCTCTCTTTTTTTTTTTTTTCCACGTAGTTATATAAATTGGCTGGCCAGCTTTCTCAGGCCCTGGCCCTGTTGATTTTGGGTGACGTCAGTAGCTGTTGTTTATGCCTTGGACACGGAGCGGATTCTACTGTCTCCTCTGACTGCTGCGGCTCAGGTTGTTCAACCGTTACATAAATGTGTCTTTTAGTGTATGTCTGCGCCTATGTGTGTGTGCGTGTTTGTCCAACTGTGCACCAGCAGCGAGGCATGCTCATTAAAGTAAAATCAATCATAAATTGCTGCAAACATATTTCTACCCTCAGTTTCTTATGATTAACTTGATTATTATCTTTCACGCTTTTGCAGCCCAACAAGATTAAATTCTTATTAACTGCGCCGCGTCTGCTGGGTGGATGCGAGGGCGGAGAACATGAAAACAGCTTTCATGTGAGTGGCACCAGTTAACTCCTGAGTCGCCCAGCGAGGCGGAGAAGATACTACGGCAGTCAGAGCATGGCAAAGTGGCCGGTGATTTTGAGGTGATGGGGAACTTTAAATCATTTGCCATTGTCTGTGTTTATTCAGAGCGACTGAAGGGCGTGATGACCTCTGAAGTAGGACAGTACGCTGTGGCACAAGCACACTTATGCAGACGCAGTTCCTCGTTGGCCCCAAGTTTTCTGTTGTGTACATAGACTGTATATAAAGATGGATGCGTTCCTCAAAATTGAAGCCAAAGCAAGTAGAGCTCCCCCTTGTGTGGCTGCATCATAGGTTATTCCTCCTCTGTATTAGTGGAGGGGACTTGGGCCAAATGAAAACATGAAAATATAATCCAAATTTTTTTTTTTAAATAGTTGAGGTACATAATATAATGCTAATGCATGTCCAAGTGACCATTTTTCTGATCAGTACTTGACGCTATACAAACAGGATGTGACTTCATGATGACAACCAGTTGCCTTGCCTACTGCTCTGTAAAGCGGTCCTACAGCAGGAAAAAAAGAAGAAAAATTAAATAAATAGAGTCTCGGACCGTACTGCGCAGACTCTGGCTCCAAACTCCATATTTATATACAGTCTATGGTTGTGTTGTCATAGATCAGGATTCATGCAAGAAAGATACTGAATACCTGTACAACACTATGCGGCCAGAATGACTCATAACATATTATTTATTTTTTACATAAACCCTTTTACTAAGATTTAACCATTCTGAGCTGAGATGTTAAATGGTTTACAGTGAAATATCTCGCAAGAAAACTCAAGACAAGTCAAATATCTTTTCCGTTTTCTTTGTTTTAGATACACCATAATGTAGATCACTGAAAATCTTTTGGCGTGCTCATCAGGATGAGAACCCAGTTTTGCAAAACATATGAAAGTATTTTTTTAAATGCCATAGTATACTAGTACCCCTAATTTACTGGCCACGACTTCTCAAACTTGAAGAATTGCTTTCTTCTCATGTCATTTCAAATTATTTACTTTTAGATGTTTGACTGTGTCTCCCTCCAACAAGGTGCAAACAAAGAAGTAGTGCATAATCAAGCCCGGGTGATTCAGTGTCATTTGTCATTTGGTGGTGTATTTGCCTAGCTAAACCAAAAGCTATGCCACTGCTCTCTGTCACCGATGCTCACAGCATATTATAAGGACCCCATTCCAGTGATCTACATGTAGATTATCCTATACATCAGCCAAATACAAAGCCTATACAAAACAGCTATTATTATATTAGCCGGTGCACCTTTTCTACAGTAGACGGGCAGTATAACTTGAATGGATGTTAAATGTATCTCAGACAACCCTCCAAGGACATTCCTCCATTGTGAAAGGAAACCACTTTCATTCTTCTGATAAGGAGCGTTCTCGTTGCAGCTAGAATATTCCCCCGACTCCTGCTTTCACCATCTTGTTACCTTTTCTGAAAGCACTCTGCTTTCTGACTTTCACTTTGCTTCTCTGAAACAGACATGGAAAGTTATTCTGTGCGGTGGCCCACCAGCTCTGCCGTAGCTAAATGTCATGCAGTGGTTCTTAGAAGAGACAGTTTTAACAGTTTGAACCCTCCGCCCCCTGCTTCGCCCATTTTGCAAATTGTAGCTAGGTCCCTTCTCTCCTGGGAACACAGTGCCTAATGCACCATTACCCTGCTATAAATACTCCTTTCCATAGACCATGCTCACATTTTCATTGGGAGGTGATTATTATTTCATTTCTGCCTACTGTCTTGAACCTTCGGCACTCAAGCGTCATTTTTGTCGGGATGGGAAAGTGCAAAAGAAACGGCTTCCTTTTTCAAATTATCGCTGACATGCACTAAGAATATACACTGATCAGCTATAATAGAGCTCTGTCACTCTGATAACAGAGAGACGTCACTCTGCGCCTTTAATCGCAACGCCGCCATATTGGCAGGAAAGTGCGCTCCTCTAATGACTATTCAGTTCACAACTGTGAGCAACTAACTAATTAAAGTGGGGCTGTCGTGCTCCAGGATGCCAGAATAGTCGGGGACCAGCAAAGCGCAAATCGTTTTATAGGATTCCCAAACATCCCGCAAGACGGTACATGTGGATTAATGCGATAAAACGAGAAGACAGAGCGGTGAGAGGCCTCAAGAAACAGGTTTGACTTCCGGAGCGATCACTTTATATCAGAATCCAGCGTTTTCCAAGCGTAATATCTTGTTTATTTAGTATGCTTTTAACACGATGTCTTTTCATAAAGGCAAGTTAGGCTGATGTTTATAACATGGATTACAAAGGAATGTTGGTCATTCAGCACTAAAACCACTCACTATGAGAAAGGAATTCGGGATTAAACTGTTTTTATTGTGATTATGTTACTGTACACAGTACAGTGCACTTGTATAATAAATAAAAATATAAGAATAATTTGTTGCATGTCGGCGCATTTAGACATTTATTTAAACTGTGTTAATGTCATAAAAGATTGGCATATAAGAGACTGTTTAGCACAGTGATTAGCTCGCTACATTATGCTGCCGTTATGACGAAGAGAGCTTTCAGTGACTCCGGAGTAGGACAAAGGAAAGTTAATGAGGTAGTTCTATACATCCGAATATTACAGGTCAGGAACATTGTCCCGGCTGGCTGTTTTAATACTCACACCTGGGGCATGATAAGATGTTGTATGTGATTTGTTGAGTTTTACCTTGTACTGGTCATTTTGTATCTGTTTGATGTGTTATAAACTCTTGATGGCCTGAAATCAGCGCTGGCGCCGTTCATTTTTCCTGCCAATATGGCGGCGTCAACAAAAAAGTCACCTGACGTCCGGAGCTCGGTGAAGTGAATAATGACAATCATCCGGTTATCATTGCTCCTGTTATATCAGGCAGCAAGTGAACGTTATAAATTATAATATGGAAGATTTCGAGGAGCTTTAACTGAGGCTAAATTGTCATGGCCAGATGACTGACTGGGACATAGCATCTCTAAGGAAGGAGGGAACCAGTGACAGGGCCATGGGTGGCCAAGGTTCAGTGATGCAGAACGGAAAGGCTGGCCTGTGTTGTCTGAGAAAACAGATGAGCTAACGTAGCTGAAATTGCTGAGAGGTACACGAAAATGTGTTGTGTGTAGGAGTGTGTAGGGTTCCAGTGCTGACCTCTGTCCACTGCCGATAGCCCCTAGAGTTGGTACAGTGAGCATCCCAAAACAATGGAAGAAGGTGGTTTAAATGTTGTGGCTAATGGTATCTGTTAAATGAAATTCAAACGGATCTAGAAAACTATTTACAGTTTTCCTAATTGCATTCAGAGCAGAAGTTGCTCATGATCAACATGCAACAGAATTACCTGCAGTCATTTCCTTTATGTGTTTGTTCGCTGTTGAATGAGGAGTCGGCGTGTAATTGTGAGGCTAAAGGGGAAAACAAGAGAGAACACTGCCGTCTCTGTTGGTCCACACTCAAACAGAGCTGTTTTTATTGCAATCGAGAACATTTTGACCTTAGAGATGAGGGATTGTGTGTTGGTTATTTTTGTAAAGAACGCTGTGTATTTTTGTTTTTATTTTCCTAAAAAAAAAAAAAAATGATGACCGAGGTTTTGACCTGAGGAATTGTTTCTGTTAAATCTGTCACGGCACAGTATGAGTGACTTCCCCGTTTCTCCACATATAAACTCTCTATCCATCTACTATCCCAAAAATGTGCATGTTTGTTTTGTACCCGTTATTCTCCTTAAGTTGTTTAGAGATTTTGATCCAGTTTTTTTGCCCTCTCTCTGACCTATAAATTCATCTTATCAATTCAATAACACTGGAGTAGCTAGAGCAACATTTAGGTCAAATACAAGTCATTCTGTCATAAGGTTAAAGATCTTGGGGTCTAATTTTGTTGCTTCTTCTCAGGAAAAACCTCCTCAGAATTTTCTCTCCATCGTAGCAGATGTGCTAGATGAAGCAAACAGAAATATGAAATCCAAAGACAAGTTCCACTCTGCGACTGTTCATCGTCTACTCACAGTTTGCGTCCCTATCTCTTCTAATTAAGTTCTCTGGTAATGGAACACTCCAAATTCCCCCATCAGATCTAACGTCCCAATGAATCCTTGGCATATGAACCCCTCTGTAGCCCAGTGAAACACGTTCACAGCAGCCGGCTCAGATGGCTAACTGTCCCCTTAACTGCTCCAAAGTCTATCCAAATTGAAATAATCACTTCACTCTGCAGTAGAGAGCTGTTAATGATGTTTTCTTTTTTTTTCTTTTTTTTTGTGGGTCAGTAAAGAGGAAATGGATGGATGCAATTCAAGGCTGTTCAATTTGCCTCTTTTTGTCGTTGTGGACTTGTGGGGATGATTCAGAGGGGTCTGTCTTGTCAGCGTTATATCGTCTCTGCCTTGTTTGGCAAACAGAATATGTTGCGGTTTAGGATTTTTATTGCACCTGTAGGTGTTTCCATGGCCTGCATGTGGTTACTGTGTGTGTGTGTGTGTGTGTGTGGGGAACAAAATGAAGGAGATATCTGCTTTTATGGTCCGTCCTTGCATTTAACCATCCTCTAGCTCTCATAAAGGCCGGGGTTGTGTGCTGCGGCAGCGTTTGGCGATACAGACATCTGCCCTGGCAGTTAACTGGCGACTACCCCTGTCGTTATTATAGTAGTCTGTAAAGGGAACCTATCGTGCTGTCTGGAGACGGGGCCGCCTTAATAAGACCGTCACATCCATACTCCTTTCTCTGAAGGGAAAAAAAAAGACCTTTTCTTTTTGTTTCACACACTCCCTCTCTTTTTACTTTCCTTCCAAAGATTCTCGGTGGAGACCAATGTTTGGTGAGTTCTATATAGTCCTCATCTCTCTTCCCTTATTTCTAGCCCAGGGCCGGCTTTGATGTTCAGTGACTCTCTGAAGCGAACGCTGCTCTGCAGCAAAAGAAACACCCTATCTCTCTCCCCCCTCTCCCATCTCTCTTTCCCTTTTAAAAGGTGAAAAGAAACCTGCTATTTATACAGATTTGTGTGACAAAAATGTTCAAACAGCCGTTACATACAACGAATCTCAAAGACCTGCATTGTAGTTCTCCTATGGCCGGAATTTTCCACCCAGCCTTGTTTGCACTTAATATTAGGAAAGCTGAGCAGACAGAAAAAAATGTGGCTTCCAAGCTCACCTTTTAACATTTTCACCTCTAGTTTCAAGGGCAATCACAATAACTCAACGTTAATATCAGGCGTTAGCACAGAAGAGCCAGAATGGTACAATTAGATTTAGAGTAACAGCACTGCCTACCCTTTTAGCTGGATTAGAAGCCAATATGCATATATATATATATATATATATATATATATATATATATATTTTTTTTTTGTGACATTTTTTGGAAATATCATTCTTCATCTACAGTACAGTCAGTCAGAGATTGTGCCTCCTCCACCAATCCATCAGAGCAGATACAGTATCTATATCTGTTATCACCATGGCATTCCAAGACAGACTATCTTTCATGCAGTTTTTTTTTTCCCAAAACACATTCTGTGAAATGTTAACCTTGACTAAAATTGTGAAGTTAAAGTACAAAATGTGATATTTTTTATGATAGGGTATAATAATGCATTCTGTTTGTCAGAGTAAAAAGATGCCAGTTCCTGTACACAAAACCGTAAGGATGCAGACACATACACAACAACACTGACGTCCTGTTGTGTAACGGCACAAATGTGTGCATGTGACAGATAACAGTCCTATTGTATGACCATTGTGTTTTTTTTTTTCCTTTTTTCTTCAGCCCTCCTTTCAAATTTTTGGGAAAAAATGTCCATACAATCAGACGAGGCCAGATCTGACATGCCTGTTTTGGCACAGCTCAGCGGTCGCTGACAGATCTGAAGTTAATTAGAAGTGCTTTTTGTCTGTTGACTGATGCTAGTACAGTGGGATTTGGGTGGGTTGATGGGCATGGGTAGAGGGCACAGGCTGGGCCACACAATGGTGGGCTTTGTAGGAGGCTGCGATGCGGGGAAAGGGTACATGATGTCAGGCGAGAGCTGGCTTAGGTCCACACATTCAAGTCCAGCCGTCCTTTGGAGCGTTCAAAACACCTTCTCACAGCTGGACGAGGAGGCGGAAAAGTAGGAAGAACAGGTGGTGGAAACCCAACCTGAAAGAGGAGGCACAACAGCAAGGCATTGCATTCCATCTGAATAATACGGCGCAGGAAAATTTGTACGGTGTGAAGTGAAAGTGAAAGACCTCTCAGAGTTTGCTGTTGGATAAAAAAAAAAA
Organism: Mugil cephalus; assembly: GCF_022458985.1. Taxonomy (NCBI): domain Eukaryota; kingdom Metazoa; phylum Chordata; class Actinopteri; order Mugiliformes; family Mugilidae; genus Mugil; species Mugil cephalus. The sequence goes on from NC_061776.1 coordinate 17,029,258, forward strand.
AGCTCATCTAACCTGAGAGGGAAAAATATGAGCCAGAAGATGTAAGCTCATGCAAAAATAAGCTTTCAGATCCAGAAAGAAAGAAAGAAAGGGACATTTAGTGAATCTTTGCACCTGTGTTTTCTCTCTTTTCAAGACGTTCTGAATAGTTTACCACCTTCATTTCTTTAGCACAAATCCAGGGGAAAAAATAAACTATTAGACTGGTTCAGTATTTCAGGTTAAATGCAAGGATCATTTTTCTTCCAACAGCCCATTGTCCTCTCTCTTTGCAGGGAGCTAACTGACTGCTGCTGTACCTTTCTCTGTAATTAATAAAACTGTCCAGGCTCTTTGTTGAGTAAAAATGTCAAATATTTGATGGATTCCGATTACAATAACAGAATGTGGGATTTTGTTGATTAATTGAAGATCAAACAAAGTTGATTTCAGAAAACTGTGCGACATTTTCAGAATTTTACACTCAGACCTAATGAGTATTTTTGTATACGTGCCACTACTTGTATATTTTTCATACTATTCCATTTTATCTCATTATTTATCTTTTATAGAGCCCACTATTTATTCTTTAATATTTTCTGCCCTTTGTATGCTGTTACGAAGTGCAGGGATGTTGCAAATTGTGGGACAAATAAAGGTTTTCTAATTCTAATTGACAGAAAAAGAGAAAATCTATTTACCAATGATACTATTTACAGCACTGAGAGTAGTTTGGTTTTTCTCTCTAGATTTCAAGTTTGTGTTCTCTCTGCATTCGCGTTATTTGTTTTCCATGCTCTCTCAGTTTCCTTGTGTTTTGTCTGTCTGCTCGTGTTTTCACAAATTGCCTGCAGTCACTTTATCATCTCGTTCTTGGCGAGATTGTCTTTGAACTGTTGGCGAACAATGAAATAAATTTGCACAATGCAGTCTCGGAGAATTTAGTGGCTCGCATCTCCATGAATTATTAACTTAGTAGTTGGACAGTGATGTTGACTCGGTGCCATCCCGAGCGTGTTCTGCGGTGTCGGGACTCCGGATGGAGCACAGAGCTGCAGATGAGCGGCATGAATACCAATGGAGAACCCTTCGGCCCGTTTCTCTTCCTTACTGTCTCACCCTCTCGTTGTCCCCGCGCTCCTTCCTTCTCTGCAAAATTTCAATTTCTTTTTCTATTCCCAGCTTCTCCTCCTCCTCCTCCTCCTCCCTCCCTGGCTAGAAGGATAACCATCTACCCTTTCAGCAAGAGCCAGTGCCCAATCTGTCTCCCCGTGGCCTTCCTCTCGGCTCTCTTTTTTTCCCCCTCCCTCCTTCTCCTTCATCTCACTCTTGGAGGATAACCATCTAGCCTTTCAGCACAGGCCAGCTCTTTCTAATGACTCCTTCCAGTGAAGGAGGACAGCGGATGAGCTCCGTCCCACTCACTCTGTTGCATCTCATCGGCTCAGGAAATAGGACGAATCATAATATGTTTAAATATTTGGAAAGCTCCGAAATGAGATAAGACTCCTGCTGCCTTAAGCGTGATTCTTAGATCGTATGTCAGCTAATATAACACCAGTGATTAAATGGATAATTATGTTTGATGATTTAGTAGATATGTTTTTAAGACAGGACTTTATTGATCCCCGAGGGGAAATTTAGGTAATGGCAGGTTTAATGATCCCCCGCAATAAAACTAAAAAAATAAAGAGTTTACACTTTCACGTCGAGCTTAAACCACATGCCAAGAGCCATGTCAAAATGAAAAATAACCAACTTAACTAGGATCAAATGGGGCGTCTCTTTTGTGGACTGAATGTCTGATGTCATGCTGCAGGTGGTTCTAATGACCGATAACACAAAAGATGTATATAAATCGGATAAAAGATGGAGGCGCGGGCATGTTTGAGTAAATCTGGTGTTTAGGGAACGCATAAAAGGCTCTAAAACAACACGGACCTAAAAGAGGAAGACAGAGTTCTCAGAGTTTAAAATCCGTCTTGCCAGAGAAAACCTAGAAATCACGATGAACAGCGGCCGAAGCTGTGAAATCAACAGGCGCAAGCCCTTAGGGGAAAACGTTAAGGTTACAGACAAAGTGAGCGAAGGCAGCAGAGGGGCAGACAGGCAGGAAGGAGGCCGAGGAGCAAAGAGGTGCCGCGCATCCAAGTTCAGGAGTGCAGATTTGACAAGCATTTAGGTTTTCTTTTCTTTTTCTTTTTTTCATAGAAGAAGCTATGAAAAGCCCCTTTCAGGCCTGGAGTGAAAGAGGGATTAGACAAAAAAGTACCGAGTGAAAGACAGAAACATTCCTTTACACATCTTGTGCATTTACCTGTCAGAGCACTGCAAAAAAAAAAAAAAAAAAAGCTGGTCTCACAAGGACATCACAAAAGATTTTGAACTCCATAAGAGTGCACCAGTTTTTTTTCTGTGCTTTTCGGAATTTGTTTAGACTAAACAGCAAATACAGCTCATGTTTGTGTCATGCGTAATGCTAAAAAAAAAAAAAAAAATCAACCACCCAAAGCTTTTTGTGCGTCAAGTGCATTCTTTTATCGTTAAGTGTTTGCGTCTTGATTGACCTTTTAGCATCTGATGCGCGCATCACTTCCAAGCCACCCTGCGTGTAATTCCCCTTTTGCAGCTATGGTGAAGAGTAATTTGCCGCGGTCTCGGCGACCTATCTGTGAAGAATGCTTGGATTTTGTCGGGGCAGGACATAAATCCTCAAACAATCTGTCCACTGTCTCTGTCAGCGGTGAGCGGACTAATGCTTTTTCTTTCCTTTTTTTATTACTATTTTACACCACTGAGCTTGTTTCGGGGTCACTGTGTGACCAGTCAGCCGCGCGCTGTCACGCTAACAAGTGCTAAACCGTGACAAATTCAGGAGCATTTAGTTTTGGCCATCAGCAGTGAAGTGTCTCAAAGCCTTTTTTATGCTGTTGTTTTTATCTTTTACTTTGACAGAGATCAAGTGGACTAGTTTGACTGAGTCCAAATGGACGTTCTTCCTGGAAAGGTTTTTATTGGTGTTCCAGTGAAAATGATTATACCATCATAAAAGAATTTAAAGGAAGCTGTTAAAGGCCCGGACACTGATCCTATTCTGTGCAAACACTGCAACAAGTGGTCAACAGTTTGCGCAATTCAGGGTTTGCTTCATTTGATGGTTTCGGCAATGTCTTTAATTTAATTTAAATTCATGTCATTATGGTTAATTCTACGTTTAATGCAGAAAGAAGCACAGCAGTTTGATCTTCTTTTTCTTCTTCTTCTTCTTCTTTATTATTTCTCACAGTAACAGCAGAAGGACCTTTATAGTTAGCTAGTAATTATGCACAGCTGTGTGCACTGAAAACACCGGACAGGATACAAGTCTTCACTGCTGGACATGTGTTGCCACAAAGAACGCCTGATGATACTTCACTTTTATACGGCGTTTTAGTCGTGCGCAAATTAACGTTTTTATTTGAAAATGATCAATCGCTGAAGTTTATTGTCCGCATGTGTTCAAAAAGACATCAGCCCCTTAATCGTAACCGCCTACGACCAAGTCTACTCTGCAGTCATGCAGCAAACGTTTTGCACTCGTAAATCATGTTTAACTTGACAACTGAAGTGTACGATTAGATGGACCACTGCCAATGTTGAGAGCTAGAACTGAAGAAGAAGCTGTCTGGATGAGTCACAAAGCATCTTCAAGGAACTCTATATAGTCCAACTAAACCAAACTAAAGTTCTGTCTGCACATCCTGCATCCTGATGCATTCTGTTTTTTCCCACCACACACAAGCTCGGCTCACAGCTGTAGTGGTTCTACAAGTGGTCAAGGCCCACAGTGCTTTGCATCACGCCAGAGATGTGTGACATCAGGGATGGTGGCCTACATAGAACAATGATTCTGTGGCCTGGTTTCTCAAGTGAGCTACTATGGGGCGAATGGTGCTCTGTGCAGTTTCATGGAGCGTCATTGTGGTTTGTTCACAGGACGGGCTGCTCGGAGGCAAGGAGGAAAGCACCGACCGCAGACTTAATAGCTCTGTCATTCCCTGCACATCTTCATCTTTTCCTTGAAATACGGCTTTCTAGTAGTTTGCGTGGTGGATCTGAATATCTGCCAACATCTGCCTTTGTCTGTTGGCGGCTACCTGGTCGCCTATCAAGAAACTGTTGTCTCGCTGCCCATTTCCCACGTGACTTTCGTGTTTCTGTTTGTTTGCCTTTCGGTTTCTCTGCCTGGCTGTCAGATAGCCTCGTCTATCCGCCTCTTGTCAAGACATTTTAGTGACTCACAGTGACTAAGAGAGGCCTGAAGTGCAAGCTTGTCCTGACCTGACTTCAAAATAGACAGCTTGGCACGCACACTGTGCTCACACAACATCACCAAAACAGGGCTTTCCTTGTACATCGTTGGTTCCCATGTCAGGCCCTCCTTTCAGATCATATGACTCACTGGTCAATAGACTTATGACCTATCATTTGAGAACAATCTCCGAAGCCAGCGGCCATCGCCACAATGTGTCTGATTGTCAGTTAATCGGAACGCACACACGAGTACAAAGCCCGATCGTTTGATCCACTGAGGCTATTCATGTTTTGTGCGTTGAATAGACCTTACCTAGAATGTTTAAACGGTGCGAGTGCACACAAAACAGCCCCGCCGCATGACCCATAAATTCTGCAATTTAATTCCAATCAAATCAACGCTGCCGCCGCATGACAGATGATAATACTATTTATCTTGATTTATTTTAAACACAGACAGGTGACATCAAATGATACCAATAAGGGGAACGCCCCCAAGGTAAAGACTGTCGTTTAGCCTAAGCCATAAATAAAACAAACCAGTGTTTGAGGATCTGGGCAAGTGTGGATCTGCTCTTTGGAAGCCCAAGTTCCCTGGCCAGATTCCCAGCGAGAGGCAAAGGAAGGAAAGGGGGGAGAGGGTGAGGGGGGGGAGGAGGGAGAGAGTTGAGTCAACCAAGGGAGAGGCCTTTCTTTGATCTGATGAGCGAGGTCGAGAACACCAGTCAACGTTTCTCCTAGCAAAGATCTATAATCAGATCACCCAACAGTTAATACTTATCTGAGTCATTATTGTGGATTTAGGAAGATCTGATTGAGGATTTGACAACCTTTCTATCTGGCTTTGAAAACGGTTAGATGGGAGTGGCAGGGGCGTGTGCTTGGAGGTCTAAAGCCGGTGATTGATGGCTCTCTGTGGGGTCCTTGTTACCGTGGCAGCAGAGAGAAAGGAGCGGCATTAAACAGTAGAATAACATTCAAGAGTTCTATCACATGTGGCATTTGTATTCTATTAAAAATGGATTTGAGTTCATTTCGCTTCTATTCATGGGAGCAAGAGAACAGACTGTTCATTCTCTCCGTGCAGCAGAGGTGTCAATCTGCGCTGACAGCTATTAAATGTGGGAGCTCTAAGTGCTTTAATTATCATTATTATTGTCATCATCATTATTATTATGATTATTTAGCAATCTTGATTATTTTTCGTAGTGTAATTGCTCCACTAACGGTAAATCTGATAAAGAACGTGATTATGTGTAATGCACAAAATTCCCTGTTGTGTGCAGAACTGTACAGGAGGAGAACAAGGGTCGAAAGTCTTAGCTGTGTCTGCAACACCCTCACAAGCCTGAAATCTGATTCATTCATCATTTATCAGGTGGTCGACACCTATAACCAGTTATTTTTTCAAAGACTTTCTTTGGATACATTAAGAGAAGAATTAATGTAATAAATAATATATACATAATTAATTACAGTAATTGTTAGTTCCTTCTCAGTTCCCACTCTCCTGTTCCCATTTCTTTCTTTCCTCTCCATATTTTTTGGTGATCTTTGGCTCCTGTTCTTCTGTCATCCCCCCCCCCCCCCCCCCCCTCTTTTTTTTTTTTTTTTACCTGCCTACATCTCTCTGGCAGCTGCATCACCCTCTGTGTCCATGTCTCTGACTCAGTCCTGGCTGAATGTGCTCCAGCTTCTTGTTGCTTTGACGGGGCCCCGAGAACAGCAGGTCAGCTTCTATCTGTCTCTGCCTCTGAGCGGCGCGGCACAAAGGGGAATGCACTTTGTCTGTTCTTTCACCAACAGCCCTGGCACAAAGGGAAGCTTGTGAGTGTAAAGAAGTCGAGCCGTGAGGTATGAGGTATGAGCCGCGGGCGCAGACACCTGCAGAAAGGCACATTTGCAGCGTGCTATTCTACTTCCCTCTTTATTTGCCTGTCTGCTGAGTGCCGTTTGGACTTGCAGTTGAATTTGGTGGCAATCATGTTGATCAGATAATTTACTCAGGAGCTGGTATTGTTTCTAAACTACAGACAATAAAATGCCTGCACTGATGCATTGAATTTAAACAGTAATATACACTCAATTTTCACTTTATTAGGTACACCTGTCCAATTACTTGTCAACACAAATAGCTAATCAGCCAATCACATGGATGAAATTCAATGCATTTAGTCATGCAGAGATGATCAAGACAACTTGCTGAAGTTCAAACCGAGCATCAGAATGAGGAAGAAAGGGGATTTAAGTGACTTTGAACGTGGTTGTTGGTGCCAGATGGGCTGGTCTGAGTATTTCAGAAACGAATGATCTACTGGGATTTTCGCACACAATCATCTCTAGGGTTTACAGAGAATGGTCCGAAGAAGAGCAAATATCCAGTGATCAGCAGTCATGTGGATGAAAATGCCTTGTTGATGTGAGAGGTCAGAGCAGAATGGGCAGACTGGTTGGAGATGATAGAAAGACAACAGTAACTCAAACCACCACTCGTTACAACCAAGGAATGCAGAATACCATCTCTGAACGCACAACATGTCCAACCTTGAAGAAGATGGGCTACAGCAGCAGAAGACCACACCGGGTGACACTAAGAACAGGAAACTGAGACTGCAGTTCACACAGGCTCACCAAGATTGGACAATAGAAGATTGGAAAATCGCTGCCTGGTCTGATGAGTCTCAATTTCAGCTGCAATGTTAGGATGGCAGGGTCATAATTTAGTATAAACAATATGAAAGCATGGATCCATGCCTTGTATCAACAGTTCAGGCTGGTGGTGGTGCTGTAATGGTGTGAGGGATATTTTCTTGACATTCTTTGGGCCCCTTAGTACAGACTGAGCATGGTTTAAATACCACAGCCTACCTGAGTATTGCTGCTGACCATGTCCATCCCTTTTTGACCACAGTGTACCATCTTCTGACGGCTACTTCCAGCAGGATAATGCACCATGTCACAAAGCTCATATCATCTCAAACTGGTTTTCTAGAACATGACAATGAGTTCACTGTACTCCAGTGGCCTCCACAGTCACCAGATCTCAATCCAATAAAGCACCTTTGGGATGTGGTGCAACGGGAGATTCTCATCATAGATGTTCAGCCAACAAATCTGCAGCAACTGTGTGATGTCAAAATGGACCAAAATCTCTGAGGAATGTTTCCAACACCTTGTTGAAAGTATGACATGAAGAATTAAGGCAGTTCTGAAGGCAAAAGGGGGTCCAACCTTTTACTAGCAAGGTGTACCTAATAAAGTGGCCAGTGAGTATATACACAGTGTCTCTATCACTTTTCATGTTAAGGGAAATACATTTGTAATCCGATGTGAAACTAATGCAAAGATAAAGTTGTTACTTTCACCACGACTGAGGCTTGAATGAGATTGAATTTGTTTGGCGTTATAAAGTGATATGACAAACCCACTTTGAAGTAGCGCATTTATAAAACCAGCTGTGCTGCGATTCTGGTCACCTGATAAATATAAAGGCCCAGGCACATGAAACAGACATCTAAGGACTAGCAGTTACAAAGTCATACTGTGGCATTGCCTCACATCACTTGTGTCTGTGCCAAAAAAGCTGTACTCGAGCACGCCACAAAGACAGCTCTGTACCAAATATGTTCCGTACCTGCTTGAGCAATAACTCCCCAATAACTCTCCTTATCAGCAGGTGGCAGATTCATTATGCTCGATCAGGCAAAAGGCTGCAAGCAAGGGTCCAACAGTGTGGGACACACCTGCTCACCGATGGTCCATTATTATTAACCACTGGCTGTGGGCTTTGTGTGTTACAGCCCTACAGACATCAATCACTCTCTTTTTAGCTCTTTGTCTCAACCATTTCCAGAGGAAGTGCTAAATGCATACCTGGATTCACTCTGTTGGGAACTGATTATACTCCAGCAAATATCTACCAGGCTAGTCAAATTGTTGAAGGACTATGCAATTCCAGAGTTTTTTTTTTTTCTTTTTTTCTTTACACTGTTTGAAATGACCCCCAAAATTAAATCCAATGCCATGTTACCAGACTGGTATTCTACGGCGGAAAAGAAAAGACATTGAATTCTGGAGGCAGAAAAACAAAGTAACGAGTTATGAGATGTTAAATTATCCACTGATCTGGAGGGAACTGCAGAACCAGTTGGATATTTTCTGCCACATGATTTTTAGTCACCAGTTCCTTTGTTAATAGAAACATTAGCATTAATTACCGTGACAGCAAAGGTCAAATAACAAATTGTCCCTAATTGCTCATCCCATGTGCAGGCTTGAATAAAAAAACAAAAAAAAAAAACATGCTTCATGTCTGAATATGTAAAACAGGGCAAACTGAAGTCTATATGTGAGCTATAGGAGGTTATTTTCCCCACAGTTTAAACGCTTGCCAGTCAAGCTGGAGAGGTAAACAATCATTCAACTATAAGATAAATTTTTTGTCTCCCGTGAAAAGACAGAAATGTTCCCGTCTAACAACTGTGAACGCCAGAATGTCTGACGCGTCTTTATGGATGTTTGAAGCCAAAGATGTTACAGGTTTATTTTGTGAAAAGAGCATCTGTTACTCCTTCCTCTTCCCACTTAATCTTTTTTTTTTTTAAATTTATTTATTCATTTTTTTACCCCCAGCCTCTAGCCTTCATTTCAGCGTGCAGTCGCACAGGAGGCGGCTGTCTTTTTTTTTCTATCTTTCTTTTTTTCGTGTGCATCATATGATGGGATGTTCCGTCTGATCTGTGTCAACTGTTGACATTTACCGTCAAAGACCTTTGCTAGATTGGAATACGCACCCACACGCACTCCAAAACAACACACATTCCTTCATACGCAGAAATGAGGTCAGCTCCCTACAGTGCATAGTTCTTCCTTTTATTTTCAGATGGCTTATGATACAGTACGTCTCAGATATAGTGCGGCAGATACATGTCAACGTGATGCGTTCCTTCTGAATAACTTTTTCACTGACTTCTCTCACCGCACCCGTTGTCTCCCTCATGTTTCAGCACACGGCACTCGCACACTCGGCAAGTAAGGCAACACACGGGAGCTCAAGTCAAGGCATGTCTGCACGGAGGAGGGACTGGTTATAGGGTGTGACTGGGACAACGTGCGTCTGTGGCTGCCTGTACAGCGTGTTGTCGGATGTGTTATTTTTGTGTTAGGTCTCTGCAAATTACATTCTCTCACATCCCGGTCAGATTTGCTCTCTGGCTATGCGCAACGTTAAAGCAAACGGTGGGAATGGATGAAGGGTGCAGATGATGCAGATGAAGGTTGGGAAAGTTGGCGGGCGGGTCGGAAAGGGCCCGTTTGACAGCACGTCGACTGTACCTGCTAAGTGAATGGGACGGCCTGTTCCCACCATTTAATGCAGCTGGCATTCACACTCGTTGGTTATTCATTGGCCGCTGGGACTCGTGTGTTTGTGCGAAAGCAATCGAGAGAGACAGACGCAGAAAGAAGAGGACAAAGGCCAAATGTTTTTGTGCATTTGCGTGCGCGCGCGTCACTCCGTGCCTGTCCTGTCAGAGTGCACACTCGAGCATGTCTCTCCGAGCTAAATCAACTCAACAACAAAATCTGTTGAAGTCCATTGTGTTTCTTATAAATCACACCTTCCCTCACTTGTCGTTGTGAAATAAGGCTTCAGTTCAGTCTCTTTTTCGACCGTTCTCGTTCTTCCTCTATTTTGGAGAATTGCCAGCCCTAATCTATTCTGATTTATGAACAACGACACGATCGCTGTTATTTTCAAGTCTGATTTTCCTGCGTCTGGTTCACATCTGTTGCCATGGGAGACAATAGAAAAGTAGATACAGGCGCATGATCCGCAATGCAATGTAATATTTACCACTGCTTTTAGCTGAAGCTGCTTCTTCTTACCATTAAATTAATGTTGTTTTCTGTCACATCTTCTAATGACAGCTTAATTAACACCGGAATATAAATATTTTGTTTTTCTAAAATGCATGTGATAAGGTGACGTTCAACGAAAGCTATCGTGGAGGACGTTTATCAGTATCTCCGTGGGACTGGGCAGTAATGGACTGGTCCATTAGCAGAGACCTGGCAAGGTCCAAGCAAAACAGTCCCATCATCACCAAACTTTTAGTGGGTTCCTTTGCACCTTCCTGTTGCTTCACGTCGTGTTTACACAGTGTGCTGTCCACTCTGTTTCTCTTCAGTTGTTTTATAACATAGTCTGACCTCTGTTAGACTTGGTCCCAGTCAGAGTTATTCAACTATGAGTAATCTATTCCCCGCAGCCCTCATCATTACATTATCGCATTATCCATTTAGTCATTCATCTCTCCAGTATTTAAAATGAGTCACTGGTCCAATTTTTTTCCCACGCAATCAAATGAAATCAAATTCAAGTCAAGTGAGATAAGGATTATCTGTTTAGTGGCAGTCGAGAAATTAATCATTCATGGTGTATTTGTTATGATTCTGTAGCTGTGGTCTGGTCGGTCAGTAGTGCAGATAGTCAGCGAGGACTTGAAGAAATCAGCATGGGTGGTCAGCTGACCTCTGTGGTAATGTGTTATTAATGTCTTCTGTGTCTGCCACGTCGTCTGGCCCGAGGAAGCTATTTATGTGACTTTCTACTTGGCTCACATTACCAGGCTTCAGAGGTTTCTAGGGTCTAGGTGAAAGCCTGGGTAGCCCCTGGGTCCAACGTCCAAAGGAGTCCACAGAAAAGCCGACGGACCCTGCTTGCTTATTTGACTCACGGCAAATAGCCGTGCGGGGCGGCAGCCTTAAGAATGGGGATTCTAGTGTTGTCTGTAATGAGCATTTTCTGGGTTGGTATGTGAAATTTCACCGTATACAGTTGGTGAATGACACAAGTCAAGCTCTTCTGTTGTACTTCATCTGTTTAAGCCTAATCCACTGATCAAGTGTGAGGGCGTATGAGCGGGGGAGCGATTCCTGGTGTTCCATGGGTGTTTTCCTTGGAACTGACAATAATCCACCTAGATGGACATACGCACACACACACACGAATGACTGGATTAGGTTGCTAATCTCTCAGATCTGACAGCATTTGTGCACACCCATGCATGCGTCCAAACACACGCGCACACACATGAACTGTGGTTTGAAACAGTGTCAGTTATGCAATGCCATTCGCTATCAGGGGACATCAGTAATGCCAGTCATGCCGCTTCGACAAATGTGGCTTGGCAGAAAACTACAGAGAATTACCAAGTGTGCCGATGCACTAAATTCATAAAGTTCTCCAGAAACACCAGTGCCAGCAGTGCTGAGTTAACTGTAGGGTCTAGCTTTTTCTTTCTTTTATTTTTTTTTGTAATTTTGGATTGTAAAAATGACATTAAAATGCATCATCCCTACCTTCACAATTTTTACATATTCAATTTGGCTCAAGCTCCTAAATTACATGCATGAATACACATTATCAGCTATACTACACTTCACTTAAAGCAGCATTTGTTATCGTCCATGCAACACGTGATCTATTTTTTTTTAATCCAGATCCAAATTGAATATCGTATTTAAATACAGTGAAGAAGAAGTTATTAATAGAGCAATCAAGCTTTGCACAACAAACCAAGTGTTTATTGGCAATGGAGACAGCAAAATCGGCCAGCAATGACAACACACATCCCATGGTCCTGTTTTTCAGCAACGCGAATGACAATATATCTTGTGCAGTTTATCTTGAATAAACTGCACTACTCAGGAGTCATGCCCAAAATTCTCCAGGCACACACTGAACGAATGAAACTGCACGCGGGAACTCAGTCAGCATAATACCTGTACAAGTTATCGCACTGCGTCCATTAGTGGGACGAAAATAGCGTCAAAACTCAACGTAATACAATTTGCAGAAAATCATATGAAATTGTCTGGGGAAATATACTGTACTGCTGCAATGGCTGTGTGCTACATTGTGGGATACTGTTATTCATTTATTTATTTTTTTAAAAGTATATTTTTAGTGGCGACTGACCAGGAGGAAACAAACCTAGTGACCCTGCTGGACAAGAACTGAAGTCTTACTGTTTGTTCAAAGACTGCCAGACCAGCGAGGTTTTGGGTAATTCTTAATTTCCTGTTGCCCTGTTTTTTATCTGTGTTTCCCACCATGTATGAAAGCCACTGTCAGTCTCTCCCATGGTTTATCGCGGTGCACGGGAGCTTATTGCGGCTTCCCAGATTGCTGTTTAATCGGAGCCTTCCTCCCTGGTGAACAATGATAAGCTAATGGTTAGGGAATTGCTCTCTATTTAACAGCCACGTCTGTCGAAAGGAAGGGGAAATACGCGGCGGACGACTGTTGCGGGGTTAAAGCGAACACTTCATTTCCTTAATTTTGCACCGATGAATAGATTAATGTTTGGGTGGGTGGGTGAGGATTGCATTTGAGTAATTTTTAGGAGAGCTCGCTACCTCCGCACTGATTGGCCTCGCAGGAGGGGGTTGATTGCGGAATACCTTCTCTGTTCATTTAAATATATTTGAATACATCGTGTAATTCTGAGCAGAACCTATTGATGCACTGGTTTGTTTCATCTCTGGGCACCAACTGTGCAGTCGGTTCGGAAGCTGTAATTTGCCATCTCTCGCGGGACATGTATTTATGGCTACCGTATTTTTCGAGTTCATCATGCATTCCATGAAATGTCTTCAGACCGCAGAAATAAAGAATCAGGAAGTGGTAACAGTAGGATAAATATTAGTTCATCTGCAGCTGAGACTTGAATATGTGAGGAGTGGTACTGCGTTACGGGTTGAAGATATTCTCAGCTGTCTGAGTAAATAGAAAATAGATATGTCAAGTATGACAAGTGGGGAAAATTGGAGCATTAGCGTGATAGCTGCCCTCACTGAGGTGGCCTTTTAGATGCTGCTCTCAGAGCCACCCACTGAAGATTGACCTGTCCGCCTCTGCTGATTACTCGAGTATCCTCTGGCTATGAGACTGAAAGCGTGCGTGTGTGTGTCTGGTAAAGTATACAGTACATTTCCGTTTCCACTTTAATGGCAAGTGGCTTGCACGTAAACGCGCACACAAACGCATATTGAGTCAAGTGACAGGGACTACTTACTTTGTAACATTATCCGACTATTAGGTTAGCCCACCGGAAACATAACGCTCTGCAGCAAGTGACCTTTCCTGCGGATTTGTGGCAGCTTTGCAGATGTTGTGGGCGCATACTGAGAATCGTCTTATTGGTGTTTGTGCACACAAATGGACCCAAGAAGCGACTTCTTTTTGGCTGCATCTGGAAGCTTCATACCTCCTGCTCTCCGTGTCTGTTTGTCCTTTAAATGGCAAGCGGCCGCGGCAAGCAGATTGCACCGGAAGAAATGGCCACAGGCCTATAATACACAAACGCACTAAAGCCAGGAATTCAGATGGCCATCAAAGGGGCCGGCAGATTGCAGCTGTCCCACAAAAGCACTACCTCATGCCATTCCTCTGTCAGTCTCCTCAATCACTCTACTTCTCACCATTATATGCGATCCACCCTTCGGTTTCCCTCGTCCCATTTTTGTGCCCTGCTCTTCGCGTCTCCTCATTCAGTTTCTCTGCCATGCACAAATCTCGCTCCAAGTGCACGAGTGAGAGTCGCATCATTAGCAGAGAAGGAGAAGGAGCAGAGAGATGCTCAATGTCACCTTCTCCCCTGGAATGGACAGCCTGTTCTCCACTTTGGTGTTTGAAGAGGAGAATTGCCTTTAATAGCTCCACTTCAGAGTTGGACTCGACGAGGCACTTAAAAGACAGTTACGAAAACTTGGTTGACACATAATCAGCGAAGTGCGTGGATTCTTGTCATGCCTACGTTGGCTATAAAATACAGCCGGTGTTGTGGACAGGACGGACGGGACTCGGCGATTATCTCAGGCCACGGCCACAGTAAATGAAGGTGAAATGCCGACTTGTAGTCATTGAGACAGTGAGTACAGGAATCGCTAGCTTCCACGGTAGGAAAGATGGCAGAATCAATCTCATCGATGTCCGCGCTGTGTCTATAGATTTGCGTCGAGTTGACGTTCTGCCATGTGCATGCTAATGACAGCCCGAGGGACATTAAATCATTAATCCAGCAGTTATGTGTGTTTATCGAATTTGCATATGCCTTTGTGCAAGCCATGTAATGCAAAGCTCAGTGATGTGAGCTGACATATTAATTAAACCTTTCAAGGCTTGTCACACTGTTAGAATGTGTAAGCTGCAAAGCTTTGATTAGTACACTGAGGGTCCAACTTGCCGTTGTTGGAAATACCAAACTCGGCTTATATCTGGATTATTATTAGACTTCTGTCTTTTGCCATTAAACACAACAGGCGATAATCTACAACTGCGACCGTCTCGCACATGATGCAACACTGTGGCTTCTTTTGTTTTATGTCTACTGTGTGTACAAAGGCAAAACGGGGTCTGGGGTCTTTTTTAAGAGTTGCAAGGTTAAATTAAAATGACACACCAGATGGTTTGTTACACAGGACCGTGTGGAAAGTTGTCCTTGGAAACCATTTGGAGAAGATTATGCACCTTCGAGAGATACATGGCAAGTGATAGATGGAACCATCTGTCCGTCACCAGGAAGTGCAGAAAAAGAAAGACTACAAGACACAGTGTGAGGAACTTTAAAAGTTAGCAAGCAATCAGTGTAACTAGTTAGCAAGTCCATAGGCGATTCTTGCCATTTTAGGAGTGACCATGATGACACCTAAAACACAGCTGCCAGTAGTCCCTTGCGGGTTACTGATTGGTCTGGACCTCTGTAAATCAGCCACAAATGCATAGCTCGAAGCCTGAAAAGATTTATCGTCCCGTGATGCTGTGATCTAACGCGTTTTGTTAGAGTCCAGGTGCCTCCGAAGGAAAAAGGTGTTGAGACAGTGCAACCAAATAGGTTTATTGTCCTATTGTGTAGTGTTTATATGCTTAAAATACATAGCAGTAGCCTAGGAACACACAAGCCTTGAGTTTGTTCATCAGACGAAACGAGAACATAAACTGCACGAGCTCAGCACAGATCACATATCCCAAAACAAACACACAATCCTAATTGTTATGTTTGTGGTCCATTTGTATAAGTCTATTGTAAATCTGAGTGAAGCAATGTCCAATAACAAACTAATCAAAGCCATACAAGAGTACTTCAGCAGGCCCTCAAGTAAGGAGGAATACTTGGTTTTCAATTGGTGGGAACGGAGGCTACTGTGGACTCGGTGAGACTCGGTTCCTCATCGATGAAGAGAGTAAAAGAGTCAGAATGCAGATACAGAAGCCTGTACTGTAAACAATGGTCAGTACAAACTGCAGTTAGCAGCACACCGATATCAAATAACAATGGCTTCTGTGCGTCAGGCAGAAACTATTTTAACTGTAAATTGACCTTCTGAAAAAGGCATAATAGAATAAGAAGTTGCATTCTGTCTGTTTGTTTGTTTGTTTGTTTGTATCTTTTTTGGGATTGCACAATATGCCAGTCCAGAATTTTCTTTATAATAAAAAAACTAAATTCTGTGGATACTGTGATGTAATGTAATGATGGACACTAAACCACAAAAGAGAGGTGTATGCTCCTTTGTGTACAGTCGTGTTAGAAGCCCATATAAAATGCTGAAAGGCCAAACAAACAAACAAAAAAAAACACATTATAAATGTATTAAACCTTGCATATTACTATGCACATACCAGCAAATACTGTTTGCAACAATGTGATCTCTACCCTCCCTCTCTTCATGCTTGCCTTTCTGATGTTTGTGTGCTTTTGTCTTAGTGGCTGCATCAGAAGCTTAGCTAAATGTCTTCATGTTGGCAAGAATGGACCTTTATGTTGCCTTTGTGTTAGAATAATCTAAACCCTTTGCTGTTTGTTTTGTTTTCCAGAAATGCCTCTAAGTGATGTGTTGTACCTAATTTACATAGTACAGCGCATGCCTCTTTTTTGATCATTGTGTTCCTGTGTGACGTGTGTGTGTGCGCGTGTGTGTTTGTACCTGGAAACTGCAACTATGGGGAGGAAGTCATATGTTATCTCCTTTGTTCACCTGTAAATGAACATCGGCTGAATTTTGCTCGACTTTGTTTGGCTGCATTGGTGGGGATAATAGAATTTCCATCTTACATAATTTGCTCTGATTTAAGCTGCAGCCTCACTGCTGCTTTAATCAACTCTGACAGCCCCTGTTTAAAATCCCTTGTTCGCTATTTCTGGTTGTTGTAGGCGTGTGTGTGTGTGTGTGGACGTACACACAGAGTCATAGTTTATGGAACCTTTCTGCTTCCCTAGTTTTCTAGACTCTGTGTTTATATATGTGTGCGAGCGCATGTCTGCGAATTCATGTACAGGCATGCGTGTCAGGGGTGCTCATTAAGACGGTATGGAGGTCGAAACTGTCCTCCCGCACCACTGCTCCCATTGCCACAGAGTTCTCCACATGTTGCCAGGTAATCACGCGGGTGAACACACGCAGCCCGGCTTCCTCGACTGCCCGACGGGCTGTGTTTAGCTGCGGCTGCGGCTAACGCTGTCCTAGCACGTTCGTAGCTATCAGTTGAGCTTTTCATATGGCAGCAACGCGAGAGCGATTCATCTCAGTCTTGTTGTTCTGTGCTGACTGGGTTGATGGAACCTGTTAATGAAATGTCTCTTGTCCCTGTCCCTTTACTCCACCCCCTCTCCCCGTTTTGTCCTCTCCTTCGCCACATTCCCCCACTTCCTTCCTCTTCTCCTCCTGTCCTCCCGCCAGGTGAGCACCTGCGCATCTGTCCTCAGGGTTACACCTGCTGTACCAGCGAGATGGAGGACAATCTGACCACACTGAGCCACGGGGACGTAGTGATGCAGCTCAGAGAACTTGGACGATCCTCCCAGATCTCACTCAACGGATACTACAAGGCCTTCGATAGTGAGTATTTGCAGTATGTGTGTCTGTGAGGTGTTTCTCACTTTATGTTTTCCCTCCAGACATACAGTCAACACAAACACATACTGACAATGCTTATAGGAGATAAAATTATTTTATCATACAGCCTGATGCTAAGCATTGATCTGCTGTCATGCCTCAGCCGGGGATTTTTTTTCCTTCACTCACTACAAAATAAAATAAAATCGACAAAAAAGGTTTAAAATTCTTGAAATGGCACGTGCGTGTCGGACGTCAGTCGCCCACACCCAAGATACATCGTGCTAAAATGTTAACCTAAAAATGATAAAAGAATCTTCAGCGGCGCCTCCATCGATGGCCCCCTGATGGGGGGGCGTGGATTATTGAAAACATGTGGAAAGGGCTTTTTCTTCTTTCTTTGGGTCCACTGCTTCCCTCCCCTCCACAAGAGAACAAACTGTGGTTTTGAAGTAATCGGAATCACGAACCTCATGCTCAGACACAAGATAAACATAAACACATTTTTTACTGGGATTTACACTACTGGGATTTAAAGCCTGGTGATATTACTTCATGTAGTGCATGCGACGCAACACAAACAGTTCTGGGAAGAGCTTGTTTGAGTCAAAGGCTTCGGGTAGAGTTCCACATTTTCTTGAGGGACACTCTTGGACGTTGGCAACATTTGGCTCACTATTGAATAAGATAAAGACTTAAAGATAAAGACTCGTGCAAATATCTATTTATGTGCATGTGTTCAAACCTACATTAAAAAAACCTTTTCCATCACATCTGAATGTTATTATGAAATAGTATTAAGATCTATTTTTGCTTCAAGGGTGGGAGAGACAGTGACAAAAATGGAGGGGAGGGATTTAGGTGTAAGAACACTGGTGCACCAGGGCAATTATATGTGTCTCAGGACTTGCTCTGGTTAATAGAATGCTGTTTCTGTGCACCACTTGTTCCCGTTGGCCAGTCTGTGACAATGGACCTGTCAGCGGGGGGACTCTGAGCTTGACTAGTTAGTTAGCCTGACCTTTTCAGATCCCAGTGATTAGCAGCTGAGTGACATTTGTTTACTCCTCTTCTGCTGCCTTCCTTTCCTCTTTCTCGCCTCCTTTTCGCACGCGGCGCCGCAGCCGCGCTAAAAGGAATATAGCGACGCCACTGCCGAAGCAGAGGCACGAACACGTACGCGCACAGATCGGCCCGAGACGCGGTGCTTTTCACCTACTTTCGAGTATGTCATCATACACTTCTTGAACTTTCCCATTCTTCAGGGGAACACCTCATTTAGCACGGCAGAGACAGTAAACAACCCAGACGTCTACAGACACGCACGTTCAAGCACCACTCAGCTGCAGCCTCTAAACATTCTAATGATTTGCATCCAAAAAAGTCGTAGAAAATATACACACATCTTGAACCTGGTAAGTTGTTGCCCCGAAATGAAGTCATTTAGGGCTTGTATTTGTTCACAGATGCTTCCTAGACATGTTGATTCTAATAGCTGCTGATCCTTTGGAAACGGGAAAAATAATTAGGCAGCCCGAGCCACATTTCTACGTGCTCTCCTCTCTCTCTTCTCTTGAACTCTCTTGTTTTTTTGTTTTTTTTTATTCCTGTTTTTCACATTCCCTTATCTTACCCCAATGAGCATCAGATGGAGATGGCAGAGCTGACAGAGGGAGAAGTATGTGTTGGGACCCTGAGGTCTAAAAACCATCTGCTGTAGAATGCGTCCTCAAAGACTGCTGAGCCTCAGACTGGGGTTAATTGGACCATAATACAGCTTGTTACATTTGCTGCCACATGACCAGCAATGTTGGCAGGAAAAAAGTGGAAAATAAGACATGTTACTTCTGTTTCGGGTTATGCTTGAACTGTTGTCCTATTAGTGGATCAAGGTTCTTAGACACAAACTATGGTTCAAAACAGGTGAGGATTACCCAATACCGAGAGATTTTTTTTTGTTTTTTTTATCCATATGGCCACAGGACATTGAAACAATATCGTACCATGCTTCTAGTCCCTCCACATCTGGCTGTGTTTAGCAGGGTGTGGGCTAGCTTGCTCCGTGTGGCTAAGTGTAGGGTGTTACTGTTCCAACCCAGTCAGGCTAGGCCTTTTTAGGTCCGGGGACTTTGGAAGAAGCATGAACCAAGCCACAGATTAGAGGACTAGCATGCTCACATACAACTGGCTCTGAGCCCGAGAGTTCGTACACTGTAAATGAGCATGCGGATGTGTATTTATGTGCATGTGTTCGTAAGATTGTAATCTGTTGTGGTTTACTATGTGAGTGACCAAGAGGGATGTTGTATACAGTATTTGTGTATGCGGTTTCCACTGTCATTCAAAAATGTGTAAGAGGTACAAACTAAACAATATATTACTCTAACAAAGACACGGCTCACAGAGCGGAGGACACATTAAAGAGAGGGATGGGAGGAAGGAGAGGGGGCAGAGTGAAAATTAATCAAACGCAAGTTAAAGAGAAGAAGGAAGCAGGAAGAATGAACAAAGTTCAACATGTTGAAATACAGAACGGATGCTAGAAAGACTGGAACAAGTAAAGAGAGTTGGGGGTTACATAAGAAAGTGGGAAGGAAAAGGTCATGAAGGACATGGAGAGTGATGGCACCAAAGGGAGCTGTTTGTTAGATGGCAGCCAGGTGTCTCAGCCAGACTGAAGCTTCAAACCTGGCAGGTGGTGTTTGCCCTAATGGTGCCATCAGTGACATCTGGATATCTGTGTGCGCACTCTGTGTATTTTCACTCGTGCTGGTCTCAGATATAGATTCAGGTTCAGAAGTACACGGTTTAGTTTGTACACTGAATAGACTCATGCAGCTCTTACAGCATGCACAGCACTCTGTGCCCCTGCGTGAATCTGCCGAGAAATGCAAACTTCCCTCCAAGTCCCCCTGATTTCAAAACCCGATACAGTCCAACACTTGTGTGGGCCATAACTGAATGAAAGGGTCAAATTGCTATAAAGCATTTATGGCGTTATGGCCAAAAACATTGGAACTACCATCCAAACTTAAATTTCATTTTCTCAGTACTTTGATGATGACAAGAAACAATTTAAAACACATTTGACTCAGTCTGAACTCTCTGTAGAGGGTTTTCAGGGCGCATCATCAGCGCCACGTTGGAGTGAAGTAGATTGTGGAAAATTGTGAATTATTGTTGTTTGCTGTTTTTGGCTGTACCAACCAG
This sequence comes from Mugil cephalus, assembly GCF_022458985.1. Classification (NCBI taxonomy): domain Eukaryota; kingdom Metazoa; phylum Chordata; class Actinopteri; order Mugiliformes; family Mugilidae; genus Mugil; species Mugil cephalus. The sequence goes on from NC_061776.1 coordinate 17,049,640, forward strand.
GCAGGCCGTGAACAACATTTGGAATTTTATAGACTGCCAAAAGTTATTACAAATCGGAGAGAACGATGCCAAAATCAGAGTAAAAGAGGCAGTTCTGGTTAACGAAGCTGAGCCAGGATCTACGAGGCAAACGTCTGGACAGCATCCAAATTTATTTGGCCCATTTCTTGTCCGGTAATTGAAAAGTTGATATCAGCGACTCATTTTCTGGCGTACTGATAATAATATAATGGCATTATCGACTTATATCCGAGTAGCCTGCTACAGTAGCGAAACCATTCTTAAAATGTAGAGCTAAAATCTGCTGTACTTGTCACTGTATTCCAGGTAAAAGTCTGAGCTTTATCAAAAGAATGACGCAGATTGGGTGCCATCTGTTGGAATGACAGGCCAGCAAAGGTCACCTGAGCTTGATATGAATTATTATTATCATTACACTAGAAAATTAGTTAAGAGCCGCTGCTATCAACATTTCAATTACCTGACAAGAAATGGGCCGGACAAATTCGAATGTCGTCCAGACTTTCGCCTCGTAGATCCTGGTTCGGGATGCCTCCTTTCCTCTGATAACTTTTGGCATTGTTCTCCCTTATTTGTAACAACTTTTGTCTACCCTATTGGTACGGCCTCAAACATGGCAATAATTCACCATTTCCCACGATCTACTTCAGTCCGTTCAGTTTATTTACCCTGCTGTGTGCCTCCCACATGCTGACTTCCGGATTGATGACGCGCTGTGAAAACCCTAGAGTGATATGATTTATCTTGGGGAAAAAAAAAACTTACGTCACTCATGCACACACATCCGAACATGCTGGCACTTTACTTATGAGAGTCCATAAGTCCACTGGCCCGTATGTTCCAGCCCATTTCAGTTGGCAGATCAGTGGTCACAGAGCTTAATCTGATTTGAAGAGCACTGGCTGACTGGCTAGGGTATACACCCATTTCTAGGAGGACTTGGTTATTTATTCATTTGAGCAGAGCTTTGAACATCTCGCTGCTGGCCTGTTAAATAACACCATGTTCTCCCATGGAGCCTGAGTTGGGGGGGAGCAGTCCATGAGAATTGCATCACCCAGATATACCTATCAGATTTTGGAAGTCTGCACTGATATCAAGTGATAGCAAGCTTCAGTCTCCCATGTGAGAAGACATGCATTACTCAGCCCATATACTGAAGCCCATATATTACTGTGTACATGGAACACGCCCCACTAAACTGTAATACAGTTTAGCCGTACCACAAGCTACATCAGCAGAAATAATGACAAAGTGGAATCAACATATCTCTAAACAGATTTTAGAGATAGGTAGTCATTTTCGACCATTTATAGCCTACACATTCTCATCAACAAATTTCTAAATACATGCTTATTCAGATTGGATGCTCGTGACACATTCTACATCTGCGTTGCAATGCTCCTTGGATTGGGCGTTGGATTTCTCGTACACCCACCTCTAAATTCTTACTTTCAGGGTCACCTCTGATGATCGCATGAGAGACAAGGACATCTGCACCCATTGTGCCGTTTGATTGGCTCATTTTATCTGTATGCAAATCATGTCGGTGGGGACCTGGCGTACACTGGCCTAATTATGCCAGACCCATTACTCACTAGGAGGGATGGCGCCTTGGAAGGATGAAATGAGAGAGAGACAAAGTGAGGCAGTGGAAGAGGCGTGCCGTGTGAGAAGGGATGGTAATGGGGCAAGAAGTGGAAAGTAAGCTAAGATAGAGGGGAAGGGGGAACAAGATGATAGTGAGGGCGAGGAGCCGCCTGGAGTTTAAGAGGAAACAAGCAAGAGAAAAATACTGAAAAAGAGAACCATATGGATGGAGAAGAAACGGGCTTGGGTAATCGGTGCATAATGCCAGCCGGGGAAAGTCAGAACGGAGACAGAGAGAAAGTGGAATAAAGGCTTCCACGGAGAGCCTCTTGATAAATGACATGCATTATGTGATGTGTCAGCTTGCTTAATATAAGGGACAATTTAATGGCATCTAAACTCTGACTACAGGCCTTGCAATGTTCCTGGGGCACAGTATGTGTGTGATAAGTGTTGTTATTGATGGAGAGTCGGTCTGACTCATAAACAGTCTAATGGCTCCCAGATCATCATTCGTGCATTCAGTGTGCCCAGGATAGGAGTGTTTATTTGTGCCTGTCGTGTTTATTTTTTCAGTGTCCTTGTACAGGTAGGGAAATAACAAAGGGAAGGACCAAGGACCTCGGGTACTTGTGCATGCATCATTTCTGCGGCTGAAACATTACAGCACTCTACCTTTTCTCTCCCTTGAGAATCACTCAATGTGGAGGTTATATTTTGGACCCTGTTTAGTCATTCGCCTGTTTTTTTTATAGTTAGTTAGTTAGTTTGTTTGCAGGATATCTCTGAACGATTTAAATATAAGGGGGGAACATTTTTAGCGTTTTGTTTTCTGTAATTTGCACAGTCACGCTGCCGTTTAGACTTCCTCCAAATGTCAGCTGAGAACTGGACAGGAGACGTCATGTGTTTGAGTCACATGAATGTTAGCACAATTAACCACTGAACTAATGCCTTCCTGGATAGGATGTCATTGCAGCTCTCTGCCAAACATCACATTGACTGATCAGGCATGGAGGTGAACAACATTGACAATGTTCTGCTGGGAAAAGTTTGGACCTGGCATTCATGTGGATGTTACGTAGACATGTACCACCCACCTAGACCAGACCAGGCACCCCCACCACAAAGTAATGGCAGCAGGATGCAGCCTGACACAGGCACACGCACAATAACTGTTTAGGAGCAACTAAAAAAAAAGTCACCAGATCACGTACTGATCTGTGGGATACACTGGAACAAGCCTGACCCACAGAGGCCCTTCCCCTCAACCCATAGGACCCAAAGACCCCCACTAACAGCATTCTTTTACCAGACACCACAGGAGACCCTCAGAAAGCCCACATCCACCAAGGTGGTCATAATGTTAACCCTTGAACACATGCGTTGATACGTTAAAGCACACAGTTTTCGAATTACCGTGACTCACAGTGGTTTGCTCCACTGGGAAGTTGTGCTTTCGTCTGTAAGGCCTTCGTGACATCTCAAGGGTATAACCAACTTCGTCTTTACCAAAAAAAAAAAAAAATCATCCCCGGCCTTACGTCGCTCCACAACCTGCAGCCTGCAGCCGACAGCAGCGGTGCGTCATCATTTACCGCAATGGTAGCTTTTTTTTTTTTTTTTTTAAACCCAGAAAGCGCAACTTCCCAGTGCTCAGCCACACCTTGAATTTTGTCCATCGGTGAGTTACGGTAATTCAGATACCGCAAGCTTTTTTATATGCGCAGGCGGATGTTCAGATCCTGAAGGGATAAGTCTGTTTGGAGTATAAATAGTGTCACGGATTTAGAGTGGAATGTAAAATAAGAAATTCACCGAGCTGACATACACATGAATATCTTTTAGCCCTAACCCTAACACTCAAACATCACCCACTTCCTGTCTTCCATTCGCTCAGCCTGTTGTTAAGACTAATAGTTAAAAAGAGGCCAGCCTTGCATATCATGGCCATAATATTTTGCCTGATGGGCGTATTTTCATGTAGATCAAATCTGCATGCACCTTAAAATGCCCTAGTAGTAAAATAACAGATTGCATCGCCTCAGCAGATGTACTGTGTGTGCTTTCTAGTTTTATTTTTTAATCAACCACTGCCATTTGATTGACTCCTCCTCTCCTCTTGGCATGCCTCTCATCATTTGCTCTCTGCCGCTCTCTCTCCTGTCTGCCAAAGAGCCATCCAGCTAATATGATCATTCAGCACTTGTCAAATGGACAAATGGAATTAATCCTGTCAGATATGTAACAGATACACGGCTGCTGCATTCTCAGCCCCGCTTTCCTCTCCCGCTCCCCTTTCGTTCCTTTACTCATCTAATTTTTCCTATCCAGTCTGTCTTCCTGGTACGTGGTCGGTCAGTGGGTCTCTGCCAAAACTCAGCTGATGTGTCATGTTCCACTGCCAGTGGGCTATTTATGGCCCTTTACTGTATGCGGGCGAGCGCATGAGCCTCCCTGAGTACAGTATGCAAAGCTTCCACGTTCATGCTGGCATCTACTTTCAATTTCCCCTCGCTGGTTTCCTTTCAGCTGGTATTCTGCTTCTGCCGCTATTCCCATAATTTAGGCTGCAAATTTTATTTTTAGCATTCCATTATGGTCCCTGGTGCTTTGAAACATTTCCTGCTCGTGCAAAAGAACTTCGGCTGTCAATTAAAAGAAACAAACATCAGTGTGAGTTAGAACAGATAGAAAGATGTTTTATTTTTCCTGATAATAATAAATAATTCCGTGATCACAGACCGTTTTGCGATCTCGCGGTTGTGCTTTATCGCACAGTGGTAAACGTTGCTTCTGAGTGAGTAACACAAGCCTCAGTCAGCCGTGACCTTCCTGTAAGAAAGGGCCTGTAAGTAAGAGTGATTGGCAGCTGAAGAAACATCACTTGTGTCTTTGTTACACAGAATCTTCCGTCAATGACTTGACGCGAGTAAAGGACTGAACACAGAGAGGCAGCGCAGACACAAAGACGAGAGGAAGGCACATGCCGGCGGTAGAGGCTACTTCTCTGGTTTAAACCGCCACGCTGATTCAGAATAACACCGTACAGAGTATGGGGAAGCGTTTTTGCCGCGCTCTTTAATGGGCATGTGTTCAGCCGGATAAGTGGAGGTGGAGGTAGGAATACAGTTAAAATAAGCCTCTGACATATCAAGGTGGCCTGGATGTGGAGCTCAGACTGATTACAAATTAAATCATTAACTCCCCGCTCACCACAGGAAGAAAGTCATTAAGACACACACGCTTCGCTTAGCTTGGTGTGTCCTTGTGTGTGCGTGCGCCCGTGTGTGTGAGTTAGAGAGATAAAAAGAATGAAAGCCAAAATGTGACGGTGGCAGACTGTGGCTTGAGTAATTCTCCTGATCTACTCGCATAAAAAAGTGAAAATGATCAAAAAAAAATTGTTTTTGCTGTGTACGTCAGTTGGACTTAGATATGCATGATCTAGCAGGAATATCCTATCAAAAGGGATGCATCAACGTACAGCACGGTTACATAAGACCACGTCACATTAGACCAAACCCAGTCGGCCATGTTTCTCATTTACTGTATGAATATGAATTATGAGGAAGGTTCAGTGATCTTTGTTTCTTCTGTTTGGTTTATGTCTCTGCGAGACAAGCCATTTATACTTGTGCGCTCTGTAAAAACGCCTCCCGAACACTAGCCGGCGCTGTGTCTTTTTTGTCAGGCAGGGTAAAAAAGTTCGACGAGTCATACAAACGCTTGCGCCTTTGAACCTCACCAGTCAATCTTTCTTCGATGTGCTCCCGCTCAATTGATCCAGACCAATAAATTGGAAAATTGCAACGATGGAGAAGCAGAGAATTCGCTGCTACCGAGCAGAGCAGTCAGCTCCGGTGCTGGGGTCTGCTTAGGGTCTGGGTAGAAACATAAACCGCCTATTAGTCTAATTAATTAATTTTTTAATTCTTATCAATATTTGGCTTGATGTTAAAAAAAAAAAAAAGTTCAAATCAGGGATAAAAATTGAGAAAAAATAGAGCAACCAGCTATTGTCCCCTCTGTGGCCCCTCCACTCCCAGTGAGTGGGGATATAAGCAATTAAGTCCTCTCTCATCACTCCTTCCCTGGAGAGCAGATGTGTGTGTGTGTATGTGTTGTATGGGGGTGGCGGGGAGGGGGGTGCTTTAAGGGATGATAGAGGGTTGCGGATGACAGTAAAGAGAAAGGCGGGGGTGTAGGGAAGAGATGAGCTTGTGGTTTTCCAGTGTCATGGAGACGCAAACAGATGAAGAATGCGAAAGGTCATTTCCACACACAAAAGCGCGAGCACACACGCGCGCGCCGGGGTTTGTGTCATCCTAATGATGATCATTACTCACTTGAGCTGAAGGGCAGAGGAGAACTGGACAGCGTGGCACCGTTTACCAAGATCCACCCTCCGCATGGGGTGATGCCAGAGCACTTCAAAGCGTCGTCCGAACAAAATGAAGACCGTAAATAGAAATTCGGATTATTAATTTAAACTGTGAAGAGGCCGAGCCAATTATCCAGATTTAAGGCGTTTTATGGGCCGGCATCGCATGAATAAATTCTAATATGGTTTAAAAGCAAATCTTAACCTGTCACCCACTGGGCGTATATATCTCCATGCATTCTCTGGATAGCGAGCCTATATGTGTGTGTGTGTGTGGCAGCCTGTGGTCCTCCTATGCGTACCCATGAATTTGCTGTCACTTTGAAGTCCCTTTCTCAGCGCACACGTGCATTTCTGCTGACTTCTGGAAATCTGATTTTGTGCGTCGGCTTGCACGAACGCATGTTCTCCCTGCGAGCGACACAGATACAGTTCTCCCTCTGCTTTGAGGCCCGGGTCCTGAGCTGTGCTCGTAGACCGCTTGAGCGACGGGAGGTCAGGCAGCGGGGGGAACGGTGTGTCGTGCAGCTGCCGCCTGTCAGAAACATTCATCTCGATTTTAATCCGAGAATTGATCAGCCTCGCGTGTGTAGGCAACATACAAGAGGCTGACATTTGCCGTGCGCTCGGAGCACGTGGCCGTAATTAGGATCTTCACTGGAAACGATTTTTGCGGCATTTAAAAATGATGCTGTTATTTTAATGGCATAGTTTAAACATGGCCATTCACACTTAGCAGTAAGCAGTAAGGAAAACTAATCAGTTCTTATCAGGATTTCAGTCTGGTGACAAAGCATTGAGATTTTATTATAGGGCGTCTTTCTACCAATACAAAGAACCAATCAGAGCCCTTTCCAAAAGTAGACTCTATATTTAAATTTTCAGGACAATCAGGACCCTCCAGAAGACAAGCAGAAAATGAATGGATAAATATTTACAGATTTATGCCCGGAGTTTAGTGTATATGTTCACAATCATGCATCAAATATCATGACACTGACAACATAACTATAACTATTCTGGTTACATGAGTGAAATGAGTGTCCAACCAAGCAAGGTAGGATTTAATGTGAGCACAGAGCTTCACAAACCAAAACATATTTCCATATGATTGGATGCATAAATGGAAAAGTGTCGCTACGTGTGCCCGAGGTGATGAGCTATATCTTGAAGGAATTCTGTCAACGCTAAGCACAGCGTATCCATCATATTTGCATATTATATGTCTCAGAGGCTGCCGGTGGAATTAAAAAGTGACTCTTCACACTGGCACGTTTCTGCTGACATTCAGCCCTAAACATGTGTATTCAAATCTGCAGCTCCGATGAGAGTAGACCTTTTAGCCGGGAGTGTGTGAAAATGCCAAAAGGAAGCGGTAAACAACAGCAGCTGGGAAGCAAGTCGACGGGCGTTTATTAATGAGTGGGAAAGCAGAACAGAGATACAGTACTCAACAAGGCCGGCGCTTAGATAATGCTACGCAGATGGGTCAGGATGAGCTTAGCATATTAACGCATTATGTAACTCCAAGTGTTGTGATTGTCTTCGGGCCCCAGCACATGTGGGCGTTGTACTTTAGCTCCTGTTATAACCTGACTTCCCTTTTTCCATATGCTGTCGCCAGCGAAGCTGTTAGAAGGCAGGGCGTGTTTGTATCTCCTTTAAATATTCAAGATAGTGTGTGTGACTGATGTGTGCGTGCGCCTGTGATGTTTTTAAAAACAGCTTTGTTAGGGGAATATGCTAACCCCAGGAAGTTTGTCCCCTGTGGGGGCTGCAACCTCCTCTCTTTTTTTTTTGCATCTTTTCATGATTCGGGGTGGTGGCTGGCAAAGATAAGACACCTACAAAGTAAACACTTCTGCAGACATACAGCTTCCATCTCCCTGGTGTACACACACATATAAACACGCACGCACACACACACACGTGCGGGCCAACAAATTGATAAGCATCCACACATGTACACGCACGCACACACTCACACGCGCGCGTAATACCAGGCTTGAACCCGTTTTGTGCGAATGTTGGCCTCGACGGACGCGCGGCCCTGGCACGCTGTTGTTTTTGCTGAGCTTTCCGCTGTCACACCGCTGGCAGAACACGGGCCTCATTTATAAGCGTTGTTTACAACAGAAAAAAAGAAATGGATGTTAAAATGTTTATACCACTGGCCGTGGAAAATCTGGGATTTATGAAAATAAACTGAAAAGTATGTGCAACAGAATCTCATCCGTGACGCATGAAGCTGCAGTGCTGTGATTTTACCTTCAGCTGGAGCTGTCCCGTCTAATGCAATCGAAGGCAACGGCCCCCGTATTGAAAATCGGCTTTACGCTTAAAACATTCCCACTTTCTTGACTTGTCTTGGTTTACATTTGGGAGAGTGGTTGGAGATGTAGTTGAGGACCGAAGGGTCACGGGTTCAAATCCCTCCACATTCCTTCATGCTCATTGTTGAGTCTTGAGTAAGCACTTAAACCTCCAACTTGCTCCGTGAGTGCTGCGTAAGTGGCAGCCCCCTGCTCCGAGCGTGATCAATAAGGAAGTCATTACGTTATACGGTGTACCTTAACGGGAAGTTTGGATTTGTTGTCCCATTTACTTTGTCCGTCTGCTTTTTGTTGAGTTTTTATGCCTGTGCTTGTCCCAGTCAGACTGAGACATTCTTCTACCTGTTTTCCTCCGAGGCGGCCAGCCTGCCCACATGCCTGTCTGTCTGTGTGCCTGTCTGTCAGCGTGACTGTCTGCAACCAGCCTGTAACCTATGTGCGTAAATCCTCTCTCGGAGCGGTGTACAGTGCACTGCACCCTGGAGCACTGTCAACTCCCTGACATCCCCCCAGAGTGACACCCTCGCATACCTCAGGTTTAGGTTCGCTGACAGTCGGAGGCCGTGTTGGTATGCGGCCCCATGCGGTTCGAGAAGACTGTGTAGAAATAATTGCTTCTTTTGTTCAGCGGTCTGCGTGGCTGTGTAAGAGGCTGATGCGTCTTGTGTGAACCCCCCCCCCCCCCCCCCCTATTCCGCATTAAGATTTGAGTTGAGCACCACACACCACAGAGGCATGAGACTATAATGAGAAGTAAAACACAATTGCTGACAATGTACATATGAGTTTAATGCACTTTTATTAACATATATACATATATATTTGTTTTTAGGTTACTTCCTGGGGTTGCTGAACCGCTCCTCGAATCACCTGCAGGAGACTTTCACTCAAACTTGGGGCTCTCTGTACTCCCAGAATACCCAGGTCTTCTCTGAACTGTACACGGAATTGAAGCACTACTACCGAGGCTCCAGCTCCAGTGGGAATCTGGAAGAGGTGCTCAATGAATTCTGGGCCAAGCTGATGGAGAAGATCTTTTCCCAGGCGAACAAGAAATATGTCATAGGTACATGTAGCGCTTATATGCTCTCTGTATATATATATATATATATATGTGTGTGTGTGTGTGTGTGTGTATATGTGGGTATGCTGTATGTACATATATTACATTACACTGATCTGGCATAACATTATGACCACTAACAGGAGAAATAAATAACACTGACCATCTTGTCCATCAATGTTCAGGATGCAGCCTGATACAACCACACACACACACACACACACAAAAAAAAAAAAAAAAACATCACAAGGTGTTGACCTGGCCTCCAAATTCACTTGATCCCAAACTGACCTAGTATCTTTGGAGTACACTGGAGCAGGTCTGGTCCACATAGGACCCAAAGGTGCCCACAAACATCGTTCACACCCTCACACACTCAGAAGGCCCAGTTCCATTCTTCTGTAAGTCACAACCATTTTGGAGACCTACATAATAACAGGAAGGTGGTCATAATATTACGCCTGTATATATAAAGTGTGTGTGTGTGTGGGATATAGGCATTATTTTTTTTACATTGCGTTTTGTGGTTACTCCGTATTTTTGAGTCCCTGAAGGTTTTTAATGATTGTGTACGCTGTACAGGTGACGATTACCTGGACTGCGTGTCCAAGCAGATAGAGACACTTGAGCCTTTTGGATACACGCCCCGGTCTCTGAAATCAACTGTCACACAGACCTTCGTTGCAGCACGCTCGTTCGCTCAGGGCCTGGTGGTCAGTGGAGAAGTGCTGCGCAAGGTGTCTCAGGTAAAACCTCTTTCACGTCCGTCTCTCCTTAGCGATCACAGCTCCTCCTCCCAGATCTGAACACTTAAACAGACTTACATACACACGGGTTTGTTTTTTTCCTTTTAACCAAGCCACACCATAGTGTAAAGCATTAGCTAGCAGATCAATGTTGGTGGAAACGAGGGGGTTCATAAAGCACGGCCCGCAGCTCAGACAATCAGCCCCTGCAACAAAGTTAATGTCATCTCCACGCTGAATAATGCCTCCCCTGGCTGCGGGGAGGGTTAATATCTCCCAAGAGAAATGGCCCCCTCTGTGTGTAAGACAAGAGTGAGGTTAAGATCAGAGCAAGACTGAGAAATCATTTCAGGGAGGTGGCCGCTATAGGTGAAAAATATCTCCTGTCAGACACTGGGCAAGGAGAGTGTTGAGAGCAGAGGCCCCCTGAGAAATGCACACATGCTTTGAGGAAACAGGTGCTGCAGCAGACATGAATATTACAGTTATTTCTTCTGATGAGATATTACAAGGGCATGCACTGTGTAATCATCAAACAACAAAGGGCAAGAAGAAAGAAATGTTTGTTTTTTTGTGTTTTTATTGCTGCAACATTCAGATACTTCTCAAATAATCCATATGATCCTTTCCCCTCATTACTCTGATGTATGGCTTCTGACCGGTGCTGTGGGTGGCACGTACTGTGCTGTTTGCCAACATCAGAGTGAAATAGAGTACCGGGACAGAGTGGCTGAGCATATCTCTTTCTGCTCCTCTTTGGCCCAGAAAATCGAGGCGATAGCTCACACCTACACAACGAAACCTGAGGATGTTTGAATTACGCACCTGGATGCAGCAACCTGCGCATCCACCAATCTCCAGGGACTAAAATCAGGAATAAGCGTGCATCCAGTCCGGCTTAGCGTTTAGTTGGTGAATAACTAGAGGCAGCACGGCTTGGGACTGAGGAGAGACACGCAATTAAACTATGCTGAAACTGTTGTTTATGATTTGGGACATGTGGCCACCAAGTGGAAACCTCCAGGGATGAAAAATGAGACCAGTGTGAAATGTTAACACTGCAATACCTCAAATGTCTCCTTGTTTGGTACAAAACATTTTTTTCCAGCCTTCATGGGCAATGTTTCCCATTCTTGACGAGTATGCAAGAGGATTTATTTCCACAGCTCGCCTGTTTAAACATATATATAGGATGTTGCAGTGAGTGAGGGGTGTCACATCGCTGTTAAAAACCACTCTTCAGAAATCCTATGTGCGACGTAACGGAGGGTTTGTTCATTTTTTACACATAGAGAATTTTGGCTAAACCTTCTGCCGGCAAGATGCTAGATGTCTGGAGAGCATTTAGACATCTGTGAAGGTTCTCGTCAACCAGGCCATAGTATGTTATAGAAAGGCAACTGGACTTGAGGATGAAGAGATTGGAGATTAGGTTAAGAGGAAAGAGACAAACATTCCCCTCTTAACAACAGGTAAGTATTTAGCCATTAATGGACGCTAGTCAAGCAAGTTTCCGATGGGCTACACCCACAGGTGTCCCTATTTCATCCAACTAGCTTGGATTTGTGCTCTTCAAGGCCAGTTGCCTTTCTTTAAGTACATATGTACACCATTCCATCCTTTTCGTTCAACCAGTGGAGAAAACGGTGGAGAAACACACTGTTTTTAATACACGTTATACTACTTTTAATGGCAGGCGGTCGTTAAACTAAGGTGTCTGGAGACAACATGTCAACAACAGTTAACTTTTACAAAATAACAGAATCCCTGATGTCGCTAATGTCAGGGCACTGGAGCCGCTACACTCTGAATGAGGTCACAGACTAACTTGTGCCCTATTTAGGGAGCGCGAGAGCACACTGTTTTGCAAGAATAGCCATTCTGGTTACACTTGGTCATTCTCTGTAAATAGAATTTCCAGGCTGGATCGGTTGAGCTGTGCAAAAAAGACTGAATGTCTTATTTTTCAATGACTCATCCCGGTCAGGGGCTGTTGACTACAGATAGACTGGAAGTAGTGCAGACCTCAACCAACCGTGCCGTTGCACAGTTGTGTGCCAGTCCGCATAGCTGTTTTCCACAGCGCACAGGCACAACTGCGCTGTACTTATGCAGATTTGAGCAGCACTTTGCTGTGATGGGAACAAATGAGACTGGGGGGAAAAAAAAGAAGGAGAAGACACTAGGAAGACTTTGACAAAACCCAGCATCCTGTGTTTTCCCAATCTCACTGCTCTCTCACTCTTTTATGCGCCTTGCTGTCCCAGTAAATAGAAACTCATCGTTTCTGTTAATATTTCCCACAGCTGTACCCTGCACCGTCATCTGTCTTCTTTTAGTGTGAATAGCTTGCTACACTAATTTGAATCCCGGCTTTCTATTCCTTCCCATTGTAATTCTAACTTCGATTGATCGGGCCCTAATGAGACAACCTCTCCTATTTATAGCCATGTATTGCCACTTAAAGGGACCGGTGACGGAGGATGTTTACTGCAAGCTCTCGGGGAGGCAATACATTGTTAGAGTACAGAGCAGGAGGCAATAAAAGAAAATTCGCTTTATGTATTTGTGTGCTCCAAATGTCTTCCACGGAAGCCTGTTTTGAGAAGAAAGATGGCACCAATATGCGGCGTGTTAGTTGGAGGAGCTGCAGCGAGACGTGATGAAAGAGCATCCTGTAAGGAGGCTGTAAATAGGGTAAAGTAAAGCAGAGAGAGATGCATGGCAAAAACTAATAATCTGGGGGATGTGTTTGGAGAGACATCTCAGCGGGAAAATGCAGCCTTTCTTTCTGGTGCGCTCCGAGCGGCAGCAGTTGGTGTCCTTAACTTTTTTATTTTTTTTTATTTTATCTGGACTGTTTTATTCCCCTGTGTGGGAGAGTGGAGGAAGTAGGCCACGCGCCGCATAGCTCGCTCTGGAGGCAAGGAGTCTGGATCATCTCGCTCCGTAACACAAGGGGGGAGAGGTCTCTCATATATCCTGGCTAATTACAGAGGAAAGGCAAGCGGAAAGATGAAAAGAGGGAGAGAAAAAGTTCGATTGCCATGGGCGAGAAAGAGTGCACAGAGAGAGGTATGGGAGGCATGTTGTGAAGGGGAATCAAGGACAAGTAAAGGTAGGGTGTAAAAGAGGCATGCCCCATGTGCAAACATCAAAAGAACTATTTCGAATATTGAACTTTCTCTTTATGTATGTTGATAGGGCAGTTGCTATAGAAAGGATCCAAATAAGGTCAGTGTGTGTGTACGTGACCACTTGTCTAATATTGTGTAGGTCTCCCTCTACCTCCAAAATAGTGACTCATCAGAGAATGGACGTGAGCCTTTTGAGGGTGAGTTTGGGTCCTATGGGTCGAGGGGAGGGGCCTCTGATCCATTTGGAATCTAGTGAATTTGGAGGCCAGGTCAACACCTCTCGCTTCAACCCGTATTTAAAATAATCCTTAGCTGCACACTGATGTGTTTGTGTCCCGTTTCTATTTCTAATTTGACAGCTCCTCCTCGTCAGGGCCCTATGCCCCGGCTCCAAGGTTAGTTGTCGAGTGAGGTTTTAATATCACCCTCCAATTAGCACCACCGAGGAGTTACACTCTATTTCATGTCTGTTGTGCCTGGCCTGGGATTCCCAGCATTAATATTGTATGGATGATGTAAGAGTAACTCGATAATGACCGTCTGTGCTTAATAAGTACTTCATTAACATCACCCCTGTTTTTTTCGGGCGGGCGGGGGGAGGGTGATGCGGGGGGTTCTACTCCCCGTGGTGAATCTCAAAGAAGCACGTTCAGGCATTCTCCTCACTCATCCCCACTCGCTCCCCCTTCACTTAACCAAAAAAAAAAAAAAGCAATCGCCTGACTCATCCATGGCTAATGAGTGGTGGGGATGGGGGGCAGAAAACGAGGGCAGGGTTGAGGATCTGACTCATGTCTCATATGACTTGAGATTAAGCCTGGGAATGTGGTTGTTGCTTTCCTGTGTCCATTACTTCACTTTACCCTGCTCTCCTTGTACAGCTGGCAATAGTTGCAACCAATGTTCTGTTTAGGAAGCATGGCAGAACATGTGGTTCACAAAAGAAAATTGATATAAACTTCACTCGCCGTGAAAGCCAAGTGTTACAGAGAAGGTGCTTTTGTTTGTGCTGAGGATATTTATCAAGTGAATGGCCACTTACCATAATCTGGAGAAGTCCGTGTTAGCTTGACAATGAGTACGTTTATGCCCACTCTTACAGGGGAGACTTGAATCTATTCTCAGCTGAGTGTCTGTGAAATATTTTGCCACCTGAACCCTTGTTGTCATTCTAATGTTGTGCCGTATATATGTTAAAATCCGGCTTTTACTGTGACTTTGCTGCTGGAAGAACAGTTTCCAGGAAAAGCATCAGGCTGGCCCAGATGTCAGCTTAGGGGAGCTTTGTATGCGTAGCTGGGCTCGTTCCATCTCTCTCTCTTTCTCTCTCTCGCACAGACACACACCACACTACTTCCTGAGGTTTTGTATGCATAGCTGTACTCTCTTGTGAACAGAGCTTACTGGTATTAACCCAGTTTCACTTTTCACGCACGAAGGCCCTTTCCTGGGGGAACAGCCTTGTGGGATACAGAGAGAGAAGTGGAAGAGGCAGGAGGATAGAGTGAGGGACGGAGAAAACGTGTATGAGTGTCAGGGCCTATTCATTGGATGTGAAACAAAAAGCGAGGTTCTGCCGAGGCAGTTTCCAAGGAAACTGAACTGAAAGAAAGTCTGGTGCAAACAAAAAAAAAAGGTCACCACGGGAGGTGACCTCCCACTGTTCAGCAACTGTCATTGTCTGCAAAAAATTGAAATATTGATAATACATCTTATTAAAACTTAATAAAAATACAAATGTACTTGTCTTGTTCTGTAGGAGGGGTTTGGATTTTAACAAAGGGTTAAATACAGTTTGATCAGCTCCTGCTTTAAGCTTTGTATTTTAGACTATTACATAATATGTGCTCAGCAAAACAGCATTTCTTTTTCCAGGTGGTTTGTGTTTATTTTTATCCGTGTCCCACTCAGGTGCCGCTGGGCCAGGAGTGCATACGGGCCATAATGAAGATGACTTACTGTCCCCACTGCCGTGGCATAGCCTCTGCTAGACCTTGTTCCAACTACTGCAAAAACGTCATGAAGGGCTGTCTGGCCAATCAGGCTGACCTCAACACCGAGTGGAGGCATCTAGCAGGTGGAGAGCACACACACACACACACACATGGACCCAGTACAGCCATATGCTAACTCAAAGGATCCCACCGACACATGATCTCAATAAAACTGAACCCTTCCACCAACCGATGCGCCACATATGAAACGTTTCACATGTTCCTTCACGCTGACTGTGCCTCCTGTGCTTGCAGCGACGTTAATCCAGGTGGCTGAACGCATGGACGGCCAGAGTACCGTGGTGCTCTCTCTCCCCAATCGCATATCAGAGGCCATGCATACCATGATGGAGAACATGAACACCATCAACAGCAAGGTCAGAACGCACACCAGTACACCTCTGTAAACATCTGGCCCATGCATACAGACGGGTTTTCATTTACCATGTAAGAAAACAGTGGATGCGATGCTTGTCACAAAACGCTGCAAACACACTTTAACCAATATTCGTCACAAAATTAGGATAGTGCTGATTGTTAACACACTGTAGTACAGGTGACTCTTTGCACCACCAACACTGGTGGAACATAAACTAATCAGGCATAACATTAGCCTCCTAAACTTTTGTGAGTGTCATTGCTATGGGGTGGGGGTGTCTGGTCTGGTCTGGGTCTAGATGGGTAGTACATTTTCCACATGAATGCCAGGTCCAAACGTTGTACAGTAATATGAGGTGTGCTGTTTTTGTTAAGACCATTGCAAACTAAGGTGAGTCTCTCTGTCCTAAAACTGTGAAAATTTCATGAAGAATCCAACACTTGTTATAAAAGCACCTTCTCAGAGGAAATGAATGCGTTAAAGGTGTTAGTGTTAAAGGTGCCAATGAATGTCTATTTAACAAAAAGAATTGTCACATATTATATATATATCTTTAGATAGACTTGAATCTTCATGTATTTGCTATCCCTGCTCAAAGAAAGTATATCAAAGCCAAACTGTCAGAGTTACCTCCATAGAATGGTTTACACTACATTTTAAAAGGCCCCGAAAACCTATTTTCTCAACCTACTTCTTAATATGACTGAGATTGTCCTACATACACAGAAAAAAATCTGCAAACACTGCGATATTTTTTCCACATACAAATTTCTGGCTATGTTTTCTTTTGTCTGCGATCTTCTCATGGGGCGGGGCTCAACAACAGGTAGCGTCATGCTCCTCTTTGTATCAGTCAATCAGGATTTAGCTGCTGAAATAACACATGAAATAACAATTGTGGGAATGTTGTGCTTATTTAGTCTGGTGACTGAATCTGTTCAAAGCACACACACGTAGCTCTGCTTTAGAAGATTAGCTTATTTAGTCATGAATATTTTATGTCAATCATTTGAAAGCAACAAAAAGTAAGTGCGTAAATCAATCCGCAATGTTGCCAGTTAATCTAGACTCAATCCTAAACAACATTTGGGCCCGGATTCAAGGGCTGGATCTCTGCTCACTGTACGACTTTATTGCCTTTGCTTTGTTTAAACAGTTAACACCATCACATTAATGCAATTGTAATGGTCCACATGGCTGATTTCAAATGAAGGGATGTGAGTCATAACAGAGCCAGTAGGCCAAGCCTTTACCTCACTGTTTAATAGTGTTTGGGCAGCAGTTTTATACGATCCTTACAAGCAACTGGCAGCCGTGAAAAACTGACTGAGTTGTTTGGTGAAGGTGGAAAACAGCGTAGATAGCGAGAGGAAAGACAAAGCTTCCTCTGTGCTGGTTCGCTGTTAAAGAGCCTGGCTATCTTGAGGTGAGCCAGACACTGGCATGCTGCCTCTGACCTGGTTCAGGATGGTAACCACACACAGCTTTGGCTTCTGATCTCCACGCCTCGAGTAAAGTGCTGTGTTGATCGCGTAGATGTCAACTGATGCTCTTAGGAGGGAATATCTCCCGTTTGCATAATCTGTTGATCTCAGAAGCCATATGCTATCTTACATGCTTGCTCGATAAAACATACACAACTGCAGCGAATTACACTGACAGACATGACGGGAAGCTTAACACTTTTATGGTTATGTGTGAAGGTTCAAAAGCTTGGGGCTCCTCTAAGCAGACCAGATTGGATGACAGATTGACTGCAGTTTTACTGTATTCTCTAGGCTCCATTTAGAAAAATATGTAAGCCCCATTGGGAAAATTAATACTGCCTGAGTTGTGAATCATTCTGCTAAACCAATACTGACACTGACTCTTGCCGCCTTGCAAATAACCAGTGCCATTTGTTGCTCTTGGTTTTCAGAAGGAAAGATTGTTTTGTAATGATACGCTCAAAAACATGGACATAAGATGATCCAACCAATGTATATTTGTGAACTGTTCCTGTGCTCTATCACCACCAGTATCACCACCATCCTGTATAACTATCCTCAAACTTTTCCTTTTCTTCCTTTCACAGTTGTACCAGGCATGTGGCACCCCCAGAGAGGCAGCGTCCAGCAGCACCGGAGTTGATGAAATCATGAGGAGAGGGAAGATTACAGTGGAGGACAAGTTGGGAGGCATCACGGACACAATGGACCAGCTGGTTAGTATTCACCCAACCAAATCTTTGTTCTTGTAACTCCTTCCTGGTGGCCTAATCTGCCCCACGATGGTTGGTGATGGAAGAACCATCACTCATTATGGGCGATTAAAACGCTTTTGCTGCATATTTCACCTCCGCACGGACAACTACGGCATGAGTAGAGGGGAGTGAACGCTTGGATGATTGCATGAGTCAGATGTCTGAGCACCTCAGATTGGTATTGAGGCAGCAGGAGCTTTTCTTACACTCCTGTTCGAGTGTGACATCATTTTGCGATTTTTGGCGCACATCATGAAAGCTCATGAATGTGCTCTTGTCCACTCTGCCTCAGGTGTCTGATGTAACCATGAAGCTGAGGGACTTGCAGCCGTACTGGGTTTCTCTCCCAACTCTTCTCTGCACGACCAGGGTAGCGAATGGAACAGGGGCCGAGGACAAGTGCTGGAACGGCATGAATCGTGCCAGGTATGAATACAAAGCTATGAAGAAATGGTCAAAATAACAATATTCAATAGTGTTTTACTTCCTTAATGGATGTACGGTGTTATTGATCATTATAGTGTATTAAAGCTTTATTGAATGTGTTAAATATGTGCTTAGCTCATAGTACAGATTTGCTGCCCTCCCGCCTATTTGCTCTGATATGACCAGTAGTTTATGCTGGACAATACTGGCAACTGTTGGTTAAGGTAATGCTGGTGGCATTAAGTCTACTGTGAAGAGCAATGCAAATCTTTCAGTGTGTTAATTGCACCTTATTGTATTAAGTCATTGGACTTATAGGCCTATATGAAATGTATTTCATCAGTGTAGTTTGGGAATGTCGGTTTTGGAGATGTATTTCCAACCAGGCCTAGTTATGCCATGGCTCCCAATGGTGCATAAAGGTTGGTCACCCAGAACAATGAAATCAACCACATGCGTTTGCTCCACTCTTTGTTTTCCTTCCCATTTGTCTTCGTGAATTCTTTTATGTCACACATCTTCAAATGTTTTATTAGAGTCCTGATGTTGAAATTGGTGTAGATGTTCTGGCGCAAAACATTGCAGCAAGTTGAACTGTGCCACCCCCTGTTCCAACTACTGCTTTTGAAAGCGTTGGTTTCAAGTAGCGTCAGCGTCATCCATGTTAGCATTTTACACCAGAAAACATGATGTCATTGGTAACGAATCCCACATTTTAAGTGCTATCCATTTAAACAGCACTTATGTCAGTTGTTTCCTGTTTTGGTCACTTTTCATTTACTGGTCCTTTACTATTTGTGTTTCTAAACTCAAACACATTACTGTCACACTCAGTCTGTTGCCACCATAGCCATTAGCTTGTAAGGAACAAAAAGGTATTCACTGGTTAAAGTACTGTTTATGTGCTCCAGGTACCTGCCTGAGGTGATGGGTGATGGTCTGGCCAGTCAGATCAACAATCCTGAAGTGGAAATTGACATCACCAAACCAGACATGACAATTCGCCAACAAATAATGCAGCTGAAGATCATGACTCACCGCCTCAAGAATGCTCTTCTCGGCCAGGATGTGGACTTTCAGGACACCAGTGAGTAATTTTAACTTTGCAGCCCACAAGTTTTTAAAGTACGTTCACAATAAACTTGGGCTCACTGACTAAGTGGTGATAAAAACATTTCAACATGTTCCAGTTTCAGGATGAATAAACAAGTCTATTTATGCTTAAATGAGGAGGCAGCACTGTTTTTTTTTTTTTTTTAAACATAAGACAATAAATGTAAATGTCAGGGTTAAGAAGAATTAGAGTCCTTTTCTGAATATTGAGTTTGTATTTTTGCACCACCTAATGCACACCTAAAGTACCATGTGCTGAACTTCAGTCTTCATTGTGTTGTGAGATTTCACTCATACCTTGACCTTGTGTCTGTAGGTGATGACGTCAGCGGTTCAGGAAGTGGCATGTGCGCCGATGACGCATGTTTCCGGGGCCCGCGCATTGTTGTCCCCATCACCGACAAACCCTTAGAGTACCCCAGCCTTCCAGAAAACAAGAAGGTGAAAGCCTCAGCAAAGCAGAACCTCCCCTCCAACGCCATTTACCTGCTTTCACTGCTCATTCTGCTGCTCCGGCGATAATTGGTGGCAGGAATCTTCCAACCGGGACTGAGTTTGGGACACGGGGGTTGGGGAGAGTTTGAAAAAAGGGGTGGGGGAGGAGGAGTTGGGGGTTAGTTACTTTGCCAAAACTAAACGAGTCTAAGGAAACAACAATATAAATCACTCGGATGGACTTCCTTTGGTTTTGAATTTAGAACAAAATGGAATTATGAGCATTCATAAATGTTTTTGTTCTGCTCTTGTCTTTTATTTCGTGCTATATTATGACACCATTAGAGCTGGTCTTTTCGCATCTTCTAATATTTTCTTTCTGGTGTTTGGGTTCTCGGAGATTATATCTGCACCTAAGGCATCTGTAAGACTAAATTGCTAACAGTGTGTTGGTGTTGACACTGCAGGGGGAGGGAGAATGGAGCTTTGCAGAGTCGCTGAGGTGTCTTTATTCCACTTGTGCTCGGTAGAATTATTTATTGATTAATAATTGTCAGTACCCAGACTGCTTTAATCACAGTCAGAAACTCCAGCCAGAAAAACAAAACGAAAAAAATAAAGCAATGGAAGTACTGGTGACTTTTAAAGGAGGATAATCTGACCGGCATGACCCACCAGACCTGTTAATGCATTAAGCCTCACAATATCATTACATTTATACGCTCGCTCTTACGGCGAGGATGAGAGCACTCGTCCTCGTCAGCATTTTCCGCCATTTCATCGTGTAAGCTGTAATAATCGCTGCGATCACATTCACACTGACATGGTCATCCAGCGTGGGAGGAACGCGGTGGCGGACCTCCCTCTCTGTTGCTCCGCACCCTGCTGGCAGCGTAGCATCAACTCCGGTTTCTGGTGTGAGCAAAGCACAGGTCTCAGATGACAGCGGTTTCCCGCTATAGAGCTCTGTATGTAGAGATGTAGGAGTTTCGGCGTGCGATAACCCTCACAGCAAAGCCAACTGACAGCTCATGATCCTGGGAACCCGTAGCAGAGCGGACATGTGCAAAAAGAAGCTGCTGTCCTGCTGCACCTTGTTTGTCAGTATTCGTTTCATGTTCACAGCAGAGAGAAAAGTATAATATGCTTGTGAGCTCCTTGGCAAAGGGCGCAGTATTAGTGTCGTCATTTCAGTGTCATATGGGTTTTTGTACAACTGCAACAGTGAACAAGCCCGAGGTGGCCAGACTCAAATCTTAGCAGTATTTGAGACTGGCGACTCTTACGCTGTTGGATTTTCATCATGGGGCACTTTTCGTACGTCCAAGCAGAGCCTTTGTGCCGTAAACGAATACAACTCGAATACAATGTTACACTCGAAACGATGAAATTGGCCATGCATTTTTTTTGTTGTTGTTTTTGCCATAATCAGTTTCCAGCTTCTCAAGACCAACTTTTCCCTCGCAAAAATTTTGCGGGTGTGGAAATTTTGGGGCAGGCTATCGGGCTAACAATGATCGTCTTTGAAAAGTTCTACTATTCAACCGCAGCAGTGTACATATTTTTCATTGCTTCTTTATTGCTTTCTAGCAAAAACTAGCCATTGAGGTACCAAAACTTGATAACGGCCAGACCATCCTATGCTCTTACTCGTATTTCATTTACCATCTGTCATTCTTCTGCAGCTCTTCTATATTAGTGCCTCTTTCTTCCCATCCCAACCGCCGACCACCCACCCTCTACCCCGCTCATCAGTTATAATGACCTTTAAAGCGTTTTTTCCCCCATGCTTCTACATGATGTCAAGGCAATACGACAATGACACGGCGCTTCGTTGCGTGTCAACCTTACTGGGAATGTTGCGGGAGCACAGCGCCAGGTTAGTCCTGATGAGACGCTTGCTAGGGAGAAGTATCTCATTCAACGCGGCTGTGTGCAGGGATGATGGGACGATGCTTGCATGTGTGTTTATGTATAGGTCTCGCGCGCGGATGTGTGTGTTTGATTGACAGAGCTAAACGGGGACGGTCGATGGAGCCCTTATGAATCTTGTTCGGAAAGGCACGAGAAATGAAATCTATTAAAATGTATTGAACTAACATTTTATGACAGAATGCTATTAAGCTGACAGCAATGGGAGATTAATATAGCTCATTTTTCAAAAATAGTACCTTCGAGCGACTACTGTAATAACTCACAGTCTGTATTTGTGCTCTCTTTACTGTCATAATCGCATATGACAGTGAGATGAAATGCGGAGGCGTTTTTTTTTCTTTTTTTTTTAAATACAACCTCGCTTCAGTTGGACAATCCACTATAATACATGTCATGAAAAGTAATCTAAATGCACCTTTATTGGTTGATTATACTGTAAATCCATTTAATTTTTGGGGTTATGTTAAGGTTTGAGTACTGCGATAATTGGTTAGTTACTGTTGTCATATGTGCTTCATGACAGGTTATTTTGATGGTACCTTCTTTTTTTTTTTCTCTTTTTTTAATATGCTTTATTAATGAATGATCTGTAGATGTGTGTGTGTGTGTGTCCGTCTTTCTGTTAGTCCCTGGTTAGGAAATCTGCCTGTGACTGCCTTTGACACTTTGAGGTCAATTCTGAGACTTAAAGAGAAAGATGTAACTTATTCCCACGCGGACGAAAATTTTAACTAAATTACCAAGCGAACCGCCTAGGTCCTCATTTTGTAACCTTTTAGGAAAATCGGAAAACCTACATACGGATGTGAAAGTACACAAGCAGCCCTGCAAAGAATAAGAAATGACTCTAGCTGTGATGGTGACATTCCAGTTCAAAGATGACCTTTGACTTCAGACTCACAACTTCGGTTTCAGTGACTGCCTCGCGACGTCATCGGCTGAAATTTGCACAACCCCAGCCCCTGCCCTCCTTCCTCCTTCACTTTTTGATCTCATTAGTTTGTTGTTCAAAATCCCCCCCCCGCCCGCTCCCTTTTATAAAACCTGCACTTTTATGAGGCCACGAATGGCGTTCTCTGCACAAAGACATCACAAGATGGTCGGTCGATACGCGAGTCAACACCTTCCAGAAACGACTATTGATTGGGGATGTGTGTATGCAGATAGATATGGCCCAGCGAGACGTCTCCTGTTTGACCACGGTGGAACAGTGTAAACATAAAGCGCGGCGAGCGTGAGAGGAGGCAGGAGAAAGGCGCGTCTGGAGTGCCGATCTCAAAATCGGCGCCCCGGCCCCCGATCCCGCCTCCGTCCACCGCCGCAGGTGGAAAAACGCAACGCTGATTATCCAGCCGTTTAAAAAAAAAAAAATAAACGCTTTATTTTACACTGAATTGACAATGGGAGACGTTTCTGAAAGGTGCCAATTCATGAGGAGAAAAAGTACTTTTGTTTTCCTCGTTTTAATTTACTTTGGTTTTGTTGTTATCGCAAATGTACGGAGAGTTTGTTTCTTCTAGTGGAGTGCCAGAAAGAGGTTGAAAAACATCGAGAATTGTCTCATTTGCTGTTGTACCTGAAATCTTGTGTCAATTATATACATTGTAAGATTTTCAACATCCCTGTGTCTTGTTTCTTTATGGTGGTGGGTGTGTTTGTGTGAATATTTTCTTAAAAAGTCATAGACAGACAATCAGGGTGACTGCATATTGGTTCCTTAAGAAAAGAAAAAATGTCCTCTTCAGATTGACCGTACCATCTGCCTGGATTGTTTCCTCGGAGCGGAGTGGAGCACTCTGCCACTTGAAAAGAGCAAATGCACTCCAGTGATGATGTCAGCGGGTGACAGCTGCTGTTTAGCGTTGCCACACAGGAAAAGCTGCCACATGTTTAGAGCACACTAAGTGCTTTGTCTTGTCTCCGTGTGTGGACAGTGAAACAATCAGCCCCCTCAGGGCGTCTTTAACCAGGTGTATTTGACCATGATCCTGTGGGAGACTGAAAAACTGCCTGCCCTTCACATACAGCTATGTTTTAACGTGTTTCAGATATTTAGGAGGATTTAGTGTAGCTCTGCAATGGGCCTTCAGGTCATGCAGCAATATTTACAGGGTTAATTTCATACATTTTCATTTCAATAAACAGATTACTCTCTGCCGCCAAATGAGAAAAACAAAATGGTTGTTCAGTCTACGGCCCGCTGATGAACGTGTATGTACATATAAACTGTATGTATTCTATGAACATTGATCAGTCACAACAGTATGACCAGTGAAGTGAAAAACATTGACCATCATGTAACAATACAATATTCTGCTGGGAAATGTTTGGATCTGGTATTTGTGTGAATGTAACTAAGACATGCACCACCCTCCTACACCAGACCAGGTACACCCACCCCATAGCAGTGACACTTGGGGATGGCAGTAGGATGTAGCCTGAAAAAAAGCACAAGGTGTTGCACCTGGCCTCCAAATTCACCTGATCCCAAATGGATTAAGTATCTGTGAGATGTACTGCAACAAGCCTGATCCTCAGAGGCCCCTCCCCTCAAACCATAAGACCCAAAGGCCCCCACTAACACAATTCTGTTGCCAGACACAACAGGACACCCTCAGAAGGCCAATATTCATTCTCTGATGAGTCATAACTGTTTTGGAGGTACAAGGGAAACCTACACAAGGTTGATAATGTTATGCCTGATCAGTACACATATTGGAAATCATTGTATTTACAGTATTCTTATGAGATTAATATCATGTCATAATACCGCTGTATCTAAAAAACTGAATATATTTGGAAACATTGAAACTTGAGTTTCCAAAGGGCAAAACTTTGTTTTGTTGGATGTACATTTGCGGCTCATAGCTGACTTTACAACACGAGATTGGACCACACTCTTGCAGGTTTTCAAGTCATGTGATCTTTAGTCACACTGTCTACCACATCTGGTTTGAAACTCTCAACAGACAGAATGAAAAAGAAAAAGAAAGCAAAAGAAAGAAGAAAAGAAAAGCCAGACTCCTGGAATTGTGTCCATTTATTCTGAACTTATCGGTTACTCTAGATGCTCCAGCACAGTCCAGTCACATGTCACTGCTGCATACTGTCACACTGCTCCAACGATGGCTGCGTGACTTCAAAATGTATGTCCAGTCTTGCAAAGCTTTTTTGTTTCATTAGATTCAAGCTTCCAAAACATTTTGTGTGTGTATGTGTGTGTGTGTGTGTGTTTCAAATCATGGCATGAACCGGGGAGTCACATGTGGCGCCCAGTTAATGACACGTGATCCACCTAGCAGTTATCTGTCCACCAAACACAGAAGCCAGAGGTAAAATAACAAATGATTGATCGTGTCACACAGTCGACACTACTGGGATTTCTAGGAAGTTCAAAAACACACACGTGGGTGTCACCAGAGGGAACAAAACTGAGATCTTTCGGATTGCACCTTTCAGGGCATTTCCCTCTGTCTTTAAATGACAGATCAAGTGAGAATATTTAATATCATAATTGGTACGTTCAGGTGTGGTACCTTTAATCCTGCTGAAATTATTAGTCATCATTCAGCACTCCTCTTCCCTCTGGTGTTTACACGCATAGGCAGACACATTCCCATTCCCAGCTATCGATTGTGTGAAGCTTTCTTACCCACTCTCTTACTCACAGGACATACACATACACCCACTTTGTTCTCAGCCTTTTTTTGGCTCTCAGCCTGCCCTTTGGTTCACAGCACTTTTATGAGTGACTGCTTCACAACCTTAACCTTACATGGTCTCTGTATTTGAAATATCAGCTCAATGGGGCAAAACACTTGTCGATAAAATCTCCTCAACTCGGTGCGCCCCCCTTAGCCCTCGGGCTCCGTCGCGACCAATCAGGCCAGGACTGCGCGCGTAACATCTCACGAGAACGGTTAATTAGTCGAAACTTTTTTTTCTTCAGACATGTAAATAAAGGGTAATGATGGGCTGCACATAATTTTGAATACGCGCTCACTTCTGTATGCGAGCAACTCACCGAGTAGCTGATTTTATTCAAAGAGACGTAACGCCTGCGGTAGTTGAGAAAATTGGTTTTCTGTTTTATTTTCTCCCTGGCAGCGGACCACGGTAAACATACTAAATGTTTTAACGGGGCAAGTTTCTTGAAAACCATGAAAGTTTAAAGCATTTTCAGAATTTCACTGAACATAAAGAAATAATATCGATAAGATTGTGTCAGATAGGTCTCACTACTGTGTTGGAGATACACCAAGCAGCCATAACATTATGACCACCTTCCTAATACAGTGTGTGTTTCCCTTGTGCCGATTTAGAGGCCAGGAGGACGCCTTGTGCTGCTTTTCATGCGTTTTAAGGTGTGCCTAAATTGTTTTTGTGCGTGTGTCTGTGTCAGCCCGCTGGGGGATGGCTGCTGCCATCAAGGAGTATCATTGCTACAGAGTGGGGATACCCAGTGTGGTCTACGTAGGTGGTACATGTCAAAGTCTCCACATGAGGGTCAAAAGTTCCTCAGCAGAATGTACCATTTTCACAAGGTGGTCAGTGTTATTTACTTCTCTCAGTGGTCGTAATGTTATGTCTGATCGATGTGTTTACTGACATCAGCATGTCAACCGTGGAGTATCATATCTTGTAATACCACTTTGTAACACAAGATGGGATAATGAATCAATGAGGCCTCCAATCTACCCTGGGTCCAATACACAGACAGCATAGCCCTCAAAAGTGAAAAGCAAAACAAGTAGAGCTCCCCCTTGTGACTGACTGCAGTATAGGTTATAAGCTCCAGCCCCTGCATGTTAGAGGATCGAACTTGGGTCAAATTAAAACACAAAAAGTTATTTATTTTTTTCAGGGATGTCTACATCGTTTTAAGTAATTAATACAATTATTTGTAACACTGCCTTTTAGTTAGTTATTTGACGCTATAGAAAGAGGGTGACATCATGATGACTGCAAGTCTTCGGACCAAAATCGCAAGATGGCCGTCCATCCCTGGGAAAATAGCTTCAGTTTGGCCAACGCAAAGAAGTGGTGAGACCTTGTCCATAGCGCATTATAAGGGGAAGGAGTAGTGCTGCTCTTAGAGTCTATACAGTAAACAGTCAGTGCGTTTACATGCACGTGAAAAAAATAAATAAATATTGCCTTACGCGGACTATAACAGGAGAACTTAAGTGCATGAAAACACGTTACACCGACTGAAATCGGAGTTCTCCTTATCTGATTAAAACACCTAGATAATGCGATTTTAATTGGTTTTCTCCGCCATGTATACGCTTGATCGGACTATAATCGGATAACGCGTGTGCGCATGCTCTGCAACCGCAGCACTGGCGTGTGACCCCGGAACAAAAACATCCAAGAAAGCCGGTCGCAGAAGAAGACGGTCAACAGAACCGGTAGAGGAAGAGGTAGAAGAGGGGGTCTAAGCTGCTCCTCTAGCTACTTACAATTTCCATGGCTTCAGGTGAGGTCTTCCACAAACCGAGCTCATTTAGTTTAACCAGCAGATCATCATTCAGGCTGGTTGTTGGATTATTTCTTGTACCTCAGAACTGAAAAGTAACATGATCACACCATTTAGGATCTGGCACAGCAGCTAATTTTACACGTTCTCACAACTTGCAGATTGTACACCTAACATTCTTTACTCTGGTTTAAAGAAATGCCTTATTTTTTTTTTTTTGGATGGGTTGAGTACTTGAGCATTTTTCATCTGCTATCTTATTGTGTCATCTGCTTTATGCCATCTCTTTGGACACATTACAGAAAATATGTAGACTTTCTTACTAAAAAAGCTAAAAATGCATGAAGAGAGCCTCTGTAATCCCCGACGTCAATGTCAAATCCAGAGGCTCAGCCAAAGAAATCAAGAGGCAGCCTGTTCTCCATCTTGTTTTCACGGCATGACCTAAAATGTGTGCTGTGGTATTTTGCCTTTTGCCTAATTAGACATCAGTTCTCACCTTCTTTCTCTCTTTGATCTGCCTTAACCAAAGTCTCCCGCAGCGTCTCTTTTTCTCTCTCTCAGTCCCTCTGATATGCAGCCATCTGAGCTGTTATATAATTTGTACATCCATACTTACGTTTGAGATCAAGGCCTCCACCTCATTGCTTCTGTCAGATGACTGGCTATGAGTTAGGTGGAACTGCAGAGAGATCGTACGGTACGAATGCACATACTGCCACCAAGTGGAAGAAGGGTTTCATTACATTTAGAGAATAAAGCAGACTTTTTTTTAAATGCCTGTTAGCGTCTGATCGATCCAGGCCTCTGTAATTTCAAATACCTCTGGGGAACAATGCACAGATCCAAGTGAGCAGAATGATGTCCAGCTGTTGACAAGAAAGAGAGGTCTCGGTTTAAAGAGAATGACAATAAGATCCAGGCAGCTCTAGTAGCAGTGAAGAGATTCAAAAACTGGTCCAGCATGTAAGTAATATTAATATATTTGTTACTCGTCCTGTACTGGACAGTACAATATGAACATCACATGGTTTTATCTGTTTGGTAGTACTGTGCAGGTTTTTATGAAACTAAAATAATAATAAAAAATATATATATGAAAAACTTAAGCAAGACAAGTTTTCAGAAAACTGAAAATAAGAATATAATAATAAAAAAATTCAATATTGTGTTAAATTAACTAATAGAAAATGTACTGCCTCTAACAACCTGTCCGTAATATATTCTTACATTTGGTATGTTTTTTCATTAAATTGATGGAGAGAGGAGTTTTAAAAATAAAGGAAGTAATGTAGTGGCATTTTAAAGTCTTTACGTTACATTATGCGAATGTCACAAACTGATAAAAGCATCTGAATTACAACGGACAATTTCAGAATTGTATGCTTTGTGCGTGATGTTGCCAGGATCCAGAATGATAACCGAATCAGCCTTTTAAAAGACTGCAATTTTAATAATCATTTCATTTGAGGAGTCCCATGGGCTGGAGCCTATTCCTACTTTCCACCAGATGGTGTCACTGTAGAGTCAGACTAGCAATAACAACATAACTAACTAACTGTTAAGAAAGGAGTTAGAAGAAGTCTCTGTCAAATTAGGGCTCAACATACTCAGATACTGAATATAAACACACACAGGAAGAAAGATACCACCGGGCAATCGACTGAACATCATGTTAATATCAGCAATTCCTTAAATGCTGTGTTGATGGGCTGTAAATAGTGATCAAAGATGTGGAAAAAACTGAAACCATTCATCAAAAAACAAACAAACAAAAAACAAAACTTGGTCATACATGTCTTTGTTAAATTATGCCCCAATTCAAAGATAATTCAACAAATAAAAAACCTCCTGGTACTGCATACTACTCCAAGTGACGAAATAATGATGACCCAATAAACCATTATTTACTTTGCACATTAAAAATACATTAATATTGATTACACGGCTTAAGAGTTTCCATGAGGTCATCAGTGTTAACTAAGTGGATAAAAGCCCCAATCCACTGTGCAGATGTTAAGACACGCAGCAGGAGAAGTTTTCAAGAGTCGATATGTTTTTAAGCTCAGCAAGCAAATTTAAGCAAATCTCTTTGAACTAGTTTTTGCCAATGCTCAGCTTTCCCTGAGTTGTATCCCGCCATTGAAGCACAGACGACACAGGCAGATGTGTTTCACTTGTGCAAATCAATGTGAAACCCCTTGTTCCCCTCTTATATAATTCAGCTGTAGCTCAAGTTTCTAGCAGAACTTTTTTTTTTTTTTTGTCACTGAGTAGAGCTGTGATACCGGGACGCATGCCATCCGAACTAATTGGATTGTCATTCTAAGCAAAGACAAGTCTTCTCAAATCTAGGGAGCGTGTATCGTCAGGGCCACGAGAAGTGACCACACCGTCAGAAGATCAATACATCAGGATCTGTTGATGGAGAGATTTCACCACAGATGTAGAATTTGCCAAATAAAGAATGCAAGTCAAAAAGAAGGCTGTCTAAGAGTGATCTCAGAGGACGAGGAGCATCTCTATTCTGCTTCTCAGATTGCTTGGGGTGGGTTGATAGATACAAGCATTCCACAGTGGGTGCCTGGAAAAAAAAAATGAGTCAAGTTACAGTTGTGTGGCAGCAACAGACAGGAGTACGTACGAAGACAAAGAGAAAACGATATCACAGTGTATCAAACCCACAGAGGAACACTGCTGGGAATATTCATGTCTGGGAGTGCATTGCTGCTCTGGATTTGAACAAGATCAGCTCTGCCCTGACCAATAAGAAGTGGACATGTTACGTCATACACCGTACGCCCTTGGAACTTTGGAACTTTGTGGGGAAGGATTCATACCATTAGAATAATGAGCCAGATCAGACCTCAAATCTTCGCAAAAGAACGACTGGTGGAGAGACCGTGGACTCACCCACCACCACCGTCATCTGGCCTCAACCCCACTGAATATTTATTGGGCCCCTTGAAGCCTGAGAAGAAAAAATAACAATTCCTGACTCCACAAGAAGCTCGTTGGAACATTATCAGATCGGGATGGGACATCATAAACTTACACAATGGATAATACAACAAACGTTGAAAATACAGTGGTTTCAGCCTTTTCTTCAGTGTATGCCAGGGTCACGTTTCATTTCTAGGAGTTTCTAAAAGCTTCCCAAAATAATGATTTTTTTCAGTTTGAAAGTTTCACATCTTCAAATTAACACATATTCCATCACGACCAGGAATAACATTATGACCACCTTCCTAATATTGTGTAGGTCTCCTTTGTTCCCATAAAGGTCTTCTGAGGGTGTCCTGCGGTGTCTAGGTGTTGTTAATGGGGGTCTTTGGGTTCTATGGGTTGTGGATCGTCCCACAAATACTTGATGAATTTGGAATCTAGTGAATTTGGAGGCCAGGTCAACACATTTTTTTACATGTCTAAGTAACATCCACAGGAATGCTAGACCAAACTTTCCCAGTATAACATTGCATTCTCAAGACGGTCAATGTTATTTACTTCTCCTGTCAATGGTTATAATGTTGTGGCTGACCAGTCAGAAGCACCGGGGCTATTATGTTTGTTGTAACACTTTGACATGAGCAGTATTTTTCCTCCCAGGCCTTTTCTTGTAAGGGAGTATTTTTATAATAAAATTCTCTGCATATTTCTTCCACCACTTTCTCAGAGCCTTCTACCAGCCTCCTCACTCCCTCCACCAGTGTGCAGTGGCACATGCTGGGGACCAGGTGGCGCTGTGGCCTCACCGTCCGCCTCGGCACAGCAGTAAATCAAAATGCTCTGTGTCACCGCAGGATGTGTTCTCAGTGCTGGGAAAAGGCAGTGTGCTACCAATGGGCATGCCTTCCTCATGCTGTGCACATGGGGGGAAAAAAAAGAGAAAAAATGCAAATATATAATTAACACAAATGCTACAGTGTCAACACAGTTTTCCAGCAGCTTGGAACTGTTCCAGATGACACCTCATGAATCCTGCTGACATTTGAGCAACCCACGGGACTTTAGCCGTCTCCTATGACCTGAAACGATTCATAATAATCTCTGATTACTGGAGCTCTCTGAGTTGTTATGTTGAACCTGGAGTTTATCTGAACTCGGTCACAAAGGGAAGCCTGTCTTTTGAGACTTGTGTAACATTAAAATAGAAGGTCCTGAGCTTAGGCGAAAAGGAGACACATTTTTATTTTAGTTACACATTATTACACAATATTTGTGAGAAGCAGAGGCAAAGCATGATGTAGAAGTGTCTGGACTGGTTAATTGGTAGACCTGAATAAAAGGTTACTTAACGCTTTTCATGGTCTCAGAGCATGTGAATTTCAGTTTCCCTCTCCTTGGCACTTTACCGGGAATTAGATATCCATTGTGCTATCTTTGCGCTGTCAACGCTCTGATTGTAGTCATTCACTGGGGTATTACTGATATTCTGTCGTGTGCCAGGAAATGATGGAAACCTGATGTGATTCAGTGTTTGTGGTCTTAGCGGTGATCCTAGACTCTTAGGGGGGCCCCAGGCGAAGACGTACACGTTTGCTGCCCCTCCCCCTCCGGTCCAAACTAGCAAAATCTGACGTAGGTTAATAGAAAGGATTAGATTGGAATTACTGTGGAAGTGGGCAGATATAATCGTGTTTTCATTTTTCGTTAATTGCTGTTTTTTGAGGGGTAACAGCTTCACGGTAATATGGAATTGTCATGAGCGGTTTAAATAGATTAGAGCCGCATGCACGCAGTTCAAAGCATGTATTATTGATCTGGGTTCAGGACGGAGGATAAAAGGTCCTGCGTTCAGTCGTAATGTTTAGCAATAAAAAGGCTTCATTTTTTTTTTTTTTTTGTTGAATGAGCTAAAACAATTACTGCAGCGTTTTTAAGTTCAGCAAGAACTCCAGCGTCCGTCGTTCATGTCATCTGACTCATTCCGCTGGTGTTGTGTTCAATTTTAGATCTGACAAAAGCAATGACTTGGCAGAGATTTGCGGGTCAATCGGCGATGCTGAGGTCAGGTTACTAATTTATTTAGGGCATCCTCCCTCATGCCATGAGGTGACATTGGTTATTTATAGCACAGTTAATGCCGCAGCCAACAGTGATTCCACAGGGCTTCCACAGCCGCCTGGTGAGTTGATTTACATATGAAGGACAACATAGGTGCATGAGTGTGTATGTAAATGTGTGAAGAATAAAAATGCAATTCATTATTCAAACTATCAGAAGAGATCTGGGCCTGGTCATTTGTTGTATACTGGAAAAATGTGTTTTTATTATTTATACACACAAATGAGCACAGGCCTCATTGTACATGAATCGGCCACAACATTAAAACCGCTGATAGGAGAAGTAAATATTGGATCATTGAAGACCAGGCACCGTCACCTCGTAGTAATGACACTCCTTGATGTCTGTAGTCACCCCCAGCAGGTTCCAGCCTGACAGAGACACGCACACAAAAAGGAACAACTCAAAAACCATGACCTAGATCCCAAACTCACCAAGTATCTGATTAGTCACACCTGTTTTGGAGGCACGAGGGAGACCTACGCAATATTAGGAAGGCGGTCATAATGTTACGACGGCGTGTATGTGTGTTGTGTCCTTAAAGGTAGGCCCTATCTGTAAACACCCACCCACACACATATTTACACACACATTTATGCATATCCGACAGGTCATCCATCAAGCCCTCAATGAGCTGAGGATGCAGGGAGTGTGGTCTAAATGAGAAGGCACTGACTGGGAAAACTGCGCTACAGGGGTGGCTTCTGATTGGATAAGGAAATCGAAAAAGAGACGGCCGAGCTGCAGGCATTCGCTTAGCAAGGGCGCAAGCCAAAACCGAGAAGACAACACCACGAGAGCGGCGAAGTAAGGAGCAGTACAGTGAGGGAGATGGAAATTGGACTGTTAATTGCTTTTCTCACTTGCGCTCTGTGCGTCGAACCACATAACGCAAAACACTGATTAAAAATTAGTAATGGTCAGCAAGTCGCCATAGAGTAGTCGTCTATTTTTGGAGTGTGAATTACAGACATCATTGCTACTATCACACACATTTTACGCGCGGCACACCGCGTTGACATTTAAGGTTTGACATATAGGCTTTGTTGCGTTTTAGCATGTGCGCACGTGAATGTGTTTTGTGCGTGGCCCCCGTCACTGAGCCTGCAACAGGCCGATAATGCTCCGAGCATCACCTGGAAGCAAAGATTATTGATCTGATGATGCATGCTGGGAGAAAAGATTGCTTTCAAAGGTCAGTGTTAATATCAAAAGGTCAGCGTGTTAAGTGTATTGTTTGCTTGCATGCCTGTTTGACTGTTGTGTGGATGTGCGCGCGTGTTAAATGAGGTCATTACCTAAATAATAAATGTCCAAGTGCACCGTTGTCCCGCGGCCAAGTATCATTTTACACTTCCACTCGTCCAAGCTAAAAGCTAAGAGTTACGACGTGCATTGATGGCGTGTGCATCTTTTTTTGAAGCCTTTTGTTCTTTTCTGCTCTCAGTGCGTCTACGAGCACGTGATAATTGGAATTGGAATTAATTGGAATTTTGTGACTGCTTTTTGCACCATAATAAAATCACCAACTGGCTGATAAGGAAATCCAAAATCACAACCACAAATTAAGGGGGGGAAAAAAAACAAAAAAACGTAATCACAAAATACAACCCTTTGCTGGCAGAGCATTTAATGAGAAAAGACTATTCAAAATCTCAAAGCAAAACAGAAGTTTAATTAAAATGAATCGTTTTCAGATAAAGAAATTAATTAGAATTAAAGAAACACACACAAACACAAACACACACACACTCTGGCTCCAAAGGCACAATAATCAACACTGTATCTTCACAATATTTGCTTTCTGCCAGCGTTCATAGAAGCTACACTGTATTTAGCGTTCAGTGATTAATTACTGTCTTGAAGCTGAAGTGATTTTCCAATCAAACAACAATAAATACACAAATTTGTGTCAACTTTGAATGTTTTGTTCCAGGTATTGGTGACTGCTTTTCACATGGAGGTTTATAGACTGTGTCTGGAAAGGCGTGATACCTTGGATTAGTGTAACATTTCATTTTTGTAGCGTCACTGAGCCTGTTCAAAACAAAAATTTGAACCAACAAAGGAAAGCGAATGTTTTTTTCATTTGGATGAACCAGCTAGGTGTGGTTTTAGCTTCGCTAGCAATTGTCACAACAGACTATTTCCACAGGCGTTGCTCTGTGACTAACGACCACAAAGCTACATATTTAAACATTTTACGTTAATGAGGATTTAATAACTTACTGCGCAATGTACGTTCCTTATCCCGTCTCACCTGTTCAAACAGCCTTTGGCACAATTTATTTAAAGCTGTAGTGCAGAACTTTTGTCTCCTCCTTCAAGCAGTGAGAGTAATTACACAAACACTTCTCATGCATATGTATGATGTATGCCTACAGTCTACAGTCCTTCATATTTCAAGGCTCTCCAAGGAGGAAAATTCATGAAAATGATAATCTGTGTATGTCCTCGCTGTAATCCTTCCTCTGAACTCAGCGTTTCTTTAGATCGTAGGTGTTCAACAGGGGGTCCGTGACTCCTAGGGGGTCCGCGTAGGTACTGCAGGGGGAGGGGGTCGCAAAATCTTTGGTTGATTGGACATTTTTTGTGTATTTTTTTAATTTTCCCTCTCAAATTTGAATTTCTTTAAAGACACATTAACGTGAATCCAACATATTTTAGTAAAGGAATAAGGAATAGCTTAATATTGAATGCGAGATAATAATAATGTATATTCATAAATAGCACTAGGCCAAGTTTAATATGGAACACATATAGTAGGTGGTGGTCCCTATTTAATCTCCATGAGTTTGGGGGTCCTGGGTCTGAAAAACATTGATGACTCCTGCTTTAGATCTAGAGCAAAGGAAACGTAAGTTCCAGGTGCTGCTGTCTACTCCACCTTAGTCGGTCTCCTTTTCAGCTCGGGCCAAAAAAAAAAAAAAAATCATTACCGGTTGACGTAAAATTCCTTCCTGCTTGAGTGTTAGCAAGGCAGCATGCCCACATAAAACAGTTGTAAATCTCCAGGATATTGCAAAATTCAGAAAGCTTTACTGTATCTGCCAGTGATACGCTTAGTCATCACAGTATCAACCCGTTTGGCAAGGGCCTGGATGTAATGGTTCATTGATATGTAAAAGTCCCACAGCAACGGGTTTAAGGAGTCGTCTGAATAAACAAGTCCGCCGTCGAGTTCATTTCCTTTTATCCACTACGCTCAACCCAACACAAGCGCTGCGGTCTTTTGTATTCAAATGCATCACCGGAGTTTCATTTGTCGCAGAGGTCAAGCTGTGACAGGGGATCAGTGTACGGCGGACGGAGTTGAGATTGATTTGACCCCTGTTTTTCTCTCGACCCCCCCCCCACCAGATGTTTATCCCATTTAGTGTGACCGACTCAGGGATGTTGTGCGCGCATTCTGTCCATACGTGACTTTACAAAGCCCCGGCCCTGACTGAGGCGGACTGAGGTTGATAGATTGCACTTAGCTATCCGTCACGGGCCTGGGAGGGGAGGAGTGGAAAAAGACAGGTCGGAGGAGGCCGAGGGCTGCATTTTGATGGCGTCCCCTCGAGACAAACTGCCCAACGGAAAGGCACGGGACAGGCCGTCACTGGGAGCTGCCGGCGGAGTGATGAGCTGCCAGCCTAGTTTTGTTTTTCCTCATTAACGAGTCCATCTCCTAGATGTTGCTTTTCGTAGCCAGGAAACCACTTTACGGGCCTCGCCGGTCAACTGGCCCATGATAGCATGTTTGCAAAAAAAAACAATTTACTGCGTGTTGAATGCTGTTGTCAAGGTGTCTCTTTTGGAGGAGGTGTTAAAAGTTGGTGTGTAAATTTGACGGTGCCTGAGGCCACTTGGTTAATAGGAAACTTTTCTTGAAGGCTGCGAGAGGACAAAGTAAGTGAGTGAACGAAGAACCCCATTAACCTCACCCGTGATTAGGGATTCCGAATCACGAGCAAATGAATGCATCCTAATCACCGCGGTCATCAAGAAAAACAATTAATCAGTGAATAGTTATACGGCCCGCACGTGTTTTCTGGGACGCTGAGATTACGTTGTTCTCCGTTTCTTTTTACTGCTGACACCATGGGAAAGGCAGTAGCTGCTTCACTTTTCTGATGTTGAAAGGAAAACTACAAAGGCAGCTTACGGCTCATGGAGTGACTCAGGAGGGCGAGTCTACCATCTATTACCGCCGCTCCGCATGTGCACGTTCCGAGTGGCGCACATGTCCGCGCTCGCAAGGGCGAAAATACACGTCGGAACACGGCCTCTTTGACGCGCATTAGCTCAGAGTCGTTTTACGCACGCTCTCACGCGCACTTGATGAAAATAATGATGCTCTTACTCTTAATGCCGAGCGGAGTCTCCTCATTGTGTTGTTTGGATTAATGGGAACTAAAGAGCTTGAATCTTGAATAGAATGAATGCGAGCTAACGACTTATTAATCAAACTGCGATACTTCAAAACAAATAAGGCTGTCATCGGGACTCTCTGCGAGCAGAAGATGGAGTGTGATCCCTCTTCTCGGCCTCTCTCACGTTCCCCCCGCGCAAACACATAAACGTTTATTAAATTCATTATGCGTGTGCGCGCAGGTATTTTTGCGTCGGTTCGCGAGGGTTTGTTCGGCTGTTCCTGTGTCTGCGGTCGCTCCGCTTGAGTGAGAAGCGCAGTGAACGTCTGGGAAGTGACTGTGTGCTGATAGCAGGGAATAGGTACCATCAGTTTTGGCATCAGTGGCAGATTAATGAGAGCGCTGTATTTAGCTCCTGCCCCGTCTCCTTGTGTGACCTACTGTCAGAGCCATTCTTCTCTTGAAGCTCACAGCAACGTCTTATTTCTTAGATACTCTTTCACCACAAGCCTGGCACCGGCCTCCAGACATTTTATAGAGAGGTCTGACTAAATGCTCTTTTAGCCTTTAGACCGCAGGCCGTAGGTGTCGTAACTTACACGCGTAGCCGGTGTAAACGCCACCCAAACGCTAGTCGCTTTCTTTTCTTTTCGGGTGAATTTTTATTTCTACTTCCTGCGTCACTTTCAACAATGGCGACTGAAATTTCAGGTCGTGCAAATATTTGTATCTCCTTCTTAGTTCATCTTTATTGAGCCAAAACAATAAATCTGACAATTGCGGAGATGGTGGAGCCGCCGGAAATACTAAAGCAGAAGCACGCTGCTACCAAGCGGACAAATCACAGCTCTTGCTTAGTTTCTGGGGAGGTGCATGTCAGCTATGGTGCTAGGGTTTGCATGTGCTCTGTGCTGTCACCATAGCAACGGCGCCAAATTGATGCAGAAGGATAAATCGCCTTTTAATGTAGATGACAGACTGTTCATCGCTATATATAATTTTTTTGGTCCAAAGCAAAAAAGAAGTTTGTTTTACCAGCCTTTAAAATAAAAAAATACAGTTTTAGGCAGATCAACCAACCTCTTATATCCTCTGCGATGAACCTATTTTCCGTCTCCTCTCTTGAGCTGTGACCCAGAAAGTACAACTGTGGCTGGGACTAGTGAGTCCTGACCCCTATTTGGGGAACCACAGGTCCACAGCACATCTGTATTCAGCCCCGGCTCTGTACTCATATTGTCAATGGCCAGTGGACAGACCTCTGAAGATGGATGAAGCTAAGGCCTAGCCTAATAACCAGCCTATACCCCCAGGGCGGGTGTAGCGCTGCACTCCTCTGTCACCTGAATCCCTGCACTGTCTCCATATTGACTTAGGCGTTTCATTTTCATGCATTCATATTCATCACCAGACAAATCTTCCCACCTCCCATTGTGTTGGAATCATCTCTCTTTCCCTCTTATATCTTTCCACCTGCCTCATTCTGTGCCATTATAATCATCCACCTCTTCTTGGCACATAAGTTGCTTTGTCACAAACTATACCTTTCCTACTTTCCCCTGAGTCAAATTTAAATAATGAGTAAACGCAGCTGCCGTATTGCGTATTTTTTTTTTCATCCCAAAAGGTCTTCTTTGTGTACTCTGGTTTCCTCTGTTATTTTTAATTTCGTTATCAGCGCGCAGAACAATCTACTCGCCATGTTGTATTTCCTGTCGATCCCATCGAAAAACAGAACTGCTTTTTTGTTCTTTTTACAGGAACCAAGAGGGAGTCAGGAAACAGGGGACAGAGGGGCGAAATGTAAAGGTCACGGCACATTGGACTTGAAGACACAGATGCGGGTCCGATGTTTGCAGGTCAAAAGCTCAGTACACCCGGGGTCAGGTCACAGACTGAAGAGCATTAAAAAAAAAAGGTTTAATCAAACACGGGTTATGGAATATCCCAGTTAGTTACCTTTTTGACGTTGTCTTGAATCTGATCTTGGAATAAGGACATGAATATAGAACTGGGTTGCTGCACTTGGAGGCTTAACCACACAGAAAAATAAATCAGGCCACAGGGAGAATGAGAGGCTCTCTACAATGTGTTTGGGCTCAGTATTGGTACTGGGCCGAGACTCTTAAGCTGAAGTAGGCGAGCGCTTGCGTGGCTTTGTGTGGATCATTATCAGAGTGGCGTGTGGGTGAGCGGCTGCACACGTATTTGTGTTGCTGTATGCAATTGTTTGTCAGTGTGAACATTGTATGGGAGGATGTGCTAAAGCAGCAGCCCCCATTGTTCCTACCTCCCCCCGTGCTCTTCCTTCCTTCCGCCTCCCCAGGGTGCGGACAGCGGACGGAGGGGGACGCAGATTCCTCCTGCGTTCGGAGACGACCTGTGGAGTCGTAGGTGACGGCGACCGGCGCGGTGAAAAATAAGGCCAGGTGGCTATGAGGGGCCTCACAGAGCAGCTAGCGCCGGGGGTCACGCCGCGCTGTGGCGCGCCACGCTATAGCGCCGCACCATTAAAAATGACAAATGCTCTCATCAACTTTCGTTCCCAGGTTACCCACCGCTGCCTGACGCTCCCGTCTGCCCCAGCTCATCAGCTGGCCTTTGCACTTAAATGCGGCGGCCATTTATTAGGTGTGAGTCATCTTTCGCTTTTAGCGTGTTTGATTTTTTGCCTTTGCAAATGTGAGAAGTTAAATACCAAAAGGGCACAAAATAAAACAGTTTAGGCTGCGCGTACTTAAGTGCAGGGTAGAGAAACTGAACGTATGCAGTAAGTAAAATGTAGGCATTCACAATTTAAGCTGTAAGATTCAAGGCGTTATTTCAGTCCCTAAAAACTAAAGCAGGTGAAAAGTATCTGGGCCAGTGTGCTGTGGAGGGACAGCACTGAAGTATTAGGCCATCCAGTGGCCCCGGGTAAAACCAGGCCTACTCAGGCTCCAGATTAACAACTCCATCCCACTTCTTCACCTCCAGGGACGCGGGGAGGAGGCGGGGGCGAGACAGGTGTATGGTTCTGGGCCAGAGGGCGGCGACTGCCCCATCCTCCGCCGAAGAAGGCCCCGGTTCCCCCTTGCCCCCGCGGGGAACAGCCAATTGTGTGCGCCATCTGTCGCGGCACACGCGCGCACAAAAGAGGGGTGAGAGGGGCAAGAGCAGAGGGCTGATGTGCAAACGCCTGTTTAATATCATTAGGAGGTGCAGCTGGATTTGCCTAAGCTATTAAAGAACATTTTCATTGCAAATGGGATTTGTTTTTTGTGCGAGCTTAGGGTGAAAGTGACACACCATAAGGTGGCTTCAGGCATTATTTGAAAAGACATTTGTTGAAGTCAGCTGTTGTTCTTTCTCTTTAGTTCAACTACCCACAGCAATTTCTTTTGCCTTTTATGAAAGCAAAAACTGACACCCCAAATTGAGATAATATTTATTTCTTCACTTTCAATTTTAGGAAGGTAAGCACGGCCATGTGGGAGACGAAACTGCTCAACGGCAGCAAATGAAACAACCGTTTGGATCGTCTCCCGTGGGGGCTGAGCTCGGCTTCAGGTTTGCTCGGCGTGCAGTGGCAGCAGCAACCCGACGGGTGGCGTTATTTCCCTTCAGTGCAGCGGACGCCGCTCCAAATAGGTCAAGGAAAAAGTTTTGTGTTTTGACAATGCGAGCGGAGGGCGGAGGCGAGTTGCGGATTGGTTAGTGAGTTTCAGCCACCCGGTCGGTGATTGGTCCCGGCCCTTTAATGGGGCTGTGAGCAGGCAATGTTGGGTCTCCCCCATACCTCCTCCTCCTCCCTCCTCCTCGTACCCCCCCCTCCCCTCCTGCTCCCCGCGCCCCACGGCCTCTACACTCCGCGCTTCCCTTGCGCTGATTGTCACACATTGTTTACTACGGCTTGAAATGTGACTCACAACAGAGGCTATCTCCTGGAGTACCGCTCTGACAACTGAGGGATTCTTTTGACGCGCGCCGTGCGTCTTGATTATTTGGGGACAGGCTGTGGAGACCACCCTTCTGCCATGACAGTGGATTTGTTTGCGCTTATATGCGTGATGGTCATCACATCCTCTGCGATGGAAGGTAAATGAGAAATCGGGAGTGCGCTTGCTGTGGCTGGGGGAACGGCTGCCCGGGGCGCGCTGTGCACCTTGGGGATGCTTTCCGTGGGGCAGCGCTGCGTCCCCGGCGTGCAGGGGATGTCACACACGTGGATCGCCGCTCTGGTTTTTCCGTTTATTTCGGAATTGTACCACTGATTTTTGACTTGCTCTTGCGAGCGCCGACTCTTTGCGTGGTTGAATGTACGGCATGCTGTAGTTTGTTAGTGTCTAGTCTTTTTTGTTGCTGTTGTTGTGTCGATAAAATCCGCTTCTCTCACTCATCGGTCTCCCCGGTTCCATCTCTTAGCGTGACAGGAGGAGAAGTCTCCTTCGTTACTTGTGTTGTTTCGTATTCTCGTTATCCCACGCGAGCTGTTAGTTCTTCTCTGTGGGACGCGAAGGCTACACAACTGCCCGTGAAACCCGCAAAGATTCCCACAACGCCTTTTTCCCCCTTTCATTAAATTGTACGCAGAAATAACTATTCGGAAAAGCCCTTCAGCATCTTTGTGGAACATGTGGAATTGCTGAGAGAAGCTGTTAAGGTTGTGGATTATTCTGATTGGAAGCCCTTTTTGTTAAATTTCTCCTTTATCTGTTAAAAGCACTCTGGCGCTATCCTTTTCTTCTCAGACTGTTCCTGTATTTTTCTCCTCATCCATCTCCATTCCCCCTATTCTGTCTTTGTCTGCATCTCCTCCGTTTTCTTTTTTCCTTTTTTCTTTTCTCCTTTCCCTTTCTCTCTCGCACACTCATCTGGACAAGCGGTGCTGCCACCAACCACAGTAGCTTGATATCTCCAGTTAAACATGTTTTTCATTTCCGCTGCGGGACCCCTGGGACCGGACACTGGGCTGTAGCCTCAGACATTAGCTGGATGGATATCCTGGCAGCATCGTGGATACACACTGTCCTCTCTGGTCTTATTGTGCACTAGTTCTTCCTGTGAATGCGCCCGGCTTCCCCTACGGGGGCCGCCTCGGGCCTCCCACCAATAAGTACATCAGAACCGCGATTAAAATGAGTTTTCTCACGTTTAGGCTTCCCCTTTAATCATTTACAACTCTGCTCCTGGACGCTTCCCAGCCTCGGCCTGCGCTCTGTAATTCAGTTTGTTTGTGCTCATCAGATTTCCACACGGCTACGGATACCAAGCCCGGGCCCAAATTGCTACCTCCGCGAGAAAGGATATTTTGAGGTTCAAATGTTTACCCCATGTGAAATGACAGCAGAAATGTAATTTCAGAGAGATGAGCGCAGGATGAGAGGGAGGAGTGGCTTTCCCCCTCGCATGGAAAAGGGGTGAGGGATTTCTACTTTAAAAAAGACGGGATGAGAACGAAGCAGATGGGCAG
Source organism: Mugil cephalus (assembly GCF_022458985.1). Lineage (NCBI taxonomy): Eukaryota > Metazoa > Chordata > Actinopteri > Mugiliformes > Mugilidae > Mugil > Mugil cephalus. Next base: position 17,091,791 of record NC_061776.1, read on the forward strand.
GGAGATGGCCCCTGGGTTACCTCAGCAACGAGGATGAAAGTGTTTTCCATGTTTGGGCTGCTAATTGAAAGGAGGTTGCCCCGTGGGAAGGTTAAAATCTTCACTGATCTGAACTTCAATCTGTTGCTCTTTCATTTTTGTTGGGTGTTGTTGTGTGTGTGTGTGTGTGTGTGTGTGTGTGTGAAAGGGAGAGCGAGAGTGGAGCCGCTGACCACATTATCCCTGCCTATCCTTTCGCCCTTAATCTGATTACAAGATCAAATCAGCAGATAATCACAAAGTGTCAGGGATCTGTCTGCATTGCATGTCTGTACCGCGGTGTCGGCAGCCCTGACCATATGGATCCGTAGTCGTGATGAAATGAATAATTTATTCGAGCTCGCTGCCTTTTCGCTCAGAGTAAACACGCCACTGGTGAACTGATGAACTGTGGGATGAAATTTGTAAGGAAGAAATAATATATGGCGAGACAGATAGACAGCTCAGCACAGAGGAATGAGCTCTGAAGTTGGAGAACGTGGCGGTGAAGGTTTGCGCGTCTGAATGTAGCGCAACGAAGGAGCAAAACTGTAACTTGGATGAATGTTCTTGGACAAATAATCCAGACTATGCCAGAAAAGCATTCACCGGCGAATTGTTGAAGAGGGGCCGAAGGGCGGCCAGGTCCAAAGCTAACATGAGGGAGATTGAAGGCGGGGATTTGCATGAAATTAGAGGAGAGGCCGGCTCTGTTTCAGCTATGTTTGTCTTCCCTCTCGCTCCTGTCCATTGTCCTCACCTTCCCCGATAACTCCCCCCCACCACACACACACACACCTCAGCCCGTCTTCCATATTTTCTTCCCTAATCTCCCCGTTCCACTCCCATCTCCCTCCTCGTTTCTTCCGCCCGCCGTCTCCGTGGCATGCAGATGATTCTTGCCAGCAGCGGCAGTAATTCTCCACTACTTACAGAGCCATTGCTTATTTCTGTTTGCCCTTAAACCAATTAGGCTTAGATAAGCCCGCTCATTTAACGGCCTGGAACTGGGTGGCGGGGGAAGGAGCAGGAGGAGGAGGAGGAGGAGGAGGGGGAGGAATTGAGGGAAGGGGGATGAAACGGCGTTTGAAGATCGACGGGGACCGAGGGAGATATAAAGATGCGAGAGGAAGAAGGAGGGAGGTCAGCGAATTTCAGAAAAAAAAGATACAGAACGCATGTTTTACAAATGAGTGGGCTGAAACTGAACAAGGCTAAGAAAGTAAGCGAGCGCCGGGCTGTCACACTTATCCGACATACTGTAGGGTCCTGCGCCACGCTTTGCTGGTGTAAAACAGCGGCCGCGTTTAGTATGATAAAAGAATGTTAGTAATGTGCTGTAACCAGTCCCTCAGGACGCTTTGTTAAGTACGTTGCATTGCGCTGTGGTAATGCATCATCATCAGACGATGGACGGGCCCATATTGCCGCTTCCTGCATAAACAAAGAGTTATGATGGCTTAAATAATCAATGATAGGTGGGGATGCCGGTGCAGCGCGATGTTGATATACAGTAGATTCATCAGCAGCTTTTGTATGGCTTATTGATCAGAGAAGTTAGAGGACAGGCCGTTCCAGACCCTGCCTCTGCAGGTAATTTCCCTGTTGAAGTGTCCTTTAGCAAGACAGTGACTCAGCACCAGGGGCAGCATCCTGCACCTGACCTGTTGCTCCGACCTCACCGCACAGGGAAGTATACGGTGCTGCTCAGGAGTGTTTCTACTGTCTACATCGACGCTGAATAAAAAAAAATGTCTCAGAACATCAGCAGACAAAGAGAACTGAGCATTTCTGTGACTTTACAGCGGCTGGGAGGGAGATTTTAGGGATGTCGGCGGGTTTCCACACGTGAATGGCTCGCTTCAGGTGCCTCCACAGCATTTTGATTACGTCTTATATTGAGTCTCATTACATAGTTTGGAAACACATCCGAACAGATGGACTCTAATTTGGACTTGACATTCAACCTCCCCTCAGTTAACTTCTTGAATAAATAAACGCACGAACGTAATATTTCCTTTTCATTTGTCCGTTTGGGTTCTCTTCGTCTACCTTCAGCGCTTTTTTTCCCGGCTTTCAAGTAGCACTCCACGCAGAAGTTGCCTCGCACAGTTGAAACACTTGCCTTGCGGCCTGGCAAGTCACAATTGCACAAGACACGCGTCTGTTAGAGTGAGGTGTCGTTCATCCGATCGGACGCAGGAACCCCTCAAGGTTGACACTGGCCCTCGCTTCACGAAGTTTAACTGGAAAAGCAGGTTGCTGTCACTCCGAATATCCACCACATCAGCCTGACGGTTTGCAAAACAGTGCCTCGGATTTCTCTTAAAACAAGCGGCCGCGATTTTTCGCAAGTTCTAAGAGGCGAGGGGGAAGCGGCGCGCTCTAGGTCCGTCGGCCGTCCCGGCGTTTCTCGTCGAGCTCAAGTGATTCTCAGTTGTTTCCCACACTTTAATCTTGCGGTGAAAACTGAGCTCGCGTTGATGTAGGCAGGCTTTAGTGCCGAGTTAAGAATATTCGGCTGCTCAATGTGTATTTTGTGCGAGCTCACCAGCTGTGCGGAGGAGACAGCCTGTAAAAAGAGTCCTGTTGAGTCTCTAATGGATGTGAATGCTCCGTTCCTCCGCTTGCTCATTTTGAATTGTTAGAGAAAGAAAATATAAGTACAACATAGCATTGTGGGGTTGAGGCGGTAGGCCTGTAAAGACGTGAAGGATTATGTGTTTGCGAGCGTATTTCAGCCGCGGACTCTACTGTTGACCTGGGACCACCTAAAGTAGAATTCAATTTTTCCCTTGTTGTGCGTATTGTACATTTGGGTTTCCTGTGTCGTCAGTGTAGTGCTAAAACCATTATGGCTGGCAGGGGCAGTAGACGTGCCCTCATCCCATAATGGAGCCTTTATTTTGCCCACAGTGCAAAGACTAGGTGGTGTTAAGATGCACTTACATGGCCTAGTCAGCTATGACGACCCCCAGTGTAAACCCCTGCCTGCGGCTCGTGTACCTGCAGTCCTGTAAATGTGTTGTTCTTCCCTTTCTGTGAAACTATTATGCTCGCAGGCAGGCAAGAATCTGTGGTCTCTGCAGGTTTCTCCCTTCACAATGTGCTTTTTCACATATTGCAGTATTCTGTGTATTGCGTATTTTCGCTCGGATAATATGATCACTGCCCACTCCCTCTCTCTGGTTGTCTCTCTCTCTCTCTCTCTCACTCGCTCTGTTTCACACATACACACACACACACACACTACCCCGTAGCCTAGTGTATACGCACAGAGAGACCCCCTCGCAGCTCACCTTACCCCAGAGACATCTGAGCCCTGGGAAGGCCAGATGGCGTATGCGGGATGGAAGCTTATGCATGTGCACATTTTTATGTACGCCTCAGCGTGAGAATGAGCAGCATCCAGGGAGAGGCGAGGAAAAGAGGAACAGATCAGTATGTGCTTTACGTGAACGTGCGCGTATTTATGAGTATTCAATTGTAAGTCCAGACTTGGCACCCGCCGCGCGGATACCGCGTTGTCTCCCAGTTATCTTCCACACGTTCCCGCGCCCACAGATGCTATCGTCGGCAGTGTTGGGTTCCCCCCGTCTTGCTTCTCGCCCGGCCCTTATCGGGGCGAGGGGCCGAGGCCTTATCTGTCCGAGTATCCGGGATAAGCCGTCCCACTGCGCCAGCCACACGGGAAAAACACGCTCGTGACGCGGTCCGGCCTCAAACTGTGCCCGTCCGTCTGTTTCCCGGTTAGGCCGGCTCTCCCAAAGGGTAAACACTCAACGTGAGCGGAGGCGCGAACGCACGGACCCACACTCAACACCTAGTGTAAAACGGCCGCGCTAGTAATTGATTGGCCGCGGTGACCCAGCATCCACACCGCTGAAGCCTGGCGGTGTGAAAAATGTGCTTTTTCTCATTCTCCTCCCCGTCTCTGAGGCTTTTTTTTTTTTTTTTTTTATCTTCTTCTCCATTATCACCTGTCCCAGAGATTGGGTGACAGTTGTGCAGTCAGCAGGAAAGGGGAGCCTCTCCGATATTTGTCGAGGTGAGAGGCGAGAAGAAAAAGCATTGATTATCGAATCTTATTTCCCAGTGTTCACGCGGCCCAGCTTCTGGGGCCTCCACACTTACCAACCCCACTTCCACCGGTCCCACCGCCCCTTAAGCCCCCTGTCCACTCAACCCCTCCCGTCACCCGCTCCGGTCAGTCCAGGTCCACAAAAGCCTGCTGTTGATTCGACTTACCAGCCATTCCTTCTTTCCTTCTGGATTGTTCTTTTTAATTAAATGTGAGTGTAGACGCAAGGTGCACCCCCCCTCCTCCCCCTTTCCTCCTTTCCCCCCAAACGTTTCTGCCTGGGAATAATTGCTCCTCCTCCCCCCTTCACCTCGCCTCGTCCCCCTACACATTTTTTGGTTAAAAGCAGATGCATTTATGAAGCATTGCAGCGTTTTGCTACAAGGACGAAATCCGAGAACGTCCTCCTGAAGATGTAATAGGCGCAGGTTCGGCAGTAACAGGAAGAGGGTAAAGAGGCTGTTGGGGCTGCTGGCTTGTAGGAACAAAGAGCTTCATTTATGATTGGTTATAATGAGATCTTTTTTTTGAGTCGGGGCCAGGATGATTTAATATGAATTTTTAACCCCTGAGGCTAAAGCTTAAGGGCCACAAATGGGAATGGCGACGGCGCAGGGGCTCACCGGGGAGTGCCAGGAAGGCAAGTGTGTTTTTTTTGTGACTTCCACAGCGTGGGAAACTTTTAAAAGTCCACAATCAAGCTGATAGGGATATCAATTTAGCACGCACCTGGTGACGGTGAGTGTTTATTCAGCAAATCCCTCGCCTCTTGAGTTTAAACGCACGGTGTATGAAGTTGCTGCTGTACAGGGAGAAAAGAAAAAAAAAACTTTTTGCATTTAAAGCGAATTAGCAGCCCAGAGGATGCTGTGTCTCCGGCGCTCGGAGGAATTAAGGGCAGAACGTTAATAGGGCTGAAATTACGGACGGTGGTGGAAGCTGCTGCACTTCTGATTAAATAAAAGCCGGCTCCTCCACAGGCTGTTTCTCATAGGGACTGACAAGCTCTCACACACACACACACACACACACACACACACAAGCACAGATGTGAATGTGTAAGACTCGGCACACACACACACGCGTACAGCCATACACAGCTTTGATGTGAGGAAAGGAAATGAGTAGAGACTGAGAGCTGAGGGTCCGGGCCTGGGGCCTGTCCCATTATTAATGAGTAAGTGCCAGCGCCTCCTCCAGGTTCAGGACATGTGGACATATTTCACCATTCGCGTGCCCTTCTACTCGCCATAACTGTAATCTCTTATTAAACATTAGCTTCTGTGGAAAAGAGTGGCAGAGAACTTGCGCGTGCATATTTGTGTGTGTGTGTTTGCATGAGAAATGAAAATTGTGCTGTTGTGTGTGTGTGTGGGGAGATAAAGGCCTTCACAGTGCAAAAAAAAAAAGAAAAAGAAAAGAAACGCAAGCCTCCGAGAAGGACACTGATGGGCCAATAAGTATTGGTGGTGGGAGGACAGTTTTCACCCTGCGTAACACCGAAGCCTTCTGCCAGGCAAATTTCCTCCTGCCCTGCGCTGTCCACTTCTCTGGCTGGATAAGAAGGGAGCATTTTTTTTTCCTTTTTTTTTTTTTTTTAGGTAATTAACTATTGATTTGAAGCACAGAGGGTAATGGGAAATGAGTGGACAGTATCTGGATCTACCAGCCGAGGCCTGGCTGGCTGGAGTGCAACAAGAAAACTGACGGGGTGAAAGAGGCGATTCCCCCAAACGGACCAAAGTCAAAGGTGGTTTGTTTGGCTTTTGAGATCTGTTCCCTGTATTTAGGCGAAAGGAATACGTCGGGAGAAAGCGGATCTCTCAGGAGTCTGAGAATGTCTGCAGTCGGTGCATAGCTTTTATTTAATATGCAGTTTCATTTAGTATATTTTCCCCTGCTGGCATATATATTATGATTATCGTGTCTTGTTTTGATCGCAGATTTGACAATCTAATCCCACTCCACGGTGACTTGTTGACCTCTCCCCTTCCCCTCTATGAATAGTTATGAAATCACGGCCGGAGGGGGATTCATTGTAATGCCATCCCTCACAGTTCTGCATTTTTGCCCTAAATGATATTTAATACGCGCTTTCTGCGTTACACATGCAAGTCGAGGCGAAATTTCCCACAAACAGATTCCTTTCTGCTGCTTCCTCCGTGTCCTCCTCCTTCAGCTCTGTGTGTTATTGTTGTCGGAGGCGAGCTAGAGGACGAGGATTAGGACTCATTTGTGCGAGAGAACAGAGGCGACGAGGGACGATGACACAGAGAGGGATGGAGGGATAGGCCTGTATCTGCCTACAATCTTATTTGCGCTAATGAGGAGGCTGGTGGTTCTGGCTGCTAACCCTTAAGCACATTCAGCCCTTTAGAGTGTGTTCGCTTGCGTGAGAGCGCGTCTCCCCGGATGTCTGCGGGATCTGCCTTTTTCTTTTTTCATGAAAAAAAATATAAAAGAGAACAGCCGGGTGCTGTACGTCGAGGTGATTTGCGTATTCGCCGTTGTTTGCTACTGCTGCAGCTACATTTCTGAAGGATGCCTCGATTCAGCGTTAGCCCGGCAGCCTCGGCCGTAGCAACCTCCTGCCCCAAAACCCCTCCTTCGCATTGAGGTTCACTGAACAGTGTAAAATTCATCCCCCTCTCCAGTTGTTCCCTTACTCCTCATCCCTTATTCCTGTGAAGACTTTCCCCTCCCCGCTTTCTTCCGAGGCCGGGCATTTAAAGCGGCGTACCTTTGATGTGAGCTTCGCGCGCTCTCAGACACCAGCTCGGCAGATTGACACTGATGCCTGGGCGGAGTCAGCCCAATTTCCGAGAGCCGGGAAAGGGAAGTGTTACGGTGCACCCGCGCACACACCACACACACGCGCGCGTGGCTTGCACTCACTCAGGTAGTTTTAAATGAAATAAAGTGGGACGTGGACGCGAACGAACAGATGTGCTCGTTTCTCCACTATATGATACGTCAAGATGACAAACGTTCCCGCTAAGCCAAGTCGAATGTAATTGTACAGCGGTTTTTTCCCGGTGCTTTACAACTGTCACATCGGTTTTACAGGAAATTCGGTTAAAATCAAAAAAAAAAAAAAGATACATCGTTGGCATGTGACTGACGTGACATTATTAATGTATGATATGCAAGGCTGGCCTCTTTTTCTCTTATGTTCTAAATATAGTACAATGTCAGATCTCAACAACAGGCTAAGTGAATGAGACCTTACTAGACAGGAAGTGGGTGATGTGTGAATGTTACATTTTTTCTCCATGACAGTTCCTCTTGTTTTCCACATTTATGTAAATCTGCGACAGTATTTATACACAGATCCGGCATATCATTATGACCACCTACCTAATATCGTGTGGGTCTCATTGTGCCTCCAGAACAGTTGTGACTCATCTGAGAATCGGACATGGACCTTCTGAGGGTGTCCCGTGGTTGCTGTGGCAATGGACTGTTGTTAGTGGAGGTCTTTGGGTCCTGTGTTTTGAGAGAAGGGGTCTCTGTGGATCAGGCTTGTTCCAGTGCATCCCACAGATGCTTGATCAGTTTGGGATCTAGTGGATTTGGAGTTCAGGTCAACACCTTGTGATGTTCTTCATGTTTTTTTTAGTTGTGTATCTGTGCTGCATCCTGCTGAACATGGCTGTCATTGCTACGGGGCGGGGGTGTCTGGTCTGGTCTGGTCTGGTCTAGGTGGATGGCACATGTCTTAGTAACATCCAAACGAATGCCAAATCCAACAGTTTCCCAGCAGAACATTGAATTGTCACAAGATGGTCGATGTTATTTACATCTCCTGTCAGTGGTTTTAATGTTGTGGCTGATCAGCAGACATCAGTAGTATTAACAGGAATAACACTGCATAGAATTTCACTATTTTTCAGTGTCACATAAAATAAAATTTCCCGATTTGGGAGTGACTTAAAGCGACATTGACATACTTCTGTTTTATTTCCTGGCTGACCACTCGCACACCAACGTTTCCTCTAATCATGATGTCCTCCACAAATGTCGTCCGTCGCGCCGTGTTAATAAATGATTTAATCAAAATATTGCACAAGCCCCGGTAAGGCGTGGCTTGTGTGTGAATTAATGGGCATTTAATCAGCCATTCCTGCTCTCTCTCTCCGATCCATCATCTACTTTTATTTATTATTTTTTGCCTAGAAGAGTTTCAAAGCCCACGGTGTTAAATTTCAAAGCAGTGCGATTGGATTTGTGTCAAGAACACGTTGCCGACGCTGAAATCTCCGTCACCGTGGATGTTGCCGCGTGCTAAACGAGATCAGTGTCAGGAAGGTCTCGGAGATCTTTGTGTTTTGTCGCTTCTGTGCCAGAGAGTACCGTGTGTTCTTTTGGCAAATGGGCGCCGTTTCAGTTTTAGAGTACTTATATATTTTGAATGAATCACATTGCGGAGCTGCTGCCAGACCATTTGATTCGGATGTATCGCGTTCCAACTTGCATTAATGACAATACTGACTGTGAAAGGCCGATAACAAAACGGCCCATCCGGACAAAAGCAGCTGGCCAAGGGGAGTAATGCAGGTGTGTGTGTGTGTATAGTGAGAGGATCCCTGGCTTTTGTTCTCCATTCCAAGGCATTAGTCTTACCTTCCTGAGATGACAGCCCGGGATGATAAAGGAACAATATCTCTGTATTTGAGTATTTCTAAAAGCCTCATGTGAGTGTGATAGACTGCTTTGATTTGCACATGTTTTTCCTCTTCGTGTGTCTGTGCGTGCATGTGTTTGCCGACAGTGATGTGCGTGGCGACGATTCTCCGGCTGCTTTTTAAATGCGTTGTGCGACAGAGCGCACGCAACAGTGCACAACTCCTCTCTTTGTAAGCGAATAGAGAGGCACCATTGAAATCTGAACAGTCCGCCCGGTTCCAGCCGCGTTCATTCTCTTTCGAAGGTCGGGAACATAAATGTTCTCTGTCCTGAAAAATTCCGCTTTCATGTCTCAAAATGACCCGGCCATTCATTTGGCGTTTGAGGAAAAACCACCTGACATGTGAACTTGCCTTACTCAAGGTGGAACGGAGAGGCGCAGATGTGTGTTGCTCTCTTCGCGTGATGGTTATAACTCCTGACAAGGTCACAGTGTGTGTTTGTGTGAGCGTGTCCGTGTGAGTAAATTCTAACGCGTGTAAGGGAAAATAAATAAATAAAAAAATCACTCCGCCTGCTCTAAAAGGCCTCTCAGACACCTGTCAATGATTGGCCGAAAGAGGACACCTTCCTTCTGCTGTTGTTGACGGCTGAAAATGTGGAGGGAGTGTGGGGAGTCACTCACATTTCTGCACATGTTTTGAATCAATTTGAGGGCTCGGGGGAAATGCTTGGAAAATCTACCTCCACCTTTCGATAAACCTCACTCGGCGACTCTTAAAAGGAAGAGCATGATAGATGCCGGGCCGGATGGATAGTGACTCTGAAAAAAGTGGCGAAGAGAGAAGAAAAAAAAGGAAAAAAAGCAAACAAGAAGCCTCTATCTCTCTGTCTGTCGACTTGGCTCTGAAGATTGATTGTGAATCGTCGAGGACGTATGAACGTTGTGATCATATCATGGATCACAGCCTGGGGAAGGAATGACAGATGTCGTAAGCGTCCTTTGTTTATTTGAGAGGCGAGCGCGTGTCTGATAGATCGGCTGTGTCCGATGGCTACGAGGATGATTTGTCATCTCTTATGTGTCGCTTGTGTTTTTGTAAGCATTTAAAAGGGCAAGGAAAGGTGGTTTACGCCAGGTAGAACGATGTCTCAACGTGGGCAAATAAATCACTTAAGGGACATATTTAGTTAAAGTGATACAATGAGTTTAAATTTTAGTATTTTTTTTTTTTAAACATTTATGTTCTGCCTATACTATATATTCATTTCCCAGTCTTTCCCGAGACACAGACGATTTTAATAGGACATTCATCAAAATCCAGTTACACTACATGAACATTCCTTCCTGACCTAATATGACTCAAAGAAGTGGGGCGCCTCGCTGGGGTGTTGGGTGGCAAGGGGGCAATTGAAGGAGAGGTTAAGTGTGTCTCAGTCAAGGTCTTTTTTTTTTTTTGAGTGGCGTGTGTACCCTATTTAGGAACCCGCCAAAAAACCACTGAGTGGAGTGGACTTGAAGCAGTGTTGACAGGCCCGGATCATGTTGTGATTGCCACAGCCACACCGGAGAGCAGTTATTGGACCAGACGCGCTCGTGTTCGCACGCAGTTTCCTGGGGTGCTCTGCTCTCAGCTGGAGCCTGGATCGGGTCATTAATATGGATGACCATTTCTATGCTAACAGCCCTTGATTGCTTTGCCTTTCACTCCGTAGTGACATCAGCACATTGCCTAATTGACAGATAATTGCCAATAATCACGAGATGGATCAGCGTGAGTGCAATTAACGGAGCTCGCTGCGCCGCGCTAGCTCTTTTAAGAAATCTGGACAGATCCTTTTGTTTAGCAGAGCAGGTTAATCCAAATTTTTTTTTTGTTTTTGGAAGCAGTAGATGGATTTTGATATGTTTAGGATGTTCCCTTTCCAGTGTCTACAGCTGTGTTTGCTGCTGCCTCTGCGAGAGATAAAAGCCAGGCGCTTGTAATGGGATCCCGTCTGTTGGGAAAAGATGGAGGAAATCGCTGGGAGCAGGAATTCGCTTGACTTTGTGCGTTTGGGTTAGCGAGGGAAGTGCCGGCGTGCATTTGCGCATGTGTGCGAGTGTGTTGTCCAAAGCTGTGTTTGCTCAGCGATAGAAAAACTGAAATGTGATATGCATATCCTCTCCATTCTTCCATGAAAGTACCTGAAAATACCCCTGAAAGAGTCCCATTTAGGCTCACTCCCAGACAATACAGTACAATGCTCTTGATGACAGGCTAACTGGGGGAGGAAATAGCCCTGCTAGAACCAACATAATAGCAGAATTTTCTGGAATCCACAGGAGGGATTTATGGAAGCAAATAGTCTTTTTCTAACATTTGATGGAACAGCGTGTATGGTGCATTCATGTGTGTGTCCGTCCGTGTGTGTGTGTGTGTGTGTGCGCGCCTGACACGACGACCTTCCTCGGTGTATGTGCGCCACATTCTGTGGTGTGCAAGATGTGTGAATTGGAGCCTTGCCTGGCCTGTCAATCAGATGAAGAGATCATTGAAGGTGTCACAGTCGCATCTCTCATCTCTCTAATCAGCTGTCATACTAACACCAACTTATACATGTGCCTCCGTCCAGCTGCCAAATACGAGTTCACGAGTTGGAGCTGAATTCACAATGGAATTCAGCACTTGAACATTTCCTTCGTGCAACTTGTACTTGCAGCTTATACATCACGCCGGGCAGCCCCTTGGTCTTTCTCACTTCGCATGACGCTCTACTAGGCGAGCGAAGGCTCCATCTTGGGTTCCATATGGACCCTATGCTGGATCCACGCTGCTTTCTAACGGGGAGGGGAGGGGAGGGGAGAGCAATTAGCGCTACATTTGCTGAGGATGGCGTAGAACCAAGGACCTGTCACCTCTGCTTCTCACCTCTGTCTTTGAAGGCACGCATGCATGTGTGTGCGTCGGTGTAAGTGTGCTAGTGTCTGTGTGCGTGCATGCATGAAGAGATGGAGAATCGTATCACAGCACCTGCTTCACCGCAGGTGGGGAGGACTGCCTCACCACGACAAAGCGTGTCCGTGTGAGCGCTGGGGGGAGGGGTGGGGGGGCTAGGTTGTTGCGATTGGCATGTTGCGTGTGTTCGGAGGCAACGCGGCATCTAAATGCATGCGGCTCCTTGTAATCAATGTTACAGCAGATCCCTTTGGGTATGCTAATGTATTCTAAAATGCTAATGGCTTTCGGAGCCAAACCCCTAAGTTGTATCATCCAAGTGAATGAGCGATGGCGCACGCGGTGACAGTGAGATGGAAATCTGTTTGAGGAATGCCATGCAGTATCTTGGGAAAACATATTCCTGCACACAGTTACCGGGGAGCCACGCTCGCTAGCATATGGACTCCTTAGATGGCAGCCATTGCGTCCTGTTTGTTGGAATTATTTGATCGAAGTTTAAAAGTTCCTTTGATCCTTCTTTTGAAGGACTGATGTGACACAAAATGGTCCGAAGCCCACTGATGCAGTGTCCCTGATAGGGCAGCCTGCAGTCTCTCCTGGAGACTAGCAATTGCATGTCCCTGCTTTGAAATCCCTCTAAATCACAGAACACATGGATGTGATCTTTTGATAATGAAAACGGTATAGACCACTCACCACTTTGTCTCACTGGGGTTAAAAACGTCTCAGCTTAGCTTTAACTCAGTTAGCTTTATATAAATGCTTTCCAGAGGACATGTTTCGTTTGACTGACCTTAGACATACCCAACAATTGGTTTATAGTTACATGACCACTCTAATTCCACTAATAATCAGAGCAACAGACCAATACCTCACATAACCCCGTCAGTTGGAGCAGAATGGCCCAACTGGAAGAAATTAATTGAATTGAGGAATTAATTGGATTGAGAGGGTTGCCGTGAACCTTTTGATGATGTGTTCAACAGAAAAAAACACTGCGTTATTGCCTGACAGACTTTTGGTTGGGACAAATACATTCTCTCTGAGCATGAGGTAAACACTATGTAGATTTCCAGGAGGGATGGAAAGCTGGCTGCAGTAAAAGGCGTTACAGAAAGGGTTTGGAAAGATGAAAAATAGTGGAATAAATTTGGGCAGGTCCACTGAAAACATTCTGTCAACTTCTTCAACTGAATGAATTAAGTGATCATCTTCTTCTCCTGCTAAATTTCTGTAAGCGGAACCACTTTGTGCATGTCAAAAAAGGTTCCATCCGAATCCTGAGGCATGTTAACATGTGTAATATAGACACGATACACGATAAGCCACAACATTAAAACCACTGACACCTACACAGACGAGACCAGGCCACCCCCACCCCATAGCAATGACACTCCTTGATTGCAGCCGCCAACCCCAGCAGGATGCAGACTGACACATAAAAGCAGTTTAGAAACAACTCAAAAAAACTCCAATGGGATGCACTGGAACGAGGCCCCTCCCTTCAACCCATAATACCCAAAGGATTAATGAGGTCCGTGTTAAAGCCTCATTGGCAACTATTCCCTGCTGCCTTTCGTTTTTATTTGTTCGTTCATTTGTCAGTTAATCTGTATTTCTCTTTCCTTGTCTGTCGGTTGCCGTTTCTTCTACCACGCATGTGTTAAAGTACCAGGTTGTGTAACATGTTGGTTGGCTTTGAACACACAGATGATGACTTATGACAGTTGCCCACCATTTTGGAATAAGCTTTGTGTTGAGTCAAGTGTGGGGTGTGTTTGTGTGTTTATTTTGGATGAATGCGCCTACTTGTGTGTGTGTGTTTTTTGTGTGACTGTGCGCACGCTACCGACAGCTGACGGGGCCCACGCTTCTTAAATTGGCCTTGCTGTCTGGGCCCTTGGGGGGGGGGGGGGGGGGGGGGGGGGGGGGGGGGGCATGGATGTTCTGATATAGAAGGAGCTTTAATGCTACAGTCCCTGGCTGCTTTCCTTCCCTGTTGAATATCCTGCCGCCCTAACCCGACTCTAGTACCTCGGAGTCACAGAGAACTTATCCTGCAAACGGTAACGACGAAGGGGAATCTGGGACTGGGCCAAGCACCAGTTTCAGCGTTGGCCACGGAAAAAGCGTTTGCCTTTTTAGTTTCTGAAGACGACTTACAAATTGAACAGGAATGGAAGATGATTTGCCTCTCCTTCACAGACTTTTGTCAAGAGTGTGCACTGTTGCCTTAAGCCATTTAGTTTCTTTATTGTACTGAGCTGTGTTGCACCTACAGAATATTTAGGGTTAGGGTTACTGTCCTACACTCAGTATCTCCACTGTCGAGACTGCCGGTGATTTATCCACAGATTAAAGCAGTTAAGAAGTTATTGTCAGCACTGCATGGTTTGCAGTAACTTTGGAGTCTCTGAGGTCTGTCCGTGGCATCCCATCATTAGTGATTTTTAATGTGAGCAAAATTATTTTGCAGGTGATCACCGCCTGTGTGCTAATCTGGAGGTGATCAATCTGGCGCCGTAATGTGTGTGTCAGTGTGTTGGTGTGTGTGATAGATAAAGGAATAAAAGGGTCCCCATGTGACTCGGGCTTTATTAAAGAGAAGTTAATGAGTTCCCCTTCTCTGACTTTCTCATTTTTCCTCCCCTCCCAATTTATTCTGAGCTCCGTCTCTTCTCCGTCCCATCTCTCTAATATACCTCTTGCTCGTGCTGTGTACTCCCGTTTTCAGGTGTGCTGCCTTGCCCTTGCGAGTAAATTACAAAATTTGTCCATCGCAACACTGCGGAATCAAATCTTATCAAGCTGTTTGGTTGCAACCCCGATGTCTTTTGCCCTTTATCTTCTGTCACTTGTGGACTATCGCTCTCATCTTCCCCCGTGCATGAAAAGAATCTCGTCTTTATCGCTGTGCGCTAGTTGGATTTTATGCTAATTCAAGCACATCCAACTCACTAATGCTGATCACAGATGTTCTGCGCTGTCCCCAGCGTCGGTGCGTTTGCCTGTTTGTTCATTAGCGTTTGTCATATCACAGTATTTGATTCTTTTGAAAATAAGATCTTTTTAAATCAATTTGCCGTCCCGGTGACGGTATCAGTGATGCTAATAGTGTTCTTCAGTGACTTTCTCTTCTGTGTTTACTTTGGCTGGTACGAGACGCCTCTGCATCGAGCCTCATTGTGTCGCGTTGACTTCATTCGCTCCCCCAACCCTCTTGTTGCGATCGCACACAAGTTAGACACCAGAGGAAACTCATCATGTCCTGCAGGCAGTAAAAAGTTTGTAGATAACGAGCGGCGCTTTGTGAAAGTTGGGAACTTGAGGAGGAAGGAAAGCCTGTGGAAGCGGAAGAGAGCGTGGCGGTGGACGAGGACATAGGCGAAGAGAGAGCCGCGTTCGCTCTCTCTCTCTCTCTCTCTCTCTCTCTCTCTCTCTCTCTCTCTCTCTCTCTCTCCAGAGGCACAGTGTGCACCTAGTGACCTGACATGTTAGCGAAATAGCGCTCCGCTGCTGTACCATCAATCTGCTTGTCCTGCTGTAGCGGCAGGAAGGGAACAGCAGCACGAACACACTTTAGGCAGTTGCTCCTGTGTCTCGTCCACAGGAGGAAAATATCCAGACACAGACGCACAGTCGCACAGGAGGTGAACCAGTGCTCGGCCTCCTTCTCAAAAACAAATGCGACTTGAGAATAATAGCTATGGCTTGGGGGGGGGGAGTGTGTCCCACACTTCCTCTGTGTCTCATGTGCTTCCTCACAGCCCCATTAATATGAGCTGCACATCGATGAGCACCGATCTACCCCTATGTTCTTGCGGTACAATGAGATTTTAAACCCACAATATTTCTTGTCATCTGATTTTATTGTAGTTTCATACTGGAGGCTTTCCCCGTCTCTCCCGCTGACTGTAGCCATCTGGGCTTTTGATCCAGTGGAAATGCTCTGACAAGCCTATTTGAGGGGCCAGCGGAAGGGAGATGACATTGTATTGCAGCAAATCCATAGTAGGGGGACGTGTAGGGGGCACCACTGCGAGCCTTGTGGAGTCTGCCTTCAAAAGGCAGATACTGTAGCTGTCGAGAAGATCTATGGAGTGTGATGTGACTGACATTGTGTGCCTCTTGCTGGATCCTCATTGCACAAGCCGAGCTGACACATCCGTGGCGGCGAGCCAAGTCAACTCTGATTTACACCACGCCGCCGTCTAGAAGGAGGCCTGCCCAGTCACCCGGCCTTTACAGAAGATGTATGGCGAGGCGTTGCAGCGCATCAAAAAACAATCACTCACGGACACACACACACACACGCAAACACACAATAAAAGATCTATGATGAGTGGGCTAAAGTATCTCTGGTCGCGAGTTATGGCTGCTGCGGTTTGACATTTATAAATGTCCCTCACGCGCAGACATCAGCTGCTTCCGCCGGCAGATATTTTGTTAAGGGGAAGCCATTATTGCAAATAAAACAACCTTGTTGGGCCGGCGCCCATCTGTGCCAGCACTGACTGCATGTTAAACATTTAGCGAACCCTCAACATGTTCCCCCTGCTGTTAGCCATCAGACTGCTGTGTTTCAAGGCCCGCGGAGCAGCACAGCAGAGTGGCGCGGATGAGATTGAAATAGTGAGATGTGGCATAGGGAAAAATCAGAAGGGCGAGTTACTTAGGAACCGGAGAGAGATACGGGACATTTTTATATAAAATAGAAGGGTGCAAAATAAGTGGTGGCAGAAGTTACGATTGATGGGAGAAAAGAAGCAGTCGCCCATAGAGAAATTGAGGGCAGTGATTTAGCAGAGATGAGGCAATGTAATTCTCATTCAATAGCTGTTATAAAGGTAGAAGGGGACGGTGTGTGAGGCTGTCCTCCAGCACATTTTCTAAAACCTGATCTCGCTAGGTGTAAAAATAAAACATTTGGAGTTGGATTTGGTTACATTCTAAGGCTGTTTGTTGCGTTTAGGCAGGAGAAGTAATTGTGAAACACAGTACGGAAAGAAACAGACGGGATTTAGGTTGTTGCGGAAAAGTGACTCTTTAAGTCGACTCGCATGTTAAGGAGGAAATTAACATTTACCGAAAGCCTCCGTGAAGGTGCAGCACCACCGTCGCAGTCCCAGCTAGCGCCCCACTAATCTCCCTGCTTCTGCCGGAAGCCTTTAAACTCGCACACGGGCGCATACGGCCCAACGTAAACATCCTAATTAGCGGCGGGCCTGACACAGAGGAGGCCTGCTTGGACAGGGCCATCTGGCCCGGGCCTGGCTGATCTGATCTATAGGTCTGCGGTTTGCCAAGCCCACATGTTTTACATAGTCTTAACAGCGAGGTGAATGCGAGCCAGACCTGTTGCTCTCACCAAAACATTTAATTTTTTCCATAAATCTACACGGGCACGTTCAGAAATTCATTCGTTTATATTCACACCTAATTCCATTTTCTTGGCTTCATTCATTCTCGCTCCCTCTCATTTTCTCTCGCTCTCTCGCACACAGGAAAATTAATTAGGGTTGGCACAGCAGCAGCAGCCTCGTTCTAATAAATCTTTCCATTATCTAAAGTGATTGGTGGACACTGCAGCTCATTTCCTGTCTCAGAGTCGAGATCTGAGGACAGGCGGGTATTAACCCCGTGTTTCCTGTTCTGCCAAGTGGCTCTGCTTCGGTTCTGTAAACACATATGTAGTGGCTGGGCCTATCACAACAAAACCTAAAAAAAAAAAAAAAAATCTGAATTGAAATCTCTCTGTACATAAGGACTAGTTTTTGTTATTTCCGTTTTGAAATGTTTTAATTGGCTCGCGACATTCATCAGACTTTGAGTCAAAGCCTGTCCTCACTGATATTTAGTGTGACCTTTGGACACATTCCTGAGCTGTACCATCAACAGTCATCTGTCAGCATTATACCTGCCAAGGTCTCACAAGGTCTCATTATGGCGTCTCTGGAAAAGTGTGAAACAGAAAGGGAGTTTTGGTCTCGGTAGCATGGCATGGATTCACAAAGTTTGGGGCCTTAACGACATTAGTGGCTAAAATTAAATATTCCCTTATGCAAAGGGAGCTATTTCCTTTTCTTGTTCCACGATGACATCACAAGTGACTGGGGACCCACTGGAGCACCTGTGTCCTATCTCCCCCTCCAAAAGAAATCTCTCTCGATACCTTTGGGTGATGGAAAACGTGGATGAGAACTAGGCTTGCCCGTGCACATACTTGCACACACTTGATTTGTAAAATAAAAAAAAAAAAAGAAAAGAAAAGAGAAAGAAAAGGACTTTAAGGCCAAATAAATCACACAACATGGAGTCTGGGGTGAGAGCCTCTGATGAGATATAGAGCCTACAGAAATAGGCCATTGCAGACCCCATTTCTCTTGGCCCAAACCAGAGTTAATGGTTTTCAGATCTCTGGGTGCCTCTCTGACTCCTTATGTGTTCGCAGGTTTGTCTTTGTTATCTTACAGCTGTTATCTTCTCTCTATCAATTCCATCTTCTCCACTGAATGGCCACAGTACACAGCTTTTTGGTGCTCGGCCCTAATGAATGTTTTTGCTAGGTTGTAGACTGTAGTTGTGTTTCCACTGCAGGAAGTTCCCCCCGCAGGAAGTTCCCTCGGGGACTGGGAACCATTGGGTACTCAAAACTTCAAGGTTGAACTAAGCTCTGGGTGAATCGTGTGTGAAGGTTGTCAGTTATCCAGGTCATGGTATATCTAAAAAATCTAACATGAAACTACGGGAGTACTTTGAATTTTCTGAAGACGAACCGAAGCCATTTGAACGAGTGGCTTCGATTCTAAATAAGTCGTGGGGGAGCTTAGGTTGGTGGTGCCCAACTGAAACTGATCTTTTATTGACCAAATACACCTGCAATTACAACATGTTGTTCAGATTAACCTGGGTGGTATCCACCCCCAGAAATGGTGTCTTTCATCTCTCAAACTCAGGATATGAATGATGCTGAACCTTTTTGGGGTGAGATGTTAAGACTACATTGTAAAGGATAGATAAGTAGCGTCTCGGCCCATTCTTTGCTTTGCTACTATCGCTAGTCTCTTTAACGGCACAGAATGGCCCTATTTGCAAAGCAATAAACCACAGCATGTCACTTTTCTTATGTCAGCGGACAATTTACCTGTGCGGGTCTCTTAGACTGCAGCAGACGCACAGGCAACCAATGATCTGAAGCAACCTTTTAGTTTTAGAACATTAACAATAAACCAGGTTCCATTTATAGTCCCCCAATTGTTTCAGCTTCACAGTGTTTACTTTGAAATGGAAGGAAGAGCTGGAGGAGGGAAGGAGGGAGAGAATGATGGAGCAAGGAAGGGAAAAGTCTGAACGACAGTCTAGACAGAAGTAGGGAAGGGAGGGTGGTGACTTTTACAGTTATACTGGCAGAGTTAAGTGAGCTCAGTGAGGTAGAATAATACGGCCCGAGTGTGGCGGCCTGAAAAGTGCCTTATAAAGTGTGTGTGTGTCATTGCTTTTGAGTGGTGCACAGCCCGTTATTGGACTTGGTTCAAACGAGTGGCCCCAACAATGTTGTGCGAGAGGGTTTATCTAACAGACACTGCAGAGCAGCACACAGAGCCACTAACTGGCCTGGGGCTTACAACATGGCTCAGTCTACCAAAGCAGCCTGGCAGAAGTGCTGTTTTTAAATATAGCACATCTCCAGTATATGTATCCAGTATATGCTCTCACACAAATTGCTGTTGAGTTTGTGCAAAGCAGCTCCAACAGTGAGAAATATACAGACCGCAACAAATGAAATACATGTTTGTCAAGGTCACACACAGAGGTTGTAATATAAATATACACATGGACATTGCCCCTGTTCTTTCCCAGCTGAATATGGAGTTACCAGGGGCAACGCAGACCCCGCGGCATTCTCACGTTTACTGTCGCTGCCAAGCAGCCAAATATCCAGCACCATTAACCTCATCATTGCAACATAATCACCCGCGGATAAAGCCGCCGCTAAACTGAGCCAGCCTTCAAGGCACAATTATACATGTTAATTAAATGTTGCTCTGTCTTGCGTTGGCTTGACACATAATGCAACACCACCATTCCGGTCCGTGCCACATGACCTTTTATTTCTGCTCCGTTATTGAGTGTCGCGGCGCCATGGATCATGGGTATTCAGCCATCTAAGACGGCACCAGATGATGTCACTGAGCTGTGAAATTAGCCGCAATAACTAAGTGTTGTCTTTGGTTAGAAATGAAATGCGCGTCCTGTGATGCTCTCTGCGGCACGGCGGGCCAGTTTGCTCTCTCTTTCCGGATGCGCTAGTGTTCGTTTTGTGGCCATTGTGCTCTTCGCACCTAAATGTCTCGTGTTCTTATTGGATGTCTCTGTTGTGAGTGTGCCGCACAAAAAGCGTGCGGCTGACGCCGACCGGCTGTGCTACATGTGTGCGGCCGTATGCACTCGTGTGTGTTTGTTTTCAGATTTGAGTGCCTCCGGAGCGCCCATCATTCACTCGCCTATTGAAAACACTGAGGTCTCAAAATGTTAGAGGGCCATTTTGGTGTTTTCATACGAACCACTAATGGCTGGCAGAAATAGCATCTACATCACATGAAAAAAAATAAATAAATAAACAAATAAAAAAAACAGTGTTCAAGCATGTGAGAGAGGGTCACGTAGTTATTGTGCGACGCTCGTGCGCAAGTTTCAGGAGCCCATATCTCGAACCATCTGTAGTGACGAGGAATGTCGAGGCAGCAGCCCTAAATACAGTGGGCAGATTGGATGGTCTAATACCGTTTTATTAGATGCTGCCAGCGTTTGCCCGTCATCTGCGAAAAGACTGCTTGCTTTGCTGTTTCAGTCGCACAAAGGCTCAGCAAGGGTGCAGCTCGAGTGTGCGCGTCTGTGAGTTTGTAGCTGTTCTGGTTCAGCAGTGCCCACAGATGAAGCAAGCCCAAGAACAACAGGGGAGATTGGGAGGGAATTACACACTAACTCCGTTCGGGCCGTTCCAAAGACAGACAGGTCTGTTCTAAACAGGTGTGCTTATCCTTTTGCAAAGTTACCAACAGAACTAGGCGACGGTGGCGCGTTCATGTGTGTGTGATAGAGAGAAAATAAGGGGCCTGCGTGTGTGTGTGTACAGTGTGCGTACTTTTAAATCTGTTTATACAGCCACATTGCGGGAGCTTGCCCCTGTTTGCGGGACAAAAATAAATCCCCATAACATAAACCGTAAAATTTAAGTGTCAAGGCTTAGTTTAAGGTTATAGCAAAGGTCAGGGATGGGCACTTAGCGTTTATGGTCGGTAAGTCTTCTCAAATGGTGAAGGAAGCACAAGAGTCTCCCCGGGAGACAGAATTGGAGGAAATAGCGATGGGCTGTTCGGTCTGCCAACCATCCCGTACATATATGGGAATCCCATCATGGCTAGCACTTCACACATCACACAGTATACACACGCACATGCACATATTCACAGATTCCCGAGGAGAGTGTAGGTTGGAGAGGAAATCTGTACCCGGAGTACAAGACAAGACAGCATGTGTGCTGCGTGAGTGCCTTTCCTTCCGGCATTAATCCGTCCATTCCTGTTGGCATGAAAGACAGGGATTTACAGGCGAAGGGTGGACAATGAAAAAAGAAAAAGACTGGGCTGGAGAAAGAAGAATACAAGGAAGGAGATATCATGTTCCCGAACCTTTGCAGGGTCCTGTCCACCGCTGTGGTCCACGCAAATGAGCGGCCTTTTGAACGGAAATCCACTTACTGATCGGCAGATGAAAATAGTTGTTTGATTATTACTAGAAAGGCAGCCAGGCTCTCTCAGCAGCAGTAAAGTTGCCGCTGGGCTAGCTATAGAAATGGACAGTATAATTGTGTCAACCAAGTAGTCATCGTGAAAAGGGACACGCAAGTGTCTGCTTATGTAAACCGTATACCTCAAATGATGTTGATTTGTCGGGTGTGAGAGGCTGCTTACACCTTTCCTTGTCTCTGAGATGTTTGTGAAGTGTCACTTTTCACTGTTTTTGGATGTTTGACAAACAAGATTTAACGTGTCGGCGTTTCTTAGGCCGAGCTGCGAGATGGATGCGCTGCTGTTGGTCAGAATCAAGCTGTCTGCTTCACAGATCCCAAACTGATCAGGTATCTGTGGGATGCTCTGGAATAAGTCCAATCCACAGAGGCCCCTCGTCTCAACCCACAGGACCCAAAGACCCCCACTAACAACATCCGTGTCCCGCCTTTTTTCGAGGTGCAGTGGGGACTGATGTTTGAAAGGCGGTCATAATGTTATGCCTGAGCGGTGTTTGAGCCTATGAGGCGAGTATAAATCCTGTCATCTGACTCTCAACCAGAGAATTTAAGCGCGTAACTTTTCCTTTAAAAGCCTTGAGTTACCCACGCAACACAAATCCTAATATTCCTTGAGTACGTGAGTTTGCCATCAGACAAACATGATGAGCCTCATAAGTGGAATTGCCCTCCTGTCTGTAATGTAGCTCCGCACAAGCTGCTCACAACCGGGGAAGTATCTTGTAATGAGACTTTCTGCTTTATGCCCACGGTAGAGGATCTCCCTCATTGTGAGATAAAAGCGAGGTTTTGCATCAGAAGAGGATGATACTATCAAGGTAAATATACCATCAGCCAGCGTTGGTATTTGCTCGTGGCAGTTGTAACCCAATCAGTTTCTTTTCCCCCCTTCCCGATTGTGTGTTTAGTATTCTTTGTCGACCTCCATTTTAGGAAAACACAACTCACCAGCCGTCTTCACGACCCAAAAAATCGGGGGAGTTCGAAAGGGTTCCGAAAGATTAACTATAGATGGCTGAAACCGAGAATAAATGCGTGGCGTACTAAGGATAAATATAGCACATGGTTTTTTCTGCACTGTGTTTTCTGTGCGCATGCTTTTCGAAAAGACAACACAAAAACGGCTCTGTTATTGGCGGCTATTTTTGGAGAGCCGCGGTATGCATAACTCAAGGCCCTTCAAAGAACAACTTTCCTCAGTCTTGCATGAAAATTCATTCAAACTGCCTGTCGCAGCAATGTTTTGATAGAAGGCCTTCCCGTCTCAGCAGGTGTGCTGGGGAAAAAAAAAAAAAAAAAAAAAAAAAAAATCATCCCGAAGACCGGGCAGAGATTTGCATGACAGACCGCACGCTAGTTATCTGAGCAGCCTTTGTGGGAAAACTGAAGGGCGGATGCTTTTTAGCCGGCTTTGTGTCCGAGGCCTCGTCTGTCTGCTGGCGGAGTGAGGTATGGCAGACATGAAAATAACACAAAAGATAAACGTGTTAACAAAGGGGTGCGAGGACCGCCATCTGGTACCTCGCTGAAATGAGAGACAACACTTTAGTTATTGGTCCTTTCAACAGTTTGCTAAATATTAATCTGAGTAGTAGGTGGCCACGTGCCTACAGCTACGTGTGAAATGCTGATTTTTGCCTTCTGAGTCTGTTCCGGAGCGTAAACAAAACCCGCGCGGCGAGGTGTAGCTGCAGCCTCTTTGTCGGGCGCCTCAGTGAAGGCATGCCCGTGTCTTTTGTGCGTGCCGGAGAGAGACTGTGTGGTTTTCGTGTTTGGAGACGGAGAGGGTTTGTTTGTGTGTTCTCACACGCTTGAGTGTCTAAATGGTTTCCTTTCCACAACAAAACAAAGTTAATTGCTTCAATTACTGATATTAATTGCAAATTACCCGCCATTGGTTGTGTGTGACTCTCAGTGTGGAGTCCCGTGTATTCATATCTCAACCCTGCAGTCTGCTTTTGATGTCGCTGAAAATGGTTATTTTAATAAAGTTGGTTCTCCCTGTACCCAACTCTCCCTCTGTCTCTCAAGCTCACCTCTTCTTTCACGTATCGGCCGTCTGAGGAATACTAATAGAGTTTGCTTTTGTCTCATTAGTCCCACACTTTATCCTGGATGTAATTAATTATACTTAATTTGACATTTGAATTGTTGGATATTTGTCACACCCGCTTCGTCTCGAAGTCCCCCGTCACTTAACTAAACAGTCTTAAGAGATGGATGCTCCGCGGATCCACCTTGCGGCCGTGGCCGACATCGATTCAGGGGAAAGGGGGAAAAACGGGAGGATTTGAAATGTCAGGTTCCGGGAGCCTCATGCATTTTTGACGTTGTTGCCGTGACCGGGATTGAAATCCCCCGGTGCCGCGCTCTCTTGGTATGCGGGCGTATCATTGAGTCAGTCTTGCATGTGTTTGTTTGCCTGCTGGGTCGTCTTGTGATGTAGGTGCAATGTCTGACGGGGTTGTTTTTAAGCACGCGGTGGAGTTGGGATGCCAGGCCATACTGTAGAGACACAAAGAGATATGTTTCTTTTGTATTGTACTAAACAAGCCAAACAGGACAGATGGGCAACATGAATTGTACACAATATTTTGGCTTTAGAACTCCACTTGCCTCTGAATAGTATGTTTCGGGCAAGTGCTGTTTATGGTGTGGGGAGGCACCGGGTACTTTTACTGCAGGGTAGCATTTAGAAGAGAATACACCATATCATCTCTCTAATCACCTGTAATGAGCAGATGTAAGGCAGATGTGCATTGCTTCTGGCACAGGTGCTTCACAGTAAAGGTGTCCAAGGTTTGTCTTGGAATCCCTGATAGCCTCGGTACTGTCTACCCGTCCTTCTGTTTGCCAGTCTGCTCTGTCCTTTAGACAGAGGAAGGTGCGTGCACATCTGTCTTTAAGACTGCGAGCGGCAAAGAGGGAAGCGGAGGGAAAAATCGAGTACAGTGCAGCCAGAAGAATTTAATTACTAAGGCATAAGTATTCATGAGCTCGTCTTTAGTGTTTATTCCCGCCAGCTCTTTTATGAACCGAGCATGACTCTCAGCACTGGCTTTAGGCCACTGTGTAACCAAGTGGAGAGTTTTCAGCACTATGCCCAAGTTGCGTTGCTGGATTTAGAAATACTGCAGGTGGACTACCCAGCAGCTCTACTGCCAGGCTCAGAGAAAGGCCGCAGGGGATCTGCGGAAAGGAGACATATGGTAGCTCATGATTAAAAGTGGAAAGTTGCATGCGAGTGCACGTACAAATGGTCCTGCAGCTGAGTGTGTGCTTGTGCTTCTGCGCTAAGTACCACAGGTGCGTTAGTTACGTCATAACTTTTCCTGCCACGAAAGAGTCCACAGCCATAAAGAAACTTTGAGTTTTATTTTGTCAGCGCAAGATGTTGTTGAATGTCTTAAAAAGCTGCTAGCTAGATGCAATGAGGTATAACGTCAGCAAACTCAGGATGCAAGTGGATTTGGCATGTAAAACCTTCACCTGGCATCATTTTAACACTTAAAGCAATATTCTGAGTTACCCGAATGACATAAAAGTTTGTCAAACCTGTCTAGCTCAGGGGTCTTCAATGTTTTTCAGGCCAAGGATCCCAAACTGATGGAGAGAATAAGTAGGGACCTCCTACCTACTATATGTGCTCTATATTAAACTTAAATTTGTGGGGGGAAACTAAAAGTATGTATAAAAAGCGTCTCATCAACCAAAGATTTTGTGACCCCCTGTTGAAGACCTTTGGTCTAGGGTTATTTAGGCACAACTTTGACCGATCACGATGATAATTTCTGCATGTTTTCTGTCCATTTCATCCCTGTTAATGCATGTACTGTATATGTCACCTTTTCTTCGGGCAGATCTCTTTCTTACATGTAATCCAGCTAAGTGGTAAACTTGTGTGCTTGGTATCCTTCTCTAGTAGCTACCCACTTGTTCATTTGACGAGTAAAACGCGTTGCGTAACGGAAAGAAAATATTTTCCATGACCTCTGGCTTGCCCTCCTCCTCCTTCTTCTTCTTCTAGCTCGGTTTTCTTTAGATTTTCTCTCATGAAAGCGTTGGCCTCTTCGTGATGCTGTAAGCGTCTCGGAGCCCTGGAAGCTACAGTGAGCTTTTTTCATTTTTTTTTTTTTTTTCAGACAATCGCTGTTGAGATCAATTTGTGCCACTATTTTTTATAGAAGGCTCCCTGGATGCATATATTGTGTACAGCCGCTGACTGTTAAAAATGCATGGAACAAAGTGGATACCAAGGGGCCAGTGAGGCATATGAACGTAATTATGCCTTACAAGTGGCAACGCTATGATTGCCACCAGTGATGTCGCTTCATCAAACCTCCGGGCGATAATGCACGGAGCCGGTCGACGGCTCTCTGCTGGAAATCAGAGATAGAAAAGAGTAAGGCCTACTAAATCTGGAACATACACATTAACTGTTTAAAAACCTGTTGCAAATCAAAAGAGAAAGATATTCTCTTTTTTTTTACAGCGTGTTGTACTTAAGATAAGATGAATAAGAATAGAATACGACTAATTTAATCCCATCATCCATAGCTTATTAAAACTCTCTCCACACACGTTTTCTTTGGATATGCAGCAAAAAAAAAAAAAAGCCAGGTTGTCAGAGCGTGAAGAGCATCTCTTCTATTAACAATCTGCTTTGGCGCTTATAAATGGAACATACATCATCCGCGCCTATATAAGACAAAGAGCAATATTGGGACGTTTTTATTGGATAGGCTGTAAAAGACGCCGTAACTCAAGAAGCATAATAAATATAATGTGTTTTGATTTTTCTATTTTCTCTGTAATGGCCAAAAGTTGTTAGGCGGTGAGTCTGACATGTCAAGCAGAACGTGTAATGTGCTTTTTGGCTGCAAGTCTGTTTTTACGTGCACATATGTACAACACACTTCCAGGCTGTGCAGATATCTGCTCTGATATCTGCTATTTCTCTGCGGTCCGTCCCGAAACTGTAAATGTACCTCAAGAATGAAAACTAAGCCATTTTTTTCCCCTGCTTTATAAACACGATTTGAAACAATAAGTGTCATGTCTATCTAAGAAGTGTCAGGGTGCTGTGGCCCCGTGGTGAACCAGCAGTCTGCAGCTCTTATCCCTGCCAGGCGCGTGTCTCCGCCTGGGCTCTGAGTTATTGCTGCCGGGGTCTGAGACCCATTCATCAGCGGTTCATTAAAACCCAAATCGCTTTTTCACTCACAGCCTTCCAACTGCCGGCCCGACAAGTCCCACATCCTGCCTACTCAGTTCTTGGGCTGGGCCTGCTGCTAAGAGCAGCTCAGGCCTGTGAATTTGTAAGCGCGTCTTGCTCTTACGTGAGAAAAAAAGGTGCTTTAAAGAGTGTATTATCCACCTGGGAACCGCGCTGACCGGAAGGGCTTTTGACTTAGTGAGCAGCAGAGCGAGGAAGACTCACCTGGGTGACATGGTCATAGTAGGAGTAGGTGGGGGCGGGGTGAAAGAGACGCGGTGGATGTTGAAAGGAACTCTCCAATGGCCTTTTCCTGTTCCGCTTTTGTTTGGTACTATCTTGCCATTCCGTGTTATTCAGACCGCACAATGAGGTACAAACCTGCCGGCAGCTTCTCCTGCTCCGTTCCTCTGCACCTCCACCCCATCATCCACCTCCTCCTCCTCCTCCTCCCTCCGGCATATCATAAGTCATTTAAAGCAGGGTTTGGCGGAGTGGAACTGAGGCAGGAACTGGAATGACCGTTATTCGCGATAAAAAAAAAAAAAAAAAGCTTTTTTTTGCCGAGTTACATTGTGCGCAATGAAAGCTACAACAAAGCACTACAGCAGTCGCTGGTGTTTTGTCTTAATCACACATTTTTTTTCCCGTCTCATCATGAAGTTCATTTCAGTTTATTAAGTCAAAAGACGTGTTTGGAAGTCTAACCCATTTATTTCACCGACGCACAACAGGTAATCATCTCGACTTCAGCGAGTGCTGTATGTGGGAATGTGGCGAGAGTGTTGGTGTATTCCATAGATTACAGTGAAAGGCATTTAGCATTGATTTTTACAGCAAAACAAAACTTCAATTGATTTTTTTACGTGCAATAGTTGTGCCTTTTCGGTTTTTACATGTAATTCTGTGCATATGAATGTCGGCTAGTACATGCAGAGAAAAAAAGAAAAAAAAAACCTTACAAGGCAAGTTCATTGTTTTTACTTGTGGTTTTCACAATTGTAAGTACTTGCTTCTGTTTAAACTGTGTTGAGTGCCAGTGGCTGTATTTCTCCAGTACATGCTCATTACATTCTCTCTGACATGTGACCTTTTCTTCTAGTAAATGTAACACAGACCTCAGGGGTGTGGGGTTGGGGGGGTTAGGGTGGAGGGGGGGGGGGGGGCTTACTGAAAGAAATGAGGAAAAAAAAAGTGGCACTATTGTTTTTCTTTCTCGAGCATTGGGATTTATCACCGGCCAAAGTACGCACTTGCTCAGGCGTATTGAAAACACTTTAGCTGCGCACACATGTGCACGCGGTGCGGGCTCCTCCACCCTCTCCCCACATCCTGAGGGGAGAGGTCGGGTTAAGAGCTCTGTGGGGCAGTGGGCCTGTTTTTCCTCTTGGCTGGCATCCTGCCCACGTCAACAGTCCCTCTCTTCAAAAGCCGCTAATGCAGGGCCCAGATCTGACAGTGCTCTGACAATGAGCTACTATCTGCCAGCCATGGCCTCTGTCTGACTGCCGGGCCCACTGAAAAACAGATCTGTGGCGAGAGCAAAGGTTAATCTAGCAGCGAGGCTCCACTGGCGACTGCCTCCACAGACAAGTGTGACTGAGAATAGGCTGAGAGGAATTAGCACTGCTGCCTCGCCGAGTGTTGACAGAGGTGTGTGTGTGTGTGTGTGTGTGTGTGTGTGTGTGTGTGTGTGTGTGTGTGTGTGTGTGTGTGTGTGTGTGTGTTTGCGTCCGTTGATGATGGGAAGCGAGGATGGGGCAGATGCAGGGGGTTTGAGGAGGAGGTTTTGTGTTCACAATCCATTATCTTCAGGGAGGAATCACGCTGGATAAAGGTTGCTTCATGCCATTTCGGAGATGTAAGACAAATACCAGCAGACCGTATAAATATTGTGGCGAGAGTATGCATGCTGTCTCCCCATTGTCCGCCTTATCAAACCTTCTGTCAGCCTGTCTTGGTCTGTTGTTCTTTTTTGACCTACCTTTATTGTTTTTTTTGTTTTTTTTACATCCTACTTGTCTGCTGCTGTGGCACACACACAGGCTCCTGCAGCCTGCCATGTGTTAAGAATGAGTGTGTGGACATAGTGAGTTGAATTAACATATTATATTCATTAATAATTTCTTGGCAGTTCTTATACGTGTCTGCATTTCCCTGAGGCTTCCTGAGGAGAGGGCATTCAGACAGGTCTCCCTACCACTGTGCCCGCTGTCTGTTTCTAGTCCAAACAGCTCTGTTGGCTTAGCCCCTGTTGCCACATCATGGCCCCCTGCCTTTTGGCAACAAGCTAACCGTTAAGACCGTTCCATGGAGTTTACTAATACCTGTCAGTATCATTTATACGTTGACCGCCCTAAATATTTCCCCCCAGTCGTCCTGAAAATCATATTCAATTCACTTCCTCCTCAAGTGGAGCGTGGCAACAGGTTCCGAATCAAACCTTGGTTTAGCATATTTGTAGTTGCAATCATTTTTTGGGATGTTTTCAAGGATTTGTGGCTTATAAATCATGTTAGAGAAATGCCCGGTTTTGTGGATTTCTTCAGAATAAAATAATTAAAGGGAGGGGTGGGGATCGAGGTGCGCTGGAGTCGGATCATCGCAGTCAATTAGCGTTGCGAGACGTTCCCCGGAGACATTTAAACTTCTTGAGGAATGTCTCGACTGTCATCGGCGTAGGTGCGCGTCGAGGTTTGCGGGTGTCTGCGGGTGTCTGCGGGGCGCGCCTGAGCACGCAGCTGCCAAAACCCCTCCGTACAGCCCCTCCTGGAGTGCGTGTTTCCCCTCTCGCGGTGGGTGTGCGATCCTTTATCTGCTCTGCCTGTCGTGTTGACTGATGGCTAATATGCTAAATGGGGCCTGTGTTTACCTCACCTGTGCCACTGGCAGGCCTCTGCGTGTGCTGGGCTGTGACAGGAAGCACTAATAATGCCTTAACTGCTCTGTCAAACTTCAATCACGCTGACGCGAGACTCCGGTGTGGCGCCCCGTCCTGCAGAGGAAGGTGCTGTCGCCGGACAGGTGTTAGCGAGCGGCGTCTCGGTGGTTACTCGGCAAATGTTGACCGGAGGTCAGGCAATCGGAGCGTCGCGCCTTAAGTGCTCATGTGCACATCTAAATGTTCTGCATGCGTGCACGCTTGCAGTCGCTCGGTATACGTTCCCGTACGCCCGAGCGGCTTCTCTGTTTATGTCTGCGTATCCGTTGCGGGGTTAGTGGAGCAGCGAGGCCTTGCAGTGAGTCTCTCCGCGCGAGTGTGTGATTTACGAGCCTGGTGTGAGCACTTCCACCGTCCTCCTACATAATGTCCCCATTAGAGACGGCAGACACTGTGGCTCTGTTCATCATTTAGCTCCGGCGAACAGCACACCTGGGGAGCGGGAGAGGGACGGAGGCAGAGGCAGCAGACAAAAGAGAGGGATAAAGCAGGCGCAGATAGCGCGGCGCATTATCTTGCCATCAATTATCACCTTGTGCCTTTACAGAGGCCGCGACCAATCGCATCTGTGCACGACGGAGCAGAGAAAAGGGAGGGAAAAAAAAAAAAAAAGAGCCCACGTTGAGAACGCAGGTAACAAAGCAGCGCTATGACTCACACGCCAATCGCAGCTAGCCGCAGACGCCGCAGCACTGCCCGTACGCCTCCGCCGAACTTATCACGTTGCCCGCCTCAATACGCCGTCTCCTCTTATACCACTTGTTGTTTTTTTTCCCCCTGTCTACCTATGTTCCGCACCTGTGTTTGTTTAGGTCTGTCAGCCTCATTATGTGGAGTGAACTGCCAGGGGACACGCAGGCTAACAACACCCCTGGGGTGGAGAAAAGAGGAGTAGTAGTGTGTGAAAACTCTCCGGGAGTCATTCCAGCACTCTACTATGTTAATAACTCTGCGCAACCGCAGATAACAAACACTTCGTGAGATGGTAGTCATATTTGCTCGGCATACACTTGAGCTTTTGGCGAGAGCGTTTTCTCAAATGTGTGCTGGCAAACATTCGGAGAATTGCCTTTTGAGATCGGGTGCAAGATCTTTATTATCGTCACCGTCATACAAATTGTGTTTTATCTTTATCTTATTTATACAAGTGCCGTGTGTACCAAGCTCATGACCCAAGGTACATTTTGTTCGTCATTGTGGAGTGTTGTGACATAGGCTTACTGTAGTTAATTTCCTTCTCAGTCATATCTAAAGCATAGGTCTTTAACAGGGGAGGCGCTGCGGGGAGGGGCAAAATCGTTGGTTGATTAGACATTTTTTATATTTATTTATTTATTTAAATTTTTCCCCAAAAAATTTAAATTTCTCTAAATGCACATTAACATGAATCCAACATATTTTAGTAAAGGGATAAGGGATAGCTTAACATTGAATGCAAAATGATAATAATAATAATGTATATTTATAAGTAGCACTAGGCTGAGTTTATTGTAGAACGCATATGGTAGGTAATGGGTCCTTATTTAATCTCTCCATCAGTTTGAGCTGCTTGGCCTGAAACACGTTGAAGACCCTTGATGTATAGAAATCATCTTGAACTTTCAGCTAAAAAATAAAGATCTGCTTTGTAATAAAATAAAAGCGCAGCAGACACTGCCTTGTGTTCCGTTAACAAGGCCGTTGTCGTTAGGGTTGTGAAATACGGAAGCACAACAAGCCATAATGCATAAATAATTATGGGCTAAAACATCTGAAAAGTGATATGTGAAAGAATTTTACAGTCCTAATTATTAGGAGTTAATGTGCAATTAATTTGATTTATCGCTCTTTTGCACTTTTTTTTTCTTTTGAAAGTGTTGAAGTCCTCTGTCTGATATCATTTATGAATTTGACGGTTTCTTTTTTTATTCTTCTTCTTTTTTTTTCAGGCTATAAATTTTTGTTGTTGAGTAAGGAGATTAAGCCAGCGCTCCTCTCTTTATGATCCCCTCATTTGTATGGACGTCAGCGGAAGGGTTTAGTGTCGACTGCTTCAGATGCTTTTCCAACCTAGTCAAGATCCGCATGGGAAATAAGTGAATCATTATCATTGTTGGTATCATAGTGGTAACATTCATATGAAACGTGTGGGCGTGAGGGAGCAAGGAATGGGTTGAAAACGTGTGCCCGTGTCTTTTGGGCTGAATGCTAATTTCTTCGGGGATGATACAGAGCCTTTCTGCTCTACTTAACATTTGTAATGAAACAACCCCGTGCCTTTTTTATTTTTTCCTTTTTTTCCTGTGCAACATAATGGAGGTCAGTGGCAGAGATGACTAGAACACCTACAGACATCATTGCGTCTTTGGATCAATATACTGCCACCTGTGCGGAAAACATTTATTTTCGTGTCCAATTTAAATGAGTGAAAATTGTAAAACGATGCTGCCGCTAACGGCTCGGGTGGTTGTAAATGCTTTGGTACGCAGAGGTCCAATCCGGCCTTTCCCTCCGAGCGTTTTAAAAGAAAGTGTCTGCACACACAAGGGTGAACTCCCCTCAAGTGCAAACACTGTTGTCACTTCATCTAAAATACAGTAGGTCGTGAATGGTAGGTGGCGTTTCTCCTGGAGACCGCTTCGTGTATTTACACCGCCGGCGGATAGCCGTGTTCCCACACCGCGCTGACACCTGCGCGTACTCTAACCCGGTGACAAACACCTGTGGAAATTATTTAGCATCTTGGAGCAGCGTTCGCAGCTGTGCAAACTGCTTGTGTTTCCGTTTACATGCACGCGTGAGTGAACGTGCTTCCGAGTCAGCGAAGTGAGCGGCGAGCGAGCTTTTGCTGCGGCTGTTTCTTTACGTGCGGGGAGAAAAAAAGCATTTGTCGGTGGCGGTGGTGCTACATATTTAACGCGGTGCCTCACACCAAGCAGAGCATCGCTCTTGGAGCACAACTCGCATCGCACAAAACAGCCTCATCTGGCGGGAGGGCAGAGTGAAGCCTGGGAGCTCTTTTCTTTCCCTTCGTGCGGGAAGAGCTTTAACTTAAGAGGGTAACCACAGACTGACTTTACTGCATCCAGAAGCTTGCCCTCTGATCCGTCCGTATCGTGTCGGTTGCGTTGGCGATCGCCAGAAGGCTCTGAAAGTCCAAAATGGCAGGATTAAAGGAAAGAATGTTAGTGGTGTTAAAGGATGATGAGCTTGTAGGATGAGAGCTATCACTGGCACAGCTACTGTTGAGGGGCCAGAGGGGCGGCTGATGTTCCCGATCCCCCGTGTCACCGGGCAGCTGTGACATTTGGGGTTGCATCGCGGGCCGAAGCTCAAGCGCGCAGGCTTCCTGGATGCCAAGGGAGATGAGGTCATATTTAGAGTGTGCATGCATTGTGTGTGTGTGTGTGTGTGTGTGTCTCTGTGTGTGTAGCACAATATCACAATTACTCACAGCCTCCCTGCGGGCAAAACAGTCAGAATGTAATGTCTACAAAATGACATTTGCACTCCCCGAAGAGCTCACTGTAGCTTAGCATTCAGAGTGGCTCAGCAGAAGAAGACGGAGTGAGAGCTAGAGAACAAGCAGCTGATTAGAAAGAAGGGGAACAAAAGCAATGAATGTGCAGGTTGATAGTAGACATAAAAAAAAATAAAAAAACAACGAAAAAAGAAACGGCGGAATGAAATGGAGCAACATCAAACCCAATTTCCTCCTGGGAGCTAAAAGAAAGACCTTTTATTCTTTTTATGGTCATCCCTAACTCTGAAGAAAAAAGCAGAGGGGGCATGGACCAGTTCCGACTGCAGCATGAGTTATGTGGAAACAAAAAAAAAAAAGAAAAGGTTTCCCTCGCTCTTAATCCCCAAAGGTAAGAATAATCTCCCCTTTCCTGCCCACTTTCCCTCCTCTCTCTTGTTATAGATTCTCTCTGGCGAATCCCGCCCGCCTCCGACAGACCCGAGCTATGAGGTCGAAATCCTCTTCAGAAAGTTTTTCTGTTCGCCTCAGGACTATTTTCCATCTCTTATTCCCCCACTGCTGAATCCAGACTCCAGCGAAGCCCTTGAGGGAAAACAAAGCCCGTCTCCAAAAATATATAGATGTCCCCAGGCATAGGAGCACATGCTGGAGGAAGGTGGATTTAAGGTCCGCTTTCAACGGAAAGCTCTGTGTTTAGGGGGCACTGGAGAGGCCGTCGCATTTATTTATTTATTTATATATAGAGAGATAGATGGCAGGGAAAGAAGGCAGGATTAAAAGGTAATCTCAACCCGAGGAGGTGGGCTGCGGCCACCGTCGTTAATGCCGAGCCCAGCTCTTGAGATGAATTTGCTGGCCGTGTGTGTGCAGCGATGGGTCGGACTAACGAGATCCCCAAAGAACGCCTCGCTCGTGGCAGAAACGGAGCGAGATCGCACCGCGCGTTTGCCCTCATTCCCACCGACTCCGCCGTCCCCATGGCAGAGGAAGAGCGTGGCTGGGGGACGCCACAACTGTGGCATCAATTACCTGCATCTCACCACATCAGTCAGGGGAGAACGCGGCTAAATTGAATAACGTTCTCCCAGTCGCATGTTGGCACGTGTGATTTTTTTTTCCCCCCACACAGCCGCGCTGACCCTCACGGAAAACAATCAGCGATCCGTCCCAGTGGCATCCCCTCCCGACAGGGCGCAGCGAGCGCCCCGCTTACCGCCGAGGCTCCTTCTCGGGCGAGAAAAGGAAGCGCGTCGTATGATTGACTCACTCACACCTCCGTATGACTGTTAAATCGTCTTATGCGCACAGTCAATTCGGGCTTAGTGCCTTTTCCGAGCCCCATGGGCGCGAGCGATAATTTGACTTTTATTGAAATTCAGCTCCAGTGAGTTCAAGGTGGATGAAGGTCGTCCTTTTTCGCCGCCGCAGATGAGACGGAGGCAGAACGCGCCATCAAACGCTCAAGGTTCTTTCTCTCCCTCTCTGTCTGGCTTCCTCTCTCCCGTCGTCTGCGTCCCTCTCTGCCGAAAGGGGAACTGCTCAGGACGCACGAGTCAATTTTGTGGTGCATCCAAACACGGTTAACAGCTGCATTTAATGAGAGCTGGATATGGCTAGCTGGTGTTTGCCTCTCCCCCTTGAACGCGGCCTTATTTATTACGTTTTCAGTAAGACATTGCCTCATTCCCGGGGAGAAGCTAGCGGCGATAGAAGTGAAGTATTAAGCTTTTCTTCTGGGGATTAAAGAGCAGGCTGAGTTTATTTTCACTGTCGCTTTGCTCTGACAAATGCGCTCCAAAGTTTTGAGTCGAGCTCCGCGTTTGTGCCGGTGGAGGTAATGGGGAGGCGCAGCTGCGCCATGTCGTGTCGGTACACGCTCGAGCTGGAACGTGACTTTCTTTCATCCCTTTAATGCGTTTGCTTTTTTCCCTCCGGCGCTGGTGTGACGTTTGCGTCCGCGCTAACGTGAGACTGCTCGCCCCCCGCTCGGTTCTGCTGTGCATAAATATTACAAGTGTGCAGAGCACCTTTGTATGTTCGGGGCCGCGGGACAGGAGTGGGAAGAGGGTGGGGGTAATTTCTAAGAAATGATGCGTCTCCCGTGTTCGGCTAAGGTTAGATCCTTCTCGGGATAAGATAACAGGGGGTGCCGCCACATGATGCACTCTCCATCACGGTCTGATTACTGCTTCCATATCTCCAGTATCTCCCTTCATATAAACCGCGCCCGCCATCCTCCCTCTTCCCTCTTACTCTCTGTATCTCGGCTGTGTCTTGCCATCCACTTTTTCTTTATCTCTCCGTCTCCCAGCTTGTCTGTGGCCTTCATATTGGTTGCACATATTACGGGATGGTTATCTCGGTTCAACCGTGTCACAGCGGGACAGAAAAGGACGGAGGGTTTTATCTATTTCTCGAACCTCCCTTACCCCTGTGCTGCCGTAAAATACAACCACCTGAAACCTAATCAAAGCCGTATCCAAGAGTAATGTTATTTATTTATTCCTCGCACTTAACTTGATTTAATGGCTCTTCCCGCACATTGCAACAGAATGTGCTTAGTCCTACACACGATGACAATCCATACTACCTTAATTAGAGTGAAGGGCCGCAGCGGTTGAGTTGACTGACATCATTTTGTTCGCTCAGCACATTCGGGTCCGCCTGAAAAACAAAGACGCTTTTACTCACTCTGGATGGCCCATTAGCATAGCTTACACCGCTAAATGTCAGCCTCGCGCAGTCCCAGCGTGACCTGGACATGGTACTTCTCCATCAGGCTCGTCGCCGCGCCTCCGGGCGGCAGAAGTGACGAGAGGAGAGCAAGCCGGGACTAACTTCCAGCTTTCATTTGCGGAGTTTAGAAATGTCAAAACGATAGCAGATAGACTTTCTCTGTAAACACATTCTCCTTATGGGAAAAGGTTAGATTACATGGCCGCTTTCTTCGCGCTGGCCCTCCAACAAAAACACAGAGTTTTTGTGTTCGGGCCGTGAGTTCTCTGTTCTCCATTTTTGGAGGCAGTGGGGCATTTCCTGGCGCAGTTTGTTGTGCCGTAAAGTGATATTCCTCGGGCCTTTTTCGGGGTCCCACATCAGCCCGTTTAATTTGGGGCATTGATCGAGGAATCCTTCTAGCTGTCGCTGAAGTGATCACGTTTCTGCTTCCAACGATTTTCTCGGAAACAAAGCCGAGCGCGTTAGGACGGGGCTCGCAAACAGAATATGTGACTGAGTGAATTGGAAGTCGGCCAAAGTCGTGTTCTCTGGCCAGTGAACCACTGGGGAGTAGTCTCCCTCTCTCTAAACGCTGTTTTGTGAGGTGAGGAGCCTGATAAGAGTTGTAATTACCTCATTTTACTGCCGCAAATTGCCAGGTTTCTTAAAGGCAGGCAGGCTGGCTGAGGTAATATCAGCAGTAATGAGTATTGTGATGATTGTGGGAGGCTAGTGCTGCTTCCATCTGGATTATTGCTTGGTCACTGCTGCTGGTCTGCTGCTACAGCAAACCTCACAGAATCTTGGCTCATTACTGCGAGATATAAAAGTTACTCTGCAGTGTCTGCAGCTATATATGAAAGCAGTGGCTGTGATAAATAAGCTTTTTTTTTTCAAGAATCCAAAATACATTATATATTACTGCGTTTCAGAATTAGCAGTGACTTCTAAGCAAAGGTGCATAACGCGCGTGTTTCTGTCTGCAGTGTTATAATAGTAGGCCTTGTTGCGAGGCGTGCAACGAAAATGCTGGCTTTTGGTCTGCTAATGTAACTGTAGAAATCCCTAAGTGGTGTCATCACTGCCGGACTGCTTCCAAAACATCTTCTTGAAGGGAGATCATGTTTCTACTGTGTGCGTCACTAACGGAGAGATCTTGTTTTTAATGTGCTTTTAGGATAATAAGCGCGATCACTATTCCTGCTCCCAGTCTTTATAGAAGCAGGCACAACATTAAGACCACTGACAGGAGAAACGAGCCGTCTTTGACCGTCTTTTGAGAATATAATGTTCTGCTGGGAAACTTTTGGACCTGGTATTTGTGTGAATGTACCACCCACTAATTGTAAGATTTGGTAGAAAAATAGGTTGTTCTCATTTTTGTTTATGTATATATAGATTTTTTTTTTTTTTTCAATTGGAATCAAACTTTTTTATAATAAGCACAGTTATAAGTCATGCTAGAGATCTTGAGCTCAGTCTTGCCTCTCAGCCAGATGCTTTTATGGTGTATGCGGAGACATTTTTTAAATTTAATTTTTTTTTTAGGGGGGCGGGGGTGCATCCCTTCTCCTTCTTAAGTTGCAGGAGCAAGTTGGGAAGGAGAGAAATCAAACCCCCTGTAGGTTGCCATTAATGGGAGGCAGAGAAAAAGAAGTGTAAGAAGAAGGAAAGTAAGTGTGAAGGCAAAAAAGAAAAAAAAAGAAAAAAGACGGGGAAAGTGAAAAAGATGAAAGACTGTGGTAAATGGAGTGTGAAGAGACGCGCGGCGAGGGGGAGGAGGAGAGAGGATCCACTGGGATTAAGGAAAGAGGGGAATGAGGGGAAAAGAGGGATGGATAGACGGATGGATGGATGGATGGATGGATGGACGGATGGACGGATGGATGGAAAGGTAAGCGGGACAAGAGCGGAAGGGTGAGTGGGTGGGTGGGTGGCGGGGTTATGATGAATTAAAGATGACACTCTCCGCAGCCTGGTTTCTAAAGATCACTCTGTCTGCTAATGTAATGTTAATGAATGCAAATGATGTGCCTAACCTCTCTCCCCTGACCAAGGGAGGGAAGAGGAGAGCGAAAAAGAAAGAGGAGCAAAAGAAAATGAGGGAGAGGGATCGAGAGAGCGGGCTGGAAGCGGAGAAGCGGGCTCATGTGCATTAATGTGCCGTTTCTGCATTACGCCAGGAGCTGACTGACTGACTGACTGACTGACTGACTGACTGACTGACCGGCCGCTAAGATACGATTAGATGCATGAGTCTTTGGTGCTGTTGTTGTCACCGCAGCCTCTGGTTGTGCATCGACTGCGCATTGACCACGTATCGCGCCTCTGTTTGCCAACCCTGCCTCGGGGAGAGGGGTGGGTGGGGGTGACTGTTGTTGTTTTTTCCAGTTTCCCTTCCACCGCATCTCTGTTGCGAACAGGTAAACAGTCTCAAAACAATACGTTTCTGCTCGTCACCAGGTTGAATCTAGAATTGTAGTGTCAGCCCAGATGTGTCAGGCCACGAGAACGTCACCTTGCTGCGATTATGGGATAATTTCATCAGCTTCTGCAGATATTCGTTTGTCTCATCTTACGGGGGGCATTCCTCCAAACATCTGCCGCTGATCTCGCGTTGCCTTCTGTTGCACCCTTCCTCTTCACCCCTCTTGTTCGTCTTTTGATACTGACCAGGTCTTCTTTCAGGCTGGAAGCGTTGTTTTCGCTCGCCCAGAACGCTGTTAATGCGTCTGCGTGCAACCTGTAATTTCTGCCGCCTGCTCATTTAATCCTGTCTGTGGCTCGGCAACGCGGGACCCTGTGCCCCTGTCCCCGTCGCGCCGTGCTAACGTCTCAGAGGACAACGGATTAGTTTTGGTTCAGTTTTAAAAATCAGGCACATTGTCGTTTGTGTCGTTCGGGGGGAGAAGCGACACGTTTCTTTTGATGTGTTTCTGTTGACTGTTGCGTATCGTCTATTTAAAGCGAAAAGCCTTCGGTGTGATTGGCGCGGCTTTAATGCAGAAGAGCAGATCAGAAAAAGTCTCACATCTGCGCTTCCAGGGAACGTCTCCTCCGTTAACCGCGGTGACTCAGTCAGATATTGCCTCTTTTTTGTAGTCTCGTCTCCCCGAAATATGTTCTCACCCACGCCGGACTTGAGCCGGTCCTTCCTTCCGCTGCGGTGCACAATCGTTTCCTGCCTGATTTCCCAGGATGCAGCGGGTGAATGGCGCCTGTCTGTGTGAGAAACTTCCAGACAATTTGTTCAGAAAATATTTCGCTCCGTCAAAAAGTGTTCCTTTTATATTCATAAATCCCCGGAGTGGACGGCTGATTAGTCTGGGAGATGTGGCTTCTTTTGCTCTTGTTTGTTTGTCGCTGTGTTTCCAGGCCCGTATTAAGATGCCAGACTCAGCAGGCTGCCATGGGGTTTCATCATTGTTAAGTGCTCATTTCAGTCCCGCTGATTTCTCCTCTCGGTTTTTCACGTCTGTCTTTGTCATTCTCCGTCTGTCTCATTTTTGTTGTCTTACTCAATCTCTCATTTATTCATCCAACCGTCTTGACTCCGTCCCTGAGAGATGATAAACCCCGCTTAAATGGTGGCGTCCGAGGGCCTCGGACCTTCACGCTGCAATCACAGGGAGGAGGAGCGCCCTCGCAGCCTAGCATCCAGCATCTGGACATGATTGTCTCATTGAATTACAAAGTGTGCCTGCATCCTTGAACAAAGGATGGATGAACAGAAAGGATGGGAAGGGAATGGAAATCTTTGGAGAATTGTCTAACGTATTGACTAAGGAGCCAGGAAGCTTCAGAGAGGCCCTTCAGCACATGTTCTATCGACCCGCAGCCATACAATCATACAGACGTGGCCACAAAGGAGGGAATTATACAGACATGTTGCCACTCCGACTTACGAACAGTAGAAATAAAGTCGCGCATAACCGCTGATAAGTGCTGGAAGGATTGGCCGTTTCCAGTCCCGTTGTTGTTCTTTCTTTATTCCCTTTGAACTGCTTTCCTCCCGATGCTTTTCAGCGTACTTCGAGTAATATGTAATCATGCGTGTCTATGCGATGTATCATGCGTCTGCTTGCTGACGTGTAATTGCGCAAAGAGAGCTGCCTTATCGATCCGTAACGCAGGCCCCCATCAATGTTTAATGCAGTCTCCCTCGCTCTTTCATTTTTGCCCCCCCTCCCTCCCCCTCTCTATCCCTCTGCTCTCTATCTGTGGAAGCAGCCCACCATTCGGTATTGATCTGTCACTTGCTGCTAATAAGAAGGAGCTGTGCTTTCAGGGATTGGGAGCTGTAGGCCATCGCCCAAGTCTCGGTTTTGGCTCGGCTTTGGACTTTTGTGTTTTGACTACTACTGCTGCTGCTACTACTACTACAGCGTATCAGCTCGACTGAGCCTTG
Organism: Mugil cephalus; assembly: GCF_022458985.1. Classification (NCBI taxonomy): domain Eukaryota; kingdom Metazoa; phylum Chordata; class Actinopteri; order Mugiliformes; family Mugilidae; genus Mugil; species Mugil cephalus. The sequence goes on from NC_061776.1 coordinate 17,132,014, forward strand.
CACATGGAGCCAGAGTAGAGATTCGGAGTAACTAATATTCTGCGATGTAGTCACTCCACATCCCGCGGCCTCTATGAAGTCATTTGAGGTCGGCTGCCCTGACACCTACAAGATATTGTCTTCCAAAAGATTTATGAGCCATGGCGACATAGTCAACATTAAGCTCTATATGTTAATAATTTTCCTTCAGACTGAGCCCCTAGTGAACCTGGCTGTGTTCGATTTATTGGAGCTTGGAGGTGGAGCTGATGTAGCAAAATATGAATGCAGGGGAAAATAACCTGTGCTACCCTCCTGCTGCTAGCTCTGGTCTTTCCTTCCGATTGTATATTCTACATTTAAGGACTACCTAGTGAAGTTCTGACATTATTATTTCCACAAATGATTGTATATGATGATACATTGTACAGAACCCAAAATTTTGGATTTTTGAACCCAAAATTGTGTCTTTTTCTGAGAGTCTACCCCTACTGGAGTTGGGTGCAAAGACCTTCATTTGGCAAAGATATATAGATGTATATAGCATCAGTAACGATAACAATATAAATTGGTTCAAAATGCTTTACTAAACCCGGTCTGAAACCTGCCCAGAAAACCACAGAGCAAGCACAAAGACAACAGACTGCGAGAGCTGTGATTGGTCCGCTTGTTAGTAGTAGTAGTACTAAAGATGGAACACACTGAGACGCAACTGAAGACGTTCAGAGATAGAACATTTGTATGAAGTAACGTTTCTAACCATTGTTGGACGTGAAGCAGCAGGTAGAAGAAAATATTAACCCAACTGAAAAAAAGAGGGAGCCAGGCTAACGACTATAAATGGCTTGCACCACCGTATTTTGTGAATGGGCCTTAAATACTGCCGCGTGGTGCCGTCAGGTAGTTATCTATTGGTTTAAAAAAAAGCATATACAGAAACCTAATTGTTTTCAAGCTTAGGTCATGCAGTTATAATTTCAGGAATAAACCAAATAAATGTTCCTCTTGTAATTGAAAAAGAGGTGCTTTTGTAATTAATGTGGGCGGCTCGTTTCAGAAATGAATCTCTCCAAATCCGCTCTCGCTTTAATGGATGAACAGTCCACATGACGGCTCATTTAAAACACACACATTCATAGGGGACGGATCCCGAATCCCCCAGTGGCAGGTGGACAGCTGTGAGAGCTGGGACAGGACGGCTGTGTGAGCCCCACCCTGCTGCTAATCGCCACTTAGCATACTCCATTTACTCATCTGCTACTTTGATATTCTGCTAATGGTAGGCGTTAGGTCACGTGATGCATCTCACCTCTCCCCCCCCCCCACCTCCCATGGGCCTTTGACCTTTTTTGTCTCCTGCCCTCACAGTCTTACACCTTGCACCCCCCTCACGCGTCCTTCCCGTTTAAAAGGAAATGGGAAATTGCCTACCAAGTGCCTGTGTGATTTGACTAAAGCTTCTGTGATTTCCCCTGAGAAAAGCTTGGCAGTCCCCACAATGCAGGCTGGCGCTGAGGGCTGTTTCATGCTCCTATCTCCCCAGCTGACAGCAAGTCGTACAAACAGGCAGGCAGGCAGGCAGGCAGGCAGGCAGGCTGGAGCTGGCTGGCTGGCTGGCTGGCTGTGGAAACCAGACAAGGCAAGGCTGATCTTAGGGAAATTGAAAATACTCTGATGGAAGCCGGGTGTGAACAAGGCTGTCACTGTGGGTGTACACAGAAAATTGCTCTTGCTGTTGGCTGGTGCATGTGTCTGTGCAGCATGTGCGTCCGACCGGCGGTGTCTTAACATGTACATGTGCGAGCGCTTGTGCGCGCAGCTGAATTACCCGGGCTAATTGGTTTCATGTCTGAGGGCAGTTTTCTCCCCCCAGTAAGAGGAGATTAAGAATGAAAGGCCTCTTCCCTTCCTTCCAGTGGCTTGTCACTCATCCTTACCTGAATCTACTTGTTTTTTTTGTTTTTTTTTAACAAAACCACTGGAAAATGCAGATGACAGCCCTCAAGCGTCCCACCATTTGGAATGATTTCAAAACCCTTGCAAGTTTAGTGAGCTTCCTACTAAGCAGCAGATGTGGGTGTTTGCTTCTTCTCGAGGTAAAGTGGGGTGCTGGATCTTCAGCTTGATAACTTGCATGAGGGTAGTGTTGTGTCTTTGCATTTGATCAGAGTGATTTCTCCCTTATCGGCGGCACATGCGGGGTAGCGTTGGCCAACTTTCTGTCGCGGAGTTTGAGGATAACCGAACTAAAGACACAACTTCACTTCCAAAGCTCCCTGCTTATCTTCTCCATACAATCACACAGAGATACAGTTCACGCCTCTGTCTCCCCAGTATTTATCTGTCTGGGTGCAACAAACACAAACTGAGGACATAACTTGGCAGGGGACATCAAAGTATGTGAAATATGCCTCGGCTCTGCTTAGGCCACAGAATAAACTGTCTGTTACGGCAGAAATAATGAATCCATCATTACCCCGCTAAGGCCAGCGTGTCACACAGTCGATCACTCTCTAAATCTGTATGAGAAAGAGAGAGGCAGGAGAGACCGGTTTGTGATAACTGCCATATTTCTCTCTTCCCAGAGCTAAATATCAGGTTTCGGAATTTGCTGGTGCCAACAAAGCAGATATTAATCAAAACGGGGCTGACAAAGTTCCTGGGTGAGCTGCCAGACTTGTTTGTCTGCACAGTGTCACGGAGGATTAGTAAAAAGAGAGCGAGCCGGACGGAATGAGTAATCGTGGTGTTCTTGTATTTCAGAGATATGTGGCCAGATATGACACCTTGTGTAATATAAGTCGAAAGTGTTCTCTAGAGCTGCTCCTCACTGCCTTTGGTGTAACACGCCATTGTCTCATCTTTGTTGGCAGCCGGCGTGCGTTTCCCAACGTCTTCGGCATTTGTGACAATCAGCAGTGAAACGCGCCTTTGTTCCCTCGCATTACAGCTCTCACACGCCCTTGTGCGCCTCGGAAAAGCGTGTGTTTTCACACAAGTGCGGGTTGCAAACATAGGACACAAAAAAAAGCACCGGGGACCTTGGGCGTAGTTGTCAGGGAATGTCCCCAATAACACGCTGGAATGGTCCAACCTTGGAGCGCTGCCTCCCTGTTTTTGAACAAACAACCCACACCGGCCACCACACACAAATACAAAAATATCCACCTCTTTTCCCGCACATGACGAATGCACGACATGAGGACACATGTGAACATGTGCACGGAAACAAAGGCAGGATGCGCATACTGTAGGGGGGGCTTGGGGGGGCACAATACAAATGTCAGCATTTACCTACACGACAAAGGCTCTCAGACATCCCCTCCTGCAAAGTGCCAGGGATTTGTTCCCATGTCTGCTGTCTTAACAGAAGTGCAGCAGAGTTGGGCGAAGCGCTTGCGTGGATCCATCTCCTCTCCGTTCGTCGATGATGGTGTCAAGTGATCGCCGGTGGCTTGAACACGATTCAGCTCTGTGGAATTATGCTCAAAATAGCTTGTGTGCTTTTTTTGTGAGACTAACCGCTTCTCTTCCTCTTTCTGTCTTCGCTGCAGAGACCGTGATGGACACTCGGGTGGCCACAGCCGAACTGGGCTGGACAGCGTATCCTAATTCTGGGGTGAGTCGGTTGCTGCCAACGTGTACTTGCACGGGTAAAAAGAAGAAGAAGGGTCTCAAACTTCAAAGTCTTTGTGCGTTGAGGGAGATAACATGAAGGTGATGTGTAACGTGACACTGTGCACGTACGGATCCACCAGCAGACAGACAAATAGGCAGGAAAGCAGGCAGGATGGGAGTATAGACTTAAGTAGTGCCCAATGTACCTCCCATTATGGGTATTATTTTCTCAGTGTCCCGGTTCATAATGACTTAATAACATAATGGGTCCACGTAAGCCCCAGAACTCAGTACCTAAGTCCCTATAAATGGAGGCTGGCAGGGGGATACCATAGACATAATGATAGTGTAATGATACATTTATGCAGGGAAGTGTAGGTATTAGGATGAAACGGGGGAGGAGGAGTTAAGGGGATGGAAAGGCTCAGGGCTTTTGGGATTTAAAGGGGACCATTTTCAACTTTCAGGTTTTCACATGCAAGGAGTTGAAATGGAACAAAGTGCCAAGTCATCAGAAAGTGAACAGTAGTCTTTCATTTCTTCTTCTTCTTTTTTTTGAAAGAAACACAATGTCAGAAGTTTTATTGCCCCATTACGCTAATGGACCTAAGGAGAGTTTTAAGACCTTGTTCCCTGTGCAGTAATTCAATAATTCAATGAAAAGCCCCATAGCCCAACATTGATATGAATCTTACAGGAGCGATCCAGGAAAGACAATGACTGTTTCTTGCATTTCCTGGGTCTTTGGGTCTTTATGAGGCATTTTATACACGAGTAAAGGGAGCCTTTATTGCTACTGAACAGAGCCTCGGCTCTGTTTAAACACTGGAGAGTGTGGCAGCCCACATATTTTGTCTCCCCGAAGGAGCACCAGCTAAAACAACCTGGAATCCGCAACAACCTAGTGCGCACGTCATGCATTTGTGTGTGTTCTCAATCACCTTTACAGGGTCGCGCAGCCCGGACCGCGCATGCTGTCTGCTTTTAACGCCTCTGTAAATAAACATTCTTAAAAAGTTATATTGACATTCTCACCAAGCACAATAAATAATCTGTCAGGGGAAATGGATTTTCTCCCTGGATGTGAATACACCATGATTAAACTGTAAGATAAGTAGCTTGTGAAGAGTTTGTCCTCACTGGAAAAACACTGGTCATTTGTTCAGACCCAAAATAAGCAGCCGGTCGTGTTACAGATCAGCCAGAGCAGTGAAAACACCAGGAATCGTGTTTGTTTAAACTGCTGTGCTGTATGTTGGTTTTAATTTAAAGAACCGTGTTGTTTTTTAACTGGCAGCAGTTGCCAAAGATTTTGGGTGGAGAAGGGCAGGTGTCTAGGCTGGGTGCAGGGCTAAACTAAAAATTCCACTGTGAGTAATGAAGTAGCCCAGGACTGAGTGTATCCGTGTGAAAGGGCTTGTTCAGACCTTTTCATTCAGATCTGATCTGGGTCACCCAGTCGCAAGTAACCAGCTTTAGGTGCATGTGTTCAGACCTGCCATTAAATGCTTCTCCAGATCTGATAACAGTTTCAAGCTCTGTATGCAAATAAAGCCTGACATGATCCGGGGCGCAGTATTGATTCCTTTATTGATTGATTTATTTTTAAAATGGGACAGTTCGTATTAGCGAACGTTTACATGTAAATACGAGAGATTATATCCATGCGGGGGATTTCCATCTCGAGTGACAGGTGAAAAACAAATTAAAAAAATACAATTAGCATAATACCGTAACTGAACAAACACACTCATAAGAAGGAAAATATGCAACAACAAATAGAGACACAGACGAAAGCTGGGCAACTGTAGCACATTTTAACAGCTGTGGATCTCTGGTGGATCTCCACCGCTGCCCCAGAACCGAGAACAGCGCTTTCAGTTTTACGTGTGTGCGTCATGACTTTGCCGCGTTTCGCAACATAATCTCTGGTAACAGCTCATAAATCAAGACACTGATGATTAAGGAAATATGTACGAAATATTATGCTCTTCATTTATCAAGATCAATAATCACACACCTGTACTCACATTAAATGCTATTAAAATATTATATACTAAGTATTTGTAAATTCTTACTTGGATTTTTTTTTTTTTTAAGTTAGTTAAGAGCTACAATGAGAGAATATTTTAAAAGACTGTCATTACTAACAAACAGCCATCACTTATGGTGCCATTTGACAGACGATGTAACCGTGTATGTTGACCCACCACCATTACCACTCGATCCAATACTGTTAAAGCCATAAAGGACCAATTAATGAACTGGTGTGAGATTATAATTGACAATATTGCTTCATGTTAGCTCAGTTTTCCTTCATTAGGCTCGTACAGCTGACTGAAACTCTGCGGTTCCACTCTAACATGCTGCCCAGCTAACAAACTGCTGAATGGGATCAGAGCTGGGGCTGTGGGTCTCGTTCCTTCAATTAAAAGTTGGTCAGTGGCACAAATGTCAAAATAGCTGCTCTCCATGAGGTTCCCAGTTGTCCGGCGCTGTCCTCAAAGAGGTCACACGAGCCTTCTCAGTAAATACTGCACGCACAGGAGGATATGCAGTTTAAGCTCCGCTAAATAACTGGATCAGAGACGCGTCAGAAAGCACAGGCCAGGTTGGCGCCCACATTCATGGGCCCTCAATACACATAGATCGATACAGCCACTTTATTTATCCCGCGGGAAATTTGGTTTCCAGGAGCTTCACATCACATATCACAGTACACCTTTGCACAGAAATAAGTGCACATTTTGAAAGCATGGTACAACTAAGCCACTTTATTTCGTACTTGGTTTGCATTACATTCAGTTAATCGTTGATTCATAAATATCTAAAAGGTGCCAGTTCGAGAGTATCCTGCACCGCTTCCACTGCGAGCAGCTACAACAGGAACTGCTTTTCCTTGCCTTTATAGATTTGCCTTTTTTCAGTTTCCTGCACAGCTTCAGTGTTTGCCCCATGTCTGGAGATTCTTAGCAGTTCGGTTCCTCTTTAGGAATGAGACATGTCAGTTTCCTCTGCCCTTACATACATACCACGCGATACAATAAAGACTCTCTTCCACTGGAATAAAAACAATGTTTTGTTGTTGCTCAGCTTCACATTGTCACCTTTGTTCCTCCGAGAAGAGGAAATATCCAGTGAGACCCGCTGAGTTGAGACATCCACGGTGCTATTTTCATCGAAGCCTGTTCAGTTCAGCCGCCTCAAGGCACACAGAGCCTCTCGTCTGTGCTCAGCATAGTTTTTTAAGCCACTCTTGTTGTAAAGGTTCAGGCAGGGAAAGACCTGCTGTAGGGAGAACACGCTCGTACCGCTTACCGGTGAAGAAGCTTAGATCGCCGCGCCGCTGCCTTGGCCTTGAGTGTGAGAGAGGCGTCGCGACAGCGAGAAAATAACGCGCACTCTCGCGCAATTAAAGTCAGTTCAGCGGGTTCGTAATGGATTTCCGTGGAAATGACGAGCCAGTGAGAATGAGATGTAGCCGTAACCTGCACGAGCTTGAGGGCCGCACTTTTGTGTCTCATTGTTAATTTAGAGACCCAGGATTTAATCAAGAATCTGATACATTAAATATATTCCATCAAACCGTAGCATATCTGTAACGGCGACTAAGATCGTAGCCTACGGTGATGTAAATGATGTTGTAACACCTGATTTTAACAATGATGCATATTTGTGTGTATAGCCAGTGTCTGAGGGGTCAGTCTCCCTCTCCTTGTGAAATGTTTCTGTAACCCACGCAAAGTGAGAGACAACGCACGCGCACACGGACACTGGCGCTGTCCCCGTGCCATTCAGTACGTCTCATTAACTTTCCTCGGTAACTTCTCCTTCAGGAGTTCATAAGCAGTGTGTTTGTGTATCTGGTGCGTTTGGCTGAGCCGAAGGGTTAATTTTGAGGGATTGGAGAAGCGGTGTCATTAGTTCCAGCGTTGTAAACACGAGGACATCAGGGTTAGCCCTGCGAGCATTTAATGGAGCGGCAGTGTGTGAGTTCGCTCTAATGTTAGCATCTGCTAGAAAGAAAAGAGAGCTCAGCAGGTAAACAGATGAGACGAGCAAACAATAATGCAGCGTTCTCTCATAATGTGAGTTCCTGGTCCAGTGGTTTTTCCATTATTCTTTTTAAGTTTTATATGTATGCTGTATATATATACTGAATATTGCTCTTTCTGTGTCACCTTTGTCCACAGTCCACCCTTTTTGTTTCTCTCGCATCCTTTCAGTCTCCATACGAACACACTTAACTCCACGATAAATAAAATATGGAGACCCAGAGAGGCAAGTGCCCGCGACCTTGCCACGAGGCCACGTGACAGAGCCGACATGAACGATAATGACACACACACACGCACAGTGGCCTGCCTCACTGAAGTGCATTTCCCAGCACTCTTAACTAGTGGGGTTTTTCTCAGCCTTCTGCAGTAACTCAGTTTGCGATTTAATTTAATCTAAACTGTAAACAAAGTTATTTTTATCCGGCGCTTGAAGAAAACGTGTTAATTCAACTAGAATTAACAAACTTTCCCAGTCACGTACGGTTGGTGCAGAAGTGCGTGAGAACTTCAGACATGAAATTATCACTTTTTATTTGATTGACTTGAGGAAAAAAAATAATAAAATGTAATTGCGTGTGCAAAAATTTCGACTTTTTAATAGTCTCAGACCTTCATTATCTTGTTAGGCTTTAATGGACATGTTAGGACTTGAGTAAGTCACAAATTGTCGCTAGGAATTGTCAGCTGACGGCAATTCCTCAGCTCGCTGACATTTCAAATCTCACCCGGCATCCGTTTTTTTAAGCAGCTGACTGACAACGGTGGTAACTGGTCCTTAAAAACCATGTGAATTATTTATCAAGAAAATGTCAGAAAACTTTCAGGACAGTGATCCGAAGTGGCATCCAGTGCTCCCGATCGCAGACTCAGGAACTTTTGCACGTACCTCCATTTCTGTTTGTTTTCTATTATTTAAATCTGTTACTCGCTTCCCAAATCAGAAGTGTATTGTTTGAACAAAGGCCACCTTTTATGTCTCCTTGCTGCAGGGCTTGTATTTACTTCTTGAGTACAGAAAACCCTTTGCAATTACAAAATCGCAGTCGACACGAGCGCGACTAAAAAACTACTCTGAACCCAGAATGTGTGAAACAGCGTTACAGCGCCCAAGCTTTGGTAGTCCTCACACAGAGAACGTTCATCCTTGTAGTCAAACGTTTTTAAGCAGACCTGTCTGGCGTTTTCTTATTTTATGTCATGTATCTAAAACGCAGGCAAAAGACAAATAAAAGAAAAATATGTGTAAAATATGTAAAAATTTGCAAGCATATTATAAAAAACAAAAAGTGCAGAGTCGGCCTCAAGTTCTCTGTTTGGATTTAAAAGATCACAGATTTAAAAATGCAAAGGGAGCAGAGGGTATAAAAGCCTTTTTGATGAAACATGAGACAGCAAGGGCGCAAGGAGCATCTCTTCTGTGTGCACTTAAGGTATACATGCAGCAAGGCAGTAGAGTATGGCATTATATATATAAATATATATATATATATATATTTGGTTATAGTGTTGGATGTTAATGTTAAACACTTACAAATAATTAAGTTAAAGTGTGTGAAACGTATCCCTGGGAGCCAGTGTCTCAGTATCCAGCCTTATTTCAGACAGTGAAGGAATGAAGCATTTTTTCTTAGAACTGTGAATCTTGTAAAGTTCCTCTATAGTAAAAGTGAATAAAACTAAAAAGCTGGAGATGAAAACTAAAACTTAATGTTAAACTAAAAAAACACACACAAAAAAAAACAAAAACAAGTAAAAGCAGCATTGCATAATTGGAAAGGTAAAGGAAATCTTATTTTGGAAAAGCTTCCACTACGTGAGCCCGTCCACTGTGATCTCCTGCAATCCAGGATAATGTGTGTCAGTGCTGATTTAGAACATGAGAACATGGCTAGGGAGAGGGGAAATCAGATTACTGAATAATTCAATCTAAGCAGGAGGTTTTAGCTATCCCACCTTTGTCGCGGTTATAAAGTGTTATCTAATTTCCTGCTTGGTTTCTCGCAGTAATCTGGTTTTCCTGTGTGCGGCCTGTAAACACAGAGACCGCGCGGAGGGGACAATAGGAAAGGTGACACATTCTGCTGTTGTACCGCAAACATTCAGGGGAGAGGACTGAGGTAAGGGGGGAGGAAATGGAGAAAGTGAAGAACGGCAGCAGATAGAGTGCGGTTGAGGAAACAAGCGGGCGGAAGAAATGCTGTGAGGCTTAAAACGGCCAGTGCGGGGAAATTATAATTAAAAAAGCCGTAACTGCTCAGTCTCGCCGTGAAGTAAATAGTGCTCTTTTTACTCTGTAATTCATGTGAGATTTTCATTTCTATTTTGCATTGAATGCAAATGCACCAAACTTTGTGCTTTATTTTGAGACAAACACAGACACTGAACAGGTTGAATTTCCCGAAGACAAAAGTGCCGGTATCTAGTCACCTGCAAAACTCAGAAAATTGAGACTATTTACCTCATTCTTAGTTTCCTCTGTCATTCTTGGGTAATCTTAAAAGGGAGGGAGCAGAAATGCGGAGACTTTGCGAGCGGGGTGGATTAGTTTAGGAAGGATTGGAGCGAGAGAAGGAGTTAAGGATGAGAGGAGCAGGAAAGAGAAATGTTGTGAGGTTAGAGGGGTTGACGGGGGTTTTTTCGAGATCAAGGCGGGGGTCGGGGAGGGATTAGAAGGAGCTGGAGGGAGGGAGGGTGAAGGATCAATTGTGAAAAAAAAAAAAAAAAGCAACCCTTCCACATACACTGTGGGTTTGTGCATGTGAAAGAAAGCAAGCTCGGGTTAACTTGTATGACTTTAGGAGGTCGTGGGCAGGCTTTTGGGAAGGGGTGCCGGGGAGTGGGGGGTGAGGGGGGGGTGATACGGTCAGCGGGTGGCAGTGGCTGTGCTGACAGAGGCTGTGGGTGCTGTCAAGCGTGGCGAAACAAGCCAGGGTAGTTTGCTTGCGAGGGGGCTCGGGGAGGCGAGGGATAAAGTGGGGGCCGAATGAGCGGAGAGGAGAGGAGAGGGTTATGGAGGATAAGTGCTGGGGGACGCTGGAGACAGGAAAAGGCATGCCTGCAGAGGCCCGCGGAGGTCGGGGCGCTGCAGCTGGAGAGGAACACACGCGACTGTACGAAAGCTATCACGAAAAACAGCTTCTGATACAATTTGAAAGAAGAAAAAAAAAAAAACGGTTTTGTTTTAGGGCTCCGTAGGGAACAGCTGAGGGGACATGATTAATACAATCAGGAAGTATAGTTACTGTAAATAGCTTTAGTTTAATGAGCATTAATCTGGGTTTAATGTGTAAGGGGCTGACGTTTTGCTCTTTGCATCATGCCGACCGAATGTTAAACAAGCAGACTTACACCGATCAGCCACAACATTAAGACCACGGACACGACGCTGAGCATCTTGTGACGATTCAGTGTCCTGCTGGGAAATGTTTGAACCTGACATTCGTGTGGAGTCACTTAGACATGTACCCCCCACATAGACCAGACCAGACACCCCCACCCCATAGCACTGACACTCATTGATGGCAGCAGCATGCAGCCTGACACAGACACACACACAAATATGATTCAGGAACAACTCAAAAAACATGACCAACAGCTCAAGGTGTTGACCTGGCCTCTGAATTCACTAGGTCCCAAACTGATCAAGTATCTGTGGGATGAACTGGAATCCAAAGTCGCCCCAGGCTCCCAGACACCACAGGACACACTCAGAAGGTCCATGTCCGTTCCCTGATGAGTCACAACTGTTATGGAAGCACGGGAGAACTACACAATACTAGGAAAGTGGTCATAATGTATTCTGTGATAATTTCCCCTCAGTAACTTTATAAATCATCAGAGTCATAGTAATAACAAGCACGTTAAACCCTTTTCAGTGCCCCCTGTAAACATGGAACATTGACACTGCAGTTTGTGTTATTTTGTTTCCCATATTTGCAGCTTGTTCCAGTATGCGGTTGTTGTTGTTTTTTTTGTTGCATATTGCGTGTGGTTTCTCAGGTCGCGGTGCGATGCGCTCTCAGGGCCACTGTGGCGTGCGGTTTGAGGAGGGAAGCATAGCAAGATAAGGAGGAGATTTTCTAAAATCCCTCCGTCCCTTCAGCTGCAGCAGGTGCATGAGGAGGGCTGGAGTGAGAGGGGATCTCGCCCGGGCGTGTTTGTTTGTGTTTACTCTCACTTGTGTTTCCGCATGCGAGCCCCCGCGTGTGTGCTCGGGCATAAATTAAAGAGGGCTGAGAGAGCTGCCGCCGCGCGTCCGCACCTGCACATTTGAGCGCGCACAAAGCGCAGGTGCCGTTAGACGGGAGTCGTTTGGGCTTTTTGCTGGGCGTGGCTTGGCTGTCTGCCCCCCCCCCAACCTCCCCTTCCCCGACCTCGCTGGGTCCCACGCTTCAGCAAAGCCCTCGCGGACGTTAACTAGACAGGTGTCGGCATACACTCTGCGATTTCTAAAGAGCACGAGTGGATCCATAGCGGCCATTTCACCATCTGCTGACCAGACTCAATACGCCTCAATTATTCATACGCTGCAAGACGGACAGGCAGCAGCTCCGCGGGCATAAGGGAGCACAGTGGGGGAAAGAAAAGTCAGGAAAATGCAGAAACGTAAAGGAAAGGGGCTGATTGAGTGCAGAGGGGATGGTAAGCACCAGAAAGAGGCGGAAAAGTATAATAAATATAATCAGTTGTATTGCAGCCCATCACCTTTGTAGCCAGAGTGATGAAATCCAGGTTCATAACCAAAAAGTTAAGCCAATGGATAATTAATTTCCTTATCGTGAACTCTGCTACAGAGCATATCTTCTATGTTAAGAACCTATTTAACATATTAACTACTATTAAATAATATTTGCCAGTACTGATTCTGAGCACTGAAGCCGGTGCTTCAGCTCTCCCACTTTAGTTGTGGATTTAAAGCGTGTTTGTGGCGTGACAGTCCGATTTCCTCAATTATTCATACCCTGAAAGACAGACGTGCAGCTCCTCGAAAGGCGTGAGGAAACGCAGGAGAGCGAAGTGAGGAAAATGGGGGGAGAAAAAAAAAATAAGAACAAAAGCCTGGGAGCAAGGTAAAGGGGGTTTGATTGAACGTAGATGATAAGAGTCAGGAAGAAAAGAAAAAAAGGACAGAGACGGAGGGAAAAAAAAGACAAAGGATGAGAGAGAAGGAGCGAGGGATGAAGGTGAACTCTGAACCGCGGAGCTCGAGCTGAAATGGAATGAGGAGAGAGAAGCGACAGTGAGTCATGCCGTCTGCACTTCAGTGGCCAGGTGAGAGCGCCTTCATTACGCGCCGGTGCGCGCGCACTCCCTGGCACGCGCGCCCACGGGAGGCTGCGCACATGCAGAGGTTGTTAGGGAATTGGACGCGCGTGCACGACAACACGCACACACACATACACACAAATATGAGACATTGTCACATCAGTGGGAGACCTGTTTCATTTTACCTCCGTGTTTATCGAGCATAATTTAGATGGTGTAGCCAGACGGCTGAATTTACTCTGAGCTCAGACGCAGACATATCAGCACAGCATGGAGACTAGAATGGTAAGACTACGAATCACTTCCATCACATCCCTGGCTTTCTGTCTGAGTGTGTGTGTGTGTGTGTGTGTGTGTGTGAGTGTGTGAGTGTTTGTACTTGGGCGGGTTGGCTTCCGTGTTTGGGCATTTGTGTCAGTGTATCTTTGTCTGTGTTTTTTCTGTACAACCACTCCCATATCTAAGCTCTAAATATTTGCTGTCAGATTGTATTTACTTTCCCAACCCGACCCGGCCCCAGACAGCAGCATCCTCAGACATAGCTAAAGAGGGAGCTAAACATCTGCTTCTTCGTTTCGCACCTTTACACTATTTTCTATTTCCCCTTTTGAGATGAAATAACATGTGGCCCCTTTAATTATTGATCACGTTCCTTTGGATTCAGACTCCATATTTCACATGTAAGAATTCTCTTGGATGTATTGGGAGCCAAGGACATTTTTTTTTTTTTTTGCAAAGAATAAATAAAAGAACAAAGCAGATAGAAGAAGGGTAAAAAAAAAAAAAGAGGAATGAGTGTGTCCCCAATTCGGTATGAATTTGAAGGAGTGGCCGGAGGCTGGAGTCTGACTTATGTATCAGGGAGTGATTGTGTGTTTCTAACCAAGTACCTGCTGTAGCTGCTACCTCAGCAGTCCCGCAGAACCAGTGGAAATAACAGTAAATCCTTCCATTCTTCTCCTCCGTCTCCTTGCCGGCACCGACGGCTTCATAATCTTTTTTTTTTTTCCTGCTTTTCCTTGCTCCGGCTTGTCTGTCTCAAAGCTCAGACTCCCCCTTTTTGCTCCATCTATCTGCACCTCACCGCCCCACCTCGCCCCCGCCGCTAAACCCACCCTACGCCCCTTTGGTTCCTCTCTGTGTCAGGAGCCTGTCAGGTTTAGAGGATTTTGATTCGCATACACGCAGACAGACGTTTTATCTTTTTTGCACCTCAGAGGCTTGATACACGTCCGTTCTCTTGTACCCTATCGACGATCTTCTCGCGGCGCGTCCCTGAATGGCCACATGGGCCCCTGAAGGCTGCGGCAGTGACAGGTTTTTCTTGTCGCAGGCCATTTCAGTTCGTCATTTCCTTTACTTCTTATCCACTCCCAATAATCTAAGACTCTTTAGATCCTGTCAGCTCCCTCGGTGAGTGTTGTCCTCCTCCTCGTCTAGTTTTTAGACCACGTACTTGTTGACGCATCAGGGCAAACATCCGTTCCGTATATGCGCATGCATACGTGGTAGCAGTAAATCATTCGGCCTCATCGTCTTTCACAATAGATCCATAAAGTCGCAGGGGCTGCCAGATTGGTAACTAAACACACAGCTCGAGCCTTTTATACACTCAAGGTAATGCTGCTACTGGAAGCTGAAAGCCCCAGCGAGGCAGGCTCACCCACACGGCTTCTCTGAAGGTACCTGAGTGGGTGTTACCAGGTGCGCGGCGAGATAAAAGTCTCCAGGAAACGGGTCTTTGTTTCGACATGATTAGATTAACCTTGTTTTGTCCTTTAAGCATCTCGCCGAATTAATGGAGGCTTTGCAAACCTTTCGCTGATTTCCTTTTTTTATTCATTCATTCGTTAGAGAGTAATTTAATAAAGATCTTAATCAAGGAAATATTTTAATCTTTAAGCTGCTCAAATGACTGTTTTTTTTAAATTATTATTATTGTTATTGTAGAAATTAGGGTCTCCTGGCATCTGGAGTCACATGTTTGAAAAGAATTAAAACAGAATAGCTCTGGTTTCTTTTTTATTTAAGACATTAATTGATGTACAGACTTGTCTTTGTCTTTACGACGTCAAGCACCATGGTAATCACTCCACCGCCAACTAGTCTCAATGAATTATGCTTTTCTTGCTCTGTAGGTCTTCATATCAATAATATTTCTGTATGAATGATGAGATTAAAGTGACTCCACTTAACATTTAAATTGAACGTCGTGGCTGGATTAAAACAAACGTATTAATTTATTTATTTGGATCTCCATTAGCTTTGGCCAGGGCCGTCGCTATTCTTCCTGGAGTCCACGTCCAACATAGTTATCTTAGTTATCTTTACACTGCAGTGCTCAATTACTCAAAGCACAACACACAACAAAACGACACAAACAACAACTAAAAAACACCTCGCAACAATCGGGAACAGGAAAACAGGACCTAGTTCCAGTTAGCAGTAACACCAGAATGTAGTTCTTACATAATTCATAAATGTTCAGACGGTCAGTTATATATCTACTTACATGAGAAGCGATCCCAGTATATTAAATTTATAGTTTGGATCTCATAAACTATTTAGACTCACATTACACAGTAGCCATAACTAAATATCAACAGACACCGAGCGCTGTTTCGTTAATAAATGCTTTTTCATTAATTCTTTAATGTTGTTTTCTTGTACTTCCAGGCAGGATTTTCCATATCACATATGTTCACTTTACAGCCTGGCATCTTCACTAAAAATAGAATAGATCTATAGATACAATAGATCTTGTAATTGAAAAATACATGAATAAAAGTTCAAAAAACAATATCAAAGAATGGTGCTGCATGGTGCCACATTATGTGGATCGCTTTCAGGATGTAAGATAAAAAGGCACAACAGAGGCGTATGGATACACAGAATGAGACCAGATTGCGAATAACGTGTCAACACAGCATATTTCTCACAGAACTAATGATTCAGATAAAGTTTTGCATCAAAGTCAAAGTGAATAGGCCGTGCTCAGCAACATCACCGTGAACTCTGCTACTAAGTTCAGCAGAATGTGTTGATTGGTGTGTGGCCGTGGTTACAGGGAGAGTGTTTTCAATGAGGCTCATTTTTTCGCAGCCATCCAGACGGACAGAGTCCTACTTGGGCTCAGTCAAACTGTGTGACTGTAATTATAGAGTGGCTGGGATCTGGCAGGACTGGGAGTGTTTCAGACATCACCATTTCCTCCCCATCCATCACACTCAGCCAGGCGGAACTAGGCCTCAGATGCCCCGCAAAATAATCATTCCCATGCAACTGCCCTGACAGCAGCCCTCATTCAATAACACAACTGATCAGAAATGATAATAGCAATCATGCCACTGCATATTTTAGAGGCTGCAGCCTAGCTCTGTGTGTGTTCGCCGGCATATGAGGCGTATCTTTCAGAATATATGATTTCTGCTGGAGACCACGAGGATGCGCCTCAAACCTAGTGGGTGGAAGTGAAGGAAGCTGCGGTTATTGGCACAAAGCGAAGCAACTGTTGCGTCGCATGACCATTCTATCAACTTCAAGGAATGGACCCAAAGGTCAAAATGCAAATGTCCTCATTAACGTAGGGGGATTTGGAACAGCCTTTGGAAAGAAAATGCTATCTGGGCTGTGATTACCGTCGGCGATGGGCTTTGCAAAGTGGGAAGAGCAACTTTCAGCAGGGGCACAAAGAGTTCAGTCCCTATCTCGGCTTTTCATGTCCATGTATAATCCACTGTCCTTCTGAGACCTTGGCCTTTACAGATTCGCCAGTGTGAATTTCACCTGCACGTGCTCCGTTCCTCCTTCTTTTCTTCTCCCTTTTTTATCAAAAGCCAGCCCTTTAAGCGTGGATTTATTCATGCCTAATTATTTAAAAAATTGATTCTGTGGCGGTATATTCTCCCCGTCTCAGTGCAGTGTTGTCATGAATAACAAAGGGGCTCATTATTGAAATGTCCATCCCAGGCCTCTAGTATGAAAAACAGTCTTGTGCTTGCCTCCACCCACATGTTTTAGTCCTGCAGTGATAGATGAGGAGACTACACTTGGTTAGAAAGTGCTAATAGATGTGCCAGCCACTCCAGTCGCAGTTACAGATTTACCAGCATCCCAGTGATACATTCTTCAAAACATTTTATACAGTTAAATCTTTGGGAACACGTAAAAGAATAAGCAACCTTTTCTACCGACTGTATTGCTTTGAAGCTTCACCTGATTTAATTCCAAAGGGGACACAGTTGAGGGGAGCACAGTGTTGCTGGTTCTGTTTGATCATCGCCGCCTACCCTTCAATAGATCTCATGCTCGCGTCCCGCCACAAAAACCCATCGTCGCCGCACCGAGAAATAAGAGTATCGGCGGCCGCTCAGGAAGCCGTTTGCGAGGCGGCCGTCAGCTATTTGCGATGGCATTTCGCAGACCTCACTAGTCTGACTTTAAAAGCTTCAAATGCGGAAACGCTCTGAACCGCTCAGCGCCCATCTGTTGTCAGTGTGTCTGAGCATGTAGCCGTATTAACTGGTGCTGATGGATCTGAAAAGCATTTTGCGAGTGTGACTCCACCGAGGATCAGACGGCAGACTGGAGGTTAGAGATCAGCCTAAAAGATGCTTCCCTAGTCAAGTCTCGCGTCTCGTGTGAATTGAATGAGGTTGAGTGATGAGCTAAGAGTAGTCAACAAGTGAATTTATGGATTCGGGGCTTTAGCCCGAGCCGGGGAAACAGACGTGTTCCTACACAGCGTTTCGACTGGTGCTGTGATTAACGGTTACGCTACATCAGGGTGGATGGATGCTTACAGTATTTCATTTCCTTTTGCGGCGAGCATTAGTCCACTTCTACCAAATGCTTGAAGGAAAAGTGGAGCCTCTCCAAACCTCTGGAAGAAACTTGGGAAGGCACGTTGCACGCACTTAAAGCAACAGCTTTTCACTTCACTGGCAACAACGCAGCGGTATTGTTCCGCGCTTTCACCGCTGTGCGACTCTTGAAAAGGAAATATTTGCACAGACTAGACATTTCAGAAAGCCCAAAAACTCACACCCCAAATGATGTAACAGCAACAAAACTTTAAATTACTCAGTCGCCATTCATTATTCGGTCTGTGATGATAGACACAGATCAATCACCTGTCAAGCATTCAAGCTAAGGTGTCGGCGCATTCCGATGTTAGAAGGTGTTATGTAAAAAAAGAACCCAAAACAAAACAAAAACATCTGAGGCAAAAACCTTCCCATGACATTCACATTCCTTCTTTATAAAGACTTGTTTAGTTACTAAGTGTGTTCTCTTGTCCTGCTGTAAAATGCTTGTGAATTATTTCTTTGGGTACTGCGGGACATAGACTCCGTGACCTAGGCGCACAGCCTACGCCGGTGCATTTATCCTTGTCCCCAATTTCTGTTTACACTTCCTGCTTCAAGTCATAGAAATGTTAGTGTTTCCGAACCTCCTCAATTAACCTTTGTGTTCCATCTTTATCGATCCACAACAATCAATTATGTAGAGGGATTCGGAGCGGCCTTCGGAAAGAAAATGCCACCGGGGTTGCGATTACCGTCGCCGTCGTGAGCTTTGCAAAAATGAAAACAGCAACGGTAGAGTTCGGCCTCTAGCTCAGCTCTCCATGTCCACGTGTAATCCTGAGCAATCAATTGGAAAATTTGCGAGATGGAGGAGCAGCCGCAAATACTGAAGAGGAAACACGCTACTACCAAGCGGACCAGTCGCAGCTCTTGCGGGCTTAACCACCTGTTAGTTCAGGCCGTTTGACCTGTTATTTTCCTTTTCCAGTGTTGCATTCACGTTCGAATGAGTCAATCCTCTCACCTGTGTTTGGGCCTCAGCTTCGTCCTCGACCCATTATTGGAAGCCGAAGTCCTCCAGAGCAAGAGTTTGGCCATCTGAGCTGCTCTGTGTTATTTTAGTCTTCGAAAGTAATGGCAAGAGATCAATGTGATGAATGGTCTTTATGAGGGCAGAATATTGACTTCTTGATGGCAATGAGCTCAGGCTGTGGGAAGGGGAACATCAGCTTTAATATATTACCACCCCCCTCTTCTCCTTGATTTCTCTCCGTTCCTGTATTTTTCTTTTATCCATCACTCTGTCTCTTTTTCCTTTTTCTCCGCACTCTCCTCCCCAGCTCAGCTGGCTGTGACTGGTCATTAACACAAACATTAAGCGCTCCGTGAATCCATAGCTCCTCCATCTCCCCGCCACTGCCCATAAAACAGAGCAGCCGTAATGACACACAATGGTCGCACTTGACAATCAGGGAAGGGAAGGAAAGAGTGTCTCCTATATAACTGGTAAAAGCAAAGCTATTAGAGTGGATCCGGTGGGTGCGTGTGCAAATAAGTGTTCTGTAAAGAGGCTCCCCAATATTTGTCAGCAAAAAAGTTTATGTTCCGTGAGATTGGAAGTTGATGCAAAAATGTGGGAAATAAAACCAGCTAACGTAGAGGAAAGCTAACTTCAGAGGGACACATAAATACTACGACAATGGACAAGTAGGACTCTGTCCATATACTACGGACAAGGTGCAACAGCTTCTACCCGGTGCACTGTATTCTTTCATCATTATCTAATCTTCCTCTTCCTCTCTGGTCTGTGGTTTCTTTCTCAAATGCCACAAAGAGACCATTATTCCCCGTCACCTGAACTTAAGAGAGATCTACAGCAGGGGAAACATGTGAAAAACACTCCTGTTCCTCCCCAACACCTTGTTCATCTCCAGCAGGTATCAATGACCCACACCACAAAACATACATGGGGTTTTAAATCCATAATGCATGGACTAAATATGCGCAGTGCAGGACTGGTGATATTTTCACAAAAACTCTAAAGGAAGAAACGGATGCAAAGACCAAGGAATTCCATTATCGGCAAGGTGACAGACGAAAGATGCTTTCACTTTTCTCTTTTCTCTATTCTCTGGCAAGGTCAGAGAGATGTCACGGAGTAGTGCGGGAGATAGATTTGGTTTAAATGATGTAAAAGGTCTGGGGAAAAGCAAAAGAAAAAAGACACATGGCCTAGGCAGAGTACCAACGTGATGCCGCCGCAGATGCGCGCATGCTGCCCCTGCTCCGCAAACGCGTGCTCGTTTCTGTCGGGGACAGCTGATGAAGACGCTGAACGGCAGACAACAACAACGGCGATGTTAATACCCAATAATTAAATGTTTTGAACTTACACGAGTAAGAAATGTGCCATTTAGCCTTAAGCCTTCAGCAGCAAAACAGCAGCTGGAAAATCAATACGCGGTCTGTAAACTATCAAATTATAAACAGCACCTTCTCCGAGCAAACGCAGAGGCGTAAACAGCTTGTGAATGCGGAGCGCTCAAAGGACGAGGCGAAAGTTGTGCGAAGTTTGATTTCTGCAAAGTAACCGGTGTTTCTCTGATAGTCATATTTGTGTCCGACACAACGGTGGCACCGAGGAGGGGGGAAATAATAAAAGAAAAAATATTGTACTTCGTTATTATATGAGCCAATGAATTTCTGGACGGATTCTGAACGGGCGTTATCTTAGACGCCTCGGGCTCCTCTCTGGTGTGAAAGATGGTGGTCATTTGGCTAGACGAGAGGCGGTGAGGACCCCCCTCCCCCGACTGGAGCAGACGGGTGCAGAGGAGCCTAGGGCTGGCAGTATTAATGAACAGGCAGTGCTGAAAGGGACAGGTTCTTGTAATGCTGATGAATGGTCATTACAGAGCAGAGACGAGAGAAGAGCGCAGGAGGGGAAGAGAGGACGGGGGAGGGGGAGGGGAAGGGGCGGGCGGGGGGTGGTGGTGGCAGAACGAAGTGGGCACAGAGGGAGCAGCAGTGAAAAAAGGCTTTAATTTGCACCTCGGATTTCTGTAAACTCATTTATCATGTCACTGTTCCTCACGTGTCTCCTCACACCACTGTCTGTTTTCATCCATTTATATATATATATATATATATATATATATAACACAAAATCTGGTGACTCACATTAATACCATATATCTCGTCAAACACCACTCGTCTTACAAGACTTGTGGATCTTTTTTTTTTTTTTTTTTTCCTATCATTTGCCTGTTTGTTGGTGCCGCGCGCGGCTTTGTGCTCCCGTCCCCATTACGTCTGATTGAAAAGTCGAGGCTGTAAAGGTCAGGAGGAGGAAGCAGGAGGAGCACCAGGAGATGCGCGCTCAGGAGAAACGCGAACTGACTGGAGGCTTGCTCCGTCCACCGTAGACCTCATTAACTTCTCCTTGCCTTCAGCTGTTTGGATCGTAGCTGTTGGGGAATTCGGAAAAAAAGAAAAAGAAAAAAAAAACTAAAAATCGGAGCCAAGCTGTTGCTTCAAATGAGAGCATGAAGGAGGGTTTTGTTACAGAGAGTGGAAGTGATCTGACAGAAAAAGAAAGAAAAAAAAAAGTTTGTGAAATGTCAGATTGTCCTCCTTATTTCAAAAAATGTTCATCTGAAGTGTGTGGGGCTTTTAAGGAAACAGACTATCGCTATTTATATATATATATATAATATGCCGAAGACATGCACCACAAAAGTAAATACACTAATTCAGTTGTTGCATATTGAATATTACAAGATTTTCTGTGTCCAACAATCTGAGCTCGACTAACTTTTTTTCACCTGAAATCAAGCTTCCGGGCAAACCTCTTTCTACCCTGGTTTCTCATCTTGTTTCTCAGTGATTCCGGCCAAATAGTAATGGCACGTTTTCATCACGATTTGGTGCGCCGAGTTAATTCCCTGGAGGGGCTGCCGATGCTCATCCAACACGCTTTCTGGGTCACACCTGCAAGAAATAGCCTGCAGCGAATTTCACTGCAGCCTGCACACGAACGCCTGTCCTTCAGACTGGTGCTTGGCTGCCACGTTGTCCCCGTCTGTC
Organism: Mugil cephalus; assembly: GCF_022458985.1. Lineage (NCBI taxonomy): Eukaryota > Metazoa > Chordata > Actinopteri > Mugiliformes > Mugilidae > Mugil > Mugil cephalus. The sequence goes on from NC_061776.1 coordinate 17,153,828, forward strand.
TAATTGTAATGCAGTCGAGCATAATCTTGAATTTGTTACACACCATATTTTAGAATGCACCGACTCAGTGCCCAGCAATGTTTGGCGTAGATGGCAAATAGCACTGCATCCAAAGTAATTACTTGGTTTGTGCATATACAGTGGGAGTACACATACTACAGCTGTGAGCGTATTTAGAGAACAAGACGATAGAGTGGTGTTTTGCTGTTGCTGCACTTAAAGAATTCTTTAAAAAAAAAAAAAAAAAGGACATTTGTGAATGCTCTGGGGATGAATAAGCCTCGCGGCTCAACAGGCTGTTGCCTTTTTTGTTAATCCAGGAAAAAGGCTCCAATTTAGTGCCTTAGGGAGGGTACGGATATGTGTACAAATTCTCTGGAGCTCATCCAATATTAACATCCTCTATCAAAACACAAGAAAGCGCCACAGCCTTATTACAGATGATTGCTAATCAGCGGTGTGCACTCCTCTCTCTTTCCCTTTCCGCAGTGGGAGGAGGTCAGCGGCTACGACGAAAACCTCAACACCATCCGGACCTACCAGGTGTGCAACGTCTTCGAGCCCAGCCAGAACAACTGGCTCCTCACCACCTTCATCGACCGCCGCGGAGCGCAGCGCATCTACGTGGAGATCCGATTCACCGTCCGCGACTGCAGCTCCATCCCGAACGTTCCCGGCTCCTGCAAGGAGACGTTCAATCTGTACTACTATGAAACTGATGCCGTCATCGCCACCAAAGGCACGGCCTTCTGGATGGAGGCGCCTTACCTCAAGGTGGACACCATTGCTGCGGACGAGAGTTTCTCGCAGGTGGACTTTGGTGGACGCCTGATGAAGGTGAACACGGAGGTGCGGAGCTTCGGTCCGCTGTCTAAAAACGGCTTCTACCTGGCATTTCAGGACTACGGGGCTTGCATGTCTCTGCTATCAGTCAGGGTATTTTATAAGAAGTGTCCGAGCGTGGTCCAGAACTTTGCGATCTTTCCAGAGACTATGACGGGCGCCGAAAGCACCTCCCTGGTCATTGCCAGAGGGATCTGCATCCCCAACTCAGAGGAGGTAGACGTTCCTATAAAGCTCTACTGTAACGGCGATGGAGAGTGGATGGTTCCCATCGGCAGCTGCACATGCAAGGCGGGGTTTGAGCCTGACAATGGCAACGTCTGTCGAGGTAAGGAATGAGTAGGACGCGTTTATCATGAGCATGCCATAGCTCCTATGAGAATACGTTGCCTCTGCTTGATGAAAGCATCCTAAGGTCTGGGCTCTTCATTATTCATTGTCTTTTAAAGTGACTACTCACAATAGAACAAATCAGTTTATCTCAGACAGCTGATATGAAGTTGTTCTATTTTAGTCCAGGATATAACAAGACACCCGCGTACGTTGGATGAAAGATTTTACGGCTCATTGGACGGGCTGAACTGATTGTGTTTGATGTGTTTTGCTGATCACGACGCGCCTTACTTTCCCCTTGATCACACGTACTAAAAGGCACATTAGCATTGAGTCACAATCTGTAGCATATGACAGCCTTTTGTGCAACCTGCTTTACAGATGGCGAGAGGTTTGATTGTGCCTCGGCGTGGCGTGTGGAAGACTAAGTTCTGAGGAATAGATGATAACTCGTGCCTAAAGGGAAGGTTGTTCCGGGTTTTCGGTTCAAGCTGTCACTTTTCTCTTCCTCTCTCTTGCTCTCTCCCTCTGTCCTCCATTGCACCTTTACCCTCGGCGCCTTGTTATTCCGGCGCACTCACTCACACACACACACACACACACACATAAAACGGCGAATTTGCTCAAGGTGTCTGACGATAATGCGAGAGGCTCGGGGCCCTCGGCATGGCGCAGTATTGGTTGGCCTGCCTCTGGAGGTTAGTTGGGAGAGTATGTGGCGCCCAGATAAGATTGATTGACGCACACCTTCTCTGATCAATAAACAGATATAATAGTGCCACATATCTACAAAGCACACTGTGTGTGACTGTGACTACTGTATCCTTCTCGCATTGCACCTTGTCCTGCTCAGAACACACCCACACACTCGCACACACAGCAGAGCAGACACACATAGTCCTTGGCTAAGACCGAATGACTTTCAAATGGTTGCCTGTAGTTAGGTAAGTCTTAATTTTACATTTATTTTATTTTGTTTACATCACATTAAGACTGATTCTGTTAATAATTAGAATGGATTACGCTTCTGAAAAGTGACTGACGTTTAGTAGTGCTATATATATAGATATATATATATATATATATAGATATATATAGATATATATATATATACTGTATATATATATATATATATAACAATTATTCTTTTTAATTAATTCACCATCACACACCACTTTTAAAGAGACTACACTATATGTTGTGGCTGTATATCACCATGGCTATTATTTAAGGTAGGAATCTTGAAGATTTCCATTCAAACAAATGTCGGCAATGTCAACAACAATGACTGAGCTTATGGAGTGTGTGTGGCGAAATTCAAGGAAAACATTTTTTTAAGTTACTCCTGATACAGTCTCTATAGGCAGTTATCTCTCTCTAATATACTGTACATGGCATTGAAATGCTATATCCTCAGACGACAGATGACGGATCTGCTAATACAAGCCAAACATTTCGCGATACTGCAGCCTCACTTTAAATGTATTTAACTGGCACAACACAAGTTGACTCTCATTATGTCGTAGTCACAAGGAATTGAGTAATTCTGTCTGCAAGCGGAGCTTCCATTGCTCATTACAAATGCAAAGTTTTGAAAAGTTCTACAAGGTAATCAAGCAAGAAAGAGCAGCCACAGTGAGCCATTAGATGAAGAGCTGCAACCGACGGGTTGCACCCAACTTTATCCATTTTATCAGGAGGTTTCAACGTCTCTCACTGAGCCCTAAACTTCAGAGACTCATGTTGCATAGAGTGTATAATCAGGTCACATTCTCTAGCACAGTGATGGAAAAAAGAGTTATTGCGCGTCTTTGTTAATAAAAAAGATGATTCTGTGCCGTTATCGCTAGTAACTGCGACTGTTGCAGAATCAACCAGGACTTAACCGTTTGATACGCCACTTTAAGCCCCGTTAAAAAGCACAAATTCCGTGCGAGATTTTTGCAGCGAACAAGTCAAATAACCGTTGTCGTCCTCTAATACGGACAAAACTGCAGGCTTTGAAGGATTTACATTGTTCGTGTTTGTTAGTTTTTATATCCCGGAAACTTATGTGATCTTTTTCCTGCCTGTCTTTTCTACACCGTCTACAGGATTTCCTCTTCTCCTCTATTATTTACCTCAGCCTTGTACAGTATATACTTCTAGCACAGTAATTGGCGTCTAAGGTATTCCAGAGTGTTGGTAGGAGGATTATTATGACTTGTGTTAGTGGGGGGCATTGGCATTGTGGCAACCACTAACATGCACAGACGTGTGCATGGACCCATTCCCCAAGTAGACACTTCACCACAAAGACTATTTGAACAAAGGAGGAAACGTATACTATATTTCCACTAATTCGCATAATCCGTCTGACTTCCTTCTCAAAGTACCCACAGCAAGTAAACTTCCTACTGAGTTAAGTTTGACATTAATAAGGGGAGGTATGAAAACATCCTGTAGAGAGGGAGAATAGTTATTGTGTAGCTATACTCTTGTTGACAGTAGGAATAATTTGAATAATTTATAAAAAAAAAAAAAAAAAAGATGTTGACTGACTGAAGTCCACACTATTACTTGCGTGCAAGAATGTATCTATAAAAGAGGGGGGAAAAAAGACAGATAGAAGCAGAGGAAGTGATCTAGTCATTTCTGTGTCTCATAAGTACCTTGCTCTCCGGAGACTCATACAGAATCAGCTCCCCTCTCATCTCCACCGAGAGTCCCCTCCAATAACGGCAATCTCAACCTTTTATTTTCCGTGCAGTCTCTTTTCATGGACTTGTAATCCATTATTTAAACAGGGAAATCTAACCTTAAAGTGCCCGTGGAAGCTGAGCGCTAAGGGCAGCTGATCAATTTGGGGTTGGTGCACTAACACGGCCTAAGCATTGGGTCTGAAGTAATTGCCCATTAGAGATGAAATAACAGAAACAAAGAGAATATGAGAGTGTGGCTTTGCTGCTGAAATAATTCCCAGAACATGAAGTAAAGATATTGCACAGGAAAGGGCCGCCGCTGTAGTGCTATAGTGAGAAATTAAGAATCTGAAGCAAGGGTACCATTTTTGATCTATGCAAACCAATATACATATAATATATGCGATATATACTATATATAATAGACTTAGGATTCCTATTTTTAGGGTGGAAAACTGTATTGAAGAAATGTGTGAGCGTAACCAAGCTCAGCTCTCAAGCCCAGCTACATCAGTTGGTAGTATGTGCATGAGCCTGCCCACATAAGCTCATACCTCAGCTGACAGCTCAACTGAGGCACCCACTGGCAAATCTCATTCATGGCGCCTTATTTAAGCCGCTTTAGCCTGCCTACCTTTGCTCGTTCCCCTGCAAGCCGCTTTGCAAACCCACCTCCACCCCGTTCTCCTCCCCCTGCGCTGTTTCGGCCTCAATCAGTGTCAGTTGTGTGCCAGTGCAAAATAAGTTTCTGTAGCCGCAAAGTTTTCCTGACTAAATTGTGTTTATGTTCGTCTGGTGAAAGGCAATGTTCTATAAAGATAAACGTTAATTACAAATTAATTGTTTTCCTTCATCTTTAATTTGTGAGTCACAGTTTGTGACAGCAGAAATCACTCTGCGCTGCTGCCTTATTGTGTTTGATTTTTCAATTGTGCGCGGTGAAAGTGCATGCAGTACCTGATTGCACTTTCTATAATCTATATGATTTAATTAGTGACAGGTAGTGTGGTGAGTGTGTGTGTGTGTGTGTCTGTGTGGCCTTCTGTCAGCTGGGCAGAGAGAGACCATGTAGAGTTGTCGCGCTCTGTAACGATGAAGCCAGCATGCCATCCTCATTACCAGCTCCCCAGCTCCCACACAAGCCATTTGGGTATCCCCCTTTTCTCTCTCTCTCCCTCCCTCTCCCTCTCCCTCTTCCTCTCTTCCTCCCTCTCTCCCCCTTGGCTATGTAAGCAATCTGCTAAATATTTTATCACCTCCCTGTTCAATCGAGCAGAGACACTCCAAATAGCACCCCACTACCTCCACTAAATGCAAACCTGTGTGTGTGTGTGTGTGTGTGTGTGTGTGTGTGTGTGTGTGTGTGTGCTACACAACCCACGTATCTAAGAGAGACTTATTTGATGGTTTTATTGAGCCTTTTGCATAATTTTCGCCGCGGCCTCCAGCTGAGTGACCGATAAAATCACCTTGCTTTACATCATGTGTTTTGTTTTCAACCTAATATAATCATTGATCAATTTAATGTCCCTTGTATCCTCGTATATGAAGTTATTAAACTCCCCAGTAAGCTAATTACTCTGATGTTTAAACTCTTAAAAGTGAATGATGCGGCATAAAGTGCTTCACACTAAAGAGGACTAAATGATACACTGAGAAAAGCAATTCAAAACTTTGCACTGCCTGTTCTTCATTTTAGTTAGCACTTTTTTTCCTGGTGGGAGCGAAATTTTCCTGGAGCTGATGAATGCCTGCCTGGAGTCTATAAAACTAGCAGTCTTTTACGAGTCCCTCTCCTGTATTTTGTCTCATTGGTTGACGATGCTCAACGCTTTATCCTCCTCTCTCCTTTGTACCTCATTAGACCGTTTCTATGTAAAACCCGTAGCTGTCCAGAGTCTGTAGTGAAGACCTTTCTAATTCAACTACTAGTTATTTAGTTAAAAAAAAAATGAAATCAAATTAGTCATTCATTTCATCTGACCATCCATGCTTTAATTCCTTTACATCTGACCATCCATCCATAGATCCATCCATCCTTCCATCCATCCAATCCTCCACTGAATTATGCATCCTTCCGTCCAATCCATTATTCGGTCGTCGATCCATTCATCCATTGGTTTATTTGTCCTTCTGCCATCCATCCATCCATCCATCCATCCATCCATCCATCCATCCATCCATAAATCAGGTCTTCCTCTGATCATCCATCCATCAATCTGTGTTCACCTCGTCATCCAACCATCCATCCAATCTTTTGTCCAAACGTCAATCCATCCATCCTTTAATTTGTTCTTCCATCCATCCATCCATCCATCCATCCATCCATCCATCCATCCATCCAATCCTTTATTCGGTCATTGTTCCATTCATCCATCGGTTTTTATCTTTCTGTCTGACATCCATCCATCCATCAATTCAGTCATCTGTCAATTTCCATCCAACCATCTATCCAATCTTTTGTCCAACTGTCAATCCATCCATCCTTTAAGTTGTTGTTCCATCCTTCCCTCCATCCATCATCCATCCATCCATAAATCAGTTCTTCCTCTGATCATTCATCCATCCATCCATCTGTTCACCTTGTCATCCAACCATCACCAATCTTTTATCCAATCGTCAGTCCATCCATCCCTTAATTTGTTCTTCCATCTGACCATCCATCCAGCCATTCAACCATCCTTCTATTAATACATCAATCCATCATCCATCAGTCTGTCCATCCATCCATGCACCCATCCCTAATCCAACGTAATACCCATAATTATGTATTTGCTCACTTGTGTATTAACATGACTCCTCACCCAAGCAGTCCTCCAGGCCCATGTGGCAATATGAAACTTCTCATTCATTCTCTCACCGTTCGGCTCCAGCAGCCTTTTGACGTGCTGGCAAATTAATATTGCAAATATTCAAATAACTTTATTTAACATTCTGCAGGCTGACAGTGGCAGCGGGAGATTCACAGCCCATTGAGCAAGTACGCTTCCCTGGGCTAAGTGCCGATTCATCATGGCTGCCTTACTCCTGTCTAATGGCTGCTATCATGGGGCGCGAGCACACATGCACACTCAGAAAAAAACATATTATTTCATCCATGTGTGCATTTTTAATACTTTAAATGTAGTGATCCAGACACATTTATCACATTATTAACCCTAGCCTAAAACCTTATAAATCCCAATATACAGTATTCCCATATGGAGCTCAGTGACATCAACTAGCTCTCTGTGTAAGAGAAAAGAGACATAACATAATAAGTCTTACAAATCTCTTAGCAGTAGAGACATACAGGCTGCACCAAATCTCTAGAGACATATTCATTTATTTAAACCTTTAAAGTTTGTCTTGGGTGCCTATGTAATCTTAACTTTTTATAGTTCTCTGCTTCATTTAGGGTTTCATTACTTTTTTTTCTTAACGTCTTATCTGATTGTAAAAAATCTGACAGCCCGGACCCTCCAAGGCCCGGTAACCTATTAGAGCCAATTCCAGTCCATTTGGCCTTGTCTACTTCTGTTCCACAGAGTTTACTTCATTTGCAGAGAGGCATCCATGTGTACTTACCAACACACACACACGCACACACACACACACCAACATCCACTAAGTCACCTTGAAGCCCAATTAAGTAGGCATCTGACTCTTCCTGTTCCTATTAGTCTCACGGCGGCGAGGATCAGTGCGATGAGGACAAAATGGAGTAGTGGGAGGAAGACAGAGAAAAGATGAGAAGAAAGAGGAGAGAGTGAAAGACTTCTGGTTTCCTAGGCTCTCAATGGGTTGAATAGGGGGATGGCAAAGAGCAGTGGTGAAAGAGTGTGACCCAAACAAAGACTCTTTGAATCTAAGGCCCAAACAGAGTGTTTATAATGACCCCAAACACAGATGCGTTGCTCTCACTACAACGACAGAGTCAGTCTCTAATGATGCAAGGGGAATCCGGACATTTTGTTCACACATAATGGGAAACCCACCACAAACAGAGCTGTTCTTGTCCCCCTTGGAGGGACACATACTCTCACTCCTATTATTTTTCACTCTCTCTCTCTGTATTTTTCTTTCAGCTGCTGTTTTTTTTTTTTTTATCTAGTTCCCTAACCTCCATGACCTTTCAGATCACGTGTTTGGTCACTGGACATTTTTCTGAGCCTTTTAAACTCATCTTGGTCTGAAGTTTTTTCTCTTTGACCTGACATTTTTTCCAATCTGCCTCATAAACTTCATTCTACTTTAGTCCTCATTTCTCTCCTCTTCGTCTCCTCCTCCTCCTCTCTTGTTCTCACTCAGTCAATGGCGGACACTGGGACACTGGGACACTGGTTGCCGAGGCCGGGGACACAGGAAGACAAAGGGCCGCTAACATTCACCAGATGGTCGGGGCTCTGCTTAATTTGCCTATGTCACCCTCTCTGGCGAAACACAAAAGCCGCGCGCTACGAGGGGCTCCACTTCACCCTCTCACCCCAGCCGTGACCCCAATCAATCAAATTTCTCTCCTCATGCTTTTAAATTATGACGCGCATCACAAAACACAACCAGGGCATCGTCGGTAATGCTGTGGAAACCTCTCCGTTTCTACCTTTACTCCTCGGAGCAGGAGTTAAATGTCAAGAGAAACGTCGGTTTGGATAGAAAATTGTCTTTAGCCTCCTTTTGCTTTTCTTTGCTTTTCTCTGCAACTCCCCCCATCCTTTCTTCACTCCCCGTCCACCTCTTGAGTACGCTCCAGCAGGCAGTAATGAGGCAACGTGGTGAGTCTCTCCACAAAGTGCTCCCCGGTTCAGAAAGTGCACACATTCCCCGTTTTCCATCCCCCCCCAACCTCATTTGTTGATTCTCCTTCGTCCCTCATGAGTGTCCATCAATATTCACTGTCGCGCTAATAAACCGCCAGTTCCGTTTGGGCTTGATGACTTGATGGAGGGACACATTTCGGTACTGGGAAACTGTCTCGTCCCTTCTCCGAGATTATCAGCCGCACCGTGATAGATGTGGATTAGTCAAGGTTATGTTGAGGAACTTGTGGACTGATGATCTAATTAGAATCGAGCTGTAATTATGGTAGGGCCAATAGACCTCCCTTCGTTCTACCTGCAGTGACAACTAGACAACAAAGCAACCGGGGACAATGTGGATGCGGATCCGGCAGGAACGAGGCTGAAGCACATTAAAGACGTTCAGACAATACACGGAGGAGACATATTTTCTGATGTGTGTAATTTTTTTTTACCAGTTCCGAGTTAATACACCAGCCCTGTCCCTCGTGAAGACTGTTGAGTTTAAAACAGCCATAATGAACGCTGTTGACAAGAAGGTCTTTTTTTGGCATTGTAAGATTAATGGAGGCACTCATTTTGGAAAGAGGTGTTGTTGTTGAGTTTTTTAAACATAATTTCAATGGTGTAATTTTAGGGACTGCCTATCGAGTGGTTAAAAGACAGAGCTTGTTTTGTGTAATTTGGTAAAGGGATCTTTTTGTGTTAGGAGTGGGAAAAAAAAAAAAAAAAAAAAGCTCCCGAAAACAGCCCTGACATTATATTGCCTGGCTTCTGCAGCAGGCAAATTCTGTAACCCAAAACGACATCTCTCTTCCCTGCTTTGTGTGTATTCCATTAGTTCGCGGCGGCGCTCGGATTCAATGCAAAGCACCAAATCTCTCGACTTTGGGCCAGAGCTTGCAAGATGTTTGCTCTCCATTGTGGGAAGCCGGCACGCAAATGCACAAATCCACATGCGCCGACGCGAACACGTGTCTGCAATTTTTCCATCACCTCGAGCCCAAACTTCACGTGTCCAATTCCATGACCTGATCGCGTTTGCCGTGATTCCGGCACACGTGGCGCAAACAGCATTCGAGTTCTGCCGTAAACGCTCCCTGATTAAACATACGTGAAAAAATTATATCTACGTAATTTATGTTATGACACCGTGCATTACCCTAAACCAATTCAGCTCCCTATAACTGGATAGGTCATATCAAACACAACCTCAAAACCTCCACAATATGCAATTATCCGGCAATTAGACAACTCCCATAATCTGCGTTGCACTATGTCATTGTGTGTGCACGTGTAATTACATGTTTTCGTTGACAGTTAACACAGCCTGTACTTTCCGGGGTCGAGGCGTGTGGTGGTGCAGAAACCGGAGGAAACGTCTCTTTTCAGACTGACAGAAAGAGCCAGTGAAGCTCAATCTGGCAGACACGTCTCAGTGACAAATTATTGATCATGGCTTTGCCGTCTCACCTCATGCCAAAGAGCCCCCGCTATGATGGGAATGAGAGAGGATGGGGGTTGAGAAAGCAGAGAAAGCCTTCGACTTGGTAATCCTCTTTTAGAGCACCTTCTGCTTTGTCCGTCGTCTGTTTACCGGTTCCCACACCGGCTGGAGGGGGTTTGGGGTGGGGAGGGTGGACTTGTCCCCCCCAGACCAGAATGAACATGGACACAATTGTGATTGGACCTGTGATGCTGTTATTTCAGTGTATGCAGCGTACATGAGGCGAGAGCTCAAGGGTGGATGTGGACCAGCTTTAATAAAATCTTCAAGGTGAGTTTGGTTTAATAGAGTTTAAAAAAAAAAAAAAAAAAAAAAAAAATCACAACCCCTCAGACAGCCTCTTTATTTTTTTTTTTTTTTTTAAACTGTAGTTTCTAATGAAAGCCCATCACACAACCGTCATGCTTCAACCGTGCGCTGAGTGGGACCTGATTCAGTGTCAACAGGTTGAGTGCTGCCTACACGACGCAGTGAATGGGTACGGGATCTCTTGTTGGGGCTGTTGGATTGATTGCATTTACCGTGCACAAAAAAAAACCCTCACTGACACATAATGCGATAGCGCTAGGCCAAAACGTGGAAGACGAGGCGCGGTAATCACAGTAAATGTCAACTCGTGACGCCGTTATTTTGTATATCGCTTTCAATCTGCATTTTGAGCAATCCTGACATTTCAGTCCTCGCTAATTAAATCAGCAGAAGAAAACAGATTCAGTTCAATCAGATTTTGTCTTCAAACAGGTAATCGTTGCTCTTTGTCGCGGCAGCTTGGATCACTATGAAACAAAAAAAAATAAAAAATTCAAACGGATAACGCATTTTAAATCATCAAGGTTTGAAGTTGATAGTCTTTTTGTTATCCCATGCATTAAAGAAGACTTTCAGGACATCTCTCACAGACATGGAGTGTGTGTTACCACTGCAGTGTCTTCTGTATTCACTCATTTCTCCCTTATTCTTTAAAAGCAACTGTGCAAACTCCATATAAGCACCCGGCCCTTGGTTTCCATCTTTGTTGTGTCAGTTAACCGGCTCCGGAGAAATGGCTGCTCTTAAAAGCTGAGAGGTATGGTTCAAGGTTGAATTTTTAGACATATTTAACTAAGCCTTCGTGCATTTAACTATAACTGTGACACCCTTTCAAGAGACGGTTTAGTCACGAGTGAATGTAAGGCTCCGTTGAAATCGGTGAATAACACGGAGTAATACTGTAATTCAATGTACCTTTGTACTCGTATGCCTTACCCCTCAACGCTGTTATGTGATGTCTGTGTACACAGCAAATATAAAGAGCAGCGATGCTATCGCAGCGCCGGGCCGGCGTTGCTGTAGCGCTGGCCCAGGCCGCACAGTGGTATGCTTCTCAGAGAGAATGATATCTGATTAGTCCAGCTATGGATGACAAACAAATGGATTTGCTGTGTCTAGAATGTTCTCCGGGGTAGCTGGACGGGATGAGATACAAAGACAGAGCTTTTCTGTTGAAGCCAGTCCGGAGCATAATAAGACCCTTTGGGGAATGAACCAAACAGATAGTGATAGGGACACAAAGCACACATGCTCCTACGCTCAGTCAGTTTCACAATGTGTGTGTGTGTGTCTCTGTCTCTTTTCACCTTACCTATCTTTGTCTCTTGCTTCCCCATAAGCTGACCTTTATGCTGCTGGCTACCGTGGTTGGTCTATCATTATGTGTTTTGGCTCTGCGCGTCTGTTGGGTTTCTTGCCTCTCAAACAAGTTTAATGTGTCGGCCAAGTGTCGTGTCAGATTCCCACAAACGGGACACACAGCAGCCTTTTTTTATAACTATATCACCGTGTGTAAGTGCATATGAGTGTGTGCATAAGCATGCCTGTGTGTGCCTCACGGCATGAATGGCCCAGTAAATCCTCTCCCCTCCCGTCCTTGTTTTCTTTCTCTATCTCATCTTTTCTGCCTCTTTAATTCCGCCACTGTCCTGCGCCTCTCGTGTTCTGCTGGGCGAGCAGTCATCGAGGGAGTGGGACACAATGGAGGTATTAACCAAATGCACACTGGGCTTGCCTAACTTGCGCAGTCAATGTGAGGCTTTTACTCCTCTAATGCCGTGTGAATAGGGCCGCTGCACCCCAAGAAACGCCTTCGTGAGCACTCAGACTGAGGGGCCTTTTTACCGGCTCTTGCGACCTGGGTCCAGATTTCCTATGCACACAGCTCTTCATTTCCATAAGCGCTTAATCTGGATTGGATGCCCCTCCATTGTGGAGATGTTTTGAGAGGGGGGGCCTCGGCCGGAGAAAAGGTCTCGTCTTCTGGCTGGAGGCCTTCCCTAGCCCCGTTCCTTCCCTTCCTATTATTCCATATGCAGCCTTTAACAGCAGCAGCTAATTGTTGCGCGGAGGGGAGGAGTGACGGGCTGTTGAGAGGACGTCCTGCTCAGCGCTGCCCCCAGTGGAAGACGGATGTGACAAAGATGAACGCAAACTCGAGAGACAGACACCGGAGAAAGAAGTAGAAGAAGAAGAAGAAGAAAAAAAAAAGATTTATCCATCCCTCGCAGTTTATCGTTTGATCCAGGCCAGAAGAGATCCTGTGATGCCGGCTGATAGTAAAGTTTGGTTTGATTCCTCTCGGCTGCAGTGCGTAAGACTTCGGAGCTGGAATGTGTAACAAACTGAAGCTTTGAAGTGCCATGCTGTTGCCCTGGGCTTCTTAGCTCCAGGGTCAAATGAGATTATACCCTTGATCTGTTTTAGCGCCCTCTGATCTGATGGATTGCAACACAAAGGTGTCTGTGTGTGAGTGTGAGAGAGAGAGACGGAGCGAGTTTGTGTGTTATGAGGTTTGCATGTGTACAATGATTCAGATATGCAGTTTATAGATCGCTTTTCTAATTCAAAAGTGCTGGGAGCTGTGATGATTTCCCCTCCGTGCGCCTCACGCATGTGTGAAAACGCCCACGTGTTGGTGTGCTTACGTGGTCAAACCATTCCTATGTTCTTCCTTGAAATGGGTTGTTAACTAATTAGTGATGTTGTTGGCCTGATCTCAAGTGCTTTGTTGTTGCATCTCTGAGGCCGCAGAGCTTTATTCTCTCTCCGCCTCTCCTCCGCTCTGACTCCGTCTCTCTACCCCCGTTCCTCTCTCCCTGCTCACTGCCCCGGAACACCTTAATCCAGTGTGAAAGCAATTGGCTCTCTCAGATCTAATCAATAGAGGGCCAGGGCAGTGAGCCAGGGGGAACATCTCTGGCCCCTGCTCAGCTACAATCAATTTAGACCCATCGATTCAGTGATTGAAATACAAAGAGCAGACGCGCTGGACCGTACAGGTGCTTTAGTGTTTGGGTGTGCCAACATGTTATATATCTCCTCGTGCGAGCATTTGACTGTATTTATGTGTTTTTTTGCTCGCGTGTGTGTGTGTGCGCGTCTGCGCCGCGCGAACAGTTTTTGCGTGTATCCGCACCGTGCACGTGTGCGTGTATGGATAGTATGATTTATTTCCGAGCCATCTGTAGTAAAGTGGGAATGGCATTTAATCTAGCACCACGGAGACGGACCCAAGAAAAAAAATCGCTGCTAATCCAATATGTCCTGCCCAGGGAAGGTGTGTTTTAAAGTGTGTGTGTGTGTGTGTGTGTGTGTGTACACCCATGGTTTCCCTGTAACCTAGTACACACCGTGTGCGTTAATGTTAAAATCCAATTTTTCCGCATCTGTGCGAACATGCACGCATGAGTTTTGACTGGGCTTTACATAACATTTGCATGAAAAATGTAGTGTGTGTATACACTGTGACAAGAGGAACTGGACCATAACTGTTAACATGCAACACACCTTTCGGAGATGCACTTTTGCAGACTTTTGCATGTGTGTGTGTGTCTGTGTGCGCAGTCATGCATATATGATGTCAGTGCATGTTATCTTTATTTGACCCTGTTTATGCAGTTACGCATAAATATGTGTATTAATTTATGCACCGTGTCGAGATGTTTTTGAGCTTGATTTAGGCTCCAGTGGTGATGAATGTGAACATGTAAGATGAGCAGTAAATCAGTAAATGGCATTAGCCAACATCTGGAACCCTACCGCAATGCTGTGTGCAATTAAAATGTAGTCATTATCAACTCAAATGTAGTGCTGCAGTGTTCAAAAATTCCAGCCTAGAATTGTCTTTCGCGCTGCGTGTCTGACATAAATGTACACGTTCAAACCGCGTCTCCGTCTTTGAAGCGCACACAAACACACATTTGTGCTACTGTACCTTGTTGGAGCTAAACCCTCGCGCTAATGGCACTCCGCCATTTATACAGATAATCCTGTTGGCTGTGTTGTGTTTTCCCGTTAATTCTCTGCCGCGCGAGGTGTTGATGTCTCTCTCAAAGTCCAAGATGTCACATGACCAAATGAGGATTTGTCCCTCGCACGATTAAAGGAAATACCGCACACACACACACGCACAGACTGTACGCACAATTAAACATTAAGTCCATGTGCCCTTTTTTTTTTTTTTTCCTTCTCCCTGGCTGTTTTTACTGAGGCTGTTCATTGTGCAAGAAGAGTCTTGCAAAGCACCGCTCCACTGATGAAGTCACTGACTGTTTGGAATTTGCCTTTGTTCATTTCCTCCCCAAAAAAAACTGAAGCAGCAAATCAATGGATGTCATGCGGACATAAAAAAACAAAACCAAAGTAATGGATGTACGCATAGAATAATATCCAAAATGCATACATTTATGGACTGGAAAAAAACTGGCCCATAAGATCGCTGTCAGTGGCAGCCCTCTTAATGTCAAAAGAGCCGGAGGCTACTTATTCAGTTCAATTCAATTTTATTTGTGTAGCATCAATAACAACACAAATTGTCTCAAGGTGCTTTACAAAATCCGGTCTTAAGTCGAGCATGAAACCTCCAGAGCAAACACGAAGGTGTTAGTGACATGGTAAAACTCACTTTTAATAGAAGGCTGTGAACTGTGAACTGTGAACAGAACTACTTACGTCTCACACCAGGTGTGATTGACTCATGTTCCAGCTGCAAAGCATTCGTTCCATTCTTCATGTATTTATTTATTTATTTTTTTAACTGTCTGATTAGGTCGCATTTCCTTGACTTTAGTCCTTCTACAGTTAGATGTGGAGACTATGGATTTAGATCGTCTGTTCTAATTGCATTTATAGGTATTTCTAACCTTTTTCATTGTGTCGGCTACAAAGGGGACACAGATGAGTCGACCTGGATCAAACGTGTTTGCCTGCACATTCATCGTCGTGATTAATTTACACATGTATCCGCATAATTGTTGTCGCACAAACAGCGCTGTCCATGGTTCTGAAACAGTTGTGTCCCTGCCAGCCTAATGTCTGCTGAGCCCATATACTGTACGTTATAAATAGCCTGATATTGCATTCCGTATGTCGGGAGGTATGTCAATAAACTAACGAGGAAAAATCAAATCTATATTTGTATATTCAGGTTCGGCTATGATCCTTCATAAAGGCCAAACATTGGTATTTAAACAAACATGAACGTGTATTTCCTCAAACACCTATAACATGTAAGGGACTGTTCTCCATCATCAACACCCATCCACCGTCTGTCATCCACTCTTCAGCTTAATGAGTAACTTCCTGTTTCCTTCAGTTCGACAGTGCATTCATGCAGCAGGAGGAGGTCCCATGTGGACCCCTTTTAAGCACGCACATTTCAAACGCAACATAACACACACGAGTGCCAGTTCCACGGCTCTTGGCATATTGAACAGGCCCGTCCGATAAAGGTCAGCACCGTCCAGATCCGGACAGGTGGGTTGGGCGCTCGCGCTCACGCCGTTACACACACCGCATCATCTTGTGTTTGTGCGCCTCTTCCTGTCTGGAAGGGGGATGCAGCGCGCTGATAAGGCGGCGGAGGAGTCGGCGAGATGTAAATATGACATGAATATAGATGCGCTGCGATGCCGGTCACCTTTGGAGAATTTCACAGGTGCATTGCGTGCCGGGAAATGGGGTCAGTCTCCGTTTGTTCACGCCATCCAAAGGAATACGCGATGAACGCATCTGTTTGTTTTGGTGCAGTGTAAGCACTTCCATGCCTGTCATTCATCGTTTGAGTTTCTGTGGTCATGCCCGGGCCTGATGTCAACAGAATTTTCCTATGTACTAATGAAAGCACACCCATTCAACGATGAGTGAACCTGTTTGCATCAAGTAGGACAGATAGGACAGTTGCTTTAGTCTCTACAGTCTTTGTCTTTCTTCTTTTTTTTACTCTACAAGTACGTATTTTCTCTGTTAGAATGAATACCCCCGACATCACTTAATATGTAATGAGAAATGGCTGCTTTGCACGCCACACACATTGCGGGACTCTGCCACCAGCAATTTTGAGTGACAAGATGTACTCCTGAGTGCTTTTTCACTTTGTTTTGCTCTCACTTCCCCATTTCGCTTTGTCTCCTTTTTCTCACACTCTGCTTCCCTCATTCCGGTCACTTTTGCTCTCCCACGCTTCACACATAATTTGTGCTTTTTTCCTTTTGATGCAGAACATTTTATCATTACTTCCCATTAGGCATAAAAGCAACAAGGGGCGATGAACAGCGGATACGCTACAGCTGGAGGGAGGTCTTGTTTGTGAATGTTTTGCCGTGGTGTGGCTGCGTTTGCGCTCGCTGATGTCGTCGCCGCCCCACAGCGCGGTGCTCCCGGTAACCTCACCGTTACCGGTGCTCACGCCAACTCTTCCTTCCAATAATCACCCCTTTCGCCTTTCCATCTTTCAGTGTTGGTGATGCAGTCCAATGTTAGGTTCCGTTCTCGCTATTCAATTTCCGAAAACCAGACCTAAGCTACATCCACGCTAGTAGTTTAACCTTTTTAAACACCTTTTGCATTTAATGAACCCGAAAACTGAGACGTTTGGGAATGGGTGCAGATGTTGTTTTACTTTCAGAAATTTTATTCCAGACGTGCAGAAACTAAAGATACAGACACTCACTTTTGTTTCCTGCCTGGAATTAAACTTTGCTGTTTCATTGGAGTACGGTGATGTACGCGGATCAGGCATAACATTACAACCACCTTCCTAATACATGCGACAGAACATTAGCTTAAGCGTAGCCTCATGTCCTTCATGTACTTTTTTTTTTTCTTGTCTTCCACATCCGAGTCCACTTTTCTACTAACCTGTGACGTTAGTGCGAGGCCGCAGGTGCTTACTGCCAGCGTACGGGCCGGACACATGCACACACAGCGCTCCTACGTGGCACCTCTGAGATTACTGAAGAGAGACTACTGAGCAACTCTGCCGTGGCTGCGCAGTTTTGCCGAAGATTTTCTTTTTTGGTGTGAACATTGTGTTACGTACGCTCAATTAGGAATCAAATTAGGTAGCAGTAAACAGTGAAGGGACCTTTGTTTTCCAGTTGTTTTATAGTTCATCTCTACTCCTACGTTCCTAATTACGCGTCGTCCCCCCTCCGCAGGCTTCTACGCTCATTAGCGGGTCCTCAACTCTGAGCCAGGGGGCCCGGTATTTTAGGATGCTGTTAAGCCATGCTAGAACAATTCTCACAGCATTTTAGCATTAAAACCGCCAAGTAAGATCTAATGGCTCAGTAATTTATTTTTGCATCTCCATTTTTTCTTTTTTTTTTTTCTTTTTTTTTTTTAGGTCAAATATTAGTCTTAATCTTCACATGCGAATTAAAAAAAAATTCAAGTCTCCTTGCTGTGCTTCTAGTTCTTTAGATTGTGCTTCAGTGCATCCTCTTATCTGGTTGTGCTGATGTGTATAAAACCAACATCGTTTCAAGTTGTTCAGGCGCAAGCTGTGCCGAAAACACTTGAGAGTATATTCGGATATTAAAAAGAAAAAAGCCAAATATTATTTTTTAAGGATATATGAGACAAGTACTCACCAAATCAATGAATGCATCGATTATTTGTCTTAATTAGTTCACTGGCAGGAATGAAGGAGATGGTAACAACACAATCAGCTGTTCCACACACAATATTTCCTACGCTTTCGATATCAGAGGTTTATTGCTTTAATGCTTAATAAGTAACTAAGCAGAAAGCCTCCATAAATATTTAAATGCTTAATGATCTTTTAATAATTTAATCTCCACTTATTAACAAAATATATGCTTCTTGTTGTTGGTTCTTTTTTTTTTTAAGCCTTCTGCTTGATCTTTTTGAGAAATGATAATGAAAACAAATCTGTTTGCGCTGTGCATTTTATAGCCCTATATCACTAAAACGCCCATCCAGAGCCGCTATAATCTATGAAGTAATCTAATAGCTCGGAGCAACCTTCTGAATCTTTGTCCACATTCCCTCTAACTTTCAATTACACACTTTGTGAACAAATAACAAAAACCTGGGCCGGGGCATTTCATGCATTAAATAAAGCTACACAGACAAACTGACTGATAACAGCCCAACTGCCGCCGAACGGATTTGTTCACTTCTTTGTCGTTCCATTTTTGTGTCCCCTTCATTTTTAATTCTGCACTGGGGAAAAAATCTATTTCTTGTTTCCCTTCCTTCCTTATTATATCCCAGTGTGTTGACTTATTGTTTGTGACTACAGCCGCTCGTTAGGTTGCTTTCCTTGTGACGGAAGGAAAAAAAAAAAAAAAAAACGTCTGAAGGACGTAAACGTAATAAACGTTGTTGAGCAAAGCAACAGCAAAGGAGCAGAAAGAGCTAGAGTGGGCATCTTTGGCTAACTGCTATAGATTAATTGATCTGGCCATGAAGTTAATGAGCTAGATCCGTTTTAAAAGAGACAAGTGCTGAGACAGAGGAAGCTAATGGTCTCTCAGAACTTAGAGTGGTAGGAAAGAGAAAGGCATTTTTCTTGGGACATATACTTTATTCACCGTGCGACAGAACCACAAGGTAACTGCCTGAGCCCATGACTGCCTGCTGATGATCTGAAGTCATTATCCGTAGACAAGTACACAGGAGCTGATCTCGGTACTCGTAGATATTGCTCCTGCGAGTGAGTCGGATTTCATTTGACGCCCAAGTTTGCCCTCGCACGCCACAATAACGCGTCTAAATGACTTGGTAGTGGAGGTGGATTTGGTGACTTCCATTGCTTCATGAGTTAGATTGATGGCATCAATGCTGCAGTCACTGTGCAATCAGATACTGACAATGAAATCTCGGTGCTCACATAGGCTGAGCTGCCTCTTCATCTAGTAGCTCTCCGTCTCGCTGCTGTGCCCCGTGTTTTTCTCTCCGTTAGTTGGCAGCGGGCATTGAGCCCGGTCAGTCCCCTGTTAGTTTCTGATTACAGTGTAGATTGTAGTGCAAGCACATGCGTGACGATATGTTTCCGGGTCGTGTTCTCCCCTTCTACCTTGCCAGCCGCCGGCGTTAGCTGCGTTCCCCGAAATACCTTCGTCCGCCTTTGCTTTTCCCTGACCGCCTTTCCATCTGAAACGCATCCTCGGCGCCTTGGCACGTGGTCGCGTCTTCCTGGAAATAACGCTGACCCGAACCTCAGCGTGCCAGGCACGATGCAGAGATGCAGCTAACCAGTGCCAATGCAGCACTTGGTTATGATGAGCCTGTATGGAGCACAAAGATTATATACTTCTCTTGATCTATATCATACACGCACACGCGCGCGTATGCAGACACACAGGCCGTGCATGCGCTTTCAGTAAGCCAGATTTCCCAGTCGGCTGGTCTGTCATTGGCCGGCTGTTCAAAGGGAAAGTGAGGGCCAAAAAAATACTGGCTGTGAGGTTGCCATGGTAACAGCCTGCCCAGGGGCGTGGGCTGTCTGCTAAATTGTTCGCCGGCTTGTTAAGGCTCTCACACGCGCTCGCACACGTCTTAATTTTGAACAGAATGTGTCTTCCTATATTCATTGTCTAGCAGACACATGCTCTGTTCATTAGCATTAGCAGTCAGACTGTTGGATTTCACATCCGTATGCGAGGCAAACAGAATATTACGGAGAAATCACACACAGGCCTGTTTATTTTCCCGAGCTGGACACAGTCTCATCTTGTAGTTATTTCACTGCTGCACTGCCCTCTGTTGAAGCCAGTCAAATTCACATGTACCCCCACTGAATATATTATTATCTGAATATTATAGAACCACCGAAACTGAAGTGCAATGCAGATTCCCTTCCGTAGACGCTCCCCGTATAAGGTATCCCTTCGTTGTTCTCATACACGACTACACGGCTATACAGCCTTGTGTTGAGCCCTAATTGGAGGATATCTCAGCCTGTCTCCGGGGGGGTTTATGTATTGTTCACTGCGAATTTCTGCAGCGTCAGACGCTCCTGTTTTTCTGCCTGGTATGTCAAGATGAGCGGTCAAGAGGACGAAGGCGGCAGAAAGTTTAGGCGTGCGTGTAAAATTTATGCGTGTGTGGGTGGCGGTGGGTGTAGCTGCGTGTTTTGCCCCGGACGCGAGGCTCTGACAGGGCCAGAATGGACGGATGATTAATGATCAGGGGGAGTGTTCTGTGGGTGGAACTCCTCAGCGCCGCGGCTCCTAACAAAGGCAGACGAGGCATGCTTTGAGCGCCGCGCTCCTTTGACCGTCTCTTTATTCCCGAGAATACCACTCCGGCCCCCTCGTACCCCCTTGCCTTCCCTCTGTCTTGGAGATTAGAAGGCGATGACAGGGCATACTGGAAACTTACACTGACCAGACGCGCCAAGTGATGTCACCACCGTGAACCCTGGATGCCTTCGGGTGAAAAAAAGAAGCCGAACAGTTACATGCGTTGCAGTCCCAGATCTTTTTTGTTTGGTCTCCCTGTGTGATGGCATCTTTATGAGAAAAAAAATGCTAAATTGCTCTTAAATCCGAACCTGTAAATGAATAAATCATAACCCTAAAAGGCAGTTTACCCTGACTTTTAATATCCTGCAGGCATTTCCTGACGATTCTGACAGGCCTTTGTTTCAACCGGTGCCTCGGCCTCAAATAATTGTATTGTGTTTTTCAATGACC
The DNA here is from genome assembly GCF_022458985.1 of Mugil cephalus. Taxonomy (NCBI): domain Eukaryota; kingdom Metazoa; phylum Chordata; class Actinopteri; order Mugiliformes; family Mugilidae; genus Mugil; species Mugil cephalus. The sequence goes on from NC_061776.1 coordinate 17,174,946, forward strand.
TTGCAAAGGAATGGAACACCTGGGTTGGAAAAGCAGCTCATTACGTGGATTGTGGCTGGAAAATGAACAATGACAGAAGAGCGAGACTGAATACCAATAGGCTGCGGCGCTGATTGCCTTTCCTTTTTTTTTGTTTTTTTTGTTTTAAGATGTTGGCTGTCCTGCCACGTTCCCCCGTCCCCTCCGTCAGGCAAACGTGTTCATTTCACCACTTGATTGAGATTCGTGGATTTGTCGTGCAAACAAATACGTGCGGGCATGCACTTGGCACGTAGGCAGCCTCCCGTGGTTTGAAAGCGTTGCCTTTCTGAGTGGCTGAGCAGCAAAGTGCTGAAATGGGGGTCAACCGGGGTCTTGACCCAATCATAAGCCTGTCTGCATGAGTGTTGGTGACTGAGTGGGTGTATGCATGACTCCAATGCCTCCAAAGACTCTGATCTATCCCATGTGATGGATGAGGTGCCGGGTCAAGGGTGTATTGTGGGGCCAACAATTGTACTTAAGGATCACTGATAGTAGTTCAGAACTTGCCCTTCAGTGCGTCACGCACATTCTCTGCTTTAAACCCTCAGACAGACACAGTTGAAGCTAGAACTAGTGAAAAAGAAAATATCTATCGAGTATCTCGCTTTTACGCAATGGAACGCTCTTCAAGAGATCTGAGGTTTATCGCGTACCGTTCCACACCAAATGCTTCATGCGTTCGATTGCATTTTTCCCAATTTGCTGCCAGGCCCTCCCTGCCTTTGAAACGTCGCACACACTTCAGAGCGATGCCTACGGAAAAAGTCAGGGGATGACATAGCGTACTGTAACTTTGATGGAGTTTGACTAGGAAAGCCATTTAAAATCCCACCTTGGTCATAATCCTTGGGATTGGCCTTCTGCAATTTCTAGCTCCTCCATTTTTTTTCATTTTTTTTTTTTTTTATCTTGCACACACCAGGCGATTCTTACGTGACAAGCTGATGTCCTTCTCGTCGCGTGGGCTCCGCTACTCCTACATCTCGAAACCACATTTTCGAACTGCAACACACGCGCTTCACGTGAAACAGCGCCCTTGTGCTTCCACGTGTGATGAGTTGCCTGCAGCGTGCGCCATAACATACGCTCGGCGCAGCATGTTGGTTAGCCTAACCCCCGGCACGGAGACTAGCTCGTATCGCTGCGTTTCCCGTGTTTGTTGTGGCCAGCCCGTACGCTATGGCTTTGTGCTGAAAGAGGGTCGGCGTACCTGTTTGTGCTCAACATTCATATTCGGGTCGCGCTCCTTTTCGGGTTGACTGCTTCCAGCTGGGAAAATGACAGCGAGGAGATCATCTCCTCATCTCTGGCGGTCAGGCCCGCCATGGCATGAGTTCGTCACAGGTGATGAGGTGTGGGCGGTGATGCACAGCTGCCATAACTCTGTCAGCAGAATGAGCCGGAGGCACGGGGAGAGGAGGACCTGGAAGGCCTTCCTTAACATAGTTTCAAATCCGTCAATCAAGACGCTGACGGAACAAGGTGGGAGAAGAGATGGAGCAATTCATTACCGGTGGGACGACCAAAGAAAAAAAGATGTAAGGGTACGGGAGAGGGGAGAAGAAGAAGAAGAGGAGGAGGAGGAGAGAACAATGCGGAGAGGAGCCAGCAGGGACCACTTGAAAGGGATGGATGTTTTGTTTCTGCATGCAGCCGGTTCAGTCGTGGGTTATTCTCCCACCGGGTCGAGTAATTGCTTGTTGATCTAATGTTCTATCCCCTCCCGTCTCTGAAAACCAACACATTTGATGAGTGAGGGGTCTGTGCGCCCTTTTTTTTTTGTCTGTGGTACGGGAACTCCTGGCCTCCTCCAATCTAAATATTCACAAATCAAGAGAAAAGACTTTGGGCTCGGTTCCAAATTCAATGAAGCACGACGCTCCTCAGCCCACCGCCGCTCGCCCTTAGAAAGAGACCTTCGAGAGTCAGCGAACATTATCCACATCGCTCTGTCTCGCACACTCTCCCTTCCTCTCTTCGCCCATATGTGTTTTCTTCTCCTCCCTCTCACTCCGAGGCAGATCAGCAAGCAGTTAATTAATGAGTTTAATGCTACGATTCACGCACTCATTACGTGTCAATTAGAGAAAGAGCCTCAGCTCCAAGGTAGGAGTTATAATCTAGCCAGACATCTATCTTATGTTGTGTCTGGAGTGTCTGCATGTACACACACGCATGTGTGTGTGTGTGTGTGTGTGTGTGTGTGTGTGTGTGTGCGGCTGCCTATTTGTTTTTGCCCAGCTGTCACTTATCTCCCTGCCCGTAACGCTGATCGCAGCATCTTCGCTCCCCTCGCGAGGAGAGGCATTAAATTATCTCAGGTTCTGTTGAACATATTCAAGTCAAGTGGCGGAAAATGTGGGCGCGCCATCTCGTTTAATGAGGTCAGCGGCGGTTACATGTGTCGCCATGTAAATCAGTTGAGGGAAGGCATTGTCGGGGAAAGGGACGGCGGCGACGCCGGCTTGAGAGCGCTTCCCCCAGCATTGTGCTGCGCTGGGGCATTTGTGCGAGAGCGAGGACGTGCATTATTTGGCTGGCGAGCTGGCTTTGAGGCGCATTCGCGGCGCTGCCGTCTCAGACAGCTGAATCAGCACAGCCTCATCTGCTCTTCTCTGCACTTTTGGCCATTTATGAGTGTCCAGGCTAGCTGCTCTCTGTCTGTAAACACGCGGCCCCGGGGGCACAACCCAATGCACATATTCTGCTCGCGCGCCATTAAACGCACGCTGAACAACCTATTGTTATCCCCCCTTTTCATACGAGCGAAGCAATATATTTGAGGCTTTTCCTGCTTACTTGTGTGAGATGACCATCTGCATGCGCGTTGCTTTCTGCTCCCCTCGAGTTTTATGCGAGAAAGACGATCACACATGAGTTCCCTCTCCCCCTTCTCCTGCTAAAAATGAATTTTTGATCTGTGTTTTATCATCTTGTAATCTCAGATCTTGTCGGAAGTTATTGCTTTATAAAGCGGCTCGGCAGCTGGTCTGCGCTTCTCCTTATGGCCGGGGAGTACTTTTAAAAGTCTCAGTGTTCTTGTATTTGAAGGGGATAGCTTCCATCACATAAGGAGTCTAGGTGTTATGATTCAAGGGAGGCTGCAGACGTCTTCCAGATTAAAAAAAAAAGAGAAAAAAGAAGAAGAAGTATCTTCCATAAACGCATCTGTAGTTCTCAAGACTGACTCCGGATCCCTTTGTGGTTGTTGTGGTCGGGTCGTGTGTTTGTATGTGGTGGTCTGGCTGTGTGTGGACAGTGTTGTGTGACTAGACATGAGGTCAGTCAGTTAGCTTCTGTTACGGTGTGTCTGCCAGCCGCGCCAGAGGAGCTGGAAGGACTGCCGCTGGCCGGGAAGCAGCTTGAGTTGCGTTTGTGCAGGGCCCCGCTCTCTCCTCCGCTTGATTTCTTTCGCACTCTTTCTTTATCTGTCTATCCATCACTAACAGCCCATCAGTGAGGCTGGCTGGTATGAACAGAGGGGTCATAAAAACTGGGTACCTGCCCCTTGTAACCGCGAAATAAAGTGCGGCTACCGAACCCAAGCTACATATTTTAATCGAGCGCGCCTGTTTAAATTAAAACTTAAAGCCTTATGGATGCAAAGGTCTAAAGGTTTTCTCGCATAGAACCCGGCACTCACCACTGTTTGAAAAGCCAACTCCTTGTCATTGGTGCTTTAAATAGCTCTCCATTTACCAAGCTCTTCATATTAAAATAAAAAGCTCTTAGTCAGATACAGTACAATCATTTTCGTTAAGCAAATTTTATGCTGATTTAATTGAATCCCGCTTTTCGCATTCGCAACACTTGGCTCAGCCGGTGGCTCATCATTGCGATCACCTCTCTCCTTCTCTGCAGACTTTTGCTTATAACCATATTTTTTCTTGATATTTACCTTGGCTGCATGTTTGTTTGTTTTTTCCCCTTCTTCAGAGCGCTTCCACTTCTTTTACGTACTGCTTTTAGTGCTTTAGGTGAGCACACTTCGCAGTCATCCACAGACGAGCCTTTGAAATCTTTTACCCAGGCAAATACACACAGTCTTGTCCCATTAAATTTATAACCCCTCCCCCGATGGAGTGCAGCACACCACAGCTTGGTCCCCCATCAGTAAGCCTGCTAAAATCTTGCACATTCATCATAGTTATTATAGTCAGTAAATCCTTCCACGCGGTGGAGAAACTCTTCAGCTTTGTATTCTTTCGGGATATGAGGGTAAATGGATTAGGTTATTGCCTGTGCTTAGGCACAGTGATATCAGCCACAATAATCTTTGTCCTCCACTGTGGGCTTTAAAAATTGCCAACTCCTACACATCATTGCAGCCTCGTCGAAAGTGGTGCCAGCAAGAGCGTTGCGTGATTTCTTGTCACGGAAGGACCTCATAAAAGCTGGCTGCATGACTGCTAGCTGTATGTTCAGGGTCATCAGAGCTTGTTCTAACCTCCCAGGGTGTGATATTCTGCTCTGTGGCCCTCCTGTCTCACCCGTTTGATGCTGTAATACAGTTGCATGTCACACCACATACAATTTAACAGAATAATCAGACCTGTACAGGGTAGAACTGGGTATAAATTGATGTGTGGACAAACTCCCCCAGTATGTCCGTCTAATTTTAATTGAACCTTTAATCAATAGTCAGTCTCAATCCATTGATTTCATAATTTTCCACAGCTGTAAATAAGCCTCTACTGATAATCATGGTCTTCTTTCAAAATTACGCACGCCTTTGAGCAGAGCCATCGCGCCCGAGTTGTCCGGACCGAGGTTGCCGCTGTAAAGCGCAAGTTTGGTTTTCGTGTGCGCGCGTGCGTATGCACAAATGTTGACACGCGGTGCAGTCATCTTTTCCGGGCTTTGAGCACCTTTGCCAGATGCCTTTGCCGTACGTAATCAATCATTTTGTTTCACTCTCATTTTTGTCTGGCGGATAAAGCAGCGCTGGAAGTGTCTGGGCAGACAAGCAAGGAACGGATAGGTAGATAGATGGATAGATATGCTGTATTGATTCCGCCAGGGAAATTGCTGTGTTGCAGTGGCAGAATACAATACAATTCATAAAATATGAATCTAAAAAAAGTTAAAGTTGTAAAAGTTAAAGGTGTATAAAGTTTGCAATAAACACTGATCGGGCCTAATATTATGACCGCCTTCCTAATATGGTGAAGGTCTCCCTGGTGGCTCCAAAAAGAGTTCACTGGCTCATCAGAGGGAGTCCTGCTGGGGACGACTGCTGCCATCAAGGAGTGTCTTGATTGCTATGGGGTGGGGGTGTCTGGACTGGTCTAGGTGGGTGGTACGTGTCTAAGTAACATCCGCAGGAATGCCAAGTCCAAAAGTTTCCCAGAAGAACGTTGCATTGGATGGATAGATGGTTAGTGGTTAGTCACTTAACCTGACCAGTTTTATACTACCCATAATGTAACTGACCTTCTAACATAGGCAGAGACTCATAGGCTTTGACTATCAAGCTGAACTTTCCACCTTCCAATTACTTACAGCAGCTCTATAATAATATGCATAATAAAATGCTTAATCCATTCATTCCAGCTAACACATACATCAGACGCCGACCCCGGCTCATGCACTGTGCCTGGCTCGTGGATTCTTTTTTTTTTTTTTTTTCCTTCGTTCCTTTTCTGACCGCATCTTTCTCTTGTTACAGCATGTCCGCCGGGTACGTTCAAGTCAACCCAAGGTGCCGGTCTTTGTCTCCAGTGCCCTCCAAACAGCCGCTCCACCGCCGAGGCTGCCACCATCTGTGTGTGTCGCAATGGCTACTACCGCGGAGACGCCGATCAGCCGGATGAACCTTGCACCAGTGAGTGTACAATACATGACACTGCTGTACACATCGTTGTACGCGCACCAGCGCTGTCGTGCGCTACTTGTAGGACAAGAACGGGTAATTGGCGTGTCCGTGTATCCACGTTAGTGTAAATGCATATGTGACATTAATATTGAATGCACTTGGCTGCGCGTATACACCGTTCCACTTTCACAGTGACATTTTATTCCGTCTTGCCGCCTTTGTGTCTCCTTTGTGTCCATCATCAAAGCAGCGCACGCGGCAGTAGCATTTAAATGAGCACATGTCCAAAAGTCCTTGTTGGGGTGTCTTCTCGGTCGGTTCATAATAATCACAACGCAAGGCTTTGCACCGTAGACGTCTGTGTCAGTGAGCTTCTTCTCCGTTTCCCCTCGGTTATCTTTCTCCCTGTCTGTCTTCCTCTCGCTCGGTTTCTGCTGTGGTTCTCTCTGTCTGTCTGGTATCATCCCCTGAAGTCCTAATTACTCGGGCAGATGCTGCGAAGCTTCGACACTGTCCCGTGGTTATCCGCTGGAGATCGAATAAGGCCTCTCGCAGCATCATGGTTATCTTAATATGATGTAAAAGCAATATGCTAAGCCTTCCTGTCGTCCCCGCCGACGCACAGCTATGCAGGAGGAGAGCTTAGACCCCAAAAAGTTTGTTTACCTATCTGCCTCCGCTGCCGCTGGGGAGCGTCGTAATGGTTTCTTCTCCTCACAACAGCAGACCTGGAAGCATTATTGGTGTGGTTATGTATTCATTTAGTCCTGATTTATTCACATGGAGCTAGTTAATTGGCCTCAGGAATGGGCTCAGGACCACACCACTTCCCTCATCAGTTAGCAGCCGTGTGGCCTTCGCAGCTAAAATGTGTATTCATTGCACCTCTTTCGCCATGTATCCTTTTTATAGCTTTGAGTAAGTGCCTTAAAGCTGCAGAGGAACCCCCGTGCAGCATGGCTTCCTGATTTGAATGCTTCCCCAGTCTGGCCGTCCACACCTTCAGGCTTGAGATGTTCTCGGTGGATGACACCCCTCTTTCACCTTGAGTTTCCGCTGCCCTCCCATGGTATACTACGTCGCTCTCTGGCGGATGTGTGAACGTTCCATCAGCTGCGGCATCTGCCTCTACCCGGAGGCCTTGAATATTCCCCAAGCAATCTCCAGCAGCAGCTCCCCACTGACGATCCTGAACAGATCCCTGTAGTCTGTGTTTGATTTCCAAATGTAGCCGGGCTACATTTTTCCTTTCTTTCTTATCTCCTTTATCGATGTTGTCCTTTTTCCCCCCACCTCTGCTCAACATCTGTCCTTTGTTTTGTTCTTAATGTTTGTTGTTTATTGATTGGAGTGATTTCTTTATCTAATCTGAACTTTCCCTGACATGAAACAAGAAGAAAAAAAACGCTGTGAAGGTGAAATGTACACATTGCGCTCTGGTGCATTGCAACAGACTGTGTCCACGTTTATTTATTTTTTTCTCCACACAAAAAACGCCACTTTTAGCATCGTATGAAAGTTCAGTCGCTCCTCAGTTTATGTTATCAGGCGTCAGAGCTTTCTTCTGAAGGTTGAGTCATACAGTAGTAGCTGAGCTTGATGCTCCGGATGCCCTGGAGCTCAGCAGGGGAGGGCCAGCGAGATCATCCCAGTAAGAATCTCTTTAATACTGCGGGGTCCTGATAAGAGCACTGCGAGAGTAGCTTAAATCAGGCCAGTCTGTAGCGGCTGAAGCTGTAGCTTAAGCGCTTCTTGCTGGCATCAGAGGCGCAGGTCCCTGTATGCTCCAGATCAGTCTGATTAGCTTGCTGATGGATTGTCCAGTGCACGGCTCTGTCAGTAGGGGGGCCTCGCGCTAGTCCCCCACACCCCCCCACCACCCCCTTTTTTTCTTCTTCAGGGACTCCGGTCCGTTGCCGAGGGAAGGAGCACCACAAGCGCTCTGTCTCGCCGTGTGAAGCCCACTCATCTTGGCTAGGCCTCCCAGCGTAGTTGGGACTTTTGGGACAATGGTTTTGCATTTCGCTCCATCCCCCTCCTGTCCCTCATTGCCCAATCTGACGTATCCCTTCTTTCCCCGCGGGTGCGCATGTGTGTGAAAGAATACAGCTCCAGCAGCATGTTGGCCAAGTGTTTTTTTTTTTTTTTTTTAATTATTATTTCTCAGTGTGTGAGTCAGAGCAGGAGAGTGACAAGCTGAGTGGTAACTGAGTGGAGTCAAGCGGTGAAACCAGTGCTTATTGGTCCGTAGTGGGGAGACTGAGCAGCCTGGTGTGAGAAATGGTGGGGATAGGAAAGAAAAAGCTGCTAGAAGGATGTGGAAAAGGTAATATTTGAATACGGAATATTTGTATATGAAGCTGAAGGTCTAGAAATATTATATGTCCTACACAGACACAGTACGGTGTTATTTTGTTTAAAAAAAACTTGCTGTATGTGCATGTTTGTATCTTGGAAATTGCAGCACCGTTGCCAGCCTTAACCAGTTCACGATGAAAATCTCTGGAATGTAATTGAATCAGCGTAAATATAGGGAACGGGGAGGAAAATGGCATGTATCTGATGGTGTTTCTGCATTCTTTGTGTGCACCACATTGGCTCCGGATCTCATGGCTCCCGCTCAATATTCATATCTGTGGCCTGTCCCCCAAAAGCCTCCTTGAGCCCTGTCAAACCGTGTCTGTGCCTAGTACTACAAACAAAACCCTTCCTGACTGAAAAGACAAGGTTATCCGTTTTTTTTCATCCTCCTCGCCGTCCCATTTAGTTTTGTTCCTCATTGCTTTTCTATTCACTCCTTCTTCTCCTATTTTTTTACTTATTTTTTTTTTCAAAGAGAAAGGGGAGTAAGCTGTCAAAGTGCATAAAAATTCTGTTCATTTCTTCGACTTTTTTCCTCTCACTTTGCGTCTGGACCGAGTTGAGGGCGCTTCCCACAGCTTAGCCTTCAGCTGGCCAGTTTCCTTTCTCTGTAATGCAGTAGTAAATGGAGCTAAGTCAAGGTAATTCTCTGGCCTACTCTAATCCCTGTACTGGCTTGGAAGACATAATGCTCAAAACTGCCGTGCACATTCATGCACGCATGTTCCAAGAAATTAACGCCAGCCTTTCTGGCGCATACAATGCCTAATACATGCAGAGTCATGGAACATTCGGAGTTATTGTATGGCGTGATATGGCCGCCGCATATTCCATTTACGCCTCCTCTGAAAAGGCATTGTAAACTGACCCTCAGCTAACAGGCTGCGTCGCAAGCACTCCGTCTACGGCTCCCCCAATCTCTCAGAAAGAACCGCATTAGTCCTTACAACATGTTTTATTTCATGTCTCGCCAACTCCTCTTCCTTTCACCCACCCCTTCTGGCGGCGATCGGTATCTCCACACGGGGACATTGTGTCGGTCCCTCAAGGCCTGTTTCACATCATAACAACAAACGGTTTGAAAGGAGAGGAACGCCGGAGAAATCAAAGGATAGATGAGTATGCACCATGTGGATATTTTTAATTTTGGCACCGGGGCACTCAACAGAATGATGTTAGTGGGGGCCTTTGAGTCCAATGGGCTGAGCGGAGGGGCCTCTGTGGATCAGGCTGGTTCCAGCGCATCTCACAGATGCTTGATCAGTTTGGGATCTGGAAAATTCGGAGGCCAGGTCAACACCTTGTGCTGTTTTTCATGTTTTTTTTTAGTTGTTTCTAAAGCATTTTTGTTTGTCAGGCTGCATCCTGCTGGGGATGGTTGTTGCCATCGAGTAGTGTCATTACTGTGGGGTGGTGGTGCCTGGTCTGGTCTCGGTGGGTGGCACATGCCTCAGTAACGTCCACATGTACGTCACAAGATGGTCAATGTTATTTCCATCTCCTGTCAGTGGTTATAATGTTGTGGCATGTGGGCTGTGGCAACCTTTTTTACAAACTGTGGAGACAAAATGATCGTGCACAATCTTAGTGCGTGTCGTGCTGAAAGCCATTTTTACCATGTTAGCACATTACGATCACAATGCTCGTGTAAAGTCTTTAGACTTGTTTCATTTCCGAGTTATGCTTTCATGCATATTACATCCAAGTAAACATTTAGCTCTTTTGTGTGTTTTGTTTATGTGAAGACCCCACTTACAAGTCCGGGGGTGCATATTTACCTGACGTGCAAAGAAAGGTGGTGAGATAATTAGTTAGTTGTTTTTTTTATATATATAATGCCTTTTCAGTTTTAATACATCGTGAGAATATTGCAGAACTATATTTAATGTAAAAATAAAGGGATGACTAGAGAAACATGACATGTCAGAAAAATAAGGTAAACACGATTATTCCGGGGCGTCCTCGCGTCTTTATGCTGCCACGTAAACAGCTTACACGGACTATTCCCGTGACTCACAGCGTTGGCAGCGGTGACGGAGCTGTTGTTACGTGTGGACGCCATGCAGCCGTGCGTTCACCGCTTTCGTCGCCCATGGGCCATTAGTATCTCCGCTAATTCAACTTAAAAAGGCACATCATTTGGATCTTTATTTCCTTCCCGGTGCATTTCTGCCTCGCTGTCCAGTGTTTTCTGGGAAACCGTGCTCACTTTGCGGCGCGCTTTCCTGTCAGTGTACTTAGCCGATGTCAATGGCTGCCGCATCTGTTTAAAGGCGATGGATCTAAGAAGGTGACTGTGTGCCAGCCCTTTTCAGAATCTTCTTCACCTCAGCTCTTCGTTTGAGCATAGTCCAGTTGCACAAATCATCCTGTTACCAGACACCACAGGACTCCCTCAGAAGGCCCATGTCCATGACCTACACAGTATTAGCAGGTTCATAATGCTATGCCTGATCAGTGTATGTGGAGGCCGCCTGCAACCGGGATGAAGGAGTGTGACATCTTGTTCACACCTCAGCCAAGCATTATTTTGCTGTGGCAGCGTTGTGTCGATGCACTGATACAGACGGAACAAGCACAAATACACGGAGGCTGATAGTTCAGGTGGTGCGTTTGTGCTACACGAATTTTCCACATGAGCAGATTTGCATTGTTTTTTTTCCGCAGCCATGTGAGTTTGGGGCCAAGTGCACGTGCGTGATGGATGATGCAGAGGAGGCGTGCTGCGTGGATAACATGTGAAGTGCATGTCGTGCGGATCCCAAGGGAGACGACTAAAGTGCTTCCAATTCCCCTCGCGCGCTCTTTTTCCGCCTGTACTTTCCCTCCGCATACGAAGCTCCCGGTCGCACCCGTGGATCGAATGTGTGCCGTGTGACCCCCGCGCTTGCGCCGCTATCTGTCCTCTCGGCCGGACCTTAATAATCACACTATGGAGGTCGTGCCCTTCCTGTCGCTGACCTCTCCGGTGTTGAGGCGCTGAGGTGAGGCTGCGGCCGTAACAGTGCCGTTCCCTCATCCTTTTATTGCTGGGCTGCTTTGTCCCAGCTCACCAGGTCTATCCCACAAGGCTTCGCAGCAAAGATGATTAATTGTGTCTGTGTTGACTGCATCCGTCTTCCCTATTCCCACAGAAATGTGCAGCTATTGTATGCTTTTTTAAGTGTACTTAAAAATCTATATGCACTCCTTTTGTTGTCATATTTTTCTCTCGTAGGTATGTGAGACAAGTTAATGAGGAAAGTGATTCCTCAAAGGGTTTCTAGGATTGAGTGAATTTTTAGCTTCTCGGCGGTAGCGTATCTGAAAATGAGTAACTTCTTTAACTTCTTTTTTTTTTTTTTTTTTTAACAATGAAGATGATGCTATATGAAGCAGATCAGCTCTGCGGGGCTGCTTCACTCGCCCTAAGAACTGACTGAGGGCTTTGGCGAGCTTCATCTTAGTCTGCTATCTGAGAAGAAAGAGCTGCCGCTAAGCAGCCGCGGGGACCCGGTCTCAGCTAAGAAAAACCCAACGCTGCCATTTGAACAGATTTTAACTCTCAAAGAATTGTGCTCCGAATTGCGCGGGGCTGAACGAGCCACTTTTTTTTTTTTTTTTTTTTTTCCGCGCCCTGATATTAAACCACCACTCAGGCAAAACAATAGTTTTATTATTTCTTGATTTCTCTCTGAATGTCGCCTTCGCTCCGGCTGCAGGCTGCGGAGGGAGTGAGCGGGAGCGTGAATCCCCTGAGCCACTCGGATAAGAAACTCCATGCAACGCTGCGTTTCGCTAAATAACCAATGTTTGATGGACATAAACGTTTCGCTGTATGATCTCTCTAGGTGTGAATGGAATAAATTAGCATTCCAATTGTGCTGGAAATGGAACAAAATTTGAAAAAGGAAGGCAAGTTGCTTGCGGACAGTGACGCGTGTGTTGACATTCTCTGATGAGTCACAACTGTTTTGGAGGCACAAGAGAGACCTACAACATGTTAGGAAGTGTATATGAAATGGATAATCTCAAACTTGTCTTATGTAATCTTCCTCTGTCTTTAGGTGTCCCATCCAGCCCAAGAAACGTGATCTCCATTGTGAACGAGACGTCGGTGATCCTTGAGTGGCATTCTCCGCGGGAGACGGGCGGCCGCGTCGACGTCGTCTACAACATCGTGTGCAAGAAGTGCCGGACCGACCGGCGCTCGTGTTCCCACTGCGATGACAATGTGGATTTTGTTCCTCGGCAGCTGGGTCTGACAGACACCAGGGTGTTCATCAGCAACCTGTTGGCTCACACCCTCTACAGCTTTGAGATCCAGGCCGTCAATGGAGTCAGCAATAAGAGCCCGTACCCGGCACAGCATGTCACCATAGACATCACCACCAACCAGGCCGGTAAGTGGCCGCTGTTGCTAGGCGTCATGATCTCAGTGATGATGATGAATTGGATTTTCATTATTGTTTTCGTGTTTCTTTTATTAACTATCCTCTCCGCAAGGTTTCCCTCCGGTCCTGTTTTATTTTGCGTTCGTGAAATAGCGGATTTTCCACTATTGAAAAATGTGAATCGCTTCACCTCAAAAGAACACTGTCACAATGCACATTCAGACTCAAAATTTAAAGCTTAGCTGACTCCGGGGCTTCGGCGATTTCACATTGCGGCAGCGTGAATAATGAAGGCTGGAAGCTGGAAGGAGAGATGGTTAGGTGAGCCACACATGCAGGCTCCCCTTCCCTGATTCAAAGTAATGGCTTTCGCTTTTAAAAACACAGCAAAGGAGTTCACTCCCAGGCCCGAGACGCAGCTTGTTACATTTTGCGGCAGGACAAGCACAGTTCACCGCACTCTTTCCTTTGTAGATTGTTTACACATCAAATCCTGTCTGATAGAAATAGCCCCGGTTTGCATTTCTAACTGGGAAGGAATTCAAGCTTCTTAAAATCGGTGAAGGTAAACATACCTCCACGAGCAGCGGCGAGGACATTTACAATTTTGTTCTTACGGTTCCCAACTGGAGGTTGAAGGATGATTGATGATTCGCCGACTGACATGTTTGTTTTCTTCGTCTTTGTTTAATGAGACTTTGTTTTCGGAGACGTGCTGCACAGCGAGCGTCTCTGCTCACAGAAACGCACCACTGAAACAAACCTGTGTTTAAAGCCTCAGATTTATACACCGACACACGTCCGTGCCTAACAGAACACAACAGGAAACGTGATTGTAAAAATTTACGCCGAATCTAGCCTTCGTCTCTGAAAACCTGTAGAGTTGGAGTGTGTTCACTCTTCAGTGCTTAAATGTAAAATCGGAAGTGACCGGCCAAAGGCGAATACGTGGACAGACGGCATTTCCGTGCTCCATGCGTCCGTCAGCGTTTCGTCTTCGCTGGGTCTGCGCCAATGAAAATTACCTCCGTGCTGTTATCTTTCCTGCTCCCTCTCCTCGTCTGCCTCTTTATACGTTTGTACTTGCATGTGTGAGTTCCTCCTCTAACTGCGCCCGTGGTGGGAGCTGAGCCCATTCACTGGAAATGACAGGTCGAGGATATTGTCTTTGATGGTCGTTTTTTTTTTTTTTTTTTTTGCTGCAGCCTTTTTTTTTTCCCTTTCCATTCTTTCGTATATGTTTGACTTGTACACACAACCACCTATCAAGGGACGAGCATTGGCCAAGTGAAACATTTAAATGAGGCTCTCTTGGTTTTTCTCTTTCTGTGAATGGGACAGACCGTGAAAATCGCAGCCTGTGGGACCTAATAACAGGCATAAAGTGGAGTTACTCCGTGGCAGAAGACGTGAGATAGTTGTTTGAATTCATACCGGCAGAGTTCCCGTAAAGAAACGAGCTCGGTTAGCTTAGTCGTGCACTTTGATATTTTACGTCATGTTTCATGTCCCGTAAAGATGAGCGCTCCGCAAATACAGTCTGGTCCAGTGATGGAATACCTCATGTCGAATGAATTCCAATTTATTCCCTTTTCACATTAATTGCAGAATGAACTTACTTTAAAATTATCTCAGAGACCAGTTAAATAATAATTGCTTTATCCAGATCCCCTTTGTATAGGAGTACATCTTGAAATTAAATTTGGCCGAGTTGGTGGAGGGCATACCGCATTTGATTACAACGACTCTCTGAGGACTATAATGACCAGCTGAACTTGTCTTTGTCTGAGAATGGGTCAGGAGGAGTGGGAGGGAAGACAAGGCAGGATGGAGAAATTGAGTGCTTTTTTTTTTCCTCTTTTTTTTTTTTTTTTTTTTTCTTCCACCAGCCTGAGAGACCGTGACAGTGAAGGAGAGGAAAATGAGGGAGTAAATAGGTCTGATTATCAAGGTGGCCTAATGGTGCTGACTGTCCCCATTTGACAGGCTAATAGTACACTTGACAGATAGATGTAGAAGAAGCAATGCCCGGGCCTATTGTGGAAGTCTGCTGCAGTAATGAGGTGTCTGCCAGTAATCTGCCAGGCCTGTGTCCAGCCCTATGTGGCCCCTTTGTAGCCAGGTAATTGCACTGTTCCCGGTTTCGACGGGGGGTTTTAACAGCAGGCCGGTGATGACGCAGGAGTATCCAGGAGGGTTTAATGTCCATAATGAACTTCAAAAATTAAAAATGAAGACACTCTGTGCCTCAAAATCCTGTTATCTGCTCAAAATGCAGCCTCTATGGAAACTAAATTGCAACCAGAGGTGTTCTGTAAAACTGCAGAGGAATGAATTTCAGCATAATGACAGTTTAATTTCAACTTGACGTGCGGCATTCCCCATTAATGTGGCTATTGTAGTCCGACGGTCTCGCTAACTTTGCGCTCTCCACTTCTATTGCAGGGAAATTAGGAGTCACACAAGACTGCACACCAAGCAGGCATAACATTATGACCACCTTCGTAACCTTGTGTAGATCTCTAGTAGATGTAGATGACTCCAGGACAGCTGTGACTCACCAGATAATGGACATGGGTCTTCTGAGGGTGTCCTGCAGTGTCTGGAAACATAACGTTGTCAGTGGGGGGCCTTTGGCCTTTCGAGGAGGAGGGGTCTCTGTGGATCAGGCTTATTCTAGTACATCCTACAGATACTTGATCAGTAAGGCAGCAGCCTCATGGGGATGGCTGCTGCCTTTAAGAAGAGTCACTGTTATGGGGTGGGGGGATCTAGGTGGGTGGTACGTGTCTAAGTAACATCCACACTAATGCCACGTCCAAAGCTTTCCAAGCAGAACATCACATTGTCACAGGACCCTTCCTGTCAGTGGTTTTAATGTTGTGGCTGATCGGTGCATGTTACACATGCAACTAGTAAAAGCACCGGCAGCTTTGTGAGCTCATGTCTGCAGCCATTTTACTAACTGCGTTATCTGCAGTTAGTAAAAATAAAATACAATAAATAAACCATATTTCTGTTTTAAAGAAGAACATCTATGTTTTTCTATAAGAATTCAGCACAGTTAAGCTCTGCCTTTCCTCTGTGTCACGTGCAAAGATGAGTAAGAAGATGAGTAATATGGTTGCTTAGGAGAGAGTTAATCAACATACCTTGCTGTTTATTTTCCATTTCATCCACCCTCTTTGCATATTGCACGCACGGATACGGGCCGGCTTCATTTTACATGCCCGTTTCCCCTTTTTTTTATACCGTCATTGATCCCCAAAACCTAAGCAAAATTTCCTGATTGACATAGAAGAATAAGTCATTCTGATTTTCACACAACGAGATCAGGTTTGAACGTCTTTTGGACAAAGAAAATTGCGCTTGTCTCACCGCAGCCTTTGCCTTTTCTCAACTTGACACGGCGTGAGTTTAGAATCTAGCGAGATTAAAGAAAACCACGGCCACCCCCAAAATACTAGCCGTCGTTAAAAGGGGTTACGGCGTAAATTGGCCGTGGAGGGACAAGGGTGTGTGGAGGAAAAGTAGAGTGTGGATGAGGAGGCATAAGGGAGGGAATAATGGAGGTAAGGGAAGAGTGTGTGGGGGGGGGGTGTTGAAGGGATTTAGTGTGAATCACCAAAGAGGCCATTTAGCTGCCCCTCGATCCCACCGTGTGTCTGGGAGGAAGGACTGATCAATAGTGTGATTTAGGAGTTCATTCACGGCCTTTGCTCTCCAGGAGATACACACACAGATGCGCAAAGGTTATATACTGCCCCCGCCAAGGCTATCACTCACGCCTGGCCTGAATTTATTTATCTACGGTAGTGACAGAGAAGTTGCCTTTTTATATTGTATGCTTTAGTTTAAGGAGTAGGAGACACACATTTATTAAAATGGTCATAGAATGTATATGGTGGTCACACAGTAAAAACACTTCTTATGTAATCCATCTTGGACATGTGCAGTATACTTCTGCCACAGATGAGGACTATATATTTGCATCA
Source organism: Mugil cephalus (assembly GCF_022458985.1). Classification (NCBI taxonomy): domain Eukaryota; kingdom Metazoa; phylum Chordata; class Actinopteri; order Mugiliformes; family Mugilidae; genus Mugil; species Mugil cephalus. The sequence goes on from NC_061776.1 coordinate 17,191,514, forward strand.
TTTCCATATTTTGTGACACCTTGCTTCTCCGACGTGAGGCCGCTGTGGCGAACGGTGCACTAGTACAAAAGCCCACAAGTCTCATGACTGGTATCTCATTCGGCCTAAACCCACCACTTCTCTGATCTCACTGGCACGGTCTTCTCGACCTAGATTATGTGCCATGTGGTCCCTCAGACCACAGAATGCCAGCTATATCTACAAACAAACCCCCTCCACTTAGCTGCTGTTTGGAGAGCTATTCCCGCAGAAATGCAAACAACGCTGTCCTTGGCCTTCTATGGGCAAGCCAAGCCGGGCGGGTTGCAGTCTAGATGCTAAGATACGGAGAGCTATACTGAAATCTAAACAACCGGATGAATTACAGAGATCTGCACTCCGTGGGGTTCTAAAATCGTTTGAGATGTTAGGAAAACATGTCCGTGAAGAGGATTCCAGACACAACTCATTATGACTTTTCGGTTTACAGAGTCTTTCCATTTGCTTTGGGGGCGTAGCCTCCTTTTCCCCGCGTCCTCCCACTCGTTCTGCGAGAGCCGGGGTGTCCGAGAGTTTCGTCATCTCAAGCGGTTCTCCAAGCTCTCCCAGACATGCCATTTTTATTTTATTTGATGCCTGTTCTCATAAATGTTGCATCCTGTCACCAGATCCAGAAAGCGAGGTATTAGCTGGAGGCAAAAGTAAAAAGTGCGGTCTTGAATGCTACTGAGACACCCCTGTCGACTCGGATGTCTTCATAGCGGCGCATTAAGTGACACTCGGCGTCTGTTAGCGGCGCATGTCAAGGTATGCGCCTGCAGTGCGTGGCTTCTCGTAAATAAATAAAATAAATAAATAAGGCTGCAATTCGAAACCACATATAATGGGATTTTGAAAACAATTCAAGCCGTGGTTTCGTGGAAAACACTTGGCGCTGAACAGATCCCTCTTTAAGATGTTTGAGAGAGGCCCATTACCATGTAGTCATGGCTGGCTTGGCCCTCTGAGTCCCCACTAATAAGGCTGCTAGGAGTCGAACCTGCGCCTTTGACGGAGGCAAAGCGCATGACTATAGGCTTCTCCCCTCATCTGAGACGCTGAGTCCCTATTAGGAGGCGGCATTGGTTCCATATAGCTTCTGTGTCTTAGCGCTGCCGAGAAAGGACGGTTCGGATCGTGCACGCGCCCGTAAACACGTCCAGATGTTTTGGGCACCGTAGTGTTTTTGTGTTTCTTTGTACACAGGGCGGAATGGGGCCTTGGGACAAGATCAGCTCGCCAATTATGGTGCAACTTTTCTGTCCAATCAATTTGCTGGGAGTAACTGAGGCAGAGCAGGAACTTCCAGCTGGGAATTGTGATGTGAAAGCTGTGAGGGAAATACACAGCCGCCACAGTCTATTGGAGGAATCTCGCACAAAGAAAGAAGCCGCAGAGGAGAAGGAGAGAGACGGAGATTTAATAAAACTTCTGTACTCTCGTATGCGGTGTAGAAGATAACATTTTACTTATTTAGAAGGCAATTTTGCATTTTTATACGTGAAGTTTCCGTTTGTTAGTCAACTGGAGGCTGTCGCATCCACTTAAAGTAGTATTTCTACAGTGGCTCTGAAGGGAGCTTTCTGAGAACAACCCTGTTGATGTAATTGGGGCTTGGAGACGACCAATTTTTAACAGAAAGCCCGCATTATTACTTTGGACCTGACATGGAAATACAGGGGCATTCGATGGGTGTCTAATGAAGACGTACAACTGCACTGAGGGAGGTTAAGATTGTAGTTTCAGAGCTTCACCCTTAAAATGGACTGAAAGTAAGGATATCTCTGCAATGCGCAAGTTTGGACTTTTGCAATTTAATTTTCTCTCCCAAGTGCAATACAGAATTGCCGGACTACTTTTAAAATGTAGAACAACACATTTGGTGTGCTGACCTCTCACCGTTAAATTTGAATCACTGCAATAGTAACAACCGTGAAAACGAGGAGGCTCCAGCCCTGAGCCGGACCTGCGAGATGATCTCCAACTTTATTTGTGTATATTTATTTTTTTTTTTTCATTCTCGCCTCACCTTGTCTCACCCCGTCCTTCTTTTCTTTTTCTCTTTCTGCGTAAGTCAGACGCTCAGAGGCTTTGACTTTGATTAATGGTGAGCCAAGCTCTGCATTAAAAGCCACGGGCTGCAAGTGGGGCCAGATAAAAGTGGAGCACGGGAGCAAAGGGTGGGTGGGGGGTGGTTTGGGGTGGAGGGAGGAGGGAGGAGCGCAGGACACAGTCACCAATCACTGTCAGCGTCACCGTCCCAGGGTGACAGTGGGGGACGCAGTTGGAGGGGACAGCGGTGCTTCATTGGGCTGAACCTCAACCTTAATGCAGGCACAACACATTGTCTCTGCCAGTCTCTTCACACGCAGGCCACTAGGACACAGATATGTGCGCCCGTGCTCTTTATTTCTCTCTGCCCTGCTTTTCTTCTCAGATACAAACACTGTACGCCCAGCGGGACACACCATGGTTAAAAAAAAAAAAGGTTGTTGTCTTATATTAAGCTATTCCTGAACCTTTGGTGGAATTCACCAGGTGTCGGTCGGTCAGTGAGGGAATAATGCGAAACTGTTATCGAAAAAGACGGCGGGCGAACGCGCGGTGACAAGACCAGCTTCGACTCGACGGAATCCGTTGCGGCGCAGGCAAGCATACGAAACTCTTGACGGGCTGTTTTTCCAGATGGCCCATCAATAAAACAAAGTCGCTGGAAAGATGATGAAAGTCGACGGTGATTCAAAGGTCTCAATTCAGGCTGCACTTTGAATATTTAACCGCCGACACTTAGCACTTGAAAACATGCATAAAAAAAATAAATAAATACATCCTCTGTGGTAAAATCGGTTTACTTTGCCGTATGTGCGTCTGAATGCTTGAGTGGAGCTGGGACCCTCTTCTTCCTACGCCCCTCTTTTCACTAAAGGAATCTCTGCTTGGAGTGCCCCTCCCTTGGGTCTGTCAGGAACAGTGTGTGCCTGTGGCCGGTAATTGATAATGCGGACCAGGCAGCCCTAGCCCTGGTCAGTGGAGCGTGAACCAGCCTGAGAAGCGGAGAGGCTGAAGTGCACTGAGGTGAAGCTCAGCCCTCATGCTCACTGTCTGCAGCGTGAGAGAGGGAGAGAAGGAGGAGAGGGCAGGAGGTGAGAGTCGAGGGAGGCAGACGAAACAGAACCCATTCACGCTGACAGGATAAACAGAGCCCATTCATTTGTTCGCACTTACATTATAGCCAATTATCTGGCACTCACATCGAGAAACACTAACGGCAGAATAAGGCAAAACATGATCCGCACCAGAGCTGACTGAGAGGGTCTCGGGCTTTTCTCCTCACAGAACTCCCGGCGATCTAAGTGCTTATGCAAAGTTTGTGGAGAGGGGAAAGAAATAGAATGATCACTGAGGAGTGTGATAAAAGGATCATTTAGTTGAGGGCGCCATTTGCTTCCTTTTGAACAGAGCAGTTATTCAGAAAGATGGAGAGTGGAGACCAGGTGGAGCGATGACTAGGCCTCAGCAGCGAGCAGGCCAAAAGCCAAGTGGCTGATAGGCACAAAATGTAGAGCACGGGCTTGTGTGGGGCTGTGTTTATGCCTGCAGACATGGGGGAGGAGAATCCTTTCCAGCACTATACGCAAACAACGAGGCTTTGAATTTAATGCGGGCAGACGCACGGCACGTTTTTTTTTTTTTCTAAATCAAACTCATTTGTGTGTTCACAAATTGGCTTGATGAATAAGACAAAAAAAATAGAATTCATAGCAACTTGAAGGAGTTTATTCATGGGCATCTTCAAGTGTGCTAATAAAGTGACTGATTTGTATATAAAAGGTAAGCATTTTTATTCAGTCACGACTGCGTTGCTGTTTTTTTTTTTAACCAACTTATAATCTGTATCTGACATCAGACATTGTGCGATACAATTGTGTAATTACCATGAGTACCGCAAAAATGGATGCAGTAGCCAAAAGTGCATTATCTGTAAATTGCTTGTGTAGTTGCTGCATTTGGGCTTTGACTTGCGATCCAGGCTCCAGCCTCAGCACTCTGGCTGTGTCGTCTGTGTGATTGGACTCATTCACGCTCTCTCCCTCTCAAGCCATACAGTTAAAAGTAAAGGGGTAATGGAAGTATTAAGAAGAACTGGGTAGCGGTGACTCTTTTGAGTGAAAGCTGCTCAGTGGCACAAACGCTGGCGCAGTTTTCCAGGCTTCTTCGTGAAACCTGCGTTGAGCCATTCGTTTTTCCTAGTTGTGGTCTGGAAAGGTAAAAGATACATTTTGGATGAGGTGACATTACTAATTGCACGTAATTGAGGCACCAGCTCAATCAATTCAGGAAGAAAAAAGTTTTTCTTATCAGAAACTCTGCAAAGCTAACAATAAATCAGATGCAAATTCTAGACAATGTTATGTCATGATTCATTCAGACTTAAATACCACAAGCATAAATAATACAGCTACAACGGAGAGACGGCAGTTTGTTGGTAGATGTTATAGAAGATTAATCAAAGATTGAAGGCAGTATCTTCTGTTTTGCATAGATGAGTTACTGCTGAGGTTTCCTAGCAATGACTTGGGGGTGAAGACATAAACTAAGGCGTAGCAATATTTCTGTTTTAAGGTTTGCCGTCCAGCCTGTCTTTCACTGCTTCTGTAGTTATGGCCCTTGTTTTGATTCAAATTAGGGGTGCACATTTTTGAAGCCGATACCGATAACCAATAACTTGGTCGCCTGATTCGTGCGTTTCTGAGACATCACTTTTTTTTTTTTTTTTTTTTTTTTTTAACTTAATGAGTCCAACCCACTTTCCACTGGTCAGAAGAGAAGAGGGAAGAGCACAATTTCCGAAATCTCCAAAGGGCAATAACTAAAACTGTTCTGACTTTGGCAGGAAATCACTTCTATTAAAAAGCTGATAGAAATAAAAATCATATTTTCAGGACCTTCAAACCCACCTCTCATAAAATGTTCACATCTGCTGCTCAGGAAATCATGCTCTATCAGGTAGACTTCCCTGTGAGAAAAAAAAAAACGCTGTGTGGGCCACATGAACTACTGGTGTGTTTCACTAATGGTTTATTGAAATTAAAAGAGGAAAATGATGGCAGCTAGCAAGATCTGTGACGGACAAAATGCTTCAGAACTGATTTTTGACATTCTGCATCATCCTCAGAACTAGATGAGTAGGTGATATGAACAGTGTGGATTTCAAAATCTAACTAATTGATTTGAGAATCCCAATCTTGGAACCTGGACAGGTTTCCCTCGAAACCACTGATGGATCCATGAACAGAACAAATACACCAATCAGGCATAACATTATGACCACGGGATCATGGACCCTCTGAGGGTGTCCTGTGCTGTCTGGAAACACAACATTGTTAGTGGGGGCCTATGGGTTGAGGGGAGGGGCCTCTGTGGTCCAGGCTTTTTCCAGTGCAGTTTGGGATCTAGTGAATTTGGAGGCCAGGTCAACGCCTTGTGCTGTTTTTGATGTTTTTTGAGTTGTTCCCAAACCATTTTTGTGTGTTTGTCTCTGTGTCAGGCTGCATCCTGCTGGGGATGGCTGCTGCCATCAAGGATTGTCATTTCTATGGGGTGCATTTAGGTGTGCTTGGTCTGGTCTAGGTGGGTGGTCCATACCCACCTAGAAAGTGTCCCAGCAGAACACTGTATTGTCACAAGCTGGTTGTTTTTATTCATCTCTCCTGTCAGTGGTTATAATGTTGTGGCTGACATGCACATCGAATAAACAAATGCCAACAACGGGAAACTTATACTCCTTCACTGCAGAGGAGAAAGCACGGGAAGTTGAATTACTTTGACACTGCTTTGAGCAACGGCAACATATCCACCGATTTGTTAAATGTCAACATTGAGAAAATCTGCCAAGGTAATGGTGGGAGAGGAGACAGTCTGGGCTCCGCATTTAAATATGACACCTTTTCGGCTGGTAAAAATTAGGGTCAATTTCGGTTCAATTCAATTTATTTTATTTCAAACTTGTAGCCCATATGGATAAAAAGACACTTTAAGCTGATCAGATACTGTCTTGGTTCAGACGCAGGCCTTATCTTGCGTTGAAAATAAAACAGCGCCGCATCGGGGGGGATGTTGATAGTGGCTCGTAATGCCCACCGACAAGCATTTGTTCTCAAACATCCTCCTAACTTAAATTTAGAGATATGCAAAAACGCAGAGGCGTGTACACACACATGCGACATATTACAGACGATGATGTCTTCCTTCTGTCCCATAGCACAATCTCTGAGCAGCGTGTGAAGAGTGAGGAGGAGCAGGTGAGGTGGAGAGGATGAAAACGATAGAATGAACAGGAAATTGGCAAATATCTGGCTTAATTGACAGCTCCTCTGTGTGCATTCAGGTGCATTCGGGTGGACGGATGGAATAGACTGAGCAGGACTATACAGCGGTATAGTGATTATTTGATCCCAGTGGGTTGGATGCAAGGAATAGCACACAGCTCATACACAGATGGCTTTTAATGTTGACTAGAGAATGGGCATTTAAGGTCCTTGTTTTGTTGCAGATGCAGCAAGATGCAGAAACGTAAGTTTTATTGGCTGGCTGGAGGCTCTCTGTTAAAGGAATGGTCAAGAATTAAGAAAAAACACAAGTTTCACTATGTTCCTGCAAGGCCTTATATTTCCATAAAAACTGTGTCGGTATGGGTCATTACTTGCAATTACTTGCAAATTGCCAAATCAGTAAAATCAAATGAACTCTTCTTTACATTTGGTTTAATTTAAACTTATTTCTAAGCAAACAACTTATTTCCAGACTTACTTTACTTATTATATTGCTATGCAGGTTAGTAGCATATGGGGATGCTCACTGACTGAATTATCACATACACAGGGGTGAGATATTTGTGGATACAAATGGATATATATATATAAGAAAACGTTCTATTTTGTTATATTACATACACTGATCAGCCACAACAATAAAACCACTGACAGGAGAAGTGACCAACTTTTGGACCTGGAATTCACGTGGCTGTTACTTAGACATGTACCATCCACCTAGACCAGACCAGGCACCCCCGCCCCATAGCAATGACACTCCGTAATGGCAGCAGACACCCCCAGCAGGATGCAGCCTGACACAGAGACACACACAAAATGGTCTAGAAACAACAAAAAAAAACACGAAAAACAACACAAGGTGTTGATCTGGCCTCCAAATTCACTAGAACCCAAACTGATCAAGTATCTGTGGGATGATTCACAGAGGCCCCTCCCCTCAACCCATGGGACACAAAGGTCCCCCACTAACAACATTTTATAACAATAAATGTTCCTCAACATTTGGTTTATGGCAGGAGAGAAAAGCTATTTTCAAGCTGATGCAATGGTTGTCTAATGGCGAAGAAATATCAGTTGCAAAGCTTTGAAATTGACACTAGCCGCCACATACAATGAGTCCTGTGGCTGCCACACATGGTACTCCAATATTCTGCCTAGGTAGACGGAATTACTCAACCCAACAGCGTTCTAAATCCAACACAAATGGTTGCCGGACTCATGCCAGACTCATGGTGACGGACAATTCAGGTTCAAAGGTAGCCAAAGTCCTGCTAACTGGAGCTGACACTGCCCAAGTCCACACCCACAAATCTTAGCCAATTCTGGCAGCGATACTTTGGCCAAAGCAGCCTGATTCTTGGTACCGCAGCGCCTGAATATGGCTGAGTGCAGCTCTAATTGGCCTGACTCAGCTGGTTACCTGGGTACTGATGAGAGAGGCGCTCGCTGTTCAAACCTGTGTGAAGAATTCTGATGGCTGGAGAGATGTACAGCATGTGCGGAACTGCGTGATTGATTATGAGTACCCGCATAAGATGACGTGTAATCTATTTGTAAAATGTGCAGCATCATTCAAACTAACCGCGACGCTGAACCGAAATACAAAACAGTTATTACAGATCATTAAAGGTATTGAAATATTAGGCAGGTAATGAAGTGTTTGTCCCGTAGCTGTCTGCTTACTGTGGAGCTCTTTGAATCTGTACTGTAAAAATCAATATTGTTGTTAAAGCACTGCTTTAGATTCCCTTTAGAATTTCAAGCAAAACGTTGTGTTGATCAGTTCAGCTTAACTGGGAGGAAAAGTTTTGCCGCACGTCTAATTCAAGCTTGGGCTGCGCCGAGGCTGGTGCGAGACTTTTTATACTAATTGCTAACCATTCTGTTCAGTCAGAAACGAGCAGAGCGCTCACTTCCCCCGGATGACTGTGCCACTTTATTATCCTAAACAAACGGTATAAACACCTACTAGCAACCAATGAACAGTTGTTCGGGAGATAAATCTGCAATCGTTAGCATCTATTATAAAAACGAACTAATCGTGCTGCTCTCTCTTTTTCCTGCAGCTCCCTCGATCGTTCCCATCATGCACCAGATCAGCTCCACCATGAACAGCTTCACGCTCTCGTGGCCCCAGCCAGAGCAGCCCAACGGCATCATCCTGGACTACGAGCTGCGCTACTACGAGAAGGTGAGCCGTGTGTCCGTGTACGTTCTGTCACGTGCGTCTCTGATCTGCATATGCGCGGGGAACTTCATGCGAATCCCCCCCCCCCCCAGAATCGAAGCTCTCCCGGATATATCTGAGCACAGTCCCCCGGGTTGATAATATGTTCTTTTACTGTGTTCACTCTTGTTCTCCCACTGTTCTTCGGTTTCTGCTGCTGATGAAGTGAATGGGTTGACCTCTGCTCCAGGCCCACTCTGCACAGTGCAGCAACCTGTCCCGCTGTGAAAATGCATTGCGTCTGGAGGGAGTCACATCGACCCGTCTGCTCACAGACAATACGTCTGCTTTATTAAGTCGCCAGCCCTACCCCACAGTTCCTGTGCTGCTTCAGTATTGACCTGTAGGCTTTTCCCAAGGCCTGGGACATAATGATGCCGAGAGACTGGAGACTCTATCTTTTTGTTTGGGCCGTTGTTTGTCCTCCTAAAGCTGATCGATAGGTATAGGCAAGGTTGGTCATGCGCATTTTTTTTTTTCTTTTTTTTTTTTTCCCTCCCCGGTCTTTGTCATCTTAAACTGAGACTTTTTGTGAGACTCGGTGCACCGTCCCCAATGTTCTGCTGCTATTTCCAAATAAAAGATAACATCAATAGAGTTTCATCAATCTTTTTCTTTCTGTTTTTTTTTTTTTTTATTTACTTCACACAAACTCGTTTTGGCTAAGGTGCGTGGATCAATATTCACAGCGTTGCCTTAGAATAGCTTCGTCGCGTTTAGCGTTCTCCATCAGAGAGAACAACAATGATGTTTTTAAATAATGTTTGCTGTTGGAAGCTCCGTCATCCAATAATGGCTGCGTCGCTTGCTGCACAGGTCATGAAATTGAATCCGATTGCGGTGCCCCTGAGAAACTTTATCTGCCAGACAGCTTAGTGCAGTGTAAATAACACTTATACAGCCACCCCATTAGCTCATGAATATCAATGAAACGTAATCCTAATGATGTTTATGTAGCGCATCCTCATACAAATACGTGAGCATGGCGTTATCACAAATTGCCGTACTAACGAGGACGGGGTTGCTAATTGCGCAGGGAGGATTCAGGTGACAGAGAGGTTGCGCTCTGGAGTGTACACCCCTGTCTTAATGCGCCTACGTGTCCCTCCACGAGCTTCTGTCCGTTCCACCGTGTGGGTGTGAGTAAGGCGCAGAAGCTGGAGTGATTGGTTTGAGACACACTGGGCTGTGGAGATGACATTTCCTCTACGGTGGTCTTCTTTTGACACCGCGCGTTGTGGAACTGACACGGCTTTTTATAGGTCCTAAACAGACTTTCCTTCGACCAACCAAAGCTGTCCAAAGTGTCAGTGCAGATGTGTCAGGTTAAGAAGCACCAACTCTCAGAAGAAGAAAAGCTAGTCAAAGAAAATTTTGCTGAAGGAAATACAACTATACGTTTTCCGATTTCCATACCGTATGCACACGGTGACAAAGCCTCGTAAATTCTTCGAGTCCTGGACCTAAGCTGAGGTAATGCGTGCATGTTTGGCTTGCTTGCTTGCTTGCTATGGGAAAGCAGGAAATTCAATCACATCGTGTCGAGGGCAGTCCTGCCAGCTTTCCATTGATTCCCTGAATACTTAAGAGGTCCAGAAAACGTCCCACGCTGCCGTTAAGCGTTGATGTGGCCTTTGAGTCATGAAAGGCAATTATTGAGGGCTGCCTCTCGCCATGTCTGTCACACACTCAGCTGAAATAGTTTTAAACAAGCACAGCGTGTGACTTTTAACATACATACATGCATACATGCATACATGCGCCATATAACCTTTTTTTTTTTTTTTGCGTCACACCAACGCCTGGATTAATCTCAGAGTAGTCACACTGTTATGGTTCTGGAGCTGATTGTCTCAGCGTGCCTGCCACTGTCAGCTAGTCCTTAGCGCAGTGGAGAGCTGTCTTTCTGCACACTGCACCTCACGGGAAGCCTCCTATACCCATTAACGATGGCAACTTCTCAAGCAGCACGGCATTGTCACACTTTCCGTCAAGTAATACCTGGGGGTATTCATAAAAGAAACGTGTGCTTTTTCACAACCTTGACGTTGTGCTGTAGTTTTTTTTAAACAGTTGTAGACACCTTTGTGTTTTTGTACCTTCAGTTTTTGTATTTGCCTGTTTAAGCAGGCATCACGGTTGTTTCCTGTAGAGAATGTAGTGGAGGTTCATGACCTTGATCATTATGACGAACGGACCAGACTGTGATTACATTGACTGCTTGACCACCAGGGCACCATGCAGGGCCGCAATCATGGCTTCATAATGTCGTCTGCCAGAAGTAAAGAAGTGCCAGAAGATAGTGACTAGTCAGTGAATATTATAACAGTTCCTTAAGCTACTCACATTTACTTTGAAATAAGAGTCGTTGCTCACATTATACGACACTTGCGTAAACCCCAATCACTTTAACGTGTTTGTGTAATATGTACACTCTCCTCAGTGGCACTGCTATGAATAATATTACCGAAAATAATGTTGTAAAATTACGAAAATATGTTTCAATTTTCTGTCAAGAGTGGCAGTTTAAACTGTGCGCGCGTGAACAAAGACGATGCAAATGACTGCATTTCGGCAATTTCATCAAATTTTTTTTTTTTTTTTTTTTTGCTCTGAAGGCTGTTCTCTTCACCCTGCCCTCTTATTACAAAGTAAGCGGGACCCTGCAAAACTGGGAGGCAACGCTAAATGAGTTAAAGCCTTGCAGAGGAAAAAAAGAATCTCACGCTATCGTTCTCTCCATTTTTCCTTGTGCTCCTTTTTCCTCCGGTTGCCTGGAAATTTGGGGAGGGTGGAAATAACTCAGCATAGCGGAGGTCAGGCCCTCCATTAAGGCTGGAGTGGAGCAACCACCAGCTCTGGTTACTGATAGCCCCGCCGGTGTCAGAGAGAGGGGGTGTGCATGCTTGAGTGTGTGTGTGTGTGTGTGTGTGTGTGTGTGTGAGTGTCAGCAGCAGGTCAGGTGTATCCACTCTGGATGGCAGTAGCACCTTCATGTGACAGTGTGAGAAATCCAAGAGCAAATGCAAAGTTTTTCAGCGTGTCACCAGGACGCGCGGCGTAGCTGACCGTAGCGCCATCTGCATTTTCTGCAAGTCTCCCCTGTGCTTTTCGTACAATTAGCAATTCCTCAGAAGAGAAGCCAGAGGAAAGTGTTTATTATTCCTTTCTTCTCTCCCTGCCAGCCTTCAGAGTCAACCACGACACTTTTGTAGACACACAGATGTTGTACAGACAAGTTTTTTTTTTTAATGGATTTTGCAAAAAGCAGGTCTTGCGCTGCGCTCCCTCCGTCCCCCAGCAAGGGTATTCACATTTCCTCCTTCAGACTCCCTTCTTCTTCCCTGCCTCTTTATTTGTCTCCCTACTTGCTTAGTAAGGCCTTCTCGCTGGTCTCCAGGTGAAAGGAATGCGTGCAGAGCCACCTCTAAGTAAAGAAAGCAAGAAGACTAACTAAAAGAGAGCTTCTCACACGTTTCTTCCCATACTCTTGACCGGGAATCACGTTGAAAGAGAAATATTTGCTTGCTTCGCTTCACAGCAGGGGGCCTTTTAAAATCGGATTTGATTGCTGTTTATTCCCTTATCTAAAGATCCCTCCACTTTTCTTTATTAAGTCTAGGCAAAACATTGTAATCAGGAGCACTGATGGAAGATATTCCTTTTATTTGTAATTCCCTTTTTACATGCATAATACTAAAATGATTTCCTCCCCATCTTTCTTTGTGTGCGTTTTCGAGTGTTTGTGTGTGTGTGTGCGCTCGCAATTTCCAAGCATGCGTGCGCGTGTGAGCCTGTGAAGAGGACACATGGTATCCCACCATGTTTGTCTCCGTGCCAAGTGGCCATGCTGTCCATTTTTGGGTGGTTGGCATTTTTGGAAAAACAGACACACAAACACGGATCCGCACTCACACACGGGCGCGTCAAGTGAATTGAAGTCAAGTCAAGTCAGGCTTATTTTTATAGTTCACCGTGACATATAATGTCTCAGTGGCCTTTACAGGCCCAGAAAGTGGCTTTGACTGAAAAGCTCTCGCACACGCACACACACACAGACACACACACGTACAAGAAAAAGTGGGAGAAGGGAAGAAAAGAAATTCAAATCCCCCCTCAGCAGTTCACTAGCAGCACAGTTTCAACTGGGAGGTCATTGCCAATTACATGAAATTTAACTGAAAAGTTTTAACGTGTAAAAATACAAATGTGGGCCCTCCAGTAATAGGACGGTAACTGATCTCGTCATATTATAGTATATTTAGTACAAACTATAAAACGAGTTAACTAAACACAGCTCAGAGTCAAACTGAGTCCGTGATTATTATCACACATCATCACTTTTTTTCTAATTCCTCACATTTTCATTCCCTATTTTTCATACGGAGTACAATGTAATTGAAATTCGGCCATTCTTTTTATGAATGAACTAATATGCGCTCGGTGAGGTTTTTGCTCGAGGGGGCATTACGCGACTGAGCATTGTCGGTCCGTTCAACTCCATCGCATTTGCTGTTTTCCGCGCGCGCTTGTTTTGCATTTCCATCACTAGCAGCCGTGACCTTTTCTCATTGTTTGAGTAGAATAGACAAGGTAGCCTAAAGGAACACTAACTTTTGCTGATGCGTCTCGTTGGTTCCCTGTTGGCAGTTTGTCAAAATCTTCAAGGACTTCGAGGACAGCACCGCCATACTGTATGTCCACAACGAGTGGTAGGTGGACAACTAGGACCAATGAGGATGTATCAGATGCCCCAAAGTGAATGAAAGTGAATGCTTTTATGGTGTTTATGCTTTAACTGAATGCTTCAGTAACCAAACTCCCCACGGAGCTTCCTTTTCTGCCACCTCTGGCAATGCTTTTGATTGGCTGCTCAGCCATCTGCCTTCCCACCTGCAGCTCTGTCTTTATTTAGCAAGTTGGGGTGTGGTCCTCCTAATCCCCATTTGACTGGCAGCGGGACAGGACCTCTCGTGGCTGGAAGTCCCTCCTGGCATGGCCTTTTATTGGCTATCCTCTAACCTGCCGGATTGCCAAATGCCAGCTTATTTTTAAGTGGCAGATGTGGGTGTGTATGTGAGTCACATAATCCCCATTTGACAGGCAGCATGAAAGGGCCATTCCTAGCTGGTGCTCCCCCAAGGGACGCAAGCCCATTGGCGGTTTGCCATCTGTCTGCTCACCTGTCCCCCGTTCCAACTCAACAGATGGGGGTGTGGTTCTGAAAAATGCAGGCTGACTGATATCTGGAATAGGCAAATCCTGACCCCATGCGCTCCGCACGCATTCAACCATGTCTCAGACCAGATGAATAGGAATAGGTGACCATGGTTCCGGTCTCTCGAGGGGCTTCTTGCCTTCTGAGCCTCTTTCAGCTGCACAAGCTGCCACCCCAAAGTTTAGAATTTGTATGCAGCACGTTGGGGAAATGGCAGTTTGGGTAATGTCACGAACAAAAGGTCCGCAGAACGATTAAACTCTCTAAACCAGTTATTCCATTTGTAAATATCTCTTTCCTCCCCGAGACAGAATGAAAGCCTGTTGGTGTGATGCTCTCCCGTCCCAAGCCCAAACATTTGTCTTCATCAAGCCCAGAGTGTCCAATAAGAGTTAATGTGATTGCGCACATCATTATGTGGGGGGGCAGATTTCATAGCTGTGTTTACCTCGTCTGCTCAATGACGGAGCAACCGGAATGATTCAATTACACCAATCAGATTGGATAATGATTTCGTTGTGGGTCGCTTCTGCCTTGTGTTTCTTATCGCTTCCTGCCATCTTCTTCCATCCTTCTCCCTCCCTTCCTCCCTCCCTCCCTCCCTCCCTCCTCTCCTTCCTCCCTGCCTTTCTATTTTTTCCACTCCACTCTGGTGTCAACACAGATTCCATCTGATATTTTCTCAGAGCTGCAGTGCATGTATGAGAAGATGTAATTCGGGCATTAAATAATAGAGCGTTTACCGAGCTTAAAAGGCCTGCATCTATTTACATTGTATTACTGACTCAGAGATATTTGCCCCTTCGCTTTCAGCTGCCCCTCTCCCTCTGTGCGATTTGTCAGCACCCAGCTATCAGCAGCCTGCGGTGGTGGGTGTAGCGTAGGTGCAGTCTTATTTTCTGGCTGTCATATTCGCTCTGGGTTAAAGGAAGGTGACAGGCCCAAGTCATTACTGATACCTCATAGCAGATACCTCCAGCAAGTCCCAAACTACACTGCGGCAGAGTCGGGGGCGCAGTTCAGGCAGCACCGTTCAGGCCGCAAATTTACTTAATGGATGGCTGTATGAATGCATCCATACATACCTGCAAGTCTTTAGGGGTGGAAATAACTTTTTTTTTTTTTTTGCCAGGATATAAACAGATTTACCGATATTAAAAAAAAAATAAATGAATAAAAATTAAATTTAAAATCAAGGGCAAACCCGTGCATAGAACATTGCGACAGTGATTGCAGGGGATTTTTATTTCATAGCCTTAAATGAAAAAGCACAAATCACTGTGCATGCAATTGGCCTGTCGTCAGATTTAAAAAGCAACCTATTTCAGACAACAAAACAATGGGGATGCGAGGTTCAGACTTCTTGCCGTAATTAAATACCCTCCAAAGAAACACACGCGGCTCCCGCTTCATTGCCGCTCAGAAGTAGCTATTGCTCTTTGTAATCTGCGAAATATAATTAGCTTTAGTTGTCATATTGCGTGTTAGTGTATGAATGGGAGATTCTCATGTGAGTGGTGTGTACTTCGCCGCTTGTATGCTTTGTGCAGTGTTGCGTATTTGATGCTCAAGCTGACTGAGGCCTTATTAAAAAGCGGAGGAAGACAAACGAGCAATTTCTGTTTAAATCTGCCCTTATAAGGGAGGCTTTAAAAGACCTTTACAATGCATGAACTGTTCACTGTGTGTTTGTTGTTTATATAGTTTGGTCCTTCCCGCTGCCAGTACATGCCATTTATCCTCTGTAAGTTTCAAATATGCACTGTGTGTTTGGTTTGCAACAACTGAAATATTCAACTGATTTCTATCTGATTTCCGCTTTCTCCACGCCACATCCTGAATATTGGATTTCCCGATAAGCTTGTCTCACTGTCAAACCTATGCTGCCACCACTGGATTTTGTTTTGAGCATTTCCTTATCTGTGCAATTTAACACTTTGCTTCACGACACCTCCTCGGCGCGTTATCTCTAACCCTCTCCCTCGTGTGTTCGCCCCTCCTTTCAGGACCACGCAGAGATTAACTCCACCATCCTGCGGAGCCAGACCAACACGGCGCGCGTGGAGGGCCTCAGGCCAGGTACCGTGTACGTGGTACAGGTGCGGGCGCGGACCGTGGCTGGCTTTGGCAAATACAGCAGCAAGATGTGCTTCCAAACCCTCACAGATGGTAAGGATCGCAGAGCCAGGAGAAATAGCACTCTTTGCATCGCTCTCTCTCTTTCTCTTCTCTCCGGCTCTCTATCCTTCTCTGTCTTGTTTTTTTTTTCTCCCTCTTTTACACACACACACACACACACTCGCCGTAACTCTCTCTAACACTCCCATCTCTCTTTGTATTTGCTGTTGCTTTATTATTAGAAGGTGAGATAGAGGAGAACAGTGATGTTTGAATGCACTTCCATTTCTACAGCTAAATTAATTTCCTTCACGGTCAGGTTGGAGTGTGTGTGTGTGTGTGCGTGCATGCATGTGTGCGTGCAGGGGGGGTGCTTTGAATATGTAGAGCTCTGAGTGTCTTTTGTTTGTGCAACTAACTGTGCTTGATCCAAAATGCTTAGCTAATTGCTTTTTCACCCAGGCCTGCTGTTGCTGGAGAGCCGTCCCAGAATGCATAGCTGTGATTAGTAGTTGATGAAATAGATTTTTTATTTTTTTTTCTTCCACGGGTGGCAGGCGGTTGTTGGAGAGGGAAGGGGCTGAAGAGGGGCTCTAACACCTGGTAAACTGGCAAGGTTGCGGAACCATGTTCATTAGAGTAAGTGCATGGAAGTGTGCGAGCGGAGAGTGGTGGCTCTTCATTTTGCCAGGTTTGTTGGTGATATTGGTTCTCCAACTAACGCCGTGTGGTCCAGTCTAGATTTATTAAAGATTTGTTAAAGATTCAACAGGATATGTGTAGCGCCCTCGTGACTAAGACTACGATGCACGTATCTCCGAATCCGTCTCGAAGATAGGGGTGACGTTTCCACGTTGAATCATCACTGATAAAGACGGTGAATGAGGCAGTGACCATCTCGAAGTAGGGGAAGATGGGAGCAACGGTAATGACGACGAAGGCGATCGCTGTGGCTGTTTACCTGAGTAGAGCAGCTGTGGTGGCGCGTTGATGATCCTTTCCTTAAAACGCGCGCGACTTCGTACGAGTGCATACAAGCCCATGCCTCACGCTGGCTCACACCAACGCTGTTTGCGGCTCATTCGCTGGCTGGCTGCCATGGCACGACATTCGTCAAGGCAATTAGCGGCAGACACTGAGAGGGGGAGGGTGGGGGGGGGGCTGACAAAAACACCCACGTCTCCACCTCCTGGCCTTCCACCAGTCTTTTCTCCCCCTGTCAAGCCGCGTCGTTGCCTCATGAAGACAACACCTCACCACCCAGCCAGTCCGTGTTTTTTTTTTTTTTTTTTTTAAAGAACATACAATCCCTTTTGTCTTCCTGTCAACGCATCTTCATACACCTCCGCGAGATGTCTTTCCGCCGCCTCGTGACACACGCGCACGGCCCAGACTTGATTGGCACGTGTGATGAATGAAGAGGTGATTGGTCCGTCGCTCAGGTGACTGACGCGGCTCTCGGTTTTCTAATAGGGAGAGGCTTTGAGAGCTAACTGATTGTAATAGGAGTCTATGCAGCAGCGTGATTTTTTTTTTTTGCTGTCAAGGAAAGTCACCGTTCCGTGTGATTGTGTGAATTGGGATATTTATCGGGAGCCTGAGTAGCTAGAACCGCATTCACACTGTTCCCTTGAAAAGTACTTGATAAATGTGCAAGTTAAAAGAGTGAGCAATTCCTGTCACATCCAGTTTCCTCATATATTGCAGCATTCACGCCGCTCCGAAGATGCATTAGTTCGCCCTTTATCAATTTAATCCAATAGGCCCATTCTACACGGGGGATTGGATTTAGAAGCTGCTGATTTGCCTGCAGCATGCTGAATCGTGCATCGCTTTAACTACAGTGTTGCCCGGTGCCAAACTAATGGAGAGGCGGGCGTGCGAAAAAGAAGGATTCTCCCGTGTAGCGTTTTTAGGCAGACATTTGGGCCTCGGTGCTGCGAACCACCAGAGCTGGCTAACATAAAGCATGTCCGGGCTGTGTGCGCGCGGTTGTGAGTCAGCGACTTTCTTTCAAATCGCAAAAACAACATTCCAAGGTGCATTTTCTTGTCCACTCATTTCTGACAGCTATAGCAACAGAAACAGGCTGACAACCCCCCCCCCACACACACACACAATCTTTCTCACCATCCGCTTTATGCCTCTCTCTCACTCTGTCTTTACCTCGTCTGCTCAATGACGGAGTCTTTCTCCTGCTTTATCAAACGCGGCCCTGTCAGTCAGCCTTGCGAAAGCTGACTGGATTTCAGTCGGCACCCATCAGCACAGAGCTCTATATGTTTTCTTTATCCATCAGTACACCCAGTACACCCTAACCATTCTGCTCTGTCTCTCCCCGTCGCACCCTTTGCCTCCGAAACACACTGTTACACGCACACTTCCAAATAAACAGAGCTACGGCGCCTCGCCTAAGCCGCTCTCAATGCCTGTCTGTCTTCTCTTTGTGCAACCCAGATGATTTCAAGTCTGAGCTGAGGGAACAGCTCCCTCTGATTGCAGGGTCAGCAGCGGCGGGAGTGGTCTTTATTGTTTCCCTCATTGCAATCTCCATCGTGTGCAGCAGGTAAACCTTTTTTTTCTCCCCTTTTTATCTTTATCTCTTAGAACGTACGTGTCTCGTTCCGCACCCAGGAACCTTTGCAGAGGTAGTGACTTTGTTGCCACATTTGTCCCTGACAAAAACAAATAAATAAATACATTTTTTCCAGGCTCCCAATTTTTATTGTTAAGGAGAAATTAGCTACACATTTCACATTTCGCTGCCTCCGTACTTCCTAGGGAACTGTAGTAAATGTAGGGTGTGGGCAACATAACATGAACACCATGTGACTGTGAATGTGCATTATGGATGACAACACTGCATGAGTAAGTTTTACATCACACTACTTTTATTTTCTATATTAGTACATTATGTCATAATTTAATTCAATATATCTTGAACATTAGTCTTAAATTAGTTACATTTTACAACTCTTAACTGATACTAATTCATTGTACTATGTACCGTAACTGTGACGTCTCGATGTTAGCTGGAGGCAAAACAGAGGGAAGCTTGAGGCGAACGCTGTCACTTTCAACCATGGAAATGTCGTCTTGCTGTATTTTTTGGTGCCAAAACCAAAAAATCTAAAAGGCTAACTTGAAGTTTTATCACACACCAGTCACTGCCAGTCGTAGACAACTTTGGTTTGGCTTTGGCTATTAAAAGAAAGGACTGGATTGAGACAGTCAACAACGCACCTTTTATATCAGATACGATTAATATGTAATGCATCATAGCTTCAGCCTGGAAAACATTATGGGTTAGACTGAATTGTGACTGAAATTATATTAAGTTAATCCTCATTTATTTAGGGGATTCTTGTTACATGTTAATACTAATGCTAACCGCAAGCTAACCCAATGTTAGCTGTGTTTAAGAGGGTGCCCAAGCAGAAGTTCTTCTTACTTATTTTAATATATTTGTTGGAGAGGCTTGACTTGATAAAGACAGAGCAGACTTCATCCCCTCTGTGTCCTCCTCTGGTCAAACTGTCCATCCAGTGAGTGAGAGTGTAGGAATTGGTGAATGTAGTCCCATCAATCAGAGTCAACTTTTCAAAATAACACTCATAGTCTTGGGGAGTGAGTGTATTAGTATATTCTCTAAAGTATGTGTTGGCCTTGTCCATTCATGCCTGAACAATCTATTGAAATACGCTAACCACTGTTTACAGGCTTTAGTGTTTGTGATGCTTTGCATTCAGTTAAGCCCCATCAAAAAATGTCACATTGTTTGCAAACCGTGAAGGGGTCTATATACAGTATCTGCATCCCTTGACGTTTGTTGAAACATACTGTGTATTGTTGTGTGTCAGCTCCTTACATACATTTGATTGGGCATATCGATTGGTAAAATCACAACATAACCACAACAACCACGAAGGCGGTTTGATGATTGCCGTGTGCCTCTGCTGCATTGTGTTGCGTGTCTTTTTAACAGTTCCTTTCCTTACCGCCTGTCTAAAGCCTGTCTAAATGTACACTGTCCCATTAAATGTAGACAAAAATAACATTCAAACGCAACATATTTGATGGAAATAAAAGCTAACTTGTCACATTTCAAAAGGAATACTGAATTCCACAGAGGACCCAGCACATCCCATTTTGCCCTGTTAAGCCAATTTCATTTTGCTGCAGTTTGTCACATTGTCACATCCCTGTCTTGCTTCACTTTAGATATATGAAAGTCAAATTTTCTGCAGCGCTGCGTGCAAGTGTAAGCAACTAAAGTGTTCATCAAACGGGCCCGGCTCTTTTGATGCCGAGGCAGAGGAGACACATGAAAAGGAAAGAGATCCTATCAAGGTCTAATTAAAAATCAGCTCATTTTCATAAACTTCATTTGCCATTGCTAACCCTCTGCAACTGATTCCATTTCAGCTGCGTCATTTTCCAGGCCATGCAGGAAAACACGAGCAGTAATAAGACCTTATTTACTATTCCTTTCATCCTGTCATCTCTTATTTTCTCTCCTCTCTCAATATTCATTGCTCCCTTAGGAAACGAGCGTACACCAAGGAGGCAGTGTACAGTGACAAGTTGCAACATTACAGCACAGGAAGAGGTGAGTCCGCCATAATACTACGCATCCTCTAAGTTGGTGGTTAGTTGTTGGTTCCATATTGTACATTGTGTATGTTAAAGTGGCAGTCTTGAAGATTCCAGTCACAACAACTCCTGCAGTTACTGGTGGTAACAACAAAATGTAGTTAGCAGGTCAAAGAATTCTGTACACTGTGCTGCACACATCATACGTCTGCAAACAGTAGGTCCAGATCCTTTCACTGGGTATCAGTAGAGAAATGTGTTGGTTGCCTCACTGATAAGACCTCGCAGTCTCTATGTTTCCAAAAGTCTGTGTCGCCTGCTGCCCTTCATGTATCAACTCACTGCGGCTGCCCCTTCTCGTCCTTTTTCTCAAGCTGACTTTCTTGTGAGCAATACAGGGCTGTCACTTGCTTTTAATGTGCAGCTGCGGCACTAGTAAATGCTCAGATTGCATTAGCGGCATTAGCATCTCCAACTATGGTCTGGTAATGGTTTAACGTTCAGCATTTATAGAGATTGCATTAGCAATAACTTACTATGGAATTTTTCTCGCAAACGTCACCACAGAAAATGAAAATGTAAACACTGCAATGTTTTCCCGAGTGCGCCATAGGAACAGTCACTATCGTGTTACCTCATTTTCCCACAGGCTTAACAGACATTTACTGTATTTATCTTAAATGTAATTAATTTGTGTCTTTCAACGCCATGCAAGTATCATTGATGGCAGAACAATGTATTTTTATATCTTATGTATTTAACAGCTTTGCATACAGTATTGTCTCAGTGTACTTAAGTAATCTATTCATTCAGCGATAAAGGAGCTGCTGTCTCAACAGCGCACTGTTCCACACTAGCTGAGACCTGTCAATCTAAGCCTCCTGTACATAATAGGCTCCACCCCTATCACTGCTGCACCAATCACAACGCCACATATTACAGGCTGACACTGTCAGGTGAGCCTATTCAGTCCCCGGGTGAAATCTCAGACTTGAAATGCACGATATATATAGGTGTGTTTATGTTTATGACAGTTGAAGGCCACACTACTGTTGCACATATTTGAAAAAAAAAAAAGTAATATTAAATGCAAAATGATAATAATTAATGATTATAAAAAGCACTAGGCTAAGTTTAATATAGAACACATATAGTAGGAAGGGGTTCCTACTCAATCTCTCCATCAGTTTGGGGTCCTTGGCCGGAAAAACATCAAAGACTGCTGATTTATGTAATACTTTAGATGACTGTGAGTTAAACTTACTTGTAATATGGCGCCATATGGTTCAAAATCCTCAAAATCACTCAAACAAGATAATGGTATGCCAAAAGTCATGGACACCGTCAGCTAGAGTGTTTTGTGTGCCAGCATATTCATTTATGTTCATATTTTCCCCACATCCATTTTGTCTCTCCACTGCCATCCAATCATTTATGATGCAGCACGTGTCTGTTAATCATATGTATTTATGTATTAATGAAATGGAGGCATGGCAGAAGTGAAATTACCTCAGGTAGCAGGTGTCTGTGGAAGTAAATGACATTTTCCTTCATTTACACAATGACATTGACTGACATCTCTTAGGGCTGTATGATAGCTGTGATTGAGTCGTGTTTTAAACGTTCCTCGGGGCTGCGGCGGATAAGAGGAGGGAGCCTGGAGGGACGCGTATTACTTCTGACAAATAGACACACTCACTCACGCACAAAAGAACGTGTAAAAGTATTGTACCTCAAATGAAAGACCGACGTACTGCCGATCTAGCAGTCAGAGAGGGTGCTCGCTCTAGGGTATTGAGTTTTGTTGAGCCTGACACAGCAAAGTGTTTCAACACAGTTACTTTGTGTCAGAGCCACAAGAGTGGCAGCTTCAGGCTCATTAAAACTTCTGCGGACAGAAGAGTCAGTCTTGTCACCGGCTATATTTGGAAAAGCCTGATGCAATTAACGTAAGTCATGAAAATAAACAAAAGATCACAGATGCCGGCAGCACTAATTGCCAAATAAGCAAGTTGAAGTGGAGGGGAAATAAAAAGCTGATAAGGGATCCTATTCATAGGTCCATCCCTTCAGCCTACACAATGCCAACATGTATGAAAATTTCCCACATCCCACAATACATTGTTTTCCTCTATTCTCTCCAGATTTGACTGACAGTTTTGTCACCGCAGTATTCACCGTGACAATAAGACAGAACTGCTCAGCTGATTGCTTTGGGTGAACCTCCAAAAATGGGTTGATGTCTTTCACCCAGCTATTCCAGATGCTGCCACACACTTCTCGTGCCATCTCATCATTTCCAGCCAACCTAAAAGGGGAAGCTGCTAAAAAGGGAACCCACACATCTAGTGCTGCCTTTGAGCAACCGCTTCTATCAGGATGGCTGTTGATGGTTTTAACCAGAGTGACTAATGTTCATAAAGCCATTCAATGGATTCCTAAAGTATTAAGATCTCGTTACACTCTAGAAATGTTAGAAACTAAAAATGTGATCTTCATATCATCGTTATCCTGACAGGTGAACTGCATCAGGCCACTGCACTGCTTATCATCTACATTCACCAGATGATGAACAGTTCCTGGTGTTTGTCAGTTATAGTTTTCCCCAAAAACTAAAATGTTTCCTCATCATATTAGAGAAACTTTTTCTTTATGATTTGAACGTTCTGGTTATTTGAACCACCTGCCTATTACTCAGAGGGCCCTTTACTGTTTGGCCAAATAACTATATCTCCCCTTTCTCAATTATTAATGCTCCTGGGGACACTCAAAGCTTTAAAAATCCTTTCATACCCCTAACCCTATGCCTTGTCTTAAGTTGGGTTTATGGTCGAGCCTACGCCATAAGAGGTTATGCCATCAAGAGGATTTGTGCCCTAGCACTGATGTCTTAAATGTTCCGTAACTCTTCACTGTGGGTGAACAAGTAAATGTCTTTTAGACCACAGCCATTATGATTTGCGTCGCCTAGACATGTAGATACATTTCTAGGAAGGTGCATGTCAGTTTAAGGCGTAGGGTACGGCGCAGAGTACAGAGCTGCACCTTTTCTACACTGTCCAAACTGACGTGGGACTATAACACACACAGAACCAAAATCTAGAGTTCCAAGTATCCAAAAAATTGTTTAAAAACTGGACAAAAACATACACACTGGAGTTCCAAACCAAAGGGCCTCAATAGTTTTGTAAATTATGCGATTTTTAAAAAAATAAGTTGGACAAATGAATTGTCATTTTGAGTCCTTGACAGTTGAATAATCATAAAATGACAATTTTATCTACTAATTAAGCCTAAAACACTATAAAATACATGGAGCGAAGGGGTGCGCCTTATTTATGGAAGTACAGGATTACATACACCACCATGAATACAATTATTCATAGTGCATTCATTCCCTTTTATTACTTCCCTCTCACCAACATCCTGTCAGCATGAGTTAATTAACAAGCATGCTAGTACTACACGATTCCTAATGTTTTAAATCACCAACACGTTTTAAATCGTCCGTGTTTGAACCCTGTTCCTTGTCATGTAGCTGCAGATGTTGTTTGTGCTTGGGTGCGTCTGCGCTCAATAAGAATGATACTGGAAACCCATTTTGCAGAGGTAGATGCCAGATATGTTTATGCTTTCTTTTCTCTCCACACGAAAATTCGAAACGTAAACTGTAAAAGAGGGACGTGACGCCACCTATTCGTTTGTGGCCCACCACTCTGAAATCACAAGTTTGGAATTTAGCTGTCGCCATCTTGTTTTTTGGAGCAAGTCATTCTATTTGGATCAGAGGGAGGAGTGGAAGAGTAGCGAGTGCGGGATCTGATTAAATACACAGGGGCGGACTGTCAGTCCCCTGAAAGAATAAACCGAAATGGGAAGCATCCATCGATTTGTGTGACTTGTGTTATTACGCTTCATAATCCTAAATATTATATACAAATTTAAGTCCTTTAGAAATGCTGTAGACGGCACCACAAGCCCGGAGAAAAACCCACACCAATATTTCACTGTCTATTCCAATGCAAATGCTAATCCCATACAATGTTTAGATCCCTTCTGAGATTTCCATACTAATAAGCCACAGCATGTGTTGTGACAAATGATTTGCGAACATCAAACGATGGATAATTAGTTTGTGTTTAGGAAGAAAACTCGACTCATTATATTCAAAGCCGCCGAACAGACCTTCATGAAACGGGAATGAATCCACTGCAGGGATATACAGTAGAGCCTTGCGTTAATTCTCAAAGTGCATAATCACATAAAATATATAATGGCTGTTTTCTGAGAACTTAAAATAAATGATGTTTCCTTTTAACTGAAAAAGACGAGCATTTATGTTGGTTCTGTTTCAGCCACTGACGCTGCTGTTTGTCTTTAGGCGACATGTGAATTCTTTGCAGTAGGACCAGTAATTTGATTACTACCCATTGCCAGTAATAGATTAATGTAAGCATTACTGCTGCGTTGGTGATTTGTGGCTACATTAGGGGCATTTAGTAAACGAGCGGGGCAGACTAATGGCAGGGTAAATGTCGGGCATTGGTGAAAATAACATGGTTAAGTGCAGTGCAGTAAACGGTAACTTATAATGCCAGTCAACTAAATACAGTTAATTGTTTGAGCTATTGTGTCGTACAGTGGGGACTTTGTGATGATTTATAAACCAAATCCAGTAACTTAATGAATTTGTCCATTTTCCCATTAAAGTGTCCATTTATTTGGGAGAGGTGTGATATATTGAATGCTATGCCCGTGAGTCACTGGAGCAGCCGTGCGTTCTCTCCTGACAGAGTTGTTGTTTCATGCGTTGGCTATAAATAGAACTGACGTTTGGATGCATGTGCTTCATACACTCAGATAAAGGGCCTTTGAAATATTAAAGGGGGAATCTATTTTTTATCCGGAGGCCATAAAAAAGATGGGTCCAGTTAACCAGGGCTGTACTGGAGGGAGGGAGAGCGATAAACAGTTTCAATTTTAAATTATACATGAAAGTGAACTCTGGACTGTGAATTAGGAAGTAACGGGTGCGCGTTTATTTAGAGGCGGGTGCACATGTGCTTGAGATTTTGAGTGTTGTGTGCTTTCATAAGCTCGTTGTTGAATGCGGTCCCCGCAGAGATTCCATCCAGTGGTGCTGCTGAGTGAGCAGCTTGGCAACACTTGTAAATAGGTGACTTTATGGAAGGCAACGCTGTAAACCCTTTGATGGATTAACTTGAATCCAGTCTGTATGGAATCTCTAATGAGCAATTACGCTCACACAGATAGGATCCAAGGTAATTAGTGTGGTAACTAGAATCAGCTTCTAGTCAAGAGCAAGGTGAGGCACCTTTATCCCAGGGTTAGAGGAGGTTCTCCCTCGGTCTCTTGAGACCCCTCCCTCCTTCTGTGTGACTTATGCAAATGGCTGAACGCAAATTGACTTGATGGAGATTGGTTTATTCCAATCATGGCTGCCAAGGTTTTGCCTAAACTGATCTGTGAAAGACGGCTGCCCTTGACTGTGGAAGTGATGATTTGACACCTGGTCTGTCTTGTGGCGGCAAAATTTGTTTACAAGTGCCCCCGCTCCGCTCCCCGTCGAGCTCTTTCAGCGCGGAAAACCTGTCCTCGGTTTTGCAGACGTCTCCGGTCTGTGAAGTGAGCTCACCTCCTGCAGAATGGCATAAAGCGCTAGTTGATAGCATAGTGGTTTTATCGGTTTATGAGCCCCTATAGGGAAAGGCTGCAGGGAAATTGGTTTCACCACTATCAAAGAGGAGATACTGCTAGGGTAACGGATAAAAGGGTTAAAAAAAGAAACACATTCGCTCTTTCCATAAACCCCCATCTGCCCTTCTATCCCTTAATCTTTCTCTGTGTACATGTTTGTTGTGGTCTGTTTCCTTGTAACATGTATTTGATAGTCAAACCACCATTTTGTTGTACTTGTGAGACTGAGGTTGTCCCTATAATCGTGCACCTCCACTGCGTGCAACACATATTGATTTTCATTTACATATTGTGGTCTGCCTCTGACAAGGACCACAGAGCAAATGGAGTTATCATCATTTGCCACTGTTAAGAGGTTGTAGTGACTGGAAGTAATGCTGTGTCACTGTGAATTAAGCCACAGCCCGAAGGGCATCTGCATTCATCAGCCATTAACACAAGACACTGCCCAAAGAAGAAAAAAAAAAGTTTCTTGCCTGTTAAAAGCTCACTGAGCACTCTGGTTGTTCTAGAACTCTCTTTGCGAGCCGACATGTCTAACTGCCCCTCCCCACTGGGCTGCCCGACCCACTTCTCAGGCTCCCCGGGAATGAAGATCTACATCGACCCCTTCACCTACGAGGACCCCAACGAGGCTGTACGAGAGTTTGCCAAAGAGATCGACGTCTCGACTGTTAAGATAGAGGAGGTCATCGGTGCAGGTACGCTGAATGTGACGCGATGATATGCTCAATGGTTTTCTTATGCAAATGTGGCTTGCTGTGTTGTCGTGGGTTTATGTATGTTGCATGGGTACACGCGTGCAAACACGTCAAACTTGAGTCTGTTCAAGGTCACTAAGCCCAGCCCTTTTGACAGCCACATTAGATGGGAACATGTCAAGGGCCTGTGTCAAGTGAACAAGCAGTATATAGGCCAGCTACCCAGGGACGTAGTGGCTTAGAAATAACTCAAGGTTTTCAGCCTGTTCCCTGGGCTTTTGTTTTTGTATCCTATTGGTGGTGTTCTGAACATGTCCCACCTTGCATCATCCCTTTTCACTTACATGCGATACAGGTAGAGACATTTTTTTGTGTCTGTCCTTGTTCAGATCGATCTCTAATGTCTGGTTACCACGTCTCTCAAAAACAAGGAATAGTTAGAGGATGATCGATTTGAAGCAAATTCTAACTGGAGGTTAAATTAGCTTGCGTCTATATTCATGTGTCCTCACGTCTCCTTTTCCTTCAGACTGGACACTACTCTTTTACAGCCGGAAGGGCATGCTGAGAGAAAATGTGTTGAATCATACAGAGGCTAAAATACCCCTGGTAATGTGACTGGGCCTGGAATAGCTCCAGAGCACTGGCCTACTCAGCAAGCTAGGTGTGAAGAAGTGACAGAGATAGGAGAGGGTTGAGGATGCAGGGGGACTGACTAATTAAAGATTTCTGTTTTTGTTGATTTCCCTGTGCCGTGTCTCTGCTGGACACCAAGGTGATGATAATTAATCAAATGGATCCCAGATATTTACCAGATACTGTTTGCCTGTTGTTCTTTGATTGGGGAATATGAAGACGCTTGACAGTCTTTTAGCATAGATGGCTATGGTGAGTCAGAGGAAACATGCTGTTAATACAATCTTTTAAGGAACAACACTAGAGGAGTCTTGGAAAACACTCCCAGCATGCCTATGACTAAACCAAGCTCTACAATACCACTTTAGCTAACTCTGCCTACAGACATAAGATGCCAAAAACTAAGCTATTTTTGTATCATGTTTTGAGTGGATGAAGTGTTTTTGATAGAGAACCCAATTTAACTCTCTGTTCCTTCTCTAACTAGGTGAATTTGGTGAAGTATACAAGGGCCGTTTGAAGCTCCCTGGGAAGAGGGAGATTTATGTTGCTATCAAGACCCTGAAGGCTGGCTATGTGGAGAAGCAGAGGCGGGACTTCCTGTCTGAGGCGTCAATCATGGGCCAGTTTGACCACCCAAACATCATCCGTCTGGAGGGTGTAGTCACGAAGAGCCGTCCGGTCATGATCGTCACCGAGTTTATGGAAAACGGCGCCCTTGACTCGTTCCTCAGGGTGAGTGGGTTACTGTTTGTTTGCGCGTGAACATGTATGATGCCAAAGAAAGTTATGTGGGGCAGTCCAAAGTCACTGGATTGGAAGTCATGGAAACTTAAAATGGTAGCACTGAGAAGCTAATTGGAAGTAAATTAAGCAATCCCAGAAAAGGAGTTCATGCAAAGAATCCTTCCAAATGCAAATTGGAATGGGCCTTCTTAATCCGCCTGCTGCCAACAGAGGATGTTTCATGACAATGAACATGATTTCAATCATTGTTAATTTGAAAATTTCCACCCTAGCTTGCCTTATCAGCTTTTAAATTCTCTATTAGAGCTTGAAGCTATTAATGGACTCCTCACTCCTTGCTTTATAGTCAGGATTGAGCGGACATACAGTTTAATCAATATTCAGCTCCCTTTCTTTCCTCCTTCAATCTCATGGATTGGTGTTCTGTTCCACTTTGATCTAGGGTGGGTTTAAATAGGCCCTTTGAAGTTGGCTTTGCTAACCGCCACATCCGACGTGTGTTTCCATCGATCTCCCTTACCCTCTTATTTGTTACTGTGTTTCGGCAGTTCAAAGCTTACTCTTCAGAGCATTCACACAGGAATAGGGGCATCATGCATGGGTGCTAAAGAGATGGATGCCAGCATGCCCGAATGGAACAACGCTCTTGTCTGCCTACAATGGGTAAAATTGGCTTCCGGAATCAATCTCGCTTATCTAAAACAAGTTTACCCTCTGGACATTATCAAAGAAACCAACCAGCAATTTGGACAAAGTAAGGATGTAGCAATATTTGTATTTTTCTAGTTTCCTAATTTTAGGTAAAAGGAGATTCCCCCGAAACAGCCTTCACACCAACTTAATGTGTGAAGACTGCATGTTGCCTGTGTAATACATCAGAAAATAGCGCAGAGGCATGTAATTTATTTTAGTTTGATAATTCAAATGGTAGGAGTCTGCAACTACATATATAGTCTATGATTTGGTTCTCTCCATCCTCCAGCTACGCTTATATATGTTAAGTGGGACAGATATAGTTTCTAAATAATCATTTTCATCTGTCCTCTCTGTCCTCCAGCAAAATGATGGTCAATTCACAGTGATCCAGCTGGTGGGAATGATGCGTGGGATCTCAGCGGGGATGAAGTACCTCTCAGAGATGAACTACGTTCACCGTGACCTGGCTGCACGAAACATTCTCGTCAACAGCAACTTGGTGTGTAAAGTGTCTGACTTCGGGCTGTCACGCTACCTGCAGGATGACACGTCTGATCCCAGCTATACCAGCTCCCTGGTGAGTGCCTTGGTAATCTCATCTGGTCATTTTTTATCGACACATAGCACTCAAAGACCTCTTCAAACCAATCACCTATCAGTCCAATACGGTTTGACGCAGACACTGTCTCATTCTGTTTGAAGGTCTCAGAAACCTTTCACCTCTTATTTTATATGAGCTGTCACTCTCCATCTCCTCATTCTCCTTCCTCCTCTTTTCTATACTCTGCAAGTCACAGACCGGAGGTCTGTCACATCTTCATTAGTGTGGAGACAAGCCTCCTCTGGGAAAGCTCCTCTCTCGTCGGCATGCCCACAGTGCAGAGAAACCAAAGGCCAATGCAGCCTCTCAAACTGACATCTCACGCCCCTCACTCTCCCTCCCTCCTCTCTCTCACTCCTCATTCATTTATTACTGGGGCATCATGGGAGGCTTTGGCTCCTCATTAACTCCTCCACGCTACAGATCTGTAATTATTAGCAGCCATCGTTAGTTCATCTTCTGCCTCTCCTCTTCCTAATTCAAAACACACTTTTACACCCTCGCAAACACACGGCGCAGGTCATTAGGACTCCCGCCTTAGGGTGTTTATGAGGCTTTATTTGAGTGTCTGTGTAAGCATAAAACCACCGGTGTGTACATGTGCACGCCTCTGTGTGTGTGTGTGTGTGTGGGTCCCGTGTCAAGTATCACCTCACTGACTCTGCTTTCAGACACTGGTGCAAATTAGGTTGATTATTGCTGCTGCATCATGTGTTGCTGCCCTCATTTTGTAAATTGTATATGTTCTCTGCTGGTAAAATTGACCAACACAAAATATAGGGAATGATTCTTACTTATTTGACCTGAAAGTTGATTTATTTTAAGTTACTAATTTATAATTAGCAGAAATAGATCACTTAGCCATAGATTTGTTTGTTAAGTTTGCTTTTGTCCCTAACCACTTCTTATTTTGGGTCGACAGCCTCTAGTGGCCTAAGTGCGATAACTGGGAAAAAAGATTTTCACTTGTTTCATAAAACCGCCATGGGGGTCTCTTTCTGAAAATGAAACATTGTATACAACGTGGATGTACAGCTTTGTGGTAGCAGATTATGAATAAATATGAATACAATCTGAATATATTACACTGTTAAAAGTGGCCTATTTTAAGATCACCATCAGAGGTATTTCAATACATGCAAAACCTGAGATCAAAAGCAGGCAGGGAAATAGCCTGAGAGTCAGTTTTACCCAGGTATGAAAGGAAAGTTCTGGAAATTATTTGTCCTCATCTAAATATAGGGGGCGAAACAAAATAATAACACAAAACACACATTTTATTTTTTTCATATCTTGGCAGCCTTTTGGGTTGAGCTTAGGCAGAAATTGTTTGCTTTTGAGAGTTGTTATTTCATATCATATGCAAGACACGGGGCTTAACATGGTGCACAAGAGAGGCTACCGATTTTCCGGAGGTGGTTACCCAGGTGTGAACGACGCCGGTGTCACAGGAGCCAAAGGAGATATGACCTCACAACGGTGTGGCTGAGAACTAATTGCTCCCCAGTAATAGCTTGCTTTGTATGCTTGACCCCTGTGGCTAAACCTTGCTGAATGGGTATTATTTAGCAACAAAGAGGATCAACACCTCTGTTGTCGGTGCCACAGAGCTTGCTAATAAAACAGGGTGTAGGGGCTGGATATTGGATTACAGATTGTGGTCCTTATTCTGATGCTGTTTAATGCAGACTCAGTCTCCTTGAGCCCATGGAGCAGCTGAGCTTTGAAGGCTGAACCAAGTGGGCTGTAATGTTGGGTTCTTAACGAAGTCTCGATGAGGTCTTCGGCTGCGTGGCCGTTCGTATCGCTGAATCAAGAGAGCAGTTTTAAAATATGATTTTCCATCTTTGTGTCAGAAAAGAAAGGATGTCTCCTTTATCACACACCTCCCGCTCCCGCTCCAACGTGGATACAGTATACTAGAGAAAAGCATGAGGGAATACTGGGGTCCATAGGTCCTCTATAGGTCCTACAGGGTAGTATTTTGTAATTAAGCTATGCATGGTTTATGCCCTTCACTCCATGACCTCTTTGCTTATGACCTGATGCTAACCAATCAGCGAGCAAGGCTGGTGTCGCAGACAAGGCCAAAGGAATCTGGGAAATTAAACTGCACTGACAGGCAGTGATTTACATCGCCACCGACCTCCTACTCAAGCAAATTAATCACCTCTTTCCCTCCACTGCTTTTCTAATTTTTGCCTGCAATTCAAGACACACCAATTACAGTGCCTGTGGTGTGATGCTGGATGTATGGTCGGGAGGACATGCTGGTAATTGTGTTAACCCTGGATGCGGGTTCACTCTGGAGCAATGTTGTGGAGTTTCGGGCAGAAGGAGGCTGTCCTCCCTCTAT
The DNA here is from genome assembly GCF_022458985.1 of Mugil cephalus. NCBI lineage: Eukaryota > Metazoa > Chordata > Actinopteri > Mugiliformes > Mugilidae > Mugil > Mugil cephalus. Next base: position 17,223,475 of record NC_061776.1, read on the forward strand.
GTTGGCTGCTCACCAAAGTCATGATTAATTAGGCTCGCCGGACAATACCTGAACTGCACTGGCCCAGCTAAGGTGATGTTAATTAATTTAAAGACTTTAGAGAGTGTATGCGTCGTGGCTGCCTTGACTTTTTTTTTTTATTTATTTATTTTTGTTACATTTGCTTTGCTACTTGGTGGCGTTCGCTTGGTTGCATGTTTTAAAAAGAAAACCACAGGCATGTGTTGAGTCCTTGTGAGACATGAGTGACCCTGTTTTCAAAGAGCAGACAGAGTTTTCAACAACCCAGGAAGACTGTAACATTCCTCTGTTTATTCACCAATTCGTCCATCCGAGAAGGTATGATATGCACTAGAGATCGGCGATATATCAGGCCAATATTTGCGTTTATTTACCAGTATCGGTATCACTCAATACACGTCTACATTTGCCGATACACATATTTTTTTCCCCAGGCAAGATTTACAGCCCAGTGCTGTGGACCGTGCAGCCCATATATTGCCCCTCCCCCACTAGCAGAGCACCCTTCCACTCTTGCACACTTTTTGATAGCAAACAAAGCTCTATTTACTTTATCACACATCACCAACACATTACAGTCTTTAGCAACAGTCCTAACTTTTACTGTTGTTGTTAAGTAGGAGTTTGCTACAATAAATGGTATCGGCCCTAAAAATCCATATCGACTGATCTCTAAAATGCACACATGCATCGTATCGTATCTTTAGACACACATGATGGTAGCGGTGACGGGTCGTACAGTATGTTCTGTTCTGTACCTTCATGGGTGAGTGAATGTCAGAGATTTATGCATAGTGACTGTCTCTGTTTAATGCACAACTTCTGGCAAAGGTATGAAAGCAGCTGTGTGTGTGTGTGGGTATGATTCCTAAATCTAGTGTCCAAATATAGCATGTCAACCCTGAAACAGCTCAGACAAGTGGTGTCACCCTTTCCATTGAGGGATCACGCCCGCGGGGCAAAAGCGAGGAGGGCAGGTATGGGTCACAAAATTCTGCTTGTGCCTCAGATGATCTGGAAAGCCTGTCATTGTCTTGCATGTCAGGCAATGCGTATTACAGGTTGTGCCTGAGTGTGTAGGTATGTGGTTAGAGGTGTGTGCGTTTTAGGGACGCCCCAATCAGGTTAGTTTGCACCCGATCTGATTATTTAATATTGAGTATCAGATTCGAGTGCCGGTCTGATCGTAAATAAACATAATTTAGAACAAATTGCTCCCCGCAACATGTATCATAGTTTCCCTTAAGTGTAGAGGCCAAGCATTTTATAAGAATTAACTGTGTGTTAGGAGCTTCATTTTAACAAGCACAGCGCCTGTGCGGAGACATCTATATTCACTGCGTTACTCAGCTCATTTATTCTGGTTTTTAATTTAGTTTGTCACTGGTTTATGTTCCCTAGGTGTCTGTGTGTGTGTTTCTGTGTGTGTATGCGTGTGTGTGTGTGTGTGTGTGTGTGTGTGTGTGTGTGTGTGTGTTTGTAGAGTGGCGGGGCTGTGTGTTTGCTTGTGTCATTGAAGCCGAGAGGGGTTGAAAGGCGAGGTCACACAGAGCCACTAACAAAGCTCATCCGTCAAATCCCTGTGACCTGAGTGACATTCTCTCAGCTCCGCTCCAGTGCTCACGCTATGTGGACAGCGCGCTTGTTTCTGTCATTTGTCTGTTTTCTATTTGCATCCTTTGCCACTTTCGCTGGCTCCGGGCCCGTCCACTTTTTTTGGCCCGTCTATTCAACTTGTAGTGAAATATTTATACAGTAGGAGTTAAGGGGACAGAGCCTCTAAGTAAACAAGCACTGAAATGGGAACATGTCCATATGGACCACGACAAATAAATAAAAAATGTAACTTCCTCGAAATTTTTTTATCATACACATCAAACTTCGTATACACATTTGCCGCCGTTATTTCTCCTGATTTGTTGTCGGCCATTTCCAGCTCCATTCTTCAGCTTGGGGAGACCATAGACTGGTACATATACTGTACATCACGATGCCAGGTGCTTGTTAAATCTGTCTCCCAAAGAGCACGAAGAGAGGTTCACACTCTCCTACACACGTTTCCTACTTCTCCAACGTGACAAGTGTGAGTCACCAGTGTAATGACCAGGCACGAATCCAGAGCATCAGCTGGTGTATTGCAAACTGTTCTGTTAGGCATCTGGGGTTTTTCATCTTTTTATGCATTTAATGAGTTGTTTTTTTTTTAGACTACAGTTACAGTGGAGCTGCTCAGTTGGAAACGGATATAAAAGCGGTGTCTGTTGGTTAAAAGCAGTCGAACGGCTGGACGGCCGGAGAGAAGAGGCTGCGAGCACTCGCGGCTCAACCGAGTCAACGTGTTCGACGAGCGTCGGGTCAGCGGAGCAGAACCAGCGTCCTTGGTTTAAGCTAAGCACCCTGCCTTTGGTCAGCTATACGGGACCCTGACTTAATGTTGTCATTATGTAGGTAGCGGTGCAGAGAGAGGCCACAGTGGACACCATATGCGATGCATCGTGTTCCTGCAGGGCTGCTTTCAGACGGATAAGGGAAAAGATTATAGGATCACTGGGAGCCCCCTGATCAGTTTTATGATATGATATGAGGCCAACAAAATTACTAAAATGTGCAGCATCTCCTATTTTCTTGCTTTACTGAGTTGTTAGCTAATGGCAGGATTTTAGAAATGGAGCCATAGCGTGACCAAGCTCTTCATAGTCAGTATGAAACCTACATTTATGTTCGTTTAAGTTATTTTCTTGGGATTATGTGGTGTTTTTCATTGCATTGTTGTATTCTCTGAATTATTTTTTTGAATAATTCATTAATCAGGTCCTAGTTGAATGACAAACACCTTGGGATCTTTACCATTAAAATAGCAGTGATAAATGCTTCCCTCTGGTTTTGCATCACTTCATTATATACGGTGAAAGACCTGTGTCCTTCTTTCTCTCAGGCGGACATTCCCATGGGTGTCTAAGAAACCAACCTCTCTGTCACCAACCACTTTCTTTCTTTTTTTCTTTCTGTTTTTTTCTTCTTCTCCCCATCTCCCTGTGTCACCCACCCCCCCTCTCTCCACATCTCCGTCACTCTCTTTCTCATTCTGTTTGGGCAGGCATCCAGGGCAGATCGTTGCTCTCAGGATTTCATTAAAACGATGTTGATGGAGCACTCTCCCCAGCCTAAGTAAATGTGCTCAAGTCCATTTGAGTATGCATTGTTTGGAAATGGATTACTGAAGTTGGAGGAGTAAAGGCACGGAGAAGCAGGGGAGAGGAAGGGGGGTGGGTGGGAGTGCGGAGGGGGGAGAAAAACAAAAAGAATTCTACATATTTATCTTCCAGATGAAGGAGTACATTTATTTGGAATCTCTAAATCGCTTCTGTGAAGTGGTTATGCTGAGGATAAACAAGACAGAACGCTGGACTCTTCCTCTTCAGCTGCTAATGTGGGAAATTGCTGCGCGTTAGCAGCGTCTGCTCATTGTGCCGTGGCAGGTGTATGTGTTCCAGGTCTGACTTCGCTCTGCATCACCATGTCGGTGACAGTCTGCATGAAGTTATTTGGCACATTGGCGGAATTCCTAGCTCAGGCTACTGCAAACGACATGACAGGTGTTTCATATCCCGGCGATGTGTATCAGTATCCACACACATTACTCAGCCAGGGGACCATAACCGACACCAGTAAGTACACACATTACCTGACCACCAAATGTTTATCCTTCATCTTTCAGACCCGGCTGTCATAGAAACACACTCGTCTCGCCGTGATACCTCTTAACCTGACAGTCCCAGCACATCTCCCTTACAGTCGCACTCCAGACATATCACCGGCTGTCACAACTGGTCACAACCTGTCACGGGCGGTCACAACCAGGAGGAACCATTCGCGTACTGTAATCTCACTCTGGTGACACGGAGGGATGACAGCACACTCCAGTTGTCTGCTCAAGGTGTCCCCGGATGAGTCGCCGGGGCGTCGTGTGGGAAGTGACTCGCGGAAAAAAAAACTGCAGGCTTTCTGAGATTCGTTTTGTCAATAGGGAGGAAATGTCTGTGGCGAGGCATCTTTTTATTATAACACTTTTCGCCTTCGTTTTTCTTCACCGTGCCAAAACTTACCAAGCAGAAAATAAGCCCATCCGATGTTGGGTTGGGAAATCGAACGCCGCGTGCCGTCCGCCTTGTTTATCATCAGTGGACTTTTTTGAACTTACATCATTGGAGATTACTCCCCGTGCGCGTGCAGCGGTTGTGCAGTCGGACTCGTGTACACAGATCCTGACTGTTAACTTGATGATGTTAGGGGTGCGAATTCTGCTTTGAGGACAGTATTTCACTTCGAGGCGAACAGAAAACAGGCCGTTCCTTTTTCAGCTGCCAGCGCAATATAGCGTATCCAAAAGGCCCTCCCCCGTGCCTCAAGGCTTCACAAAGCTCTTGTGCTATTGTGTTGACATTGGGTTTGTCTTAATTCCCATCATCACTTCTGCAGCGACCCCCTCCCCAACTCATTCCCATGGTATTAATGCTCTTTCTACTGAAAAAAAAAGAAGCTCCAGTGCTTTTTATTATGTTTTTACCTCCTTCCCCGCGTGCATGAGCTGTTCAGCACTTCATGTTATTAAAGCAGGATTTTGGCAGAGCTATCACTGGCCCACAGCAGTAATTACTAAGGGTTTGCATAGCTGCCTCTGAGTCACCCGCCTTGGAAATGTTATTACTAAAGTCTGTCTCATTGGATGCGCACAGGGAGCTTCTTGTGCAGCCCGTGCCTTTGCTCAGGCCATTCCAGCGACACTCGGCTCATATCCCGACAGGGTCCTGGGGCATGAGACCAGATGTACAAAGCGGGGAAGGGGAGTAAGCAAATGACAAAGAGAGGGTGTAATAGTGTTTTCCTTGGAGCAGCTGTTCCTTTTTTTTGTTATTCGGCATTCATTTCTTCATTTTTCATCCCGCGTACGTTCATCCAAACAAAATAATTGACATGAAGCATCGCCCTTGACAAAGGGACTGATGGCGAAGGATTGTTGGCGTATTTTTCGCTGGGAGAACGTTTGGCTTGCACGCGCCCTCAGACAAAAGAAAGAAAGGGCGTAAACTGGGGCCTGAGTTTAGATGAAACGATTCAGATGCGAGCTCGTGTGAGGTGTGAGAGAAGAAGTGTGCATTCATTTCTCGTTTTTTTCCGTCCGTCATACATGCACACAACCACACGATGCCCCGTGCATTTCCCCCCCATCTGGCTGGTGTTCTCGTTGAGCGAGAGTTGCTTGTGCACCGGACTGTGTGCACTCACGCTCAGATGTTTAACCCCTCTTCGGGATCAGCAGCCTGTCCAAGGTCAAACCCTAAAGAGGTTCTCGTTAATGAGGTCTGCCTCTCCACCTCTGCTCTGCAGTGCATGTGCACAGATGTGTGCAAGTCAACCTGTTTACGATTATTCTTCTCCAGCGTTTCTAACTTAACCCTGCAGCACGGAGACAATCCAAACAACCGTTTTCTGTATCTCATTCTCCTCACTCACCCCTCTCGTTTCTTTCCCTCGCCCTCTCTCATCCTCAGAGAGCAGGCAGAGAACGGGGTGGTCTGTTTAGGTTCCTCTTGGGTTTGTTTCCAGCAGTGGCTTATCCGCAAATGCTCCGCTTCAGTTAATTGGCATTATTAGACTGGTGGCGAGCTCAACCCAGATATAAGTGGAGGTTCTGCGGAGAAAGGGGGTGGAGGGCACAGTCGGGATTCATGTGTTGTCGAGCGTCTGTGTCTGTGCATATGTTCCCGACTGCATTTGTATATATGTGTGCGAGGAATTTTAAACAAGCGACTGTCAGTTTCAATCAGCCGTTCATGTGGCATGCCCGAGGCCCAGGTATACCAATTACAAGCAGACACGCACGTTGTACGAGCAGAAGCTCGGCCTTATCTTCCTTACACGAAATGTAATGTTGCTTGATGACTGTTGGGAACGGATCCTGGAATAGAGGCAGAGTCATGTGTCTGATTTACCTGCTCCTACTCTGGGTGGATAAAGGGATAAAGAGCTGGAGGGATGGATGAGCAGAACAGCCGAGACAAGTGTTCACTGTTCACAGTAATTGACGACTTAAACGTACTGTAGCCCAAAAGCGCAGTGTTTGCTGTTTGGGAGCTGAGTAGTTGCTCTCATTTCACCTTCCGCCCATTTGTTCTTTTTCTTTTTTGTTTTTAGGGTGGAAAGATCCCAGTGAGATGGACAGCACCAGAGGCCATTGCCTACAGAAAGTTCACCTCGGCCAGTGACGTGTGGAGTTACGGCATCGTTATGTGGGAGGTGATGTCATTTGGAGAGAGGCCTTACTGGGACATGTCCAACCAAGATGTAAGTACTTACTTTTTAAAAGACCCTACAATTTGCTTTTAACAATTCAATGTGAGTTTCACACATTCCTAAAATGTTTCAGGCCAAATACATAAATTGTACCTTCTACCGTGTCTGTATACGCCAGATTTTTAGTATCTCCAGCTTTACATGAAAATTTGTTCCCGCTATCCACGCTCTTTTCCAGATAAGGGCTGTAATTTTCTTGCTGGTGCCATGGATACTTAAGAGGGAGATAAGGCAGTAAAACCGATGTGACTGGTAACAAAGTCAAATGGAGCTTGATCGTAGTACATCTTCATTCCATCCAGGGACGTAGCTTAGAAAACACCAATGGAAAAGTGAATTTTGCATAATATTTCCCATTTTATATGATGTATTTCCTTGTGCCAGGATCTTGGGGTGGCACATTAGACAGTGAGGAGACTCTGGGCTGTCAGTTATGGGGAGAGTATTGGTTTTATTTTAATAGGACAGGCAGGTCTAGTAATAAAAAAGTGCGTTGAGGACTAATTCAGCATCATCACAGAAGAAGTACCGTTTTTCTTTTCTTTTTTTTCCTGGAAGTTAAAATGCACATTTCATTATAAACTTATAAAAAAAAAAAGATCATAAAAAGGAACATTTAAGTTGGGTTTTTCCATTTTATCATGGAATAAAAAGCTTGAAATTGTATAAACAGCCTCATTAAATTGAACAGCCACTTCCGTACAGATGTGGCTGTACTGTATTCACGCCACAGACACACAATCAAGGATAACTCATAAGAGAGGAAGCTGCAATAAATCACGCATTTTATCAGCCCCCATCTCGTAGCAACATCACTGAAGATGTCCTTGACTCTGACTTTGAAAGCAGACTTATTATGGGCACAGTCTCACACTATCCCCTTTCCTTCCTGGCCAGCTTTTTGAGAGCAATGAATGATTGCTGAGAGCTCTGCTTTGTTCCCCATGTCCGCTTGGACAAGGTCCACGCTCGCAGGCACCAACACAAACACACACAACCACTGGAGATGGTCCCGTGCTATGAGGTCTCTCTCCCTAAGCTCCCTTAGTGAGACAGCTAGCCAACCATCGGGCCTCTATGGACCTCGCTCCACAAGGACTGTCCAACCCAGCAGATGTTGCCTCAGTGGGCCAGCAGCAAACACTGCCTGGTGGGACTGGCACCACTCAGCATGTCCGGCTGCTAAGTCCACGCACACACTCTCTTTCCCCATCTTGTATCCTCTCACCCAACCCACGCCAAGAAGATAACTACTGTTTCTCTCCTTCCCTCTTGCTTAATATTGCACTAAAGCCTTGCGCCATACCTCCTCTCACCCCCCTCCCCGTCTCCTTTCCGTATTCACCATGTCAAGATTGTGCTGAGTTGCGCTCGACTCACTGGCTGGAGCTGGCAACTTACGGAGTAGCCCCTAATTTTTTATGATAGTAACTTTTTTTATTTGGCTGTGAGAGTCTGATCTACTAAGCATTTCTAAGACAAGATAACTTCTATAGATGTTATGTTGAACCCGGTGAACACCTGGTCCATCAAATTGTGGCTTTGTAGTTGCAAAATAACCTCATTTTACCATTAAATGTCTTTGGCGTCTTTGTTTTATTTATACTGTAAAAGAAAAGTGATATAAAGAAAGAAATAATGTAACTGGTCATCAAATTATTCCGCTGCTTCCACCAACTACCCTGAAGATACTCTTAGTGGTTGCTCTCTCCAACAACGCCAGGTTGGCTCGTGTCGCCTTACATGTGTCAAGTGGCCGTACTTCACAGCGTTAATTATATGCAATCTGCCCGTTCCCCCAGCGACTCCTTTCCTGCGGTGATACTGCCCCTGCCCTCCTTCCCCTTTCTTTTCTTGCTCTGTTCTCCAGTAGGGATGTGTGATTGGCTAGAGTCAAGAGGAGAGGGGTCAGTCAGCCTCAATGTAAATTTTCACTTGAGTGACCGGAGGAAGAGTGTCTGTATGTGGGTGGCAGTGGTGTGTCACGGCTCCTGAGTGGATGTGCCTAATGTCGTCATTTAAATGAATGGTTTGGGTTTAATGAAACCTTGACAACCGCCCAGGTTGTCGACAAGCGCTATAAGTGACAGCAACTGGTTGTGACTACTGATTGACGTAAGTGTAGCGTAACCGTATAACCTAGATTTATCTTCATTCCTTCTCTAGGTGATTAATGCCATTGAGCAGGACTACCGCCTGCCACCACCCATGGACTGCCCCAGCGCTTTGCACCAGCTGATGCTCGACTGTTGGCAGAAAGACCGCAACGTGCGACCCCGCTTCACCGACATCGTCGGCACCCTGGACAAGATGATCCGTAACCCCACCAGCCTCAAAGCTGTAGCCAACATCCCCGCAGTGTACGTAGGATACGTAGAGTTTTCTGGCATTCACCACGTAGCTGACGTTAAGCGTGAACACGTAGACTTTTCTGTCTGAACAAAGTTACCACTTTGAATGTTTTTGTTTTTGTCCTCCCATAAAATAAACATGAATGTATTACTTACCTGACACATTTCAGTGGAACAAAAACCCATATTAACATTTTCCGAATCTTTCTTTATCTCACTGAATGTGATTTTGCCAGTGTCGGACACCTTTTTTTTTGGAATGATTTTACTCTTGTTCCTTTGAGGAATTGGTATTTGAATTTAAAGTGGTCTGTCTGCCGACTGCTAGCTTCGGGTTTTCTCTACAGTTTTTACCCATTTCAGTTTGCTGGCTTTGGCTGGACCACTGAGGTTCATTCAGTTTCTTGTTCTAAAGCTGTTTGTTTTGGATATGTGCTTTGGGTTGTTGCCCTGCAGCCAAAGTTTGTGTCTTGTTGCCAGAGTTTGTGGAATTTGAGTTGTCTTCAAGGTCTCCTCTGTGTTTAGCTGAGTTTATTGTCTTAATTAAGAGACTGTTCACTCCTTTGCATGCTTCATATAGATAGATAGATAGATAGATAGATGGATAGATGGATAGATAGATAGATAGATAGATAGATAGATAGATAGATAGATAGATAGATAGATAGATAGATGGATAGATGGATAGATAGATAGATGGATAGATAGATAGATAGATAGATAGATAGATAGATAGATAGATAGATAGATAGATAGATAGATAGATAGATAGATCTCTTCTCTATTCACATAGACATACACACCTCTTTTAACACCTTGTTTAATATTGCATCAAAGACCTGCTCTATATCTCACTGTATCTCCTCCCTCTTGCCCCTTCCTCCAGGCCTTCTCAGCCACTGTTGGACAGATCCATACCTGACTTCAACACGTTCAGTTCAGTAGAGGACTGGCTCGCTGCCATCAAGATGAGCCAGTACAGAGACAACTTCCTCAACTCAGGGTTCACGTCCCTGCAGCTGGTGGCTCAGATGACCTCAGAGTGAGTTCACCTGCTTGTGTGCAAATGAAGAGTTCCAAACCCATATGGCACTTGATGGGCACACTTGTATAAAATGACTCAATGTCAAGTGCGTATATTTTTAGCATGAACGCACCCAGCGACTCAAGTCGATTTGATTGCGTCAAATAAAGAATGTGTGGGTTACAAAGGAGGGCTCATTAGAACAGAAACTAGCACGCTTGGTATGGACGCTTCTGTGCTAGTTCTAATTTAGTGTTAACACCTAGATAAATATGACAGTCAATCCTTTCAATACCCATTTTACGAGATATATTTATTCAGTCCCGCTGCTGTTTATGTGGAGAGATCTAAAGCGTGGGTCATGGGAGCAATTCTCACATCACTTGCAGTACCAGTAGAGACAAATATTGCATTTCCTGTATTTTAATCCCTTGGCCTACAAATTTATGTGAAAATGTAAAATCACATTTTTCATTAAAAAATGGATGCTCGGGGCTTGGGAGCATTTATGCAGACTCTTTGCAATTCAAAGTAACATGCATTACTGAGTCTTCTCTCAAGTGATAGAATTAATATTGTAAATTTCTGTTTTCTGTTTATTGCCACAAGCTTTCCATCCTGAAATTGTGTTTTTTTTTATATACATCAGTGATTTCAGGACCGCAAATGACCCAGGGAATTTTTTTGTGCCGGTGATAATTGCTCCGTATCCAAAAGATCCATTTCATCTTCAGCATGATGGAAATCCTTTCATCTGTTTCTTCAGAATACGTGCTTGCTTTTCAATTTATTTCTCTCCGCCTCTTTTATTTCTAGGGACTTGCTGAGAATAGGAGTGACCCTGGCTGGCCACCAGAAGAAGATCCTCAGTAACGTCCAGTCCATGAGGGTGCAGATGAGCCAGTCGCCGACAACTATGGCATGACTGCAGGAGGCGCTGTGCCACGGAACGGGCAGCATTCGCAGGACCAACAACAATATCAGCCCTCGAATGACCCCCGATCCATCGGAACGCGCCAGAGTCGAGACTATTGTCTTAATCTAATCCACCACCATTAACACCAGGAGACCAGGGTCTACACCACCACAACGTTCACACGTCATGCAGTCCAAACAAGGCGTTCAGGGTCCAGACTCCAAACTGTTTCTCTATCCATCAAAGAAAAGGAAACGCAGACATTAGTCCTCGTGGGTATGAACTATCATCCATGTCACTGTAAACCAAATTAACTCCAACAATCAGACATCGACACAGGGAACATCTCACTATTTCAGACTGTGATAAAGTGAGTGATATTGTACTTCTATATTATCCGGACTAGAAGATGTTAAAATTGTGAACAAGAAGTGTGAGACATTTAGAAACGTGTGACCTGTGATTTTACCCATACCGTCGTCAGTGTGCGCAATGAAGATGCCTTGACCTGGCGAAAAATAAATCCCAGAAGAAGAAGAAGAAGAAGCGGAAGCGACTACCAGTAGAAATAATTAGAGGGAGCAGTATACAGGGATGTACAGCGGAGCACCATTTGCAACTTTCACGTCATCTTTTACTTGTTTGGAGAATTTGAAAAGTGTATTGTATATGAACTGGTGAAACTGCAGAGCTTAGTTCTATTTTTGTCTTTTACCATCCGTTTGTTCGTTTCTCTGTTTTATCACTATAGCAAGATGCCGTCCATGTGTATTTTAACTTGAACACTACCTGTGGAGCCCTGGGTGGAAGGCCTTGCCAAAGGACTTCTTAACCAGCCCCACCCAGATTCAGAGAATATAAATCTGTCTATCTCTTGTTAAATATGATTATATCTTTCATAATAAACCTTCATATTGAAGGTGATATATATGAATATGTATGTACAGAACTCTCTGCTTGCATTTTTGGCAAAGACACATTGATTAGATTGTGATAGACACATGCAATGTGTAGATTCCTACGGTGCCCTGGTTTCCTTTGGACAACTGAACAATGGACACTTAGTTCTCCATGCTCCAGGTGCGAAAGTTACACTTTTAACTGAATCTTAAGAGGAAATGTACGAGGAATCGTGGGAGAAGAATCAATATTGTAGATGTGTATGAAAATTGCTGTAGGAGTTTAAATAATTGACAAAATATCCATTTATTGGAGATCATGTTAAATGTGGGTGTACACATGCTGTCTCTTGCTGGTGAGCACTTACTTGTACAGATATGTTTTATGTTTTCATTTCCTTTTTTTGACCTGTCGTTTGTGTTGGGAGCGCTCAGCACCACCCAGACGGGAATGCAGCTCCATGCCCCGGCCGGCCCAGATCCACGGTAAGCGCCACACGAGGAACACTACTTAACGTCGAATTGCTATATATCTGGTAGGCGATTGCTCCTGGCAAATCCGGTATGTGTTTCTCCTGGTTGCTGCAAATATCTTGGCATTGCCTAGATTTCTATGAGTTCGAAACGGATGAGAGAGTGGCTAATCAAGGCAATGGAAATCAGAGTGAATCAGCGTCTCTTCTCTACGCAGTGGAAATGAACATCTGGGCTGAGGTGTGCTAACAGACGCCCAATGCCATTTCGATGAACACACAGACTCAAACAGCCCACATGGGCACACTGCTAACGGTGCAGTACAGCCTCCCATAGACTGCCGAAGCTAAGCTGTGGACTTTATCTCTGCACTCTCAGCAAGACATATGTGTCGGGAAGTTGAAGGGAAATGCTGTGGTGCTACAGGCAGTTTCACGCATAAACAAATTTCTCTATATCCCAAGGCTGCAGGAATTTATATTTGTAATGTACTTTTTAGTAGTATTTGATTGGGAGATGGCCACATTATTCCCAAAGGATGCCATGGATGAAAGGCTATAAAATGACACTTCAGTATTCAGGAATATATTTGGAGGATAGTTCTGGTTGGTGCGCAAGGATGATTTCTCTGAGTGGGGGGAATGGCGCTTTTTGATTGCAGTTTGATTGGACCGTGGAAGCTGATGGTGCTCAAGAAGCAATGGAGTTTTTGCTGTTAGTTTTTCGTCTGCTGGTCACTTGATTTGGGAAGGCAAGAGAGATGCTGTTGTGTTTTGCAAATCAGGATGTGTCAAAGGAGGGTTAACAAGACTGGACTTCAAAACAGATAAATAACCTGAGTGATCCTTTGGCAATATCCCTTTGACACAAAACCATGGCAGCATAGTCTCCCAGCTCACAATTATCATGAGCTATTGTATCAATTCCTTCCAGTAGCTGTGACCCTGCTGAAATCCCTTTTGGCTCTATTTGAAGAGACATGAGTGACGACGGTTCTAACCACCTTGCATCCAAAATTAGAAATTGATGGCAGGCCCATTAGCAGATTATTAAGTATACTCACCTCTCTCGAGTCATCCTCCTCCTCCTCCTCCTCCTCCTCCTCCTCTGTCTGTCCTGCCCTCTCCCCCCAGCTACTCCTGCTGGTTGGCAGACCTCCAGCTCGTTTATCCTGGGTGTAACCAAGCTGTCCTGGGCTGGGGCCGGGGCTGGGGCTGGACTGGGTCAGGGCTTAGCTTGAGAAATGGTTGGCTCCATGCGTCAGTGGGTCTAGGCAGGGGTGCAAACACCTGCTAAGACCCCCATCTGACAGGCATCTGATCAGCCACGGGGAGGGAGATGGATAGGACTATCAGAAAACAAATACACACACACACACGCACACTCACACACACACACAGAGAACCTGCTATGTTATTCTCACGTCTGGTTTCCAGCCTGATGCTTAATGAAGAGAAAGTGGGCTGAGACCCGATGGAGTGTGTGCATATGTGATAGAAAGAGGATGAGTCAGTTTTTACAGAAGGGTGGGGCTGCAGGGCAGACGTAGCATGAAGAAGGCATGGCAAGATGCAAGTTATTTCACCGAGGCGAATCGGTTGGTTTTATTTTGCTGCGTGGTTTATGGGGCAACATCCCTTTCATTATATCAATGCTGATTTCTTTGGTTTAGTTTGGTAATGGAAAAGACTGTAATCAAGCATCTTGGTTGCCTTATGGGCAAAATCAATTGCTTTTTCTATTCAATTCTCCGAGTCATTGATTTGCCAAGTATTCCTAAATATAATCACATGCTCCTCAAGATTGGCATAAATCCCTTTCACCGAAGCCAGTGAATCAATTTGAATGCATTAGTCCTCTATTCAGCTCAGTCTCGTGTATTTGCTTTTCAACCCAAGAGCCTGTGAATGAGATGATAGAATGTATTCATTATGCGACAGTGTAATTCTTTTTCCCCATTTGCTCTGTTTGTCTTTCTAAATATCTGACTGTAATGACACTCCAGTGTGATGAATGGAGAGGCGGTTCGCACATCCCTCTCTGAAAGCCGCTTCATATGGAGGCCGCTCATCGCACTCGGATACAAAACACAAGAACAGAGCTTGTTAAATGTTTCACGGCGCCGTAACTGTCTGAGGAGTGACCGACGATCCTTTTAGTAGCTGAAATCATGCCTGTCATTTATGGATCAGAACCGCGGAGGATGCGCTCACCTTAAGGTGACTCCCTGCAAAACTTAACTCACTAAGGTTTTTTTTTTCTTTTCTTCTGTTTCAGACTCGGAACTCAAAAGATTTACGCACATATAAAACTCCATACACCCTTCACATTCACACACACACACACACACACACAGTGAACATTAAGATGAATTGATGTGGACAGCCCATGTGGAGGAAGACGACCGGGCGAAATGGGACTTTTCCAGTATAGCAGTCGCCACCACTCTCTGTGGTACATAATGGATGGGGGCGCTGATTGTGAATGCACACGTGTCCGTTTTTGTTTTATTTGTGGGTCTGAGAGAATGGATGCGTGTTGCGTGCATATCCGGCACATTTGTGTGTACAGACATTAGCGTGTGCACAGGTACATCATTTAAGAGCCTGAATGATTTCTTCTTATGTTTTGTTTTTTGTTTTTTTTGTTGTTTTTTTTTTGTTCATGTAGTTTCTGTATAGCTGCCACTTGTAAATTGTGACAAGTATGTGTCAAGAGTTTGTAAGCTGTAACTTTCTGAGAACTATTGTACTAAAATGCACTCAATAAACGCCTTGGGAAAACAAGTCAATCAGTGTGTGACTCACTGACTGGACGATAATTCTGTTTTCATTAATAGTGAGAGGAGAGGAAGGGTTATTATCGAGTAACACTACTGTCAGCCTGGTGCTTTCGTGTGACGTCTAATGCTTGGTTTCATAATGGCTAAGGAAGTAAACAGCTTTTTGTCACCGTCGGTCTGGCTGGCACCCATGTTAAAAGCCATCAGCCGCTAATAAACGAGCCGTCACTGAGATTTCGGGCAAACTCCAAAAAAAAAAGCCTCTCCAAGAAAAATGACAATATTTTGACAAACTAGTGGAAATTATCGTGCCGTCTAAAGTCTCTAACACGCACATTCAAATATACCAGCAGTTAGAGTAGTCTCATAAATCCCAGTTGCCAGAGAAGCTTTTAGGGCGCTTCACACACTGCAAAGCATGTTGCACAGTAATGATATGGTTAATGAGGTGAGTCAAAAGATATGGGGACGTATCCAACTCTCAGCTTTCCTCCATAACAGTTTATTGACTCTAATTGATTGATAATATCCAGCCTCATATTAGCCGAAAGACTGCTGTGCAGAGGCTGTGCCAAACGGAGAGAGGAGCCAACGGGATTCAATAAACACTCAAATTTTCTGTCTCCTCAAGTTTGTGATTTTAGACGTGTCAGTCGTCACTTTGTCCTTTTCACTGGGCTTCGTGCAGTGATGTTACCGAACAGTCGCTGAAAGCAGCTATAAAGCTGGGCACGTACAGGTCTCTCAACCCCAAACACCTAGAAACTACATGTGTGATAAACGCTTGCCAGTTTTTCGGGGGGAAAGATTCACAGAAATGAGAAAAAGAAAAGCACTCTCTATGTCTGCAACACTTAACATCTCTGATTTACTTAACCGTGTGTGGTATGGCTCTATTGGTGCTGACCTTCAGCTTATGTTTCTTACTTCCACATAGTTCTGTAATAAGATGAAAGACCAACATGACTGATCTTCCATTTTCTAAATACAGACAAAAGTGCTCCTTGTCCAAAAGACTATTTTACTCAGTTTGTAAGTCGGATGAACCTGGTGGCTCGGCCTACATGCGTTTTCTGTGTAGAAAATTGGTCTTTGCCAGGAACTGATTATGCTCTGCCGGGCCAATCTAATCATTAGGGTGGGTTTTATGTGGTGATGGACAAGTAACAAGCAACAGCAACCTGGTCATAAACTTCATCTACACTGCAGACTTGAATGTTTTTACAATAACACGGCTGCGGTTGGTGGTAGGACTATCCAACTCCATGGTTGAACCATGCCCCATAATGATAATGATAATGATAATAATAATAATAATAATAATAATAATAATAATAATAATAATAATAAAAACTCTATGGCATGTTACCAGACTCGCATTCTAATAAGTATTGTCTTAATTCCATATAACAGTATCACAGTGTTTTGTTTAGTTTTTTTTTTTTTAACTCTGATCACACCAAGCATCACAGTGTGGATTTACCCAGCGTGAGCTCAGAAAAGAAAATTACTTTTGAGTCTATAAGTCAGAGTTAGAAACATGATTACACAGGTACCCAGGTAGCTTTCCTACAAAGTTTGGGCAATCATTGTACCTCTTGGCGTCAACTGTGGCTCTCTATGCTTCCACAAAGCTTTTATGTGCAATGGTGGATGATTGTCAAAATTACATGTGCATTCAATTTAGATGTAACCTTAAAAATAGACTGCTTTCCATAATCTGTACGGACATGTTTACGACCCAACTGTCTGAATGCTCATTTATCACCCTAATAGACCATGTAGCAGCGGTTTTCCCATGTTCCCATGTTGCTCTTAGTAATTATTCTGCTGAGTACTGTGTTATCGTAACCTTTAGAATTAATGCTTGTGACGACCCAAGATTTGTTGGAATGAGATTTTCCTTTAATAGGGGCCGTCTATGAAAGGAAATTCATAACTCCAGTCCTCTCTTCTCCAACCACACGTTCCATGGGAGATATCTAATTGCTGGGGAGACAGTTCAAGGTCATGTGGACGGCTTAATTGCGCTTGTAGTGCTCCACTAATGCTTAAGCAGATGTAATGACCATTGATATGGTGGGATCCTTTATGGTATCCTTACCCTACGCCTTTAGCTTAATTGAGCCTGTTTGTCACTTTAATCAGAGCAATTAAGAGAACCAGACGAAGATATTGCCGTCAAGGCCGACAAGGAGCGCCACATTACATTAGATGTGAAAGCTTCCTTGTGGGTGTAAGAGAAATGAGATGAGATAGACAGACTGAGAGTCACAAAAAGCCAGAGATGAAGACCCAGCTGAATATAGAGAGTGTTGTCTTTAGAGTATATCTTCCATAACAGGGTGTTTATCGCTGAAAAGAGAGTCCCGACACTGTATTTCACATTAAAGTCACAGGAAGTTTTAAAAGTGACTTCTCAGCAGCAAATCTTTGCCTTAATCAATATTCTCTGAGCAATCACCTGCGAGAAAGGGATTGGCGCGCAGCGGGGAACTCCTGCAGAGAGAACCGGAGAGAGTCGGAGAAAAGGCAATCCATCCAGTGGCGCAGATCTGTGAGAGTGAGAGTAGAAAACTTGGTGTGAATACTGAGTGAAGGACAGTGGAGGAACGTGGTGAACCGTGGGACAAAGACGATGGCACAGAGATAGACAGAGCACTTGTAGGGGGAGACAGGAACAGCAGGACTGAAAGTAAGCATTTTTTAAATCCTTTTCTATTTCTAAGTTTGTGTGCTTACCTGTGCGCGTGCCTGTGCATTCGAAAATAATAATTTTTATTTAGCAAAACACGACTTGAGCTATGTCGGTCCGCGGAGGCTGGTTCTTCGCCTTGTGAGACTGTCCAAGGCCTAAATCTAATCTCAGCGCTCGCTGGCTGCAAGGCCCCAGTAAGCTGTCTGCATATTTACAGTGATCCTGGGAGCCTAGAAAATGTCCAGAGCACAAACTACTTTGTGGAGCCTTGTGTTGTTTTTCTGATGCGGATTACTGTAGAAATAATAGAACATAGCTCAAAGATGGGTGAGAAATTAGAGAGGAACAACCTGAACCACCACACCAAGTTCAGTGCTTCTCCACTAGTCATTTTCTCCCTCTTTTTGTGTCTTTTTTTTTATTTTTGTTCCTGCAATCAAAAGAAGGAGAAAACCGTCATCAACAATATTCAACAACACCCCCTAGAGTCCCTCTCTAAAAAAATGATTGCTTGTTTGGACAAAAACTGAGGACTGCCATTGATGTCTTACACATTGGTTCAAAAGCTTTCATAGGTTCTTCAGTCGAGTTACGATCTGGTGATTTTGATACGCGTTTGAAGATCTACACCAAACACACATCACAACCACCTGCCTAATAGTGTGTAGGTCCCTCGTGATTCCAAAACCTCAGTTGTGACTCATCAGAGAATGGACATGAGCCTTCTGAGGGTGTAGAATGTTGTTGTGATGATGTAGTGTAGGTATCATGGGGGTTTAAAGCTAATGGGTATTTAAATACAGTTGATGGTGATCAAACACCAGAAAGTACATGAGCCACAAGCGTACATCTGAATTAAGAAAGCATACAGACACAGGCCAACAACACAAGTACCCAAAGCTATTTGGTGTGTCTTCCAAATAGATCTGATGAATGAGGGTCAGTGCAAATGGGATATCTCATCCTGACATGTCCGAGCACCCCCACAAGATGAGACAGAAAGGGTTGAGAAAATTCAAAGGTCATAACCTTGGATTTCCTTGTCTAGCATGGCATACAACTGCTACTTACGTCAATACAAAAAATAAATAACGTTTCTAAAGTTGACTGGTGACTCAGCATTGGCAAGTTGCTCCGGCATGCTGAAGTTGGCAGGCTCTCCAGTCCTTTGCAGTGCAATCATCAGCACCTGGACACTCCGAGCAAAAGATGCTGGAGTCTGCAGCTCTGCCACCAGCCGAAGAGAACTGGTAACAGTGAAATCATGTGAGGAGAACCAGAACGTAATTAGGTAAATAGACTGCAAACATGCGTGAAAAATATAAATCCTGGCAGATCTAGAGAACCATTCACGAGGATGTGAGCCACATAATGCTCCCTCTACCACAAACCCCTATTCCTGAGAGGATGCTATTTATATAAAGGGAGCTGTCACCTGAGGGGATGAAGAGTAGAATACGGAGCTCTGGAAGCGCTTATGACTCTGCACGTTCATGTTAATTTCATATTTGATGTGTGTCTATCGGCTCACAGGAATCCACAAAATCTCTAAATGCGTAGAAGTCTGCGCTCTGTCTTCTTCGGTGCACAGCTCCTTTGATTCACGCAGCCGTGTGTGGTGTAGCTGAGTAGGTATTGACTTTCAGCCCTCCCTTTTCTTACTTCAAAAAATGTTTTAAAGGCGTCTGGTCATTGCAGAACAACGTGGCAGGTTTCTGCTTAAATCATTCCATCCTAACAAAGGAGTAATTTGCATTTCACTTGTGCGGTAATTAAGTTATTGACAGAACCGAGTGAATTCGGTGGAAATACCGCTTTGCTTAATCAAGATGTCAGCCGCAAGATCCAAAGTATATCTCTCTTAATGGTAGAAGACATCTCTCCTTTTGTGTATAAGAAGAGAAATCCAGCACCTGGGTCAAATGAGATTTTATGTCTCGGAGGAGTTCATCAAATTTAATTATGATACATATAATTACCAAAAGCAATCTTCTTGTGTGGTTGGAATAATCATTTCAGAGAGACGCCGGCACCTGCAGGGGTAAGGCGTAATTTAGAGACAGACTGGAGTGACAGGAGGAAGAGAGCGGGGAAGAAAACGACAGAAACAGGTGATTGGTGTGTATTCCACTGAGGAAACCACAGCGGCAGGCTCGCAGTGGCCCAATCTTTCTTACTGTAAGAGCTTCGTGAACGGCGGAAAATGTAAACTCCAATTAACCGACGTTAGTGTCACTTTACCATTTAGGATTACGAGGAGAACATCTGACAGGCACTTGATTTTGTTTGATGAAGAAAACGTGGTCATCTTTCATCATACTTGGAGCTCGCGGCAACATAAACAAAAAGCCTTGCTGGATCCAGATGTTTCAAAATGAGCTGGATTCATCATCACAATGTGCGAAGGGAGATAATCAGAAGTTGGGCAGCAGGTACAGGCAGAAAAAAGGAGAGGATGGGGGGAAAAGGTGTAACTGCTTCTTTCTGAAGGGTGAGAAGGAGCAGGGGTTACGAGCAGCAGGGACATTATACCCCTTCTGCACACAAACACACCCATAAGCACGGCCTCACCACCTCCCCGACCATCACAGAAACCCCCCGCAGAGCGTAATCCCACACAGAGCCCCGCGCAGCTTCGCCCGGCTTCGATTGCTGCAAAAATCAATGAAATATTTTCCCACCAAAATGAGGAGGAACAATGGATGAGATCCGCATGCCAAGGTCTTCCTAATTAGAGGGTTCACACAAAAGGGCTCCTTTGCTTTGAGGCTTGCAGAACAGAGGGAGAGAGGTTGGGAGACGAGAGTGAACGGAGAGTGAGTGATGAAGGTCACACACTTCCCACTCGTTGCCCCCCATCTCTGTAATATCAGCTTCATAACTCGTGACCTTGGCTGCCAAAAGCGCATCCGATCTTCCCACATCCCTCCATGTTCCGTGCCGTAGCTGTGCACTCAGCGCGCCGCGCCAGAAGCTACAAGCTTTTCCTCTCTTTGTCTGCCTTCGCGTAAAGGGACGCACGACTGTGTTTTATCACATCTAACCCTCGAAATGGAAGAGGGAACCCTTGGCCCTGCCTTGTTGCTGCATTATTGAAAGCCCTCCTGGTGTCGTCACTCTGGGTGAGTGCAGAAACTGTGTTGCTCTCGTGTAGAAATTCTACAACGCCCTTACCTTTAATGGACCTGCAGACAAATGCAGGGGAGCAAACAGTGACAGTGTTGACTTCATTTAAATGCGAGCAAAGCTTTAGCTCTTTCTCCTCTACTCTTATGTCAGATGCAGCGGTATTACCAAGACTACGCATTCCTTGGCAGCATGATGAATGAGTTCATCTTAAAAATACAGGATTTCAGCTGTCACAAAATGAAGTGCATTTCTGTGGCCAAGCCCTAGACAGTAGTGATGCATGGGAAGCAGAATTATGTAGTGAAGCAGTGAAACATTGGATAATGGCAGTCATTACTGCTCTTAACCAGCACCTGGCATCTTAACAGATGCTCACAGCACTGAGAGCCACGTTCCATAGATCCACTTCAGCCGGTATAATGCTATTCACGCTCAGTGAAGAGGGATACGCCACACAGTCGTACTTTATGTGACACTGTTAACTGGCTGTTGCTAGTACGGTGGCTGAGAGAGCTCAACGCACTACAGCTAACAACGATCAGGCATAACATTCTGACTGTCTAATAATGTGTAGGTCAGAGAGGCCCCTGAGGCTGCTGCCATCAAGGAGTGTCATTGCTCTGGGGTGGGTTTGCCTGGTCTGGTCTCGGTGCTACTGTGCAGAACATTGCATTGGCATGAGATGGTCGCTGTTATTTACACATCTCCTGTCAGTGGTTTTAATGTTGTGGCACATAATGTCATTGCCACTAGGGGCTGCATTTGTTAGCAATAGCTGGTTAGAAAATTAAAGCCGGAAATTTGCTCAACGATCAACTTCTATCTTTTTCTAGTTTCTAGTTCTTTTTTTTCTGTAAATTTTGCTCTTATGGACATGAATTGATTATTTTTTCCCCAATATTTTTTTCCCAGATAAATTTCCACCCTGGCTGCGTGTCCTAAGGCGTAGGCAGTAACCTACACAATATGCACCACCTACTGTGGTGCAGATACATTAAGGAGATCTGAAATAAATCAGGATTTTATAGGAAATGAGAGATGGCTTTTAAATTGATAAATAGATAATACATTTAATCATTTCATATATATACCTGTACACTGATTCCTTCTTTTTAAATACCCATTGTTTTTGTATTCTAAATATGTAACTTTTTATGTAACATTTATTCCATTTCTCCCAGACACTGTCAGTACTTGAGGCATTGTTGCTACCTAGAAACCTAGCGGATTTTATTGCAAACTCTTCTATGTCTTTATTTCTACCCATTTAGTCCGTCTTCCAACTATCTAACTATCAGATAAAATGTAAGTGCTTAAACAAAAATCATCAGCTCACACGTCACAACTCAAATTCAATCTACATCCACATGGGAACTGTATTTAAGAACACTATGGAACATGATGTTTTAGCAACACTGACACCATGTAGAGAAATTACACTTCCAGATAGCAAGGAAAGAAAAACTACACATGCCATCATTCTTACAGAAGTAGCTATTGTGGTATGGGAGGAAAGAGACTTAAGGTGTATGCTGAAAACACCCCAGTCATTTCACCCACTTAGTAAATGCCACCAGACGGAGGCAACTGCTGTAATTACTGTGCTGAGTTAGCATGGAGAAATGATAAATATCGGCACGAGCCATTGCTGACCTCTTGGGGTCGGCGCTGTGTGTAGTGCTACAGATGCACAGTCTTGTCCATTTTTTGATGTTTCCCTGTGTGTTTGTTAGCACTCACAGGTTTGTGTGTGTGCGCGCGCGTGTGTATGTATGTGTGCCCAGATGGCAGCTCCTCTGATGGGAGCATGTGTGTGGGTGAGCTGTAACTCAAGAGGCTGGATGGAGGACGGACTAAGTGGCTCTCAGGGGAGAGTCGATCGTTGTTAAAGGCAGTGGAGAGGGACACAACAGCCTCGGCTCACAGTAACAGCCAAAACAGACACACAGTTTTGGTTAGCGTAATTGCTATAGACGGGCATCCATCTGAATGCCCTCTCTGTTGGTCTCCCTTCCGAGAGGCATTTCACCTTCCCCTCGATGTCTATGCCAGTGGAAGGATTAAAGTGACCAAGAATTCATAATTTGTGAGTTACAATGTGCTGCCATTGAGGTTGTGCTCACGCATTTTTTGATGTTTTCATGTAAAACTTGTTCCTTCTTCGCGTTAGATTCTGATAAATGTGCTGCTAAAGTGCATTTTTTTCAAATTATCAACTTATTATTACTTTTATTATTACAGGTTCTTCGTGTCAATTGTTCCAAATCAGAAATCTGCAGAAGCTTAAAAAAAGCCCGGAGGACTGAGATCAGTGAGCGGGTACGAGGGGCGGCGCCTTCACAACTTCAATACGCTCCGGAATTACGCGTACCTAAAACAAGATCCCTGCGTACTCCAACAACCAGCCCTTCCTCTTGATACCGCGGTATTCCCACTTCACCCACATGTGAGGCATTATCCGAAGTGATGAAAGGAGAAAAGGAATACCAAATGATAACGAAGTCCCCCCGGACGTCTCCTTCCCAGTCCCGAGCCTGCCTTCCTTTCTACTGTCCTCTCCACTTACCGTCTCCATGGTTCTCATAAGGCCGGGTAATGCAGCTGCTGTCAGCTGCCGAGGGCCTCCAGGCTGATCTCTCACTTTCTGGAATGCGTTGCGCCATAATGAGCTCTGCCCCCTCCTCCATATACCATGTACATCCTCCGTCTCGCTTTCACAAGTTACGCCCTTCTCTTCTGGTGCGGAGGCACTGGGCGAAAACTAAAAAGACAACAATGAGATAATAAAGTGAAAATCACAGTATCAAAAGCATATTTTTAGGTAATTAATTTACATTTTTTGTTCGCAGGCACCACATCTGCGGTTTCCCTGCATGGTTACTGACTAAGAGATGGAATTCTCAGGGAGGTCTATGTATATCAAAGGTTGCATGCAGCTGTGCTTGGCCTCTGTGCTTATGTTGACTCCTGACCCCCTGAACTAGAGTCATTACTTACACCTGTCAGTCAGCAGAGGCTTGGCCTCTGGAGGAGATTTGTGACAGCTGAAGGGTGAATGAGACATGCCTTGCACCCTAAATCCAACACTCCACACTCCCCTGTGGTCGCAATAACCATAACTCAAGGGCTGACCTCTGACACGTTGCTTATTACACTGGGATGATGGGGAGGCTGAATGAATGGCACAGTGTAAGATAGTGTATCCAGCAAGACACAATGTTTTTTTTTTTATCCCAGTGGCAGCCACAATAATATAATCTCTGGTCTAAACATAGATAATGGAAAGTATATCCAGTAAGCATCATTTTGTAGTCGGAACATTTTGACATGTAGATTTAGGATTCGGTTAGATTTCAGCATGGCCTGTAGGCCGGTAACACAAGAAGTTAAATATTATATGAAACCAGTCATGCAGCCAGAGTTTGGTCCCAGGCTCATAAATTATAAGAGGTTTTATTGTTCAGCAGACTGGAATCCTGTCTTAACACACAGCCAGAATGAGAAGGTTTGATCTCAGACATTGACCAACATTATTTGCCAAACTTGACACGTTGGCGCACCGACTTCACAGTTTTCTCAGGCTTGAACTCGACCTTATCTTTCCCCTGTTCTGCAACGGTGAAAACCATTAGTAGTACATATTTCCTTCCTTCAGTGTTTGTTTATCTGCGCATGAAGCTTTATGTATCCTCAGTGCATTACAGTATGTCATCCTATTAGCATATTTGTTCATTCCATTCTCAACCCATTGCTTGGCCCAATCTGTTGTCTGTGTGAAATAATATTTTCTGAAATGAGCCCCTGAAGCAGCCACATAGTGTTGATCGTAATGATAGAAATCTAGTTTTCCTTTTGATGCATGGGCGCCTTTTAGATTTAATAGCCATATGCCGTCGCTGTTGTTCTGGCTGCTGCTGTTATTGTTGCTGATTGTTTTTAATCTTGCCGAGTGTTGGACATCAAACGCACTATCCAAGGCTACCCCTGACTGGGTGAGAGAGAACAGAGTAGCGAGCTCTGACTGTGCGTGTGTGTACCGGCAATGTATGCATGTATGTCACAGCTCGAACTAGAATGTGTGCCAAAGTTTAAAATATGCACGGGACTTTTTATTCACACCTGCTTCTGTGTGTGCATTAAGTCCGTCCCAACCGTGCGTGTGTACGCTGCAGAACCTTCTATCGAGCAGGAGATAAGTTGCAGCCTTGCTGGGTCAGGTCCTCTGAGAAAGCAACCCATGGCAATCTGCAACCCTAGACCCGCTGCTCAGATAGGAGATATCCCTCTGAGTCAGGCCAATTACCTCACTTGGCAGACAGGAAGTTGGAATGAGGGAATATGTGCTCATTGTGTGTCTCTGCATATATGTGTGTGTGTGTGTGTGTAAGACTTGTATAAGCAGCAAAAAAATAGCCACGCGTTCATCTGTCACTGCCCTTTTATGTGCAGCCGAGGGTGAATGGACACATGGCAAGATGACCTGTAAGATGAACATTCAGTTTTTGCCTCGGGCATAACCGGTTGTTGTGAGCTTCTGCAAAGAAAAAAAAAAAAAAAAAGATTGTTCAATCTTCCACAGGGTGAATCCACAAACCCGTTCCAGGATGGTGGTGCAGTGGTTAGCACCACCGTCACATCACTGCAAGAATGTTGTGGGTTCTAACTTGTCGGCTGGCTGGAGCCTGGAGTTTCTCAACCTCTCCTGGGGATTTCTCCAATTTTCCTGCTGCATTTCAGCGACGTCGTGCATGACAGGTTAATAGGCGAGTACGCGGTGTGAGAGTGTGCATGGTTGCCTGTCTCTGAGTTGCAACTAGTCCAGAGTGTACCTAGCCGCTTTCCCAATGCTGGCTCTGAGACAGTCTCCAAGCCACCAAGACCCTGTACACGTTAAGCAGAAATGCATAATGGGTGGTTGGGTAGTTTCAGAGTGTTATAATGGATTATTATTCACCTGGGCCACAACGGTAGACTTTCTCCACATATCCGTGAGTTTGCATGCGGTGGCGTTTGTGGAGATGCATTCTTATACGTTCTAATTTTAATATCTCTTGTTCAAGATTATTATCTATCATCCGCAAACTGCCCCGAAGCTGCAATTCAGTTGTATGTATATTTAAGTACGCTGTCAATACTGCAACAGAATACTGCAATGGTTGAGTGGGTTTCACGAGTAAATGTTAATTTAGCCTCAAGCAGCAGCTTCCAACCAGAGCTGAGCAGAGCTCACGTCTTCCTTCCTCTAAAAACTCCAATTTTACCCTCTCAAACCTGCAACATTTTCACCCAGCTAACATTCAAACAAGCTACAAGCAAATTATGATATGAGCGATTTAGGGAAGTTTTCCTCTTTTAGACGTTTCTATTAAAGTAATACTTTTGTGTCCTTTTCGTAAGATGAAAAAAAAATATCATGAACGAGTAGATAGAGAAAATTAAAAAGTAACAAGAGATTAAAGTAATGGTTCAATCTATTTTATATGATAAAGAGAGGAAACTGTGTTAATGGCTTCTGTCCCAGAATATGGTTTATCATAATCCAGGTGTCAGGGAAAAAAGAAACTAGTTAATGAAACTGTCTCCTAACAGCAGATGCATTAAATTACCATGTGAGATTCGTTTCGATTTAATGGCGAATTTGATCCCTGAAGCACCGGGCCTTAAAACAAAGGGATAGAGTTGTCAATTACAGTAATCTGCAATATGGGGACAAATGTATCTAATCACTTTGGGACTCACTGGACTTCATGATCAGACTCGAAATGA
Source organism: Mugil cephalus (assembly GCF_022458985.1). Taxonomy (NCBI): domain Eukaryota; kingdom Metazoa; phylum Chordata; class Actinopteri; order Mugiliformes; family Mugilidae; genus Mugil; species Mugil cephalus. The sequence continues at coordinate 17,249,889 of NC_061776.1, forward strand.
GCGGATATAAAGTTTGCGGCTTTGAAATTGGAGAGGAAGTTGTTAGTTATGTTGTTGCTCCGTGGGCTGTTTCAATCCAGGACATCATGTTCCAGTGGAATGATTTTCTCTGGAACCAATCAGCGAGGCTGTGCATAATCATGCAGATGGGCCAGGTTGACTGCATTTCCTAGAACAAAGTAGGACCTGGAGGAGGAGAGGAGAGGAGAGGAGAGGAGAGGAGAGGAGAGGAGAGGAGAGGAGAGGAGAGGAGAGGAGAGGAGAGGAGAGGAGAGGAGAGGAGAGGAGAGGAGGACTGTTGGTGTAATGACCTGTTTTAAATGGATAACACAGAATACAGCAGGAAGGGTGACAGTATAACAGACTGAGGCCTAAAAGCAAGGGCACAGACGAGCACAAGTCAGAAACAAGAAAACAAGCCGAGCAGGAAGGGAAAGGGACGGAATAACAGATAACGGCTGAGAAAGGCCAAACAGATCTCTCTGCATCTGTGCCACTGGGTAGTGAGGAGATATGTGAGTCTGCACAGAACCGCCAGATAGAGAGGACAGCGCAAGACGAATGAGGCGTCTAAAATAAGCCGTTATCTCCTAATGATAATATGACGAACTGTGACATCGTGTGAGGTCGCTCAGGTTTAACGTCGTCTCAGATTCCAATGCCCCCTGCTGAATAACTAGAAATCAAATCGCGTCGATAGTCGAGCATCTGCAACACAAAACTCTATCGTGACTCGTATGAACACGTCATGTGCGTCAGAGAATGTGTGTCGGATTACCATGTGAGCCGAGCTGGATGAATCTGAGTCTGTATTTCAATACGCAAGTTATTTGAATCTTGACGTATATGTTTTTTATGCTTTAGGGCTTTCAGGGTTTTAAGCGTCATTTCCTAGTTTTGTTAACCCAACCCCTGCACCCCACTGGTCTGTAAATGCTAATGCATCCGGCTCTGACATTTATGTTCAATCTAACTTTCTCCGCATACTTTTTTTCTTGCCGTTCTTATTTTATGCCTGCGTGTGTGTGTCTGTGTGTGTGTGTGTGAGTGTGTGTTTGTTGCGCCTGGAAAATAAATAAAATAAATAAATGTTCCATCAAAGTTAGCCTTTGCCGTTTGCCTCACTTCTATGTTTAGATCACAGGGAGCTTCTGAGGCTGTTTGTAGCCTGCATCTGAGCGACGCAGGTACACAGCGGGGGGCAAAGACTCATGTCTGTGCATCTCTACGGAGGTGTGTTTCAGAATAAAAATGCACTGTTTACTTCCATATCAGTCGCCCCCGAGTAAATGAGTTGTACACCTAAACTGCACAGGTAAGTCTTATTTCATTGTTTGTCTGTTTTAAGTTCCCGAAGGGCTCCGAGGTACCTACGCAAAACAGTGGTATGGTTTCTTGTCAATGCAGTGAATATCATTTTTATCAACCTTGCGTCAAACACAAAGGATGTTCATGAAATGACGTGATTTGGAATGGTTATCAACGCATCTCTCTTATCACTTCCAAGAATGTGTCCATGTGTGACTTAAGAGAGACTGACTTCAAAAGACGGTGGACTCAGGCCTGGAGTGTGGGACACTGAGTTGACCGGCCAGACGTTCTTCAGACAGTTCTTCTTGAATCTCTCACCAGGGCCGTTATCTGGCCACATGCTACTTTTGATGTTCAGACATCAAGGTCCCAAAAAACCCTGGTAAACACTTATTTGTCACTGGCTTGACTCTTGATAAAAGACGTAAACAGTTAGGTTTTTTTTGTTCATTTTTGCAGCTTTCAGATGGCTGTCATAAAAGCTTTGGTTTGAATTTCAGAATTGTTCTCATTATTTTTTATATGTAAGAAACTATAACCAGAGATGACGCACACCGCTATTGTTGCACACTTTTAATTATACAAAAAAAATGGTACAACTATTTTTGTATATAGGTATATGGAAGCAGCATCTATAAGATCAAAAGCCTCTAGCTGCTTTTTCCCCATGACAGCTTGACTGACATTTGATAGTCAGCATCGCTCAGAGATGTGCGAGAGATGTGAGGTCTTCTGAGGCAGGCTACCGACTGAAACATGTCATAAACCCGAGGCTAAGAAACAAAAGTTGTTTTATCGCCTTTGCCAAAAAAGATACATGGTGTTGGTTATGAACAGTTGGCAGTTTAATCTGCAATATCTGTTTTTATTTATTTATTTATTTTGTGCCGTAAAGTTTGCTTTCAGCTCAGACAGTGGCCTAACTTGCAAACATAATCACTGATTCCCATTCCACCGTAGCCTACTTTTCTCTCAGGTTATATTATCACCTGCTGAGTAATCAGTAGCTTCTTGACAGCTCGGTGCTGTGCACCTTTCAAATTATGCAAAGGAGGCTGGTCCAGCTAGCTGTCTCTCTTCCATAACCGTTGTGTAAGCAGCAATGCCTTATCCAAATCCAGCATGCATCCCCACGACCAGGGTAAAGACTTTAAACAAAGTTTGTAACGCTTTACCAAAGAGCTGCTGTGTGGTTGGTTGCACCAGTCTAAGAGTGCTGTTCTCAGATGAGACGCTGTCTTTGGACACAGTTGAGTTGGAGTTAATGACGGGAAGGAGGGGGAGGAAAGCATGTCGCACTGCAAAGGTGTGATGGGGAGGGAAATGAGTCTTTTTTTTTTCATGTTAGGAACCATGATTTTAATATTAAACCTGTAGTATAAAATCAGTGGTACAGACACTTGTTAGCCAAAATCACACATTGCAAAGCAAGGAAAGAAACAGCGAGTCAAAGAATCAAAGCTAAATCAATGCTAAAAATGAAAAAAAAAAAACCTCTCACGACCTACATTATATAAATAAATAGGTTGTACTGTAGCCCATGTTCTTAGTAGATTGATGACAGTCACTGGCTTTGGCTCACGCTACAGCTGAAGCCTAAAACATAGCTAGGTCAGCTGTCACACCACAGCACTGTTGCTAGCTAGCATAATGTTTGTAGAGCACGACTGAAAAGTAAAAGACTTCACTGCAGGTATACGAGCTCGAAAGAGAGGTAGAAAAATAAGAGTGAGGAAGGACAGATGAGAACAGAGAGGAGGAGGAGAAGCAATAATAAGATACTCATAAAGATACTGCTGTCAGAATAAACAGGAGTCAGAAAACTGTCAAAGAATATGATCATTTATATAATAAGCTGAGTAGGCTGTCAATATGTATGCGTACAGGCATTTCTTTGTAACAATTGTTATACTGCAGGACGACTGGATATATATTTACTTGGATATTATGTACAGTGTACAGTATTATGTACAGTGTTAGCTCCATTTATAAACTAATTTAATTTTAGAGGTTTGCTGTTATTTTTGTCATGTACAGCTGTTATGCAATAATCTTTGCCAAGTGTAACGGGCATGGTGCTAATGCCGGTTTAATGTACAGGTCCAGTGACCACAGAAGTGGTACTCCTATGCTGTAACCTTAGCACCTTGTACCTTACTCATCATTTATAACAATTTTAATAATGACACAAAGCACGTAGTTAACAGACTAATGTAGGTAGTCACAGCACACACCGTGGACACAAACGTACAACAGAAAAGTCATCGGTGCTTTGGAAGTCACGTACGTATGTATTGTATTATCAGCAGGACTCCCCTTCCCCTTCTCCCACCTAATCCAGACTAAGATGATTTCTGCATCGTCACAATTTCCACAATTTGCCGTCAGAATCTGAGCATTTATAGCTGGTGATTGCCAAGATCCATGTGAGGCAAAAGTGAATAATAAACTAACTGGGACTCAAGCTCTGAACGTGTAAAAGAGAGGACAAATATAAACCCAACAACAACAACAAAGGAACAAGGCAATAATAGATGTTTCAAAAACCTCGTCATACTGCTAACTTAAATTGGATTTTAACTCTGCCGAGTGCACGTTGGAGATGTTTATTTTCATTCAGTTGTCAACTGCTGCTGATGACAAGTTAACAACCTTGGCACTAAATGCAAATCATGTTGGCTTTCTCATTTCGCTCCCAGGCGGAGTTCTCAATATGTCGTTCAGGCTAGGCTTGCTTCCACTACAGAGGCTAAATAATGTATAATTGAAAACTCTGAAACTGTTCCATTGTCAGGCGCTGTTGTTAAGTTCTGGCTTCAATCCCCATCAGCCTGACAAGCTACCAAATACCTATTTTTAATAGATCTGACACTTACAAATAAAACTTGACACTTTTTCAATAACCAGGACGAAAAGGAAACTTGGTCACATAATCAAACTTGCTAGGTTGTTTCACTTGCTGTATGCTACCATGAAGAGGTCATTTAATGTATCGCACATGAGAAAATGACACCATGAAGCTGAGCATGCACTGATCTGGCATCACATTATGGCCTCCGACAGGAGAAGTTAATAACATTGACCATTTTGTGACAATGTTCTGATGGGAAACCTTTGGACCCGGCACTGGTGTGGTGAGGGGTGCTCACAATTATGTAGCATCCGAGCTACTTTGACTCTACCTACTTGTTCTGCACATGTGAAAGATATGGTACACTAACATCTAAAACATTTTTTTAATAGCACACGCAACGTAGTAATGGTTGAGGAACAACTTAAAAACATGAAGAACAGCACTAGGTGTTGATCTGGCCTTTGTATTTCCTAGATCTCAAGCTGATCATGTGGGATGATCCACAGAGGCCCCTCCCCTCAACCCAAATAACCACAACATTCGGTTTCCAGACACCACAGGACACTTTCAGAAGACCCACGTCCATTCTCTGATGAGTCACAACTGGTTTGGAGGCACAAGGGAGACCTACACAATAGTAGGAGGGTGGTCGTAATGTTATGCCTGATCGGTGTAGTTATCACAATGAGGAAGTGCATGCATCTATGAACAAAAAGCCTGAGGAATCCCAGCTTTGACTAAATTTTCTTTATGAAAAGCTCATATTGTACAAGCACCAAACGTAAATGAAGATGTCTTTGCTTGGGATCCTAGACTCCAAAGAATTTCTGACCACTCATACTGCAGGTACCTTGCCTGTAGCCACAGCTATAAACGGCTCCCTGGATGACATTTGTGTGCATTATAATCCCACTCTCTGTCATGTAAATCTTGCCTTACAAGACAAGAGGAAAGCTGGTAATACTGAAGACTAGGTGTAACTCTCAGCGAGTAGAGAGAAGAGGATGGAATGAAATGGCAAAATAACAGCCTACTTATTTCATCAAAGTAACTTTTTACATCTCATTAACAAACATTTTAATCTGGATGACTATGGCTGATACGTCTATTTATGTCTGGACGGGAACCAAGCATAATATGGAGATAAAAATGCCTCAAACATACATCGTGATGTGTAAAGAGGTTATGTGAGAACATGATTTATGATTTCAGAAAGAAAACAGTACTCAGTTTCCAGCAGTAATAAGATGTTGTTTTCCTCTGGCATGACTAGCCGACCACTTTGGCGTAGTGGGCTGGTTGCAGGCATGTCACAATCACTTACACGTAGCTGAAGATAACTGATAATGATGTCACTTAAGGAGGCTTTAACATATGGTTTTTCAACAAAATGGGAATGTACCCAGAGATCACAGCTCCAGATGTAGAATATCGTGAGTCGGTGTGCTGGTGTTAGACACTGTAATAAGTTTTTCCGGTCTTCTTTAAATGGAATGCAAAGAGAGGAACACAGCCAGCTTGTGTGTAGAGCAGCATGCCTCTCAGTGCTTAAATCTTCTGTGCATATTTGATTTGCACAGCGTCTGAATCATGATACGGTGGGATCATGTAGGATGCGTGGACACGAGTATAGATATCCTTGCGCGCAAGTTTTCACTGCAGTGCTGCCTTGTCTTTTCTATATATTGTCCTTCTGCGAAGCTACTCAAACACAACATCTCTGAACAGGGTATTTGTACAGTGCTCAAAATGTGTGTGTGTGTGTGTGTGTGTGTGTGTATATATACATACATACATACACACAGTCCATATATATATATATACATGTATTGACTGCGTGCTCTCGCTGTGGACCAACGTGTATCATCAATCAGACTATAGCTCCAGAACATATGAACAGAAAGAATATAAATGCGATCTATAAGGAATCCATGTGAATGTTTTAACACCTTGCAGGATTGGCTTGACAGAAGAGGAAAACAGATTGGGTATCAAATATCATCCTCTAGATACAGTCAGCTAATACTGCACACTCCACGGGAGGATAGTCTGGAACACTGCAGGCCGAGAAAGCGGATACACGAATTTCCACTTGCGAAACGTCCTCATTTTGTAACAAGGGGAGAGCGAGAGTGATAGTCCTTTCTTGTCTCAAGTATGGGAAATTAACTTTTGTCCTTGCACCCAACAACAACAACAGCTGAGGAGAGAAAGAAAAAAAGGGGGGAAAAAAAGGAACGGCCGTTTGAAAGAAACACAAGTAGGCGACAACAAAGGAGAAGAACCAGCATGATTTATTGATAAAAACTGGATTATTGCCTCCGGGCGGCATGATGTTCCCATCTCTGAGGGGAAACCACACAGCAGAGATCTGTACATTGTGACACCTGCAGCTCTCAACATGTAGCCCCAGCATGTGAGGTAGCCCTCATCCAAACTCAACTCAACCAGGCTAATAGCGGCTTTTGTTGCGGTCTTTATGTTGCGGCGACCTGGTGAGGTAACAGCTCCACAATGGTGCTGATTTTAGCAGCAGCTGAAGTAATGCGCATATGGGAATTACATCATAATTCCCTCCAAGCTGTAACGCTGAGGAGAGAAGGCATGTCCATCAAATGCACGCATGTAATCGCAGCGTGTGTGGGTTAGTCCTTTGTTGTTTTATATGTGTTGAGCCTCTGGGAGGAACATCAATGTCTGTGCACTACGGCGAGGGGGTGGGCTCAGCCATTACAGCCTCACGTGGCCTTGTCTAATTGTCTCAAAGCATTTTCCTTACCATTCATCTTCCCCGGATAAAAGGGAAAAGGAAATAGAGCCGAGAAGAGGCGACTGTGGATTCCACGATGTGTCTCTGTGAGAAAGTCAGAAATCGAGACGGGAGCGGGGAGGGGACGAACAAAAGGCCGCCACGAATGGCTGAAGTATGGTAAAACTAAAAGGGAAAGAGCCAGACAGATGTTCATACGAGCAGATTAACAGCAAATCTAACAAAGACACCGAGGCAAGCGCACATGTGAGGAGTCAGTGTATCTGCGTTCTCACCGCAGAATTCAACGAGTGGCAGATGCGCGGCCCGAATGCAGACAGAGCCTTCAGCGCCACCACAAACTATCGCTCAGATATCACACAGAACAGACACAAAACGGAAAACAAAGACAATGGGGTGACAATATGTTTTCTTTCTACTTTGTACGAAAACACAGAAGTCAACTAACCACAAAAGAACTCCATCACCTAATCACTACGCCATCTCCTCTACTCAACTCCTCTTGTTTGAGCTCATTTCATGCCTTTCCTTTCCTTCTCACGGCATCCTGTCAGCACCTGCCATATTTCCCAGACAAGTCATCATTAAGTACAGAGGGAAATGCATTTTAAATTGGCTACTGAGAGCTCTCTTAGAGTGTTGGTGCAACACTGACACTTTTTTTTTTAATTAAAGCTGCTAAACAAACATGTTTTCCTGCGGAACAAAACAATACAGGCCCTTTCAGAGTGTCTGGCTGTGGATGGTTGATAGTGGCTGCTTTGTATCGTCAGCAATTCACATGGACAGCAAAGACATAAATGGCAGACATCAAAGAAAAACAGGCAGAGTAGAAACTATTCCTGAAAGCCAAAGAAGCCACATTTAATAAACGTCGGTGAATGCAGATATAATGTAGCACAGACACAAATTGATCTTAACAAGCACTCTCTCTAATTCAAGTTGCAGAGTATTATACTGTTTTTTTTTGTTGTTTTTTTTTTTCAACAACAAAACAAAAAAAAGGATACGACAAAAGTAGAGTGACACTTCAGCTCTGCTGAAGAGCTTATGTAAGAGTAATTATCTCTTAACTAGGCACATTTGAAGTGTTTTTAATGTGTCACCATAAACAGCGCAATCAAATAATCTAATGAATTTTGTTGATATGTGACTAATTTTCATTAGGTAATAATTGTTTAGGTCGAAAACTAACAAAAACATTTTAAGAACTATCGCTAAATTTCATCTTGGAACAATTTATTATTTCATGCTCCAACAATATCCGCTATGATAAAACCCACAATAACTTCAACAGGGGATCCGCGGCCCCCAGGGGGTCTGTGGAGGTACTACAAGGGGGTCGCAAAGTCTTTGGTTGACTATACATTTACATACTTTTTTTTTCCCCCACAAATGTAAATTTCTTTAAATACACATTAACATGAATTTTAGTAAAGGGATAAATGGAGGCAGGAGACGTTATCTGTATGTTTATGTCAGTTATGTCAGTTATGTTTATCTTAATATGTTAATAATAATGTGTATTTATAAATAGCACTAGGCCAAGTTAAATAAAGAACACATATATTATATATAATGCTACTTAATGTCTCCATCAGTTTGGGATCCTTGGCCTGAAAAACACTGAATACCCCTGACATAGACTGTTTACACATATTGCCAACAGAGCAAGGGAAACTTTGAGACTGTGTTTCTCAACACTGACAAATGTAAAGTGTTTGGTCTCAAGTCTCTAAATGTGTCTTTTACGCTGCTTAAATTCTCAGCTACTGAGTGCTGGTAGATACTGAATTTGTCTCTGTCCCGTTTCGGGGCGGACAGGATATTTTTTTTTAGGACTTTTTAGGACTACTGTCACTGAGGGAAAAATAAATCAGGAAGTCTCAGGCTAGAAAAAAACAATGAGATAAAATAAGCTATAAAGTAAAAGTAAACTGTGTAGTGGTGACAAAAAGTATAGCTGGGCTACAGCTCCCTGTGTGTTCACATGAGAAGCCACTTTAATGAAACTGTAATAATTAGTCATGATGAAAGCCTCTACTTTGGCACTGGTGCTGGACGCTGCTGTAAATATGTTAAAGGTTTTTGAACAAATGAGCAGTGACATATAAATACAACATAAAGTATGTTTTCACATCCTGACCTGTGAGTAGCTCCGCTGGGAACTGTTCATGCTCTGGCCAACGAATCTGCTGGGTGTATCAAAAATGTTTTTGCAGGGCATAATCTGAGTGCCCTGGAGCTGATTTGTTAACAAGACAATGACTGTGATTGGTTCTAGGACTATCCAGTAGCATTACGACTGCATCAGCTGAAACCCACTCGATAATGGAATCCAAATGGTGCGTTACCACGCTCATATTCTGGTGAGTATTGAGTCTGACCTACAATTTCAAGCCACTTACTCGAACTGCTGAGCAATGCCATAAGTAATTTTAATTATTAATTAGTAGTCATGTGCTTATGCATATTCTTACATTTTAAATTAAGTGGGAGTGTAAAAAAAAAATCTTAACCAGTTCCTTACTGGCTGCTTGAAATGGCGTTAATAGCGTTTGAAAAGGTATTATGACTATATAAGTATATAGTGCTTATTTAAGCACTGCTGGGAACTCTAATCTTGATGTATTATGCATACAACTATCAAGTTGTTTTTTTTTTAAATCTGTTTCTATTCCTGCGTCAGTTTTAAGCCATTGTTTAATATTTAAATGAAACAAAACAACCGCTTCCATTGACCTCTTTAATAATTGCTAATTTAGAGCTTGAACATTTTGAGAAACCATCAGTGCCATTTTTATACTTTTATACTTTAGCTGGTAGTGGGGGTAGATGACACACACATTAAATCACCTTTATTATGGTTTTTCATTAGCATGCATGCACCCGGCAAGCTTTCATGAATTCTTCATTCACCGGGAGATGTAATGAAGTCTTTCTTGCAATTGGGCCCATCAATAATTAGGAAACCTCACTCAATGATCTCTGAAAATGGGCGCCATAAGAAATCCTGGACCATTAATATTGCATTGAGCTCTTTCAGGCTTATTAGCGAGGTGAGGTCCTTAATGAGCCAATAGTCTTCAGCACTGTCAATATTTTATCCCTGTGTACCTGCGTCGATTGAGATGGGACTCCAAGCATTAAGGTTAATGACCCCGAACATGAGGGTCAAGAAGGCGATGGAAAGCTGTGTTTTGTTTTTGGGCTATGACTAAATTAAAGAAGAAAATGTTTAAAAGATGACCTTTCTGCAAGTTTGTAATTGGCTCACTCTGACTTTGAAATACTTTTGAAACTTTCAAGTCACCTATGGTGCAGAATGGAATGTTCTTTTTGAGCTAAGGAGCTATAAGAGCAAAGATGGTATATCCTGTTATGCTGGTATATGCTTTAGAAACAAATTAATGAATCACTATTGTAAATGCATGGTTGCCAAGTTCTCCTTCACTTTTATTTGAATCTGGTCGAGATCCATATGGACGCCTGTGTTCTATAACACACAAAAGAAGCCTTTCATTTCCCTGCAGCATTCTTATCAAAACTCTCCCAGTAATTACTGACTGAGGAGAGTCCAGGTACTGGCAAGAGAGTCAGGGCATTCATACGATCTTTAATGGCGCCACTTGTTTATAATCCACCTACACACACAGAGACACACACACGTTAATGGGCTGCACATAGCGCAGTGATGAATATGCATTCTCACCTTGGCTGACGGTTTGAAAAACTAGACCAGAGAATGAAAAGGGACAACAAATAGTGTCTCTCTGTAATTGGCTGTCAGCAAAGGTAATATGCAAATATGGAGCCTTTCTCTCCGTCATGCTCCATTGAATGGAGAGCTGCTTTTTGATATGTGTGAATAGGCCTTGATCAGACAGCAGTCACTCAGATTATTCTGGTGGACGTAAAAAAAAAAAAAAGCTTCCTCTCTTGTTGTTGCTTGTTCTCTGCTGCTAAATATAAAAAGTTCAAATTTGCTGTAATTAAAAGACGACACATTAAGTGTGTGTGGTATCAAAAACTATTGAGGTGCAGCACTACGCAAAAGGCAACCACGCATTTGAATAACCATGACCATTAATCATACATCAAACACACCCAGAAAGAAACTTTTCTCATTGTGAGTCAAGGCTCTGTCAGCATACAATGATGGAAAACAATAAAGATGTTATCCTCTACACAGTACCCTGACAGCTATTGAGCTGTCATTATACGATCATGAAGTCATTTCCATGCCTAACTTGAAAGCATATTATTATGATTAAAAACAACAGTGAAATGTCAATCAATGCCACGCCATTATTGCCTCATAATCTGTCGCCGGAGATACCCCACATGTTCCGGTTCAGTTTTTCTGTCCATTTTATATCATGATCTCATAACCATCACGGTGAGGGGCATTTTACTGTACACAAAAACAGTTTTAGTTTGCATATTTGCATATGAATATGTATAATCTGTACACAAAGATCAATATTCTGGCACCAGAAGCTTTCTGCTTTCCATCTGTAGTCTCTTTGTAGTTTAAGTATTGACCAGTCTTGTTTGAGAGGGCTTTGGCCGCAGTCAGGTAAACATTTCATGTGGAGAGCAAACGGGGCAGAATGGGCCGTCATACCCCGTTGGCATGCAAGCTAGCATAACATGTTTGCCGAGTAAACACCATAAACAAAGCCACTGTGGTCAACTGAGGGTTAACCCCGCCACTTGTATATGTCTTAGCCTGGATATTCATTACATCCTATCTCGCCGTCCACACGAGAAGACCCAAAACAAATCAGATGATAGACAATGGGTTCCCGGATTAATACCTTACGGATTTTCGTAGGTGGTCAAGCCGATGGCTTAACAGAGAACGCTCTGTCAGTGTCAAGATCGTCAAGAACATTACCAGTGGCTATGAGAAGGCAAAAGCTGTTCCTTGCTTGTGTTTTTTTCAGTTCATATGAAGGATAACTGCCACAATTGGGGAAATCCACATGACAAAATTATAGTATGTTACAGCTAAGAAGAGGCTGAACAGTAATGTGCTTCTTCAGACTTTACCCAATTTGAAATGTCAACACATTCTGATTCCATTTCTTTGATTGCTAATATCTTGTTGGTGCTTTAAAATATATGTACGGTGCACATCCCTGATTCACTCCTCCCTATGTTCAATATACCAACTAGTTTGAGCTACATAATTGAGACTGCTGGCACTTTTTAATCATCATCAAACCAGAGGCTGTAATGGAAAATTCACACAGTCAATACACATGTTGTAGAAGCTGCTTTAACCTGTTGGTCCATTGAGGTATGTGCCGTATATTCGGTGCTGTTCGTGCGTTCTTTCAGGGCCTGTGTCTGGAAGTGAGGCAGATAGTTGAAAGGAGTGAACAGTGTGACCTCCAGTAGATGAGATGTATAAATCAGATGTACACCGTGTATTCTTTGCTCGTTTGTCACTCTCAATGCTCGACGCTTTGTCCGTGCTATGAGCGCACTCAGAGATCTGGATTTCTTACTTTCCAAGAGAAATTTCCACAACAGTTGTTTCTTTAAAGCGTCGGTTGAAAATCCGAAAGCGACTTTTTGTTTGAATCAACCACTAGTTTATCTACACAATCAGGCATAACATTATGACCACATCCTAATAGTGTGTAGGTCTTCTCTGTGCCTCCAAAACAGTTGTGACTTATCAGAGAATGGACACAGGTCTTCTGAGGGTGTCGTATGGTGTCCGGAAACAGGATGTTGTTAGTGGGGGTCTTTGGGTCCAATGGGTTGATGGGAGGGGCCCCTGTGGATCAGGCTTGTTCCAATACATCCCACAGGTCAACACCTTGTGCTGTTTTTCATGTTTTTCAAGTTGTTCCTAACCCATTTTTGTGTGTGTGTGTCTGTGTCAGGTTGCAGCCTGCTGGGTAATGGCTGCTCCCATCAAAGAGTGTCATTGCTATGTGGTGGGTGTGCCTGGTCTAGGTAGGTGATTCATGTCTAAGTAACATCCACATGAATGCCAGGTGAACACTTGTACTGTCACAAGATGCTCAATGTTGTTTACTTTGCTAACTGATATCTGTCACCTCTATCCACCTCACCTGTTTCAAGTGTACACTGTTGGTAATTCTCGCTCACAGAGTTTGCATTTGTGTGCTACCTGGTTCATTATTTGGACAAATCCATATGGCAGAATTTTGCTGTGGAAGTAGCATTTATACAGAATGATCTTTTTTTTGTGTAGTCTCAGCAGGTTTAAGCGGGTAGTGGGGTTTCAGAAATACTACATATATACTTCTAAAACTAATATTTTCCTTTAATTCTACTTTGTGAGAAAATTCTGGATGCACTGTGTGCACTGAAACATTGCTGACCGCATGAGCTTTACCGTGTGACTGCGAGGAAGACCTTGACTTGGACTCCGGAGTAGTTAAAGCTGCCCAGGGTGCATTCCTTATCTGCATATTCGTGGCTCTGCATTTCTCCTGCTTTTTCTACATAAAAGTATAGAAGCGGGCTAATTAGACTTCCCAGGTCAAAGGTTACAGAGCTGGAGGAAAGGCGGATCCTCCTGGGAAGGGCACGTCCAGATGTGGCTTTCCATTCCCTCACATCTCCCCTTATTTTCCATCATACCTGCTAGTTGTGCAGAAAAGCACACGGAGCGCTGCACATGAGAATTAAGAGAATGCTTAAATAATCTGTTCAGAGATACTCAGTATTTTTCACCATGATGTTGAGGCCATACAAATTCACATCCCACCACTTCAACAATTGCTTCTGACAGTGGCTGTTATTATTATTGTCAGTCACGAGATTTAGAGTTGACACAACGCGTGTTCCATTCTATAGCTCTCTATGCTGGAGCTAATGCGTGCTTTCGTGTAGAATGAAGTGGAGAAATGCCTCTGTTTAAGCGTGTTCTACAAAACACACTATCAGTTACTGAACTCTGTCACTTTGATTCATAAGTGGTCCATGAGCAATGTACCCACACATGGGCAACCTCTTCATCATCTTCAATTACACGGAGAGGACATCTGTTAACTGCAAACGCACGCTGAGTTTGCCTGCAGTAAAAAAGAGGAGGATTTGAGATGCATGCAATTATATATACATTGGTACATGTGGTATGTGTACCAGAACGATACAAAAAATATGATTTGAGTTGTTGCGTCCCATTATAGAAGCACGGAAGGCATGAGGGCTAAGGGGAACTGAAGGCCAGTGCTCACCCACAAGAATGAAGTATGTTCCCAATCCCGACTAACTGCATCATCCAATTTCTGTCTACAGCAGTAAAAGATAATAAAGCAAGCAAATGTGAATGTAAATGCTGCAGTACATGATGCATAATCGCCCCGTTAATTGCTTGTTTGCTGCAGCACTGTTGCCGGCCTGTGCCACAATCGCTCACACAGCCCGTCCCGGACGGGTTGATGCTCCTCTGCCCTCCTTCCCGGTGCTCCCGTCCTCTATCTTCCTCTCCATAGCTGGTGTTTATGGTCTGAGGCAGAGAGCGCCGCTCTCATCACCGTCATTTGGATGAGAGATGGAGTCATCATCAGCCCAGCACCGTCGCTGCAGCCCCACCACAATTGGGAGGAGGACGGGTTGCTGCGTTACCATGACGACCACACCAAATTGGTCAAAGTGAGAGGAGTCAAGCCAAAAACTTTATTTTTTCTTTCTTTTTTTTTTATGGGCATTTTGATATGCTAATCTATCAGCAGCAGCAGCAGCGGCGGCGGCACCGGTGGTGGTGAGAAAAGGGGGTGTCGGGTGAAGAGGGGGAGTAAAATCGTAATAAGGCAGCTGTGAGGGATACCAATCTGCAGGGAAAGCTACTTTATGCAGAAATCCAATTTAAGAGATTGGTTTAGTGACTGAGTCATTGAAGGTAAATCCAATGGTAATTATAGGGAAATCAAAGGTGAAAGCATGCAAAACACTCCCATGCACAACTCCTATTTTCCCCCCGCTCTGTCCTTCCTGCTATACTCATTACGACATATCACTGTGTAGCTTACCAAAGAGAGACAGTAGCAGGGTGCAAAAAATAAACTATAACCATGGAGTTTAGCCTTCGTGGATTAAAAGAATTTAACACTTCTGAATATTATTTTGCGAGTTGTAATTTTTGATGCTGCAGGACAATTGAAATCATAGGTCTTCAACAGGGGGTCCGTGACCTCCAGGGGGTCCGGAGAGGTACTGCAGGGGGGTCGCAAAATCTTTGGTTGATTAGACAGTTTTCATATATTTTTTTTTAATCCCCCCACCCCCGCCTCAAATATACTTTAAATACACATTAACACGAATCTAACATATTTTAGTAAAGGGATAAGGGATGATAATGTATATTTATAAATAGCACTAGGCCAAGTTTAATATATAACACATATAGAAGGAAGGGGGTCCCACCTTAATCTGTCTATTAGTTTGGGGGGCCCTTGGCCTGAAAAACGTTGATTTTTTTAGCCTTTAGATTGTGTTGGCATCTGATTTGTGGAAAGAGCTCTGCCTTGTCTAATCAACCCCATTTTAAATTATTAACTACAGTTAAAGCATAAATGATAATAGCGAGAGCCTGCCAACTCTCACATCTCCTGCTGGGTGAGCGCCAACTTCCCACTGAGAGTGGATGGTTATGAGTGGAAAACAACAAAAACAGTCAACTCTTCATAGCCAAAGAAACCAATTTATCAACAATAGCAAAGGAATATTCGGAAGGCTGTTTTTTTTTTTTTGTTTTTTTTTTGGTTCGTTTCGTTTTTTTGACATATAATCTGACATATAATCCATGGTTTGACATTATGGAGTGACATTTCAGATGCAGCTTCCCCGCTTTCCTATTTGTTCTGCCCTGTGAGAAGCACAGGAGCAGTAATTTGTTAGATTGTAGATAGAGGGCTAATAAATAGATACGCTAGCAGCTCACAAGTCATTTATCCTGACCTTTTATTTCAGGCAAAATCAATTTTCTGTTAATATGCCACTAATAAGAGACGCCTTTGATTTGTTTGGCTCTCAAACTGAATTGAGGCTTTTTAGCGGGGCTGTGGCCACGCGACCCTCCATCGCATTTTGATTTGTTTACTGAGATCAGCCACTTAGCAGTGGTTCACAGAAATCTGTACAGGTGAATGTTAATGTGACAGCTGCTATGAAACCAGCGAATACCACACGCAAGGAAATAAGAGCACAGGAATTTAAAGCCAGGATTCAGTCTGTTTTTTTTGTGTTTTTTTTTTGTTTACTCCTAGATGCTTCTCTGCATGGGCTTTGCAAAGTGACATGATCTACTGCATCTAAAGAATAGGCCACAGAAAACTAAGCTGATCACACATATGGAACATGTCCCTCTTTATCTTTACTTGACAGGCTGTTGACACATTCACTTCTTTGACTACCGCCGCTGCTGCGTGTTTGGAGTCTGTTAACAGCGTGACTCGAAGGGGTACCTCGGCGCCTTCATATCCATTTAATGTGCATTATCTCTTCATATTCAAATAACGCCTCCCTTTACGGTTTCATTTCTCGGCAGAAAGCTGAGGGATGCTGTATTTGGTTACACCTCTTGAAAAGCAGAGTCAAGCCTGTGACAGGATAATTTGTTTACGTTGTCAACGTGGCATTTGCTCTCATTTCACTCCATTTCCAAACCTCTCAAACGCGTGAACAGTGGCAGACTCGCATTAAAAAGTCAGTCACATGGCAAATCAGATCACGGCTACAAAGATTGTGGAATACAGGTTGAGGTGGAGGCTGGAAATGCATAGACAACACAATGCCCTGATGCAGAATTTGAGTCGATGCGATAACAGCAGGTTTGAGACTGAGTTCCTCTGACAAAACAATCGAGCTGAGCCTAAATGCACAATTTGCGGTTAATATATATGCGCATGACAGGCTATTTGATAGAGTAATGATTGGTGTTAAAGCAGTCTGGATAATCTCTGAGGGTTTCCGGGTAAAGACACGCCAGCAAACCTGTTGTTAACAATTGTCTCGGTGTGATTTATTATCTTACTCTCCCTGGAGAGACATAAAGAAGCCACGCGAGGGATCCAAGGGGCTCAGCAGCGGCATCGTGCATCATTTGAAAAAATATCTGCAAACATACACCAACATCACAAATGTCAGCTTCACTCACAGCAGCCTTGCATTGCCGGTTCCTTCTCTACTTGTCTGCATTTTACCCTTCTCCCTTCCCAATTTATATGTAAATGCCCTTTTCTTTAAACAATTCAATATGCACATCCATCCATTACTGGCAGAGACCCAAAACCTGCAATAAATAGGCCTGGGCCATCGCGAGGGAAAGCAGCCGTGTGAGTCACCGCAATTCAGCGCTTTAACTGTGGCCTCGTGAAAACACCTAATAACGCCTAAGAGTGTACATCTTCTTCCGTCTGTGGCAGCTCGGGACTAAAAATATCAAACATTTTGTAACAACCAAAGCTCGGACTAAAAAAGAAATAGGAACAACATAGGTTACACAAGTGTATGTGTCCTTCAATAAACATCCTCCCCATCTACCAGCAGCAGTTTGCCTTGACTTGGCAGCGTACAGAGGAAAATCAGACGGCAGCAAGAACGATGTTTCACATCTGCCATCCGACTTTACCACACAAAAAAGAGACGTGTCTACCTATCTACCTATCTCTCTGTGTAACAAAGGAAGGAAAATACAGTAATTGTAACAGTAACTGTAACAGAAACGCTCCCACTGCCACACAGACACAATTAAATTTGCACCGGACCAGCAATTCGAAGAATCCCATTACTTTTTTCCTCTCCAAGGAGTACTCTACCCTAATGATCATTTATTGATAGATTCATTAAACATTTATCAACATTAACTAATTGCCACTTGCTGGTCTTTAATGATTGATGACCCCAAATTTATGTGGAATTCTTTGTTTGATCGCAGTCGGCGTAAAAGGGTCCTCCCCTCCGACCCACCCCCCCCCCCACCCCCCCACCCCACCCCCTTTGTCAGCGACAAATGCATCTTGTAACTATTTAAATTTATATTTCATAACTGCTGCAGTGAGACAATAAAATGTAGATTCTAATGGGAAATATATATATATGTATATATATATTTATATACGCATATATATATAAAAAAATAAATAAACATTACATCTGCAAGATTACCACATGTTGAGCTAGAGGGCTTTGAGGAAATAACCTGATAAGAGATTCTGAGAGCTTGTGAGCTTTCTTTGATGCCCTGCCGCTGTGAGGTGAATGGCCGAAGAATATTTTGATGGATATGTTTTGAAAAAATTCACTTTGGATAAAAAGCCATAACTCAAAAGTGCAGCATCTGTCATCGGATAGCTGTAAAAAAAAAAAAAAAAAGTGTTCATCAAACATTCATATCCCTACACTTACAGAGAACAAGCTTTTAGAACAGGGAGCGTTAAAACAGTGGGAATTATTTAAAAGTTGGTTAACTCCCACTTCAGACTGAACTTAATGTGTGTTACAGTCCTCATGGTTAGATAACCTTGACCGCAGAAAATCCATCTCCAATATATATTCACATGGTGTAGCAGAATTTAAGACCTCATTTACACTTGTACAAAATTTGAGTAATTGGCTGAAGAGCGGGGACTGCTGTGGTCCGGATGCTCCGCGAAGCGTTAAACGACGTTGAGAGGGTCTGCTATGCTGTTGAGCTAATACAATTTGTTTCCTGTGCCTCTGCTGCTTCGCCGGATTAGTTTTCTGCTTTCACCGCTCTGCCTCTCTATCTGTCTGAGAGGGGGGCCGAGCAGCCAGGTACCTGCAGAACGGCAGAGATTGGCTGGGCACTATCGCTCCTCACCGTGTGCACGCACACGCGAGGGCAGGAGGGTGCGCGGACATCTCTGCGGCGTGTTTGGTGACCAGTTTGTCAAACGCTCCGTTGCTCAAGCACAGAGAGGAATTAATCTGTAGGCAGCTGGTTCTCCAGATCTCAGTTCATGGCGCCCCCCTCCTCCTCCTCCCTTCTCCTTGTCATACCCTTACATCAACACAAAATGTCCTCAGCTTCATCTCATCTACATTTGCCTCTTTGTGAGAATTCATTCTCGAACGCAAACAATGAATTGAGCAGCTCTGACGGAAGAATGCAGCCTGAGACGTCAGATACGGAATTGAGAGCGGAATGGCAGAGAGGGATTTAGAGAAATTCATGAGGGTGTGAAAAGGGGTGAGAGTGGCGATGCAGGGAGGGCTAAGGAGAGAGAGAGAGAGGAAAAAAAGATGAGAAATCGGAGGGAGGTGGAGATGGATTCAGAGTGAGAGCGGAGACGCGAGGCAGGCCCTCTGAGGAGGACGTGCTATGGGGATGAGGTAGGTGTTTGGGATAGAACCATGGTGCGCGGGTCAAACCAATTTACCCCTCAGTGCCATCAGAAGAGGCTGTTCTGGCGTAGGATGGCAGGGGGGCAGGGCTCCAATTCCAAATCTTAAAGTCGCTTTTTAAATCAACATCTGAGACAAGGAGAACGTCAGAGAGTGTCTGGCTGTGCGGCGTGGAAGTACTCCTGACAGCGGCCGTGTCCCCCTCTCACGATGAACAGATGTAGCACGTCGGCGCGGATCAAAACTTGCTCTTTTACGATTAAATACCCCCGAGGTGATATGCATTTACCAAAATATTCATATTGCAGAAGGATTCTTTTAAGGACTGCTCGTCTTTCCACTGGCCATACTATTTAAATTATGCAGTAGCACCCCCTGTGGTTGTAGTAGCTCACGCAGTTGAGAAATCATGTAAGAGCACTAAAGGCAGATAAAAATGTAGATTTCCAATTAACCGCTTCTCAACACAATATAATTTACAACTCATCTGTATGTGGCTGACACGCTATTATTTTTCTTATAAAGGCCTTTAATTACCACATCTTTCCGTAGTATGTAGGTGTACAGTGGCCATGTCTGGCCCAAGCTGAACCAACCATAAGTATCTATCCTTGATTGCTACTCATTATCATACACTTAAAGACTGAATGAAGGATGGGGAGAGAGAGAGAAAAAAAAGAAAGAAAATGATTTGATGCTGGAGGAGACCTCCACCTTTGAAAGGCTACTTATGTAAAATCATTCTTTTCAAGTGTGTTGATATGCCATTCAAGTGGCCGGGCCTTTTTCTTTCTGCCTCTGTCATACACTCAAAAATACATTTTCATAGTGTTACCACACAGCGTGCAGCTGACTGAACAGGATCTCAACACAGATGGACCTAAACACACACGAAAAGTATCATTCTGCGGGGCTGTGAGTGATTTCAGGGCTGCAAATTACACTAAATCGGCCCTCTCTGGCTACAAGGCTTGCATTTGAAATTCAGTTAAAGAATACCAAGATTTCTTTTTTTTTTTTTTAGATAAAGGCAATTTGCATGAACAACAGGGGCTTTCATCAGTGCTTCAGTGGAGCCATTTCACGCCAGCCACAAATTCACAAATAACTGGAATTGCACGGACAGCCATTTCTATTTTATTTCTTTAATTTACTCATTTTCCCTTTGAATTGACTAATGGATATAATGCCTGGTCGTGACACACTGAAAACGCCTTCAGCACTCGTGCTGGAATTTATCTATATATCCGAGTCTTGATGTGCCTTTTCGCAAGTGTATCCGTCACTCTCCCAAAGGAAACCGAAATGGCGGTTTACACTTTACGCTTTGCTCCTACATTTCACAGGCACTCAACTGCTTAGTAAGGACCCAAGTTATTAATGTGCAGCGCTCAGCCAGTCACACACATAAATACACACGTACGCTTCTGTGTGAGGAGTGTTTCATAAAGCAGTGCATTATTGTTATTAGTGCGCGGGCGCGGTGCCCAGTCGCCAGCGCCGGGTTGAGTGGAATCAGTCATTAAATTCAAATTGAGCAATATTTTTCTTTCGATGCTTTGGGAGCTCGTGTAGGGTGGATTCACGGTGACTTGGCACCGCTTGTTTATTTGTTGCATAAACTCAACTTTATTTGCTTCACCTTTATCAATGCGCGCATTCATCAGTGGGACACTTTAATAAACCTGATGCGCAAGGCTTATTAGCATCCTATTGACAATTAAGTTCATTGGTTGAATGTAATTTCATCCCTAAGAGGGTCAAACAAAAGTGCAGCTGCATGATTCGAGCCAGCCCCGGTTGGAGGAAAATCAAATGGGTTTGAAAAGCAAAAAAAACAAAAAACAAAAAAACATGGCACCGTCTGTCTGAATGCACCCATCCATATTAATGCATAACCATAAATACAAGGCCATGAGAGCCAATAACATGTGCGTTGTATTCAAACAGCTCCTATGTGCAACAACTCAACATGAGGCTGCAATATGTATTATCGGTCCTGCTCTCCTCCTCCTCCTCCTCCACCTCCTCCTCCTCCTCCTCCTCGGCTGCTCAGGTTCACCTTGCAACACTTGCCAATCATCCTCCTGGCTACTTTGAAACAGCCTCTAGCCCGAGGCTGGAGTAACTGGTGAATATAAAGTCACCACAGGCCCCTCAGAAAGCAGAGGGTCAGCACGAAACATGCTGTATAAAAATGAATAAAAAGAAAGAAATACTCAGCCACATATTTAAATCTAGTTGTCTTCAGTGGTGGGTTCAGCATCTTAGAGTTGACACACTGTACGTTCCAGTGAAAAGATTAGTAAGGAAGACACTTATTTTTAAAAGTTTAGCAGAACCCATGAGACAGTGTTGTAATACTGTCCCGTTACCATCATAGCAAAATCCAAAAGATACCAAAAAATACATCTGTAATATTCTAGGACCGGTGAGAAGCCAGAATCTTCTTGTTTTTTGCTACAAAATCAGAGGACCCGTTATCGTAATAGTCACAGTAAATGTGCTGGAAAAAAAAGAAAAGAAAATGTGTAATTCATGCCGAATAGGAATCTACACATTTATATTAAGAAGGTATGACACAGCATCTGTATGACCAATTGCATTAAATAGCTGGGTCTGCACAACTGATGGAAATACAAAGAGTTGGAAACATATAAATCATATAAATAGACCTAGCAACTGAGGGATTGATAGAGTGGTGGAGTAAAGTCGAATTGATGACTGTAGATGTAATTTACTTGTGGGAAAAGATGCACTGGTGTTTAACTGAGGACAATCTATGGGCTTGGAGATGTCCGTGCACTGATTGTGCAGAGCCTGGATAAAAGAAGAAGAATGGTAATTGGCCAACTTAACATTTTTAAGTTATACTTTTATCAAGAAAGGGACATAACGTAAGAGAAGGATGAAATAATCATCACAGACGTGTACATTGTACTGTATGCTAGTCACAGTTGATGGCCAGTTGACACTAGGAAAATCACTGTAACTTGGCCAGACATCCCCCAAACAGCGTGACATGGTCCACATGTCCATGTGGAAGTAACGAATCCTTTTATGGAAACGTTTTGAGGACTTGGCACCTCTAGGAGGAGCCATTATTTTTTTTCGGACAAAACCCATGCCAAACGTCTGTCTTTATGTCTGGTGAAGTGAGAGCAGAATAAATAGGAATTGGAGAGGTAAAAGGTCACCCACTGCCAACAACTCTGTGCAGCACCACGTCACTGTGATTTGTGGTACAGCTGAAGGCTTCCTGTTGTTTCAGTTCTTTCTGGACTCGAGTGCATTATGCAAGCTGCAATATCAACTGCCACTTTATCTATAAAATAAATAATAATAATAAGATAAAAGTCCACATACTCTGTTTCTCTGTTCATTTGATGTATAAAATCGTGTAACACACGTTTATGTGTTTTTCATGGCTAGAGGCACCACCTCTCCGATTATCCTTTCAGTCAAAGACTGGCAAAGCAGTTAACTGTATGGCTTCTCTGCCCCTCGCGCTTTGATCCTCCCATGACATTCTCTCAGCCTCAAACTCGTTTTCATCGTTGTGCATTAGCTAACAAAAGTGAGCGTAGAGAGGATGGATATCTCCCAGAGAATGGAGAGATCTCCACCTAGGGACTTCAAAGCAGGCTTTGAAGCTGGGCAAGAGACGCTAACATCCACAGAGGAGAGAAGACGCTCTGCTCTGCTGTGCTACTCTGCAGCGTCTTTAACTCCTGACAGATATTCATTCTACTTAGTTGTTGAATGAGGTGTGACTCGAGTATAGTGTTTTTTTGCAGACTGATAATTTTTTTTAAAACATGTGGGAAATCTGATTCTCTGGCTTCATCTCTTGCTGAGTTTCCATTAACATGTTTTGATGCATATTTCAAAGTATTACATAAAAAAAAAGCATGATGGAAATGTAAAAAAAAATACAAAAAAATACAAATCAAACCGCATGACAGATCAGCTGTTTTAAATTCTAGAGAAGAAGAAAAGTCTTGCTGCGGAAGTAAGGCTCTTGTCATTGTTGTATGTTCTCGGATTTCTTTATCTTTACCTCCAGACAGCATGAAATACAGCCGGCACCAGCTGCAAAAATAATGTCAGGGCCACGTCTTTTTCTTCAGTGTTTTTTGGTGACTTGTTTTGTTTTCAGTTCCTACCCGCGTAGTTTGCTCAAAACCATCTTTCTTGTTTGCAAAATCAGTTTCAAAGTCATTTGACAATTACATGAAACTAAAATCTGCATGCTTTACAATCACTGCACTCTTCAGGTTTAGTGGTTTTTAGTGCCAATGGAGAAATGCTAGCATGCTAAAAATGCAAAACTAAGATGATGAATATGTTAGGTATTATAGCTGCTGAACACTTTTGTCATTTTGTCTGAAACGAGCAGCATCGCCTAGGTTCAAAAACGTGACGCCAATGCGAGGTGCAAAAAATTGCAGTTCCATGAATGACCACTTGAGGCTGACAAAAGTGAGTGAATCCCCATGTTTACTGTATAGCTTGGTCTTTATTGCGCATATGGGAGTGAATTTTTACTGAACTGAAAATGTAAATGCCATTATTGCCTCACGTTACACTTGATTAAAGGCATGTTTTCAGATTTCTAGCCATCTGTCAAGTTTTTTTTGTATTTAGGTGGCTGAGCTTCAAAACTGCTCTTTAGAAATCCTATGAGTGACGTCACAGACAGTTTACCCATCTTTTCATACAGGCCCCAGTCAGGAATCACTTTGTGTTTTTAGAGACAATGCTCCACATTTACACTCTGCCATATTATTTGAGTGTAAAATTCTGAAGGTGTACATTTATCCACTGACTACACGGTCGCACAAAAATTCCACGGAGCATGGACTGAGCCGTACTTCTGCAGACAGTCCCACAATGCAATGTGCCAGATTTTACAGATGTGAAAATGACTTTTTCACAACTCAGCAGCTGTCAGTGAATTGTCCAAAAAACCCTTAATAATGAAACTATTGGGTGTTCCTCATAAAAAAATCAATTTGACTTAATTCAACTCAGTTCAACTCAACTCAGCCTTATTTATACAGTGACAAAAACTATACAAATTGTCTCAAGCTGCTTTACAACACCTGGCCAAAAACGCCTAGAGCAAGCACAGAGGAGGCGGTGGCAAGAAAAAAAACTCTCTTTTAATGGGAACAAACCTTGAAAAGAACCCAGCTCAAATGGGGTGAAGAGAGAGAGAGCAAAGAACGTCAGGAAGAAGAAAAACATACATCTGAATAAAGCATTCAGAATCTAATTGTGACACAAGTATAAGGTATAGCTGATCCGTGACACATAATAGTGATAATGAATTGATAATGAATAGAAATAAAACTGTGACAAGTTCTATTAGAGGTGAGTTAGCTTCTACTGTATAATGAGTGAATGTCCCTGTCATATCACAGGCAGGTTGGAGGATTGTGCACTCCGGTAGGAGTGGATAAGTACAGGCCGTGAAGACTGGACAGGTTGATGAGACCTGGACCATCGATGGGTCAGAAACACACAGCCCTATGCCAGAGACAGTAACAAGAAGATGGGTGAGTAAGGGAGGGGAGGAAAATGGAGATGGAGAGAGCGACGCACAAATATTAACATGCTATAGAGTAGTAGCACAAAAAGGCATGAGTAGTAATAGATAAGAAATTAGAGGATATGTGATCAGTTTGGTGCTCAGTGCATTATCACCTAGCAGTTAGCAGGCTACAACTAAGGGATGGCTCAACGTCACCTGAGCCAGCCAAAAGCTTGATAGTAAAAAAAAAACTCCTGAACCCAGACTGGGAGCTGGTTCTGCATGAGAAGGGCTTTAGAGCTGGAGGCTCTACCTCCCATTCTACTTTTTGAAACCCTAGGAATCATAAGTCTGCACTTTGAAATGGAGGTGATCTGTTGGGGTGATATGGTACGATGAGATCTTTGAGCTACAATGGAGCTGGTGTTTAAGGGCCTTGTATGTAAGGAGGACTTTTAAAAAAAAAAAAAAAAATCTATTCTGAATTTATGAAGTAATATGATCTCTCTGGCTAATTCCCATCACCGCTCTTGCTGCAGCATTTTGAATTCTGAATGAGTCTTTTAAAAGAGCTATTTGGACATCCACACTGTAATGAATTGAAGCAATCCAGCCTGAAAGACACTCAGCATCACTCTGAGACGGGATGATTTTGACAATTTTGTGCAGGTGAAAGAAGGCAGTCCTGGTTACTTGCATTATGTATGAATTAAAGGACATATCCCTGCCAAATATAACACCAAGGTTTCTCACAGTAGTACTAGAGGCCAAGGTAACGCAGTCTGGAGAGGGTGTGATGTTAGACACAAATTCACTCTTGCCTTTAATACACTCATACTTGCCATCATGGAGAAAAGAAAAAAAAAAAAACAGCCCACAGCTTAAATTAAGAGCTGCGACAATAAAGATAAAAGAAAGAGACCGGAGAGGGAAAGGCGTAAACACCAGAAACAAAACTGACACTTGACTTTATTCTCTAAATCTTTTAACTCTTGTAATCATTTATTTATTGTGTATAAGTTCAGCAAAACAAACCAAAAGAACAGTCAGTACTTTGAGGACAGCGACGGTTTTCAGTCTCCCTTTTTAACTCAAAATGTCTCTACTCAATATGAATTCAAACGGGGCAGTTACACTGTTTTATTTGTGTTATGTTTTTCAGCAATGCTCTCATAATGGCCAAGAAGATAATGATGACTAAGACTACTGAGAAGAAGTTGAAGCTCTTCCAGTTTTGTATAGTCCACTTGGGTATTCTGGCTATGTGAACTCACTGTGTTTTCTAATGATTTCTTCCATTTTCTGTAATGAGATTTTTATGAGTTTTACTTACTCTCACATGGGTCTAAGATCCATGGGTAATTTTCATTTGTTGTTTTGTAATGCGAGTTTTGTGTGTGGTGCATTTGTATGGTGGTGTGTTTGTTTTCCTGACACCAAACAAAACCTGTCTAATCTGACCTTTGGGCTGTACACTAAAAACAGATCCAGCAGCAACGTACCATTGGGTTTTGAATAACCTTTGCTGTTGCTTTTTGAGTGTGAGAGGGGTTCTGTTTGAAGTAAAGCTAGAAAATAGCTGAGGTGCCCCCATAAACCAGTCTCAGAGGAATTTCTTTGTCTCTTGCTCTTGTTCCACCTCTACCTTTCTCCCTACTCCCTTTCTGGCTTCCTTCCTCTCCCCGTCAAAGCAATGGGGCAGCTATTGATTACCTCCAAATGTGTGCTATACCTAGGAGTCATATGAATCGTACCAGACTCTAGCTGAGCTTCCACACATCTCTGTTTTATCATCAGTATCCCTCAAGGCGATACATCTCACGAAGAGACGTTTCCTCTTAAAGAGAGTTCTCTCCAGTTCAATATACTGTATATCATCAGCAGTCTACTCTCTGTAAAAAAAATCATTACAGGCTTAATGATTTTTGTGTCCTTAAATTTCGGTGATTTATTTAGAAAATGGTGATTAAATGGTGAAACTCTTGTCTGACTTATTCGGCTGCCGGACATGAAAAAAACTCGTCCAAACTGAAAACCCTTTACAGAACATTTACAAATTACATTTTCAGTAAATTATTTCCAAGAACATGAGTCAAGATGCAATTTCCAGATGTAGGCCTTGGAAACGAAGGAGTTAAGAAAAAAACAAAGGGTGCCATGTTAAGAAGGTCGTGGATTTGAAACTAAAGCTAGGGCTTTTGTGCAAGGCATGCAGATTAGATGGATTGCAAGCTCCAAATTTCCCATAGCTGGAAATGTGTTTGTCTGTCTGCTATTTTTTTTTTTTTTTTATAAAGGCCGGGTTTCAACAAGCCTGGTGTAGCCAGACTGTGAGCCTGCGAACGTTGGGATTTCATTATGGAGAGACCTTCAACTGATACATAGAAAAAATAGTGCATAGTTTGATACTCCAACAACCAATCAGAGCAACAAAGCATGGGACACAAAGTGATTAAGGCACTCTGGAAAAAAAATTCTTGCTGATAATTGTTCAAGTTATTTCATTTATTTCTGTCAGTGTCTTTTACAACAGATGCAGATAGCAGACTCCAAACAGCTAGCTTCTCCAACGACAACCATTCTGTTCGAAACAAATTCAAGCCAACGATCCTCAGATGATGTGTATAACTACGTTGCTATTTCCTTCTGTCCATCACCACATGAAGCCCACCCAAAAGATTTGACTGACAAATCTTTGCTGGAGATAGTCAGTTCCCAGCGCGGGGCTTCCAGACAAATTTTTCACCACACAAAAAAAAAAAAAAAAAAAATTGTAGGCAGTGCGGTTGGTTGAGCTTGGGTTAGGTTTTGACAGGCTTTCACTAAACACTTGCTGGACTGTCTCCATCCCAGTGTGTCCTTGGACAGGATAAGAGATGTAAAGGATATATTTCGGCATTCTTACATACAGTGTTTTCAATCCTCTGGTGTGAAGGGACTTTGTGTGTTTGAAGGAATCTAATGAATTCAAGGAAACCAATAAACCCTGCTTGTTCCCCTTAAAAAGCAATAAGCCTACAGAATTAGTAAAGATTTTCTACCTCATTTGTGCTGAGTCCTATTCCCACTTGGACCACAGAGACATGGTTGGTTCAGCCTAGGTGTTGATGAGCCATGTCATCCCAATTAGGCCAGCACCAAAAAGCAATCTGTTTTCTATTGTTATCTAAAGAAAATAAGGTTGGAAAGGCGAGACAAGGCACAGAGAGAACCATGACGAGGTGTTGATAAGCAGAGGACGGCTGAACAGAGAATAATTCCTCTGACATGTGCTATCACACAGTGCAATCATGTTGATTCAAGAGGGGAGATTATGTTGCCTGGGCACAATTTGCAGCTAAGTGTTAGTATTTTGAATATGTCCAAATAAAACCATTTTGCATTTCTGATCTTTTGGGGGTAACAATCAGATGGCTGGTCCTTTTTGGCTTTTAAAAGTGTCTAGTCCAATATCAGTGATTGCATGTGACTCATGATTGGACTAAATATTAACACATGAGCCAAAATATTTTCAGTTATTCATTACGATGGCTGCACTGGGACTATCTTCTGTGGCTTATCCGTGATTGAATCGCAGATATAACTGTCTGGGGATCTGGATACCAGAGCTACTTTGCTTAGACAATTTCTTTAGTTCATTCTAAAGTCTGGGTCTGCTCTATGGTCTCCTGCCAGTTCAGTGTGCCAAGAATACCTTTCTATAGTAGTGTCCAGGATGCATCCTGGTCATATGAATAGCAATTCTACCCTGAGCTCCCTCCTAACGTAGGATCTCCTCACGCTATCCCTGAGTGAGAATCTACAGACATCCAGTATGGAGTTTGGACTGCCTGTATCCACAAGCTCATTCTTTTGGTCAGTACCCGAAGCTTGTGTCCATTGGTGAGGACAGGAATGCAGATTGATTGGCAAACTAAAAATGTGGCAAAAATAATGGTATGGTGGTTAGCACTGAGTTTTCTCCAGGTACACTGCCTTTATCCCGCCGTCTAAACACATGCTTGTTAGGTTGATTGGTGATTCTAAATTGGCCATAGGTGTGAGTGTGAATGGTTGTCTGTCTCTCTGTGTTAGCCCTGAGATTGACTGGAGTCCTGTCCAGGGTGCACCTCACCTCTCCCCCACTGACAGCTGGGATAGGCCCAAGCCCCCTCGCAACTCTCCAGAGAGCAAGTGGTTACAGAAAACAAATGAACGAATAATATTGTGTAACTTATGGCCTTATCAACGTAATACACTTTTTTTGTAATAATCAATCAACCTTCATGAACAAAAACAAATGACTATTTATGGTATTTATCATTTTCTTTATGACAACACTATTAATCTCATGATTTGTAGAGAAATATTTCTCACCATACAGTAAGTCAACCTTTAGTTATGACATTTAAATTCCTTTCAACTGTTATTCAAATAATACAGCGTGTAGTACTTAAAGAGCACTGCATTTTTAACAACTGCATCAATCATCACGCTAATCTAATAGAACCTATCAATCAGAAGCCTTACGCATAATTTCATTATTTCCACTACTGTATATTTTCTTGTGTAAGTACCTTCCTGTTTTCTATTAAACAACGACTTTTGCTTGAGAAGACACATGCTATTAAAGATACGCAGCATTATGATGAATACAGTCCCTTTAATCCATTGTTATTCTTATTGTTGCTTTGGGCTTGTGAGAAGTTTGTCTTCTAAGAAGTGCAAAATAAATCAATGACTACTTTTTTTTTTGTTTTTGGATGCACTGTATTTGGCTGTACACATTCCTTAATCTTTTAAGGAATGTCCTTGTAATTTACTTTCAACCTTGCTCGCAGTTTCAAACACAGAAGCAGGCCAGATGGGGACTGGCAGGATTTGGTTTCATTTATGTATGTGAGTAAAACGAGCCATTTCCACTTTGGCCTTGACTAAGGTCTCCAAAGATTAGAAACCCTCATAAACAGACAAAAGATGTTCTCACCGTATGCACTGAAATTAATTAGGTAGTTATTCTGGATGGTTTCCACTGCACTTCCGTGAGCGTGTTTTTAATTTTTTTTTTTCCCTGACCCCCTAGCTCAGTGGAATAACAAATAGATCACTTTGTATTCATAGCTTTGCCTCCTGTCATATAACAGCCACAGATGCACACTTTGAAAAAGGAAGAACACAGGTTAAAACGCTGTATGCAGAAATCACACAAAGCATGTAGAAAGCAATGGGCTGTGACATGCAACATTCAGAGTCAAAAGCCTAAGAGTATCCACACAATCAACATTATTTGCAAATCTTTTGATTTAAAGTACCACTAATACAGCAACAACTGGTATAATCTCAGTTGTCGTAGTACTGGTGGCCCAGTATTACGTCGCTAGCATTGTCTGTACCTGCCCGGACCACCTACTAACAATCAGTAATTAGTAGTCAACAAACGGAAATTGCATCTACGGAAATAAACATCCAGTGCCACGTTAGTGCATTGCACTGTTGTTCCAGTTAACACTTGAGGTGCACTTAGTGGAATCTCAGAAAGTCATCATCTTGAATGCGGAATCCAAGTGTAAACACGGTGGCGCTTTGTACCGCTGCAGGAGCCCAAAAACACTTGTCATCTCCTATTCAGAGTAAGCAATCAGTCTGTTCTTGAGTGATGCACCAGCCTTTTGAAGATGCCTCAGGTGTCACCTCTTTTCCGGATGATTTTGGCTCATATTTTGGGTCTGTCATGAATAAATAATGCACTGCTTTTATGACAGTGACAGCGAGGGACCAAGCCGTGGCTGCGACTGGAAAGGGTGTATGTACTGTATGTGTGTTTAAGAGGGACACACAGCGCGCCTGTTGTGTATGAGGTATGCGGAGTGCTCGCTGAATGCAGCTGGACTGGATGTATTATTGATGTGCTGTTAGCACACCCAGGGAGTTGCAGTCTCATCAGAGTTTGCCAGGGGATTAACGGACTCAAAACAGCAGACCAGGGAAACAGAGACAAGGCACAAAGCGCGTCCCTCGTCCCAAACCCGCCCCCTACTTCTCCTCCCTCCCTCCCATATTTGGGCCATCCTGTAAAGGCGAAATGCATTATCTTCACATGAGACATCTGTCTGACTAACGCAGCGGAATTATTGATTAGTTCTGATTTCATTTAACGGCCTACATAGTTTTCAAATGAAGGCCCACATGATTACACAGTTGGCATCGTCAACTGAGATGGTTAGGCCCAAATTGTGATGCTTTCTTGTTTTCCAAAATAACAGTTCTTTCCCAGAATGCTACAGTTTATACTTATTATTTACATGAACTGACACACGCACAAACAGTGAAGTCACTGCATTTATGAAGCCACAGAGCAATACACACCAGACAGGCATAACATTAAAACCACTGACAGGAGAAGTAAATAACATTGACCATCTTGCGACGATTCAATGTTCTGCAGGAAAACTTTTGGAACTAGAATCCATGTGGATGTTACTTGGACATGTGCCACCCACCTAGACCAGACCAGGCACCCCCACCTCACAGCAATGACACTCCTTGATGGCAACATCCATCCCCAGCAGGACACAGGCACATACTCAAAAAAAAAAAAAGAAAGGCACAAGGCGTTGACCTGGCGTCCAAATCTCTGAAGGTCCATGTCCATTCTCTGATGAGTCACAACTGTTTTGGAGGCACAGGGGAGACCTACGCAATGTTAGGAAAATGGTAATGATGTTATGCCTGATTGTTGTATATGTGGTGAGAGTAGGACAGAGACAGTGGCTGGCCTGAAATCCAACATCCCCTCAAAAGTGAAAGATTAGTAGATGAGCATGTGGCTTAAAGGTATAGCTTTGCACAAAATACACGGTTCAATATATATATTTTTTCTCCTTTGACCGTTCCATTTTTTGCCTTTCCCATGAATCTGCAATGCTCTCAAAGAAAATCCTTAAATGTAGACGTTATTGCGTGAGCATGCTATCATTAGCTAATGAGCTCACATTAAAACTAGTGCTCACGGGAACATCATTACCTTTGGAGGCATTTGGTGAACAAAACAAGAGCAAATTTGAAAGGATTGCCAAAGTCAACAGGCTCCATTATTTTTAATTTTTTTAACTGAAAAAAAAATATATATCTAAAATGGGTTAACAGCATCAGACATTGTCAAATTAAGTAAATTAAATAACATGAAGA
Source organism: Mugil cephalus (assembly GCF_022458985.1). Lineage (NCBI taxonomy): Eukaryota > Metazoa > Chordata > Actinopteri > Mugiliformes > Mugilidae > Mugil > Mugil cephalus. The sequence goes on from NC_061776.1 coordinate 17,281,884, forward strand.
GTGACAGAGGCTATATGAGGATATACACAACAATCAGAGTAGTGCCTTCTGTCTCAAGATGCTGTCACGGATATGGCTAAAAAAAGACCAAACAAACCAAGACAAGAAACACACACACAAAGATCAGAAAGAAAAGAAACAGAGCCCTGAGAGAAACAGAGAAACACAGAGGTAAAAATTACCAATATCACATAGCAGCTTGATTCATAGATTCGTCATTTAGGCCAAAAATGACTTCCATGCTTTCTCATAGTAATTTAGCGCTTTTGTCCCGCTAAGGCGGATCTGTTCCATCCTCGAAACAAAAACCATTTTGTTGAGCCACCTCTCAAAGCAAAGGGATGATGGAGACTTCAATGGGAGCCATTTTTTTTTAACAATCCACTCCTTGTTGAGTCTATGCCAGTGTGGTGGACTGAACTCTCAGAACCAAGCCTTTAGTGTGGCTAAAAATACTAAAGGGGGCAGGTCTCTTTAAGTACCGTACTGATGACCTTGAATCCAAATATGTGTGTCAAACAGGGTGGTAGTCTGGGCTTGTAATTATTTCACATCTTATCACTTAACGGTTTTTAAGCAAAACTTTTTTTTTTTTCATATAGTAACCTATTTTATATGTATGTGCGTGCGAGAGTATGCACACACAGTCAAAACCAAACTGAGTATGTGTAGGCACATTCGTATTTACGTGTAAAGCTTCGAGGTGGCTCGGCACAGCAGGAGAAAAGCGCTCTACGCGGAGGCACCTTCAGAGGGTTGACGCAAAAAGGCGGATCTCAGCCTCCTGCCAGGCCCAACCTGAGTAAACCGAGACGATGGAAAGACTTTAGACGGTCGGATTCGGTCCCGGGAATCCACCCTGAACCCATATTGAAGACAGATGATGCCAGACTTCACTGGCCTTGAAGATCAAATAGAGCAAAGATGCAAGCCGTGAACCAGGAAGGTTCCGCCATGCCACTGTTTAATTATTGACATTTTCCAGCGCTGCGAGTCAGTTTTGTTGACTCAGCAAGAGGAAATACACTTACCATTTTTGCTTTAACCCAATTAGTTTAATCGGACCAAAGCCTGTCTATTCCGCAGTAATGATGAGGTAGCAGTAAATAAAGTAAAAGTCCACTTCTGCCAGATGAAACAGCCCAACTGGATTAATATTAACATCTAAGTTATAGATAAATTAAAACTAGCAATACAGAGTTGCACAAAGGAGGGAAAAAAAGAAATAGATAGGCAGGTTGATTTTTATGGGCACCATATATAAAGCATCCATTATTCAAACAAACGTCACTGCTTATCAAACATCAAACCACTATTATGCAAAACAAATGTACCATTTAAGTTATTCTGGCAATCAGAGCACTTAAGACATTTCCGATTCTCTGAACGAATCCCATGATACGGATGACTGACATGGCAGCGTTAGAGTCTCGCACACCAAGAAACAATATCTTTGCCTCGGCCCTTCCTGACTGACAGCTGACAAAGATTTGCTCCCAGTGTGGAGTCTCACAAGCCCACATCCCTGGGCACTGTGATCCTAATATAATTCTCTATGTGCTGTAAATGCCTGTTGCACTCTAAAGTAAATCACATTATGGTGCAAAAGGTTTTAGACGTGTGCCTTCATCCCACCAAGCAGGCACAGCATGCGGTCAGCTCGTGTGTCATTTCCTATAGACCGCCCTTGGACTGACGCCCAGGGAGACGGTTGCTGCGTCAGACGAGGCTTTTCCAGCGGAGAGGCACGAGAAATGGAGCTCTGGTGCTCCTTGGAGGAGACGGGAAATGCATTGCTTCAAAATGTTCGAATCCGACGGGTAATGGGGGACAAAATGAGAAGGTCAAGAGGCAGAATAAATGTAATGCACTTACATGGTGAATGTTGAGTTTCCGTTTCTAGTGCCGGTTTGGCCATAAATCTTACGCTCAGACCTTGTTTCTGCGCGACCATTAACTCGCAGGAAGATGTAAACACTTGGTATGATTCATGTCATATGACCAGAAAAGCAATGTGCTGTTACGTTACATACGTGTTAGACCGTACTGCACAGAACAGCTGTAAGAAAATACATCTTAATACAGTCTACAGATGACTGCAGGTTTCAGAGTGTATCATTTACAATACTGGTATGGACAGTTTCCTTTTAGTCTTAAACTGTACTTCTGCACCTTTTCAGATTCAATCCACCATGAATCAAAGCAGCAGAGGCACATTACAAAGGTAAGCTGCCCTTTCCCTCAGTGACTTCATTTTTCTTCAGCAGATGGAAACATTTTTACCTTCAAAACTTTGCCTTTTACTGTGGTTATTGTTTTCCAGTATTACTCACCTGGGCGTTCAGGAGATAACTGCATGAATTTGCAGTAGTGAAGGATGTCTCTACCCTTATTTTGAACCTCAACCTTACAAAGCATTTGCTGTAGACGTGAAGTTAAAAAAAACAAAACAACAACAAAAAAAAAAACACGTGTAGCAAGCTGTTGACTAATTCCAAAACAGCCAAATGACTGACAGCACCCATATGCCAGTCAGAGCAGCCACAATCTTAATTATGAATAACTTGAAGCCTTGACATAATTCAGAACAGATGTGTTGTATAAGAAAGCAACCTCTGTCCAGTTGCCATAAGTGGAGTAATTAGCAAAAAATTGTTTTATTTATTTCTGCTGCATATTTGAGCATTTTAGGATGGACGTCTGCTAAGCAGAGCTGTATATTAGAAAGAGTCTGGCCAGCTCAAATCACGGACGCCATGTTTGCTACAGTTTAACCCCATGGGGCCGATGTGCTACGTTGAAATAAATGTCTTATTTTGACCATTCACGGGCCTATAAATGTTATAGCCAATGTCTCTCAATATGTAAAAGGCCCTCACTTAAATAACCCAGCTTCTATTTACTTTAAATGTCTTAAATGAACCTGTAAAATGCTTTGTAGCCCAATCGCCTCATCAGTCAGGGAGCTGTGTTTACCTTCTCCTCAGTCCGCCCGTGTTCATCCATCACTGCTGGAAGTCAGAAAAATTATAAATACTCAGAAAAAGCAAAAATTAAACTAGTCCTACTGTTTTTTAGTATTATGACAATGATGGTATGGCTTTTCCTAAATAGAATGTTAACAAACATCAAAGAGAAACATTTACCTGAATAGAAATTAGTTGACATCCAGATCTTCTGCTCCTTCTTTCTCCATTTTTTCCTGATCTTTAACTGAAGCATATTTTAACTTTTAATCCAACTTCATTCTCTGTTATTGTCACTTCTCTATGGGTGAATATTGGTTAGATGTATGTAACATGGCCCATGAAACACGTGAATGGCTCAGAACCAATCAGCAAAGCAGGATAGCTCATATGGTCCATTCCCTAGTTGGCCAGACTCTCTGTAATATACGGCCCTGCTGCTTGATTGGGGAGCCTGCCTCAAGTGGCCATTCAAACAAGTGCATGCCTGCCTTGGCTTATTTTCTCCCTATATTACATTCTGTTAAAAAGTGTTTTTTAACAGAATGACAGCATGTTTTCATCAGTCCCCTTATGTGAAATACCTGATGTCATGATCATATGGTGCATGTGCTTGGCCTTATTTATTTATTTATTTTAAAATATGGCACCTTTGCCATTTCGTGAATGTCCATAAAAAAAAAAAAGATTTCTAAAAAAAACAAAAAAACATCCAGGAACCTATCAAGCTATCAGACCTCAGTGACCTCTTTTCATGCCGAACTGTTTATTCTGCATCTGCATCAACTTAACCTTGTCGGTCTCCGGCCTTATTTCCAGCTCTGCTTATTCCATACATTACCAGTGCATGCAGATGGAGGATGTTGAGAAAACTCAGTCAGGCATAACTAATCACTCTTTGCAGATTGGTTCCTGGTTTTGACAGGTAGCTCTTGTGGCCCGAACGTATGATTATGTGCATAAATATCAGCGTGGGCATAAGTTGCCATTGTCCTCACCGGCTCTCTAAAAAGCAGACTCCAAGGCAAGGTCGTGACATTAACCCCCAGCTTTCCACCTTCTGGACTACAAACAATATGAGAAGTATTTTCAAATCACACTTGCTCCCAAGGGAAAATTTAATATATTTCAACCTGCCTTCAACTTGTTTTTGTAGGTGGATTTCAAAGCCCGTTTTATATACACAATGTAGTCATTTATTTTCATCCTGCGGTAACTTTTTATTGCTTGCAATCCGGAGTGGAATAGTAAAATAATTCATACTAAAAGCATTTTAATTATTTTCTCTGGGGAATAGGTTTGATTAATTGTTACGGGACTTTTCCTCCAAACTATTCCTCCAGAGATCACCCAAACCTAAATACAGATGAAAGAGAATTGTTGTCATTGGTGCTTTTAGATAGTGCAGACTGGCTGTCTGATCCCAGACACAGAGTTATTCCAAGGGGAGACATTAGTTTTCTTTAGTTTTTTTTTTCTCTCTCTCTCTTTTTTTGTTACTTCATAGTGGCTCCTCTTAGAACGGCTCCGTCCTGACAATTCAATCCACTGTTCGTTTCCATGCACTGAGCCTGTCAACAAAAACCACATCTGAATGCACGGAGTGGTCTCAGCAGGCCCGGCTGTAAATGAGGCCCAGACATTGTTGTGCATGACAGAAAGACCAACGAGAGGAAACTCACAATTTTCAATTATTAAAATGCATGGGGAATTTCTGAGGTTTCATACTTTTTTGTGCTTGGATGCACTCAGAAGGCATCTTGGGCTGCCACAATTTTGCAAATCAATTTCCTACTCAAGGAAAAAAAAAAAATGCATTGCTTTTGACATTTTACCTTCTTTGCCTCTCTGAGAGTAATGAATACATGTTTTCAAGGATAAAAGTGAGCTCCCCCAGCGTCTTTATATCACTGAGATAATGTTTGGGTCAATCTGATAGAGTTGTAGGTATATCTGCCAGATAACACTTTTTGAGCGATTTTACAAGACCTTTCCCCACTTTTACTTTCTTCCTCTCCTCTTACTTCAAATATATGATGCAGTAATAACTGATTACCAGGGAGACTTTCTCCTTCGCTTACTGAAAATGAGGATATATATATATATATATATATAGGAGCTGTGGAAATCCCAGAGTGACCTGAATGTAATTTGCGAAATGAAAGACAATATTGGTCAGATAAGATGGAAAAGTTAAGGTTATTCACATGAAACTGTCAGTAAGCTGTGATTTTCCTCTTGTTGTCCACTCGTGATTACAGCTGAGCTGCCTTATCAAGCAAACAGATCATTTTATACATTTTGCAGCTTCGCTGGCTTCCATAATTACTATCAAAGCGGAAATTATTCAACCACGCCGTATCCACATCTGGGATCAAATAAAATATGCCTGTCATCATCCTAACATTTCCATGACATGTACCCAGATACATGCATTTTCTAAGCGGCGGAAGCTGCAGCGTAGGCAGCGTCTGATTTTTTTTTAGACGGTTACGGCGTGGCACAAAACTGCAAATCCAATTTTCTTATCCATCACTTTCACAACGTAAATTACTCGTGTTGTGACATGTCAGGTTACCTCGGACGCACTGCAAAGATCACAGCTGACAGCCAGCTGACGTGCAGATGCGCACATTCTGTTCCTGCTCGACACAAAATAGTAAATTTAAAACAAGCGAAAGTGACGTTTGGGGTTGGACATAGTAAGAAAACAATTACATCTAGTAGATGTACCGTAATGCTCAGATGCATGTAATGCAAATGTGAAAATGAAAGATGAATTAAATTATATTTTTAAAATAAAACTTTTAAAACTAAATATAAAAACGAAATCATTTTGATCAGAGATACCAACTAATCTCTGTTGCCAGGGACGGTAAATAAAATGATCCGATCAGTCAGAACATTCTGACATATACAAAGTGTCTCCGTCTTCCACAGCAGAGCATTGGGTCCAAAGCTAGTAGAGCTCCCCCTGGTCCAATCATTTTTTTTACTAGGATGATGTCTGTCATTTTAGGTAGTTACTATGATACCGACGCACGTTCAAGCGTCCACTTTTCTGATGCATTTCATTTTAGTTAGTTATTTAACTATATAAACTTGATGAGACGTCACAATGAGCCCCGGTCGCCATGCCAGTCACTCTGATAAGCGGTCCGTGGGTCGTGTAGGAAAAAATAAGGAAGTGAGTAGGAGAAAAAAATAAATGGAATTCGAGCGTCAGTTTGACCAACAGAAGTAGAAGTCGTCGTTCATTTTTGCATGCGGTCAGAGAAAAAAATGAAGAAAAACACTTGCAAGAAAAAAAAGTTGTTGTTTTTGCTTCTCACCTAATGTTCACCCCACGATCAAACATTCACTGAGAGAATGTATTTATTCCAACTGGAGAGAGATAGTTGGTCTAATGGGAACTGATACAGTATTTTCTTATTTAATTAATTTCGATATCTCTGTGACTGAAAATTTCATTTCACCTGAGGTAGCCTGTTCTTACTGAGGGGGTTACATGAGGCCGTTTTGTTTAGTTTGAGCCATCGTTCTGATTATAAGTAAAATCCTAGAGTCTGTATAAACTCAGCCTGAGATGCTTCCTCACGGGTGAAGAAAAGGAAAGGCAGGGGCGACGAAGGGGCTGCAGTAAATAATGAAATCACTGATTCACTTGACTAAACAGTCGGTTAGAGCCCTCTCCCACCAGCTGTCCCTGAAAATGATTCAGTGCGCTGGACTGGCTGAATAGGAGTCAAAGTGCTGAGTGAACAGTGTTGGACGCACCAGGTTTCTGCATTGTTGGGCCCATAGAGCCTAAACACAGGTCCTTCTCCGGCTGAACTGATCGAGCGCATGCACGTTAGAGGCGTCTTCTGGCTGTGCTGCCTGGCTTCCATCTGGGATAAAATGAATTACTGACACGTTTCTTTGAGAGTTTTCAGATTTTATTGGACCAAATGAAACAAATTTCGACTACATAAAAAGCATTTTGGATGCTGAGAAAGTACTCGTCATTTTATAGCCCTTCCCTTCCTACTGATTTTGAATATGTATGTGAAAGTTGTCTTGGGCCTATGTGTCTCATTATACAAAAACACCGAGTGTGCCCCCTTTGCCAGAACCACATCAGTGCAGGGTGCGTAAAGGATTAGAATTTCAACTTGGTTTACATCCAGAGGTAGTCAATGCAGGCCCTCGCAAGTGTCGTATTACCAGCGTTTGCGTGCGTGTGTGCCACATGTGCGCGTATGCTTTATGGGAAATCTATAAAAGCAAAGCATGGCACTCTGGAGAAACCTGATTAGGTCTGAGCTGAGGCCTGAAATCAAAATTAATTTGGGAGATGCTCCAGCTTTCTCTACCATTACCTGAGGCAGAGTCATTAAGTTAAGAAATAGCCGCTCAGCCCCACAGCACGCAGTGCACAGTTAATATCAACTAGGCTCATGCACGCCTTCCTATTGGTCACCAGTGCGCCCCGGCTCGTGAGGTTCTGGTATGTGGAGTAATTAACGTCCACAGCCGTATCACAAGGAACATCCCTCATCGTCACGGTCTCTGTATGGCTGTAAAGCTAAATAGCACATTAGTCAGGGTTTTCAGATAATAATAATAATACTTTCCATAGAAGCTTTCTCTTCAGCAATCAATGATTTGCCTCTATTTAATGTGTCTTGAGAGATGGTCTTCAGGGACGGTGATGTATTTATATTACACGAGTTCCCCCACAGGAGAACACAAGCTCCAGCGGGACGTGTGCTTTTAGCAATTCTCTCTTATCTTCTTTTACCCTTTGTGATGGCGCGTAGGGTGACATTTTCATTTGTGAAACTTACCTTACTCACCACACATGAATCCAGTCGAACTGTTTCTGTAGGACGGAGCCATAAACACTGGTTTGCGATAACTATGAAAAGGTGACACTGTATTATTTATTTTATCAAGTTACATTCGTGGGTGCCTCCGTTTAACGATACGTCTGCGTCGTAGTTCACTAATGGAAAGCTAAAACTGTCTCGAGGGCCCAAGGCTTTGGCTCAGACAAGGACACTCTGCCTTTGCAGCGGGCCATATTCAGAAAGTGCAGCTCAATATTAAAATAAATTAAATATTTTCCCTGTGAAAATTGCTTTGAAACTTTCTTTCAGCTAAGGTTTATTCATGACGCGTCCTTTGATTATTCGCGAGCTTTGTGTCCGTGCCTTCAAATTAAGCTTACTAAGCCAGCCTTCACTCCAACGATTCATGTTTTCAAAATCAATCTGTTTGTCTTTCCCGTGGGTATAAAACCTACTTACGGCTGAATGAAATATTGCTATGCATGTGACGGAGGGCACTTCTTCTCTTTCCACTTGAGCATTATCTTGTATCTTGTTGCCACATACAACTCAAAGTCCTAAAAACAGCTGTTTCAAATCAGGACCAGTGTTACACCTTCAAGGTATCCATTCCGTTTCCTGCTACATTTGCACAAATGATAGAAGCTGTGATCAAATGTGTTAAGGAAAGAAGGAAGGAGAATTTCCAACTACTCACATCTCATATTTTAGTAAGGTAAAGAAAGTAAAGGTAATGAAAGAAAAAGTGAGGGGAGTTTAAAGGATGACAAGATCCCTCTTTTAAGGAGCTGCAGGGATGAGATCAATTTAAAAGAAATTATTCATGATCCAGCTTTTGCTCATCCAGAGAAAACTCCACTATTTTCTTAAATAATAAATCTCTATATTTACTATATTGACATGTTGTGTCTGAATGTACCCACTTCCCTCTATAACCTTTGTATTAATGTCATGCCATAGGAATATTTTAATTTAAACGATTGTTAAATTAGTGTCTATGCGGTTATTAGTTCTGTGGAAACAATGATTATTACAATGTAAGAGTTTGGTGGGAAAGTTCAAAGCCGGATGCCTGCTGTGAGGGTTCTGCTTCATGAATTAAAAAAAAAACAAACATCTGCACTCTTTGAGTTCAAGGCACCTCAACTCATCACTGAATTCGGCATAAAGATTGTGTCAAATTTCAGAGACTTTCACGCCAGCAATGATAACAAGATCTCAAGAGCTGTTTGTTTTTAACGGGTTTAGAAAGCTTCAAAGGAGCTGCATAAAGACTCTTTAACACCCCCATTACGTTGATCTCTCCCAGCAGAGGGGAAGTCAGAGGTGACGGGAAAAAAAATAAAAAATTGTGTGGAACAAACTGGAATGAAGAAAAATGTATGAGTGCCGAGTGAAACCTGAGCGAGATGGAGTGAGATGGTGGGAGCACGAAAAGTTGTGGAACGGCGAATTTGCAGTTAGCTAATGAGCATACCAAGGGGCACATTAGTTATTTATTTCCTGAGCTTGTTTCGTTACGAGAAGGGCACGGCAATTAGCTTTGAGGAGATGACATCCCTAAGCACCCATGTGCTTTGCTGCGAGGCAACACAAGGGCCCTATCTGAAATGCTAAACAACCTGTAGGGTCTGGCGAGAGGTGGAAGGGAAATAGTGTCACACCTGTGACCCGGCATCTCATCTTGAAAGCAGCATGGCCAGTAGGAGCTACATTACACCCCGATCAGCCACAACATTAAAACCACTGACAGGAGAAGTAAATAACATTGACCATCTTGGGACCTGGGTGGGACTCCTTGATGGTAGCAACAATCTCCAGCAGGATGCAGCCTGACAGACAAAACCAGTTGAGGAACAACTAAAAAAAAAAACATGAAAAACAGCATAAGGTGTTGACCTGGCCTCCAAATTCACTAGATCCCAAACTGATCCTTTAGTATCTGTGGGATGTACTAGAACAAGCCTGATCCACAGAGGCCCCCTCCCCTCAAACTGGAGGGCCCATAGGCCCCAACTAACAACATTGTGTTTCCAGACATCACGGGACACACTCAGAAGACCCATGTCCATTCTATGTTGAGTCACTGTTTGAACTGTTTTGGAGACCTACACAATATTAGGAAGATGGTCATTATATTATGCCAGATCAGTGTATATATGGTGTAGAATAGAGGGATAGAGACAGGAGCTGGTATGAAATCCAACTTAAAAAAAGTGATGTGGTTTACAGGTATAATTTTGGAGATAAAATACAGTTTAATATATATATTTTTTCTCCTTTGACAGTTTTCTTCTTAGCCTTCCCAAACAATCTTTGACTCGAGCTCAGATCACAGAAGAAAAGCTATCATGTTTCTATTAGTCTGAGTCAATTATTTGAAATGTTACTTTATTAGCAATCACGAAAACCATTAGCGCCGCCTTTTAGAGTGTAATTTCTGGCTCAAGAAAACAACCATGAATATTGAGATCAATACTATGCCATTAAAAAAAAAAAAAAAAGGAGATGTGGTCTGAAAGTAATAGAACTGGAGATGGAGTATCTGTATACCAAAGACAATTTTTCACGCAACCACCTAGTGCATGTCTTTTAAACCATCATGAGCAACAATCAAAAAATCTCATCTCATCTTCTACCAGCACTTATCCTCAGTAGGGTCGCAGGGGTTCCTGGAGTCCATCCCAGCTATCTCCAGTCTATAAAACAACTATCCACACTCACATCTAGGGTCAATTTAGAGTCATCAATCAACCTAACAAGCATGTCTGTGGAGGATGGGAGGAAACTGGAGAAAACCCACGCAGACACACAGAGAACATGCAAACTCCACCCAGAAAGGCCCCGAGCTGGACTCGAACCTGGACCTTCTCGCTGGGGGAACGCATCAGTGCTAACCACAGAGCCACTGTGTGTTGCCCACAATAAAAAAAAAAATCACATTTTTAATTAAAAAAACAAAGCAAAGTATTTAAAAAAAAAACAAAAAAAAAAACAGGTGAAGATATAATATTTTCAGAGAGAATCCAGATTCATATAGTCTGATTCATACAATCATACGTCACAACGAGAAAAAGATCAAAGAAAAACAGCTCCACTCCTCCACACCAGACGCTTCTATTTGTGCACCTTCATTAAATGAGGCGATGTGCTCCAAACAAAGAGGATGGAGTCTCGTTTGAAATGTCAGCCTTCTAAGATATTAATTGGAGCTGAGGGCCTCCAATCAAGGGAACAAAATGGTGTGTCCACAGAGGTGAGTGGTAATGAGCTGCGCTTTGTATGTGGGGGAAGTTTGGCTGATTGAAATTACACAGCAGCGACTGACCAGACTGTAAACATAGTAATTTAGGCCATAAAAACTGCAGCATCCTTCTATCTTTCCTTCGCAGCGTGCTTTCCAGATAGGGATGTTAAAACTGTTTGCGGCGTGTTAATGTTAACGTCACAGTACAGAGCAGATGCTTTTGTATAGCATATTCTGTCAGGAACAATAAAGCTCCGTGACCGTAATTGCTACATTTTTAATATTTTTGGAGCAGCTCCTAAGTGGCCAGTTAGGAGAATATCCTAAAAAAATAATTGCTGTGTCAGCCCTCATAAGCATTGTCCTAATAATATTTCATGAAGCAATTTACCATTAAAACAAGTTCTCCAATTGGTGAAAATGTTCCGAATAGTCAACAGGCCAAAAGAAATATGTATATATATCATTGCAGATCTATGCAAGTGGCTGCTGCTGGGAAATATCTGGAAATGGCTTTAGTTAGCAATGCTTTGTTTTTAACATGTATCACTCCATACTACTGAAATGGGAGCAAAGCACAAGTTAAAAATCCTGCTTCCATTTATTTGTTTTTATCATTCTGTTTCATTTTTCCATTACAAACACATTGGCAATACATATTGTATGAATGTTTTATGCTTTGATTAGATTCCAGTTTTTAACTATGATATACTGGACAGCGTTCATATAATAATGGGCACAATTCTTTCCTCGGCCTATAATGAGCATAATAATGCTACGTTGTACGAAGCAGGCAGTAGTGCCTTGACGCTGTGGTTTACATGCACACTAATATTAAATAGCAAAAAAACAAACTCCTTTTATGAGTAGGGTCCATATGTTTTGGCACTATGGCACAATTTTTGTTATTTTCGCAAAACATAGTGACATAATGAATGTGGGTACGCAGACTATATGGGAATACAGACTCTCAATGGACCGAGAGTAACACGAGGATTGTCTTACAAGCTGTGCAGTGTGGCCTATACCTTCATTATTTCTTGATTATTTCTTCATTATTTCAGCTGATGAAAGGTCTGGAGCTGATCTCAAATGCTGCATTTGCATTTTGGAAACTGTTGCTGTGTGAACCCACAACATGCATTCTAAGAAGCTCTCGGCGCAGCTGAAATAGACCCCCCCTCAAGCGGCAAACACAAAAGAAAAACCATTAGAGAGAGTGCAAGGCCATTGGTAGTAGAGGAAACAAAGAGCAACCAGGTGAGCTGAGCAGCACCGTTGCCTCCATAAATGATGATAGTGGTGGTTGATCTTGTAATCTGCCATAAAATGCGCTTCACCACACACGGCCGAGTGAAGACCACTGACTGTAGGCTAGGCCTCTCCTCATCAAAGTCTACAATAAAAAGAATACTTCACAACAGCAAATACAGAAGGTTTAAATTATTCACAAGCCTCAAGAACAGAAAAGCCAAATTAGACTCAGTCCAAAATATTATATAAGCTAAAAGAGACCTGGAACAGTTTTCTTTGGACAGATTAGGCTAAAATCAACATGTACGAGAACGACAGGAAGAAAAAGGTATGAAGAAGGATTGGGAAGGATCCTGATCCAAAACATTCAACTCAAAAGTCATTAGTCATTAGTGTTTATAAGTGATGTGACAGAAGACTATGACCGCATGAATTCTGAGCTGTACAGGGATATACTGTCTGCTCAAAGAAATTGATTGGACGCCACTTTAGAGTACAGATGTGCAAAAGCAACCTAGGAGTTCTCTAAGGTACAGTAAAATAAATAAAGTAAAATGTTCAGTATTCTGCAAATATAAATAAAAATATGCCAGTGTTTTAACTTACTTAACTTGTGTATTCTAACTGAAGCTATGCTTTATTATTGATATTTATTTTAAATGATTCTGCTGATTGTGAAGTGGGATATTTGGGTTAAAGAGCGGTGACTGATCGTTCATGTAGAAAACCATAGAGCAAATTATCCCCAACTATCCAAGCCTTCCTATGTGCTGCCCAATTCCTGTAAGGTAGAAGCAAATTGTTGTACAGCGCGCAATACGGCACAGAGTTTCAGCCACCCACTCAAGCTAACAACTTCAGAACAGAGTGCAAAAAAAAATGACATGAAGAGGGAGAGAAAAGCGCTCAACAACTTTTTTGACCATTAATTGGCCGCTACACAGCGTCTGCACAGGAATTTTTACTTAAGGATAAAAAAGTGTGTTACAAACCTGCACACCTTGTTGTGGTAATAACATGAGTACCTCTACTTCAATGTGAAACCACACTTCTGAATATAGCTTTTGTTCATTAGTTGAATCAGATGTATATGTGGTGCTAAATTACACATTTACATGGTGTCAGTTATTGTGAACCTGAATATGCTTTGAACACTTCTGCATGGAAAATATTATATTATTATATTATATACATATATTTCTACTGGTAAACAACCGTCATCACAGATACTTTTACAAGGTTTAACTTTATATTAGTGATGGGGCTAACAACACATTATACCTTTGCACAATCCGTTCTCCACCATTAGCATTCTGCCTCCACAGTCTTTCTTGTCAACTGCACAGCCGCTGGTTTTAGTTTTGTCTGCGCAGACCAATGCAGATATGTCGCCGCCATCTGCTGCTGCCTGGTCTGAAGTGTTAAAGTCAGCCAGACTGGTGTAGATATGTCCTGAAAGTCGAGCACAGAAGCAATGCAAAGCAAAGTTTTATCTGGTGTTTTCCCCTTTCCATTGGTTGTATTAGTTCGTAGCTGCTCAGCAAAATAAAATAAAAACGTTTCTAATCTTTAAGTGTTTCAGTGTTTAAAATATCAGAATTTTTTATTTATTTGAATTTTTTGTTTTTGTTTCTCACCTAGTTTGGGCAACAGCTTTACACAAGTAACTGTCCTGTTACTAACCGAGCGCTGTGTGTATCTGTGTGGTGTATCATGGAGAAAACAGAAAGTATCCATCACCTCATCACGTTCTTGTGTGTGTGTCTTCTGTTTTACAAGGAGAGATTCACGTCTTTTAAAAAAATAACACACTCTGTAATTAGCTCAATAGCTGCCGTGTAAGTGAAAGCCGTCATAAAAGCTGATACATGGCACCAAACTTGCAGCATTCCAACCCCTGCAATCAAGTGTGTTGGTTTCTGCTGACAAAAAGCATGAAAACTATAATTTATGCAAGTTACTTCATCATTTTGTTATTTTAGAGGCACAGAGGTTGATTTAATAGGAACACCACACCACAAGCCTCTTTGTCCTTGTAATTACAGCGGCAGCCCTCTGCCCCTGGTTAGAGATGATGGACAGAAGCAGGAATGCAGAGGAAGAGAAGTGACACTTTCACATGTTGATAACTGAATGGCTGCGTGGCCCCTGATCTCTTTCTGTTTTCTTAGCAGGCCGCAATTTTACTGTCATGTATAGTTTGGATTTTTTATTTATTTATTTTTTGCTTGAGACATAAATAGAGGGGGAGATAAAGTTGGGATAAGGATGAAAAGGCATAGTAATGGTTTAGAGATATAAAAAAAAATAATAGCAATTTTGAAAAAAATGCAATTATTGACCTCAATTGGAAAATGTCAACATCAGCGTTGTATATACAAATAACAAATATTTGTAGCTTCACCAATTAAACTGAAACTATCTGTGGGGAGAAAAAAGTGGAGTCAAGTATTAAAAATGTCCTTAACCATATTAAAGGATTATCTTATTTTATCCTAAAATCTGACCAAAACCATTTTTTTAACTTGACATGCGAAAATGTTTGCGACACAGAACCATCTAAAAAGTCATGCAACTCATGCAAGAGGTTAGCTGAGGCTAGTCTGAAACTAAAATAAAATAAATATGTACAGTGTACAATCCAATGTTTATTTGTAACTAGTGCAGGTAGAGAGTACCTGGAGTTCTAGCGTCACCTTGACTAATTCAAGAAAGTGGACGCACTGTCCGTACATACAAGCTATAGGTCTATAGGTTATTTCTCCATTTATAAAGCTTATAAAACTTATTCCTGTGTTCAAGGTGAGTAAGCATGTGAACAAATTTAGTTTCAGCCAGATCATTTATACTCAATGAGAAAGTGCTGAACTCCAGTGAAGTCGTCATAGGGCCACCCCACTGCAGGAGATGGACAACAGGAGGCACTTTTCTTATTATTTGCAGATGAAGGCCAGTGGTTTTGACGACAATGTCCATCGGATCATGCCGTTCATTGAGCATACACCCACACACAGCATGACGATCTCTACCCAGGAGAGATTAGAGACCAATACTGCAAATATTAGCATCTAGGTGGCTGCCAGCATTTCTGCTTTTCTGCATTAACCATGGCCACTTCCAATTTCTGACCAACCACAGAACCACAGAACAGTTTGATGTGTCAAAAACAAGCTGAGAGAACTTCCAAACGAGGGCTCCGAGAACACATTTCTCATTAAACAGCCTTAACAAGCGTATGGCAACATTTTTTGATGTAACTCTCCTGTTTAAATTATATCAAGTCTTAATGTTGTGCACAATCAAGGAAGTGGACACAGTGACTTACATCCATGTCTGTCTCAGCTCAACCTCTTTGGCCGTTTTAGAAATAGCTTAGAGTCTGGCATTGCCTTGATGGCGACAACAAGCTGCTCTTCAAAAATCTTATGGGTGACATCACAGGGAGTTTGTCTATCCTTATACCGTCTACAGCCAATGATTTATCATCCACTTAGAAAAGAGTTGAAGATGCATGTGTTTGAACATACAAGAGCCTCAGTAAAGCTGATCTTGTGATGTTTCTCTGTTTGCCTTAATGTCTATCTGATAAGAGCTTTGTCCTGAGATTCAACAAAACCTCTATCAGAGATTTTTTTTTTCTTTCCAGCAGCGAGGTTGAATCAGGTCAGAACAGAAATGACGGAATTATTTTTATATCATATTTACTTCACTAACAAGAACGCATGGCTGAAAAATTCACTCAGTGACTGATTGTTTATTATACAGGAAGTCAAATGGTGTTGCTCATTGGACCAGGAATTGCACCATATGCCTGAAGGGGCTGATTAAAAGAACACTTAGTCATCAAGTGTACAGCAGCTCTCTTGTCATTAATCTCTAGAAAATAATTGTATTCTGTATTACTGGGTGAAATGAAGTCTGATTGTTTTGGCGTTCAACCCGTTCTTTGTGATAAGTCGTTTACTTTTGTCCTTTGCGTGATGTACTCGCAGTGAAATTTTGTCTTCAAACAAAATTGTCCTCAAACCATCCTCTTATCACAAAACACAGCTTATCATCCTGTACGCAAATCAATTACGCACAAAGACTTTGGCAAATTTACACAGCAGGGCATTAGCTTTGATGAGAGAGCAAACAAATCCAAACTATTTACCTCTATAATGTTTACCCTTTCTGCTTATGCTCCAAAATACAGTACTGTGGCTTCTTTTTTTAAAGCCCATCTCCCAGTATTTATTACTGGAGCAATACAAGGGTGTTTAGCAGACTGTATATATTTTGATTAGAATGTTTCTTCCCTTTTCAAAATGCATGAATGTGCTTAATTTAAGTGCCAAGTCTTAATTTCTGTCTCATATGACCCCTACTGCCACCACTCTACTCGTCTTCTATCTTCACACATTCCTAACTCCTAAGGCACAGAGGAAAAAGAGGGAGTGATTCAAGGCCCACCCACCTCACCCACCCAGCAAGCTCCAGCTACAGATCGTGACGGGGAGGAAAAGCTTACATTTGTATAAATTAGCAAATCAGCATGCAGCGTAGACAAGGTCAGAAATGTTGGCATCCACATTGGATGATTCAAAATTCAAGATGTGCAAGTGGTCATGGTAGCCTATATATAGAGTATAGCACATTATACAGGCAAGTGTCCCGTCTCGTTCCATGCTGCACTCCTTTAAAAACTTCCACCTGCCAAATCCTTGTCAAATTATTTCCACTTCCTCAGTTCTATTGTCACGAAAGCAGAGCAAAACAGGCAGGCTGAAGGCGGAAGTGTGCAAAGTGTTTCAGACATTCAAAGGATAATTTACACACTGTCTGCTGGTTCGCATGAAACGCATAGCGATACCAAGCCATTAATCATCAGGTCTGGCATTCTTATCTCCCCTTCTTCGATCAGCTCAGCCAAGAGGAACCAGGACCATCTCCACGGACCCTTCAATCAGCCACCTTTGGATGTCTCTCGGAATTAAATCTGCGAGTAGATTCACGCATGTAAATCCTGGTTCAGGCCTGACCATCTTGTTTCACATGTACAGTGGAGCAACTTCAAAACTGAAATAACCCCCGTGGTGATAAACAATGACACGGTGCTCCTGGATCTCCTCAAAACAGATGTTTTTCATGGTGTTTGGCTGTAATGAATTGTTGGAAGAACATCCTGCAAATAAACATGAATAGTGCCAATAAAATACGGCCTGTGGATTGATTTGGCATCAGACTAAAAACTCTTACACTCTGTGAAAAATATCTGCATTAAAGGGACACGCTTACGGCACTGCATGTTATTACCAGGACAGAACCTTGAGGGTTTGGATAACTCTTAAGGCTTAAAAAATGCAAAGTTGCCAAACATGCAAACAGCATCATTACATCCTATGTAACCCCCAAACTCAAATGTGTTGGTGCTCACTGACATCCAACTGGCAACACTTCACATGTCCTATTTCCTAGTGTGCATCTCCTCCACTCTACGTTTCTGCTCCTGTGGCAGAACCCTCTCACGTCTCTACATCGTAGACAAATAGATGAGGAGAGACCGGTAGGCGAGGTCAAGAAACATCTCGACACAAGCCTGACATTATAAATGAATGTCCAATAAAGATATTGCCTGGTGAGCCTTAGCTCTAGAGATTGGCTATACAGGTGAAAAATAAAGTCTAACTAATCAGTGTCCATCCAGACAACTCAGCCTTGGTATTTTGTTGCCCAGTGTTGTGGGTTGTCTCCTGGTCATGTACTGCAGCATTACTCTTCCTATCATATTGAGCTGGACAGTATTCCGGTTTGTACCGAATACCAGTATTTTTTTTACGCGAGACTGCATCACTCGGAAGTGTGGTGAAGATGGAAAGGTCTGAAAAATTATGTGGCAGAACTTGTGCCATGGCGTTTATTTTTTATTTATTTATTTTTTCTTATTTATTTATTTAGGGCATCCAGACATTTCTGGGGACAGTCCCCATTTTGGATGACCTGTCCCCCGGCAACAGCTGTCCCCAAAACCGCAATTCCCCAATTTTATTTTGCGCGCAGACTACAATCATTATGGTAGCCAGTTTCTATTGCTTTTGACATTACAGACAAAGCAGTTTAAATATGTTTAAATGTAAATAAATATGTCAAAATAAATGAAACCATAATTGTGTCACTGTTTCTTCATTTCATCTTGATAGCATTTAATGCTAACACCGGGCCATGCAAACCTGTTTTACCAGTTTTACTACTGGTGCGGGATTATTCTAAAATATTCACTCATCATCACAGTAAAATAGACCATTCTTAGTCAATCTATTGCAGTAATTCCTCTCTCAACCAGCAGAAAATATTGTGAACAAGTGATTATGCATGAAAAAAAGAAATGATATGCCATCATGATACCATCAGAATTTTGAAAAATACTGTGATATAGTCATGCCGCCCAGCCCTACTATCCTACTGTCTACTGGCTCTGACATGATGTGAAAGAGACAGTGAATGAAAGGTTCATTTTAAACACTGTGGTTTTTAAGTGATATGTTGAAAGTTAATTAGTGAACTTTTAAAATGTGTTTTTGCACAGAGTCAAGCCGTCAAGCCATTGCCCCGTTTACGGTCTTTGTGCTAACCCTCGATAACAGGCTGATGGCTGCAGCTTCACTTCTAGCATACGGACCTGTGGGAATGGCAATAACCTTCTTATCTGACCCCTGGCATGAACGTGAATTGTATTTATCACACTATTTGTCCAAGATAAGCGCCGTTTCGGCTAAGTAAGATTTTTAGAAACACACTTGAGTCTTCTCCCAGGAGTCAACTGACCTGAGAGAAACCTGCCAAGCACAGTTAACATCAAATCCTGTCTGAGTTCTGTCAGCATCTGTAACCACAGCTCTCTGTCATCGTGTTCCCTTTAGCACCAACACTAACTCCGTCCCTCACTTGACCCGTAACACTGTTTGGGAATGTGCAGTCATTACGTGTTATGTCCCAATCATAACATCTGTGGACAGAAGCATATGAGAAGGCTCTTATTATGAACACTAATGACAGCTGATGCCTTGAACTGGAGAGGACGAGAGAGCCTCGGAAGAGCGATAAAATGCACATTGTGATTTTTATTTCTCTTCGCCGCTCAGGTCAGCTGCTGGTTTTTAGAGGTTTGATTTGGCCCACATAAATCCGTCGCCCCAGCGGGCAGCTGTTCGGCGCGGCCCCCTTTGTGTCTTCGCAAGGTCGTGTGGGAACTAAATGGCAGGGGCGGGAGTCCAGCTCTCACTTTAACGCTAACGTGCTTCCAAAAAGCTGCCAAAGAAGCACACAAAAGAGATGGGAGGAGAGTCCGTCCTCACGGAGTCAGTGGATGAGGAAGCTTTGACAGACACCATTCACTGGGTCTCCATTTCAACACAGCACAGAGATTACGAAGCTCCAGTTCAACCAACTTCACGATTACCTGCGTGTCTTACACATCTTCATAGCTACCATATTTTAAACTTTTGAAAGAGCCTCCGTACAGACTGTAAATAATGACTTCAATCTAACGAGACTATTAAAGCAGTCAGTGTTTGATTTGCTCCTTTCGCTGGTGTTCAACATAATCAACATGTTTTTCTGTTGCATGGCCACGGCCCACTGAAAATGGGCTGGGTCTAACTGTCTGGAGATGGTAATGTTACATTTAAATACAGATTAATCATAAGAGCCTAATTCATCACCATGACAGCTGTGAAAACATCCTGCCAAAGCCCCCTCCCCCCCATCCACTCCTTCCTCCTCTTCGTCCCCTCCGGTCTTTTCAGATTCCTTCTTAAAAAGGACCACTTTTTGAAATCCACTATGCATGGCGGTAGAATATGTATGGCTATGGGGACATTCATATGCTAATAGCGGTGGAGCTGAGAGTGCAAAATTAACCAAGCTTGACAGAGGCCCATGTGACCCCCGAAGATGTCGGGAGGCCAGGGAAAACATCGATCATGTGACGCCGGCGAAGTTGAGGCCGGCCAAGGCTCAGTCAAGATGGATGCTCTCTCATGCGGCACATATAAATCTCTGGGAAGGTTTGAAAATATTGAAATTAGAGCTGTATTATAACAAATAACGTTGGCCGCCTCTCCTCAGGAAATGTGTCATCTATCCTCTTCCCTCTCGCTATCAGCCTGTGTTAGAATTTGTGTGTGTTTGTGCGTGTGCGCCGGAGAAAACTGAGAAAAAAAAGTGTTGTGTGAGACAGAGGAAAAATAAGCCTGTGCATTCTCGGTTTGTGTGTTCGGTAATGCGACTCTAAAAGGGGTCAGGGTTTCCAGGTTCTCGGTGTAAGATAGGACGAGCGCTGTAATGGCCAAAACATGACAGAGGACCCTGCAATCAGGAAGACACCGTGAAGTGTGTGTGGGCGAGGAAGAAAGAGCGCAGGGAGAGCAGGAGCCTCTGTGACCTCAGCAGAGCTGGGCGGCATACGACCTCATTTCACCCCCCCCCCCAAATGCTTTCAGGTAATGGCGTCTGTGTGGTATGAGAGGAGAAACCACAGGCTCTTCAGCCCCGGACAAGTGGCGTACAGCGGCCCCACGCCTCACCTAGGAGTGAAACGCTTCATTCCTGTGAGCGCTGCATTCACACGCCGCAAATTGATTCATGAATCATTCAAATCTCTCCGCACCCACCTGACAGTGAGGTCTGAAAATGGCCTCCTTTAAGCTCGACTCTGCTGTTAAAAGGGTACAATGCTTTTGATGTGGAATAAAGTGTATTTCATCATCGCACTCGAGCCGAGGCGGCGCGGCGCGCTCGCTCGCTCGCTCCGTCTCTCCGGTTTCATTCCAAAAAGTCGACTATTTGCAAAACATCAAGACAGCATAATGGCAGTCTTCAGAGGACTGCTGAGTCAAAAATGATACCCTGTAGTGGTAGAGGGTAATGTCACAACAGGATATTAGTCTCCAAAGTGTTCGCGCCGCCTAATGACATCACACCCTGCCCTGATGGATAATGATGGCGCAGAAATGTAGAACTTTTGCTGTTTATTCTAGAGCTCACCCTACTCTCATCAATATGTGAAGTGTGCTGGGCCGCGCGGAAAAGCCTTCGCATAGGGAGCGGGACGCGTGACGGTGTGGTACGCGCTACGTGGGAAAGTGTCCGTGCATAGGACGCGCATAAGAGATCAAGGGAGAGGTGTGTGTAGTTGTCCATCTCTGAGTGAAATTCACCCCACACCCCCCCGGCTGCCCCATAAAGGCCAGTTTATCAGCGCCGCAGATTCATGAGCTGCACTCTTTACGTTCTCGCCGTGCACGCCGGGCGCCATAAAGCTTACGCGCGATGGAATGGAAGGGGGGTGTGCACGTTTGGTTGGAGAGGAAAAAGGCACGTGCATGCGCTACAATTTTGGTGAATTTAAAATCAATAAAAGTTGAGATGTAAAACCTGTAAAAAAACAAAACAAACAAAAAAAACACAGTAAACACAAAGACAAATTAAAAATGCAAATTTCTAACAAACAATAAAAAGTGGCCGCCATACTGAATTAAAAGCCCAGGAATAGAAACGCCGAACACGCAGAGGCAAATATTTCCATAGTTTACGGGCTGCAGCTCCTCTGTGCTTCCTGGGACGGCCAGAAGAAAGTGGTCAGACCTGCGCTGCCTTAATGGGATGCGTGGTATTTGGATACCAGCCAGCCTTTTTAGTGATTTGCAGGCAAACACTAAAAGCTTAACGTCACTTCTAAATTGTACTGTGAATCTGTCAAGGTGAGTCAGTAAAGGAGGAAACTCCTCACAGCCACAGGAAGTTGGAATAGTCGAGACAAACTGGACTGCCTTTTAACTTAAAATCTTCCAGATTTCACGTATATTACACGCTACTTCATATGTGATGCTGAACCTATTTTCAACCCAGATTTTTCAAACTTCCCCCATCGTTCAGAGAGGACAGCTGCAACTAATTATTTTCATTCTGCAATGTTTCACTCAGCTAACGCTTCTGGTCTGACCTCTGGTGTTTTTACCCCAGGACGGGAGGATGAAAACAAAACTCGACGTGGCCGCGCATTGTACCTAAATGAGGAATGTGCTGAAAGTGTGGCGCAGTCTGTTTGGATACTTCTGCAGTGCGTGATGTTTTGGGATCTTTATCTCCTTCAGCCCCAGGTGTGTCCCCAGGCATGTTCATTCTCCCGACTTAATTAAGTGATAACTTCCTCACCATCCTACACTCCAACTGTGCAGCTCAATTGGCATCTGAATAGATAGCCTGGCCTCCCTTAAATTGTGCGCATGTGTGTGGCTGTGAGAGCGTAACGGCTAGTCGTGAGAGTGAGAGATAGAGAGTGGAGGTGTTTCAGCACCTCAGCATGTTTCAAGAAACCTCTAGATGCAGCCTTTTTAAAAATCAATACCTTCACCTAAGGCAGGTTTTATGCTTCTTCTTTTCTTTTTTTTTTTTTTTTTTACAACATTCACACTTTCCCAGTTCGAGACTGCCTGCATTTACTTCAAACAGGCCCTCACACAAAGCTTTAAGTCAGGGCGTCGCACATCTATGAAACACTGACACTGCTCCAGACCTAACGCAAAATATGGGAGCTGCAAATTGGCACTGTATCCGACATCCTGCTCTACACTGGAGCAAATAAGAGGTCAAAGCAACCTTGATGCCGAACAGTTTGCTTTCAAGCCTCTGTCTTCACAGAAGCCTCATTACATCAGTCTGTGTGACAGAGCGGGCTGTCCGGAAAGCAAAAGATTTTGTCACAGGCTTGATGAATGTCTCCGAGCACATCATCAGCGCAGTCAGGAGGAATTAGGGCACTGCAACATTTTCTGTTGTTCTGGCCCTGTGCTCCGTCGCAGCGGGTTTAAGGCAAAACGTCCAACCCCGGACGTTAAAGTGCTGACCTTTACCTGCAATCTGAGGGCGCTTAAATTGACATTTGATTGACGGTGTAGAAACTGCAGCCCTTTTGATGAATACTTCGACTCCCGCTGTTTTCATAGCATGGATGTGAATACTCGCAAGAAAATCAGCTCCTTAACCTTTCAGTTATTTTCCCTTTGATATGTTATGTGCAAGGAAAAAAGCAAAACATGTATGAAATATGAGTGATTCTTTAACTATATATTATACACAGGCCTGTGTCCTCAATTGGCTCGAGTAGTGAGCCAGATAAAGACTAAGTTTCCAAAGATCGGGGATAAGCAGAGGTCAGGGGGAGCCAGCAGCGAACCGACTGTGAGCACCCGCTAATAAGTGATGCAAAAAGGAGCATTAAGCCCTGCTTTAGAGCAAACCTCTCCCTGCCTTTCTATTGCACTGCCAGCCATGCAGCCTGCTCAGTATTTATTGAGACACCTCCAAAGCAATCTGGGATGGCAGGCACAGATGGCTCCTCTAATCCAGGTAAATTATCTTTGAACCTTTCAGAGTAAACAGACGTGCCATTCTCCAGCAGTCTGGACTCTTATAGGCATGAAAGGCGTGTACGTGCGCGCGCTCGCCGTAAACGTTCATCACATAAGAAACTGTAGGGAGACAAACACAGACTGTGGCTGTGCCAAAGTAGCACTGCGCATACAATATACACCGCACCCCTGGTTGGCTGATAAATTATGTTCTGCATGCTGAATGGGAAGGGATGAAAAGGGAAATTTTGAACGCGTGTTTGCAGAAAATAGCTAATAGCGTAAAATCTAGCGAACCGTCACAAACAGTCTCGTGATGACTGGGTTTTAGTAGATGTGTAGACAAATATACGCTCTGCTAACTGAATAAATTACACGAGCATTAGCTGGTTGGACGCCTCATTCATGCACCACAGGCTCATTTGCGGATGGGAAGTGAGGAAAGTAAAACCAACAAGAGGGCAAACACTGAAGGAAGTTCTTCAACTCGTCTGAACGTTCCCATACACAAATATTGTCACAATGACACGGCTGTCTTGATTGAAAAAACTGCCGACCAACAAGCATAATTACGGAGAGGCCGAAGCTCTACTGGCTTCTTCACATTTAGTCCTTGCTAAGCTGTCTCTGATAAATGACAAATACAAACTACTGCCACCTCCTGGTGTGAGGAGTTACTTTTCTAGCAAGGTGCAGAAGATTCATGTCCTCAAGTGTATTGTTTCAGTCCAGACAGAGCCGACGTGAGGCAACACCAGAGGTTTCTAAGGAGGCGGTGGTGAGTGGCAGTCCAATAGAAAATTGTCCAAAGTCTGATCAGGTAGACCAGAAGTGGTCAAGCTTGGTTCACTGAGATAGAGAGGCAACTTGAACCCACTTTCACACATTCAATAAAAAGTTAACGCTGGATTCAATTTAAGTCTTCAGACTGCACTGAAGAGGAGGAGGAAGAGTTACATAAATAAATGGGGTCTTGTGGGAAAACCTTATATGCTTTGATGCATTCACATGGAATGGACTGAAATACATCCAGAGAAAACAATACAGCAAGTAACTCTGTGTTTATAGAACTGTGCAGACAGCACACTGCCGTGCACTGTTTCTTCCCCTTTGTGGTTAAGGCAGGATCCATTTGAGCGAGTCAGATGTTGGTGACCGCAGTCTGTGATGCACCTTAGAGGGACCGGGCAGCAGATACTCTGCAGCTGTGTCAGCGTATGATAGAAGCGGCAGGACGAGAGGGATTGTCTGAGACGGAGTTCAGTTTAGTCCTCTCTCCAGTGCTGAGGCCTCCTGGGCTTTCAGGCTCAGCACCTGCAACAAAGTCAGCCTTTATCGCCAGCCTGTTTGCCCTGTCTGCATCCCAGCATTGATGTTTTCTCCCCCAGCAAACCACTGCACACCACAGTGTGCTTGCAACCACACATTAGCAGTCTGAAAAACCTTCATAATCTTTCAAAGAGACACAGACTGTACACAGCGAACGGGGGCCTCTACTTCTTTATCTAGCCAGACCAGAAATATACTGAAATAGATGGTGAAAGGCACCAGACGTCTAAGTACTTTGTATTGTGCTTGTGTAGCATAGGGATCACTGGGATTTAACAGGAGTTATTGTTACATCATATCTGATCAACACTGAAATGAATAAACAGGCCTACGGATTATCTGCTAAGGTCAAGTGATTACCAGAAAGGACAGAATAGTCTAATCAAGATAAAGCGGGCTCTAAATAAATTCTAATCAATGTCCTGCGTCCGTTCAGGTGAATCACCACAACAACAAATCGGTCAAGGGCCCCTCTGTAGATTAAGGAGTAGCAGGTTATTTTATTTTATTTTATTTATTTATTTTTTTACAGTAGAACGTCATGACTAATGTCAGCCTCCCAGAGATATCTTACAATGTCTGAAGAAAATGGAGTAAAGCTTAGAAACTCTGCATATTTTATTACAGATCCCAAGGTCACAAATGAATCTTCACACTTCAGTATTAGATTCTACTTTGTCTTATTCGAGTCGGGGCAACTCATCTAAAGTGTCTTCTCCTGTGTCTGAGATTAGCAGTGCACTGCTCTAACAACCGGCACTAACCAATAGACAAAGGGGAAAAGTCGCTCGTCACGAAAACGTAATTCACAATTTATTTACGGGGGAAGCAGCTCCAGTCGTATCAGCAACTTCATAGGTGACAGCTGATAATGGTCCTTATTTGAAGGCTCTTTATTGATGCCATTTCAGTTCCGTTTCGTGGTCTTGTCAAGCCAGAGACCGCGTTATTCAATTCACAGCAAACGGGTCTGTAATTGCTATAATCTGCTTCATTTAACTGGGATGGATGTTCCCTTCAGCAGTTGGTGAATATAACGCGACATATTTTTGGACATTTTATATTCCCACCTCTTCACTTTGCCGTGCAAATTATGTAGTCTTTTTTTTATACTAAAAATGCTCCCAAGTCATTCATCTTATAGGGTGGATGTACTCCGTTTATACTGAGTAAAAGACGAGGGGCAGAGTTCATGGTAAAAGATGGCGGCCCTGGTGTGCGTTGTGTAACTAACGGCTGCAGAGATGAGTGGTCCTGTGATGAATGGTGCCGTCATGCGCAGCTATAATCACGCCTACGCATGGCTTCCTGCATAATTGATTTTTAATCCCCTAATAGAAAGTAAATCACACGAGCAAAGCCTGCTTTTGAGCTGCCCTGGAAAAAAAAGAGAGAATAATAGCAAAGAGAGAGAGAGAGAGGAAGAAGGATTTGGGGTAGAGGATGAATAGTAAATGTATAAGTGTGTGAAATAGAATAAAACATCTAAGTTGTTGCATTACAAGTGAAAAAACATAAAACAAAAACAACAAAAACATGCTTTACAGGATTTGCTGCTGCATTGTAGTCAAGAGTTGCACTACCAAGTTTACATAATGTCACAGCGACCTAATACATTATGATACCTTGTGAATCCCAGCCCAGATTATATTGTTTGGAAAGAGTAATGAGATATAGATTGACCCGTCAGCTGATTCAGGGGCAGATTGCATCTGTCATCCAAAATAAACATGGCTGACATACCACTCGTAGGCTGGACACTTCTCTGCCAAGAAACTGTCAGCTGGACAGAGAAAACAAGCCTAGAAATAAATTTGGTTTGGTACACAAAGGTGATGCTGCAAGCGAAATTCCTCTGGAGTTAATCTTTTGGGATACATTTGCAATTTTCAGGGATCACATGAGCCTTTTGGTCAACACCCTCAATTTTACGGCCTCCATGTGTGTGTAGCCCCTCTGCTGACGTTTTATGATTTAGTGTACTGGAGGATTGATACAGGAAAAAAAAATAATAAATCCTTTACCACAGCAGTCACAGCTTCAGACATGGAGATGAGCTGGAATTGATTTTAATGGACGGACCGCATGGGCTTTCCATCTAACTCAGTCAGGTCCTATTGCGGTCACAGAGCTAATGACTTAAATTGACCAGTTGCAACTGTGTAAGCAAGGGGGTGAGGACACGCTGAAGGACAGGCTAATGTCAAAACAAGGAGTCGGCCCAGACGCGGCTTTGATAACTGTCAGCGGGCACTCCGTCTTCTGAGAGGGAGAGCCAGTGTGAGATGGAGCCAAGGAGTTGCTGTCACCAGACGTGCCAGTCGCCCGGCCTGAGGAAGATGGAGGAGAAGGGAGGAGAGAAAGACAGAGAGGGAAGGGGAGCAAGCAGAAGAGATAAGAATGAAACACTACAACAGCTGTCTCTCTGACTGTCTCCCTGACTGATGAGATTGGGCCAGCCATGTAATTGCCTCCAAAAGGTGACAATTATAAATGGAATCACCTTATGGACAGAGTCAAAAAGACACTAAAAACCTGCTCCTCAAAAATAATAGATTCAAAAAGAATGAATACATTTTTATATCACAAAATTAATGAAGTATTTTGTGGTATTTACCCAAATAAACAACAGTTTTCCAAGGATTCTGTTTCATATAACAAAATCGTTGCCTGCAGCTGTTCACTTAAGCTTTACATTATGTTTTATAAAGCATATAAATAACTATTGTTCCAAAATGTTCGTTTTAAAAGAAATAACGTTTAGATTGATCAAGAGTAGTTTAATAATTGTTTGGCTTTGAGGTTATGCAGCGGTTACAGAAAACTAACAAATGGACATTTAAATTGGAATGATCAATACAATAGTTATTTGCAGTAAATACAGATATAGTGTCAGACTTGACAGTCACATCTGACAGATAAAAGTTACTAATGTAACTTGGTTTCTCTGAAGTTACCATTTATAAATGCACGATTGAAACAGACTGTAGGATGTTACCAAAGAAAGGAGTGTTCACAGGAAGATAACACTGAAACTGACAGTCAGTGAAGGCAATACATATGCATGTCTCAACAATGTGTAATGTCAGGAGAAGTCATAAAAGTTCCGCACTGTAGCTTTAAATACACACAACTTTATATATAGTAAAGTAGATTTTCTCTATATGTAGTGGATATGAAAGAGAAATTATAAAAACTCTGGCACAACGTGGTTGCTTCTTTATTATTCACATTGTTCTTTTGACATAATCACTATCAAACCAATGAGGACTCGGACTACGTCTGTGACATTTCTGAGAACATCGCTCATCATCAAATTTAACCCTAACAATCGCCATCACATCACGTAGCTCATCACAGACACAGGTGTCACTTCCAAGTGATACGTTGGCTGCACTCATTAAAACACGGATGACTCCTGCTGCTGTTGCCTGGTTACCCTGTGTTTTAAATTGAGAAACTGCTTGGAGGACTGGCACGATTACACAGTCTAGAGGGATTTAGAATAGTAGTGAAATAACTCAAATTCTTCATGAAACTATGCAAACTGTTTTGAGTGGATTTAAACTACAGGCAGACGTTCAGATATCCTGTACATGCCGGATTGTTCACTGGAAAAGAATTTCGACTGGTTTTCTTTGTTCTCTCTGTTTTCTTTGGTTCCAGCATGTTAAGATTCCTCCTCGCCACAAAACTATGTTCAAAAGACGAGCTCCCCTTTCTTGACATCCTGCATAATGGTTAGTGACTGCCTGGCTCACCACACTCACCAGTCATTTTGTGCACACACGCCATTGTATTCCAAGAACTTGAAGTGTCTGTATCGACACAAATGTTTTAAGAACAAGCTGCTTTTCACATTGTGGAAAAGGTTTGGAAAGACGTGTACAGAGCATATTACTTATTGTAGACATGTTTAAAATGAATCAGTCCATCTGGATATACTGTTGACAGCTGACAACTGTTATTACAATACTAAATTGACAGCAGCCTTCCACGAGCTAGATCTAAAAGAGTGACAGTGTTAGCTCTGAGCTCCACACCTTGAGACTGGAGCCTCTCGCAATGATTTTGTTAGAGCACCATTCATGGTTAAAGTTGTTGACGGACAAAGTTTCCTGGTACCTGGTTCCTACAGAAACAAGTCAAGCGAGTTTCTGATGGGTTTTACCCACAGAGTTTCCTATTCCTATAACTTCCTGCCATTCTCTGAAGAAGCTACTTGGATGAGCGGCGAAACATCTTCTCTACATATGCTCTAATGGTTTCTTGACTAAAGCTTATATAAGTAATGTATTTTCAAATTTACTAGAGGATAATGCACAATGAACCAACTGCCTGCATTGTGGAGAGACTTTTTTTAGCCTTCTGTATAACCTGATTCTGTAAACCTAGTTTGCTTGATTGGGTTTAGACCCAATCAAGCAAGTCCCATTGGTAAGGTCTGTGTTTACTAGGGGTTGCACAACTTTAGATGTAACTCAAGTCAATAATCATGCGAAAGTGAAAGTCAAGTCAACACCGGCTAGTCGCTGATGATGTCACCAATAACAAGACAGGATGAAGTAATGCTTTGCAACAATGCAATCTATATTCTGAAATTAATTATGTGAATACATAGGCTGAGACAGACAGCTCATGTGCTACATACTGTGGAAGCATCTACATTGCTATTGTCACAAGATCGGAGACTGGTCGACATGATGCTAAGAGTGCCACAGCACAACAGTGAAAACAACAAGCCGACTAGTCAGCTTGTCGAGTTTTTGACTTCACTGCTGTGCCATGTGTTTACATTCAGACAAAACAAACAAACAAAAAAAAAGCTTCTCCTTATCCAATTAAGTGCGTGTACACATGCGCCACAATCACTGTGCTGGTGTATGATCCTGGAACAAAAACACCCAAGAAAGTCAGACGCAGAAGAAGAAGGTAAACAGAGCCGGTAGAAGAACCACATAAGGGAGTGCGCACATCGTATCCGCACCATAAGTAGCGCGCACATTATGTACGAGATTAAAAAACCATCTGGATATATAAAATATATATTTAATAATATTGATAGTATATTTATAATATATATATATTTATATTTAATATATAAATATTGGTCTGACACATGAACAGCTCTTGTTTATTATGTGAGATAACAGGTCAAACGTAAAAGGGGCTTCATTAACCCATCGACAACACACATATCGCCCCCTATTGTGGAGGAGGAGGACATGTTCCCCTCCAGTTACTCAATTTTCTCTATTGCTTGTAAAGTGGAACAAGGACCACATTCAGAAAGTCGTATTTCCAGTGTAACTTGATTAAGCTGTGCATGTGAACGAACTCACTGAGTAAAATACGTCTAAATAAGATGTTTTACACAAACACTCAATAAGTTATTTGTATAAAAAAAATCTATCTCACAGTCCTTGTTTGCAATGTGTATGTGATCATCATCAGCAAGAGGATACTGTAGGTGTGGATCAAATATTGGGGCTTTGAAATGACAACGAATACATGAGGAAAAAAAGGTTTGTTCAAACATAGAATCTCTTGTGTTTCTAACAGCAGTGTTGTACTGGCCGCTATAATTAGAGAAACAAATTTGTTCAATATTTCTGTTTACATAATAACTCTCTTTCCCAGACAGCTGATTATCACAGCAAGTGCATTTTCTTTCAGTCTCACACACATACAATCACACACATTCTCCTTATTCAGAAGCTTGATGAATGAATGGAAAATGTTGCTACGGCAATTACAGAATTATACATTCTACACAAATAAATGTCATTATCCACCCGTACAGATTTGAACTTATTACAGTCAGACTCGGAATCAGTGTTTTACATTTCAAGTTTAAATGTAAAATGTTGCTCTGTATGAAAGAAGAATGTTGGGAGTCAGACCTGTGCAGCAGCATCTGAAATGAGAAAATGATCATGTCACACAGTTCTAACAGCAGGGCAGAGTAGTGCTGCGTGTAGTGTGCGTTTGAATAAACAAATATTCTCAGTGAACAAACTGAACTGAATTACATCCCAAAACTCTCTGTTGATTTTTCAATGAGCTCTCAGTGAGTTGCGTGCAAACATGCAGAGATGCTTTTGGTCACTTAGTGAGTAATTCGAGTCATTTATCTGCACGTGGAGCTAACAGTTAATGTGGCCGGACGTTGCCTAATTTGCCTGAATCGGCTTATAGTCACACAGGAACACAAACGCACATCTTGATGTTCCTGGTTGCCTTAATTGACTTGAAATGTAAACTGCTGCTCTGTATAAAAGAAGGACGGGGGGAGTCGGAGCTTTTCTTTCCCAAAGAAAGCATGTTCCGTAAGTTCCGTAACACACTACACAGTGAACGTGAACCCTGAGTGACAGTCAGGCCACGGCAAACCTGTAGATCAATTAGAAACTCTTAAAAGTAACTAAAAAGAAACAGTGTTCATCTCCAATATACATTGAAGGAACTTTTAAATCAAGAGTTCTGAACACAGTTTGCCAACTCTGTCCCAGTACAAGGTGCCCAAACTTAGCAAGGAGATCGTTTGAACAAATCATTTTATTGAACTGATTCCAGCGATTAAGGATGCTGAAAATAACTGTTTTATGCTGGACAACCCTTAGTCTAAAAACCCTTCAGGCCAAGTAGCTCTTGTCTGTATAAATAAATAAATAAAATTGAATTAAATTGACTTCTGTCTCTGACATACACTTTACCGTGATAATAACGGATGCCTACTATTGTGCATTAACCACTATTCAGAGGACTGAAATGACAACTGTAACGAGTAGATTTTATCAGCCCTGGTTAATTAATGACCTGATTGAGTGAGTTTAAAAGGGTGTCTAATGCGGATGTGTTTTAAAGCGCAGACCATGAAGACCGACCATCTGATAGCCTTGGCTGAAAGACACTATCATTACTAGCCGATAGTCCACGTGGAACAAGGAAATGAAAGATGAAATAAACACATTTCACAGTAGAAATATTAAGCACTAGTGTTAGAATATGAAAAATGTTGGATCGGGCTTTTATTTTATTCAAAAATAATTCCTGTTGCTTGGCATGTAATACGTGGAGCATACTAGGATTAGTCTTACTGCTGAGGACACCAATGTGCTTGGCAAACAAGTACTGTACTGTTTCACTCTGTTTCGAGTGAAACGAATGCAACAAAGAGCAGGATAGAGCTGCTAACATTAGCCAAAACCTGATGTAGTAGCATCCAGGTTGACAACTGACAATTACAGTTCAGATGAGGGGCTTAGAAAACGAATTTGCAAGACAAAGCCTGTAATCTCATAGAAAAATGTCGATCTTTTGTCCATCAGCAGCTTTGCTTCAAAAAGATTGTGAGAAATTAATGCGCCTGATTACTGACTACGTGCAAATGTCCACATATGCCGGCTCCTTTCTGTGCATGCAAACATGGTGAATCCCTTTGCTAACAAGTTCAGTTCACAGGACAGCGCTGGAAGGCAGAGCCATCCCTACATGATAGCTTTGTATCGAAACTGACATAAACCCAATGGAACCGAGCTCAAGTGGGAACCTCCCACCGACTGCCGAGCCTGGTTATTCATGCATGCTATGGGAGTGTAGCAGAATGCAATCACCTTCTCTTTTTTTTAATGAAGCTGTCAAGCCAATCACAAGTCAATGCCGGCCACAGCAGCTGAGTCTGTGTGAAGAGGCACTAAGGCGGCTCTCGAGCCCAGGAGGCCTGATCATCACGCTTATAAATTCAGAATGCATGACATTATGTATGTGGGGAGGAGAAAGACAAGGTATGTGTGTGCACATGCATGAATCTGAAAACAGGAAGTGACTGACTGTTTAGCGAGTGCTGTCTTTGTCCTTATGTATACATGCTCGCCCATAATACCGTACTTACAGAAAGTCATTGATGACAGTGTAGTGATTGACAGGCTAAAGGGGATTCTAATGAGATCCTAGTAACTAGAGTGGAGGAAATTAGACTGGGAACATGAGAGGAAGGGCATGATACAAGTGAGATGGGCTGACATTGCTGAACCTCATGCAGGAGCACAGCCATCCGTGATGGCGGATAGCTCTTAGCTCAATATAACATGGATCAGATTATGCAGCTATACCTGAGATGCTATATGAGATCATGTCCAGACGACGGGTATGAGGATTAGATTAAGTGCTCTTGATAAGGTTTGGTTTACGCTAGTTGGCACTATTATACTCAGCAAGAAACAACCATATTTAAAGCAACAGGAAAAATGAGGCAGACTACATACATAATACAGGCATTCAAAAGAGTTATGTTAATTAGAAAGACAGAGGAAGAAAAAGACACAGGGTGGGCGAATCATATTTCAAAGGTTAATTATCAATAAGTGAAACCACTGGTGTTTTATATGGTGATTAGATACAGCACAAACCCCATTTAACTTTAAGGTTACAATATTCTTGCTTCTGTGGAAAAGTTAATTTTGTGCCCTGATTAAATCTCAGTATGGGATAGGAGGTAACATAATTAAAGGTCGAGTATAGAATGTTTTATCTACGTTATTCTATTGATTGCTTCTCGGGAGCGTTGGAATGAAACCTGTGGGGTTTTTTCTGAATGAACCAGAACTGATATGAAGACAAAGACAAGACAGTGGCTCATTATTTTCTGAGATGCTGCCAGAAAGACGATTGGCTGGTTTCCGCACTGGACATCGCAACAAATTGACTAATTAGTTTTAAAGGACAGATTGTGAATTCCACTGCCTCTACATTATGAATCAAGTATTCATTCCATGCAGTTTCCACATGTGTCTCATGTGTGCAATCATTAAGTGAAGTTGGAGATAGTGCATGAGATCCTTGTATGCTTTTAGACAACAGAAAGTCAACAAGCATTTCCACAGGCGTACTCCTGTGGATAACAACACCAAGGCTACTTCCAACAGATCACTGGCTGATCTGAATATCAAAGCATGGAGCTTTTCAAATGTATTCAGCACGTGTTGTTTCTCACTGTAGCTCTGACCCCGCAGTACCAGCCTTCTGTCAGGACTAACACAGCCCCATCGCAAAATTCAAGCGGATGCCGCCCATGGGGACCGGTATCAAAGACTTCAGTTTCTATTACCAGATTGCACGTTCATGCTGGGCTTCCTGCCCTCTGAGCTGAGGATCTGCGTTTGACTGAGGAAAACACTGCTCTGTCGCAACGCGCTCCAACTGCAGAACCTAAAACAATGACAAATATTGTATAAATGCAAAACTTGTTTTTCAAATGTGGTTAATGTCGCGAAGGGAACAGAGTAACCAGCTGAGGATTGGACACAATTACCCTGCAATATACAATATAATTGTTTGCAAACGAATAATTTTACAATAATGAGCATAGTGTTTTGTGAATATGTGTGTGAAACGCATTTGTTTGCCTGTTTGCCCTGTGGACAACTGTGTAAGATATCACCATATGCAAATGTGAATGCCCACTTCTACAAAGTTGTACTTGTATAATATTTCAAAAAGATACTCTTCCAAATGTGCAAAGAAAATTCATTTTACTTAAATAACACTTAGCCTGTTAAAAATAACTATAATAATAACAACCTGGACAAGCTTAGTGAAGTCTATAAATCTTTCAGCTTCAGCACTCAGACTAACAATTATAACAGGTAGTTTAGCTTTAGCTTTATTCTAAAATTCAGGATATTTCTGTATACATCATATACATTTTGACATTTTGATCGTTTCTTATCTTGTAAACTATTGTCTATAAGGAAACCATATGACGTCTTCCATAGGTTTCTTGAGGAATGTCATGACTCCGCCTTACTCCAGACAGTAACTTTGATCTGATTTGTTTATTTGCACATTGAAAATCAAAAACATTAAAATGGTATAAAAATGCTTGTTGTGCAGGAGAGATGAAAGGCTTATGAAATACCTCCCCTGGGGAAAAAGAATCTGCAAATGTAAAGTAAAAGTACGTTAATTATTCATTTAAATTAAAAACAGAAGAGGTCCCAGAATGGACCCCTGATGTACCCCACAAAGAAGCTTAGCTCGATTTGAATTCTGCATGTTGACAGAAACATATTGTTCCCTGTCATCGTCCCCTGACATCATGAAACCCAAATTTGAATTTTAATTTGAATTTTGAAATAAGACTGCTGTAATTAACTGTATCAAAAGTTTTAGAAAAGTCCAAATATAATGCAACTATTTTTATTTTATTGTCTAATGATGCAGAAATGTTGTGAACAAGCTGCAAAAGAGTGATTCCTGTTCAGATGCTTTATGATTCTCAAGTAAACAAGTTTCTCTAAGACCTTTGAAAGGGAAGGGAGTAAAACAGACACGGGACGATAATTATTAAATATGCTGGGATCACCTGATTTAAACAGTGGAATAACTTTAGTTACTTTCCTTGGTCACTTGGTACAACACCAGTTTTTCAGGATAAAGTTTGGACATTGTTGATGGAATGGGCTCAACAATACTGAATACATTAAAATAATTTAAGAAATGAACTATATAAAATGGTGCCTCCTGTTGACAGCTGTCATCAAGGAGACGTTGGCTACAATAACTTGACTTCTTTTTTGTAGTTAACTAAATTGCATTTAGCTATCGATGTTTGCAGTGCATGACTTCAGCTTTTGGCACTTGGCTTAGCTTTTGGCAGCTTTTGTTTTTAGTCCTTAGAAAACTCTAAGAGTGCAATTCTAAACCATGGAGCTAAACCCCTTTAACAGACTTCAAGGTCTGGGCAGCATTTTGCTACAGTATACCATTAATCATCAAGGTATTAAATGTTGCCACTACCACACTGAAGCAGATTGCCTTCCAATGAAACGCACTGCTTTTATCATTCATTATACACTTCATATGTTGGGTGCTGCACCACAATTTGAAGGAATGATCAGTCTTTCCCCCCATAGAATTGTACAAAATTATGATGCATGCCTGCTCGTCTCTTTCTTATCCAAAACTTTTTGGCCTTACTCAGCATGAAGTGTTCACTAGCTGCCAAAATGACTTCTGCAGAACTCGCTCCCATGACTACCCTCCCTCTGTGGCTTTTCCTTCTTATTCACCTGATAACAGTTCGCAGCACTTGGAACTCTGCTGGCACACACACTTACAGTACAGCAACACAGCTTCTTCTTCTTCTTTTTTTAAGGCAGCCTATTACACTCATTCCCAGCTCTGTATTTTTATCCTGGGACTCCACTAGAATAGCTTTGCATGATTCACGGCTTCAAAAATATTCGTTTTTATCTAATACCTTTTACGCAGCCCCTCAATCCACTGTGGCTAAGAATGGGCAATATTAGCGCTGGGCTCTTTAAGACCCCTTCTTCCACATTCTTTTGACCAGAAAACCATAACTTCTTCTTCAATGAGCAAACTGTAACCTATTAAATCACAAGGTTTTTTTTTTTCTTTTTTCAAATTTGTACATATAAAATTACAGCAGGACATCTTCGTTTGCTTTGCTGCTTATTGTGTGACATAACAGTGGTTAAAAGTATGCTGGGATACATTAAAGTCCTAAAATGCTACACAAGTAGACTGTTTTTGCAAGAACATGTGCATGCATTTACCCAGAAGACCAAAATTTGACTTTGTATGTGTGCTTTGCCAAGAATAGATGAGCTGCCAAAGTACATAAAATATATATATATGTATATACATTAGAAGTGGGTCACATTTGTTTCGATTTTGTATAAAATACAGACAAATTAATAAATATCTTTACTCAAATTTGCGGCGGTGCGATAAATAATCACAGGCAGGTATATACATAACACAACATTTTTTCATGATATATGTTATTTTCCTATTTTTAATCAACTAAAAATGCCTCATTATCTCTAACTGACACCAGCTGCTTTCTGTGCCGCTCCCATGTGTTTTCCTCATTATATTCACATTCACAATATCTGACGATTTAGCAGCCTCTCCCAAGCACCCGCCACCGGAGCCCCTCCTCTGTGACACCGGCAACGTAGGCACATTATTTGACAGTCACAAGCCAGTGAGTCCCCCTGTTTTATTCCAGTGTGTGTATTCGATTCGGTTCACCCTGGGAGATGCATAAGCACACATGCCATCCATCATCTCAGTGAATCAGAGTGAAACGCAAGCTGGAACCACAGGAAGTGATGTATTTGAGAATGGTTGTTGTGACTTACAGTGTGTACACTAATGCAAACTGCTTTGACTTCACATACACTTTCACACTTTTACATTCACTGTGGGGTAGGTGCATGAGACGGAGCTAAAGGGTATCTGGCGCCGACGCTAACAAGGCAATTTGAATTCTGGAGCTAACCTTTTTATAGAGATAAGGGTGGCTTTCCGTCTTTAAAGTCGCACTAATATCTCACATGTGAGGAGGGATGCTGTATTAGATGTCACTGAAAGATGACTAATACCCTTGGTGATCTACCATCACATGCCACAGAGAAGCATGTACCTTTAATAAACTGCTGTTTAATCAAGTTCAGACAAAACTGTTTAGATGCTTTGCCAACAATATTAGCTCAGTGCCTTTAAAACGTTACTATCTCGCGTTGCAGAAATGAAAAAAAAGGAATTTTGACAGTATCTCGTTTTCTTCATTAGCCACCCCACAAGCTAGGTTGGACATGTCAGCGCTGTGATTACCAGGCTTCTCACGCACATCATTCACCCTTCATATTTTACTCGGAATTACCTCGCTGATGGGACTAATGAAAGGTTGCCTGTGACAGAGGCTGGTGAAGGAAAAAAAATAAAAACTTTGCTTGGAATTACAACAGACATGTTTTTACTTCTTGATGCCATTAACAGTCACCTCCACCGGTTTGGAGGTGACCGGGAAGAGAATGCGCACAGGTGCATGAAGCTAGAAAGAAGCCT
Source organism: Mugil cephalus (assembly GCF_022458985.1). Taxonomy (NCBI): domain Eukaryota; kingdom Metazoa; phylum Chordata; class Actinopteri; order Mugiliformes; family Mugilidae; genus Mugil; species Mugil cephalus. The sequence goes on from NC_061776.1 coordinate 17,319,784, forward strand.
CCTTCGCTTGTTACTCAGGTTACTGTTCACATATTAAAAACCTGTATTTCATCTGGTGGATTGATGTTGATGACTTTCAGGCAAACAAAAAAGCACAAACCATACCCCAGCCAGCTGAATGACTTCTTTTCCATTTTTTATTCAAATCAATAGAAATAATTCAAAATTCATTTTGTGTGCAATTTGTTGCAATTATTTCCCTACTCTACCATTACACCTCCTCCAATCATCTCCCTGAAACCCTAACAGCTTTACCCACATTTTCATCACACACATAAATGAAACATTATACATAAATTTCCAATATATCTACCAGCCCAGTGTAGTTAAATTTTATTATTATTTATTATTATTTTTTAAAACAATCCATCCGCCTGTCTCAAATTTAAGCCGAGCTGCACTTCAACTTCCTGACAGCCGTGAGCTTGATTCGTACCGGCAGCCATGTCATTGATTCCTATGCAGAGGCAGAACTACGGCATCAATCTAGGCTGCAATATCATCACCTGAAACAAGACGCGGCTGCCTCCGCTGTCTTCTCACGCGCGTCCACGTGCACGGGGCACAGCGCACGCGTGCAGCCAGGCTTCCGTTTGCCTGTCATTCAGAGCAGTTTGAAATGAAAAGCATGTGATGAAGATGGGTGCGCCCACACCTGAATTATTGATGAAAATCTCAGTTGCAATGTTTTAGCTGTAGGTTATGTTGGCCTATCCATGACAGAAGCTATACAGTTCCAAGGATTAATTCATATGTAGCTGTTGCAAAAATATATTTCACTGCCTTACTTGCTGGCTTACCTATTTTTAACAGTGATCCTCCTGTTACACACTGTGCACGTGTTAAAAGTTCAACAAAATCTTCACTTGAGCAGAGGATGGTTCGACCCTATGTGAAGTATAAGATGATTTTAGTACAACGTTAACCTATGTTTAGCTAACTGGATGTCTCCTTTATCCAGGTGCTCTGGTTTATTATACAGGATAGGATAGGTGAGCCAACACTAGGCTTGGGTATGGTATGAAGTTCACATCAAGTCAGCTGGGTGCACAACAGCCCCTCTGGGTGAGATAGTATCGTTATCCATGCAGCTACATTTAGTTCATCACATCTCACAGCTCGTCATGTCTAACACAAAAGATTTCTACAAGAATAGAAGTGATTTAGTAGCAAAAAACCCAAGTTTCCCACAACAGCCAAAGAAGAAACTGTACGTGTGGTAACGTCAGTAGCTATACCTATCAGGTGTAACATTATGACCAGCTTCCTTAAGTCGCGTAGGTCTCCCTTGTGTCTGGACATTGGCATGGGGCCTTCTGAGTTTGTCCTGTGGTGTTGGGAGGCAGAATGTTGTTAGTGGAGGAGTTCGGGTCCTGTGGGTTGATTGGAGGGGCCTCTGTGAATCAGACTTGTTCCACAGATACTTTGGGATCTAATTTGGAGGTCAGATCAACTATTTTTCATGTTTTTTGAGTTGTTCCTATCTATGTATCTGCGCCAGGATGCATCCTACTGGGGATGGCTGCTGCCATCAAGGAGTTTCACTGCCATGGGGTGGGGGGTCTAGGTGGGTGGTACATGCCTAATTATTATTACTTTATTATTACTATGAATTACTTACTTTTCCTGTCAGTGGTTTTAATGTTGTGGTGTAAGGTTGTTAAAAAACAAACGGGGTCTTTCACACTCATACTTCACATTTTTACTTGCAAACACACACTGTGTCTGCAATGAGGTAGTAATGAAAACAGTAACAGACAATGAAAGATGCCAAGAGCTCCGCAGTAGTATTTTAAGTGTCATTAAGGTTTTTTGTTTGTTTGTTTGTTTGTTTTTTACAATTAAAACCCTTAATTTTAGTAAAGCTAAAGTACAAAAGAAAGTTTTTTTGGGTACTGGAACTTCAGGCACTGAACCCTAGTTGATGCCAATGGAAACATTTGCCTTTCTGTGTTGTTGGCTGGTGACCTGTACAGGCTTTACCCCACCTCTCACCACCTGCATGCTGGGATTTTTAAATGGTCAATTAACTTTTCATTTGCCTCACAATTATTTGTAGCACTTTTCATGTGTGCAACAAATTATAACCCTTTTGAATTCGTTCCAGGAGAGACCCCCAAAGATTTGCGGCTTTAACACGGTTTCCGGCTTTGCCTGTTTGGTAATCAAGCCGTAACCTGCACAAATTAGTACAGAAAATGGATGAATCTATTAATTGTAAGCTTGGTGAGCACTATTAAATGATTTAATACAAGTAGCACTATGTGTAATTATGTCTATTATTTTCTCTTTTCAACATATAGGATTTTAATCTCTCTAAATGGTAAATGACAGAGAAAGGTTCCTGAATTAATGGTTTTTAAGTAAAACCAAATGGCTGTGGTTTTGATTATGTCTGTGTCATCCAACAGATTGTATGAGAAACCGTATTTCACTTAGCTGCTGGACATGTGGAAAATGTTTTCATTCCCCGAGACCTCATCTTAAGGTCACTAAGTGTAATTAACGGTGGAAACTGATACAGGAGGAGCTGTACACGTGGAATTAAATGTCATCTCTCGAATGAGAAAATTGGGAGGATTTGTCCAAGTGGCGCTCGTTCTTTGATACATGCTAATTCGTGCGGGGAGAGATGTCTGTGTCCATGGAAATGGAAAGCGATCAAGTGGCTTTGGAGTAGTTTTGAAAAGGGAAGCAACACCGAGGCAAAAGAGAGAAAAACACAAGATGAAATGGAGGGCTGAATTGTGTGTCGACACCGTCTCCCTTTGAAATTATTCATTACAATTCTCTTAATTAGCAGCTACACTTGTAAAATGACCTCTGAATCCCGCCTCTGTCTGAACCTCCCACTGCCTAGCGACACAGGTCTATATGCAGAGAGGGGAGCTCAGCGGGGGGGAAGAGAAAGGGAGGATTAAATGGGGGTTAAGGTCAATGAAAGAGGACAGGATAGATTGGTTGAAAAAGAGAAGAGTGAGAAAAAGCGATAACAAAGTGTGAGAGATGGGGAACGAAGGAACACACTAAACCAAATAAGATCAGCTAAGGCGGTGAGTCTAACAGTCCAATTATGTGTGGCACTTGGTGACAGGATGCATGAGTGTGCTGTTGCTTTGTTCAACAGAGATAAGGTCAAGAGACAAGCGGATGATGCAGAACAATGAGACTTTTGGAACAAAGACAAAGAGAAAAGTTCAAGTTGTTTTTCTGTTATTGGTGCGCGGAGGAAAAAAAAATACAAAACAAAACAAGCGACATTCTACTTGATTTATTCAAAAGAAAATCAACCTCTCAGAATCTATGGCACGTAAAGGATCCAAGAAAGTGCAGTATGGGGTTTTGAGCTTGTGAGTTAGCATGCTGGTCTACATGTTCGCAAAGTCTCTCCATAAAGGAAGATCAGCGAGTGATAAATGGTAGATGATTATTTATTGATTAGGTATCAAAGGAAAAGGTTTAGGTATCTTAAAACTAAGCCCAAAAAAGACCATTGAATGAACCGCTCCCACAGCCACTCAGTCAGATGTTACCTACAATATGTGTACCATTTATTTTTAATTCAGTTTTTGAAGACCTGATCAAGCATTTCTAAGAACCCTTTCACCTAATAAATCTCAGTAATGGTCAGTGTTCTAAGTCCGATGGTTTGTTATTCATCACTAGAGACCCTTTACTAGATGGATCCCCACTGAATAAACTCAAACATAATGTAAAAAGCTATACCTTGTCCTCCATTAGTGTAGCATCACAAAGGGCTCTGATTGAGTTTGATCGCGTGGCGCCGCGGTCCAACCGAATCTGACGCCTGAGAATTAAAATCCTTTCAGGATTTTCTGCATGACTAACTACAGCGGTGGCTTTAAAAAGCCTCACACTGGTGAACTACTGATGGCCATCAATTATGTCTCCTAATAAATTGATTTGTGTGTTGGCAGTCCTCACTCCCATGTCTTCAGAGTGCACAGCAGATAATAACTTCTCTGGTCAGGTGCCCGTCCTTGTCTGCATCCATAATGACTGACCTCTTTCCACCATCATATATCCGTCTTTTATGTAGTTCACAGAAAAGCACACAATGAAAGCAGGCGCGCGAAACGAACTCTATTATCAAATTACTGTCCTCGGCATTAATGAAGGATGAAGATTTGCAACACCCCCTGATGTGAACATGGAGTTTCAACACCATCTGCTATTTGTTCTATTCCGCGTTACCATGCCTGCACTCCTTTGAAGAGGTCCTTTAAAAGGCATTCAAATATAATGCTAAATAGCTGTCACTGCCGGCATTCAGACACAACCTGAATATAAATGGACTGTGCAGAGAAAGAAGGCGAAACTGTTTGTGTTGAGTTCAGGGACCCACTGGTTGAGAGGACACCCTGCTAACCTGTGACTTCTCAACACCTGAATCAGTCTCTACAAGGACCTTGATTGTCTGCAACATTGGTCTGATGTCTAGCACATTAAAGTTAAGGTAAATTAATGTTGTGTGGCCTCCTCTGCATATGTTTGGGGAAAGAAATGTCTGTGTTGTGTCAATTTTGTAGGAGAACCCACGCATTAAGCTGCGCTTTGCATTGATGGGTTTGTTGGAATCACTTTAATTTGAGCCCTCCAATATAAAATTAGTAACGTAACAAACGGCTATAAATCCAATGTGACTGAGATGTACAGGCCATTATGCAGTCAATCATTTTCTGCCTCCCCTCATTATACATGTCTCCATGTATAGAGTGGGATACAGACTTTATTTAAAACCATCAGTTGTGTTGGTCAGCAAGCTATGCAAACACCACACCACCAACGCTACGGGTGGACGCAGTGATTGGTGCGGGAGGAGAAATATGCTTACATCTGCATTAAAGGGTGAGCAAGATAAGGTCTGGACATAAAACTCAAAGATCAAAGTCGTCTTTTGCTTTATTATTTTGGAAATAAATATGGAAAGCAAGTTACTTGTAGTAGTAGCCACAGCTAGCATCATTATTATTTCATTGCTGTAGAGTAGCACTCCTGAATTTTATTGTACCTTGTCACCACGCAAAGGAAAATAAAAAAAAGAAGTGTGTGTAGGTTATACATTTTGATATGGCCTATGGCATTAAATAAACAAGGTGATTTGTACACAATATGGTTTCCAGAGACAATGAAGCTTGATAGAGGACTAGGCCAAGCGTGGCATTTGTAATTGGGACTAGCTGTCATTGTCACCGTGATTTATGATCTAATTAATGAACAATTAGGTGGCATATTAGGATGGTCTTCTTTGTTTTGTTTTTCAGTTTAAGTTTGAAACTTTTTGTAGCTGATAGGACACTGGACGCTGCGCTCGTGAAAGAATGTGTAACTCTAAATTGTCATTCTTGGTTAACGGCAGCAAAGCTGCATCTAACATACAAACGTATTAGTTGTTTAAAACTATTGATTTTTGTTGTTGCAGTTTTCTCAAATTAGCAGGGATTTTGGAAGCCTAAATACAACGCCATTGCTCCTTATAATAGAGACGGTGGCATCTCATGCCACTCAGAGCAGTGACTGCATGTTCTGACCAAGAAGATGACAGAGGAGGACAGGAGGAGACAGGAGGAATTGGACAAGAGAAAAGGATCAAATACACAGGAGAAGACTCACTGCAATGTGGTGAAAAGAGACCATGAAATCAACAAAATTCAGCAATTATAGGTGAAAAACCACTTGGGCGATACAACGAGGTGTGGATTGAGCAAGTACCAAGTTAAACTACTTTCAACACAATTTTTATAAAGAGTGATGTGAGCGCTAAACATTTACCGCAACAAAAAAAAATTATAGTATGTATATAGTATATAAATATATAGTATATTAGCATAGTGTATCCAAAAACAATAGCAGCTGGACTTGTAGAGTTTCAGCAACTGGATGAGTGGTGAGACGTCTTAAGGAAACTCTACAAGTCCCATTGCCCTTTTATCAGCTTTTCTTTGGCTCCAACCACCAAATACTAATAGTGGGTTGGAGCACTGGGTGGCTGGGCAGTATCGTTGATGGTATTTTTGCTCCAAATACAGAGCAGGGAAGGCAAGATGTGGAACAGTGTTGTGCGATCCATATCATGCAACATTGATGTAAATAACTCTACAAGGCCTATCTGTGGACTAAAGGAAACTACCCGAGCAACCACTGCTTAGGAGTAAGCTCGCTCGATCCACACGGGATATTCTTATGTTCTGCTTGTTTCACTTGGACAACATTTGGGCTGGGAAGGTCAGTTAGACCAGGGACTGAAATGTCCACTAGCCACCAACTGTCAACCATAAAGCCATGGGTGAGGAGCAAAAAGCTTTACACATGTGCAGGGCATAAATGTCAGACTAGCTTTATTGGAGAGAGCTTTACAGATGGAAAGAGATGAAGAATGACATTGGCTTGGCTTTCTGTTGTTGGATCAGTAAGTACGTTTGGCTGGACTGCCATGAGTTGCACTGCTGCACACGCTTGATCATTGGCTAGCAAAGGCTTGGTTATTAAAGTTACTGACTCAAATTGAGAAATGCATGCGAACTGTCAAAAGTGAAAGGAAGCCCAGATGCATAAAATTCTAATTCTTGCACTATCAGCATTCAATCACCTTAAAATGTTTTAAAAGTATATTTCCTATAATTTTAGAATCCGCTTCATATCATACATTTCTACTAACTGTATTAAAAGGCATGTTAAGTTTTTATCCTCCTAGAATAACTTTGTGCCCCTATCAATGGGAAGGTGGGTTTAAGTTAATTAAAACAAAATGTGACCTATGTCCTTGAAGTTTATCCACTGTGACCCCTTCAAAGCGGCATAAAACCTTTAGTTTCTTTGAACCTTGGATAGAAGGGCTAGAGCTGCATACTTCCTCTACGGGGCTTTCTCTGGCTTGACAAAAACAGCAGGAGATAATCAATAAGCTCTCCCACCACCTCCATGAAGATGAAGTTGAAGTACACCTTGGATCCAGCCGCCTTAATTTTTCTCATGAGGTTCAGCAAGGGGACTCATTAGACTAACGCACCTTTGTTAATTACTGCTACAGCGACTGCTGCATATAAGACGGCCTTTAATAAAAATTAATGCTGCCGTCTTAACTAATAGCCAGATCAGCTCGGCTTTGTTTACCAATCTATCACCAAAAGGACCACATCAAATGGACTCCCCTAAGCCACATACATACCACAGGCTTCCACAGAGAATTCTATCAAACTTTCATTCAGGCTTTGTTTAAAGCTGTGTTATCTCCAATTTTTGGCTAGCGAGGAACTAATTAGTTCTAATTAGTGCCTTACCCACCACTGATATAGACAAAATGTGGATAAGATATAATTGGAAGATCAGTTCTGCTTCTGTAAAACAGGCATTTTCACTAATCCTTCTGGCAACAGTAATGAGCGAGGTTTGACAGCCTCGCTGAGTTTTAACACAACTCAACAACAATGAACATGCAGCTTAAAACTAAAGGGGGAACATTTCTTTCTTTCACATGTGGCACGGAAGCACTTCACCTGCAGAGTTCAAACCATGGACGGAAAGAATATTAGTGTTCTCTGCACCCAATCACGCTATAGCTCTGCCATATGCAGCTTGCTACACTTTGTTGATTGTCAGTGTGGCGGAGAGATTAATCGGTGGTCACCTGCTGTGGGTTGTCAATTGAACGCCTCAGGAACAGCCGCATCAGCATAACACGAAGCCATTTTCAGACATGTGTCATGTTCGTTGAACACAACCTGCCCTTGTCTTCTCATTTGAAAGATCTGGTCTAAAGATTAGAGTTAGTGTCAGGGAAAACTATGAAGCACGCTAGCAACTTAGCACTGCAGGCCACAGGGGGTGGATGAGGTGTGTTTGAAAGGGAGACTATCAATACAGAATGAGACGCAGCAGGAGAGAACTGCTACCCGCCGGCTATCGGCTCATTACGGGAGAAATAAAAGAACTCCTCAGAATGCATTTCAGTCCCTCTCATCTCGTGGGACCACAAAGGCGGGCACACCTGGAAAAAATAACACTGTAGCCACCTTCGCTCGCTTTGTTTCACCGCTACTTAAGTACCGCGGAAAATGTTTAAGATTAGAAGCAGTTTTGAGCGTTTTTTACGCATCATCTGAATTGAGGTGGAAGTGCTCATAGCTTCAAAATATATTTTACTGAGCTTGCATTGCTCCAGAGGATGCCCCGAGGAAGAGCCAGTGGCATATCATCTATGCTCACTATATAAATTTAATAAGTGTAAAAAAAAAAAAAAAAAGCCCAGGTTAGCAGAGTTCCTACAGAGCTCTGATGCATATGCAGTCACTTTGCATGTTACATTCACTGTCTGTTACAAGTATAAAGCCCCGCAGTCTTTCAGAGAAACCTGCTGGTAAGTTAAACTGGATGTAGCAAAAGGTAGTTTTATAGAGCAGAGTACGTGGGATTCTATTTAATTGGTATTTTCCTCCTTTAATGATCAAATTAGTATATTAAAGAAGTGCTCTCAAATAAAGCAAAAGTATTGCTGTAATCACTGAACAAGCCTCATCACAGTTTTCTTCATATGGTCATCCACCAACCAAGTCAAACCAGGGGCTTCTTGGTTAATGAACATTACACACACTGTACTTGAATATTATTTTAGGCATTTAATTAAATTCAGCATATGGTTTTGTTACACCACACGCCGCTAATGAGAGTAACACTTATCAAACAGCGACTTCTCTAATTTCTCTCTTATTTCATCTGCCCTAATTTTGTTGTTGAAGGATGCTCATGCTGTCCACTCGCACCATATGGATTGGATTCATACTCTAACACGTACAGAGCAATTTGAAAAGTTGCTCTTTTCATTCAGGATCAAGACAGTTACTTTAACTTGCTTTCAGAACTGCCACAACAGTATGACGCATTTACTAGATTCTACGTTTAGGAGCCTTTAGGGAAGCACACACGGAACAGACCATGAAATTCATGCAGGTTGTATCAATGACAGGTGAAACTTGGAGCCTTGGATGAATGAGCTTGGACGAGCAATATGAGAAATATTTTAATGTTCTGCTTGTTTAACTCAGAAACATTTGGGGTGGGTAAATATACATGAGGGTTACCTAGGAAACCGGTCTGGAGCATCCATTAGTGACCAACCGTCAGCTGGTGATGAGTGACAAGCACATCTCTCAAATCTGTAAATGTGGAGAGGAGAACTAAAACTGCTTGTTTCAGACTACATATAAGCACCAGAAAAAGATAAAAGAGGATTGTTATTAACTAAATCGTACAAAACTCTCCTAGTGGAATCCCTAAATGGAAATTTGGAGGTTGGAAATGAGCATGCTACTTCCACTTCAAGCAGGCATATGGTAATTAATTGCGAGACCATGTAAAACTCAGTTAATTCACAGCTCAGTGACTTTAATGATGCAACTTGTGACACAACTTTTCAGTTGTTTCTGTTTCATTTTTTTTTTCATGTTAAATTATTCAAAGAAACGTTACACATGGGCACAAAATGGGTTCAACAATTGAACGAACATCACAGAAGAAGAAAATTGACCGTGATGATGCAATGTTTAATGTCTGCTTGGCTATTCAAATTTTATTTTATTTTTTTTTTGGGCTTTTTCTGTTCAAAGAATGTGGAATAAAAAAGACTGTAAGACCCACAGCTCGCATATCAAGCCTCTGGCTTTAATACTCGTGTTCTTCAAATGCATAATTTTATTAATTTTTTTTACTTGTTGCTTTTGTGTTTAAAAGGACAAAAAACTGACCCGGCCTTTATTTCAGTGTTACTGCTTTTTTGGTAAATTTCATTTACAAACCAAGTCTGTTTGCTCCAATGTGACCTACATTATTTAAATGTCATACATACTATCTCTGAAAATGTGGAGCTAGAGCCAGGAGTCAGTTAGATTAGCATTAATACTGGAAACTGTTCCTTCTCCCAGTCAGTCAGTTGACTTGTGTGTATGGATGCAAATGTGACAACGACTTGGATTAAGGTATAACTGTGGATGGTTACTTTTTCATTTTATTATGTCACTTGCTAGTTTTTTTTCCCCGTTGCCCTTTCTTCTCATTTTCTGTCACAGTTTGGCTTGTTTTGGTTTTACGCAATAAGAACACTGGGTTAGGTTAAGGGAAAGATCCTTCCTTGGCTCAAAATACACCCTTTCACATATGTGGAGCAGGCACAAAGATACCAACTAAAACAGATTATTTAAATTATTAAAGAGGTGTGCCGTGTCACAACAAATAGACGATCTATCTCCAAGGATGAATTTTGCTTCAATAATATTTTATGACTATTTCAACTCCCATGAGACAGGACAAAAGCTCCACGGAAGTGTTCTTGACTTTCACCACTGCCACCAGGAGTTTTTGACGGTCGCACACACTGTGGATTATACATGTGGCTGCCTTGTAAATGAGAGACAGTAGGTAATGTTGTTGCGCTCAAGTGAGTTGCAGAACCAGAGAGATAAAAGTGCGATATCACATCAAGGTGATGCATATTTAATCCAAAGCAATATTGTATTATTAGCCTTCGAAGGTATTATTTCCCTTGTGTTACCCCTGCAGCTTATTTCAGACTCATACAGGGATGGTATGATATCACTCTTTATAGTCAGACCGAAAAGTTCAAGAGTTTGTGATTACCTCGTGGAAGTGTATTCTGAAAATGCTGATTTGATATCTGTTATTAGAGTTTGTCAGAGGAGTTCCGCGGTGCCTCCATTTCATTGTTGTTGTGTTTTTTTTTTTTGTTTGTTTTTTTTTTTCAATTTACTGCTGTTGGAAATTAGGTAGAAGCTGCATCTCGTCGCATCCCATCTCGCCATCTAATACAGAACCTTAGTGCGACTGTTGAGTTGTTCCTGGATGATGTGATGAATGCCGACACTTGGTTCAAATCAGAGAGCTGCTGGAGAGAGTCCTTATTGCACAACGGAGGAAGATGAACAGAGAAAAGGGGGAAAGGCAGCACCAAGGAATAGAAAAATAGAGAACGTGAGGCATTAGTGGTTGAGCAAGAGGGGGGGTATAAACCAACATCAATAAAAGAATAAGACAGATGGAAAATATTTAAAAGAAGAAAAGAATTATGGTGATATGGCTTAAGGACAAGGGTGAAGAGTGCCCTCTAATGAGTGATAAGGCATGAATAAATAATGCAATTACAATAAGAAGGAGACACTGACCACCTCGAGATAAATCAACAATAATACACTGTTGCACATGAAGTTGGAATAAAATATTTTTTGCCTCTTCTTGTGAAATGATTGTGACAATGTGATAGGAATAAACAGAGGAATGTGTCTGAAAACAAAATTATTCCAACATTATGGGCGACAGCGTGTGTTTTGCTCGCAAGTTGCGGAAAAGCTGAATAGTCGGCCAAATAGCCATGTTTTGAGGTTGGAGTTGGTGTAACCTTGGTGAATTCCCTGAAGAAAACGATTTGACCAAGACTGAACCAGCAGAAGTAGAGGCAAAAAAATAGATTGTTTTATGATTGCATGAGTGTGTACATGAGGGCAGCATGGGGAGGATGAGAATGGAAAAGTCAAACACATCCAGCTCCTTCTTCTGCTGCCTGAGAAGCACACTACCACAGCCCTTCAAGATGCCTGTCATTTTCTTTCTTTGTTTTCAAATTTTCCTCAGGAATCCTTCCTACTCCCTGTGACTCAGACTGAAGGCTATGTCTTTATCTGCCCCTTCTCCACTTCACATTGCTATACTCAACACTGTATTTGATCAGTGCCTCCACAGGAGGCTCCTTCGCCCTCTCCCACAGCTCCATCCCTGGTCCTGCTGGCTAAGCACAGAACCCACATCAAGGACACCTCATCATAACTGTCATAGTTTCTGCTCCCTCACACTGACTTCCAAGGACTTGCCCCTACCTCAATCACTACCTTTCCCCACACACAATAAGCCCTAACTGCCATAATCAGAGGGTATCTTTCTGCGTGGGCCTTGACTACCTTTTTTTCTATTCTTTTTTTTGTTCCGCTTTCACGTTCAGCCGGAGTACCTGGTGAGATGGTAAAGCGGAGACCGGCGCCTCCACACTGAGTGTACGACAAGGACACAGCGTCCTGGTGGTCATAAAACTCACCGGACAACAACTGTCCGAGGAACAGGGGCCTAATCAGCAGAAAATGGGACAGTGGCAACACTATTTCATGCCTTTGAGTGAAACACACCAAAGGACAGATTTCAATCCTACGTCCCACATGATCAGAAACAAGCTTTAGATATCAGACTTTTGTCTCAGCTATGTGATCACTGTGAGGAGAAAACACAATGAATTCCGATACCTGTAGCTAAATGTGTTTGAGTTCCTTGGCGTGTTCGATATACACTGCGTGCAGGTTGTGAAGTTGCAGGCAGAGAGAGGGAGTGAAGACTTTTGAGGCAATAAACAGTCAAGCGGTATTTGTCCTTTACTGTAAGGCCATTTCAAGTTTTGTGATGGTAAAGCGGGGGAAAGGTAGCGCTGCTGGAAATTGCATGTTGGGTCTTATGCAATATGTATTTTGACAAGGTTACTGTTCAGAGATGCAAAATACAGGAAAGGAAATGGAAATTCCTACACATACCTGATAGCTTTTATCTGATGCACATACACTTAATACTTGGTTATAAACATATTGTGGTTCGGATTAAAAGCCTATCATCTCAAACAGACACCAAGCCACTCCAGTCACAGTGAGTCCAAGTGCTGTGTGCATCTGGATAAACCTCCGGTATACATTAGATTCTCAAGGGAATCAATTAAATTGTGATTTGTGTCATGTGATGCATGTTTTTTTTAATTTTTTTTTATCTGATCTATGCAACCATTGATTCATTAAACCCTCTAGACCAGGGGTCAGCAACCCGCGGCTCTTTCGTGTCTCTGCTGCAGCTCTTTGTGGTGAGCATTGCGGAGCAAGGACGCTGATCAAAGTCGTTCACTTTTGTATGGTAACTGCCTCAAAACAGCGGCAACTAATCACTCAACAGTGAAGAGCGAGAGCTACACAACAACTGAATGACATTGAATACCACACCACTCACACTCACAATTGTAACATCAACACTGCACTTCCACAGTGCATTGCAGCACATAAACTCCTTGCTATCGAGTATTTAATACAAATGTATTTTATTTTAGTTTGTTAGTTTTTTTAAATATAATTCTAGATTTGAATTTATGGTGATCTCGTAACATTAAACTAAAATGTGTTTAATTTTTTGTCGCTCAAAATATACGCCACAACTGCCAGCAGGTCCAGCCTGCTATTTATTGAACTTTTCGACCGCAGGTAAGCCAACCATGGATAAATCCTTGTTATGTATGCATAAATACAATTTCATTTTCTCTGTAGCAGTTCTTTAATGTCATAAATGCAACACACTATAGTTTTTTATGCATAGGCCTAGGATAGAGGTAAAAATGATATATGCAATGTTATCTTCATTTTAGATGTCAAAGGGGTTCTGTGGCTCCCAGTGTTTTCTTTTCTATGGGAAACAGGTCCAAATGGCTCTTTGAGTGTTGAAGGATGCCAACCCCTGCTCTAGACCATAGGTCTTAAACAGGGGGTCCGTGACCCCTAGGGAGTCTGCAAAGGTACTGCAGGGGGTTGCAAAATCTTTGATTGATTATACATTTTTTTATATATATATGTTTTTCATTTTCCCCCACAAATTTAAAGAGAGCCTATTAAGTCCTCAGGTGAAATCCCATGTATGTTTATGTTCACGGCAGTTGCACGGCCACCCTACTGTTACAAATCTTCTTGTTGGTTGCTAGTTGGTAGCTGACTGCTAGCCTGCTGGTCGTTTTTTTTCAGTTCGACTAGGCTTCTAAATGTGTTTTGCCTCAGATCATGGCACAAGGGATTGTAACATATCCTGTGTATTAATGAATATATTTGAATCCAACATATTTTAGCAAAGGGATAAGGGATAGCTTAATATTGAATGTGTGTCTATAATAATGTATATTTAGAAGCAGCACTAGGTCGAGTTTAATATAGAACACATATAGTAGGTAGGGGGTCCACACTTAATCTCTCCATCAGTTTAAGGGTCTTTGGCCTGAAAAATGTTGAAGACCACTGGCCTAGACAGTAGCTCTGTGTGCTGTTGCCACTTGCAAAACTCTGCTGACACTAAATCTTTTATAGTTCAAACTGTATCTGCGATCTGTCAGAGCTGCTCTCCTCTATCAGGAAGAAAACACCACAGTGGAAACCCGGAGGGATTGTAACTGCGTTTATCACGTTTATACAGTATACATAAACAAACACACACTGTATTATTTATTTATTTATTTATTTTTTTGGTGTGAATCCCCCTGGCTAGGTCATATTGTATTAAAAACAGCATGATGTTGGTTGGGGATCTCACTCTGGGCTGCCTCCTTCGGTGCCCATGTCATGTCTGCTACTGCCTGAGACCACAATCCAATCAGACAGATGGAGGGCTGTTTGAGGAGCAGGGAGAGGCTGCCGCGTGCCCCCCACCCCCCCGTTGCCAGTAAATACTGGCAGCGCTTGGATTTAATTACATTCACAGTATGGTAAACGGAATGGTGCCACAGGGCCCAGAATACACCTCTGGTCCGCAGTGAGTGACTTCTTTTCAGAGTGGAGAAGACAAATGAAGACTTATGAGTGAGAGGAAAATAAGACTACTCTAAGAACGAGATAGAAAATTGGAATGCAAACGACTGTCCTCAAAAATAACAAAAAACATAAAAATCAATAAAGCTGAAATAAGTTTGGGCTCTTATTTGCAGACTTTGACTCACATCTGTAATGCTTTTAATTAAGGGTCAATGTGCGACACTGGAGGAAAAAGTTCCTGTGTTCTTTCTAAATAAGCCAAAATTGGAGTTCAGCATGGGCTATTTTCACCGTTACTTTACGCTCCAGTGGCAGCACACGCTCATCATGTGCTGTTAGTATACACTCTGGCCTTACCCCTGTGCGACCCTGACTCCGCTCGGCAAGCTCAGACCCAGACAAATTACTGTGTCTCCGAGCTGCTCTCACCTCTGCGCCAAACATTTCCTCTCATTTCTAGTCCATTCCCTGAAGAGGTGTCTGTCTCCTAATACCGGCACGCCGGCAGTTTTCCACCTGCGGGGTCACTGGACGGGTTCCCATGAAGGTCACAGCTGTCAGATCATTACATGAGAGGATTGAACCGAAGCTTACATCGCTGCCAAAACAACCACTTCATCACCACTGGGGAAGATGCGAAGGTGGCACTTGAACATCTCCTGCATCTATCCTGTAGGATGTTTGCGAACTCAAGACGTTGGAAAAACAAGCATTGCCTCTCGCTGGCTCTGTGGTGAGGAGACATGGCTGCACCTCGCTCTTCATTAGGGTGGCCTCCTTGTGTGTTTTCGGCAGAGGGGAATTAGGGCTGTATCTGATTAGGAAGGGGAAAGCAAAGCAGAGCCCTTGAAAGCCTAATTGATTAGACTGTCTTTTTTTATCCCCCTGCTCTCCTCTACACACACATCTGCTAAAATAAAGTGAGATGAATACAAATACCGGCAATGCAGGACCACACACCTGTAACCTCTGAGCTGCCAATTTAAACCTTATGCTCTGTTGCTAACAAGCCTGATTGCTGGAAAAGCTTCAACACCGGCTTTCAAAACTTTTGCGTTTTTGGTTATAAAGCATTTACTGGGGGGTGGGGCTGTAGACACTGCTGAAATAAGTTGGTAAAGAGAAACAGAAAAATGTGTATTGGCATGGGAGCACACAACACTGATTCTGAGCAGCCAGGAAAGTTGAGAGCATCCGCCTTTCTACGGTATAGCTAGCTAAATTAGCTATGCTCACATGGCTGCACAAAACTGAGTGAGCCAGCGGCTTATCAGGACAAACAGACGACACATTTTTAATGAATAATTAAAGCCAGAGAAAACATTGGCGTGCATCTTCAGCAGTTCTGCTGATGTCATTGTATCCTTAGTGAAACTTGACACTTGCACAACAACAAGTCCACTGATTGTAGGTTCACTCCACAATGACTGTCCCTGGCAGGGACACGGCACCAAAGCAGTGGCGACATGACCTACGAGAACACTTATTGATGATTTTAACATGTAGTTACAGTCCATTAATAGAGTTGGCTTGAATGCTGCGTTCACGTCAGTTTCACTTGCAGCTTGGGCTAACTTTCTATGCCAGTAGCAATCTGTTGTGGCTGTGGAAATGCAAACAACACTATTGCCAAGTCAAGACTAAACAAAGTCACAACTAAACAGACAAGGAGCAAATACAGCTGTAAATTTCACTTTTAAAGTTATTGCGCTATATACAGGGATCCTACACATTTCAAAACTGAATATTTTTTCCAGACCCTAATTTCCAGACTTGTATGTAAAAAATCTCATTTATGGCATTTGAGTAAATGAGTTGTGCATAATGTAAATAAACTATGGAACTAATTGTTTGTTTTCATTAATCTGAATATATATGATCCATTTTTTTTTTTTTTTTTAGACATTCATAATTTTATGTTTCAGAAAAGTGAACAGTGGTAACTGTCTTCGAAACATGAATATTTTTTCATTCGCTAGTTTTCATTTTCCATCCTTTTCCAGACCTGGAAATTTACTAAATCAAATTTCACTCTTTCCATACTTGGGTATGAACCCTGTGTATAAGGAACTACTGTAATAGGCCATGAGTTAATAATGGTTTATTTGCAGCTTTCACAGGTCTTGTGAATAGAGATTTTGTGTTAAGAAAAAGGTGATTTAAATTTCTATTGTATGTTGTGTCTTCAAGGGCCACAAAACCACAAATAAAATACTATACTTAATGTAAATGGAAGACAGCATTTGAACTAATTCCACAATGCATAGTTCTCACATATGTATAGTTATTGAGCATTCAAAATCAATCCAATAGAAGAGATCTTGGATGAATTCTACTGCTATGAACTTATACATTTTCAGTTTTTGCTGACATTGTACTGCACTAACCTGACACACCAGATGGTTTGTCGCACAGAACCATCTGGGATGTCGTCCATGAAAAACGTTTGGAAAAGGGCATGCACTTTCAAAAAGTACTTGGCAGATGACTGGATGAGCCATCTGTCCATCACGAGGTAGCCACTATCACCACAACAACACAACAATTCTCAATCTGAGGTGCTTTGAAATCTAGTAAGCAGCCAGTGGTGCTAGCTATGTAGTTAGCATGCTGGTATATGGTTCTTGCTAACATTGTAAGGAATATTTGCACGTTAAAAGGCACTCTCAGGCCATGGTCATTGTTAACAAACACCAACCTCTAAGCTAAGAGATGAGGCCAATGTGGAAGTGCCAAAAATGGTTGTTCCTCCAGAAAAAATAAGTTTTTATCAAAAAAGACAATTTTCTGATTCATGTTTTAGAGGTGAACTATTTCATATGAAGGCTTGACATTATGAATAACAAGTAGGTGCTGTCTTAGGTTACTAACGACTGCCTAGGTGTAATGTGCCCACCTCATCTCTCACAGTACTCCTCTTTTCCAATTATAGAATTAGCCAGGAGCTGACACTGCCAAGATGGCGTCAACCGGAGCAGTCACAGCGATCTTCATAGCACTCTTCAAGAATCCTATTTGTGATGTCACACTGGGTTCAGTCATGTCTATGTACAGCCAAAATCCATCTTACATAAAGCACATTTATAGAGTTTTCCCATTTTCGACAATGTCACCATTAACACAAAATGTCTATGCTTCATAAAAGCAGAATTTGTAGTTCCTAATAACCTAAAGTGTATATGAAAGTACCACTGGCTACCTCTATCATGAGAAAAGCTAAATGCAGTAAACTGAGTAGGAAAATCTTTTAAAAGGTAAATACCTGGCCCACTAAATGACAATAATTGGGGTCTACCAGCAGCAGCCATAATACAGCATATCAATCATATGTTCCACTTTGTGATTATAGCATTTTCTTGTGTAATTACTGTCAACATTATTTTTGTCTCTTGAATGGATGTCAAAAAATCTCTAAAAACACAGCATCAATAATTCACACTTACCTTTTTTTTTTTTCCTTTTATCCCCGTTGTTTGCACTCCAAGAAATCATTTCATTTCACCCTCTCTGGTTGGGTTCGTGTGCCCTCTCCCTGGCCTTTGGCTTCTCTCTGCTCTCTGAATGCCAATATTTCAGCATTGTTTTTCTAAGCTCAGAAAACATCCCACTGAGCAGAAGGTGACCATCCATTTTGTCTTTGAATTGTGTGTGTATGTGTACATGTTTTGCACATGTTCTGGGGACATAAATCTGGAAGTTGCTTGGGGATATCAGACTCCAGTAAAGTAAATCAATACATTTAAGGGTGAAGGCTTGGTTTAAGGTAAGGTAAATGGCATTCTTATGGTTGGTGTAAAGTTTGGTTTATACTTCTGCAATGGATCTGTGCAGAGCCTAGTGTGCTGGTGTGTCTCATGTATACATATTAAAACTTACATATTAATCTGACCTGGTATGAAGTGTGCGCGCTATTGACTGTCTCACTCCAATACTTTCTGGTATGTGATAAAACTTGGTTTATACAGCAAGATGACATTTTCATGGTTGAAATGACAGTGTTAGCCTCAAGCTTTCCTCTGTTTTGCCTCCAGCTAACACTGAGATGTCACAGTGACAGAGGCCATGAAGGGGTCTATAGTTGCTAATAAGTTGCTACACTGCTATAGCTAATGTTGTAGTTGGACAATAGGTTACTTTCACTGAAATTAGGATGCAGGAAAAATGTATGTGCTTACCTGGCCACTGAGAGAGACAACTAGCACAGATATGTTTTTTACTTGCGAAGAATCATGTGCTATCTTCATTTCAGTCTGTCAAATGACTGCAGACACACAGATAAATGGCGATAAAGAAAAATCTGCATAGCAGTGCAAGCAGGCTTAAAGCAGATTAACTGAAACGCCAGTGCCTTGTACTCGCATTTCAGAGGTTATCTTCTCCACATACGACAGTGGATCACTCTCGCAATACAATTCATCCTCGCTTTCTGACCGCACAAAGAGGCTTTGCCTGCATTTTTCCATTCAGAAGGAGGCAGGAGTTATTACAAACTTCCACTGAATTGTACGAACAGTGATCCTCTTCCTGCTTGTCTCTAATTCTGCAGGATTCTCCAAAGAGGCTATGTCAGAACAGTTTGAAGGATAATCAATAACAGGTGAGGCCATGTATTATGATGCACAGCCTTTTGAATTTAATAGATCAATTTTCTGCAGCACTGTGACGAGTGCTAAAAAGGCAGACTGTTCCGTTTGCCAAAGGAGAATGGTAAAAAAAAAAAAGAAGAAAAAAACATAAAGGAGAAAATCTTTAATGTTTTATAGCGATTGAAGATAAGTGACTGTGACTTATTATATAATTCAAAAGATAACAGCTCACCGCCATTTATAATGCAGGTCACCACTCTGACATGCAAATCCTCACGTCAGTAGTCCGTCACACATATTTATTTTGTACTTTTTGAGCTTATGAATATTAAACTGAATCTCGGACAACATTTAAAAAGTTTTCTGCTCGCGGACTCTAACGTCATTTAAACATGGGACGTGCTGTATAACATTTCGACAAATTAAGTCTCACTGCATCACTAATAAAACCTTTGATAGCATAATAAATTACAATGTTTTGTTGTGGTGTCGCAAAGCGATCACAATCCCTCGAAAGGTCGACTTCTGACGCCGTCTCCTTTTTAATTTGCAATATATATACAAAGCCCCCTGCAGCACATTTATCTGTGCTTGTGCAGCTGATAGTGGGACAGTTTCATTACTCTTTACAGATGCCTCCCTTACTTCTCTTTAGCCAGTCAGCAAACACAGGGCTACCGCTAATCTTATCATCATTACATTATGTATTTGTGCAGCTGAGATTACCAACATGTCCGCTATAGCTCCTAGAGGATATCTCTGACTGAAGTAAACACTTCTTAAACACATACAGAATTCAGGGTGGCAAAAAAAAAATGCCCATGCACGGACAAAACACAAGGCGAGCAAAGCAGTTTAATGCAATATAAATGAGATATCTATTTACACAGGAAGGGTTGTGATACAGTATTTGGGGAATGTGGAGTTCAGACAGCCAGGCAGATATCAGTGTAATGCTTGTTTTGTCAGCATGTAGGGGCAAACGCTGTGCAAGGAAGACATTCAGATACTGCAGAGCATAGAACATTTCTGTGTGATAACATACATCCACCTTTCTGGGAATGCACTGGAAAAAATAAATAAAAAAATATAGGAGGACACAACAATGCAAATCAAAGCACTGCCCCTAACTTTACCTTATCATATGTATGAATGTCATTTCAGTGCCGACAGGAGGAAGCCAGCCAAACTGTACCAAACACAATATGCAAAATGAACTGCTCTAATTTACCAGTGCTTTGGCTGAGGTTTGATATTTGTAAGGCACAGAACTACTTTTAGATTAGAATGAAAAAAAAAGCAAAAAGTCTGGATTTTTAATACTAAGATTTTTTTTTTAATACTTTTTTAAAACCAATAGACATCATCAAAGAACGGGCTTCCTACTTTGTTATGCTTTTCCAGGCCTTCACTGCTGCCTTCTTTAGCTGTTTTATCCTTTAACCTTTATTTTTTTCTTCAGTCTGTATCTGGCAGTGCCTTAGATAAGTATTCTTTTACAAAGAGAGGTATTGGACAAATGAAAATATTTGACCTGTTTATTGCCCTTGATGTAACATAAGTGGATTATCAAAATTATTATTATTCACCAAGAGCAAGACATGAATTTCTACACCGAATGTCAGGGTGATCGTTTCAATAGTTTCAAGAATGCTAGATGTTTGATTTAAAATAGCGAATGTCAGTTTCATCGTGGCACTGCCATTGTTATTTAGATAAAATGTACTTCATATCTGCAAGACATAAAACACAATGTATTCAAAAGCCTGAATGAGCCGCAGTCAGTGCGCCGCATCCACCTGACAATGTTAATGCCATATTTAACTGAAAAGGGTTGTGGACGCGCTGTCCTGTAATGATAAAGAGCTACTGAGAATGAATACACACCATTGTGAAAGGTACAGACACACTGAACCAGCACCTAAGAACTACAGACAACAAAGACTGACTGTGACTCCACCTCGAGTCGTCTTTGTCTGGGTCAAGAAGTTGGACTTGTCTCTACCACAAAGAGTCTGTGAATGTTTTCAGTCTGAACTGAAGAAGCTACTTCAGTGATTGGCAAAATGTCTCTAAAGCATTTGTTTCAACTTTTTTTGGAAAAGACTCAAAGACTACAGGCAGCGACCATCTGATTTTTATGTTCTACACCTGTACGAAATGAAATAACTTTGCATACCTGCAGGTGACAGTACTCTGTATTCATCATTTAAACTGACAAGGGTCCAACTAGTAGCCATGGTGCAGGAAAAAAAAAGAGACGTTTAAAATGAATATTCAAGCCCTTCGCAGGTGAACGTGACCTGGAGTTTGGAGGCGTGTGGCAGTAAAGGTTGGTCTGGATGTATGGTAGCGGATTATCTGCAAAGCCAATTTACTATCAAAATTTCTGTCACCAAAAGGACACCATATTGCTTCTATAGTCCAATATGTTCTCTCAGCATGATACATTTGCAAAGATGGCTCACTGTAACCTACTTTTGCGGTGAAGGACAGATTTTCTCTGGCTCTGAGTGTTAATGTGATAATGCCTGAGTGTCTGTCAGTCATTCCCCTTGGACGGCAGTGTGTGTGCTGTATTATCCCCCCCATAATGCATCTCCACAAAGGACTCACACTGTCACTCTATAGGGGGAAAATTGCTGCCCCTCTGCTCCTATGCAACAACTTTATTCAGCCGCCCATGCAGCGCCCTACCTAGTTTTTCAGACAATGGCTACAGCAGATTCATTCCACTGAGCCAATTGAACGACACAGAGAGCACATTGTACTGCAGCAGGGATGGTGCATAAATGACAGGAACAATCTGCATAGCACGGATAGTGCTCAGCTTATGTTACGTTTTATCCATGATACCAGAGTGGACACTGTACAAAAGTAGGAAAGTACATTCAAGCAGCATCATCCTTGTTGGTTTGAATCACTGAAATAAGAGGAACTTGTCAACGTATGGTAAACCTGAAAAAATTAACTTTCCGGAAATGAAATTTGAAATATGTTCTAATTTAATCTGGTATTATCTGAAATGAATATTTGCTCTATAAAATACATGATAATAGGTTTATAATAAGATGTTATTATGAGACTATTTACAAGCCCAGCATGGCAAACGATGAAACCTTGCAAGTGGAGATAGACGAGGAGGACAGATGGGAGTATGCTAATGTCTTTCTTATATATAACAGGTTATACGACTTAAAAACATGGTAGAAAACTGCACCAATGAATTCTATATTCTTGACCTGAATCCATATTGTAGCGTTTGACACAAAGGACGCTACAGAGGCTTTTCTGCAAGTTAACTGAAGCTTGAATGCGAGCTAGTGTTGGACCACGTAGACCACGTCAACGCCATAACCACCATCAGTCTGACACTTCTACTATGTGGATCTGACTCTGCGAAAAACAAACTCTACAGCCACAGCAACAATGTCAGCAATAGAACCCGGCAGAACGGAACATAAACTCATGAGCTTTTGTGCTGCATATATTGTATGTTTAGCCCACGTAAATAGGCACCATCAATAGCCTTTACTTCACAGTTTGTAGTAACATAAAATCATGTACCCGGCATAAAAAAAAGGAATATCTCCGAAGCCTTTTCCGTTTGTAGCAGCTAAAGGTCTAACAACTTTTACAATGAAATTCATCAGCAAATTGTAGATGTGCAGCCTCCTCCTCCTCTCTGCTAGGCCTAATTCTGTGTGGAGTTTGCTGATATCTCCCTGTGTGGATTCTCTCCTTGTACTCCAGCTTCCTCCCACCATCCAAAAACATGCTTGTTAGGTTAATTGGTGACTCTACATTAGTATGAGCGTGAATGGTTTTTTGTCTCTGAGATGAACTGTATACCCTGCCTTTCCCCAGCTCCCCCATGACCCCACAGAGGACAAGAAATAACAGAAAATGAATGAATGAATAAACTACATTCATTGACTATGTGGGATCCAGAATATCCAGTTTATTCTGGAAGACACTTCCTAAACCGCAGAAGAATGTCTAGGTGCTGAGGGGAGACCATGTTGTCTGTATTTTCTTTTTTTTTTTTTTTTTTTATTTATTATTCCTGCTGTGCTTTCTCAAGGGTTAGGGGATGGGTGGGGTGAGGGGGGTGATAAATGTTTCTAAATTTAGGTGACTACATTTATATCATTAAGCAAATGTGAAGATGATTTTTTTTTAAAAAAAAGTATATCAGAAAACAACGGCAGATATGTGCAGGTATCAGCTTCCACAAATGCTATGATTCTATTCATGACCTAAAAAAAAAAAGAAAAAAGAAAAATCAAACAAAAAACAGCTTATGTTGGTTTTCATTCTGTCACTGTAAGAAGCTAAAGACTGGCTTTGACAACCTTTTCATTTACAACTTCAAAGACGTTCTACTGTATTTGCCAGAGTCATTTATAGTTCCCGCGGATGTGAGCGCATATAAGCCAAAGTATATAAAGCTTTAAATTCAAGGCTCTTTTCGTGTTTTTCAAAGTAATTATAGCTGGCATGGAAATGCGGGAGTTGCAAGCAAAGCTAGTCTGGATGACAAATTTCACAGCACATTCATATCCCACACTGTGCTTCATTTTTGGCCTAGGGACACAGAGCAGGGAGCGGTGAGTTATTATTACCGTAATTAGCCTGAAAGAAAGAGACAGGATCTAACTCCAATCAGGTCTCTAGCTCATCCTGACTTGACTTTTTTTCTGTCTTGTTTCAAGTTGTTTAAAAAAAAAAAGAAAAAAGGGTCTTACAAAAAATAATGTATATATTGGGATTATGAAAACTGGGGGAGGCAGGCTGGGCAAAGTGGGCAGTAGAAGAGTTTGTTGCAGTTAGGATTAAGTAACATATGCAGACAGCAGCACCTTTTGGCAGAAAAGAATGAGGAATTTACAGTTAAAGTCGGCCGCGTTGCTTAGAATATCCGCATGACTGACATTTATTTTAATCTGCCTTAAATTTCCTGCCCGACAGTGAATACTTGAGGAACCATGAAGTACCTGGAAAAACCTAAATATAAGGTTCACTGGGAATAAATGTGCTTCAATGTGTGGCAGCACTAGTTGGGTAAATGCTGCAGTGACCAGGATAAGTTAATATTAAGAACAGCTGACACACAACATTATGACAGCGGACAATGACATGCTTCCTGTCTGTTATAATACAAGTTGAGAATCAACCCTCTTAAAAAAAAGAAGCTCTAATTACATGTCAACCTGAAGTCTACAAAACAAATAATATCAGTCTTGTTTTTTTTTTTTGTTTTTTTTTCATGGCGAGTTCGCTCTCTGTTGAAACCCTCATGTAGCTGACGTTAATCCTCGAGTATTTCCAGAGCCTCTGAACTGCCCTTGTCTGTGTTACCTATGGCCGTAATCTTTATGGGCATCGTAATGCAGTCCAGCTTACTGCTCATGCTGCAGTTAATTTCATTTGCTCACATTTCTCGTCAGTTCACATTTCTTGTTGAAGCATGTTGCTAATAATAGTCTCACGCAGGCCGCCTGTACCAGAATGAGCTGGACCGTTCTCCTTGATAGTGGAGAAGGATTTGGTTCATTTTGGTGTATGGGGAAGAAAATCACTCTTGCTTGTTTGAGGAAGGGACTTGTTTTGATGGAATATTACAATTGATTTAAAAGACACACAACATGCTGACAGTCTGAAGCGTTCGCTGATGAAATTGGTGCCCTGAACCACAGTGTTTTGCTAGCTGCATGGTGATGCTGCAGTAGTTTGTTACACATCACAGAAGCTCAGGTAAAGTGGAACAGATCAGTGCACACTGCAAAAAGCCAAACATGAACTTTGAGTGGCTAACAGATCACGCAAGAAGATAGATATTCTTATGTCATTCCATACACAATAACACAATGATCACCTTCCTAATATTGTGTAGGTCTTCAAAACAGTTGTGATCCATCAGAGAATGGATAATGGGCATTCTGAGGGTGGTTGGGTATGGGCTATGGGTTGAGGGGTGTGGCCTCTGTGGATTATCCCACAGATACTTGATTAGTTTGGTATTTGGAGGTCAGGTCAACACCTTGTGCTGTTCTCCATGTTTTTTGAGTTGTTCCTACGCCATTTTTGTGTGTATGTCTGTGTCGGGCTGAGCGTCATTGCTATGGGGTGGGGGTGCCTGGTCTGGTCTAGGTGGGTGGTATATGTTAAGAAACATTCACATGAATGCCTGGTCCAAAGGTTTCCCACCACAACACTGAATTATCACAAGATGATCAATGTTATTTACTTCTCCTGTCATAATGTTATGCTTGATTCGTGTATAGCTGGTAACAGACAAGGTAGTCAAACCTAACCACTACACCACTCCACCCTAACCCTGATTTAGCAAAGTTGATCATATCAAAACCTAGGTTGGTCAAAATGTTTTGTGACTCACCCTAGCATTTCTCTCTTACATCTCTCTTACATGGGGAACAGTGAAGGGGAGGAGACTGGAGCATGAGATACATTAATTACTGCTGTGCCGTTTCTTTTATTGTATTTTTTCTTCTTCTTTGGTTTTGTCACAGTGCTCACTCTCCATTAAGATGGCATCTTAATCTCTATTTGCATTAAGTGGGAACCTGCGCCGCTCTAACGTCGACTGGCAGGGAAATCTGACCAACTGCCAGACCGCCATATGGCACAAAAAGAGCTTTGAAGAGAACCCACATCAGCGTTTTTTTTGGTTATGTTTCCTGCTTATCTCAGAGCATGCATGTCACAAGTTGCATCTCGGATTGCTGAACAAGCTACCACACATTCCCCTGGGGGAAAGGTACACAGTGAACATCGCGTTGGAGGTCATAGCTAATTGACTAGTCAGCTGTGGCGCAGTAAGGAGTCTTAAAAACTTACCGACAAACTTGAACCTGGGTTAATTAGGAAACAAAACGATCTCTTCCTAGTCCTAATAACAACTCTAATAAAACAGGGTATACCCTGAACTTCAAGATGGAGAAATAGCTGAGAAAAAGCAACATGATTTTGGACTGAAGGATATCATTTTGTGAGTTTGTTTCATGTGACTTACAGCAGGGGTCTTCAACGTTTTTCAGGCAAAGGACCTCAAATTGATGGAGAGATTAAGTAGAGACCCCTAACTAGTGCTACTTATAAATGTATATTATTGTTATCATTTTGCATTCAGTAGTAAGCTATTAAAATAATACAGAGGTTCAAATAAGCCTCCTGTACACAGTAGGCCCCGCCCCTATTGCTGCTGTGCCAATCACAACGCTGCATATTATTACACTGCGTAATGACAAAACATTTAGCTGTGTTTAAAGTTAAAACTGTCAATCTGTCAATTATTTTCTTTATCTGTCAATTTTATATACATAACAGTTTTAACTTTAAACATAGCTAAATACTGACATGTTGGATTTTTGTTAAAGTGTATTTAAAGAAATTTAAATTTGTGGGGCAAAATTAAAACAATATAGAAAAATGTCTAATCAACCAAAGATATTGTGACGCCCTAGGGACCTCTTACCCATTATGTAGGTTAGGGGAATATGTTCTATATTAAACTCGGCCTAGTGCTGTTTATAAATATACATTATTATTATTATCAATTTGCATTCAATATTAAACTATCCCTTATCCCTTTACTGAAATATGTTGGATTCATGTTAATGTGTGTTTAAAGAAAATATATATATAAAAAATGTCGAAACCAAAGATTTTGTGACCAGCCTGTAGTGCCTCCGCGGACCCCTAGGGGTCGCGAACCCCCTGTTGAAGACCTATGCCTTAGAGTATATACATCATTTTACTGGTGATAATCTTTGCAATTTTATTTCTGAGGGCATATGTAAATAAAAATTTCAACGTGTCACTCCACGGCGCCCCCATGCTATGTGTCATTAAACATATCAGGGCCTACGTATGTAAGCGAAGTGTAAAACAGCCACCTCTGCCTCCCGTCGTTCACCTGGGACTCCTCTATTTCTCTGTGCAATAAAAACCTCTCCCTTGACTTTGTGAAAGTGACTTTCAGTGTCTAACCATGTAGGCCGTGATAATGTTGGCCATTTTCATAGGTGGGTGGGTGGGTCGGTGGGGGGTACTTGGCTTTTTCAATAAACCTCCGGTGATGTGTTTTGTAATGCATTGGTTATACTTCACAGTAAAAAAAAAAAAAACCCATTCTGTTCCTTTGCCAGCCAGTGCACTTCTGCCTAAATTGCCTTTTCTCGAACTGCCATTCGTTATGCTTTCCACTCGGCTGCGCAGATATCATTTATTTATTTTATGAAACAACAACCCCGTCAAAACAAAACACCCTCACCCCCCTGCGCGCCCAAGGACTGACAGCTGGATGGATGGGGGGGTCGCGCCGACGGACAGACAAACAGATGCACGGGTAGGTGGGTGGATGAGCAATATTGCTACCGGATTGGGAAGGATGATTTGAGGAATGCACACACCGGCAACGAGATGTAAGAAATTAACATCCGCTCAGTTTGCGTACCAGCCGAATACTTCAGAGTAAGCTGGAGAACAGGGAAAAATGGACTGAGAAAAAAAGTGGTCCCAAGTTAGTGATTCCCCATTATGCGAAACTCAATTTTCCCTCCTGCTTCTCTTTTATCTGGTGCCATTATGGAGACTGTGTTTGTCTGGTGGCAGGGAAATGGGTCTGCTTTGTTTAGACTAGTGTCAGCTATAATGAAAAAGCACCATCAACTCAGAATGGGGGCTCTGTGCAGTGTCTATCGCGACACTCGGCAGATAATAACTATTGATTGCTATCCAGAGATGGGGAAGCGTGTGTGTGGGGGGAGGGAGGTGAAGTGGGAAAAAAAGAGAAAAGGCAGACAGACAGCGAGAGTGAGGATGGGGATTAGACGTCTATTTTTTCCCCCCATTCTTTCACCAATTATATCTAAGCAGTTAAATGAAATTGCTATTACAAAACAAGCACGCAACAAAATAACTTGAAATTCAGGGGAAAGAATCATTCATTCCCCTCTAACGGATAATCAACACATGATCATGCCGCATTCTTGCACAATTCTAATACAAATTCTTGAGCAGACACTAATCCAACTTCCATATATTCCTCCAGCCTTTCATTTTATCTGCGTTCCAACCTCTGCCCTGCATTTTAAGGGCTGTCAGACTCACGCTGAGGCACACACAGCTATCGTTAAAACTCTACTTAATATTTCATACTTGACAGTAAAAAAGATCTGTAGTGTCTGCGTCTCCCCGACTGTCTTTTTGCCTTAGTTACAGCAAGTTTAAGACCCACATAAAAGGCTCATTGTTGCGGATAAAGCTGACGATGATTTGTTCTCCTACGTCAGAGGTGGGGTTCTTGACACTGAAACCGGACGACCTGACCCCAGCCAGTAAAAGCGCAACCCCTAGGTGCTGATTTTCCTGTAATGGATGCTTGAAACCATTGATTTTCCCTTCTAACAACCCTCCTCACCTCCGTATTGACCACTATCGGCCGTTTGCACGCAGACACGAGGTGAAGGTGTGAGGTGTCAGGCGCGCACGGCGGTCAGATCTCTGCATTTGCAAGCGGTTCACATCACCTCCAGATCCCACCTCTTCGAATCAACAGCAACTGTAATCAAGTCGTTTTGTGCAGTGGTTCAGCTAACTGCGCGCAGTCGGCTCCCCGTGATTGATTAAACGGGTTTAGAGAAGTGACTTTCTCATCAGATTTTTTCATTTTTCGTTACAGTTTTCTTTTTACGAAGAGTGTAGGTGCTTAACAACGCATTACCTCAAAACAATTTCGGTAAGGCATTCACTCACTTCAATGAAGCTGTTTTGTCTGAGCCTGCTTGGTATGCATAAATATGTGGGCTCAGCCGCACCCTCAGCTTTAGGTGCTTCCGAGCATGCATCTGCATATGCCGAATGCCATTTTGCTGGGGACTTAAATCCTGTCGCCAAATCCTGCAGATTACGTTTCGAGCAGCATGTGTGCTACCTGACATGTCCCTGAAATATACCGTGAAGCTGTGTCTGTTTTAGATTCAGACAAAATATAAGGCGGAGGATTTAACGAATGCAACGGGAGATGATTTCCATAATCAGTTTCATTACATGACGTTAAGGACACAAAAACATCTGTGGTGCATATTCAGAATTTACTTGACCTATTTTTACTTTAATGTCATTTTCTTCTTTTTTGAGTACAGTTAGTCAGTTAGCTTTAATAGTTTCAGTCTTCGGTTTGTAGTATTTGCTCATATGTGTTGCTAGATAACAGCCTTCAAATAACACACTCACACACAGGCGCTTTGGAGCTACAGCACTCTCAAGAGGTCTAGCCTAATCGCTCCTGCTGATATGAATCCTGAATTTTTGCGTGTGCTGGTTTTGACGGTTAAATCTGCCTTAAGTAATTTCTCACTCTTCAGAAGATACCTCGGACGTGTGGTCAGGTGCCCGATTTGATGAATCACCATCGCGCCGAGGCGTGTTTTTACCTCTGATCGCCATCTGCAAACCGACAGGTTTGGCTAAATACCAACACCCTGGAAGAGAAAGATATAAACTTCCTGACTTCTGTCTGATTGCAGTTTAAAGCCCGTATTCCTCTAACACACACATAAGGTTTTAACCATCACTACTTCAGCAAATGACCAAGGCGGACACTTGACGCCACAACTGCTAAGCTATTGGTCACAATAATCACCAGAATGGGACAGCTCTCCATTTCTCTTGGTCAGGAATGATCTTCCTCCAGTTATGCAGATGCTCCTACACTGCCAGTCAATTTCTTTTCACTTAACTCCATCCTGGAAGGAAAAAAGTCTGACTGATGGCAGGAGTCAAAACCTCCTGGCTTGGTTCGGCAAACTGATACGGCCCATTTAGTGGGGCTCTGGCGAGGACATTGTGCTTCTTGTCCAAATTACTAATCACCCTTGTACTAGTCTCTCAAGCACTGTGTCGTCTGTCTCCAGTATCCCTCACCCTACCCGAAGGGTTTGGCATGAAGGAACACTGCTGATTGGTGGGTTGTTTTATTGCGGGCAAGAAGTGGACCGAGCAAAGTCAGCATCACAGCCATTAAAATCCCTCAGAGTGTGCTCATCTTTGAAAGAAAAATTCAAATCTGAAAACATTTCATCAAATGAACCCATTTGGAGTTACTAGGCTAAAAGAATCCATTAAACCTGCGATAGAGAAATACAATCAAATATGGGCATGTGGTGTTCTAAATAGAAAACCTTGAAAGGCATCGGTAAATTAGATCTTTACTGCCCGATTTCACACAGTTATCCCACCGTAGCGTTACCAGCAGCAACAGCTGGTCCCACTGGCTGAATCTCAGTCCCCTCCTGCCCAGGTGACTGGCCCCAGGCCAAGGTCACACCAACAGGCCACCTGCCCTTCTGCTGGGCCACTACAAGTCGTCACAGGGTTCAGCAGGGGCAGGGCACTTGTTAAGGAGCCTTCTGTCACAATCTGAAACCTTCGAGGCACAAACAAAGCTACTAATGTTCTACTCCTGTTTGGTTTTCTTCTTGTAAAAAAAAAAAAAATGTGGAAACACAAAAGCGGAATGTCCTCAGCTTGTCATTCATGGCCATAACTTTTACAAAGTGTTTCTTTTTTTCCCTCTTTTTGTTGCGATTGGCTGTCTTTTCAGTTTGCACGGCGGAGAATATCTTGATTCAAAGCCAGTCAAAGCTTAGTTCATGGAAGCTAGACTTTCTATCCAGACACAGGAGGGGGGCACAGTAGAAGCAGAGCTACTTGGCGAGAAGAAAAAGTGCGAACAGAGAAGCTGCCACAGGATCAGAGCTTCCCACAGCTCACATGGTGCTCTTGGTCCTCATATAGTATTTATTTCAGCATTGAAAAAATATCAGAGACCCGCAGTTACTTACGGGGCTTCACGTTAATTGAATACAGTGCAAAGCCAAGTGCGCGGGCACAAAGGGCATGTCAGCTGATTCTGTTAATCTTGTTGCCAGGGGCTTGTTGTGCAACTGTGGCACGATCGCAAATGAGGTGTGACCAGGTGCGATGCGTTATCATTAGGTGTTGTATGGGCTGGCGAAAATCAGCACTAATCAAATTGTACTAGCCTTTAAAAGCACTTGTACTATAGCGTTTTGGCAAAGCTGATGTCTTTCTGTGGCAGGCGCGAAAGTTACATTAGCACACCAGTCCCTAAACTAGCTCGGGAAGGAGTAACACCGCTCGTTGTGTTTTTCTTTTCCTTGGAGATCCATAACTCTGTGTCGAAAAAGAAATTCAATTGATATTAAGCCAAGAGCCAAACAGAGCCTGTGGCAGTCCACAGAGAGGAGGGCATCCGCTAGATGAGGCCGCCTTCACAATTCGCACTCTGCATGTCTCGGTGCATACTGACAGCTCTATGTTGGATGACAGCACACCACATGTTTTCACCAAATCTGATATCATGCTGATTCAATCAGAGATGCTTGAAGACATCTCTAAATATGGAGGCGCACGCACAAGCACAGGCACAAGAGCTGTGTCTAGACGCTAACCCATTTCCTTCTCCTCTTTATTTCTATTACTAATTGTTTTTCATCTCCTCTCTTATTATGCACTTGTCTGACAAAGAGTGATACCAAAAATGAAAGGGGGTGGGGATGGGTATTTGAGAAAGGGTTTTTGAGATCTGTTTATTAGTTCCTGTGCACATCAAAAGTTCATGTTGAACTGCCTGCACAGTTTCAATCAGTTAAATATATCTTTCCCATTTCCTGTGGATTACGTGTGTAGATATCACGCTGATTCAGCAATGTTCCGTAAACTGAGTTAATAGAGAATAGCACCGCAGCAATAGCCAGATATGTACACTATCTAAATAAGCTACTGCGCGCCGTGCCTTGCAAAAAAAGTTTATTAGAGATACGGATTTATTTCGGGGCTGCAAGAAAAGCACTTATGCTTATTGGAAGCTCAAAGCCATCAATGGCAAATGAACAACCAAACAGGGGGTCTGGATGGAGTAAGACATTTCAAGACATAGCTAATGTTATTTTGTCCTTCACATGGCCAACTCTAATGACCTTTCTATCATGATCTAATGATATCTGTTTAGCTGATGAATGTGTAGAAAGGTGGATACATGTATAGACAGAGGTATGCACTGCAGACAGATGCATATTGCTGTATAAAGGTGTTTACAGAAATATGTATCTATATAGTGTATGAGTAGATAGACAGATAGATAGATAGATAGATAGATAGATAGATAGATAGATAGATAGATAGATAGATAGATAGATAGATAGATAGATAGATAGATAGATAGATAGATAGAATAACACTCTGACTTTCCCTTTCTTCTCCCATACCAGATATTGCCCTGCAGGTGGATATGAAAAGGAAGAGAGATTGGGTAATGCATGCCATTTTGATGAAAAACAGTGGGGTGCAAGCAACTGTGTTTAGCTGTCACACAGCATACCAGTAGGAGACAGGGTTACAAAAGATAGAGAGGACGTGGAGGGAGGAAGATTAGGTTCTCTTCAAAATAGAATTGAAGCAAAGGGGGATCTGGACAGCGGAGAAGACTCGTTTCTAAAGATCCTCCATGTATATTGTTTACACGTGTCGTCTAAAACATGTGTTAAGACTGCACAAAATCTTAATAATCAGAAAGAAATGAAAACACTTGCCAGGTTTGTTTAGTTTTTTGTCAATGTACTGCACTCGTTTGCTTTGCAATTTGGTCTTTTTTAATGATGCATAGTGGACAATGGACAGCAGTGGCATGCTGTTTGACCATAAGAACATACTATCTCTTCTATACCATTTACGAGGACACAAAATGTCAACCTGGCATTACTGTAATCCCCAAAACAACCATCACACACACAATTCAGGGTTCATGGGAGAGTGGAAGCCACACTTTTATAAATACATTTATTAAATGTAAACAGTTATTAAATGTTAATGACATTAGAAGAATTGGTTGAATACAGAAAGGTCCATATATATTTGGACAGTGACACAAGGTTTGTTAATTATATCTCAAACATGTTTACCAAAACATGTTTGAGATATAGTTTATACTCAATGTTGACTCAAAGTGCAGACTTTGTAATTTGATGGTATTCATATCCAGATTGGAGGAAGAGTTTAGGACATAGGTCTTTAACAGGCAGTCAATGGAGGTATTGCAGGGGGGTCACAAAAACTTTGGTTGACTGTAAATTTTCATATATATATATGAAAATTTAAATTTGTTTAAACACACATTAACATGAATCATATAACATATTTTAGTAAAGGGATAAATGGAGGCAGAAGAAGAAGAAGACGTTATCTATATGTTTTTTTCTTAATAATTTAATGCAAAATGGTCATAATGTATATTTTTGAGTTTGAGTTTAATATAGAACGCATATAGTAGGTAGGGGGTCCCTACTTAATCTCCCCATCAGTTTAGGGTCCTTGGCCTGAAAAACGTTAAAGACGTGGTTTAGGAATTGCAGCTCTTTAATATGCAGCCACCTCTTTTTCAAGAGACCACAAGTAATTGGACAATTGACTCAAAAGCCATTTCATGGGCCGCATTGTACTATTCCCCCATTAATACTTCATCATTTAAGCAGGTTCAAGATCTGGAGTTGATTCCAGGTGTGGCATTTGCATTTAAAAGCTGTTGGTGTCAACCCACACCATGTGGACTCATGAAAGTACAACAGACCATCCTTAGGCTGCAAAAAAGAAAAATCCCTTGGATTAAACCTGGAAGTCTGCACTTCAGTTGCATCTTAGTTATTTCATTTCAAACCTAATATGGTGGCATGAGTCCAAATCATGAAGGTTGTGTTTCTGTCCAGATGTATATTGGCCTAACTGTGGCTAGGCTAAAACCTTTCTTTTCATCAACAATGACGTCTAGCCAGCCTCTTCATAAAATAGCCTACTCACTGTATTTGATTAAAGTTACAGAATAAAATCCACACTCTAAACACATTTAATGCAATCTTCAACGACGGCACAACAGCGTCAGCCTTAGCTAGCGCTAACAGCTGAAAACACTGATCTGTCTTTGTGTGTTTTCAGCAGAAGTTGGATGCTCTTTTATATTTCTGCATCTCATATTCACTCATTCAGTCCTGCTGTTTAGCCCAGAGGGCTTTAAGGACTCTGGGCAGAAAGGCTACAGCGTATGGTACAAAAGCTGTGAAGGCCAACACAGCTTGCAGTACGCTGATTCATTTCTACGTCTCACACCTGTGGCTGGCAGCCTTTCAATGCGCTGTCTCAGAGAGAAGAGGAGGACTGTGGAAAAAAAAAAAAAAAAAAAAAAATCAGCAGTGCATTGCTCCCACAGGGATTAGCCATAAGTAATTATTAAAGGGAGGAAAACCAGCCAGGAGTTAAGAAGAAAAGATTAAATGAAAGTCAAGTCTAAAGTGTTCTTAAGCCTGTTAAATAACTAACAGACGTATAAAGGAGGAAAAATAAAAACAGTGTGAGGAGGCTGTGACACAGTCGGCCGTAAGGTCCTCGAGAGAAACAGGAAGATGAGATGCATGCCTCCATCTATTCTGACTGAAATGAAGGTGTGAATCTACCAAGTAAGACTAAAGAGTGGGCAACGAATCTAATGTTTATAGTTCACATCAAATCAAATTTGATGTTTTATATGATATGTATGTGAGATATGTTTGTAACTCCCCTTCAGCTCTGGCCACGGATTCAGAGCAGACTGAGCTTTACAGAGGGATGGCATTCCTAGTATCATTTTTTATTATTATTATTTTAGTACAGGAAACCCAGAAGTATTTCCAAACCAATTTCACGGGAAGTTTGAAACTGGCAAAAAAAAAAAAAAAAAAAATGGAGGGGGAAAAAAAGAAAACAAAAACAACGCAAAAGATAAAATGAGAATTTGAAGAAGGAGAAAAATAAAATAGGCGCCGGAACAGCAGGAGACAGGCAGTGCTGCTGCACTTTTAGCACTTGATCATACCAGAGGATGCTGAGTGCATTCAGCGCTCTCTTATCATCAAACAATGTCACGCCACGATGTGACGGGGTGAAGACCCGCGTTGCCGCTTCCTGACAGGGCACGTCAGTGGCTGTGGAGTCAAGTAGCATTCAAGCAGATGGACCGTGAATTCAGACACGCATGCAGCAGAGCGACACACTCAGAAGTGGTGTGTCATGGATAATGAAGTATATTTAGCGATAGTGACAGTGGACGTAAAGATTCGTTTTTCAGTGAAGTCTTAAACATCTAGACTCACTTGCATGTGCTGTTTACATGTTGCTTCTAATCTTGCCTCTTGCTTCTTTCCTTATCCTCGCCAAAAAAACTATGGATGCAACCTGATATGAAGACACGGTAAAACCTTCAGGTTTGCAGCATTTATGCGTATGTTTGAGTGGTACGCTATCCCTTTTTAAATAATAAATGAAAATTTTGCTCTCGTCTTAAGCTTTATCAGTCGGAAACTATTTATCTTGTGGGGAAAATCTAATAAAAGCGAAGTAGGTCTGTAATTGGTGACAGTCAAAAAGCTCTTCTTTGAACTTAAGAGACCACTTTCTCTAGTCCTGGATGATATGGCAAAACAATTCAATTTGAAATTTTTTTCATTGTCATTTATAAGTTGTTTTTTTCAGTCTACATGGAGTCAAAATAAAACATGATTTAGAAATAACTTTCTCTATTAAATTATACAATTTACACTGATCAGCCACAACATTAATACCACTAACAGGAGAAGTGAATAAAACTGACCTTGTGACAATACAATGTTCTGCTGGAAAACTTTCGGACCTGGCATTCGTGTGGATGTTACTTAGACATGCACCCCCACCCCCCTTGATTGCAGCAACCATCCCCAGCAGGACACACCCTGACACAAGCTCACACCCAAAAACTCAAAAAAACATGAAAAACAACACAAGGTTTTGACCTGGTCTCCAAATTCACTAGATCCCAAACTGATCAAGCATCTGTGGAATTATCCACAGAGGCCCCTCCCCTCAACCCATAGGACCCAAAGAGCCCCACCAACAACACCCTCAGTAGGACCATGTCCATTCTCTGATGAGTCACAACTATTTCGGAGACCTACACAATAATAGGAAGGTGGTGAGATTTAGTATGATTTTATTGATGTGTCGATTTAGACATTTTTCATATTGTTCATAGCAAAAACTCAATTAATATATCCATCTTAACTCAGTATAATAGTGCATTTTATTTACATATTTTAAACATTTCTACCCAAGAAAGCCCAGTTTAATGGCTTAGTTTCACATCAGGTCATTGGCTTATTATGGCTCCCATATAACCTGGAAGACAGCCCGTGTGACAGAGACCGAGTCATCAATGTCGCCTGAGGTCTGTGTTTCAAAGAAAATGGCTCTGATTGGTTGTAGGACCAGAATTGTGTCTGACTGCATCAGGCAGGATCCAATATGTGATTTACAGGAATACAAGTTATCTATAAAGAAGCTAAAGAGAAGCTACCCTCGGCTGGTTAACCCTCCGGGACTTGAAGTGTTCATTCATAATGATCCTTGTTAAAGTGGATTGTTAGCATCTTACTAATTGTCCGGGAAAATGTTGTTTAATGAGTTCATCCACCTAATCAACCACCTCACCAAACAATAAGAAAATGTGCGGCTGCATCGTTGTCGTAATTAGAATCTCCTGTTTGTGAATTCTCCGTGCTACACCCATAATCCCGAAATTACAGACGAATGAGTCACAGCAGAAAAGTCCAGGTCTGTTTTGGGAAATCAACGTGTCCTTGTAATTTAAGCCTCTCTTATTACATTCCTCCTCATTTCCTTGTAAAACATATTTGAAACACAGTGATATGTTGTTGGTAAAGATGCTCTATATTGTCCCTCGTGCAGAAGTAAAGCTGCATAGCTTTGCAGTTTTCTTTCACTTGACACTATTATGAAGACACTGTGTGAAGACTCAGATGTAGACACTGACAGGGTTTATTATTAGTCCTTTAAAGCAGCAAAAACACAAGAGGCTTTTACTCTGAATAAAGCATGACCTTAGTGTTCTGCCTTTATTATTTTATAGACAGCCAACCTAGCAGGGTAGAGCACAGTGTCAGCATACATTTGGCTTTTCCATTTCCACTCACTTTCTCATCATCTCAATTTCAGCCTCGGGAGAGTTATTTTGAGCAATGGCTAAGCCAAGAACAAATTCTGTCTCTTTGTTGCTGTTGACGTATTCAGTTATTCGACCATGTCGCAAATGGACACAATCTCCGCAAATGGAAACCCTCAGCCCTGAATGATGAATTACCAGAAGCTTGGTGGACGTTTCTAGCCGCGAGGGTTCTTGGCCGTTCCTGACTCACCCACAGCACCGTATGGCTGCTGTCGAGATAAATCAGTGGGGCACTAACAAACAAAAAGGAGATGGCCTGACTGCATGTGATTTCGATTTATATAATAAATTGCTAACGAAACTCAAACTTGTTCGACCAAACTGTGAAGCAGTGCAGGAAGGAATCGGGGTCACGTTACAAACTGGTTTCGCTAATTCTCTGTGAGAACGTTGACTGTCCAGGATGTTTACGGAGGAATAAAAATAAGAATGAATAAACCATGCCATTCACACTCACGTGCTGTGTATTCTGTCAAACGAGTCTTTAATAATTCAGTGTATTTTAAGTGTATGAGCTAATGAGATTACGTTAGCTGTGTTTCATTGTGCCTTCCAGGACTACTGAGTCATCAGCAGCTCTTCCCCAAACATACTGTAGGGAATACTGATGCACATACTACGTAGATAAAAATTCACACACATCATACCCTTTAGGGCAGAGTTCTTCTCGGGAGTAGGCAGTAAAGTTGCTGTATTGCTACTTTCATTCTCTACGTGGACTGTGTATGTTCTGGGGCTTTCACAGAAGAAAGAAAGAAATATGCCAAGGTAGATATTAAGTCAGATTTGTTAAACTATATCCAAGCACATTAAACAAACCTGATTTCCCACAGTCATACACTGATCAGGCATAACATTATGGCCACCTTGCTAATATTGCTTACATCTCCTTTGGGCCTCCACAACGGTTTTGACTCATCCAGGAATGGACATTGGTCTTCTCTGAGGGTGTCCTGTGGTGTCTGGTAACAGGATGTTGTTAGTGGGGGGGCCTTTAGGTCCTATGGGTTGAGGGGAGGGGAATAAGTTGATCAGGCTTGTTCCAGGGAATCCCACAGGCACTTGATCAGTTTGGGATCTAGGGAACACAGCAGAGGTGACCATTCACAAGATGGTCACTAATTCTGTCAGCGGTCATAATGTTATGGCTGATTGGTGCGGATGGAATCACTCAAAAACCTACCTGCACATAAACATCCGTTATTTCACAAGATTCTGGTCAGGTCCTCGGTCAAAACAGTACAGTGAGTTCAGCCTGGATTGTCTGGTAATGTGAGAGTGTACACATCCGCCTTTACAGCTCCTGGTGGAGTCACTGGGGACAGTCTAATTAATATCACACAAACTTGATATTTAGGAGTTAAGGTCTGTATTATCATGATTTCTGTCTCAACAGACATTGGAAGAAAATAGTGTACAAGAACGCGGAGCAGCTGATGGTGTTGTCAAGCAGCTGTAAACATCCAACCCTTTGAGAATAAGGATTACTGAGCACACTACCGTTGACAGATATCAAAACTAATATCTCACTTCTTGCTGTAGGCACCCTGGGGTCTCCCAAACCATTCTCCCACACACACCCGTTTAACCTTCCACTTTGTTTCTTTTTCATCACCGCAATGCATTACGAGCTTACAGCGAGTTGTTGGTTGCTGGCAGTTGGCGAACAGGTTCGGAAGTGCACCACTGCCGCCGTAGTGTTTGCATCTGCTTCACATCCGTGAGGGCAGCGCGTTCAGCGCTCCCTGATTTGGCACGATAATCTAAAACACATCCCGCAGTGCTGTGCTGCGTTATTGTCTTGCGTCCTGTTGAGGGTTTTACAACTCCTGCAGCCCAGAGCCCAGATGAGAGCAAGGACGAGCATGATTTCAACAAGTCATCCTGACAAAAATCCCCCTCAACAGCACCGGAGCGGCGAGCCTTCCACAAAGCCATTTGGCACGAGTGCAGCTATTCATAGCACCAGCAATTTCATTAACTATTTGGTTCATCCCAAATGCCCATTAAAAAACTCATTTCCACTCATCCAACGCTGGAAAGGTGATGAATATGTATTTAAATGCAGCGATCATATCTTAAAATGTTTGAAAAAAAAAAACAAAGAAAAAAAACAAACAAGCACCAGGCAGAATAATAACAAACAATAATAATGGTAAAATAAAAAAAGAAGCGTACACAACAGGCAGTAAGAGGAAGATTATAATGCATAATTCAAATCATTATCGGAGAAGATTGCACAATATTTGCACACTCTCATACTGTCACACAGCCTAAGAGAATATGATTGCATATTAGATTTGGTTTCTCGCACTAGTTTTCCATTTCCTTTTTACCATATCATAGTCTGCTTACTCTAGAAAACTGTGTGCATGCATGGTCTGAATTGTGCTTCAGGTGCACACATTCCTATTGCACATTCTTCTTTTTTTTTTTTTCCTGAAATGTAGTAAATGACAAATGCATTGTTTTTGTGTGGGTGCATTTTTTTATGCATCTGGACCCCTGGGATGAGTTTGAGCGGGTTAGCGTGCAAAAGCGCTTCCAAATATCCTCAGTGTGGGCTCGCTCTACGCGCGAGTGTTTCGTATGTGCCGTGACGAATGTGCCAAGATCCTCTGTGCTCTTGCCCCAGGGTTGTGTGTTGTAAACTGGCACTAGCACACAGGACTATGCGGGGGCATCAACCTGCTTCACTGCCACCTACAGAGCTGGGCTGCAGTATTCCAACACGTCAGCCGGAGCAGTGAGTGGAACCAATGGCAGTGTGATTAGTCTGGCTGGGGGGTAAATGAAAACCATTATCGAGGCTTTTCTCTCTGCCACGTTCCTAATGCAAAGCACAGGAGAGAGGTGATTTGAATAACTAAAGCTGCACTGGCGATGCTCATTTGGCAGTGGACAATCTCGATTGGAGGCTGTGCTTTTTTCGCGTGCTGATTTTGTTTTGTTTTGTCATGTGTCTTGAAATGAGCATCATTATCAACTGTGACACCCTCAATGGGCCGACGCTCTACAGGCTGGGTCCCGCGGCGCAGCTGACTTGTAATTTTGCAAAAAAAAAAAAAAATGTGACGGAAAGAAACCATTTCAATCCTTTACAGCAATGGCGTAGGATGAATAGATTGAAAGGAATTCGCAAGTCTAACACACTGTCACTCAAAAGACATTAGAATGCAAAGACAATTTGGTGTGTGATATATAATATAGAATAAATCTTGAAGCGCGTATAGTTCATACGGTCCACAGACTGATGGCAGTGCGTTCCAAGCTATCATTAAACAAAAGAGACAGAGCCCAAACTCCTGCTGCTGATTTTCTTTCCATAAAAGATTCTGCCAGCTAATAATGAGCCCCATATTTGAATTCTATTTGTATTCTATTCCCTGAATAAACAGGGATCAGACGCAACTGATCAATTTGAGGCTGTTTTTGAGTTTGCAGCAAACATTAAACCGGCAGGAAAACAGAAAGGCAAGAAAAAAAACACTAACAATGAAGTATGATATCACAAAGGAAAAAATAAACAGCATTATGACCACATTCTTATATTGTGTAGGTCTGCCTTGTGCCTCCAAAACTGTTCTATGGGTTGAGGAGAGGGGCCTCTGTGGATCATCCCACATCATACTTCTAGTTAAGTTAGAGGCCAGGTCAACACCTTTTTCCATGTTTTTTGAGTTGTTTCTAAACTGTTTTTTGTGTGTTTGTGTGTCTGTGTCAGGCTGCATCCTGCTGGGGTGGCTGCTGCCATCAGGGAGTGTCACTGCTATGGGGTGGGGGTGTCTGGTCTGGTCTAGGTCGGTGGTACACGTCTAAGTAACATCCACATGAATGCAGGATCCAAAATTTTCCCAGAAGAATGTGATCAATGTTATTCACTTTTGGCGCTCAGTGGTTTTAATGTTGTGGCTGAAGAACGTGTTTATGCCAGTGGTGTAGCAACTTTAACCACAATGATCTGGTGGGATGGAAGAGCATACTGTGTTCTACCATAGAGGTTCTTGCTATCACTGTGCCAAAAAAAATAAAAAAAATAATTACCTTATTTTCAAATTCTTCACAACGATCAAAAATAGGCAATTTCACACCGCTGATATTTATCACAGTTTCAGTCATCCATTCATTCGCCACTCCCACTTGCCGCGCTTTCCTGCCCGTATGATCACCTGATTTTTCCACATCTCCTCGCTCACCTCATTATCTCCCCTGTTCATAAACAAGACACACAGGGAGTCAGTCGGACATGAGATGGATTCAGACATTTGCATTCCCTACATCCGGCTCTTCCTCGTGGTGCCCATAAAATGTCGGGACTGCAACACACGTGCGAGGCCACGTTGTAGTATCCCTGCTTGCATTCTGCCGGTAGCTTGGTTTTAGGGCACTAATCTCAGCCTAGCCCCTTTGCTCTGTTTGCTTGCACGGTATGCACCTTATATTGACTTTTACCAGGTCAACTTGAAAGATAATTTATATGCCTGCCATTGTGTTGTGTTGGTGAGTCTGAAAAAACGGGGAAACGTGCGCTACTGCCGAGGGTTTCAAACGTATTTAGACAAAGCTGCTGTGGAAAACATCTCGTGTCCATTTACAGAATGTTTCGGTGTACGTATTTGCGCGTACATTATTCTCGCTTAATGCACAATGAAGCGTCGTGTTCCGCGGGGACAAGCACCGTGAGAGAGTGACTAATCCTGAAGACAGAACAAAAGCCCGTGCGTGAAAAAAGCCTTTCTTTTCAAAACGCAATGATAAGCAATGACTATTGGACTAGTCGCAAAACAACAACAGCCACAATGTGTCGCGAACAATGCAAAGCGGCAGACACACCGGAGATCCCTGCTTTCAGCTAATTTCGCTGGGCTTTCTGGTGCATGCCTACACCTGTTTGAAATGAGATCCTGCCCTCATTCTCTTTCAGCCTTTATTTTTTATCCCCTCCAATTTCCTTTGTTTTGGTTATTTTTTTTCAGTCTTGAAATTCCATGGCTGGGCATTCTCCCATGTTTAATTCATGAGTGACATGCTTGTTTTACATACCACGTACCAACAGCCATGTTGTGCCGCCCTGAGGGGGTCTCGGCTATGCCAGCCTGTAATCTGCTTACACACGGAGCGACTAGCTCACAGCTCTCCTCTCCAATTACACTCAATTCATGGAATGGCCCCTCTCCCTGACACAAGGTTGGTTGTGATCATCATGTCCTTCAAAGAGGCATAGGCAGAGAATTGCAACACGGCATACATGTTTATGTCTGACGTGCAGGTAATTGGTTGAGTGCTCGATGTTGGGGGACCAAGCAGATAAAAGCACCTCTCTGAATTTGACAGTTGCTCTACTCGATGCAAGGTCGGCGGGCCCAGGTAGCATCAGCACACCGTCTGACAATAGAGCTCATTGAGCGACGGGCCGGGGACTGAAAGCTACGCGGCTAATAGCAATTCACCTAAGAGTGCTCACAATTCATTGTGCACAAACAAAATAATCATAAGCTGCGCGCACCAAGACAAACACACCGGGCGAGCGTGCACTCACGCACCAGCACACACCCTAGACAGTGCAGGTAAATGGGGTAGAATGTAGTGGGTAATGAGCACTGATTGCTTGTGACGGGGCTGTAGTAAGGCTGATTTCCCAGCTGAGGAATGGGGGCTTTGTACACATCACAGGGCTGTCAGGAAAAGACAGAAAATGGGCCCATAGCTTCAGTGCTCTTCAGAAACAGACAACCAGAACCACTTCACCATTTAACTTTAGACAGCAGACGCAGGCACAGAGTGATGATGGGAGTATTTTAAATGTTGCCTGATGCAATTCTTTCCTATTTGCATCAAAATGTGCCCTGTGGTATTATACATTTTACGTCTGGAGAAAGAAAAAAAAAATCGTGTTTGCTATTAAAAAGCACGTAAAATTAAGGACTCACAAGCTGCACATGTGCTAAATTTTGC
This sequence comes from Mugil cephalus, assembly GCF_022458985.1. Classification (NCBI taxonomy): domain Eukaryota; kingdom Metazoa; phylum Chordata; class Actinopteri; order Mugiliformes; family Mugilidae; genus Mugil; species Mugil cephalus. Next base: position 17,363,070 of record NC_061776.1, read on the forward strand.
ATGAAATATGAAATGAATGAAAGTGCCACTGCAAGGCAATGGAAGGGGAGGCATCGTCAGAGAGATTATTTCAACACACAGGTTGTATTGTTTTTTTGAATTCCTATCTCATTCATCAACGCGGTCTTCCGTGTGCTCCGTTTCACGACAACGTGTGGTTATGCGGCAGCAGCGCAGTGAGCAATCTTCGATAATAAAGTCGAGAAGAAAAGCAGCACAAGAACAGCGTCCGCTCACTCTCATCAGTAAAATGAACAGCCCGGCTCACGTCAGACTGGTTCTGCTTGTCCAGATCGGCTATTGTCAAACAAAACGTCTTCTGCAGCTACACTGCAATCTTCTTTTGTGCTTCAGTGTCCATATGGGGTAAAACTACCTCTGAGAAATACTTACAATTGACCGCTTTCAACATCTTTACAAGTGCAGGTTTTTTCAACCATGCAAATGGGTACAACCGTTTTCTCGACGTAAAATACCAGCTTTGGCACAGCTATAGTTATAGGTGACTAGTTTATTGGTGTCTGGAGGACCTACACACCTATATTTTGTTCCGATCCAGGAGTAATCGATGCAGTATTGTTAAATTGTTGCACTTAACCTTGGTTATGTACGCCGGTCAGGCATAACATTATGTGTGGGCTCGTGCCTCCAAAACAGTTGTGACTCAGAGAATGGACATGGACCTTCTGACAGTGTCCTGTGATGTGTAGCAACTGAATGTTGAGTCTTATGGGTTGAGGGGAGGGGCCTCTATGGATCAGGCTTATCCCACAGATACTTAGTAGTATTAGTTTGGGATCTAGTGAGTTTGGAGGTCAGGTCAACACCTTGTGTCATTAGCCAGGTTTACATGGAGACTGTTTTTCACATTCCGATTGAAGGTTTCAGGTCAACTGTTTACATGTGAGGTGATCTATTCCAATCTGATGTTTACATGTATCACTACTTTTAATCAGAACAGCTGTTTTAGAGACTTTCGATCGGTTTGGGAAAGGGAATATTCTACCCCTGTGAAACCGAGTGAAATTTCATTCTGTTAGGCCTGTTTATTCTGATTGAGGTGTTTATATGGAGCATTTTCACTTAGTTTGGGCTTCTCAACTGTTTCTAATTGGAATATTTGGCTCCATGTAAACACAGCTATTGTTATGGGGGTGGGTGTGCCTGGTCTGGTCTAGGTGGGTGGAACAAGATTGACATAAGATGGTCAATGTTATTTACTTCTCTTGTCAGCGGTCACAATGTTATGCCTGATCTGTGTATGTAAACACTGCTGCTGGTAGACACCTTTGTCGGGTAAACTACTGGTTATATCATTGTAAAGTAGTTGTATCAGTTAATGGGTAACGTGTGTTCACACAGCAAATGGACCACTATGGGAATCAATCGAGCTGAGACCACCCCTTCTAACCAGGAATCACCTTGGTTCATTTGTTCTGTAGTGGAGTCCAATTGCTGTTTTTATCCCAAACTAACAACCTCTGGGGAAACACTCCTAGTTATGGAACAATGACGTAGGCACCCTTAAATGTGGCTTTAGGGGTGGGTCGGGGCAGAATCTCTAAGACACACTGTACATAACCCAGATGGTGACTTATAGGAAACTGACAGCCTACATCTGTAATTTTTTGATATTGTTCAAAAAGCAACAAAAGTAAATATCGCCCAACCTTACCACAAAGGATACTGCACCGGATCCGTCTCTACAGAGAACTGGTCAGTGTTTTGACGACTACAGAGGGAGCACAAAACAAGGTTTTGCAGTGAAAGCATTTTTCACATCACCCAACCCTACATCAACCTTGTTTCTTGGCATTATAACAATATAACTACCACCCCTTTGGTTGTTTTTATTTATTTTTTAGCTTCGTGAAGCTTTAAGGCACCACACATGATGACTACATCATAAACATGCTGTATGGATATTTTCCACCTCTAAAAGTCTAAATGTTACTTTGTAAATGAGTGAAATTAGTGCGCCGTAAAGATGATTTCCTGGATTTCACTTTCACTGTGCACAAGTTACATTTATATTTTGGCAGTGTAATAACTCTTTGGTTTAGTGACCATATAAAGTTAATAGATTGTATTTGCACATTGCATTACGGCCTGGATTGATATCACTTTTTCATTAGGGGTTTTCCTTACTTGATGGCACATAGTCAATAATTAATTGATCTTGGTGTTTTATTCATAGGTCTCACAGAGGGGATCATTAAGGAGAGTTTTTGCAAGCCTGGACTTCCACTTAATGGAGGCAAATGATTCTCTTATATGAATGTGTGATGAGAACAGGAAGCCGGTTTGTGGTTGAGCTGTCCACCGCCAGAAGATATGGGTTCAAGCAGAGTTCCAGGCTAAAACAATCAACACGAGGCTGGGAATTAAACTACTACTTCCTATAAATACTATTTATCATGTCATCTCATATCCTATTTATATGATATATCATTTGGGAGAAGCTACTTGTGCTCTAAAACTCAAACCCTCTGTCAGTTAACTCTGTGGGACTCGAATTGTTAATTCATAATGATCCTTGCTAAAGTGGATTGTCAGCATCTTACTAATTATGCGGCAAAATGTTGTTTAATGAGTTCATCCGCCTAATCAACCATCACGGCAAACAATAAGAAAGTCTGCGCTTGCATCGTTGTTATAATTAGAATTTCCTGTTTGTAAATCCTGAGCGGTACACCCATAATCCTGAAATTACAGATAATTTAGTCACAGCGGGGAAAAAAAAAAAAAAAAAAAAACATCTTCCAGGTCCGTGTGGGGAAATCAACATGCCCTTGTAATTTAGGCGTCTTGTCTTACATTTCCTCCTCATTTCCTGGTAGATTTAGGCAATTTTGAAAACGACTTTGATAAGGACCCTCCATGTTGTGCAACAGCGAGCGTGCATACCTTTGTCGTTGTGGCTTTACTTCTTTCATTTAAGCAAAGTTTAAATGAGACTGGATCAGACTAATCCAGTCAATGTATGTCAATAACAGTAAAGCCTCTGTTTGTTTTCAGATTGTTTAATTACTTGGAGCAGAATGGATAGAAGTAGGAATGGATGGAATGGAAATGCGCAGAAACGTATCTGACGGTATATATTTGAACAAGATGTGTGACCTGAAACCTGAAAGAGGCCCAAATGACTCAAAATAGGAACACGTTGACCTAAAACAGATGCAACTTGAAGACTAAATAAAAGACATTGCAACCTAAATGAGACAAGTTCATTGATCATATGTCCAAATCAGGGCTTAAAAATCCCCTCCATGAGATTTAGTGCCAACTAGCAGAAAGAGATGGTGTTTGTTAGTCCATTACGGTAGGAGGGCATGGAGGGCCAACATGTGGAACTGGTGATACTGGAACAGGTTATAATTCAACAAAGGTCAAAAGACAACAATACTTATGTTCAGGTGATTAAACTAATGACATCACAATTGCAAGTTTTACATTAAATTTCTGCCTATAGAGCCCCTTAAATCCTGCACGTTAAACCTTTAAGTGAAGCACACTTATACTTTTTTTCAAAAAGCACGTTGTGGCTTGTAGAAGCACGAGCTCCATGTGCTACTGATAAAGTTTCAAGACAACAAATTTGGACTTGAAAGGCAAGCAGATACTAAAAAACAGAATTGATAATAAATCAGAAACAGACGTAACTTTACGAATAATACATAAACAGAAAAAATAGAACAGGAAAAAACTGTGGCAGAAGTAACGATGCTTGAAGTGTTGAACAGGCAACATATTACTCTCATACAAAACCAATGGTGCCTAGCTTGATTAGCTGCAAACTGGTCACAAGTCAACTAAACTGAGGAGTTCAGCAGGTAAGTTAAGAAGATGCTTAATGATCTCTACTCTACGACAAAATGATCACAAGTAGACTGCTTTATGTACAAACGCACTGAGATCCAGTCTCTCAGATCACATAAAGCAGTTGTGAAGGCAGCAATATTCTTCTTGTTATATAATATTCTACATGAATGTGTCCTGAGCCATACTGAAGGGCCGCCATGGTTAATTAGTCATGTGTTCACACAGATGTGAGCAAATTAGTCACATGGTTTAAGCTACCATATTTTTTCAGAGGGTGACTGGGGCCTTTATTTAACTTCAGTCTATTTACTGGATATTTTTCCGGTACACAGCCTCACAGCAGGCTGTTTGCAGCGGTGGATTTACTGATGTGCGTGTCTGTCTGTACACAGAGTGCAGATCCAAGATCTGCTCGCAAACCAGAGACACAGCGTTACTCAAGACGCCTCTGGGGACACATTCTAATGCCAGGTGCAAACTGCTCGACTTGTTCTCAGATCACGAAGGATGCATGTTAATATCAGTTGTGTTCAGTGACAGTAGGGGTTGCTATTAGCAGCTGAGGCACCGACATCGCTTGGGGCCTCGGTTGAATCTTCCACTGGAAAAGGCACACTCATTTGGTGTTGTTTGATATTATTTTGGGCAGATTGTAAATGACATTATCCAACCATTTTGGATGCTGCAAAACAAGAAAAATAGGCCATGTCATGGTGGAAACGCAGCCACCTGAAGGTTTTTGGCATTGCTTTTACAGAAATTTGTAGCAGGCTTGATGCGGCAGAAAGCAATGCAATCGTTTGTGACAGAGCAACTAGACAGGCTGAAGATGCGGATAACGACAAGTCTCCTCATGTCTCTTTAAGCTGCCACAAAAGTCACCAACATATTGTATCTTGTGGCCTTTTCTCCAATTTGAGGTTGAACATCCCAGTTAGTTTATTCCTAATATGAATATATTTTTGAAATATACGGTTGTTGTTTTTTTCTTTAAAACAATGCCTTGAACAAGTTTATTTACTGATCTTTAATTTCTATTTTATAGTATTGCACATGCCTTAATGAAAACATCTACATCAGTAGCTTCAACTAACCAAGTGAGGAAACCCAGCTCATACTAATGTGTTACAATAATACAGAAGCTCATGCAAATTATTGCATCGAATTTTGTGAGTAAATATGGCGCTTCAAAGTTCCCTTTTTTCTTTCCTGGGGTGGCATCTGTCTCAGGCTGATACACTAGAATGAGAACCACTTTCCCATGCAGTGTTTTGTTCCTGCTGTGAAGAGACTCCCATGTGCCCCCCCCTCCTTGCCTGGCTCCCAGCTTGGATGCCTCGATGCTGCCGGATGAGGTGAAACCATCTGGTAATTGTGTGTTGTGTGTGTGTGTATGTGTGTGTGTGTGTGTGTGTGTTAAGTGTGCACACGTAAGACCATGCAAATGTGTGGGTATAGCGGAGCGAAAAAGAGTCCAACATCCAACTCAACAACCTATTACGACAACATAATGAAATATCAAAAAGACTGTCAACATAACCAGTGGCACAATTTGAAATTTCACAGTACTTCTATGAATGAATATTCAAATGGGTCTTTTGAAAGCGTGTCCTCATTCAAATGAATTAAAATTGCAAAGTGCTCCACCAGAGGATATGGACACTGAGCATGCATGGACCATATTGAATGTAATATCCATTACAGGTCATGTTTAGCATCTGTTGATTAAATCTGAACGCTGGATCTCGGGGACTATAAACATTCACCTCTGAATACAGCTGTTGTTTAATTGGTTGTCGAAGATACTGGCAATCAATCTATATGCAATAATTCAAAAATGATGATGAGAGATTAACATTTGGATTAAATGAAGAAATGTGGAAAACCCTTCTTTACACCATCACTTAATTACTGTGACTAATGACATGTACATTTCATCTTAAATGCAAAGACAAAAGATAATAGCGGACATGTTACAGCTACATGTGCCGCACTGTGAAATGTTCAGTAGATATTATCATTTGAGGTACATCTGATGTGCATGTAGCACATACAGAAGAAATGCGTAGCAGTTTATTTGCATATATTTATACCCATAGGCCAACAAAGAAAAAAAAAAGATATGAGACTTGAGAAGAGCTCCAGAAAAATGTCTACGTGACTCTGTAAAATTTCAATATACTAATCAGGACTGAAAAGACTCATCTCCCAAAGGATTTACCTATTTCAGTGTATTTGTGAGAAAACATGTCAAGTGTCCTATCTCTGATAACCAAACGCAAAGACTGGCACTGACTAAGCTGAGCTCCACTCCAAAATACAGCACAATGCTGGCTGAATAGTAATTAAGACCCAAGCCTGGTTGGGTGCAGTGTCCTGGAGAATATCACCCATCATCCAGCGAGTCCAGAGGTTGCATATTGTTGGTTTTTAAGGGGTTAAGAAAGGCCTTCAGCCTGTGTACAACACTGGGAAAACAGGAAGAATGTTACCTCTGCTATCTCACCATATAAGAAGTTGTTTTTTGCTGCAGCTTGCTCACAGACTAGGATACGTCACACCCCAATGTTTCACATGCTGGAAACCAGATAAAGCCAATCGGCTACACATGGAATATCGCTGAATACATGAAAGGCAGCGCTCCCCCTATTGTCTGCGGGGGGAGCCTAGGTAGAACAAGACCACTGTGTATGCTTAGATGGGCGCTTTTGTTTTTTTTTCTACCCCTAAGGTGGGTAGGCTGAAGTCTCAGCGCTGAATCAATACTGAATCTCTGTGTACCAAATAAATAACCTAAACGAGAGAAGTGGTCGAGTGATCTCTACATAGTAAGATTATCCTTTCCTATAGGTGTGAAGATCCTGGGCAGAAGGAGAGGAAAAATGCCTTCTTTCGACAATATCCAGTCATGTGAAAAAACACTCGCCATGACAAATAGCAATCACTTCTGATTCTGAGTCATATCTCTGAAAAGCAAAATGAAGGAAACCTATAGGGAAGCTACTAGTACATAAGCCATTGCCATGTGAACCACCAGAACATGAAGCAAAGATCTATAAAATGTGTTGCTGTGAACCCTCCGGTGGTTCCACAAATTACAGGAGCTTTTTTTTTTGTTTGTCTTAGTTCCAGCTCCTTTAGTGTAAGCCTTCTCTCTGGGTATTTAGTCTACTTGCATTCATAACTGGCAGGGCTATGTAAGAGTTGAATCTGATGTTTGGTATATATTATTATTATTGTACACAGGTAGTTAGACATTCAATACAGACACAAGAGCTGAAAATAATGTTGCATGAGCCTCATCGAACGTCCTCAAGTAGGCCAAGATAAAAGAGCCACAACAATAGTAATTAAAATGCTAAATATGAAACAATAAAGCAACAAACTGCCAAGAAGGCCAATACGAACCAGGACATACCGCATCACCCCACCATCGCTGTACACCATGTGTAAGAAGCCAACACTCTGGTATCTAAATGATATTCTTGTAGTAGTCTTTCCAAGCATCAGAAGCTTTACATTATTTTTGACTATTGGTGCTGCTCAACAGCTGATATACTGTGCTCAGAATCAGTTATGAGTGGCTTCCCTTTTAATCAGTCACACTGTGATCTCTTATCTTGTTTTAAAATGCATACCAGGAGTCAAACTGCCTTCTGGGATGTGACTGGGGCAGACACGAACGGCCCTGACCTTTGTCTCCATACGCCTCTCAAAAGTATTAGTGCTCTGCATTCATTAGGTGTAATTTTCCATATGGCATCAACAGCAGGCCGACAAAACGTTGCAGGGCTCTGACTACCTGGTCACCTTTCATATTTATTCTACTCCCTGGCTCAGTGGCTTCTTCTGACCTAGAATCGCCTGGTTGGTCTCTGACCTTGGCTCTGTGCCTATCCACAGTGTCTAATCACCCTTTAGCCATGGATTGGCTTCACTCTCTCTCCATCTCCCGTTCACCCCATTGATTTTGGTCATTTTATACCTGAACATAGTCATTAATCTGATTATGACTGTGTCTGGGTCCAGTTCATTAGTCTGGCCCAGCTGTAATACAGGCAGATGCCTGCTGGGCCATAAGGATCCATCACAGAACCATTGAGCCCTGAAGAGCACACAATATAGGACGGCATGGCACATACATGCACAGACAGACAAACACAAGACAAGAATTGAAGCTTGTGTGTTACATTTGGGCAAAGACACAAAACCTCATCTACTGATTTGTGTCCATGGAAAACAAATGTGACTTTCATACAGTTTCAGGACATTTTGTTCATTTTTATACTTAAGTTTTGCATCAGTTATCCTTTCTTACTTTTTTTTTTTGTTCCAGTGGTGGTAACACAGATGCTTGAAGTTTTGTTATAAGTCATGGTGTGGTTTAAAAAACACCCTTTTGAATACATGCTGCAACATAATGCCAATTGAAAGACTTTGCTTTCAATGCTGTACTCTGTGTCACAAAGGGAAGAGGACAATTCGTGGCACCTGAATTACATTTTCTCACCACGGCTCATCATGGTTGTCATAACACTATGCCTACAGAAAGGATACTTGGTTTTTATGGAGTCCACAATAGTCTTTTGTTTTGTATTGTGCATGCACAGAGTTCAAGACATTCCACATTTTCAGTTGTACGTTTGCAGTTCAAACTTGAATAGGTTGTGGCATTGCAATGGAATCCTTTCCATTAATAAGACCACAACTCCACATAAAACTCAACGTAAAACTCCACATGTGAGAGCATGCCATCTCTGAATCAATCATGAGATACATTCTCACAAATATCTGTATGATTTTGACTATGTTCTTGCAGACATACTGCATTGCCTCCATCCCTTGTTCTTAAGCAGCACGTAACATAAGGTTGATAAATAAAACGGTCCCTTGCCACAGATATTTCTGTAATCCTGCCAAGGAAATGGACCCACTGCCAGAATATTCCATCACTGTGTCCTTATCAGAAAACATGTCAGCTGAGGTTAAGAGCTCCTCAAAATGTCCCTCGGAATCCTCCAACAATAGCCTCTCCAAATGGGCTTAGTATTGCAGGACAATGCCGGTAATATAATTCACTACATTTCCACGTCAGTAATTTTATTGAATAATCCAGACAGCATATGCAATATTACTACTCCAGTAAATTACTGGGAGGTTAAATCATTCCTGAAAGATTTTATGACTTCTACACAGAGTATTTGCTGTTACAAATCATTTTAACATTGATACGGATGGTGCAGTTGTAAAACTTGTGACATTCCCTGTTTGAAATAAAACAAGGCAGAACTCAAAGACAAGGGCACGGAAAAATATGGATGCACTAGTGATTTTATTTTATTTTTTTGTTTTAGCTTTGCAAGACAAAGTTCATGTATTTTGAGAACACTTCATACACTATCGCTGACAGACTAACTTCGGATAGATAATTTTGAAAGGTACTTACAGACATATAAGACAATATGATACCCATGCTCTTGACCAGATGCCTGCCCATACTTTAGCCCTGGGGGTGCCCGCTGGACCTACCAAGTGTACAAGCAACTTATTAGATGTTTGAAGCTTTTGCAAAAACGTATTACATTATAATGGCAGAGGCTCGTGTGAAGTGGAATAGATCGTTGACTGGTGTCGCTGGGGCAAGTCGCTGCCAGAATAAAAAGACGTGGCAAATTGAGCACTTGTCAGAAAATAGATAAAGCAAGAACATAACAGATAGAAAGAAAAGATTATCCAAATTATATTGTTCCATTATAATCAAAAACTCATTGTTCAGGTTGCTAGTTCAGAGGTTGTTTTTGTTGTTTCTCGGAGCAGAAAGGATTTAAAAAAAAAAAAAAAGTTAATATGCAGATGACAAAAGGGGAAGAGAGGGCTGAATGAACTATGCTCCAAGTGCTAGGCTTTATATCAAGAGTTAGGATAGAGAACTGCCGGCTCCGTGTAGTAACTTAGGTAACACACCTGCATACATAATTATTATTATTTTTTTTTTTTTTTCTGTTATATTCACCCACATTGCAACCTTACTGCCTGCTTCATTTCTTATGAAGCTCAGTGGGGAGTTGACACGTGTCAATGACTTGGTACACTGCACTGCACTACAATGATATCAAGAATTGCTTTTAATCAAGAATCAACCCTGAATTTAATCATGACACCATGAATCAGAGTACAGTTGAATCACGGGGTTGCCTGTGATTTCATTAAAACCCTCTAATATCAGAGAAGATCTTGCTGTGAACTAAACCTGTAACCCAGCTGCAGCATCATCATTATTGCTGTGACAATTAGCCAAATAGAACAAACAATTAGAAAAATCATTATCATCACCAAAAACAATGTTTTTTTTTGTCTTTCATTGTTTATAACCAGTAGTAGATGCATGTGATTTATGAATTAATAAAACAAGACGTTAACAGGGCTGTTAACAACCCAAGGTATACATTTAAGTGTTCAATAAATCCCTGCCAGCCAGACCTCCGCAGCGAGTCTTTCTGCTGCTCTCTTTCCTGCATTTCCTCTTCAGCTCTGCCTCAACTATCCCATAAAGCTCTACTCACCAAAATCTACAACACTTGTGTTTCTCATTACCATAAGATACTGTTTACCGGCCGTGTTCTGGGAACATTTTTCTTCTCACAATGTTGCAAACATATAGGATTGAGGAAATGTGGGCTCAGAAACCCTGCGCAGAAACAAAGATGTGCTTGCCTCAGGCGCAAGAGAAAATAGCTGACACAACATGGAGTGGGGTGGAGTGGATGGAGGGGGATAGATGACGAGAATGGGAGATGATGAGGAGAATGGCGTTTGGACTTGTTGAAAAAATACCAAAGGGATAAAAGGCCATGGCTTGATCAGAGAGAGATGCTTCACTGAGTCAAGGCCCAGGGAGGGAAGGACATTGAACCTGACTGGATCCACACACATAAAGGCTTCAGAGGAACTGGGTGGTGTACGTATGAAACAACACTGTTGCCTTTCTCTCAGAGCTCCTCTGGGTTTTTATTTCTGCTGTGTTTAATGTATCCTGTCTGCACCACTTATTTAAACTGTAATTTGTTGTGCTGATGGAAAATCTTGTGTCAAATTAGAATCTGACTGTTTCCTTAAAGGTTTTCTCGGATTTATACATTTTTCCACAATCTTTTGACAAATCCGTCATTTCAAAATATTATTTTAGTAACACTTTCTGCATTTAATACAACTCAAGGGTGAGTTTAAAGATTTGATGTATTTTTCTGCAATTTCCTAAATAGCCGCTGGACTTACTCTGCACTTTGTATCCCAAATGGAGGTAGTCCGTAAACTGGGCATCGTGTTCAAATGATGAGCCCATTTGGAATCAATAGAACACTGCATCCGTACAACGCGGTTTTCATTTGACATTTTAAAAGAACGTGTTTGCTGGGTAGGCAATAGCATGCTGGCTATTGTTCCTTTGTGGTGCTCAGATTGTTTATCGACTACGGGGGAGCGTGCACCCATAGCCTTTTGCCAGTGTTTGAGATTCTCTGGAGACAACTGCAAGCTCCTTTTTATCTGTGCATCAATTCGCGAGTTGCATCAGAAAAGTGAGGGTCAAGCAACTTTTGCCCTATAATTAAGACACATACGTGACGTTCACTCAGCCAACAGAGTAAACACGCACACACACAAATAAATAAATAAAACATTGGACCTCCAAGTAGAAATGCTCTTTTTAAGCTCGTGGAGTCAACCTGATGCAAGCACAGAGCAAACATCTCTAAGAATACCACGTCTAAACAAAAAGATACAGTTGCGTTTACAGTTTTTCGCTGAAATTTCGATGAAGTACTACAAAAAAGGTATTTTTCGCAAATAAGCTGTAACTCTCGTAAAGTCTTGTCTCCCAATATCCCACAGTTCTCCTGAATTCTCAACAAGCGAGGAGGACGGACTTCAAATGAACTGGCTACACCCCCCCCCCCCGTGTCATAACGGGGGAAATGCGAAAAAATAGTTTCCATTGCACTTTTACTATTTAATCCCAATAGAAAGACTTTGCTTTCAATGCTGTACACAAAGGGTCACGAGGTGGTTTTTCAGCGTCTGAACGTACATCTCACCCAGGTAGCATACTTACTGGTTACCTCATCAGCAGCTATAGATGGGTGCTGTTAGATATACACTGAGGAAATGATTAAAAGACTCCAAACATGCACCCACTCAGATAATTACAAATTAGCCAGTATTTGCATAAATAAAGCACTGCATCGATTATTAAAACATACCTCCTGCCACGACTGTTCTTTATGCATCTCTTATGAATTGCGTACAATTTGCATTCAGGGCAGCATTAGGCAACTTAAAATTAATGCTATTCATTTCCCAACTTTAATCCCTAATATCGTGATTAAAATTCCCATGGCTTCGTATTCGCCTTATCAGACTTGCTCCATGTTGAGATAATGTGTGTCTGCATGACTCTGACGTCGCAGCATCTCTAGCTTCTCTTCTGATATTTGGCGGTTGACATTCAAATGCGGCCCCTTTCTTCCTGGTTGCGGCTGCTCGCTGTTATCTGTTTCAGCTGTGTTGAGCAAAAAGGTGCATAGGTTGCGGTGCCGCGGGCCAAGACGGAGCTTCAGAACATAATGAGAGTTTGCCGGGGTGCCTCTGTGCCTGTTCCCTTTACAGAAGGAGAGAAACTACTTTTATTCTTTGTGCCGGGGCGCGGAGGCCATGCCTTGGGCTAATATGATGTTGTTTGCATGTATGCAGATGACTAAACAATTTGAATACCAAAGGTTTCATATTTTCCTTTTTTCATTTGCCTTAATTGAAATGCTGTTCCTTTAATTCCCATTAGTTGATTTTTAGGGAAGCAGAAAGGTAAGGAAGGAAGGGTTAGCTAAGACCCATCTGCGAACGTGTGTGTGCGTTTTTGAAAGTTTTGATTGTTCTTATATGCTCGACTGCACAGGACTTTGAGGCAGACAGCCTTTCTGCTCAAGCTCCAAGACTTCTTTCCCCTTATCTATCTTCCTCTCTTACACTCTCTGTCTCTCTGCCTGTTAAGCATTCCTTTCTTTCTTTTTTTTTCTTTTTTCCCCCCTTTCTCTCGATGTAGTAGCTGTGGCTCTGGCTAAAGTGAAACAGTGTGGATGTGATTTCTATAGCTCTGTTGGAGACTAGCACCTCATCACAAACCGGTCTCGGCTGGTTGGGCGAGCGAATCAAATCCTGGACGGCACGACCGAAGCGATTTCAGTTTGAGACTGGAGACCTTGCCTCGCATTTCAGTCATCGGGCCACGTTCAAGAGGATGCATTCAATTCAGCTCAGTTCATATGTGGGAATGAACGGGGAGAGCGGTGTTGAAGGATGGCTTATGTTATGGAACAAAGGCTCAAAAATGGACACAGAAAAGCATGGGGTGGTGAACTTTCTGTTGAGAGCTTCTGGAAATGTCTTTGCCGCATATCATCTGTGTGCTCAACCAACAAACCACGTGAGAGGATGCATTCAAACCGTCTAACCCTAGCTATAGCAATGACTGTTAATGTTGCTTAGTGACAACCTGAGTAAAGATTGCAAATTCTGTTGACCCTTTGAAGATGTATCACAATTATCACCTGATGAGGGAGACAACACAAAGTCATAAATAAACTGGGAAATTTGAAAGCCAATGACAAAAACAAATACAATGTTGCGACAGATGTCTAGCTATTGTATTTTAAATTTAAGCGATGGCTACCGATAGTCAGAATATTGTCGTGGAGTTGTTGTGTGAAGTGAGTCACCTTGTAGGATGGCACAAAGAGCGATATCTGGAGAAGATAATCGTCCAGTCTGCCCGAGTTCAGTCCTCGCGATCTGTACCACAATGTCACAAATGGAGTGCTCATACACAGGTGCTGTTCTGAAAGCATATAAATGGATGGTGATCAGTTTGTTTTAGCTGGTTGGGTTACAGAATGCTAATGGCAGAGGGATGCACATTATATTTTAGAGTGACCAGTCCCCATTTTGGAAGCTATCCCCAAAAATCTCACCTATGTCAGCGTTTTATAAATGAGAGAAAAAATGTTCTGTGCAGACTACAACTATCATGGCAGCCGGTTGCACTGCTATTGACATTACAGACGTAGCAGTTTAAATATGAATACATATGTGAAATATGAAACCATAACTGTCCCTGTTTCTTCCTTTCATCTTGATAACCGAGCTGTAAATGTCCCTGCATTTCATTTCAGAAATATGGTCACCTTATCATTATGGCAAAGACATAATGTTAGCATTATAGCTACGCATTATCTAGCCGCTGCTGCCATAGCATAATGTGTTATGGCAGCAGCGGCTAGATAATGCATAACCAGTCCTGCGAAGGGCTAGCTAGATGTATATGCATCAACCCGTTTCCCCTGGGCCGCCATCAAACTCAAATTGATGACACAGTCTTGCCATCCAGCTAGCATTTGGTGGTGCTACAGCTATTGACTGCACTATCTGTAATTTCAGGTCCATCACAGTCAGGGTCTGTGTGGCCACTGTACATGTAAAGCAGCCCTTGGAGACGTCTGCTCTAATGCGAAATGTCCTGAACTATAATGTGTCTGCTTGTTTTAAATTTGACGTCCACTGTACTTCTGCTGTCTGTCATGGCGTATTTAGCATAATTGCTAAATAACCACTTTCATTTTTATGCCCGACTGCGACTTCTAGAAAGTTTAAGGTAATTTCAGGCAGAACTAGTCATTGTGTGAGTCTTATCAATACAGGGAGTCCACTGTGTTTAACCCTGTGCTTAGTGCATTTTTAATTAGGGACTTCTTTCCTCTGAGTAGTAAAGTGGCCGTTAAGATGGATAAAATGGATAAAAAGACAGTGTCTGCGTGATAAAATCTTGCGAACCTGGAGAAATTGATCACTTGCCGCTGCAGGTCTTTCAGGATTCTGCATCTTTTAAATCACTGTTTTGGTTGAACGGACCCCGAGCTTTACTGCGTACGTTCAAAAACAGCAGCTACCAACTAGCTACGAGAGATAGAGCTTTTCCTCATGAGATGGTCCACAATAAAAAATAAAAAAAAATAGAAAAGGTGTATTCGTTTATTTTATTACTCACGAAGATTTGAATATTTCAACAGAGTGTACAATAGACGTAGCTGTAAGATTTAGCATTCCATACTGATTAGAAGATTAAGGTTTCCAAATTCAAGGTTTGGTCTTTTGTAATATTAGTCAAATGTATCTGTGAGCGCACCCCTTTCCCATATTCTCTCAAGTGTGTATTCATACACTGTAGTGCTTTGTAAAACAAAAAAAAAAGTATTTATTTCTCACAAGTATGAGTAACATTGCATGGAGGACAACAAAACTACCGTACTGTTCTTCTCAATTCGGACAGAGCACAGGGGGGACGATATGTTGTGTTTGGAGGACTGGTGAGTTATTCCAGAAGACTGCAGGTTTTCCTTGTATGTGTCTGTATTGACCTTTTGCTGATTGTCAATTAAGTGTCCGTGAGTGCTCCAGGTTCGTGCACTCTGAAGGTTATATGGACTAGCTCCCTGTTTGCCACTAGACCAGCAAACAAGCAAGTACGCGAGATAAACCAGAGCCCCTGCGTCTCGTGCCCCCCCCCTCCCTCCTGTATCCTTCCATCTCTCCGAACATGGGGAAATCTTCACACCCACATCTCCCTGGGAGATGGAGGGATGCTGAAAATGAAAAGAAAAACAATTAGTAGCGCTGATGGGCCTGTGTGAGGTAATGAAATTGCGTGTCTCATTGTAGCGTGTAATGGAGAGCAGTTTGAAGTTAATTGAGGGGAGATAGGACACCGGGCCACTGTCTACTGGAGTATTGTAGCTGGGAACAGGGTTTATCAGTGAGAGAATCGCTGAACCCAGAAAAAAAACAAAAAAAAAAAAAAAACAATTCCTTATCAGACCTCACAAATGAGAATTGCCTTGCTTTACCAGATTAGATAGAAAGATCAATTGTTATCATAATTAAATTCATATTCTTTCAGTTTGTTTCTAGATGGAAAAACCTCACGGGAGATTTGAACTAAGCCCCATCCAAATGTAGTTACATTACTGTTTTATGGTTTCTTATATGCATATTTGAGCTGGAGAATTATGGACGTTCGTCAGAAGAAGATCTGAGGTGTGGCTTTCATGGTATGATCTGACTGGTAAACCTGAAGAAACAGCACTGCAGTCCTGCATCTGACACTCGTGGGTTTTCAGGAGGAGATAAAGTGCCACCTGCTGGTGGAAAGATTGAATGATGTTAATGTTTTGCGCCGCACTAGACAATGAGTATAGAAATTGACAACCTTTGGTTTGTTAGAGTGGCTAAAAATGTCTCCAAAGCTGTCTCAACAATGCAAGCTGAAGCACAGAACCGAATATGTTTTTCAACGTCATGTTTAACTCCTTAACCAGCACAGAAAATAAAAGCCCATCTCTGTGATGGGAAATTCTAAAACGTCTAATGATGCAAATAATCTTCATCCCTTATGAGATAAATAACTGATTCAACCTTTAAATTATTCTAATTCAAATATTTTCATCACCTCGTACTCTCCTGACTTGAGCGTTGAAACTATTTACTTACAAAAAACGTGTTGAAAGGGAGGAAAAGCGACAAAAGCAGCTGAGCGGATGTGGTGTTCGGGTGAGGGGGGAGAGGGGAGAGGAGGGGGGGTGAATCTCTCTCCTCTCCCACAAAGAGTGTTGACGAAAGACAATTAAACGCAGCTTGCCTGCAGTATTGATCATGTCTCCCTGATAGGCAGAGCAGAACCACAGCACCTGTATTCATTAAACAACCTGTTTAGCAACCATGCGGTGGAAGGAGCAGTCAGGCTCTGTTTGTGAAACGAGGCGCCACAGTCCAAGAAACACCTGCAAGATTGCACGGAAACTTTTCAATAGAGCGTGACGGCAGGAAGGAACAGAGAGGAAGGGAAGGACAGCTCGTGACCTTGTCTTGAGGAAAGAAAAAAAAAGAGTGCACACTGCTAAAGCAAAAACATAACCAAACACCAAAACACGTTAAATTGGGTGTATTTATTGGAATAATAATTGGCATGAGCCAGAGGTTATTTGTCGCTTTATTGCTTTCTAAACACTTCACTTTTGAGACTTGAGGGTGAAATGTTAACAAGTTTGACTTGTCCCTGTGAAATTAGGAAACGCTTTGGCAAGTCAAACGATTCAATGAATATTAAAGAGATGCGGGATATTGAAGCCTAATTTGTTTTTGATAGACTTGTTTTACTTTGGGAAAATGAAGACCTATACCTTACCTACTTTACATTCCACGGAAGAGGCTTCCGCTGCTTTCCTTCACCCTTCGGCGGTAACTCTTCATTCTAAAAACCTCATTGAAAATAGGTCATTTTCCACTAGACAGACTATAAATGGCAGCTCCTGTAAAAATGTGACCATAAAGAGTCAGGGGATTTAAAATGCAATGTTATAGACCCACTTAAGCTGTTACGTATGTCCTCAGCGTTCACATACCGATGTAATTTAGTACTATAATTATCGGCGAGGTTCACAGGCACTCAAACCTCTGCAGTTCTTTGAAGGCCGTGTTTTACGTTCTATAAACTTCGTGGAGTAAAAATCATGCAGATTTTAAAAATGTCAAAATTGCCCACATGCACTTGAAAGGTTCGCGGAAAATAATTGCTATTTTTATTCCTTATGCTGCAGAAATAGGTCAGCAATGGAAAGACATCCTGGCATGAATGAGAGCCCTTTGTGCGGCCTGTTTTCACACTGCTCCGTTTCCATGGCCTTGACCCTATACGAATCACTGGACAGTAAAGGGAAGCAAGAGCACAATCCCAGTTGTCCTCATTTACTTCTCACATTTATGGAGTGAGTGTATAAATTAGAGCTCAACAGAGGTACAAGAGCTAAAGCTCTGACATGAGGGAATGGCTCAGTGTCTGCCCTGTCTTGACCAGTATTATCTATCAACTGTGACCTTGACCTGGAGCCACACCTGAGGACGCCTCCAAGGACTGCAGACTGCGAAGACACAAGCAGGTTGGAAGGAAGGCAGAGAATATTTTCATATGGCATTGAGTGACCTATGAAACTCTATAGAGTGGATTGATTTTTCTTTTTTTTCCCCCATCTCAGGTGACCTTTGGGGCAGGTCTGGTATAAACTCAAGTCCAACAGAAGGGTCAAAGAGGTGCTTGAAGTAGATGTGTGGGTAGATGACAGTTCTCCAAGACTGAGGAACAAAGTTTTCCCGGGGACAAGCTAACCTAGAAATAGGTCCATAACAAACAGGGTCAACATTAGGCGCGTAGCGATTTGGAACATAGCTGAAGCCATTTCGTCTCATCGAAAAGTGAAGTGTTGGAAGAATGAAAAAGAGACTTTGAGAGGAGAACTCTGTGTACTTTCACACCATCTGGCCAATCACTGTGTGAACTGGGTGTGAAGGTTGTTGTTTTCCGAAATGTTACAAAAACTCCTCCCCAGTCTGAAACGTAAAAGCTGTAGAGACCTCTTCTAAAAAGGCCTCTCATGTGTTTCTTTCTTCATGCATAATTGTCTCTAATGTAATCATTTCCAACAAGAGAATTTCACAAACATGCAAGTGGAAAACCACCTGTGGGGCGTAGCAGACATGCATCGTGCGTCAGCTCATCAAAATCAGTCGCATGAGACTTGCTTAGTCAATTCTCGTATTAGGCAGCCTTTAATGGTACACTGGTTCTCCTAAGCAGAACACCCTGTAGTGACGCCGATCACGCCGTCTCCTTGAGATTTGTTAAAAAATTTGACACACGTGGCAATCGCCCCATTTGGTTTTTGCTTACCGCGATGTTCTATTTTTGCATACGGCAACGGCGGCGCCAACCGAGAGGAGGTATAAATAGCAAACGTGGGCTTATTAACGGTTAGTCATGGATCAGGGAATCTGCAGTGTACAGAGGGTCTCATAAAAGCCCGGAGTGTATTTCTTTGCATAAGGTCTTGGCCCCCTGTTGCGCTTGCTCACCGTTTCATGTGGGGCGAGGTTCATTATTAATGGCCCTTTCACGTATTGGCGGAAGACATGCAGGAGGTATGAGGGCAAGTAGCTATGGGTTTATGGATTTGTAGGTAGGAGGCTGTTGTCATTACATCCCATTTCATTTATTTAATTTTTTTAAACTAATAACCAGGTTATATTGATTTATAGTCTCTGGGTGAGGCAAGGAAGCTTTCCACACTGTCTTCATTACACCACGCAACGTGATTCAGAGGTTGGTATATGCCTTAAAAAAGTTACTTGAACACACCGGATCCCGGCCTCACCAAGAGACAGACAACTCCCCTTTTTTACTCTAATATGGAAACCAATATCCATTAGTATTCATTTGCTTGATTGGGATAACAGTGCAATTCACCGGATTGATGGTGTACCCAACAATGCAATGAGTAACTTACCGCAACAAAACATTAACTGAATGGAGTCAAGCATATTTACTGGCAGAGCTGTGGGTGGTGCAGTCTAGTGTAAATGTCCAAAATATGCAATTAGCCATAGAAGAGCAGGTGTTTTTTTTTTTCACGTTAGAATAGTTGTGCCACTCTGTGCGGACTTTGTCGACCACTATATAATTCACACACTTTTCTAGTAGCTTTCATCACACACTTTACACACCTGCAACACACTGAGATAAAACAGGGATCATGTGATAAGAATTCAGGTTGGTGTCTTTGCCGTAACAGATTATCTGTAGTTAACACAGTTACCGTATTGACTATCTCTGCCAACAAGGACAAAATAGAGAATTCTTGAGTGAATAAAGTCAACAGCTGAGACTTTTTATGGTTCGGACATACAGTGGTGTTCTGTACTTTACAGATTCAACAAAGAGACAAAGAACCTCCTTTGTTTGATTGGCATTAAAAAGCTTGAATATTTGTTTTGGACCTCCCTCTGTGTTGACACATGCCGACAGGTATGTCACAATAGGTGCCTCAGAGAACACCTCCCATGCAACGTATCTTTCTTATCGTTTCTTTTCCACCTGTTCATACAAAATGCTGTGCTATCTGGGTGACATGTACCAAATTCACTGTAGCAGACACTACTATTACCGTAGCCTGTTTTTTAGCCTGATAACAGCATTATCAGGGCACAATCTATACTTGCTTCAAAGGCTTTTTCCAATAAACTGGATTGCACAAGTCGACACTTAAACCCCATGTTTTTGACTCTTCTTTGCCAAGTATGATGGAGTTGAATGCTTAGTGTCTAAATGCAAATATAATGAGCTTGTCGTCCTTTCCTAGCATGTAGAAATTTACAAAGATCATCAGGTTTGAGTGAACATGGTACCACTGTATTTCTTTGTATTCCATAACTAAGGTCCTTCCTGTGTCTTTACCTAGATTGTACTGCCTGTGTTCAGTACGTGTGTTTAGTTTGGACACTTGTATAAAAAAAAAAAAGAACACGTATGTACATATTTGCCTGGGCCCCTCGCCCCACCTCCCAAGAACCTAGGAACGCCACTGTTCGCATTGTTAATGTCACGCTAAAAGAATTTCTCGAACCACCTTTCATGGCTCAACTGCAGTCAGAAATCAACCTCACAAATAACTGACTGAACGCCAGGAATGCTGGTCTTTTTACTTCACAGTAAATCCTCTTTTCAACTTGTTGTTTGATGCTGGTAATTAGCAGAAAATGAAACACTATGTGTGAGTCAGATGTGTCTATCTCTTCTTTTGTAGCCTGTGTTTCTGTATTTGAATGACTGCAGACTTTGTAAACTTTTTTTGTCCCCCACAACCACTTAAATGCGTTTGTCTCTATGCCAATTTATTATTAACTATGTTAAAAAACTCATCAAAAGTAATCCTTTAAATTATTTTCCTGCAAGTACAGTCTGCACCGCCAGTGAGAAGTAAACAGAAGATGTTTGTTGTGTTTTTTTTTTTCTTTTTGTCTTTGTGAATGTAGGCTAACATAATAATTAATGAATAGTGGAACTCCCTTTTGTCTCTGTGACTTTTATGACCTAGCAACACTAAACCCTGACCTTGCCTATCACTATGTACTGAAACTTTGTGGGAGCTGTCGTCACCGTTAGTACATTTTTATGCCACAGACCCAGTCCGGCCCCCTTCATGTGTGACTGTGTGACCGTGTCCTTTCTCCTCCCACTGGTGAGGTTACCTGTTTAGGTGGGGAGGCAGGAAGGATAAATGCCTAAAACCCTCCGTTCCTTTCTGAGGAGGGACAAGAAAGGGCCAAGAGCTCAGTGCCGACAGTCAAAGGTTCACGAGCCCGGTGCTTCCAGAGAAAGGCTTCAGAACACGTTACTGCTCATCATTTATTCTTCAGCTCATCAAAGACAGAAAGAGTATTATCGACGGGAGAGCAGCTGAGAGGGTGCCGTGAAGGGATCAGCCATGCTTGGAGGCACCCACACAGATTTGTTGGTCGCAGTGGCTTTACTCTTTCTGACAGGGACTCAGTGCAGGTGGGTTTTCAAGATAACTTTCAAACGTGAACCGTCTATTTGAACCACTGTCACGCTGAACATCTTAATTTGATAAAGTAGAAAATCAATGACGCTGTGTTAAAAATGGGTTTTTAACTCTGCCATGAAATCTGTTTAACTATTTCAGAGCTGAAGATGACCTTTTATTAGTTACTTTACCAGAGAGGAGAGCAGATGCAGGTGTGTAGTATTGCAAAAAATAACCTATAAATACTTTAGAAATGATATACTAACTTATAGCATGGATCTAAATGAAAGATGTATTGTAAATAATACTGTATGTACTCCTACAGAATATGTTACACAGTGTTTCTATGGTGGAAACATGAATCCAGTTTGTGACTGGGCAAGGAGCCAAACGACAACAGGTGAGAACGACTTTATTTACTGCACCACAGCTGATGGAAGTAGATTTGATCAATTAAATATAGTAATTAAATGGAGAGCTAGACGATTTTCTTAAAAAAAAAAAAGTGATAACAGTTCTGAGTACTCTGGGAGATAACAGGAGCGAACTAACCTTTAATTTCGTCCCACCCTGGTGGAAAGGATTTGGAACAGCGGTCCACAGTGCTGTTCTAATCTACAGTCAGGCTTTGATTGTAATCGCCGGTTGCTGCATTATCACTAATTGATCTGAAGCAGGCTAATAATCTTTTATAACCTGGTGTTCTTCTACAGGCAATCGGCCTAGAAGGCCGACACTTGAAGTCCAAATATAGCACAAATTATTCACACAAACAGCATTTAGTGATGACTGCACCACAACACCCTGTTCTCACATTAAGAAAAAGTGAATGAACCGCTTCCCGGTCCTGATTGAGTGATTTACAAAGAATAGAGTAACCAGGACACTGACTGTGTACTTGGAAACAAACTACAAATGAGTACAGACTCTGAAAGCCGTATGTCATCTTGTGGTCTTTTTCAGCTCCAGAGAATGTTTTAGTGAGTGTTTTAGAGAGCGGTCCACTGGGGTTGGAGGGCGAGGCCTGCCTGGAGTTCTGGTTCTTGGCCCCTGTTGCAGCTAGGGGCTCTGAACTGCGTGTCCTTCTGAAAACCAGCGTAGGTCTGGAAGAAATCTGGACCTCTCCTGCCCTACCCAAAGATGCATGGAGACAGGTGTTTTTGCCACTGTATATCACTGAACCAGGCACCCAGGTAAAAAAAAAAGCACTAGTAATGAAACTATAGAATAAAAGTTGGGAAATGTATGCTTAAATAGATGAACTTCTGTCATATCAGGTTGTATTCGAAGCAGCCCAAGCTTTGTCTATAGATGAGCAGATCACATTCAGGCAGATGGGCGTGAGAAGAGGCCCATGTGGTATGTATTTAACAACTTGCACTTCTTTTACTGTCTTGTGGACACTTGAATCAACAAGTAACAATGTCCGCTATGGAAAACAATTGATCACAGCAAAATAAATCACAAACCCCTCCTAAAATGAACAAAACACAAATCGACTGTAAATATCACAATTGTGAATAAAAGGTTTGGCTTTACAAATGTTAAGTATCGATTATTATCATTAATTTTGTTTGTGATTATTTACTTGGTCACATCTCGACAGGACACCAGTGTGAATCCAACACAGATTTATGGACAGATGAGTCCACTCGCTGCCTCTGCTCTGTTGGCCAGCTCCTCTGCTTTCCCACTCAGTGCCCTACGGGCCAAATCTGTGGTCCTCAAAGAAATGGCTCCAGTGGGAATCACACCTCTGGGATGTGCACTATACACAGTCACACAGACTGCAGCACTTTTGATGGAGTGTTGTTCCGCTTCATGGCCCCCTGCACCTATGTACTAGCTAAGACCTGCTCAAGCACCGGAGACCTGCCCGTGTTCAGTGTTAAAGTGGTCAACGAGCAGAACGGCAACGCGTCTCTGCCGACTGTCGAGCAGATCATTGTGGATATGGGGAACGTGCGAGTGTCCCTATTGAAAAGGCAGACACAACAGGCTGTGGTGAGTTACTTTAAACGTGCACATGCACTGCAATGCCTAATGCTAATTCTACCGCCGTAGCAAACAAAAGCGCATTTCTGGTGCATTTGAGGACAGTATATGTGTTTTTAATCTGGCACAGGGAGCCAGTGTTTTGAAGACCAAGCCATCCTCACGCATTTAATTTACATCCAGTATCGGAAGCCATTTTTCCTTTAAATGACTTTCCTTAAACATTACTCACATTCCCTATTTTAAATTACACTAAATTTGTGTCTGTACAGTTTTATATTTGTGTACCTTGCCATTTTACTGTAAATGATCCATGTGTAAATTACTGAACGAAGCACTTCCCCTATCTGCAGCCCATTCTACTGATAAAGTGAGTTTATCATAAAGCGCGTAGTTTCGTGGCATAACGTCCTGGAAGTCGTAGAGGACTGATCGGCCTTATCAGCCTTCAAAGATAAATCCATCTTCAGAATGTCATCTTTCATGCAAACTGTCACACATGACGAATCCGTATTGCCAATGTAAGCTACTAAAGTCTCAAACTAACACCGTTTTTCAGGTTAATGGCGTCTGGAGGAAGCTTCCACTCAGCCTCAGCAGTGGAACTATTCACATCAAAAGCAACCCTGCTGCTGTTGTACTGGGAACCAGTTTTGGCCTTTCCGTCTCGTATGATAAGGCCGGTGATGTCCATGTCTACCTGCCCTCCAAATACTCCGATAAAGTCTGCGGCTTGTGCGGCAACTTTAACCAGCTCAGAGAAGACGACTTCCGCAAGGCTGATGGCACAAATGCACACAACGCTACGGATTTAGCCAAGAGCTGGCAGGCCGGCGAAGCGACGTCGTCCTGTGAAACCATTCTAGTTCCTCATCAGTGTGACCCACAGGAGGCGGCGGAGCATGCCAGTGATCTGTACTGTGGGGGCCTCCTCTCTAGCACCGGGCCCTTTGCTGACTGCTTATCAGTCCTAGGTGTGGAAAGCTATTTCAGAGGCTGTGTGGTGGGCATGTGTTCTACTCATGGTGACCCAGCAGTATTGTGTGAGGCGTTTGATGCCTTCGCTGATATCTGCAAAGAGGCAGGAGTCGCGGTGCCTATGTGGAGGAACTCCACATTCTGCCGTAAGTACTTTTATTGTTTTCTGCTTCCATTTTTGTTTCTTATTATTAAAATGAGCGCAATAGTAACAGTAACAATACAAGATTGGTTAAGGTCATGTTCTTTCCTCTCTCTTCCCATGCCTTTGCTCCCGTCCCCAGCCCTTCAGTGTGGCGAGAACAGCCACTATAACTCATGTGCTGATGGCTGTCCCGAGGTGTGCTCCAATCTGGATCTAGTTGGCTCTTGTGGAACCTGTGAGGAAAGATGTGAGTGTAACACTGGCTTCAAGCTCAGCGGAGAAAAGTGTGTCCCAGCAGAGGACTGTGGGTGTTGGCATAAAGGAAAACACTATGAGGTAAGTGACGAACACAAAACCATTTCTCCTTCCCTTATTCAGTTTCGTTGTACTACATGTAATTCACACAGCTCCGCTTTCCTTGCAGAAAGGGGAAACAGTGGTGGAGGGAGATTGTTTGCAATGGTGCCGGTGCATGGGTAGCGACGCCATGCAGTGCACCGCGATGCAATGCGCGGGCCGTGACGTTTGTAAGGTGAAGGACGGGGTCAAAGGCTGCTTCCCTTTCGAACCCGTCATCTGCCATGTGTATGGAGATCCGCACTACATCACCTTCGACAACAATGCCTACGACTTCCAAGGGGGCTGCAGTTACACGCTGACTACCACATGCACCAGAGAAAGCTCGGTCCATTTCACTGTAATTGGACACAACATGCATCCCCCCCTCCAGAACTTCACCAGGTCCAAGTTTGAAGCCGTGACTCTTCAGGTTGAGGATCTGTACCTGACCATGAATCAGAGCGGAGAGGTCTATGTAAGCGCGCGACTCTCTCTCCCACATGTACACAAGTCTCATAATAGTATGTGAATGTGACAAAGAGAAAATGTGCCCTGTTTGCAGGCGTTTACCGGATTTGGAGACTCATTACTCCGTTTTATCTACTGTAGTTCATTAATGACATTGGCTAATGATATCCACATCAGCACACACATGATTATAGGGGTCAGTTATTAGCCTGTGTCAAGTCCTTGAAGAAAGTCAACATTTTGCCAGCTCCGGCTGACATGAATACACAAACTAACAGCCAGACCACTTGACACAGCCCTCAACTGTGAGATGGTAGATAGCTGGTTGCACTAACTATACCAGTAAAATAAACTTTAGAACTTAATTATAGTGTACATAAGACATCTAGCTAACTCTTTCCAATCCTCTCTTTAGGTGCATAACAGTCGTGTCCGACTCCCCTATAACACCAGTGGTATATATGGTTCAGTATGGGTCCACATGACCGAGAATTATATGATCTTGGACACGTCATTTGGCCTCAGAATTGGAATAGACGGGGAGCACAGGATGTTCCTGCAGGTGGACGAGCGCTACAGGTATGAACTGTGTGGACTGTGTGGCACTTACTCCGGACAACAGGACGATGACTTCATCACACCAGACGGCAAAAATGCAATTGAAGCCTTTGAGTTTGGTGACAGCTGGAGGGTGCCAGACAATAATGAGTGAGTTTTTTAATCATCTCGCAATAAGACACAGCAGTAAAATGGCAGCGGGTATAGCCTAGGCTGAGGTCACCATCCCCTACCCCTCTTTCTTTATGCATCCTACAATCTGGAAACAACAACACGTCTTGATGTTTATTTCCCTGTCTCAGGTGTGTAGCCCATCCAAACAATGCCAGACTCTGTGATAATGATGAGCTGACTGAGGCCAAGAATCAGTGTTCCACACTGTTCGGGGCAAACTTCCAGAACTGCCATGAACACGTTCACCCAAGCATCTACCTCAGTAGTTGTGTGTCTGACTACTGTGCCACAAGTGGTGACCAACACACACTGTGCGAATCTCTGAAGTCCTATGCAGTAGCATGCCAGGTTGCAGGAGTGGAACTTCCTAACTGGCAGGCGGGTACAGCCTGTGGTGAGTGCTGGAATCAGACATCACGATAAGATATATATATATAGGATATGTTCTCATTCAATTCAATGAGAAAGTGTGTCCAAATTTTGACTGGTACTGTGCGTGGAATTGTATGACCTGTTTTAAAGTTAAAGTAAACTTTTGTGAATTACCTGCACTGTATTTTGATTTATATCATTATATATTATTATTATTATCCCCCCCCCCCGTTATTACTTACTATCGTATGAATGCGATACAACAGACTAGGGCCGTTGTTGAGTAAACTTTAATTTCTGTAAGTGATAAAGGCAAAGATCCACAAATTGTCGGGTGGGTTTTTGGGTTGATACAAATGTGGAAGAAGGAGCTAAACAAAAAATATTTGTTAGAATGTCAAGAATGCTAAGGCGATGAACTCATCTCCCTTTTTTGTTTCATCGTTTGTTTGGCTTTTTGTTTTTGCTTCTATTTCAGACTTTCCAAACACCGAAGCTCCTGTCACAACTCCAAGCTCTACCTCTCCAACTGCAGATCAGATCTGTAAGACTTATTCAGTACTGGGGAGGTTTATTTACCACTGGTTTGAATGATCAGTAGTGTAATCCAGTTAATGATTAATAGTTCTAAAAACAAATATTATGCTTTAGCATGCTTGCCAATCGATTTACCAGCGTTTTTATATGAATGAATTTGAAGAACCATGGCAAAATCTTCTACAGATTGGACAGATTGGATTCTTTATCCTGTTGTTAACTTGCTAATACACATACAGCACCTTTTATTTCCATTGTGTTTTTATGTTTGTCATAGTATGTCCCATGAACTGCAACTTTGAAAACAATCTGTGCGGGTGGGAACAGCTCATACAGGACAGTTTTGATTGGACAAGACATTCAGGACCCACACCTTCAAATCTAACTGGGCCAAATCAAGACCACACCACTGGAGGTAAACCCAGTGTCAAACCACCTCTCTTGTGTTGGCGTATGTCATGATTATTAATTACTGTATCTTTTTTTATTTTTCTCTAGCTGGTTTTTACATGTACCTCGAGGGAAACAGCGTTACCCATGGAGACTCTGCCCGTCTATTGAGCTCAGTGTGCCACTATGACGGCCCACTCTGCCTGCAATTCTGGTACCATATGTACGGTTCAGCAACAGCCATGGCTCTCAATATCTACCTGCTGAAAGACAATAAAGCCACCAAGCGCTGGTCCATGATGAACAACCAGGGACCAGAATGGCATCAAGGAAATGTTGATATCAGAGTCAACGGTCCATTCCAAGTAAGCCTGATGATACATGCACCTAAAAGATGTTGTCTCAATGGTTGAGAACTATAATTTATTTAATCATTCCTTTCAGATCATAGTGGAGGGAATTCGAGGCGCTAATGATCAGTCAGATGTGGCCATAGATGACATGTCTATCCATTTTGGCACATGTTCAGGTAGCATTCACTGCTAACAAAGAGGGCAAACCCCTATTTTAAAAGAATGACATAAATACACAATAACTTTTCACTCATAAAAAATGCTGATAGACATTTATGATCTAACCTGATTTCCCAGTCTTTGAGCTAATTCTATAATCCATTTGTTTAGACATTTCCCCTGGCCTGGTTGGCAGAACTGAGCTTCCTCCCACAACTGCAGAAGCTCTCCCCTCACACCCAGGTCAGTACACAGGAAGCTATATTTTATGGGTCAGTTGTTTCTGTGTTACAAATTAACATTTCCTATGTGTGCTGTCCAGTAAATACTGAACCTGCACTTTTAATGGTAAACATTTTTAGGAAGTTGTGTAACTTCTTTAATACTTTGGTAATGTTTTTTCCCTTATTTACATTTGTCGGATTATTTCCCTTTAGTCTGCAATCTTGACTGCAGCTTTGACAGCAACCTTTGTCGCTGGAATCAGATGATCACAGATGCTTTTGACTGGACATGGCGAAGTGGCTCCACCCCCACCCTAATGACCGGCCCTTCTGCTGACCACACTGGCGGTAATACCCTTTCCATCCAGTATCAGAAATAATGATTATTATAATATTTATTGAAATGTAAATTATGTTTCGCCATAGAGAGAGGGCTTTGTAAAATTAATGTTCATGTTTTCTAGATGGCCATTACGTTTATATCGAGGCCAGCAGCGTGACACATGGAGACACGGCTCGTCTCATCAGCACTGAGTGTTCCGACTCTGGTCCTCAGTGTCTACAGTTCTGGTACCATATGTACGGCTCAGCAGATACAATGGGTCTCCATGCTTACCTTGTCCAGAACAGAGTGGCCAATGCAGTCTGGTGGAAGAGGAATAACCAAGGAGATATGTGGCACTTAGCTCAGGTGGACATCGAACCGGCTGGAACTTTTCAGGTGACTCATCAGAAACTGTGCACTGAATGGTCTGCCTTCTGTGTAAAGACAAACAAATATTGTCATGTACTGCAAACTTGCTAATGAATTCCTTTCCATCATTCAGATCATTATTGAGGGGCGCAGAGGATCTAATGATGAGTCAGATGTGGCTATAGATGATGTAAAGCTGTATGGTGGTCACTGCTCAGGTAAGCAGCAAGTACCAAGAGAAAATGCTGGTCTGGAAAATACGCAAATTCTGCTCAGGAAAACTGTTTTTGAATCCCAAGTTTATATGTTGAGTATTCAATAACATTCTTGCACTATTGCAGATCTGAGTGGTGTGGTTACAACACAGCCTGCTAAACCTGATCTTAGTACCACAGCTCCCCCAAGTGTCCCTGTTCCAACCACTGCAGCTCCAGAGCCTTCCACTGCAGAATCAGTAACTGACCTGGTCACTACGGAAAAAGGTCCAGATAACACGCCACCCCTACACCCAGGTATAGTAATAATTTCACAGGAGCAATTGTTTAATAGTTGGTTTACACATCCAGTATTTGATTTACAGTATTACTCTCTCTCTGATCTAATGATATTTTTTTGGCTTCCTTTCCAGTGTGCCAGCTCCACTGTAGTTTTGAGCATGATTTATGTCAATGGAGTCAGCTGCTTGCTGATGTTTTTGATTGGACAAGGCATAGTGGCTCCACTCCCACCATGATTACTGGCCCTTCATCAGATCACACCACGGGAGGTAGTTACATTCCAACACAAGCAAAGTGAAACTGGATAAGTACCAAGATTGTGTACCAGAGTTCAACTTTCAGAGAAAACACAGTCAGACAAAGTATTTTCCAAACAGACATCAGTAATCCTAGACTAAACTTCCTTGTATACTGTATTTCCAAGTATTTGCCCTTGTTACCCTGAGAATGCAGGGTCAGGGTTTTAAAGAAATTTGTAGTGTGCAAAAAATATACTGACATCAGTTTAAATGATTGTATAATAACTGATCTAACTTATGTGCTTATTCAGATGGCCACTATCTTTACATCGAAGGCAACAGTGCAACACTTGGAGACACTGCTCGTCTCATCAGCGCCGAGTGTGCTGACTCTGGTCCTCAGTGTCTGCAGTTCTGGTACCACATGTATGGCTCAGCTGATACCATGGGCCTCCATGTATACTTGATCCAAGACAGAAAGGCTGAAGCAGTATGGAGGAAAAGGAATGAACAAGGAAATATGTGGCACCTGGCACAGGTGGATTTGGAAACAACTCAACCATTCCAAGTGAGTTAGATATTTGAGAGGGTTCTTTACTTGAATTATGGTGCACTTGTGTAAGCCAATGTGGCCTAATTGGGTCTATATATTTTGATAGGTATAGTGTGGTGAAGTACTAACCTGTGCACTTAATTTTAGATCATTTTTGAGGGGCGAAGAGGTTCCAATGATCAGTCTGATGTGGCCATTGATGATGTGTCTCTTCATCGTGGGCACTGTGCAGGTATTCCTGTCCTACTGTTTTATCTGAACACCATATATGTTATTGGGTGGGTTCATTTAACAGACTTGACTGTAAAACATTGTTACAGATTTGACAAAACCAACCATCGCTGCTTCTACAACCTTGGATCCAACTGGAACTGAAGGGTCAGTGCGTCCTTCAACGACCAGCCCGACTGAACCCGAAACTACAGTAACATCAGAGCAACCAGATGAATCCACCAAGACATCACAAACCACAGTAACATCACGACCTCCGACTACAACTGAATCAGCGACACCATCAGCAAATACATTAACAACCCTCACCACAACTCCGACAACCTATGACACACAAACAACTACAACACCAACAACAACAACCGTAATCACAACCACTTCAAGTTCTGACCTAACAACAGGATCACAAGTTCCAATAACATCAAGACCAACAACTACAACTGGGCCACAAAGTACACCTGGACCAGAACCTCAAACTACAACTCAACCAGAGACACCACCAGAAACTACATTTACAACCTTCACCACAACAGTAGCCCCAAATGACAATGACACAAAAACCACTACAGAGCCAGCAACAACCGTAATTCCAAACACTTCAATTCCTGACGTACCAACGACAGGACCACAGAACCCAATTACATCAAGACCAACAGCCACAACTGGGCCACAAACTACACTTGGACCAGAACCTCAAACTACAACTCAACCAGAGACAGCATCAGAAACAACATTTACAACCTTCACCACAACAGTAGCCCCAAATGACAATGACACAAAAACTACTACAGAACCAGCAACAACCGTAATTCCAAACACTTCAATTCCTGACGAACCAACGACAAGTCCACAGAACCCAATTACATCAAGACCAACAGCCACAACTGGGCCACAAACTACACATGGACCAGAACCTCAAACTACAACTCAACCAGAGACACCACCAGAGACTACATTTACAACACTCACCACAACAGTAGCCCCAAATGACAATGACACAAAAACCACTACAGAGCCAGCAACAACCGTAATTCCAAACACTTCAATTCCTGACGTACCAACGACAAGACCACAGAATCCAATTACATCAAGACCAACAGCCACAACTGGGCCACAAACTACACCTGGACTAGAACCTCAAACTACAACTCAACCAGAGACACCATCAGAAACAACATTTACAACCTTCACCACAACAGTAGCCTCAACTGATAATGACACAAAAACTACTACAGAACCAGCAACAACTGTAATTCCAAACACTTCAATTCCTGACGTACCAACGACAGGACCACAGAACCCAATTACATCAAGACCAACAGCCACAACTGGGCCACAAACTACACTTGGACCAGAACCTCAAACTACAACTCAACCAGAGACACCACCAGAAACTACAATTACAACACTCACCACAACAGTAGCCCCAAATGACAATGACACAAAAACTACTACAGAACCAGCAACAACCTTAATCCCAGACACTTCAGTTCCTGACGAACCAACAACAAAACCACAGCTCCCAATTACATCAAGGCCAACAGCCACAACTGCAACACAAACTACACCTGGACCAGAGACGCCATCAGAAAGTACATTTGCAACCTTCACCACAACAGTAGCCCCAACTGACCACGACACACAAACCACTACAGAACCAGCAACAACTGTAATTCCAAACACTTCAATTCCTGACGTACCAACGACAAAACCACAGAATCCAATTACATCAAGACCAACAGCCACAACTGGGCCACAAACTACACCTGGACTAGAACCTCAAACTACAACTCAACCAGAGACACCATCAGAAACAACATTTACAACCTTCACCACAACAGTAGCCTCAACTGACAATGACACAAAAACTACTACAGAACCAGCAACAACCGTAATTCCAAACACTTCAATTCCTGACGTACCAACGACAAAACCACAGAACCCAATTACATCAAGACCAACAGCCACAACTGGGCCACAAACTACACTTGGACCAGAACCTCAAACTACAACTCAACCAGAGACACCACCAGAAACTACAATTACAACACTCACCACAACAGTAGCCCCAAATGACAATGACACAAAAACTACTACAGAGCCAGCAACAACCGTAATCCCAGACACTTCAGTTCCTGACGAACCAACGACAAGACCAACAGCCACAACTGGGCCACAAACTACACTTGGACCAGAACCTCAAACTACAAATCAACCAGAGACACCATTAGAAACTACATTTACAGCACTCACCACAACAGTAGCCCCAAATGACAATGACACAAAAACTACTACAGAACCAGCAACAACCGTAATCCCAGACACTTCAGTTCCTGACGAACCAACAACAAAACCACAGCTCCCAATTACATCAAGGCCAACAGCCACAACTGCAACACAAACTACACCTGGACCAGAGAAGCCATCAGAAAGTACATTTGCAACCTTCACCACAACAGTAGCCCCAACTGACCACGACACACAAACCACTACAGAACCAGCAACAACTGTAATTCCAAACACTTCAATTCCTGACGTACACACGACAAAACCACAGAACCCAATTACATCAAGACCAACAGCCACAACTGGGCCACAAACTACACTTGGACCAGAACCTCAAACTACAAATCAACCAGAGACACCATTAGAAACTACATTTACAGCACTCACCACAACAGTAGCCCCAAATGACAATGACACAAAAACTACTACAGAACCAGCAACAACCGTAATCCCAGACACTTCAGTTCCTGACGAACCAACAACAAAACCACAGCTCCCAATTACATCAAGGCCAACAGCCACAACTGCAACACAAACTACACCTGGACCAGAGAAGCCATCAGAAAGTACATTTGCAACCTTCACCACAACAGTAGCCCCAACTGACCACGACACACAAACCACTACAGAACCAGCAACAACTGTAATTCCAAACACTTCAATTCCTGACGTACACACGACAAGACCACAGAACCCAATTACATCAAGACCAACAGCCACAACTGGGCCACAAACTACACATGGACCAGAACCTCAAACTACAACTCAACCAGAGACACCATCAGAAATTACATTTACAACCTTCACCACAACGGTAGCCCCAATTGACAATGACACAAAAACCACTAAAGAACCAGCAACAACTGCAATTCCAAACACTTCAAATCCTGACGTACCAACAACAAGACCACAAAACCCAATTACATCAAGACCAACAGCTACAACTTCAACACAAACTACACCTGGACTAGAACCTCAAACTACAACTCAACCAGAGACACCATCAGAAACTACATTTACAACCTTCACCACAACGGTAGCCCCAATTGACAATGACACAAAAACCACTACAGAACCAGCAACAACTGCAATTCCAAACACTTCAAATCCTGACGTACCAACAACAAGACCACAAAACCCAATTACATCAAGACCAACAGCTACAACTGCAACACAAACTACACCTGGACTAGAACCTCAAACTACAACTCAACCAGAGACACCATCAGAAACTACATTTACAACCCTTACCACAACAGTAGCCCCAACTGACCACAACACACAACCCGTTACAGAACCAACAACAACAGTTATCCCAGACACTTCAGTTCCTGATGTACCAACAACAAGACCACAGCTCCCAAATACATCAAGACCAACAGCTACAGCTGTAACACAAACTACACCTAGACCAGAGACGCCATCAGAAACTACATTTACAACCTTCACCACAACAGTAGCCCCAACTGACCATGACACACAAACTATTACAGAACCAACAACAACTGTAATCCCAGACACTTCAGTTCCTGACATACCAACAACAAGACCACAGAACCCAATTACATCACGACCAGCAGCTACAACTGGGCCACAAACTACACCTGGACCAGAACCTCAAACTACACCCGGACCAGAACCTCAAACTACAACTCAACCAGAGACACCAACAACAACTACGTTTACAACTTCCACAACAACAGCAGTTCCAACTGACCATGACACACAAACCACTACATTACCAACAACAACTGTAACAGTTAAGCCACAACCCCCAACCACAGTTTCACCAGATTCCCAAACAACCAACAGACCACAACCTCCAACAATAACTACACCAAAACTGCCAACAACAACAATTACATCAGAGCCACCATTCACGGTGAAACCACATTCCACAACAACCTCACCACAACAAACAACTACAGCAAGACCCATGCCAGCTACATCTACAAGACCATCTACAACAACAGCTACACCACAACCAACAACCACACCTGTACCAAGTAAGCTAAAACTTTGTATTTTAGTATTCAGCATAAATTGGAAGACGAGGTTGGGGTTTCCCCAAATCGAGCAACTTTAAGGCATGTCAAGCTAAGAAACAAAAATTAATAATAATCAAGTCATTTACAGTACAGTATATAATACTTATAACAATGTTTGTACTCATCTAATCATATACCCACTTCTCTCATTAGCGCCCTCTTGTCCAGAGAACAGTCATTACAACACTTGTACCTCTGCATGCAGTCCAACCTGCACACACCTGAATGGCCCACCACACTGCAGTGACAATGAGGGCTGTTTGCCGGGATGTGTGTGTAACAATGGCTTTGTGTGGAAAGGAAGGGCTTGTGTGCCTGTGCACCAGTGCGGTTGTGTGGACAGGGATGGCAACAAACACAATGTAAGTGACAGTTCATCGTCATAAAGCCCCATTTTGAAATACTTCTAGACCCTCTTTGTAAAAGAACAAAACCAATGGATATAAGGACTATGCTTACTTACTCATTTTCTTGTCAGTTCAATGACGTGTGGTACACTAATCACTGCAGTCAGAAATGTGAATGTGACAAGGACGATGGTATGGGGAAGATTGACTGTGATGACGAAGATGAGTGTGATGGAAATTCCATCTGCCTTC
The DNA here is from genome assembly GCF_022458985.1 of Mugil cephalus. NCBI lineage: Eukaryota > Metazoa > Chordata > Actinopteri > Mugiliformes > Mugilidae > Mugil > Mugil cephalus. The sequence continues at coordinate 17,398,208 of NC_061776.1, forward strand.
AAAATGGAGACGGAAATTATTACTGCCAGTCAACAGGTGCTAAATGCCATAACCTAATTTTAACAACATAATGTATCAAAACTGTTACTTGGGTTATCTTTCAGTGATTTTAATTGCTCAGCTTGTTTCTACACAGGCTTCAGGGAGTGCACCATCAAGGGAGACCCTGAGTACAGAACATTTGATAAAATGAAGCATGACTTTAAGGGTGAACACTCATATGTGCTGGTCAGGACCACCAATTTGCCGAATAACATCCCAGATGTCTACATCGAGGCCATCAATAAACGTACCGTAGGGGATGACGACGATGATCAGGAACAAAGTGACAGTAGCAGTGAAGAAGATCACAGTCACAGAGTCCGGGACAACGACGATGACAACGACGATGACGACGACGACGATGATGACGACAAAGATAATGAAGACGACGACGACAGTGAAGAGCATGAGAACCACCACAGATTACGAGAGCTTAAAATCAGAGTCTACAATCACACTGTGGAGTTGAAGAGGAATCGTAGGCTGATCGTATGTATGATCAAGAACATTTTTTCACGCGTTGCCTGAATGTAGTTTTACTGACAAAACCACATTTCTGTCTGCCCAAAATCATTTGTAAAAGCACTGAGGGAAAGAATCTGCTTCCTCTTTTCAAGTTTGTGTGACAGCATCGACCACATGCTGTGTGTTGTTGTATGATTGTCGTACATTATGTCCCTGTTTAAACAATTGTATGTATGACAAACACAACACAATATCAATAGTGTAAGTTAATGCAAGAGTCAGACATTATTAGTCTATTACTAGTCTCAGCTATGTACTTTTAAGAAAACCTACAGTAAGTAATATACAGTATACAAAGAACACTGGTAATCAAGCTTGACAATTTAAGCAGTACCAAATTGACAAGTTTGTGCCAACAAATGTAATCCTAACGGAACAGGAAACTGGAAAACTGCATCTACTGCAGTTAGTTTATGAAGTGACTTTGTCTCACCCCACAGGTCAATGGAAGGAGAACTAATTGTCCTGTCTCACCAACTGCTGGTCTAAAAATTAGGGAGCACTCCTCTCGCATCTACCTGAAGACCGACTTCGGCCTCTCTGTGGAGTTTGATGGACGCAGTTCAGCAGGTAGGAAGGCGTTATCTTGTTAAATAATACTACTAGAAGTTGCAGTAGTCCTGAAGCTTGTAGAACTATTAAGAAATACTTAAATGCATCATTCCCTTTCATGTGTTTGAACTACTGATTGACACTGTTTATGTGTCCTTCCACAGAGATCATTCTACCACGCATTTATAAAAGGAAGGTGGGGGGCCTGTGTGGAAACTTTGACGGTCACAGGTCAAATGACAAGATGAAGCCAGATGGTACAAGGGCTCGGAGCACTCAAGAGTTCGGGGAGAGCTGGAGAGTGTGAATGTCAGATTGACGTACGGACCAGACATGGCACTTAACTGCAGACTGGGGAGGCTTTGACCACCAGCTGATATCAGTACTGTTTCCGTTTACATGAAAACTCCACACTTGTAATGTCACTTTTTATGAAAATCAATAGACAGAATGAACTGTTCCCTCACACTTCCCCTCACAAACCAAAGCTGTGAAATATATTTTGGTAATGGAGTCCTGTTTTTGCAGCACTTGTAAGCTTCGATGGCTATTTTTAAAATGTTACTCATGTCTTTCAAACACCTACAATCTACTTATTTCAACACATCAATGTACTCAGCGACAACCTATTAAACTTTATTCTTTGTGTCATTGCAATGTCTGCTACCTATTTAAAGTAAAATATTCTAACATTACACACTATGTGATTTAACATAGTAATGCCTACACTGAAACGGGGACACCAGTTTTCATTCAAACGGATTATGCTAAATTATCTGATACTTCTGGCATTAAATTAAAACGTGTACTGAGAAAACATTAAAAAAAACTTCTTGCACTGTGAACGGGTATTTGACTATTATTGCATATTTGTCGGTTTTCTGTTATTAAACCTGCACTGTGGTCACATGTGTGTTGCCTTGTGTTTCGTCATTTCAGTCTCAGGTGCAGCTGCTTGTTATTACACAGAACTCAGGACTGTAACATTATCTGTGAAGAACAGGTAATTGTTTTTCTGGCGGACAATAGGGTTATTCTTGTATGGAGAGTACCTTTGTGTGTGTGTGTGTGTGTGTGTGTGGGTGTGTGTGCGTGCGTGCGTGCGTGTGTGTGTGTGTGTGTGGGTGTGTGGGTGTGTTTGTCTGAGTGTGTCTAATGCATTTATGCATTGGTTATACTCGGCAGCCACACACAGTCAGTCATGGGTCGATCTGCATTGTGCCTCTTTCTCCTCTTCGGGCTTCTGTGTCTCTATGATGGTGAGATACCACTTTTAATATTTAACAGTTTAACCAAGTGAATTTATTTAGTTAAAATTTGCCTTATAGAGAATTTAGGATACAAACTTAACTGTTTTTAAAAAGCTTGAAATTGCCAGTTGGTTAAATAGAAATGCATCATTGCTCTCGACACTTTACAAAGACGTTAATAACTCAGTGGTCTCGAGTATCCAGTAAAGTAAACAGCATCCACCAGTAACCATATATTTAATAGTAGTATCATATCATGACTTATAATAAGATATTATTGGTCAGTACTAATGGTATTGACTTCAGTGGAAAGAAAGGACACTAATCTATACATATATTTACTCAGAATAACTGATACATTACTAATGGTCACAAACATTGGATGTAATTCCCTGAACATGTATCAGTCTATAAAGAGTTGTGATGTTCTGGTGATGTTCCAAGCTGTGAACAGTTCTTGAGCTAGAGCAGGATAAATGAGGTTGTTTGTGTTGTCTCTAGTCGTACAATATGACCATTTTGTTATAGCAACTGCATGCATTTATGCCACTCACATTTTCTCTCCCCCTTGAATCTAAGGTGATGACCAAATCCCAGTTCTACCCCTTGACCTTACCCTTTGTCCTAGATTCCCCTCATCCAGACAGCGGCCCGTCAGAATGGAGCTGCAACAGGGATTGAGCAAGCAAAATAGTCCTGCCCACGGACCTTTCTGTCCTACACTTGTATCAGATGATTGGGAATGTGAAATTTGCTGTGAGATAATTTCCGGGGGCTTTTTACAAGGGGGCAGATGCATTCAAAACTGTTGGGTAAGGCCAAGAGACAGAACTGGGATTGGGCCAAGGTCTCTCATTTATTTATTTATTTTTTTCCCTGAATTCCAATGTGTAAACTCATTGTTCTTTATAATTTTCAGCTCAGAATACCAGTCCAACAGGTAATAACCACAAAACCTCCTCATACACTGTAATTCTTTTGTGCGTCCAGGATTGAAGTGCAACAGACTCTGCTTCCATTTCAACTCAACAATGTTTAATTGCACCTCTCTCACTTATACCGACTGGATCCATTTCAACCACTCTCATTTCATTTGTAGTGATCTCTGCCAGACCAGCCTTGCACTCTAACGTCTGTTGAGCACTCTCTAAAGACATGGCTACAACTATAACACTGATATCTACTTTGTTTTGCGAGTCATCCGCTTCATTAATGTTGTGCTGCGTGCTTCAGGCTGTGCCGGCCCACCAGTGCTGTGCTGCTCTGGAAAAAACTCCGCTTGTGTCAGGGGGTGTTTCTGTGACGAGTTCTGTGTGTCAAACAACGACTGCTGCTCAGACTACTTGTCAACCTGCACACAATGTAAGTAAGCAAGGTTTCAGAAAAGTTTTTAAACCCAGCAGCTAGGATTGCCCTGAGGTGAGGGTGGCTGGGCTGATTGGCCGGTGAGTCCCACGGCATGAACATCACTCTACTGCACATGAGGGTAAAGAGCGAGAGCATTGATCACTTTTGGACCTGGTATTCGTGTGGATGTAACTTTGACATGTACCACGCACCTAGACCAGACGAGACCCCCCCCCCCCCCCCCCCGACCCCCCCCCCCCATAACAATGACACTAATTGACAGCAACAGCCATTCGTCCATTTGAGATTTGTGACAGGGTTTAAGATTTATAGCACAAACCTGACTTTCTGTCTCCAGCTTTAAGCACTGCACCGACAACCCAACCCATCACAACAGGCAGCAGTTCTACATCGACAGTGGCAGATGTCACCAATAGTTCCACATCTTCAGGTTCTTCAACAACAGAATCCAGTACAACATCGGTAACATCCCAAGTGAACACAAGCTCGGCATCAATTGTGCCTCCTACTACTACTACTACTACTACTACTACTACTACAACAACAGTTCGGGAAAGTATTAATCCAACTACACCAGCAGGTAACAGCACAACCTCATCAGTCTCTGTTGATGCACCACCCAGAACAACAAACAGCAAGACTGACACTACGCAAGAACTTTATGGAACGACTTCAGAAACCAGCCCGCGAAGCAACGATACTACGACACCGTCTATGAACGCAACATGCGTGAGTACAGCTTCACAGGCAGATATCACTGAATCTTCAATACCGCCAATCTCTTCAACAACAGCACCCAGAACGACGAACAACAGCACCGCCTCTGCATCAGAGACCACACAGTCAGCATCTGTAACGTCTCCTACAAATGAAGTCGGCCCAAAAATCAGCGCGTCAACGGCTTTTGATGGGCTCATAACATCTGTCTCCACAGCTACAGGTTGGTCTGCAGAGAGCTTTGTCACGGTACACGTTGTGATAGACACAGCAGGATAAGCAAGTGGAATTCATAACGTTAAGAATGGCTCGTAACCATGCTTCAAATGACTGAATATGCTAGGACAGCTAAACAGCTTACACAGTGGCAAGATCGTATCTTGTTGGAACGCAGCCATCATTAAAACGCGTGCGCTTTTCTTACCGTAATGTTTATAGTAATTGTTTTCTGCTGTGAGATGTTTTTTACTGAAGCTCTTACATGGCTGTACTAGAAATAAATATGACGGGAAGGGGAAATGCAGTGTATAGCTGGGGGCATGAACGGGCAGTTAAGAAAATATCAAAGAAAAAAGGTGCATTTTTTTCTGCTTTTTCTGCAGAAAAATGCAACGGCATTCATTTTCCAGGATTACTCATTAAAAAACCCAGTAAAAAAGATTTTTTTAAAAAAAAAGACATTACAACAAACTGACAACAAATATTCAAACAATCTTGTACTTGCAGAATTAATGATATGATGATATCAGGATATCAGTGGTTCACATGATTAAACATGTTTCTCTGAAAGTACTTCACTGCAGGAAATTAAGTCGTAAAATATGGATATTTGGTGAGGTGAGGCGGCAGTTTCATTTGCCGTCACCACCACCATAAAACAAAGAAACTGCAATACGCCAAGTACATTCAGGCAAAGGCTTCTCCGAAACTAAAGTTTTGTGCATTTCAGATTGTATCCGGACTTGGATCAGCCGATACTTAACATTAAAAAATCTGAATATTTGACCGAGACATCCCTAATAGCATACTACATAATTAAACCAACATGTACTTATTTGTAATGTTACATGGGCAAGTGGTAGTAGTTGTATATTTAAACTTATAAAAGCATGAAAGTAGAAAATGCTTTAGTATGCCACCATCAGCTCAGACAAAAGTACAGTCAGTGGCCTAAATATCTATTTCAGAGATGTTTGCACGCTGAAACACGTTTTAACTGACGCTTTGCTTCCTTCAGATGCCTACACACTGACAGTTCACTTAAAAGCCTCTCTTTTATCCTTCAACAATGATAATGAAGGCGTGATTGTAGACGCCTTATCTAACGTAAGTACAAACCAACTTCCATTGTGTGACACGCAGCAAGAAAGTTTCACAAAGCCATTCGGGTTGGGTAATCAGCGGGTGTCTTCTCTTTCACAGTTTCTATTTCAGCTCCTTCTGCAGCAGGGCTGTGAGGGCTGCACTTTGAAAGTCAGACGCATCAAACCCACCTGAGAAATGGAACTCGGAGGCATGAGCGCCAGCTGTACTGTGACATCTCTGCAACGAAGCCATTTGTTAAACTGATACAACCTGTTAAAGCTGTTACATAGCTAACAATGTGTTCTCTCATACCATTTTACACAGAGTCCCTATACATCTTAACAGCAACAAGTGTGCACTCATTTAATCACTGTCAGTCTGTTCACATGTCAACCAAATACGTCTGTGAGCGCTCTCCTCACATGCCTGCATGTGTAATCCACATGCATCGGTGCACAAGGAAGTAAAACTCCTTCCGCCTTTCACAAGATGAAAAGTATTTAATGAACTTTGGCAATTAGAGCGCTTCAGTCCTAGCAGACAGACACACCAGTCACACAAAGGCATGGATTGTTTTCCACTATATTTTGTGCCCCTCGTGGCTCTGCTATCTCTCTGTTGTGGTAAGTAAAAGGTTGTTATTATTATTAGAAGCTTCACCATCACTGGATTTTGGTTGCGCTGACAGCCACTGACAAATGGCTGTTATCATGAATTCCAGTTGACCTGTAAAGTGATTGAAAAGATAATCAACTAACAGGATTTATGTTGTTCGTTTCTGTTTTCTTTTTCTTTTGAAGTTGATTGGCCTTAGTGAGTGTGAGCTTGGCGTGAACCTTCTGGTATATCATGCGGAAAAGATTGACTTTGTGGGCTGTAGAGAATTGCGAAATGTGCACTCACTATTTGCTGGGCTTTCCGGAAATGTTACACACTGAGAACGTCATGGTTGTTACTTGGCTGTAACAGAGATGGACAACTGACCTCACATTTTGTGACTTTACTAACAAAGAATTGCTCTAGCCGGTATGATCAAAAATGTATGTATGTACTGTGGCAGACCGACTTAATGAACTTTTTTATTGTCATGATGAGTGAATATTGTAGAATAATTCCACACTAGTAGTAATGCAGGTTTGCACTGCCCCAGAAAATGATGTTTACAAAGAAGAGCGACTCATGATTCTAATGAAGTTTGGATGAAATTCTAATGAAGTGAAACTTCACAAACATATTTTAGAAAACCAATGCGAGGCTCTTAGTTAGATTAGGGAATTTTTTTTTTTAACGGGAAGTCCCTTAGAACTTAAGATGCGACTTCATAAACAAACAAAGAAAAAAAGAGAAGAAGTAAAAGAAAGATGCGCAAAACACACACAAAAAACTGACGACTAAAACAGTAAACAGTAAACAGTAAAACGGTAAAAAGACATCATACATATCACACATCCGGGGGATGATGGAACCAAACGGAGAATGAAAAAACATCACATCAACACAACAATAAAGCCACACACAAAGCTCCTAGTCATTTATGAAATGCCATGCAAATCATGACAAAATAAAACATGCATCAGGAATCAGGAAAACCAATTCACACACGGAGAAAGGGAGACAGCTGGGAAATTCACAAGGGCTCAAAAAGAAAAAGCAGAACAGGAAATTTTTAAATTAGCCATCACAGTTCACTGCTAGAGAAATAACCACATCGTGGACTGGGACAAGAACAAAATCAGCACATCAGAAACCAATAAAAAAACAACAACAACAAGCAATTGGTCTCTGAAAAAGTGGCTTTTGTGTAGAACAGCCACAGTGACACCAGTTAGTGTTGCCGACGTGCTCTTCTCTCCAAACCACCGGTTTCACTACTTTGTCCACTCTTAGTGGAACCACCACGGCGCATCAGTTCAAAAGAATATCCAACAGGATTCATACCGGCCTCAAGATCTCTTTCCAATTCATCCTTTTCCATTTCCAGCCAACCCCGTGACAATTGCGCGACCTCAAAATGGTGACTCCCGAGCAGGCCAGCCAGGTGGAAATGACGAAAAGTAAACTAGAAAAATAAACAGAATCTTTTATTTTAGCAACTTTCTAATGTTTGATTTTAGCAAAGGTGTTATTTGGCATATAGTTCGCAGTACACGGACCAATAAGTTTAATTTCCCCTTTAAACTTATAAAACATAGAATTATTTTCACATTTCTTACATTCTTTTTACTCAAACATCAACAGTTAATGTACAAACAAACCTGTGATTATGCACCATAATGTTAAAATGCCTTGCACAAGGTTAAACTGGTAATAAATGTGCGTCTTCTCTTCTCATAGCTGCAAACTCGCACACTAAACTAATCTCATTACTGATCTATTCATTTAAAAACATATTTGCTTTAATTTCAGTGGTGCAGTTCTTTACATCTGCTTGTTTATTTGCTTGTTGATGCGGACATTGAATTGCAGGACTCTGCACCCTGTAAACTTGATCATTTATGTTCAGTCTACTTCGTGTTGTGTTGCAGATTGTGAAAGCCCAATTTAAAAACTTTTAAGAACTTTTCATGACATTCTGCACACAACACAAGGACCTATTTGCTGGTAACATTTAATACGATGCCACCAGAAACGTGGATGAAGGATTTTATCAGTCATTATATCTGCATTAAGTATATACAGTATATAGCAGTGGTGGGTCGTCAGGGCCAGCAAAGCCTTCTCTGCTTGATAGTTAACAAAAACATGTCTGGTGAGAATTTAAAACTAAAGTATATTTTATGTGCTACATCTAGTAATGAGGATGATCCAAATAATTATCTGACTATTACTTCTCTATTACTGCAGTTGAGGTGTGGCAGGGACTGTCTCTATCTGGCCGCCAAATGTTTTTCTGGTTGGCAGGTAAAAGGAATGCCCTGGGTGTGAGTCAACAAAAGGAGCTTCACTCCAGTGTGAAAAAAAAAAAAAATTACACATTGCAGACACGTAATTACTGGGCCAAGATATTTATAATTCCTGAGTGCAAATAGATATGTGTTTAAGTAAGTCATAGGCAAGACTCCCACAGGTCTGGTTGTACAAGTTGTACAAGAAATCAAAAGAGGAACATGTCTACATTACAGTGCCTTGCTTTCTAACTCAGACTGGGAGATTTACTTTCACAAGTACCACAACATATTAACTGACATTATTTAGCTCCCTGTAAATTTGATTTCACTACGAGTGAATACACGCGAGTTGAAAATGGCTGTAACTGTGGTACCACTGGGCTACGCCAGGCTACCACTGCATATATTTATGTGTTATATCGCATTCATTTTTGGTTTCTCATATTTTAAAAGCATCAACAAAGCCTCTTATATAGATATATCCAAAGGAAATCAAAAACATAAAATATCACATTGTGGATCTAAATCTGCTCCTACCCCGAAGTGCCTGTGGAACAGATACCTAACTAAAATCAAAGCAACTACACATTTACGCAACTTCACGAGCATGTAAACCTTCAGCTGTCAGTAGTCTCTGAGGGATTTGGGCCATTCTGTGTCATGTTGTCTGTGTTTAGAGGATTAAGTTCATGGTAAGGAAATATAAACATTCAAAAAATAAAAACAAAATGAAAAATACAAGGATTTCGTTTTGTACGTTTGCAAATCTTTCTCCATTGGAGGTCTGAAAGCTCTGCAACAGGAAAAATCAAACACAAGAAATGAACTGCAGGAGATAAATTTCTGCCAGTTATTGTGGGTGGTCATTTGAGGATTGTCGTCCCTTTTGAAATTCAGTGGCAGCGATTTCAACAACCAGCCAAACAAGCAACAATACCACATCTGCAAGGCCAATAGAATAGAATAGAATAGAATAGAAAAATACTTTATTCAACCCCTGGGGGAACTTTGAGTGTCCATTAGCTTGTACACAAACATACAGAGACATCAACATAACACACCAACAAACTCAACAAAATCAATAGTGAAAAGGGAGAAGGGAGACTGTAAATAAGACTGTATTAACAGGTATTAACAGGTATTAACATGTATTGACATGTAAAACTATGTACAGTTGACCAATTTACAATTTACAACTTTACAAGTGAGTATTTAAGTATTTAAACAGTGGCGTAACATTGAGTTCAGCCCAAATCTGTCACATTAACTTGTATTCTTGGCCTTGACCACTGGGGGGCAATATTGACAATGTCCACTTTTACACTGATATCTAACAGACAAAGGACTTTAAACATTATGGATGATTACGTAGCACTAATGGTATTCATCCTTTTATCATCACTTCCTCACCATCAGTGTTTGTATATATTGTATCTGTTAGGTACACCTCAATAATGTGCAATTCATGTTTTTATGTCTTATTTTACCCATCACAGTTTCACGAGGGAAAAGAATAAAAACCCCAGCGTAAGATATTTCCTATCCCATAAGTTTTTGCCACCTTTAAAAAGGCACAAAAACACACAAAAGGTGACGGACACAATGGACAAAAGTGGGGCTGGATGATTAGTTGAATTTGCAATTACAGCGCAATATAATGAAGCGCGATTTTCATACCGAAACTTGTTGGAAACAGCATCAAACTGACTGCAAACAGTCTGCAACTCACACGACTGGCACGACATTAGTCGATTGTCTGGAATCGTTTTGGTTTTGTAAAAGACGATGCTGCACAGCGTCAGGGCAGAGCATGACAGGGTTCATTGTGGGCTTGGTGGGCCTGTTTACTTAGCGCGACGCTGCACTTGTGTTTTGCTATTGTCCTTCAAGCGTGTTAACAGTAATGTTAGCAAAATAAAACTGTGCAACGAGTCTGAAGGAGCAACTCTTCTCTTTGTCTCAGATATTTACAGTACCAAAGGTGTGGACACCGGTGCTACACACACTAATAAGTAATCGTGATGATAAATCCCACCTGTTCTTAACTACCACGCTTGTGCATGGCTCGGACAGGTCGGTAAAATAACACCAAAAAACTGTCTGCTGTTGGTGTTAATGTGTCACCATACAACAGATGTTCAGTCTTTATTTTACTGGCGACAATACTGGCACTGATACTGATTAACTCCAAGTCTGAGTTGTCATTCAAGCAGAGCAGCAACAACATTCCTTACATATCTCCTGGCTGTACCACATATTTTATGTAGAACCCATTAGAGGATAACGCGGAAATGAGAATCTCTCCACTCTTACTCAACGTGACAGGTACTTGTTGTTACTGTTGGCTGACAGTGACAACTCTCAGTTGGCTCCTGTTAAGCAAACTCTCCAGTCAAAGTCATGGATTGGTTTCCACTGTATTTTGTGCTTCTTGTGGCTTTGCTACCCCTCTACTGTGGTAAGTGAAATATGGCTGCTTTTAATACTGATTAGCTTCATAACTCACTAGATTTCAGTGGTACTGCTACCGAGTACAAAAGGTCTCATGCGGACAGTACGGTCATTATTAGTCACTATGCACTATGTCAATGGCCAAGGAATTCTCTCTGTCTGAGTCATCCATCAGGGCCAAAATTATGTTCATCTCTGGAAGATATCTATACATTTCTTAATAAGATTAACAAATTACTCTTTAGTTTTAAAATTGGTAGATGACAAGGATAGAGGGCTTTGTGCAAATGTGGTGTCATTAACCATGTTTGTTTTCCAGCTGTAAAGCTAGTTTGAAGTAAACGTAAGAGTGAACAGTCTTAGGAAAGCTTCTTTTATTTTATTTTATTTCCATAGTTGAAGAAATCCATATAATCCGTATGATTTTGCCGTCGACACTGGATTTTGAATTTTGCTAAACATATACTTTGATTGACAATTAAAATAAAAGAGACTGAAGAAATCTGGTGCAAACGCCACATTTTGTACAGAATAAAACCATAGCAAGACAAAATGATCTTCCTGTTTTAAATCCGCAGCAAAATCATTTAGGTCTTGACAGAAAGGTGACTCATATCTCTTTTACTGCATTAAATGGGCTTAAACCCTTTAAGACCTGAACATCCACCTACGCGTTAAAAACAAAAGAAAAAAAAAGGATTTTTGAATTACCATTATTCACAGATGGACAAAATTCAAAGTGTGGCTGAACACTGTGAGAGTTGTTTGGAGGAATTTGTTGGTAAAAGACACACAGACGAAAGCACAACTTCCCAGTGTTCAGCTTCAACACTTTGAATTTCGTCAATAGAGCAAACCACTGTGAGTTACGGTAATTCAAATACCGCATGCAACAGCAATACGTTTAGGCTTTAAAGGATCTAAAATCCAACTGTTAAGGCAGTATAAATATGTGGAGCTACTTGACTGACTACATCCAGAGCCAAAACAGGCAACCGCTTGGGGCCCAAGACCTCCCTAAGAAGCCAACACTGCAAGAAGCAGGTGTGCTCAGAGTCGCATATTAGAGAGAGTCTGGCCAACTCAAACGATGGGCGCCATGTTAGATGTATCGGAGGGAAGATTCTACGGTGTAACCCGTTCTGGGCGTCACATGACTTTTGTTGTTGACGCCGCCATATTGGCAGGAAAATATATTTTTTTATGACGTTGTAGCATTTGTGTTCATTAAAAAAAAAAAAAAACTCAACACCATTAATTTACATTTCAAATAATACTTTTATGAAAAAACATTTGCTGATTTTAAATAAACCTCTAAAATCAAAACACTTGGACATGCCCACAATGGGTGTGGCCTTTGTCGATGATGTCATGATGACATCATCAGCATGTCATCATGACATCATCTAGTTACCCCTGGGAGTTTTTATATAGGACCTGTTTCTCATTGTCACTAATAATTTTGGAGGTTGGGCTGAAAGGTCCAACCTCAGCTGACTCTGGTCTGTCCAACCCAACAACCAGATGATCAGCTCACTGTGGCTGCAGGTGGAGGTCTCAGCCTCCTCAAGACACCAAGCTCATGCTTACGGTGTAGCCCTCAGCCAGTCCAGTGGAAGGCCATTAGTGGCCCTTATAGTATTTTTATACTATAATAATAGGCACGTTCTCTCTGTGCCTGTCTGGGTTTTCGTCCCCACTCGGTCATGATCTCCATCTATTGGATCGCACCCATCAGGGTCCCACAGCTTTCCATCTCTTTCCACCCATTTTATGGCCTCAAGCCATAAATTTCTTAGGTTTTTGTCCCTCTCTGTTGAGGGGAGCAGAGAAAATCTCAGTTTTATCTTTTAAATGAGTGTAAATGTAGAATGGTATGTAGCATAGCCTGATATTTACCTGTAAGTGATTGAAAAGATAATCAACTGACAGGAATCTTGACTTTTTTTTGTGTGGGGCCGGTTTGTTTCCTCTTTTGTTTTTGACTGTCCATTATCAGTATAGTTATAATCTGACAATGTGCCTATCTGCAGTAGTATATTGCTACAGGTGTTAGCATGTTAACACGATGCAAAAAAAACAAACAAACAAAAAAAAAACACAAAGAACACTTTGACTGCATTCCTGTTGCTATGGTCACCCACTTTAAATACAGGCTGCCTATGTAGGAAATTGATTGACACCATGCAGCCAGTCAGAATCGAGGATTCAGACTATGGCATGTTTGGAAACTCTACACTTTCACTGTGTTAGCAAATACACTGTGGCAGCCATAAATAATGTTTTTATCCTCACCCACATCTTCTTCCAGCACAGAACAACACAACTCCAGGTCCCACAGCCTCTGCTCCTGCAACGGACAACACAACGAGCGACAACACAACATCTGCACCCCTGAATACGAGCGTCACTGAGGTGACCTCACCCTCTCCAGCTACACCGCTCAACATTACAACGGACAGCACCACACCGACAGCAGTTAACGAAAACACAACTTCAGCATCAACAGTCAACGCCACTTCACTCCCCGACACAGCAAACAGCACCTCTACAGATGCCAGTCCAGGAAACAGTACTACATCCAACACAACTACAACAACAACGACGACAGACTCTACTATTATAGGTCAGTTGTTATGATTTTCTGGGTCAAATGCGTTGCTCTGGAGCTCATTAAAGTTTGTTTCACAACTTACTAAAAAAAAAAAAAAAAAAAAACTAATTAACGATTAACGTAATTGCGATGCATTTTTAATTCATGTATTTGTTTTCTTAACAACATGCTGGTCCAAGAAATCTGTTGGACATCACGTTAAAAAGGACAGTGACTTTAACACACAAGCTGTTACCTGCATCTAGCATCCCATTTGCTGCTCCGCTTCAGGCTTCAGTAGATCTTACACACTGACTGTCATTAATTCATGAAAATCTTAATATTATTTTGGGGACAGTCTGGAGAGCTAATTGTTCTAGTTATGAAACACAATTTGAGATAAAAATGAGAACACAATGTCCGGTTCTATTTCTGGTGAGTTGTGTGAGCTGATCAGAGTAGTAAAATTCTCTCATTGCCATTTTGCACCATTTTGCAGGTTTGTTGCATTACAAGCCTGTGATGGGAAGGTAATGACTGGTCCACATATAAGTTACACTCTCAGGTCACTCCAAGCTCACACTTACTGAGGCCATCAACTTGACACATAAAAATATTAGACTACTGCAGAAAGGCACATCGTTGAATTATAACTATACTGCCCCTAGTGGGGCTGTCGTGCCCCAGGATGCCAGAATAGTCATGGACAAGCAAAGTGGAAATCGTTTGATAGGATTACCAAAGATCACGCAAAAAGGCAGATGTGCATTACTGCAATAAAACAAGAAAATGGAGTGGGGAGATTTCTCAAGGAACATGTTTTCCAAGCATAATATCTTGTTCCAGCATAGAACAACACAACCCCAGCTCCCACAGCCTCTGCTACTGTAATGGCCAACGCAATGAGCAACAGTACAACGTGCATTGACTGCATTCCTGTTGCTATGGTTACCCACTTTAAATACAGGCTGCCTATGTAAGTAATTAATGGACACCATGCAGCCAATCAGAATCGAGGATTCACCTAGACCATGGCATGTTTGGAAACTCTACACTTTCGTTGCGGTGGGAAGTACACTGTGGAAGCCATCAATAATGTTTTTATCCTCACCCACATTTTCTTCCAGCACAGAACAACACAACTCCAGGTCCCACAGCCTCTGCTACTACAACGGCCAACACAACAAGCAACACAACAACATCTGCACCACTGAATACAAGCGTCACTGAGGTGACCTCACCCTCTCCAGCTACACCGCTCAACATTACAACGGACAGCACTACACCGACAGCAGTTAACGAAAACACAACTTCAGCATCAACAGTCAATGCCACTGCAGCCCCCGACACAGCAAACAGCACTACAGAAGCCACTCCAGGAAACAGTACTACATCCAACACAACTACAACAACGACGACGACAGCCCCTACTATTATAGGTCAGTTGTTATGATTTTCTGGGTCAAATGTGTTGCTCTGGAGTTCATTAAAGTTTGTTTCACAATTTACTAAAAAAAAAAAAAATTAACAATTAACGTAATTGTGATACATTTTTAATTCATGTATTTTACTAACAACATGCTGGTCAGTCTTAGAACTGAACATTTCTTCCTACTTTATTGCATTGCATATGGTGTATGCCATCATTTGAGTATCCCGAGTCCAAAAATATGGCAGATTTTCTTGCTATAAGAAGAGCATTGCAGTCAAAAAACAACTGGCCTATCTTGCCATGATGCTAAGCTAGTGACTTTGAATGTGGGGTTTCTCTTGTACGAAAGCTTTATTCATTCATAGACACTCAGAATTATATACCACAACGTTCATGAGCCACCGTGAATGTTTTTTCCATCAGCCCGTCCTACACTTACATCTTTGGTTGTCGGTCAACAGGGAACCCTGTCAATAAAGTCACCTCACACAGTAATTAACCAACACAGACGCTCTACGTGTGCTATCTATGCTACAGGTTGTGCAGGTCCGCCAGCACTGTGTTGTCCTGGACAGGACAACAGCTGCCGCAGGTCGTCATGTTACTGTGACCAGATATGCGTGTCTCTTGGAGATTGCTGTTCAGACTTTAATTCAACCTGCGGATGTAAGTTAATGTCAGCACACACAAAACAGAAGGTTTAGAAACATTCAATTCTTGGCAGAATTAGATGTCCTGTGAAAAATATCACCATAACTTTTTCATCCACAGCCAATTTCACAGCAGCTCCCAACACAACAATGAATGCCACAACCACACCACCCACCATGTCTCCTTCTACAGCACCAGGTCAAACAAGTAACAATACAACAATACAATACAAACAATACTAAAATTCAAAAATTCAAAGCTTGAACTACTGTAAATCCAGTACTGCTCATCAGCAATGTTTAAATTGTATAATTATCTGCACATTTCTTACGTTCTTTCAGCCCAAACGATCAAAGTGTTCCTGAAGGTTTCAGTTTTAGCCACTCAAGATGAAAACAGAGGAGCGATCTCAGAGTTTTTATCTAATGTAAGTACAAACAACCTTTGAATATGCACCACAATGTTGAAATGCCCTGTGTGCAGGCAATGAATGCGTGTCCTCTTTTTCACAGTTTCTCCAGGATAGCTGCGATGGCTGCACCGTCGCAGTCAAAAGCATAAACCCCACATGACGAAACACCTCTGAATACAGTGACCACAGACAAATTCACGCACTAAAGGAATCATTTTTGGATCTCAATAATCTCACGAGTGATCCGTTTATACAACTATATGTCTGGTTGTGTTTATATCTTCTTGTTTATTTGCTTGTTGATGTTGACTTGTTCCTGTCACTATTTCATGCTCTATGATGAAACTGTATCATGCCAAATAATTCCTATTTTTCCCTAAAAATATTCTTATAAAACAGAAGATCCAATATGAAAGGTGTGCCTTATTTGTCCAGTGTAGTGATACAGTATATGTTGGAATCAGTGGGGCACGTGACATGGAAGCTGCTGAGAACGCTACTGAGTTTTCCGTAATAACAATTTTTCCAAAATATTAATATGAAATAGAAGAAGAATTTGAATCAAGTAGAACAATATGGATACATTTTTAGAGAGTAGATCTCGTGCCATGGAAGCTAAGCCATATAAATGCATTTATCTTGTATCTGTTTGTATTTCAACTTTTATTTTCAAAGCTGAAATAGATAAAATGCTCATTTATGTATCATGTACCTGTTTTATATCGCTTTTAACTTTGTATGGATGCTACCTACCTATTTCTAATCTCAATGGGACTTCCTGGTTAAATAAAGGTTAAATACAAAAAATAAACAAATACACACTACACATCAAATTGTTTGCAACATAAGGATTTTTTTTTAAATTATGATTCGCACTAACATGTCTGTGTAGACATTAAGATATTGAATATAATATGATTCAGTTCATTCTGCAACTTGCTGATGGTCCCCAAGTGACAAATCAGTGGATGGGGCGTCAGTGTCTGTTGAATCATATTCTAACTTAAACTAACTTCACCCAGGTACATTAAAAAGTATAAAAGGATAAAACGAGTAGACCGCATTTTGTGGGCACACAACAAAAACCTTGAACGCAACCTTCACAGACACACAACATTCACAGATAAGCAAAATAAATAAATAAATGAACAAAAAAATAAAAACGTGTTGGCTAATTATTCACAGATCTTTAGTGAACCGTGTCTGTAAATCAACTGCAGACACAAGCACAAAAAGCCATTGAAGAAACCAGACAGCAAAAAAAAAAAAAGAGAGAGACAGAGGCAGATAGAGGATGCACTGACTGACTCACCTGTCTGCAGCATTTGTTGTCATCGTTGCTGGCAGAATTAGTCCTGCCATCGTCGCCAGGAAGTAGTGGAGGCTGCAAAACTTGAGTGAGCAAATCTTTCTTCTTCCTTAATTCTACTGACCAATGTTGAATCTGGATGCTGCCACCTACTGCACCGAAGTGTATTGACCCTTTACATAGACATATATCTATCGACCCTTTACACGTGACGTCACGTTCCACTCGCGCGATATATGAACGCTATGACGGACGGCGGAAGAAAAGTGGACGTCAAATTTAAATAAAGCAGGCCAGGATATGGACATGGACATGTACACATGTACATGTAAAGCTCAGAGAGAGAGAGAAGAAAAAGAAATAAATGTTATGTAGGTGAAATGAAGAAACAGGGACACTTACAGATCATATTATTTTCCCATATTTATTAATAGTTAAACATATTTAAGCTGAGTAAGCAAATGCATACTCACGTCAAAGAAGAGCAGCAAGTGGAAGCCAGTGGTGGAAGCACGTGATGAGGTCATCACTTCCTCACTTTGTTTGTCATGAAAGTTGTAAATAAAACAGTTTATTAGGTTTAAAGGAATTTGTCCTTTATTAGATCAATATACTATATACAATATACTGTGGAATTTTGGGCTGTGTTTTTACATGGAGGCATAATAAAGTGATGTGTTTACAACATCTTTGCACCCTTTGCCTTCATAAGCACCCATCCGCCTGCACTCACAAAGTTAAAAGGTAAATGCATCTTGGAGAACTTTCACCACTGTGGCCTGTCTTCTGTTTCTTCATGACAGACTTGGTGATGTTGAGATAAGAGTACACCATCTCATCTGCTGCGGGACTCCTCGTTCCTGTTTGAGGCTTCAAAATTAATTTGTCACCTCCTTCATGCTACTGAATGATGGACAAAACTTTTAAACCCGTGTTCATTCCTGTTTCAGCTCTGTTGACCATGATGCACGATATAGTTCTGCATTTAATGCATTTAACAATCGTTACCAGCAGATGGCAGCACACCCCCAGATTCCTCACCAATGTCCAGAATCCAGTACCTTCATTAGCTCAGATCAAGTTGCAGTAATGAGGTAAAACACATTTTATTATCGCTTATTTTTATTGTAGAATTTTAATCTAGTGATAAGTAACTGTAAACATTCCAGTGTGCATAACCCAGGGACAGTGTCAGTGACAAAACACAAAACTTTTCCACATGCCGGGTTATGTTTTTACATCCCTGGTACAGACCTTTCTCCAGTAGAGCTGTGAGGGCTCTGCAACCAAGGGTTCGGGCATATCAAACCCATATGAGAAATGAAACTGCATAGCGATAAATTCTTGCCATTTGGCTGCAGCTACTGTGAGTGTGAGCGTAACTCTATTATGAAAATAGTATGTTGTCAGTTCCTGGTTTGGGGCTTTGGATGCAGAAAAATGTCTGGTGAGAGTTAAAGAGCCTGTTGTGGTAGACTTGCTCCACACATGAAGGCTGTTTTTTGGCTAGGTGGGGTGCACACGTAGTGACCCCAGCACTTCATGGGAGGAGGATGAGACAAAAATTCAATTATGAGGGCCGAAGAGGAAACAGGTCCTCGTGGCCTCAGGGACCGGCACATCCTCTAGGAGCGGATAGTTCAAATTAGACCAGCATTGTCAGTCCAGGCCCACCTCTGACCTCAAAGATTTAATTTTCTCAAAGACACATACTGCAGCGGCGTGTCTTTTTTTCTTTGATGCGTGTTTGTTTATCCGTCCGCCTGCACGCGTTCAGCTGCTAATCTGAGGCGTCCTCCCCGTCCGCGCGAAGGTAGCGACTGCGGCGTGCGGTGCAAATCAGAAGCCCGTGTCCTCCTCGAGATCCTCTCCACAATCCCGCTGCGCAATTGGAGTTAATTCTACGGAGGGAGTCTCGGGTTCACGTTTCGCCACATCTTTGTAAACTTAGATCATGCGGGGGTCACCCGGAGGTTGAAGCGGCCCTGTAGCCGTGCGTCGAGTCTCCGAAGATCAGTTACAATGTAATGGCTAAGGAATGCTGCTCGGTCTTGGCTATTGCGAGAAGGTTTGGGTCTAATTAGAGCCAATTTGAGAGTGGGATCTGATTCAGAAACGCTGTCGGTGCATGTTCAAACCGCGGGCATATATATGTGGCTACTGTTGAAAGCGCATAATCAGTTTATTGTTCATCTTCAGAGTGAAATCACAGTGTTTCTCATCTTATCCAAAATATTCAAATATGTGATTTTCTTACGCAGTAAAAGGATGCGTCATTGTTCTTAAATACACACTCTCTCTTTAACACACACACACAGCGTCTGTGTCGTCCACACCACCGATCTGCTGAGGTATCCCTGGCTCCCTGCAGTGTGTGTGTGCATGTCGAAGGCCCCGGTGTTATTGATCCTGATTGGGCCTCACAGGAGGAGATTCCGGCCTGCCATTGACCCACACTTCTCCATGTTTCCACCCTTCTCTTAGATCATCAGAGGCAGCTGTCCTCCTGCCTGCCTGCCTGCCTGCCTGCCGACCGGCCTGCTTGCGTGAGTTTTCTGATTGTCAGATGGAAAGGGGTAAAAAAAAAAAAAAAAAAGGCCAGGGAAAAAAAACGAAAAAAAAAAAAGACTTACTACAGGTTTTCTTAAAATCACTAGCAGGTCTTGCCTGAGTAGCTCTCACTGACATTTTTTTCTTCTAGCTTGGTGACTGTCAAAACATCCCCCCCCCATATGCATCCATACCCCCCTCCTTCCCCTTCTCCGTAGAAAGCCTGTGGCTCACAGGCTGCTCTCCTCTTCAAAGTAAAACTTCTCCGCCATGTGGCCCGCGTTGAACGTTTGTGTTGACGTCTGCCCGGCGCTCATGAACTCCTCGTAAGGATCCTTTTTCTCCTCGTCGCTGCTCGTGAAGCACTTGAAGAGCGTCATGGCGAGGAAGGAGTAGAAAACCATCACAAACAGGATGTAGAAGTAAGCGTTGTCGTAAGTCTCCCTGGATTTGGAGATGCCGGGCGCCGGGCTGGTGCCGGACAGGGGGCTCGCTGCCGTGCTGGGAACGCTCCTGTGGATTTGGTGCCGGCTGACGTTGCTATCTGCGTCTTCGAGAATCTGCTGGCATCCGACGAGAAGAGAAAGCAGGAGGGTTCGGTTCATGCTCTCCATATCGAAATTGGCAGCGTGGAATCGTGTGGAGTCGAAATAAAACACACACACACAAAAAAAAAGCACAGTTGGAACAGAGAGAAAGGCAACCGGAAAAAAAGGACAACAAATAGCAAAAGTGAGAAGCAGGCGGTCACCGCTTTAGGAAAGGCATGCTGTGAGCCACCCGCCCACTCTTCAAGAGACTTGATAAGGTGGTATTTCAGAGATAAAGCCCACTTCTTTCCTGTCGCGTTGCAGCCAAAATATCATAAAAAAAAGCCATACCCTTCTTTCGAGGTAAATATGAGCAAACATTTTGATCATAAATTAATCCGAATGCGCCCAAGATTGCTGTTTTCCCAGTGTATTCTGCCCCAAAGCTTCCCTTTTAACTTTTTTTTTTTTCCTATCCAAAACTTTTTTTTTCCAGCCCATCCTTTTGTATTCCTTCCTTCACTTTCAATTTGGGGGTTGGAAGCGGCAGAGACACTTGGATTGTTGTCAGCTCCGGTCAAGTAGTCTACTCATTTCAAAGAGCGCTGGGGTCAGAGGTTAAGTTGTCTCCAGTGTGTTGCTGCTTGACTGACACTCTGCTCCAAAGCAACCCTTTGGCTTTTTCACTCGCTGTGTCTTACAAGTTGAGCACTTGTTAAAAAAAAAAAAAAAGTTTGTCAAGAGGAAAGAAAATAGTGAAATGTGATCTTGCCTTGATCTTATCGCGCAGGACACACGAACGGAGCACAAACAAACAAACACGCTATAACACACATAAAAAAAAAGTACTAAATCCATGTTAAAACAAAAAAACAAGCATGTTTTCTCATTGGTGCTCATTTTAATCATGAATGACACGAGCAGCTGCCTACCTGATCCTCCGCAAGAGAAAGGAGAAGGGGGGGGGGGAAGCGGAATGATAAAAATGCACTGGCAATATGTGTAACCTTTTGAGGAGTCTACCAACGGGGTGAACAGTGTTTTCGTTTCAGTTTGGCGGCCTGAACCCTGCGCAGCCATGTCGGTGACTGATGTCCCAGTGTGTCTGCGTGCTGCTGGGCTTATATAATTTACAGCAGCTCTGCTTTAGTCATTAAGGAGTGTGAAGGAGCCACCAGGGAGCAGGAATTTGTCCAAAGGAGTGTTTATGAAAGGGGATATATTTATGATTTAGTGCTGCACCGGTGTGTGTGTGTGAGGCGCACACAGCACCCAGAGAGTGGGGAGAAAGAAAGAAAGAAAGAAAGAAAGAAAGAAAGAAAGAAAGAAAGAAAGAAACAAACAAACAAACAAACAAACAACAAACAAAGAAAGAGATAAATTGAAGAAAAAAGAAAGGATGAGAAAATAAAAATATTAACTGAAAAAGAAGAAAGGAAAAAGAATGAATGTAAAGCTACAATGGAAAGAATAAAAGAAGGACAAGAAAAATATAAGGGGGAGAAAAAATTAAGGAGAAATAAATGAAAGAAAGAAAAAAATAACAGAAACATTGAATGAAAAATGAAAGAAATAAGACAAAGAAAAATGTATTAAATAGAATAAAAGGCAAAGATCAACAGAAGAGAAAATTGAATAAAGAAGAAAAAGAAGGCAAGAAAAAATAAGACAGAGGACAGAAAAGAGGAATAAAGAAAACCAAAAATAAATAAATATAAGAAAAGAAAGAAAACATTTTGACCGAAAACAAAAAGGAGGCCAGTCCCATTTTGTTTCCTACTTTCCTTCTTCTTTCATGGTTTTCTGTCCAAATATTCTCTCTAAATGTAATGAGATAACCTCAGTTATGAGAGAAATTCCCTCTTTATTTATTATCATGTAAAAATTATTATGTAAAATTTTAAACAAGTCACGTTTGCGAGCCCTGTACAAAGGACACTAATTCAGAGTCACAACTCTGTGAGTTTTCACGTAGTTTATTATAAATAGTAAATAGTGCTATATTATACATAAACCGTCATACAACAAACTCATTTCACGCTGCTGTAAATGAACATTATACAAAAGGAGAAAAAAAAAACGCGTAAGACTTAAGCATTGAGGAGCACTCATACAGGACGTACAGAAAAGACACTGGAACGACACTAAATAAATAAGAAGTGGAACCGGTATTTGCAAGTTCCAGATGAAAACTAATTTAACACATGCAAAAAACAAAACAACAATAAAAACAAAAACAAAAAAACAGGAAATATTAACTGTCAAACTGAATAATGTATTCACTGGCAGAGAATTCTTTTGGCTTAATGACATCGTGACTACGTTTGCTATCGCTCATCGCTTGATGATTTCCCCTGATTGATCGATGCATACAACCCAACATTAATGACGTGGAAAAGAGGGAGCGCGTGTGTTCGAGGGTCTAGTCAGGGCCGGTTGATCCATGTTCCTTTACATTACATGAGGTATGAATGTATTGCACTTTCTTTGGGTTGCAGCGGATTCACTGTGACGCCACGTGGCTTCGGTTCGTGCCGTCGTAGTCGCGTAACTTCGGTCTCCGAGGTCTTACACGAGAATCACATCAACTTACAGTTAACACATTGTTATCAAGACACTGTCATGAAGAAATTCTCAGAAGACACATTATCGCCGCCCAGCCTCCAACCGTGAAGACGTGCCCCTCCCCTGTCGAGCCACAGAAGCACCAGGGGCTTACAAAGTCCGCCTTGCATCTCTGCCACTTATTACAAAAATCAAATAGGAGATCTTGAATGTATTTACTCCCCATTTCCCCGCTCCCCCTTCCTTTCCTCTTGAAGCATGGAACCGTTGCTCGGGTCTTGGAGCGTGACGCACAAGCAAAGCGAGCGTCAGGTAACAGGAGAGTCTGCGCCTTTGGTCCTAATTATTCCAGTCAACCCCCTTCATCGCCGTCGTTGCACCTCCGAGTGGTTCCCTTCCGCGCTGATAGGAGAACACCTCAACCTCTTCACCTTCCCCATCCGCTCCCCCTGTCTGGCTGTCCTCGGGGCTAGGGAAGTTTCGCGAAGGCAGCGGGTGGTGGTGTTCTCCAAAGACGAATGTCGGGCAAGCCTCTTGTTCAGGCCATGTTTGTGGGGGGGTTGGGTTGGGTTGGGTGGGGGGGCTTCATATAATGAAAGGCACCTGAGGAGGACAAGGGAAGACAGAAAGCTTTTTTTATTCACTGGTAACTGTAAATCTTCTGATTCACGAGGAGTTAAATGAGAGGTGTGATGCTGACACGGAGGACTGGGGATGACGGAGGGAGGTGTTTAAGAGTAGCAGGTGAGAATGGAAACTGGGGTCCTAGGTTAAATAGTAAAACTTAACAAACAGAGCTTTGGGAATATCTATGGACGGTCTTTGAACTTAGCATGGTTGGTAAAACTTCCCTGAGACTGAGCCTTAGCCTGGATCTCTGGCACTGCTTCACTGATCAATAACAACTCTAAATCTGACCTCCAGCGGGACACATGGTTCTAATCCTGGTCTGCCAAGGGCCATAATCTCCCCCTGTTAAAGAGCCCCTTACCCTGCTCTTATACACATACACGGCCGCGCTCACATACGCGTTTCACCAAACCCCCAAAAGCTACATGTGAGTCTCTCCCAGGACCGGCTAAATTAATGACATCAAGATGTTGCCACTGATGGGCCAGTCAACATGTGGTAGTGTACCTCAGATCAGGCCCAACAGCGCACCGCTCCAAACCCGCACACCCCCTCCTCCCTCCCTCCTGTCAAACACGCTTTGGGAAGTGGCTCCTTTCATTTGGTCGGCTATCTTTGTTACACAGGGGTCATTACATGGCTAGGTGAGTTACACCGATGGGCAGGCTCATCACACGGGGTCATGAAAGGACAAGCGAGTGAGAATGCGCGCGTCGGGATAAGCATGCGGGCCCGCGCGGATAGGCCAGTGATGGTAATGTAAACTGAGGTGACCTGGCCACTGGCGCTGGCTAACATAAATGTAAGGGTGATTTGAGAAGTGCACTCATCAGAGGGGCCGGTGCAGTTAACATGGCTCACGAGTTAGCGAATCTAAACTGAATCTCGAAGCTAGATCGGAGAGTTATAGAAGGATACAACCTCTCTTAAAACACCAGTTTGGAAGTCAGGACTAATCAGTGGGACGTAAAAACCTTTAGGTAGTCGCTTGAAAATATGTACCTTGCTCTGGCTGTACTGTCCATACTGGTAGGAGGGGTGGTGGTCCACGGCGTAGGCGGGGGAAGTGTAGGAGGGTGGGCAGTAAGACTGGGTGCTGGGCAGAGTGGGCATACTGGTCAGGCCTGGTAGAGCCTCGAGGCGCTGGGAGCCATGACAACTAGCGGCCATGCCTCCGGTGGGCTCCAGGCCTCCGGTCAACGGGGAGAGGGCGAAGTCACTCTGGGACTGATGGGGAACTCCACCTGGATTCAACAGGCCCATCACCTGAAGGGAGACACGGAGGAAAACACGGTGATTAGATGCAACGAATTTACCTGAAGAGATTCACCACGTAAGTGTGTGGACTTGGTCATCACAGATGGCTGTGTGATATTCCACTCCTCTCAGGTGGGCCAAAGTGTGAGGCGTCTCTTTGTTCGCTGTCAGAAATACATTATTACCGACTTCCCTCGCACATGTGGTTCTCTTTACTCGCCTTGACCGACTGGGAAACTGACAGTGGTTAAAGAGTTCAATCCTTTAGCCGCTGTTAGAGTTATCATGTCTAATTTACTGAACTCAGGTTTTTTTTCGTATTATAGAACATGAAAAGAATCTGGACAATTAAATAAACAAAACATGTATTTTATGAAGAATGCTGGCAAATCCGTACGTGTGCACTGATGGGTCATATCTCCGTTTTATCGTCTCACTTTCTTTTGATGCCCTAAACCACCGTGTCCCTGTGAGGCCGTGGGTAAAGGGGGCCAAAGGGTACGTGGGAACGAGGGCCAGGGTGTGTTTGTGTATGCGTCTGGGAGCTACGTCGTGTGGTGCCGCCGTGTATGTATGTAACAGTAAGTGTGTGTGTGTGTGTGTGTGCGCGCGCGTGTATGTGCAGTCCAGCGTTTTTTGCTCTGATGTCAGGGGTGTAAGGGTATCGGTGATACATTGTGAACAGCTGCACAAAGGTTTGCGTGAGAAGTGAAGTCATGAAAATGTCTAAAAAGAAAAAAAAAATATGGAGAGACACAGACGGTTACAGTCCACGAAGGAGAAAACAGAGCTAAAGACGAGAACTGGACTGAGCCTCCCCAACTAGAGAAACGGTGAATAATAAGTGATGGTGAGTGGTGTAAAAACAAAGGCTTTCCCATCTGACAGCCACCTGGCACATGCACATATGCACACAAACAGAGGTGACCCGAGGTGCCTTTAATGTATGTAATTTACAGCTGGTCTGTCAGAGTGATCTGACCTCACACATCATGTGGCCTAACAACAAACCATTGTTACTCCTAATGCTGAGAAGCTGTGTGTGAGCCAGAATACAAAGAATGTAAAAAAAAAAAAAAAAAAATCTGTCACCATAAAATAAAACCGTGAACAGTACTTTGCATGTATGTGCAAATCTTAGTTCGCGAGCGTCGGGCCTGCGTCTGATCTACGCGCCCATGCACTTGTCTGCAACCGAAACGGCAGCAGTTCCCCCGATGGTGTATCTGTTTTGAGGTTGTTCCGGGGATTAGGTCTCAGGGGGGTGCAAATCCTGGCCGCTTGCTTCCTTGGTGAGAAAGGATTGCTTTGGTATGCACCAGATCAGCAGCGAGACGCCAGAGACGGGGAAACCAACAGCCCTGACTGCTGCTCCCAGTGCACAGCTACCCGCTCGCCTACCTAAAGTAAACCTCATCCATATCAAAACTCCACGGTGCTCTAATTTGAGTTACACGAATCTCCCGATGGATACGGAGTCGGAGGTAGAGTAGCTTTTGTGGACAAATTTGAAGTTCAGATTAGCCAGATAACTCCCGAGGGCTTAATACAAAACTGCGCGAGCTGTTCGACAAAGCTGAAGCTGTAAAGTTTCCGAAGTGCAAAGAGGTCTTCGCGTGTTAGCTATCAATGTCATAGAATTTAATCAATTCTCATTTCCTCTCTCTTATTAAGTTAAAATCGGGAAATTAATTCTATCCTCATCTGAAATAGAGAAAAGTGTAGCGCAGTATACATTCAAACAGCTGCAATGAATACATAAATTAAAACAAATTAGCCAACAAAGTGAGTCATTTGCATAAATTACACACTTTGTTACGAGGGGATAGATTACTTCATTCCAATCAATTAAGACACTGGAACATTCCATGATTGCAATTCCAGACTGAGAAAACATTCGAGGCACGCCGTCCGATTTGCAAGATGAGATGTCTGTTTTGTACAGAGCGGCCCACCGAGGTTAATGTTGAAACCATCCACGAGGCCACAGCACCTTTGGCCTCTTTACTGGAGCTGAAGTCCCTCGGTGACCCTGTGGGTGTGTGAACTCACACCACCGCCATGTGCTCAGTTACAGGAAGGAGGTGACTAGCACGCTCACAAACCGGTTATGCTTCAACAAACTAATTATCTGAAGTACAAATTGTGAGTTGGCAGAGTTGGCTAAGGCACTCGAGCTTTGCCACGTGTAATTTCCACTTTCCCTGTTTCTCCGTACTTTTATCTGTCCCGTAAAAAAAATCTAAATGTTTTAAAAGGATTGTTGTGGATTGTTATTGAGTAGGAAAACAACAAATTCTAGTCTATAACTAGAGCTCATATATCAAAGCACTCAATTATAGCTTCAGCCACAATGGTGCCACCAACCACTTGCACCCTGGCAGCTACAACAAAGCTCCTCTCTTTCTCAATATATACATCCTCAGGCATTCACGTAGTAACCAACCTGCCCGAGGCAGTTTTTTATCTGTGCCT
Organism: Mugil cephalus; assembly: GCF_022458985.1. Classification (NCBI taxonomy): domain Eukaryota; kingdom Metazoa; phylum Chordata; class Actinopteri; order Mugiliformes; family Mugilidae; genus Mugil; species Mugil cephalus. Next base: position 17,425,710 of record NC_061776.1, read on the forward strand.
GACAGGAGTCTGAGATATACTCTCATGGGAATTAGTACCCAGCATGCATTGCATGTGGGCCGGCCACCCTTTGTGGCGGTTAAAAGCTCGTTTTACGCCTGTTAGTCCATCTTCTGGGCTGGTAGGGAGCCACTGATGGACACTGATGACTGTGTAATCGACCATAATTGTCTTTTCAGTTTTGATTTGTGTCATCATCCGACATCCATACATCCCTCCTCAGGTCTGGTCCTTTCTGCCCCTCCAAAGACTGACGTTTGCCACATTTGAAATTCATCAAACTATCCGTCAGAATAAACAAAAATGAAAAGCTACCATGTTCTTTAGCCTAACAAGGTTTCATCACTGTCACTGGCACTGACACCTCCTGGGTCACAGTGTGTGTGTTCGTGCGCATCATTATCCAGCCATACGGAGCATCTCAGGAACTACCAGCCTCTATCCTGGCATGTGTGTTTGTTTTTTTTTTTTTGTTTTTTTGAGACAAATTGGACGTGGGTATAAGTCCATTCAAGAGCACGTTATTTTTCCACATGTATCACAATGATGGATGCATAGACTGACCTGCGGTGAGAGGCTGTTGCTGATGGGGTTGACGGCGTTGGCGTGTCCTGTCGGGGCCACAAAGCTGTCCGAGTATCCTGAGAAGCCGTGTCGTCCAGAAGACAGGCAGTATGCAGAACTTCCGTCCTGGGAACCTGCTGACGAGCTGAGCCCACTCTGGTGCACCGAGGTGGGTGGCAGAGGCTGTGGTCGGTGGACTGTACTGGGCTGTTCAGAAGCTGCTGGGAATAAAACATTAGACTCTGAAACCCACGCTTCTTAAAACATTACTATATTCCAGCATTTTAAAGCATGATGTGTGTTTGGATGTGTGCAGGTGTGCTCACCTTGAGCTATAGAAGTGGGAGGGTAGGGGCTGTCAGACAGCTGATAGGGCTGCAGGCCCGGCATCGCTGAAGGAGGGAAGCCGCCTGGGATGAGGTGGTTAAACGCCATCAGTTGATTAGCTCCTGCTTGCTTCCTCCACCTGGCTCTTCTGTTGCTGAACCACACCTGGGACGAGGACACGGACAACTGTGAGAGGCATTTATTTCACTCGCGAGAGTGCTTGTGTGGTTTTCTACATCTGCTTGGTGCCATGTCAAAGGATTTGTGTGTGTGTGAGACCACTCTGTCCTTTCACAGGCAGCTGAACCGATAGAGATCTTAAGATCTGGAGAGTACAGTGACACCACAGACATTACATCTTTGTTTGCTACTTCAAGTCACTAGGTTCAGATACTGCCCGAGGGCTGTTATGGCTGTTGAAGTTTATATTAGCAAACTATCTAAATCAAGGATCTATACTTAGACCTTGACACGGCCGTTTGTTTTTCTTCGGCAGAAACATTCGACAAAAATAGGGAGACGTCTTCACACAGTGGGTGCAGTGTATCTGCATCTGTCTGTGCGGAGAAGGGTCGGCACGGGGTCGAGGGTTGTCGGAGGGAACTCATGCCAAATGGCTGTAAGGAATGTGTGGCAACATCCCAGGGCAATGTAACACCCACATGACACGTATTTGTGACTGACTGACTGACACATTGCTGTGCTGTTAAGACTCAGTCCAAAAGGACTTCACGGTTGAAGCGCACGCGCGCGTGTGTGTGTGTGTTTCTAACCTGAACTCGAGCCTCGGTCAGTTTGGCCCGCTGAGCCAGCTCCTCCCGCGTGTAGATGTCGGGGTAGTGCGTGCGCTCGAAGGCCCTCTCCAGCTCCTCGAGCTGCTCCGCCGTGAACGTGGTCCGACTGCGACGCTGCTTCCTCTTCAAAGGCAGGCCTGGCTCGGAGTCCACGTCGGAGCCCTCGTCGGAGTGACTGGCTGTCATTGCAAAAAAACAATCCGACTGTTACTCGGGCGTTACTTTCGGAGGAGTCAGGCCAACTCAGAGTGAAACTTTGTAGTAAATACTAAGCTGGCGCACAATGGCAAGAGCCGAGACAATAGATTATACTGAGTACAACACATGGTGCGCTCAGAGCCATTTTAGATTGTGTCCTCCTGTTCCCTTAAACTCCTCAGCGGTTCCTGAGGGGATCAAAAGCCAGAGGCTGCTTGAACATGGATTAGAGAGGACTAGATCCCTCTGGGGCATCTATTCCCTGGGACACTGTGTCTCTCCCAGTCTTAGCCATGCTGTGTGCTGCGCCGATAGGGTCCCATAGTAAGGGGGCAGGCAGCCCTTTTGCAGGTGCTTCTTAATCTGTTTGTTCAGTTGAGGGCAGGAGAGAGCGAGCGAGGAACTGGGAGACAGCTATTGGGATCTAATTCAGCAGAAGAAGGGAATCAATGAAGGCTTGAGACCGGGGACAGAGGACTATTTCTGCATTTTGGGGGAGGTTGCCCATCTATTAAACAATGATTAGGCTCCACAAACTAGCGTGACAGCCTGCCTTTGTCCCCCGTTACATGTGTGCAATCCCCCCCCCCATCTCTTTCTCAGTCACTCGCTGACTCTCACAAACATGCATCTGCTACGTCTGGGCTACGGGCTTTCACTCAGTGAATGTGGTCTATGACAATGTGTCAAAACACAGACGGACGCAAGCTAGGGAGAGTTAGGATCTACTCGCAAACGCACCCCTGAGGGACCTCTTAAACCTCACAAGGAGGGTTCACTGCACCTTTTCGGCAGCCAGCAAGAACCTACGCCGAGAGGGGAGAAACAAGGAAGAGAGGCAGGTGTAGGCAACGGCCGAGCTTCGGCGGAGGACTGAAACTGTTTCCCCCACACTGCTCATTCTCATTCTGCCCTCCAGATTTAAAGCTTTAATTAAAAAGTGCCAAGTCAGACATGGAGAGAGGGAGGGAGGGGGGGGGGTGCTCAGGGATCTCCCCTCGCCTCTGGAGCCAAGCAGGAAATGTTTGTGCCGGTTGCCAGTGTGCGTCTGACCAGGCATTACACACGGATTTGGCCTCTGGGAACGCTGCTGCGCTAAGGACCGCCGGCACACAAGATTCTGATGCTGAGAAGAGCTCTTTATTACATTTGAACCGAGGGCGCCACGCTGGCAAATACGCTCACGGAGGATTGGCCGGGCGCTTCGGTGTTCCTGGAAAATTCACAGTGAGTCTGGGGATGTGGTTTGTTTAGGTGAGGATGCGGCCTCTGGCAAATTGGAGCATTAGGCATAAAGAGGAAGTCATGAAAATAAACCTTTACTGAAAAAAAAAAAAGAAAAAAAAAAGGCATCAACGCTGCTTGGATTTTTAAGCACAACTTCCATTCATCGGCTTGTGACACAAGGTGAGAATACTAGATGGAGAAGCTGCAGGCAGAGTCGTGTGCGACGTCACTACAACTTTAATGACAAATGGACGGAGAAAGAAAGAGAAAAGAGAATGAATGAAGGCAAAGAAGATTCTTGAGGGAGGGAAGCTCATAAAACTCCTCAGAAGAGAAAGCTCCCCATTGGCACTGTAACTCATGTTAACTACAGGGCTGGGGGGTGGATCTCTCCTCCATTCCCCCCTTTATTTCTGTCTTTCCCTCTCTTTCCCCCCCTCCCCTCCCTGTTTTTATTATTAGTAACTACAGAGAAAACACTCCGTCACAGACTCTCTCTTAATGGCAAATGACAGTGTTGCTTTTGTCATCCTCTGGCTTGCTCTTTCTCTTTTTCTCTCTTCCTCTCTCACTCGCTGTCTCTTTTTTTTTTTGGGGAAGTGATGTGGCCAAGCCTTTGTATCTTAGCGGGGAAAAGCCTGTGGCAGGGCTCTATTGGACCGATTACCACGCTCCATCTGTAGGAGCCATCAGGGACGCCCGGGCCCGCATTCAGGGGCCTGTCACCTGCCCAGCAGGGGAGTGGGGGTGGGTGGGGGGGGCTGAAGGGTAAGATGGGGGTCTGTAGAGCCAGGGGCTGAGTGGGGGAATGAAGAGTGGGAGGGAGAAGTGGGGGCACAAAGGGGTCCAGAGAAGGGCCACTGGGGGCTGCGGAGGGGCACAGCAGGGGAGCACCCCTTCATCCCCTCCCTCCATGGCCCGAGGGGCACAAAGCTGGGGGATGGGGGGGGGGGGGGGGGGGGGGGGGGGGGGGGGGGGTTGAAGGGTTGACATGGAGAGGAGATGGGAGGCTGAAGGCACCTGAAGAAGATGCTGGGGAATGACTAAGACAATTGGGAGGGAGGGGAGGGGAGGAGAGGGGAGGGGAGTGCTGGTCATTCTTAAACTGAAGACTTATCTCCTCCATCTCACCCATGCACTTCGCTTCTCTCTTTCGCTTCGCATCTTTGACATTTCCAAACAGGACCCTAACGCTGCCGTGGATCAATTTTAAGGCGCGCTGCTGCAGAAGCAGACGTGTTCCCACACATTCCCCGCAACAAACGACAGTGGAGGATACCGAACACACAAAGGGAAGGACTCGACCTCCTCACTTAAACACCCAAATCAAATTTTACGCTGCAGCTAAAGCACTGGGGAGCTGAAAACAGTCCATCGACGCTCACAGTTCGTCTGCGGCTCTGACAAGAATCTTAAGAGAACGATAGATTATTATCCCTCAAACGGAAATTGAGGCTGCCGAAGAATTATCCACAAAAAAAAAGCTGTTTCAAGTAAGATGTCGGATAATAAACTAATAACAAGCTAGATTAGATGGCAGGATGGATGGGATGGCGCTTAGCGCCGTTCGGAGCGTTCAACAAGTGAATCCAACAGGTTCCTTTCCCTGTTCAGAGACTCATAAATAATACTAAACAAGTGCATTTACAGATGTGCATGCAGACGCGCAATACGCACTCCCTGACATCAGCACGGAAAGGAAAGTGCTACACATGCAGCGCCCGAGGTAAACAGAACCATTTATTGATCGAGAGAGGAAACTGACAGGCAGGGAAGATGAACTCCAGAGGGTCACAGATGTGAACCTGGGGAACGTCCAGTTGCATTAGCTTCACCTGCAGCAGGAGTTCCTCTAACGGGCCAAAAACCAAGAGAGGAGTCCAACTGATAGAATGAAGGCTGCTCTTGTTTATTGCATAGGCTACGTCCCGCAACCCGGGACTCATCTTGCCAGCCATTCACCCCACTCCCACCGCTTCGCGTGACGTTAATATGAAGAGACACACGTGCAGGCACCGCGTCCGCACTCGCATGTGCGTAGAACTTAATACTTAAAAATGAGGAGTGTGACGGAGAGAGAACTGAAGTAGATATATCGAGAGAAGGAACAAAGTGACATGAAGAGTCGCAGAGAGAAAGAGAAAGCGAAGCCTAGCATATGGGGCGGTTTATAACCTCATCTCGGTAGGGGCTGGCTAGCCCTTCCTCCAGGGGCTGTTAATAGAGAAGGTAATTGAGCTGGTGACATGTGTTCGCAACACAAAACAAAGGGCAGAAGAGACAAATGAACTAGCTATTTGCCCAGGCAAGTAGATCTGGCCCTTTCAGGCCACAGAGCATAGTGTGAGCGGGCCACTGAATAAAATAGTGGCATGCCACATAGAGCCGGAGCGAGCAGATGCACTGGAGGGAAAGAATAGTTAACTGACAGCTTATGGGCTCAGCTGGGGTTAACAGTTAAGGGAGAAATGGGAGTGAGTGGGCTGCTCACTTGACTTGCTAAAGAGCCCCCAGGAACCCGCAGCTGCCTGGGAAAGAGGGGGGGCAGATAGAGAGAAAAAGAGAGGGAGATGATGATGTGATGGACGGAGTGAATGAGCGCAGGAGGTTGGCACTTAACGGACAAAGAAATAGCCGGCGATATGAAGTTGAAAGATGTATCTCTGTCTTACACCGGCGCGGTGACACAAAAAAAAGGCCACAAATGGCCCCGCGCGGCCATTATTCGCACCCAGTGTGCGGTGGTTATTATTTAGTTCCACCGCGGAGCGGTTAGGTGACAGTTTCACGGTGGCATGTCCACCCTCGGGGCAGGCACAAAGCGGCTGCACAGAACCCACGCGGGGCTGCAGCAACAGGCCAGTCTGCCGCACGTTCCAGGCAAACAGAGACCAAACCAGCAGAGATCCACAACCAGCCCTGCCTCGTTTAGGGGAGACGGACAACCGCACACTGGAAGCCCGCGCACTGTAAAAAACGAATCAGCGCCGATTCCTCGTCGGGACGTCGCGTTAACAGTCGCTTGGTTGACATCTTCTCCCAAACATTATGGTAACCTCTTTTCCTGGGGCCTGATCGCTTTACCCTCGGTAGTGACCCTCGGTTAGCCCCTGACCTTTTCACAGCGCTGCAGTGAAAACGGCCTCAGCTCTGACCCTGCAACCAAACTTCACAGACTCTCAGCGGAGAGCAAACGCATGGCCACATTCCACAATTTCTGTTCTGACCGTTCAAACGCTCATTGATGTTTTTTTTTTTCCTTCTTCTTGTTTTTAGGAGTTTTGTTTTCGGGAAAAAATGCCACGTCTAAATGTTTCATGACTCTTACATGTTAAATACATTTCTGTCGTTTTTCTTGAAAGCAGACTTTTTTCTTTTTTGTTCGGAGAGGAAAAAAGACATTAATCAAAACAGAAACAGAGTTGTGCTGGCGTGTCCATAATGTGCAATGTGCTGGACGAAACAGCTCCACAAAAACTGAGGCTAAACAAAGTTAAGTGATTGACAACGCTGTCTGGCTTTACTCAATTAACTATCCCATTGTGCTCCTCTTTGCCGAGTCCCCTCGCCCCCGACCCTTTTCTCTTCGCGCTCCTTTATCCTCCCCATCACAGAGTTTTGCTCGGCTAATACTTCCAAGGAAATAGAGAGCTCTTTTTCTGCTGGGGCTCCTCTCCTTGACCTTCTATTGCGCGTTGCTTCTCTTTCAGTCACTTCACAGTGTCTCTGGGGTTAGTGGGGAGAATGCGGAGAGTACATCAGCGCAGAGGGGCCGGCTCAGGGCAGGACCCCGGCCCATTACTTCAAAGTTGGCCCGCATTCATTAATTGTCCTTTGAATTAATATTGGAGGATCACAATGTGGGTGCCAACAGAGAAAGAGGCTTTAATGAAGCATAGAGTCTGCATTCAGTTGCAGATCAGCCGGTGTGGATTTTTTCTTTCTTTCTTGGAGAAAGAGGGAGCCTTGAGAATCATGCCAACACAGACTGTGAAAATATCTATCTATATATGTATCTTGTGATTTATTTTTTTTTTTTTTCCCCGGCAGTCCCAGGGATAAACAAACATTATGAGCAGTATTAACACAGGAAAACGGAGTGAGGCCCACATATAAATTTCTCCATTATCCAGCCCCGAGAGGAAAATGGAAATGCGGCTGTAGCAGACATTCCTCTGGTTGCATTGAGGCCTCCTGTCTCCTCTAAAGCTCCAGTCACAAGTTCTACAAAACTCAACATCTACGCCTCCGTTTACAGCTACGCCGATCAGCTGACTCTGCTCTCCGCGTGTGAGAGAAATGCATGTTTGCATATTTCTCACACGTCTCGTGAGAATAACATTCTTGAAGCAATTTAAAATTGGATTAGGTGGCTCGGATGTGGCGACTGCGCTGTCGTGGTTTTAAAAAATTGAATTTCTTCCGCGCGCACCTTTTGACTGGTTTTAAAATTTTAAGAAACTCAAATATGATCTTTCAGCTCTCCCCGCTCTCCGAATTTCCTTCATTCGAAACTCATGCCAAAATCGCAGGGAGCCAGTAACCCAGTTTATTTACACAAACAAAGTCCTACTCAGCTCCTTTGATAAAAGCTGCTAAATCTTTCATGTTTTGTCAGCACTTGATTCCTCCTGTCCCTCTGGCTATTTGCCTGCCTCCGGACAATGGAGGCAGGAGAATGGCAGCAGATTGTTGGAATGCACCTCAATGAAACCAATTATTACATGTTGACTGCGTTCACCATGGCAGATTTGAAAGAACTGGGCTCATTCATTTTGGCACCGCGGGACTCCCTTTAAAGAAAAGTTATCCCTTTGACTGTTTGTATTTCTGAGCTTTCTTTTTCTTCTACTTCTCTCTGCCTTTCACCCCCACTGCCATAAATGGATCCCGCAAGAGTGGCTGCTCCTCTTTCATGACTTTGGTTACTTTAATTAGTTAAATGAGGCTAAAAGCTAACAGTAATAATAAACAGAGGAAAGGATGCTATCAATTAATTCAGTCCTACTCATGGCAAGGACATTTACTGTTAGGTAATTTAATCTTTAAATAAAAATGATAGGTTGGATATATTCTTGCCTTGTCCACAACAGTGCTGCTCAACCGTGCGTGTTGTTGAAACTCATTACAACGGAGTAAATTCTAACCAAAACTGCAGTTAAAGGAAATGTAAACAACCCACCATCGGATTCCTCTCAGCAAATATCCTCTTCCCACAGCGTTCAAGCCACTTACTTATGCCATGCAGACATGGGCCTGCCCAGTATACTTTATCCCACAAACCTTAGCAGTCCGCTTTCCCAGACAAATAAATCTAAATGAGCCAGCTTTGATCTTAGCACTTAAGGAAAGCCAACAATAGTGGTAGAGGAGAAAGGGGCAGAGAGCAACAGGCCCTCTCTCCGCCACAACAATAGCCTCTGCAAACACCTACTTAATCAATATTTGGCCAGAAGACACTCTCTCAGTCCCCAAACCACCCTTTTCACATTCTAATGAAGTGCTATAAAAGAGAAAAACAACAACTACTTCCACAAAGAGACACAAGAAAGAAATAGTGCTGTTCTGTATATCAATGGGGAAAAGTGCTTTGGAGCTGTTTGCATGAAGGATGTCACCTATCTGATGCAAAGTAGATAATGTTATTTGTTTTTTCCAAAAAAAAAAAAAAAAAGTCAGAGCAGCCTGAATGTATTAATTAAAGTTATCCAAAAAACACATGTTTAGTTTTATAAATTGAAGCCCTGAGAGTTTAACTTAGTGAATTAATAATCTTACTAAAATGACCAATAAAACAAATCAGATTAAAGTAATAAAAGTTAGAAAAAAATTAATATATGCATCCCAATTTACTGATTCCTTCATTTAAAATTTAAAAGAATCATCTGCTCTGCTCTGCTCTAAAGCGCTTATTTTTCTCGTCAGAAATGAGCTTTTTTTTTTTTTTTTAAAGAGTTTAAGGAGTCCGCTGCCTGATCAATATGTGTCTGGCCTGGCAGAGGGAGAGGGAAGTGCCCGCAGACACTGCATTAAATGTGTGCGCCCTGGGGGGAAAGGAAAGGGGCGGACTTTGTCTGAGATGAAAGTGGTGAGAAATAAAGGGTTTGGATTTAATCTAGTGAAGAGAAGGGTTTCCCTGCGCTCACTGGCTGAAGGCGTCATGCTCGCTGCGCAAAGACAAAAAGCCGCGATAAAAGCTCCGTGCGCAAAAGTAACGGAACCGTTCAATTCTGCGGTGGCCTGGCTCGAGTTTTCACTTTTCAAACAACAAACATAAGCCGTTTACCAGAAGCCAAATGCGTAAAACTTAATATTTATATTGCCTTTATCCGCAAACAGACCAATACACAGAAGTTAAACAATGAATACAAGGAATCAATGCGCGTCAGTGCACGATGGGCCAAAACGCGACCACTGTTTCTAGAGGTCTGGCCATCAATAATTAACTATAGGCTTCATTATGTCTCCAACAGCAACCTTTAATTTTGCGGCAACACTCCTCGGGCTTCCAACAGGTCGTAAATCAACAGGTGTTCGCCCGAAGCCTCAGCTTTTCTTTCCGTCTTCATTTTCTACATGACAAACTGTAAACAGCGAGGGAAGCCCTCAAACTGGCACTTTTTTGGAGCAGTCTATAAACCAGGTCGCACTGGGCCTATTGGTGTCCCTGAATAATTCATCGCTCATTGCGGGTTCATAATGTCTTCTCCCGGCTCTTTGTCAGCGCATTTTTTCCTTCCTTTCTTTTCCCTCAGTTTGAAAGGCCCTGGCATCTTTTTGTACACCACTGAGCCGCTCACTGGAGTTTGGCTTTTGTGCGCGTCAAACTGAGGTGTGAGGCTCAATAGACTCTCCAGGCTTTGTCCCCTGAAGTTCATCCTCAAGTGTCCGATTAAGTGTTAAAAAAAAGTTTCTCAGGCTTGGAAATTAGACAAATGTTTGGTTTAAAAAAAGGGGGTATCTGTATGTTTGTTAACTCCGCATGTTAGTCTATTAGTCAATGCGTAAAAACTTCAAACTTTTTTACTGTGCGTTTCATCAGTCAGATTTACTCCTCAACTATTAATATTATAATTGTTGTTATTATTGGTAATAATAAAAATATGCGTCTATAAATCGGTGACGAAAACCAACCAATCCACAAGTCAAGACATCCGCAACCCAGAAATAAAACAGCTGAAGCCAGGCACTCGCACTCTTCACATTTCAGCGTTTCAGACACAGTAAATACACACGCGGCGAGGTCAAATCATAAAAGCTGGACTCACATCTGTCTCCCAGAATGCCATCGATGCTGTGTTTTGTCCGTGGTTCGTTTTCCTCCATCGCCCTCTTCACCACTTCGTCGTCCTCGTCGTCGTCCTCATCCTCGCCAACTCCGCCGAATTTGGAGCGCATGACGCGACTAATGGCGCTCACTGAGGCAAAAAGGAATGGAATTATAATTAAATATTACATGAGAACGCAGCGAGCAAACTGTGCTTAATGGAGATACTTAATACTTAATAAAATTCCGTGAAATATATTAAGGAGCTTATTTGACCTAGTTTGTATTGTACGATAGTTTTTAGTAACTATTATCTTTTTTATTTTTATTTATTTATTTATTTATTTTTTACATCCTTCCTGATAGTTTGAATATATTTCAGACTCACCTGAGGGGACGTTGTTCCTGTCGCAGATCCCGTCTTTCAGTAGTTTGTCTCTGATTTCCCAGCTGAACATACCCGGGTTTTCTCTCTTGTACTCTTCGATTTTCTTGTCCACCTCTGGACAGGCGGTTTGCTTTGGTGAGAAGAGGGAGAAGTCATTTTTTTAAAATTATTATTATTCAAGAACTATTCGATTTGAAATGTCTATAATTTGCTAAATTAAACATCTAAGGCAGACATAATTTACAATGTTATTTTGCTATGTTATTTAAATTCTTTTGTGCGCTTTTCCACGAAGGTCCCGTTTGTCTCCACGACTTTGTTTGGTTTTTATTAACCATACAAAGTTCACAAATTACGCAGCCTCAGACTTTTAAGGCGCATTTTTACTCGTGTTTTAAAGTTGTATACAATTAAAAAAATATATATACACATTCGTTTTTTTCGTGAACCTAAGTCTATTCTGAATGAACGCGGCCCTCGCCGCATTTCACTAAAACATCATCTCTCACCTTCGGCTTGCTGCCTCCGATGGCCCCCGGTCTGATGGAGCCGGTCTCCTGGTACCGGCACAGGATTTTGGAGACGCAGCCGTGGGACACTCTCAGCTGCCGGGAGATGACACACGGCCGGATACCGTGATGAGCCATCTCCACGATTTTATGGCGGATGTGGTTGGGAAGAGGTCTGCCGTTTATGAAGACGCCACCGAGCTGGTTGACCCGACCCTGTCCTAACGGAGTGGACACTGGAGGGAAGGGAGTTAGTTTAGTGAGTGGAACTGTTATTTGTCAAAATGTGCTATTGCACAGTGATGAGATTCAACTCATAATCACATATATTTAATGGGAGCAGATAAACCCTTCACAGTGCATTTAAATATGTAAATTAAAGAATATAATAGAAAGATGTATAAATAAATCCCTCATTTTACAGGTTATATTCAGCTTAAAATAAACCTTAAATCAGCAAAAATGTAAACAATAAATGACATGAATATTTTTGCATGTAAGACCATATAATTAAGTAATTATATAAATGGAGTTATATATTAGTTTTAAAGCATACTGTGCATCACTGTTTTGCTTCATAGGCATTTAAAATTTAAAAAGTATAACATCAACATGTGCGGTTTTACTAATTTGCGCGTGTTTTTTGCACGTTTGAGACTTTCAGAAATCAACTTCGCCGAAGTTGTTTAAAACTTTTCTCCTGATTGCGAGCAGCAACTAGTGGCAGACTCTTACCTTCCAGGGAGTATCCTCCTCGAGGGTAGTTCTGGTGAGGGCTCGGTCTCATCATTCTCGGTAAACCTCCTGCGAGCGCTGTCATAATTCCTGACTGTGTGTCAGGTAGGACTGGAAATAAATCTGCCACCGTTTCTCGCTTTTAATCCCTTTTGTTTGCAACTTTACTTCGCTCTCTCTCTTTCTCTCTCCCCCTCTCTCTCTCTACTGTCTCCACGCAGTCTCCTTGTGCTACTGCTTCAGTAACAAGTTGCCTCGACACGGGAATCCCTCGTAAAGAGTTGCTGGGCGCCGTGTGCTGAGTTTAAGTCAAATAGCAGGTTTGTAACAGTCCTGCGGGGATTGGGAAGATGCTCTGAGAGGATGGATGGAAGTCAAACATTTTATCTGCGCTCGCTGTCCCCTCCGACTCCGCGGTGCGGGCGCCGATTGGTCAAAGACCCGGACGTTCGTGGGCAGGAGGGGCTTCGTGATTGGACAGCGGGAGCCCTCCTCTGTTTGGATTGACCTCACGAGGTCAGCTTGTCATGTCACAAGCTTCTGTGCATTTCTCACAAAGAGAAAAGTTTTGATAAACACAATAATACACTGTTGTCCATAAGGTTGGAATAAAAAAAAATATATATTTTTTTTACCTCCTGTCATGAAATGATTGTGACAATGTGATTTGTATGAATGGGATTGACAAGAGGTATGTGTCTAAAAAGAAAACAACGTTAGGGGGATAAATATAAATAATAAATGCTCTTCATTAAGAAGAGTAGAATAATTGGTACTGATTGGCTGCGGTGAAGCAAAGCTACAATTACGTTATTTTTTTGAAACTAGGATTATTCCCATGAGTGCAATGAATAAAAATAACAACAATAATAATAACTTAATTAACCAACAGATACATGTGATCTTGTGATTACATTTTGTAATGGTATTGATATTTATGTAAAAGCTATTGGATTTGTTAAGTTGTATTTTTATTTTAAAAAATACAGTTATTATTGAATAGTAAATTATCATTATTATTCAATAAATAATAATAATAATAATGATTACTATTATTATTAGTAGTAGCAGTTGTCATTATTGGAGTTTGTACTATTGAAAGGTGCACTGTACACAGCAGTAAAAGTAGATCACTGCGGGGATCAGTTTCCAGTTGAGTCCACATGCTGCGAAAAAAATCAGCACAACACACTGTAAAAAAAAAAAAAAATCTTTGGAAGTACTCCACAAATCTCAGTGTATTTTTTTTTTTCCTTTTTGCAACACATTTTTATTAGACTTATATCAAAATGCAATGCTAAAAAACGAAGCAATGTAGTGACACCTGACCATTTATTTTTTGTAAACCTATAAAAGTGCAGATGGAAACATTGAGCGCAACTAAAGGAGTAGAGAAGAGACTGTTCAGGCAATAGAGGTCAGCAGAGAAATATGACGTAGATTTGTGTGTGTGTGTGTGTGTGGAGAAAGGGGGTTTCGGGATCTATTTTATTTTTCCACGAGTTCCAGCACATCCCACGCAGAAAAGCTCTGCACGGTCATCTAGTAGTTGCGCTAATTCATCAATAGGTGCCTGCGCGGCCCCGTGGTCGAGCCACACGGCGGTGTAACACATCCGTGCAAATGCTCGATTATGGACACACAGAACCACATGAGGGATCACTTGACTTTTCTGCAGCTCGCAGAGTTGTGATAATTATAATAATTAGGCGTGTTTAACAGACCGGTACATCCCCCCTCCCACCCACCTTTCCCTCAGGAATATGCCTGTCTATTTCCCCGCAGTCGGCATCTGACTGCTTGATGGTGACCTCTACGACATCATTGGAACTGATATTCTGGCGGGTGATTCATTGACGGCGATCAATACTCGTGGAAGCAGAAAAGACTACTGTCACCACATGACGGGCTAAATGAATGGTGCCTTCTCTGTGAAAGGAAAATATGAATATGCAAAGACAGCTATTATTGGTGCTGCCACTGGTGAGACAAATTGTTTGCTACAAAGTTAAAAAAATAAATAAATAAATAAACTGATGCAACCCTAAGATGATTACATAAAATTTTGTATCCCTGTTTTACTATAATACTTCCAAACTTTATATTGTTTTTCCTGTCCCTTCCATTGCAGTATCTCGCAGCATGTGGCTCAATATAGTTTTACTCCCTCTATGAGAGTGGGAAAAAAAAATGATGCAGTGGACACAGAACATGTGGAAACATTATATGTCCATAAAAACCAGGAATGGGGTGGGGGATACAAAGTTATTATACTAAAGTTTGACTATCATGAAAAGGATATTGGATATACCGTGTCAAATCAATTAAGATGGGTAAGCTGAGTCAGAAATGTGCAGTGGTGGCGGCGGTGGGCAAAAAGCGTCAAAAATAAAGAACAAAATGGCCACGGAAAGAAATAGCATGTTGGATTTTATAGGCGTGTGCGCTCAGAATAAGACGAGGGCTTTTGAGGGTATTTTTCTGAATTATACACATTAACAGAACACAGTCGCTCGATATGTCCCCACTGAAGATAAAGTCAGCCTTATAAGCCATGGGGAGTTTTGATCGAGCGATAAGGGCCTGCATACCGCGTAGCTGGAAGATTAATATTCTCTCTAGAGCCACTTACAACACTTCTCAAGATTCATGGCTACCACAACATCAGATCAAATCTAGATAATGAAAAACAAATGAAAACGCCGAAGCGTCACTGCCTGAGAATGAGTTATAGGGAGCGAACTCACAAGCTTCAATTCATCTTTAAAATCAAACTCATACCCTGAAAAGAAGAGGAGGAAACAAATATAGCTAACTCTGACTGACAAGTGGAGTGATGGCATACCTTGGTAACTTGAATTTGAATTATTTATTGGCTATTCATTGGTTTGGGTGTGTTAAAACAACAGTCATCTGCAAAACAGCATGTGTTTAACTTTTATTGTTCCCCATATGCAATTGAATCTCCTGGTCAGGCTTCTTCTTCTTCTTCTTTTCTGTTTTACAATTATTGTAGCTTTGGAAACAATGCTCCATCTAGATTCTTAGTCACATTGTGCAGACAGTTTCTAAATTAAGTTTTAAACAATGTAAACACATTTGTGTCGACATTCAACAGGTTTTCTCTTTAGTCATAAAGGAATACATTTTCTATTTATTTTTATTTTTTTAAATCTAAATGCAACACACTCCATGTTCTATGTTAACACTGGATAGAGTTAATAACACCTGGGATGACACAAACTGCATCAGATTTTATTTTAATTTCCGTTACATGATCAGTTTTGTTTGATGTTTTGTCAGCGCTAAACTGCAGCAGCTCAGTGACGACAGTTTAAAAAGACTCCGCATCACATTGTTTGGAAAGGTAGAAACGGATTAGAAGAATGGCAGAGCCACGGACCAGATAAGCATCTCAAGAAACGCTGCAGCTCGGGGACAGGGAAATCCACTCCGTGATTAGTAGCCCTGGGATGTTAGCGGTACAAGGTGCTGCCAAAAGAGGCAGTGTTTTTCTGATGTGTTTGATCTTATCAAATATATGTGACCCACAACACTTCAGTGGGACCTCAAACTGGGCTGCAGTTAACACGACAAAGACCTATGCGGTGAACCCAGGTGAAGCAGGACAAACAAAAAGAGAAACGGAGCATTTGTTAAGCACACAGCCTCTGGGCATGCAGGGCTGCTTTAATAAATCAGCAAATACGGACCAGAACCAGAGTCAACAGTTTATGGTCCCATGATGCACATTTAGTGTCACCTCCAGTAAGATTCTTATCTTCCCTGCATTACAGTGTGCCTCCGCTACAATGTGTTTGTGTGTGTGAGGGGAGAAACGTCATGTTACATGGTGTTGTCAAAACACGTTTGAGTGGATGTCCTGCTTCCACATGAGAACGCTCTGCAGTTTGAGTTGAGATCTGAGAGATAAATCCATCTTAGTGTGATAATAGGTTAAAAAATAAAAGGTCAGGGCTCAATGACAAGCAACTATGCAACAGATGATGTGGGACCGTTCGCTTTGAAATCAAACAATATGTGTCCAATCCTATTTGTTAATTGTTACATACTGTATTCTCAAGGATCAAATATTCTGTGTCCGTTTCATTTTCTGGCTCACAGGTATAGCCAAAAAAACACATTCAATATGGCAAGTTTCTACCTGAATAATGAAATTCTTCATCTGTAAGTCTAAAAAAAAGACAATGGAGACCTGGAAGAGGTTTTGTAAAACAATCCCAGACGTCTCTATGTGCCCAATATCAAGCCACAGAAAGATTTAGAAAAGCACACTAAATATATATATGCTTTAGTCAGAAAACTGAAACAGTGAAAGCTTTAATTAGAGAGTAACTGGTGTTTTTTAACATTTTTTAACACAAGATCAATATCATGTGCTCAAAGAAAAATCCTGGAACTCTTTTGATCTGATGCAGCAGAAATTAAATCCAGCTATGATGCATCAATTATAGTTACAGCGGTTATATCCGGCTTCTTAGCTCATAAAAAAAAGAAAAAGTAAAGAAAAAACGAAAAAGAAAAGACAAGGGGCTGGTAGGACTTCAAAAGTGTAAAGTGTCAAATATATATAAAATATATATTTTTGTATATACATTACAAAAATACAGGCTATATTTACCATTTGATCATATTACATTACTACTGAATAATTTCAACTAAAATCTTTTAATTTTCATGACTGTCCAACTCTGCACTATCATATATTTAACCACAAGAGGGCACATGGTAGCTCAATGTATGGGCACTGACGTGCAGTTCATTCTCCCTGTAGTTCATTCTCAGCATGTTTTTGTCACATCCTACATCAAGAATATATAGTTTTAGTGCGGTTCTGGAAAATTGTGCATTTGTGACATCACGCAGAACCTACTGTCTCCACGTCATGCTGTCAGTGTAGAAGAGAGACGTTTAATCCTCAGCAGTCAATCAAAAAGAAGAGGGTGTCTGATTGGGAACAAGGTTTGGCATGCTTTTGGACGTTTGACAGCTCCACAGGATCGATTTCCTTGCAGGGGATTTGTTTTTTAAAAAAATAATTTCTGCTTTCACAAACACATTATAAAGCAATATCCACTGATGTGGCATGGTGACGTTCACGCTTCTGAAGGACATAACGCCTTTGCGTTTAACAGTGTCATACATGCGTATTTGAGCCATTTGTTGGCTTGGCAGCAGGGAGTAACATGTAGACATACGTAATTTTTAACACAAAAATCCAAAAAAACAAAACAAATAACACCTCAAAGACCTCTAAAACCCACTAAAAAGCTGGTTGAAGAATCCGTTACTTTATTAACGTTTCCAGCTGTATGTCCTGCAGAATGAGATATATTTTTTGAAGTTGAACATGGACCTCAGAAGGATAAGATAGAAAATATTTAGCCTCTTTCTCTCCGTGCTGGGATGCAGCGGAAGGTGTCACAACGCGGCGCTGTCCACGGCCTGTGGTGCTGAAATTCAGAGGGACAAACCAGGGTGCCCTTTCCTGTCACCGCAGGCGCTAAATTCTAATTATACGCCTAAATAGGCCGATTAAATCCACCTTATACACATGACCTGCGCTTGTGACAAATCGAGCAGGTGACAGACACCAAATTGGAAAATCAATTTGAACAAGTCTATGCACTGGATTCTCTCTCTCTCTCTAAACGGTTAGTTCTGGTATGATCGTGATGGAGCCTCGTCTGCTCTACGGGGTGCGCTCCAGGTGGTTATGCGTCTGTTCTGTGAACCGGATGGAGCCAAGAGTGCTACCGGGACTGAGTCACACCGGGGGAACGCACACCGAGAACTTGTTGTTTCCTCTCGGGATGCTTTGTTATGTGGTGAAATTTTGATCGGCGCCCCTCAGATAGATCTGTTTTTACACAGCGTTATAAGACCGAACATGGCGGAGGCGGTCAGCGGCGGAGGCGTGCCTGACGCGACCGACTCGCTCCCCGGTGACGAGTACGAGTGCAAAATATGCTACAACTACTTCGACTTGGACCGACGTCGCCCCAAACTGCTGAGCTGTTCCCACACCTTCTGCCAGGAGTGCCTCGAAACCTTGCACCTCCGAGAGGGCGGCGGATGGAGAATCGGCTGCCCCGTGTGTCGACACCGGACCCCGGTGCCAGAATACCGCGTTCGCAACCTCCCGGATAACGCCCCGCTGACTGAAGCGCTGCCGGTTAAAGTGCAACGCGTGAACGGGTCAGAAGAACGAACGGGTGCCAGCGTCTCTTCCTCCCAAGAGACAAACGACAGCTGCGACACTTGCGCACATGTTGCGTTGAGCCTCTGCGTGTGCGCCATCGTCTCCTTCCTCTCCACCGTGGTGCTCTTATTTCTGGGCCTCATCTTTGTGCACCACCGCATGGCGCCACCGGTCGTCCTGTGCCTGCTCACCGCCAGCGTCCTCGCCCTGTTCTCCATTATCCTGACTTGGTTAACGTGTTTGCTGAAGTATCGGACTGAACCTGAGGCGAGCAACCTCAGTTCCCTCACATCTAATAGCCTGTAATGTGTTCCTGGGGTACACAAATTCAATTTGGCCTCAGTAGAAATTTGAAAGTGAATGTTGTTTATTTATTTACCCGGAAGACAACAACACCACAGTTGTGTACACAAACATAGAATATTTCCATCTGGTTTTCTGGGACACATCCATACAGTATTATTATACTTTCTGCTTTCCCTGTACTGTACATTTGTACAGTACTAGTAGTTGTACTTGACTCAAGTATTTCCATTTTGTGTTTTTTTCTTCTTCATAAGAAATTCTAAAGTAAAATGAATATAAAGACAGACCCCTGTGAGATGACTTTACATCGCAGAAACCTAGAATACAACCACCAGACATAATCATAAAAACACAAACTATGCAATGCCTCTGAAAACCAGTGTGACACTTGACAGAAAAAAGACAGCACTCACACGAAAAGTCTCCCCACTATTGTGAGAATGTTCCATCTTTCCAGGTGTGAGGGCATCACCTGTGCGGGTTACACCACATATTTAGGTTAAATTAGGTTTTAGGTAAGGTACATATTTTAGGTCTAAACTCTGGCTGAATTATTCTAAAACGTTGCACTTTCATTGCTGAAGCTGTTGTCGATTTGAATGTGTGCTCTAGATCGATGTCATGACAAGAGACGTCACATGTCGGAACCAACCACTACTTGCAAGATGTACTTAATGCTGCCATCTTGGCCTCCCTGATCCGTTTTCTCTTCATCTTCTCACTACTTTTAGTAGGATGTGATACTTTTGATGTTATTGCTGAGCCATATGTTCTCCACTTGTCTTGTCTGTGTTCCGTGTTAATATTCTTTGTGACCCTCACCTGAGTGAAACCTTCAAACACCAAGTACTGTATTGTGTATTCTGAGCTGTCTGTGGTGTCATTCATTCACGACTCATGTAGTAGCACACAGACAAGAATATGTTTGAAAAATCTTAAAAGACATTCGTTTGGAGACAATCAGAGTTGCTAGACGAAGACAAGCACTGTCACTGCCCAGTTATAAAAGGGTGTGTGCACGTATATTTTTTTTTCTGAAATGTGTCATCAGCTGGTCATCAGCTGTAATGCAAAGGTTGATAAGTAATGGGACAAAAGTTGTGACTTGATTGATTCATTCAATGTTTTAATGGGTTGTTATGAGTTTTAGTGGGTGCTGTATTTTTAAATCTGACACCACAAAATAAATAAATGATCAAAATCAATGTTGCTACTGCTCATTGACATTTCCTCTAATAATCCCCCCAATAAAAAGTGTAGATTATTGAAAATTTTTAAAATTTTGTTTGTTTTTTTATGGGAAAAAAAAGCCCTCACAAACACTGGCATGTATACACTTTTTTTCTACTTTTTCTGAAATGTGTTACACTGGTTATCAGCTGCACCGCAAAGGTTAATAAATGAAAGGACAAAAGTTCTGATTTGATTTCCTTTTTATGATTTCTTATATCACACAGCCTACTGTTGTGCATAGGCTTTTGTAAAATCAGCTCTGCTTCAGTCAGTTACAGTATTTAAATGCAGCTCTGATATCAGTGCATCAATGAAGATCCAATAGCACAACATATAAAAACAGAAACTGACAGAGACTGTTTTTCCACTTTTTAATGATAATATTTGCACATATTTACACATTCCAGTTTGAAATGTAGGGCTTGTGTTTTTTTTTTATCCGGTATTGCTCATATTTCTGAGGTAAATGTTTTATGTTTTTCTTCCACTAATGACAAAATGACAATCATGCCTCGGGGTGTTACATCCATTCTACTACAAGACACGTAACCCTTTAAAATGACAGCATAGCAGGGTGCAGTATGAGCATGTGTGCATATGCTCTGTTTGTCCAAATAGCTTTTTTCAGAACTTCTCCAGGACTGAAGAAACAACTTGGAAACGTGACGAAACTATGGACCAACAAGTCCATTGCCTTTGTTTTAGCTTTGTCTTTGGCATTTTGTCAAACAGTTGCTGTGTGAGTGATTCATCATCATTTGCTGTGCTAGCATAATTCCTAACGGCATGGCCCATTGTGCTGGTGACAGAACCTGTTTACCTCATAACTACCTCTATGTGATTACACTGACTCCCCGCGGTGGAGCGGGCCAGCGGGGGATCCCATGTCAGTGACCCCAAGGGGGTTTGAGCACTTCACAAGATGAGAGAAATAACTTTGGGGTAGGGGGCCCAAATAAGTAGTGTTGTAAAGTAACGACACAATGGAAGTGTAGATGACCTCCTAGGGGTTTTCAATCATCTGACGGCCTTAACTTTGCTTTGCCGAGTCATATAAAACAGCAAGAATACATAAACTCCACAACTACTTGGTCAAAGCCTGGATCACTTTAAAGTTGTTAGGGAAGTGTTGAATACAAATAGAATTGTGTGGATTTGCTTGACATACAATTAGGCCCCGCACCCTAGTGTCACATTATAACAGGAATAATAACACATTCATGTTGTAAATACACTGGGGTTATTCCATCAGTTATGGTCAACAAGATGTCTCTGTTTGGTTTGGGTATGTGCTCAATCTCATGAACTCAGCAGGCATTTATATCCACTTAGTGTTGTTTTAAGAGGCGACACTGGTTTTAGGAGTTAAAATCTGTCTCTTTCAGGTTCCCTCAAAGGGGCTCCTTCATTTGGTCGTCCAGCCAGTGAGTAATGCCACTTAAATGCCACCATGAAACCAAAGCTTGAGAAAAAAAAAAAAAAAAAAAAAAAAAAAGAGGAGGGGTGGCAGGCTTCCACGGGGAGCCATAGGCAACACTGTGTCTGAGGCAGAGGACTTCATTTCATGGGGACTGCAGGGCTTAAAGTTAAAGATTACTTTGAAATCTGCATCCCCTGCCATCAAACTCTCCCACCATGTCCCCACCCTCCTCCACTGCCCCCCTCCCCGCAGCCATCAATCCCCGAAAAATAAAAAGCTGTCGCCACAGAGGAGGGGATGAGTTTAGAGCAGATCCTCTTTGATGACAGAGAAGGATCCTTTTGTTCCCTAATCCCCCACAAAAAAACTAACCCCACCTAACCCCTATAAGTCCAACTGGATGCCAGGGGGCTTCATAATGAGCCAGGGGTCCAAAAGTTATTAGTTTATCTGTTTTAATTAAAAATTAAATCGGCAAAAAATCACAGATTTGTCGTCAGTTTCTAAGTTTGGGGTTGTTTGGTGTCTTTTCAAAAGGTAGTAAAAACGCATAATTTCGAGAAAGCCTGAGTCACATGTCCCAGCGCTGTCCCCGGAGAGCAGCCATCAGCCACCGTGCACGGTGTCAAAAGAGAAGGGGTCGCAGAGTAACAGACAGTTGCAGGATACATTTCCTCGTTTCCTGCGTTTTGCTTTAAGTGAGTGCAAAGTGTGTCTTTGTGTCATTATCAGATTGGACACACGGATTTCACAGAAGAGATGAAAGTGTTCCCTTTACTTGTAACATCTGCCCTCTGATGGTTTGCGTCCCGCCATGACCTCAAAGACATAGCCCGAGGAGAGCGATTATCACCCCTCTGCGCACTTTGGCCCGTCATGTGACCACGTGCTTGTGAGGATATGTGTGTGTGTGTGTACGCGGTGGCAAGGGCGTGTCAGTGTATGCATGTAAAGACATATGGCCTAAAAGGCATGGCAAAACTCCAGAGACCGCCGAGGTGGGATCAATGTCCAGGGTCGATGCGTCGCGCACAGCTTACCTAGATGGCATTGTGTTGCTGTTGGGACGTCAGAGAAGACTTTCCTCTTTTGTTTGTCCGCTGTTTCTGTCTCACACACAGTCGCCCGTGCTGAATCTTCTCTCTGCCAAGTTGAAACAAACAGCATGAAAGAGGGCAGTGTGCTGCCATCAAGAAACAAACCCACAGTGACTCCCTCTGCTGTGTAAAAGTGAGAACGCAGGGAAGCCGCTGCATTTGTTCATTGCTTCTATATTCATGTTTCTCTTCCCAGTCACACACACAAACCTGTTAAACAAATCAGCACGAGATTTATTTTTTTGGGTACTCAAATACACTGATAGTTTAATGCAACTGCTGTCAAGTTAGCAGCTTCTCATCAATACATTGTTGTACACAGCTCTGTAAGATGATTCCACAACAGAGAATTAAAACTATTTTTTTCTGTCATGAGCTTCTTGGACGACTGCAGCTTCTCCTCAACAATCTATGGTGTATGCTGACAAGTCCACTAGATGGTGCTATTGAGTCTTTTCAATATAAACATAACACAAATTGTTCAGTATGTCAACATTAGCACATTGTGGCTTAATTTGAGTATCATGATAATATTTTATACGTGGGTTCCCCAGCCCTTCTCCACATGGATCATCCTCTTCTCCCTCATCGTCATATTCTGGATCTCAAATGACAGAATATACACAGAAATAGATCCATTTCTGACAAACTGAAACATTTTTCTTTATTATGGCAGTTTACCAAAACAGATTTCTCTTACACGTGTGTAATGCATGCAGACTATTAGCTCTAATTTGAGGACGTTTGCATCAATATTAGAGGAAAAGTTTAGGAATTATAACAATAACCAACACCTGGCATTCAATTAAATGCATAAAATGTCTCGAGTTGTTCCCAAGCATTGAATTTGAACATGCAACATAAAGGAGGTATCGATATAAGTGGGCCAGATCATCCTGAGGCTGCAAAAACAGAACAAATCCACATTAAATCAACAGTTTGGGATATTATGGGAACAAATATAATGCAGATGTGAGCTCTGCAACACAAAAACGGCCTGAAGACAACAGAAGAAAAACCTCGCTGCAACATCCAGCAAAGTAAAGGAGAATTGCCAGCAGGTGACATATCATTACCCAAGACAAACACAGACAGAAGACTTTGAATTTAAATACCAATAATCAAATTTAAGTCTGCATTTTAAGCCCGGATGGATTATATAACTGACTTTAGTATGTTCTGGTAAACGGCTAAAATGACTGAAAATGTGTTAGTGTCCAAACATATACCTTACTGTAAGCGGATCAGAAAAGACCAGAAGGGACTCGCTGAAGGAGAAGTACAGTCATATAAGCAATGGGCTATGGCCAAAAACTGTGGTGAGACAGATATGGGAAATTTTCACTACCTACAAACTTCACCAGAAACTGATCCTCTGATGACAGGGTCAGAGCATCTCCAAAAAAACTGCAGCACTTGTGGGATGTTCACTGTCTGCAGTTGTTCCTACATATACATTTTTTTTAAAAAAATGGTCCAAGGAAGAACAAGCAGTGAACTGGCAACAGGGCAGATCTGATCCTACAGATGAGTTACTGTAGCTCAAATAGCTGAAAGTTAATGTGTCAGAACAAACAGTACATCCCAGTTTATCTAAAAAAAAAAGGTGTCACAAAAAAGTAACCTCTGGACCTCTGTCTACTGCCAATAATGTCTACAATGGACATAAGACCATCAGAACTGGAGTGGACAGAGCAATGGAAGATGGTGGCCTTATCTGATGTATCATGTTTTCTTTTACGTCACATGGACGGGGAACATATGGCACCAGGATGCCAGGGATACGCCCTTGTTGTTGCTTTTGTAAGGGTGCTTGGTCTGCAACAACGTTTCCGATGGTGTTTCGAGTTGTCACACATCCACATAAATGCCAGGACCAAAGCTTCTCAGAGGAATTTCACATTGTAATGAGATCATCAGTGCTATTCGCTTAACAGGTTGGCAGTTTTAATGTTGTGGCTGATCAACTTAATTAGTAAAAGTTAATTTTTTTTTTTTTTCAAAGAGGCACCTTTTATGCCCACTCAGTATATCTGAATAAGCGACACAAACAATACAATTTAAACTAGGATTACATTTGATCCTGTGTAGTTTACTGGTTCTAAGGTTTCCCTTGAAATTATATTTTCTGTAGGCTGTTTTGTTGGGTATACAGCAATATTGTCCCTTTTTTGTCTTTGATAAACCATTTTGTGAATTATTTGTAACAAAACAGCCTGTCCATATTAATTGATAAAAATTCATATGAGTATTTAAAAACATAGCCTGCCACCCACAAACCTAGAAAGTTTTTTGCAATGCAAACTGCTGTGGTTCGTTGCCGGCTAAAATAGAAAAGTAAGAGGCAAGTTTTTGTAATCAATACATGCTCCAAAGAGCCGCCATGTTTCGTAAAATTGGCAAATGCAAACTGTTCCGCACAGCTGTGGTACTATTAATCGCTTTATGCACGCTTTAGGTTGCTCACAGTATTGTCTCCTTCGCACACCTGGGCGCCTTCCGTCGCTCCTCCTTGCAGACGTAGAAATAAAACACAAAACTAACACCAGGTGAGTCGCACGTTTCCCGCGTTCAAACCTGATAGTGAAGGTAGGTGGGTGGACAGACAGACATACAGACATCTGTGCCCGCTAGTAACCCCTCTGACGTCCCGGCTGTCCCAAGCACGCGCCACCTGCAACGCTCCAATCGCTGCGCAGAAGCGCGGGGACGTCACTTCGCAGCTTCCGGGTTGGTCTCGGTGGCCCGGTGATGCTCAGATTTTAATTTTTATGTTCATTTTCTGACAGATATACAGCCGTAAGTCACAACCACTCATGCCGTGTTAACAGACTGAGTCAGTATCCCGTCAGAGCTTTGGTCACGAGGATAAAATACACTCGAGACCACTCCACAGCGGCTCATGCGCAGCGGTTGAAAAAGAAGAGGTGAGAATGTGTTGCTTTGCAGATGTTGATGAGGGGGAAAGGGGGAAGGGGGGGCTGTTGGCGACCGCTTTGCTCCACACAGCCTCTTCGTCTTTATTTTTCCACACGTTTGGTGTGCAGCGCGATGTGTGCCCCGTCGCCTTTCAATTCTCCAAATTAATTTAAATGCGTGAAATGTTTTTTTACCAGCTAACAACAACTGCAGTGGCGAGCAGAAGCTAAATGCTAGCAGCCCGCTAGCTGCTGCTAACCTCGGGGCTAGCCTTTCTCCGCTTAAGACATGCACACTGAACGCTGAAAGCATGCACGACAGGATCTGATTAAAATATAAACGATCGGCTTAGCACGTGAAAGCATCGCATAGCAAAATTCTGTCGTGTTGCATTGTGTGTTGTGATTTTGTCAACGTTGATGGCGATACCTTTTGAGATAAGGTCACTTGAAATCAATGATAGGACACCTATCTTGCATGTGACGCTTCACAGAAAGATAAGAAACAGTCAAGCAGACAAATATTTAAAATAGTACAGGCAAAAAAAAAAAAAAAAAAGATGAGCAAGGGTAATAATGAGACGGTCACCAGATTTAAATCATGGAAGAGGAAGTAGTATTCTCCCACTGTTCTCCCACTATCCCCACCGTCCTACTGTCTTGGCGTCAATGTGATTGAGTTGTTGAAACATTAACGAGTAGAGGGAGTGTCTGCTTCATTCAAAGTGACGTGCACAATGATTGAACCTGTATTACGAGTAGTAAAAGCAAACTGAGTGAGCAATTTAATGACAGCTCCTGGTTTAACAGGTAAGACTTGTTCACTCTATAGTTTCATTACATTAATAATAACTGAAAGGGGGTTTGGGGTTGGACTTGAGTTTTTGCTGTTTTAACAATTTTTTTAAATTTACAGAGGGAAGAGAAGTTAAGTTTTTCACCAGCGATTTACAAATATGTACTGAAATGGTAGATAGGGGCAGAAGAGTCTGTGTCCTTAAAGTTTTTTAAGCTCTCAAGTCATGTGACTTCAGTATCCAGAAGAGGAAGTGTAACACATCCATGTGGACACATCAGAACGTCTGCTTTCTGCTTTGACATCACAGTGAAAGTGGTGTTGGCCTCTGCAGTGCAGGGTTTCACTGGCCATCGTGTCATGGTCCTAAACCACCCAGTAGTGTGGTGCATAGATGACCTGAGTCCAGCACTCGATGTGTAACCTAGTTGGCTGTTACAGTAACTGAGGAATCTCGGTCTTAACTGAACGTCTTGCTGACCATCTATTCTAGCAGCTTGTGTTTGCTAACCACCAGCTTCGGCCCACCTCAGTGTTAAATTCTTCTCGGTACTGTTACTTTAGCTGGTCCGGGACATGTCAAACCTCAGACGTGACCTCCGGGCCTCTCCGTGTGAGCTGAGGAATAAATCACTGCCGCATCTTCCATCATGGCCTGTCTCAGGGGCTAAAGAGCCACGCTGTAAATTGCCCTCTGGACTGAAGCGCGCACTACAAATAGCTGAGGCTGCTGGAGTAGATTCAGAGGTTTTTGTGGCATGGCCAAACAACCCAGAGCAGTAATGAGTAAAGCACATGGTAAAATTCTGTTGAAAACTATCTGGTGGTGTAAGTACAGAGTACTGTGGATAATTCCAGAAAATTAGAGAAGAAGAGGTGGGCGAGGTGGTGTCCTCTGACTTAACCACCACCTCGACTCGTCGCTCTAAAAATTAACAATGGTCTTTTGCAGCGGTACCAGAGCTTTTTTGCCGTAGATTATCTGCATTTTTAACGTAATGCTGAAGCTGACAATCGTTCCCATCATCAGGTTATCTCACAGTTATTTTTCTTTGTTTTTAAAATGAGAAATGTCTGGATCTGAATTATCTTGGTTGACAAACAACCGAAAAAGTCAAAAAAATGAGTGGAACGCAGCAAATCTTCACAGAGCGTTCTTTGTTTTCTAATCAGTTGATTAACAAAGCGAGTGAGCTCCTTTGTTAAATCTTGATTAGGTGTCGTAGCATCATGATTCCTCTGTAAGGTCGTCCTCTGTGCAGCAGGGTCAGCTGGTCTCATGAGAGAAACAATGCTGACTGAGAAACAGCCTAAGAATAGGCAGAGATGGTTTTCATGCATGCAGGGATTCATTTACGTGGAGGCCGTTACACACATTTGCTGCTGCTTGATATTTTATAATGTGCTGATGCATCTTTATTCCACACTATTCCTCTAAAATTTTGTCTCTGCCTTACAGGTCTTGTTGACTTCCAGCACAAATCAGAGACAAGCACAGAGCGCTGTTGCCCTTCGAGCTTTAACCAACTGCAGCGCCAACTTCGTCCTCCAAGATGAAGTTGAAGGAGGACATGAATCCCCTGCTGCTGCAGGTTTTCCGCTCTGTGGTCTGGGTCTACTCCGTCATCACGTTCATACCCTGGTACTTCTTCTCTGGAGCCGGTAGCAATTTGGAACGAGCCCGTCGGATAAAGGCGCGTTCGGTTAGTGGGCACCTCGCGGGGCCTTACAGAGCCATCAACAGTCAAGCAAAGCTGGCAGCGTGGCAGCACCCCGGAGTGGACACCCTGGACAAAATGTTTGAGTATGCTGCGAGGAGCTTTCCACACAGAGATTGTCTTGGCACCCGGGAGGTGCTTAGTGAGGAGGACGAAATCCAGCCAAACGGCAAGGTCTTCAAAAAGGTAAAGAGACCAGAGCCTGCTAAACTCCTTGAATTGTGTTTCATTAGTCTTTTCATGATGTTTGGTTTGTTGCGGAACAAAGCTTTCCCTCAAGTCAGTGGGAGGCCTCTTTCATCACATTCAGGTTTAGAACCTGTTGGATTACTGGACGTTTGATTGTGTGCAAGACTGTCGTCTGCCACTGAACACAGTGTGAAGAATGTGGGTGGGGGAACAGCAGTGTCACTGGCCCATTGTGTTGTGGATAAATTCCCACGCGCATACCCACAAAAGTCCTGTAGATGGCACTAACTGACTGCACTGTGAATGATGATGTCTGACCAGTACCTGCGTGGTGCATCGTCAAATTCAGCCTCATAAGTAGGCTGAATTTTTTTATTGTTGACCTCTCACATGGGTTTCTTTTATTGTTTCTTGTAATATAAAGCAGTGCATGTATTAATACCAACATATAAATGTCATGGTTGTAATCACTCGTTCATATTTTACTGATGCTGTTCCTGAAAAGATGCTTCAAAGCTACCCTAGCCTGCACATTATAATCGCATAAACCTTTTTTGCATAACCCTTTGCATGTAGGTCATTCTCGGAAACTATAACTGGCTCACGTACCAAGAAGCGTACGAGGCAGCGAAGTGCTTCGGCAGCGGTCTGGCAGCTCTCAATCAGAAGCCTCTGTGTAACATCGCCGTCTTCTGCGAGACCAGAGCTGAGTGGGTTGTGGCGGCACAGGCCTGCTTCATGTACAATTTCCCACGTGAGTGACAGATGCATATTCACACGCTGTTCATCTTCATGCAAAAACACTGTAGATGACCGGCCGACTAAACTATTATTGAACCGAACAGTTGTGACCCTGTACGCGACCCTGGGGCCCATGGCCATTGCTCACGGCCTGAACGAGACAGAGGTCACGCACATCATTACAAGCAAAGATCTGCTCCAGAGCCGCCTCAAGGTATCTGCTTAATATTATCACCTGTCTCTATATGTAGTTAAAGAAAGATGCCAGATGAGTACATTTTTATCGTTTGTAACATTAGAGCATTTTTAAGATTTTCCCTCTTTTCTCCCTCCTTCCCCCTTCATTCAACTTCCCGTCCCAGGCCATTCTGTGTGACGTGCCGAGGCTGCAGTACATCATCGTAGTGGACAGTAAACCCACAAGCTGGCCAGACCTCCCCAGGGGCATCATGGTCTACAACATGGACGCTGTGAAGGAGATCGGATCCAGGCCCGACAACAGTGAGTATTTGTGCGGCGTGATTAAAAAGGTTTCTAATTTTGTCCGGAAAATGAAAGTACACTCATGGGGGCTTAAAACAAAGCCAACACTCTCATGTGTAATTACTGTGATGTGCTGTTCACAACGGAGCTGGCAAGAGTTTAAATCATCATTTTCTAAATGCCCAGTGCGGTGATGATGGTGGTGGAGCACCAAATGTTTGAGTGCCTTCGAATCACTAAAATCTTGTGTATATACTTTTCTGGGGAAATAAACAGTGATGATTCTAAAATGGTCTCCTTAAATAAAGCAACGTGTACATGAAATACGTAGTTATTTAAAACAGTGGTAGGTATGTTTCCTTGCAAAACTTCAACTACTAGATTAATTGAAAGAAGCCTCATCAAATTATTTAATTGCAGTAAACAAAAATAAACATTCTTCAAACCCACAGATGGCTAGAGCCCTTGGAGCTGGGGAGAGAGGAAACATTTCTTCATACTCACTTAGCATTATTAGAGCTAATAATGTGATCCATTGCTACTCTAACCAGAAAGCGCTCTGCTCTTGTGCCTCCACAGTCTCGGTGGAACGCAGACAGCCAGAGCCCTCGGACATCGCCGTTATCATGTACACCAGCGGCTCCACAGGCATCCCCAAGGGTGTCATGATCTCCCATGGCAACATCATCGCCGGCATCACAGGCATGGCCGAGCGAATCCCTAACCTCAAGTACGTCGACATCAGATCCGCTGCTGTTTCTCTGACGCTTCCTCTCTCTTATTTGTTGTGTATTAAATATTCCTCTCGTCCATTTTCCGTATGTGGAGTTCAGAGCTCATTTTGTTTTCGTTTCTCCTGAGATTAATTTGCTTACTTTTGTGCTGGCAGTGAGAATGACACCTATATCGGCTACCTGCCACTGGCCCACGTTTTAGAGCTCAGCGCAGAGCTTGTGTGCATCTCTCACGGCTGTCGCATCGGCTACTCGTCCCCTCAGACGCTGGCCGACCAGGTCAGTGCTGTGTGTCGCTCGCTGAACAAGTGGAATGCTTGGCTTCTGCTCCCTGTTAAAGTTCACCCATGTACGTTGTCTACTGCGCAATGACCACTTTCTTTTAATATTTTTACAGTCCACCAAGATAAAGAAGGGCAGTAAAGGGGATACCAGTGTGCTGAAACCTACTCTCATGGCTGCTGTGCCAGTAAGTATTTTTAACTTTGCACTATAAGACCATAACTCCATTTCTGAAGATTCAATGTGTAGGATTTTTATCAGTAGAAACAGAACATAGTGCGTCTCAGTGGGTCACACGTTACCTGCAGTTTATGCTTTTGCGTTAACATAGACTGGTGTGTCTGCCTGGTAGTATCATGTTTCTGCCTTAGTATTTTTAGCTGCTTCTTCATCTCCACATGTTTTGAATTTTTTGTTTTAGATTAATAAAAGATCGGTTAACTGAGGAGGTTTGATACAGACATTTGTATGTTCTGCGTTTGTTGAAATTTCAGCGGAATTCACATGAAATTTTGGCGAAAGTTTCAGTCGCTATTGTAGGAAGTGAAGCGGGAAGTAGAAATAAAAATTAGAAATAAAATTAACTGGTAAAGCGTACTAGCGTCTTGCACCAGCGTAGGATCCGTGCGTAGGTCACAGTGCTACTATGACTTAGCCTTGAGGTGCATATAGACAGCAGAACTTTGTGTGAGATGCATCTCAGTTTTGGGTGTGAACACATGCACTCGGAGCTGATCACCCTGGACTCGTGTTAATGAAAAGGAAGACGAAGTCATTTGTTGGCAGATGTCCGCGAATCCTGTGCACAGGTCCTTTTAATTGTGATTTGGCCTCGTTGATTGACATTACCGGAGCTTATTTACCATACTACACTCAGGCCTTGTTAAATGTCAGTCTGAGCAGAGAGCAGCTTTCAAATGTCAGAGGTGTTAACGGAGTGTTTTCCTGCCCGACGCGTGTAGGAGATCATGGATCGAATCTACAAGAATGTTATGACCAAAGTGGAGGAGATGAGCAAGTTCCAGAAGACGCTCTTTGTGCTGGCCTACAACTACAAGATGGAGCAGATCTCCAAGGGCTACACTACACCTCTCTGTGACAGGTAGCGCACGTGACAAACACACAATGGACTGTACATGACCTTCAGTAAAAATCCTCTAGTATATTCAAACATTAACCTCTGTTCCTACATGACTAATCATAAACCAGCAGAATTCCTGATGTAAATGTTCTAGTTAACACCACGGCACGATAAAAGCTTTTGGGAATGACCCTTTAGCAAATACGAACCATTGAGTAATATTGACTCCGGTGTGAGTCAGTATCCGGACAATGTTGATCTACTGCTAACTTGATAAAGATAGTTTTTTTTTTTTCACATTCCCTCATTCATGTTCCTTTCCTGCTCCTTCCCCACAGCTTGGTGTTCAAACGCGTGCGTTCGCTCTTGGGAGGGAACACTCGAGTGCTCCTTTCTGGCGGCGCTCCACTCTCTGCAGCCACTCAGCGCTTTATGAACATCTGCCTGTGCTGCCCAGTGGGGCAGGGCTACGGCCTGACGGAGACTTGCGGAGCTGGCACCATCAGCGAGGGTAAGAGGGGAGGGAATGTGAAAGAGTGGGTTGTTTTCAGTACAAAGGGGAACATGCAGATTTTATGTTTTGGCACAGTTACCTAAAATCGGCACGCTGTGTCTTTTGCTGGTGTTTTCAGTTTGGGACTACAGTACAGGACGGGTCGGAGCTCCTCTGGTTTGCTCTGAGATCACACTGAAGGACTGGGAAGAAGGTGAGTGGCATGGCGGGAAAATCAGTTCAGAAGCCCCGCCCACGTAAGAGCAACTTGCTCATCACCCATTGATTTGTAGCCGTCAGTTGGTCACTAGTGGACATTCTGGGCTCTGGTTGCCTAGGTAACCGTCTTGTATATTACCCACATCAATGACGCCACCGTCCAGGTTCACCAAAGCCCACTTTCAGTGAGGTTAAACCGAAGACAGTGTTTCCTTTGACTTTGATTAAACCTTTGGGAAGTTGTGGAAAAGGTTGTCTCCGCTTATCATCGATACCACCCACTCTCGTTGTCTCTTCTAGCTTCACATTCATATTTTCCTGCTAAACAACAGCACTTATTCATGCTCCTCCTGCAGGTGGTTACTACAGTACAGACAAGCCCAACCCACGGGGAGAGATTTTGATCGGCGGGCCCAATGTCACGATGGGTTACTACAAAAGCGATGGCAAGAACCACGAGGACTTTTTTGTGGACGAGAAGGGCCAGAGATGGTTCTGCACGGGAGACATTGGGGAGTTCCACCCTGACGGATGCCTGAAGATCATCGGTAAAAAATCCAAAAAAACAAATAATAATAATAATAATAAAAATAGCATTTCACGTGTTAATCTGACAGGATTTGTAACGCGCGTTCTCCACTCACAGATCGTAAGAAAGACCTGGTGAAGCTGCAGGCAGGAGAATACGTCTCTCTAGGAAAAGTGGAGGCGGTTCTGAAGAACTGCCCCTTCATAGATAATATCTGTGCCTATGCCAACAGGTAGAGGCCTGCACACACTTCCTCTCAATCTCTTCAGTATAGTAGAGTATATTTGAAGCCATTTTTGTCTTCTCTTCTACTTGTTTCCTGTCTAAAAAATGTGTGTTTTTTCTTTCTAGTGACCAGTCCTATGTGATTAGCTTTGTGGTTCCTAACCACAAGCAGCTAATGGCGCTAGCGGAGCAGATGCAAGTGAGGGGAACGTGGGAAGAGATCTGCAACAGCCCCCAGATGGAGAAGGAAGTCCTGCGCATTATTACCGAGGCTGCCATCTCAGGTAAAGCCTTATCAACACTTGAGAACAGCCAATGGAAGTGTAGTGCGATGAGTTCTCACATCCCTTGTGCCAGACTTGACGCTAAACTGTATCTGTCATTCTGTGACTTGTGATTCTTCTCTCCTCCATCCAGCAAAACTAGAGCGGTTTGAGATCCCCAAGAAGATCCGGCTGAGTGCTGAGCCCTGGACGCCAGAGACCGGCCTGGTCACCGACGCGTTCAAACTGAAACGCAAGGAACTTAAAACACACTACCAAGAGGACATCGAGAGGATGTACGGCGGAAAATAACTCCCGACACACTCCAGACAACACAGATACACATAGACTCGCAAACATACCCAAGGAACTCAAAACCGCCACTACCAGGACCGTGTCAAGAGGAAATATAGTTCAGATCCAGATCACACATACACACATTGTTACAAAAACACCACAGGCCTCCTCCTCGGCTTCCCTGCAACCAGCTTCGATCAAAGCGGGGGGGGAAAATTCCCTGCTTTAGCGCCTTTCTTTCAAGAGGCAGAAAGGCCCGTCACAGAGCGAATGAGCCAGACGAGCGTGCGCGGTGCGATTTACTTGCCACTCCTCTTCGATGGATTTAGCCCCACGAGTTGGTATGACTACACGTGAAGTCGGACCTTTGCATGACTCGAAGTGAAACAAACGCCGGGCCAGACTTGTATCTAAATCTGTGTCAGCGAGCTGTGTCTGTCGCTTCTCCTCCCGCTCCACCAGTGCAGCTCGGTCGCGGTGCAGACGCCTGGCGGGGACGCAGGGTAGCGTGAGCCCGACCCGGGGATCCCTCCTGGGCTCTGAGTAACATTCAGGTTGGAATCTTTGCAGGGATCTCTATTATCTTGAATGATTTTATTATTATTATTATTATTATTGTTTTTTTTGTTGTTGTTGTTTTTAATGTATGTTGCTGTGTTCATGTTTGTTCTTTTTTTAGCTTTGAAACCCATTCGAGGAGTACTGTTCCGCACGGGGAATCGGTGTTGCGAAGCCATGAGAGATTGAGCATTAAGATGTTTTAAATGACTTTTCCTTACTGTTACTTTATGGTGATATTATTCACAGGGGATTTCATTTCTGTTGTGTGTTGTTTTTTTTTTTTCTTATTTTTTAACGTCCATTTTGTTTATGCTAATTGTTCTTTAATAAGCTGTGTTTACAAGCGTTTCTAAATCTTTTTTTTTTTTTTTTCTTCCTTACTCGTCTGTTTCCCAAAGTTCTCACATTTGAGTGTGTTTAACGACTTAGCTAGTGCAACCAGTTCAGTCTTAAGTCCTTTTTGCTCCCTTGCTGCGAGGTCAAATAACAGTGGTTTAAGAGAGAAAAAAAAGGCATCATTGGGACCTTTCTGGGGTCATTTTGTTGGTACATTGACATACATTTTCCTGCGGCCGTCATCATCAAGGCACCACGTAGATGGCTCCAAGGGAACTTATCTTACTGTAGAGAGAATAGTTACATTAGTAGTCATTGATTGCTGTCCCTGTTACTTTTTAGTGGAACTGTACCCGTTCTCCCTTTTTGCCATAGGTCTAGTTACTTATTTTTTAAAAACGTCTAAATATGAAATACAAAATGAATGTGCAATATTTATACAAAAATTTTTTAAACTAGAACATGTGAGAAGGACAAACACGCACAGGCGGCGGCCCCTCCATGGCGTATTAACGGAAGGCCTGTTAGGAAAATCATAGGAGTAAACATGGTAGACAGACACTGACGTAGTAAAGTCTAGATGTAGCCCATTTTGAACGTGCTGTGCTGAAACTGTAATGTTCCTTCTTCAGACTGTAAAGTGGCGTTGTGCGTTGTAGAAACTGCATGAGGAAAAGTGTACCAAAGCACCCGGATATAGGAAGGAGAAACGCACTCTATTCGAACAACCGAAGAAATACTTTATTATGGGCACACTCCATGTTTAAGCAGGGTGCAGGTAACATTTCTGTATGATTATATTTGTGCAATGTATATAAAAGTGACTACAGTACTTACTATAGGATTCTGTCATCCGACAACATTTGAGCTTGTGGGTTGTCAGGTTGATGCTGATCATCTCCAAACACCATCAGCGACTCCCTACAGTTACAGTATTTCTTCTCTTTTTAGGTTTGTGGACAGGAGATTGAACAGTGTTTGGTCAGTGGTCCTTTTTGTTTTTGTTTGTTTTTTAAAGGCCGACATCTTTTCTGTTTGCCACACATTAATAAAGGTACAGTCAGGACATCTCCACCCATCTTCTGTCTGTTGTTTTTAGCTTGTGAAAGTTTAACCACACTATCGGAACCAGTTCCTTCTGTAAGAACTCTATCCCAACATTTCAGTGAAAGGTCTGCAGCTTCCTGTGCTGCCCGCTGCTTTTTCTCTGCCTGGCTAGAGGCCTTCTAGTTGCCTTCTTACAACACATGCGTATTGTCTTCTGGGGTCTTAGGAATGTGAAGCACTCCCCGCGT
This sequence comes from Mugil cephalus, assembly GCF_022458985.1. Taxonomy (NCBI): domain Eukaryota; kingdom Metazoa; phylum Chordata; class Actinopteri; order Mugiliformes; family Mugilidae; genus Mugil; species Mugil cephalus. The sequence goes on from NC_061776.1 coordinate 17,461,158, forward strand.
TTTGTAGAAAGCGCACGTCGTGTCCTACTAACAACTTTGATCTGAGCTAATGTCAAAGCGAAGACGGCAGGTGGTGCGAAGATAAAATTCCACCGCTCCTGTTGCGTTCACGCGCTTTGTTAAAAGGTTGAGAGGCTTGAAGTTGATTGCAACCATACAGGTGTAAAGCCTTCTGTTCGTTTATTAATAACCTTTGTTTTTGATTATTCTGGGGTTTGAGGATGGGGGGGTGGGGGTGGGGGTGGCCATCAAGCGGCCCTGCAAGCTGAGCTGCTGCAAGTGTCTCCTTCCTTATTTATTTGTGATTTGGCCTTGAAGATTATGTAATGAAATAAACAAGTTTGTGTTGTAAGCCCTGCTGATTCTCTTCTTTAGAGTCTTGCGCCGAACACCTGAGGATGACAATCTGCACGGTCCGGCAATCTTGATCGGAGTCATCCTGGAGCCAGAGTTTCTATGGCAACGGAGGCCAGTGTGTCTCTGTGTACGTTTGAGTGAATGTGTTTTGCGTGGTGCGTCGACGCAGACGGAACACGCAGTTCTGGCAGCGAACCTTCAATCAGAGCGAGTAAACAAAGGTTTTTTTTTTCTTCTTCTTTTCACACTCTCAGATGTTGAATCGCAGATCTGTGATATTATTTATTGCTGCTGTTTTCATTCACATATGCTACAGGCTGCTGCGAGAAAACATGAATCGGACATGATTATTTTATTGATAGGCTCACAGGTCCGTTTATAAAATTATAAAATGGGTAAAAAAAAAAATATTTAAAAAAAATACTGGTGCCACCTGACACACACATAAAGATAAACCTCGAGATCCAGCACAAGAGCGAGCATCTGGAAACAGCTGTAGTAATTATTATTCATTTCAGCTTTGAATAATAATAATCATCTCAATTAATTGACTTTGTCTCAGCTCTCTTCATCAGTAAACAACACGAGCCGGCCGCTAATTTCGTATCCACTTGGATTCATTTGATTTGCTCGGCGTTAATACGCTCGGATGTTTGAGGCTATAAAAGGTTTGATTAGCCAATTAGGAGTTGAACAGTAAATACAAACGAGCCTCGGTAAGATGAACGCAAGCCAGGCCGTGAAGGCGCCATAGAATTCTGCAACACGATACGCGCACGGAGTCATAATAAACCTTTCGAATGGAAATCAAATAAGCGAGGCTTTGAGGTGCCCGAGGACTGCTTCTGCATTTCATTTCAAATGAAACTAACCGCGCGGAGAGTCGAGCTATCCTTCCTTCTCCTCTTCTCCTCTCCGTTCCCTCCATCCAGCCCTAAGGGACAAGTGAGTGAGTGAGTGCGTGAGTCAGACGCATAATGCTCCCTTCATTAGCCCACTGATTCTGACGCACACATTCAACACAGAGGAGCAGCTCTACCAGCAAAGATAACAACAACAACAACAACAGTGCCATGGCAGCAGCGATCTGTGAAGGCCATCCTCCGTGTAGTATAAATGTGGTGTATGGTGTGTGTGCTCCTCTTCTCTTTGCTCTCTGACACTTTATTCCAACTTATTTTTTTTTCTTTCTCCTCCTCCTCCTCATCTCTCTCTGTCTCCCTCTCTCTCTCTCTCCTCTCCCACTTCCTGTCTGCTTATGACTCATGAGTGCGCAAAAAACTTTTATCTGAGCTTTATGGGCACACTCCAGCGCGAGCCAACAAGCCATATTGGAGTTTACCCAAGGATGAGCGGAGGTGAACCTTAACCGCCTCATAACTCTGGGGAGGTGGGTGGTATCTTGAAGAAAATGAAAATAATTACATCTTGAGGTGGAAAGATGGAGGTATAGCCAGTGGCAGATAGAGAAGATTTTAAAGGGGGAGGGCAGTGTGTGTGTGTGTGTGTGGGTCGACGTCCAAAAATACAAATGTACTTGCTGTATATAGATAAACATTTCCTCACCCCTTCCCTCCGTGGCTTATGTTTGCCATTATCTCCTGATCTCTCCCTCCAAGGGTCTACTTGAGGAGACAATGAAAACTCCTGGATCCTGAGACGTTCGTCAATGCGCCATCCCATGGGTCCAAACTCGTTCAATCTGCCATAGTGTAGATAGAAGGGGATGTGGCGGAGTGTCGTCGACGTCCAATGGGGTCTTCGTGGGTTTAAGAGGTTTTTGTGACAGTCGTTGCGAAATATATCAAAAGCTACTCGTCTGGGGGCATTAAAGCAATTGCCTAGGTGGCCTGTTTTAAAGGTGGGCAGCATGGCAGCACCGTGCATTCGTTTTTTTTTTTTTTTTTAATTATTCCATGTCAGGCCACAAAATGCAACAGAAGATTAGACCCAGAGTCAATGTATTCATTATACAACCTCTACGGGTTAATGGATGGATACTCACTGAACTAGAAATTTAATCAAAGTCAGGTAAGTTCTTGTGTTTTCTTTACTCCCACTTCTTTTGTTGGCCTAGCGTTTACTTTTGGGCAAACACAACTATTACTATAACAACCACCCCCAAAAACCCAACAATCAAACACTCACGCTGACTCAAAGTCACTAATTAGAAAATTAAAGTCCTTAGTCACCTTATAACTGTTTTTCCTCTCCTTTCTCAGCAGTTGTAGGGACTGAAAACAGAGGCGGCTGAACCTCCTGCCCCCCTCTGCAGGACCATCCCTGGGTGAAGAAAGGACTGACACTGTGACTGTAACCTAGGCTGGATAAGAAAGGAGAGCAGAGAAAACGGTGAGCTACCGTTTCATTTTTGCATCTAAAACATTCCTTAATAATGAACAAGTGGGACCCTGTTAGGAGGTCGGCCAGCCTTTACATGCAGGCCCCGTTCCATCATTATAAACCATGTGATCTAGAAAAACACTCAGAACACAAGTTTAAAACGAAATGAAAACTCAAAGACGCGTATATGTTTGGCTGCCTTCAAACTTTTCGGTTTGACGCACTAATACTCATTTCTGATTTATTCTGTGTGCACTGCAACGACTGCAATGCTGTTAAAGAGGATAAAAAAAAATGTTTTATCTGACTTTGAAGCTACTTTTGGGCCAATTAAGAAAAGTGCTGGCAACATTTCCAACTTCCTAATTGGAAAGTTAGTGACTGTGATGCTCTGCTTTCTGGCTGACTGACTGACCATATTGCGCACACTCCTGCTGATTTTGTTTTTCTGCCGTGCGCGATGTGTCAAAATGACCTTTGGCTTCTCTCTTGGTGAGTCTGGCCGCACCATGCCGGCCGCTGGCCCCGACTCAGCCCCGGCTGGGTCACTGTGATGCGAGCGAGGTGCCAAAGCAGAGGTGTGAAAACGCGTGAGTTCTGGTAATGAGCCTGAGCCGAGGAGCGACTAAAGACAGAGAGAGAGAGATAGCAGAGGAGAGGATGGGGAGGCAGAGGGAGAGGCATCTGATACGTCTGGGCGATGACTCACCGATGCTGGGTATTTATAGCATCAGGAGCCGGGAGGGAGGTGTGGGGGTGGAGGAGAGTGGTGCGGGAGCAAGCGGTTTGGGGAGGGGACGGGGGGCGGCCAGGACCTGCATCATCGCACCGCGGCGCCGACAGGGAGTGGTGGAGGAAGAGACCACGAGGATAAAGAAGTACCGGTGGAGGAACAAAGAAAGAGAAAGAGGGGAGCGGTGGGAGGGTGCTGAAAAACAGGGGAGGAGAGAGGAGGGAAGGAGGGGGGGATGAATGAGACTGAACCGGAGAGATGAGAGGGCGGACGGAAATAGAAGCCTCATTTAAAATTCTCACATTAAAAATACAATGTTGTTGTGCTCGCTGCACAGAAGGAGCAACATGAGACGTGGAGAACGGGACGTAATGGTGGACAGAGCAACAGAACAATCATGTGTTTAGTTTTTTTCTTTAAAAAAAAAAGAAAATGGTATATGATCATCATCCATACACGTCTGCACGCACATTTTCAAAAGCACATCACACATGCAGACACAGTTCTGCAGGAAGATTTGGCTGCATGCACGTCTATTAGGGAGGCCAAAAAACGACGAAAAACAATGTGGAGCTTTCCCACTCATTTGTCTGTGATCATTTGTTTATATCTTTGCTGTGCGTGTGTGCATTTATATGATGCAGATTAACTGAAGTTTTAATTATCGTAGTTTTTGAGAGGGATTTTTATTTTTGATTTCACTGTCGGGACTTCTTCATCAAAACTCACATCCTGCACCGGTCCTCCGGTGACGTCAGCCAGTGCGTCACGCCGCACCCTATTACCATAGACACTCACATAATAATGTGTGCACGTGCGCTCGTGCACGCACTTGAGAGAGCGGAGGGAGAGGAGACACAGACACAGACAGACGCACACACACATACACACACACATGTTTGTATGGCCATCTTTGTGAGGACACTCGTTTGCATAATGCGTTACCTAGCCCCTAACCATCTCAACTAAATGCCTAACCCTAACCCTAACCCCAGCCCTAAACATAACCTAATTGTAACCTTTACCCTAAAACTGAGTTTTAACCTTCAAAACAGACAAAAAGTGAGGCCCAAAAAGTGAGAACCTGCCAAAATGTCCTCACTTTACACAAATGTCCTCATTCTGATGGTACAAAACTTAAACTGGTCCTCGGAAAGATAGCTGTACAAGAACACACACACACACACAGAGACTGTCAGCTTGTTGAGAAGATGATTCAGAACACCATGTTGAACACCGACAGTCACTAATAGCTATGAGCAGGGCAGAAGAGCGGGGAGAGAGAAAATTATAATTACAATAAAAAGTGAAGAGAGCAAAACTGAGGTTGACTGGATGGTGGGAGGCAGAAGAGAAGCTCAGCAGCGACGAGAATCGCAGCGCAGGAAATTGGGGAACGGTCGCTGCTGTAATGAAAGAGATCCAGGTTTGCAGTGCGGAGGCAGACAGGGCTATAACAGTGACTGTCAGAATGTGGAAATGAGCTCAGGAGTGAACATTGCAAACTGAAAAGCGTGGTTTACCCTGGTGGACTGGGGGTTAAGCGTCACTCGTGACCCACGGCAACGTCAGATTGCATGCAGCTGCCAAGTGGGCAATGTTATCATACCAGGAGCTTAAGGGATTTATTATAGATGCACTAGTTGAAACCAGCCTACACAGCCATCCTTCTATTCACTATCTATAACCATTTATCCCGAGGATCAGCGAGGCCTGGATCCCGTCCCAGCTGACAGCAGGGCGTCTTTCTAACTCAGAAAGGCAAACGCACACACGCGCACCCTGCCAGTTTGGACTCGCGTACCATCCTAACACACGTGTCTGTAGAGCGTGGGGTGCTCCGGAGGAAACCCACGCAGTCACAGGGAGGACATGCAAACTCCCCACAGAAAGGCCCCAGCTGTGAGGTGACAGCGCCGATCGCTCCACCGCTGTGCTGCCCTCCTATTAGGGCGGCCACATCAAACATTAAACACCCAGACAGCGAAAACAGAAGTGCAGCCGCTCAGTGAACTCAAGGCTATAAAACTACAACAAAACTTACCTAGAAAACGACGTTATCGGCTCTTGTTCATTCTTTGTCCTCTTCTTCTTTTTCGATTGGCTGTGAGGAAACATGCACCAACATGGACATGAGATTGATTTTTTTTTTTTTTTGTATTTTAAGGGAGAAGTGGGAGTAGTTGCTATCAAGCTACACCAATCAGCCACAACATTAAAACCACTGGCAGGGGAAACAAATAACGTTGACCATCTTGTGATAATATCCTGCTGGGAAACTTTTCCACCTGTGTGGATGTTACTTCGACACGTAGCACCTACCTAGACCAGACCAAGCACCTCTACCCCATAGCGATGACATCTTGATGGATGGCAGAAGCCAGCAGGATGCAGCCTGACACACACACACAAAAACAGTTTAGGAACAACTCAAAAACATGAAAGTCAGCCAAAGGAAGGGTTCAGAAGGCCCATTTCCATTCTCTGATGAGTCACAACTGTAGACCTACACAATACCTCCACAATATTAGGAAGGTGGTCATAATGTTATGCCTGATCAGTTTACACTGTGCCAGAAAATGACCAAATGATGATAGATTATGTTATTACTTGCCTCTCGTACATCGTGCTAGGTTTGGAGCTAGTATTCTAGAAAATTGTGATACACGTTATTGTAGAATTATCCTAAAAAATATCAACAAACCTGAAACAGAAACCCTAGGAACTGTTTCATGGTGTAAGTCACAGACTGAAACCACATACCGTCACATGCTAATGCTAAAAGTGTAAGAGCTAGCAGGGCGTTAGCTCAGCTTACAGCAAAAAAAACTGAAAACCAGAGGTACCAGGTAGCCGCACCCAACTAATCTTACTGGAATTTAAGCTTAAAAATAACAGTAGACCGTTTTACTAGGGTTGTGTTTAGACTATTCCCGTTTGAGAGAAGCTGGCCAAAACTCTAGGACGTCGCTGCAGTTGGTTGGCCAAGAAACAGTCTGGCGCAAAAACCTGTGAAATGACAGCTACACTGCTGTTTTTTTGTACCAGTTAAACAAACAAGACATGGCTGGTTAGTTTGTGGACTTTCTGGTTTATGTGATAAGCTAAGCAAACTAGGCAAACGAGAGGCCTGGCTGAGCATATTTCCCAAACTATTTCTTTAATTGAAGAAATCAAAAGATGAGCGTCAGCACAGGAGGAATGGACACTAGTCTGTTGAAGGCCGCCTCATTAATGCAGAGATATCTGGTCCACTCCCACTGGTCTCCGGCTGCATTCCTGTGGCGTTACGTGGACATGTGCCCTTTTCTAAAAGGCTAGGCCTGCGTTACTCTCCACCTTCTTTCATATCACACTCTCCTGCAATTTTCCTCTCCCCTCCTCTCGCCGCTCAGACAGCACACTTTTCCATCTCCTCTTCTCCGTCCTAATGGCTCAGACAACTTATACGTGGCTCTAATCACCACAGTCTCTGTTTCTAAAGCCACCTTCCTCCTGGTGACAAGGACAGTAATTGGCACAAAGGGAGGGATGAGTCAGGTGGGTACAAGAGAAAAAAGAAAAAAAAAAAGTAATGAATGCAAGCCAGTAGGAAATGGGTTAAGAAATGAAGCCGATAATGAAGGAGACAAGGATACCAACCTGTGAGAGGAGAGGAAGGTGGAAGCAGATGAAAGGCTGCGAGGCAGCGTCACCATGGAGACGTCGGTTGAAAAGAAGGTGAGCCATGACAACGGGCGTGCCATTCGGATCGCGCTCATGATGTTGCGATGAGGGTTAGAGAGGCGAGGAGTAGGAAAACAAACAAAGAGGGGGGGAGACATGATTCTTTCTTTTAAACGCCCATCTTTTTTTTCTTCTTCTTTTTTTATGTAACAGCATCCAGTGCGAACGGCTGCTGGAGAGGAACATCCAAGGTTGAAACGGTGAAGTGTTTATCACTTTCTGACCTGAGCTCTCGGGCTGAGTCACAAGTCCTTGAGTCGCTTTCAAAGCATGAAGGCAAGAATCGGAACACGCACGTCCTCAGACGCGGCTTCGCGAGGCCGTTGTGTATGGGTTTGCAGTTGGCTGGGTGAGCGTGCGCGTGGATGGCATTGTGACGCACACAGGCCATTGTTGAGCCGATATTATTCTCCCCCCACACAGCTCTGATTGACGTGTGGGCAAACAGCAGCCGCAGCATCCCCGCCGACTGCTGCTGGTTTAGATACAGGAGATGGAGAGGGATACGTTAAAGACAGAGGCGGATATCATGTCATCATCAGATAAATGATATAAGGTGGAGGGAAATAGGCGGTAAAAGTTAACCAAACATGCAAATCTGACACATTAGATTCATCCTTTAACATCCTGCTAAGACTGAGCAGCCAGAATATAGTCGTGTTTTTTAGAACCTGACTTCAAGATTTACTTAATCTTCCATTACTCATATTATTCATATTTATATACACGAGAGATGAAAATTATGGCAGTGTGACAGACATTCATCCGTACATAAATACTTGAATTAGTGCCTTCAAAAAAGCTCGGCATGTTGTAGTCATACATCTGCTTGTCGTGCCAACACTGCCAAAGTCTCCTTATCCAATTAATTTCTAAGCTGCGAAAAGAGGGACTCGGGTATCAGAATGTGTCACGAGAGTGGATTTTTTTTTTTACACTTTGACTAAAACTCAAACGTGACAGTCATTATAACCAGAACTGAAAGACGTCGTGTTTCCTGATAAAATGTAAACTCTGAACTCTGGAGGCAATTTTTAGCACCATATCCTCTCTCTTCTTTTGACTGTGGGTTACTGCTAAGAAGTCTTGTACATTTTTAATAATCAATCAAAGCAACTTTCCTTTCATTTTCTTCTGAATCCACTGTGCTCCTGACATTTTCTCTCATAAAATAAAGTGCAGTTCTCCTTTGTATGTAACAAACATGCTTCATACACTGGTTTGTTAAAGAAAACAAAATCAGAAGATGTGAACGAGGGAAACTTATTCATTTCTTTTTAGCATTTCAGGCCTCGTGGCAGAGAAGAGGAAGGCACGTCAACATTCACAAACAAGGTGCTAAATTATAAATGGAGATCAGTTTCAGCTTTCACTCCCACACTTTGGCCTTATCAGTCAAGGCTGGAGCGGAACTCGCAGGAAGACATGAGAGTCTGTGAAATCACGGACGTGGACGAAAACAGAGGGTCAGCTCTAATCAATGAAAGCCCCCGTCCTCCTGAATGATCCAGAGGTGGGGCTGTAACATTTGAGTTGGAACCCAGTGTTCCTGCCTCCATGTCTGTTTTGTTTTAAAGATGTTTGGGTAGTGCAGCTCCAATTTTTAGATTATTTGACTGCACAATGCACGATGGCAGATCAACTCATTGATCTGCTCATTGACTCATTTAGTCTGTCAGTGGAAACACTTCAGCTTTGACAATCACTTCGCCCCGAGAAGAACATAGCTGTATTTTTTCTAAGCAACACACGGTGCAACAATGCTGGAAAGTATGATTCCCTAATTAAAGCCGTTCTAAAATGTCATGTATCTTAGATTATTACTTGCAGAGGAAGGGGAGCTGTGCGCCACGGTGTAACCTAGAAACAGACAGGGCGAACCATCTCATCAGTGCTTTGCCAAAGAGAAAGAAAAAAAATGCTTTTAAATTGTTTACTAATAAGGTCAATATATAGATAGAGTGAGAAGGAGAGCAAGTAATGTGAAAGCCAATAAGAGCGTGTGAGTGGCACTCCTAAGGACTCCTAACATAATTACTATAATTTTCCCTCTTCCCTGATGTAGTTCTCATTGACAGAGATGAGAACGAGAGGCAGAGAGGAAGAAAGGGGACGCAATAGCACCAATCGCTTCTTTTGTTTTCTGCCTCCGAGGAGACCGGTCTGCACGCAACGACGCACACAGACGGCACATCACATCACAGGCCCCGGGGAGGAATTACAGATTCAGTCAGTGAATCTTTCACCAGCAGCAGCCTGCTGGGTTCTGAGTTTAGAAGCCTCTGATCCATCACTCAGAGTCGTCATCGTACACAGGGGGTGGGGGGTTGGCGTGACTTACACAACAACAGATAGACAGAGAGAAGTGCACGCATATGTTTGTTTTATGATATTTTAGGAGTCTCGCTGGCCATTTAATAGTACCGCCAAGTCTGTTTTGTGACTGACACAGGCAGCAGGCATGTTTGGAGAAATATGCATTCATATTGTTGTCTATAATCACACATGCACGCAGCAGAGGATATTTGACAAGTTATTCTTAGCTGTGATAAAAACATACCGTCCCAAGCACAATCTAAAGGGCTGCTGGGCCCGGGGGAGACATTTCCCTCTGAACATACGCGTCACAGCAATCACAAGATATCTATCTATCTGTATCAGTCAGTGCCATGTCCAGTATATGAATCCATGCAGCTTTGTGGGCTTGTTCGTTTTTCATCAACACTAATACAAGACAACGATCTGTTCTATTATCAGTTTCTGAATGGACATGCAGGAGAGTGTAACCTTTTTAATGGCCAATGCCACAGCGAGCTGCCTATTGTGACCTGTGGAGCTGCTGCTGTCCCTCGGGGTGAAGGCTGGTTCTGAATGAAGAGATGTGATGTCAGAGGAGTGATGCTGAGGGATTATACAAGACCCTACAAACAACACCACGCCTCTCCCCACCCCTCTCTCTCTCTTTCTCTCTGCCAGTCTCTTGATTCTATTTTCTCTCTTAGTCTCTTCTTTTGCACTCAGACACACTGATATGGACTTAAACAGCCCATGCAGCAAACACAGCAGCATAACACAAAAAAAGCACCTCCAGCGCCGTCGCAACCTCTTTTGAGATGACGACACGCTGTGTGCTCCCCAACCGAGGAATTAAGTGGAAAACATTAAGTGTGGGACCGTTTTGCCTTTCGCCACTTAAATGGATGTGAAAACACAGGAACGTCGGCCAAATGAAGAGCACGCTGAACGCAGTTAGATGCGCAGTGGAAACGAGCAAGAAGAGCAGGGCCTGATTGGAAGAGCACTTGCGTGCGTAAACGGGGTGTCAGAGTACACTGAGCGCATAGTTTAGAACCACTTAAGAGGCTCCAGAGGAGGCGTGGGGTCTCACTGGAGCACCAGGGAGGGTAAAATCATCCACCGATGTATTTGACTGGCAGAGGGACACCCACAAGGGCCCCTTAGACAGGGAAACGTTTTAAAAAAAAAAACAAAACATTAAAGCCTTCCTAAATTGACATTTTATTTTGAAAGCACGTCTAAATGTAATTGTGAATCATTTCCCACTTTCTGGCTTTCTGGCATACATTGTTCTATGTCTATGATGTCTATGAGGATGGCACCTTTGGGTGATGACCATAGATGTTCACTGGGAGATATATAGGGACAAAATGTGTTTAGTAAGGCTTTTGGGCTCACCATAAACTTCTCTCGCCACCCATCCGTGACCTTTTACCGGCAGCTCGCTCGCTGTGGCCCGTTTTTTATCTTGTCAACCTCCGGAATGCCCGAGTATTGGCCTCCAGCCGACAGGAGGGTGTTTATCTCCATCTCTGTCAGAGAAGACAGCGAGAGAGGGGGGGTGAGGGAGAGGACTGCCGAACTGCGACAGCAACTCCGCGGTGGTTTGAGCCTGTGAGTCATCGCTAGAGGGTTTAACCCTTCAAATGCCACAATAAGAGTGGGAGTGATGGTAAAACTGCATGTTGTTTTAATGATGTATTGACCAAAAGTGTTATTTTAATAACAAAGCATCGAGGGAACAGTGATCTTTTTTCGGCACATCTGGGCACAGTCTCATAAAACTGATAAAGTCGAAAATGAACACTTTCCGTCTGAATGAAGTCCTCGTTTTCATAAAAGAATAATAATAAAAAATACATCTGCAGGTTGAAATTTTAAATTGCCCCCTGTCTGAATATCCACACCTTCCCCGTGAGCTCTCCCCACATTTAATGATCTTACCTGTCCCTGTGCTGTGCAACAGACACCACGGCGAGCTATTTTTAAATCCAGCTCACTCTTTAGCATGCCATATCATAAACCTGAATCATTTATATGGATTTTTTAGGACCGGCTATTGCGTGCGTTGTGTGATGACGCGCTGGTCAGGTGTTGCCTCATATAACGAGGGGAGCTGTCCAAGTGCTGAAAACAGAAGAGAACTGCACCGCTTCTGAGGAGATGCCATACACCTTTACTGCTGTCTGAGCTTTGTTGCCAAAGGTAAAACTAATATTTTATGGTTATATATATATACATTTTAGCTCAGATTAATATAGTCATCTAAACGCACCAGGCGTATTCATTTTTTTTATCCTAGCTTTTCGCTGCACTTTTGGTTAGTACGGACGAAAACGCATCTTCCGCAATCGGTGGTTATAGCGAGATGTTGCTGTAGTGAAACGTTCAGGAAGAGATTGGAGTTTTATCTATTTATTTGTATTTTGGTTAAGGTTTATGTTTGCAAGAGAAAATCGGATGTTGAGGTTGCCCCTAACAACGCGGGGAGTGACTCATCCAGTGATGCAAATGTATCTCCTCACGCACGGCATCATATCATTCAATTAGAGGAGCGTAAATCCCTGATAGGCAAACAGATCCCGGATCAAAACACACTCGTTCGTGCTGCTTTCGAGTAAGCTTGACTGGTTGCAGCATGAAAAATCAAATACGATTTTGTTTTGTCTTCACTAACAATTGGTGCTCTCTTGTTTTCCAGGTAATAGATTGCCTACAATGCTGCATTTCCACCACAAGTTGCCCGCGGGGGGAGCCGTGGTCCTGCTCGCCTTCCTCCTTCATGGATGCGCCGTGCAGGCTGCGTCTCTCCCCCGCCACTACAGGCTCCGCGGCGGGGAGAGTGAGGGGCAGCCGGCTGCCTACCCACCCAGCTCCGACATGATGAAAGCGCTGGAGTACATCGAGAACCTGAAGCAGCGAAACGGGGGGCGAGCCGAACCCGTGGATTACGACGAGGTGGACAAGTTCAGGGTCCTGCTTCAGCTCGCTTCTCAGCAGGACGAAGTTCCGGGGGACCGTCAGCCTGCTCCCGGCATGCAGAGGCAGGACATTACCGCTGAGCAGCTGATGAAAGCCCTGCTCAAGTCTCTGCAGGATCAGGCCGGGAAAGACGCGAAGGTCAGCCCCGTATCGGCGTCCAGGAACGACCGCCGCACGCACAGACACCGCACCAAAGACACTGAAATCCCCGAGAGCGCACCGGCAGACTACGGTAACTTCCCCAGACCCCACAAGAAATACCCCCTGATGTTTGAGGACGAGGAGAATACGGACGCATCTAAGCGGGCCACTGAGGACTTGGACGAGCAGTACACGCCACAGAGCCTTGCCAATTTGAGGTCCATCTTTGAAGAGCTTGAGAGGATGCCCACGGTCGTTGGCCAGAAGAGATACGTGTTCGGAGACGACGACGACGAGGAGGAGGACGGACTCAGCCTGAAGAACCCGGCCTATGAGGATGTGGCCGGAGGGGAGGAGTGGGTCCCCGTGGAGGAGAGGGAAGAGACGGAGGAGATGGTCAACGGGAGCCACGAAGAAATGGACAGGGCGCTCGACCAGGAGGAATCCGAGAGGGAGGAGATGCAGCGCAGGGCCAACCAGAACCAGGAGGATGCTGATGATGACACTAAGCTGGTAGATTACTATCTCCTGAAGGTCCTGGAGATGAGCGACCAGACGCAAAAGAGAGACAAGACCGGTGAGCAGAGAAAGAGACTGATCCGCCCCTCCATCGTGGACCCCAGGACCGTGAAGGAGTTGCTGGAGCTCTCCCTGAAGCTCCACGTCCCTCCGCAGGACCTTATCGATATGCTGCTCACGGAGGAGCTCAGAAAGCTCCACCGCGATCCCCAAACGGCACCGCGCTACACCACCGGCCAAACCCCCAAGATCAGGTACTACAGCCGCAGACTGCCCCTTAAGCCCAAGACCGCCCCCGAAGACATGGACAGAGAGGACTTTTTAGACATCATCGGGGTGGAGACTATTAGTAACGAGTATCCCGTGGTGCAGAGACCAATGAAGACCTCTTCATCCTCAGACAGAATCCAAGCGGCGTCCAGCCCCGCTGCAAATTCAGCTCCGGTGAAGATCCCTGCTCCATCCGGACGCAGGGAGAACTTGTTTTTATCCGAGCTCAACAAAATGCCCCTGAAACGCCAGGCCAACGGCCCCGCCGCCGACGAAGGCGACGACGATGACGGCGACGTGGAAGACGAGGTGACGACCTACCTGGCGGCCAAAATCCTCACAGAGTACCCCAACACCATCACCAAGCGGGACACCCAGGCGCAGCTGAAGGGACAGTTCCCGTACGAGCTGTACGAGCGCGCCATGAAGGACTACCTGGAGCAAGCGGACGCTGAGAAAAGGCCCGTGGCCAAGAGGGAAACCGAGGTGGCCGCGGAGGAGAACGTAAGCCCCACGGAGATGCAGGGGAAAGACGAGATACCGGCCAAGACCTCGGCTCCACAAACCGAAGAAGAGGAGAAGGAGCACCGCGAGAAAACGGTTACCGGGATGTAGCCTCCCCCCCCCCCCCCCCCCCTGCGAGACGCACGAAATTATGAATATAGTATTTATACTGTCTCAAAAATAAAGTTTGGTGGACGTGATCTAGTTTACAAATTTCTATTATATGATGCTAATGTCACCCTAAAGAAAAATGACTATAGCAATCAAATATAATTAAAAATCTATCTATCTCTATATATATCTATATATATTAGTCCCTACTTGCTGCAAGAACATCATAGAAATATCACACTACAGGACATTAGAGGCGCAAACGGTGAGGCAAAAGATATATCCTCAAAACATTATGATTGGATTTGAAGCCTGTCGCCAGTGTCAAATCGCCAGTTACCCCGATCAATAGACTCATCAGATTCCAGTCAAACCAGAGATATTTAAAGTTTTGTGATGTTGTTTCCAGTTTGTTTACATTAATTGTGTTTGTAAACAGCATTAAAGCAGCCTTATATTTTCAACTATAACCGACTTGAGTAATGGCTTATTTTTCATCAACGTCAAACTATTGAATTACATATGTGAATATACATGTAAATGATCAAGTATAATGCGGACTTCAAGGAACACAAGCATACGGTGTAACGACAGGACGTGGGGATATCACAGGGGCAGCGTGTTGTTGTGACTCGTGATATATTCAGGGTTGGTGGATTTAATGTTTAACTATTATGGATGTTTATTTCCGAGTCTTACTATCAGACCGTCGCCTGCCTTCCAATCCTTTCATACTGCAAAGCTCTGTATTGTTGGCCTACCAGTGGTTGTGCTATGTATGCTCATTTTTAAACCATTTTGTACATGTTCAACAATGTGTGATCGATCACAGATGAATAAAGCATCAGCTGGATTATTTTTCTTCTTGCTGAGCTGTGTTGCCTTATTAAAGCCGCAGAGTGCACCGTAACCAGGCGGGGGAAGCAGGGGGAATGGCTTAGAATGATACACTATGAGTTAGTTTTCTATTTAAATCCTCAGTAAACACACACTCCACAAAGGTCAGGGAATTTCCTTGAAACCTAATGAATCACACAAAGACGCATTTACAATAAAAATAATTACTGAAAGCAGACCTCGTATCAAAATAAACATTTAATCATAATGTCATAAATTACACATTTTTTAAAAAAGAAAACAAACAAAAAAAAATGACTCACACCCACACTAGTAACCTTGGAAAGAGTAATATTCCCTTACATGTAATATGTTATTCAGATTAAAAAACAGTCTCGGTTCAGAACTTGGTTATTTGCTGGTAAGAAACACTGCAACTCTGAGTGGCGTGAGAAAATTGTTTCTTGAAATATTGACCGGGACTGTAGTTAATTGATTCACAATGATCCAATATTTTAGCACATGATTTGAATACAAATCCAACAAGTTAATAAATCTAAAATCACTCCACTGTTATGATTTTCATTAACCCCCATCCGCTACTTCCAGTTTATTAAGGCAATCAATTTAAACACAAGCTACTCCCACCCACCCCGCCGCTTCACTTCAAAGCAAATGAAGGTACAGTACACGCAGTCACACGTCGAGCAAGAACGCGAGCAGGCGTTCCACGCGCTATGTTTCCTCTTTTGAAAATGTTCTGCAGAACCGAAATGTTCAGAACTCCTTTGAATGATTACATCTGGCCTCCTGTGTTCGCCCCCGCCGCTAGTCCCTTTGTTTTGTGTTAAAATGCAGGTTTGCTCATATACTCCTCCATAGTCTGGAAAAAAGACACAAGGAGAAAACAAAAATAAGACTCTCGGGTTATACATTAAAACGAAAAAGGCAATAGAAGCAATAAAATACATTAAATATTCACAGGCACACATCGACACATCACCTGCTACTTTAAAGTGCTGAGCGCACCAACACACGGCAAGTCACTAACACAAGCACAACATCTAACCTGTCTGTCCATATTCAAGGTCATCCAAACAGCTCCACCTCATACCACTCACTGCTGTCATCCTGAAGCGATAATGGTCAAAATGAATGCGAGGCTACACTGCACAGCTCCAGATTTCAAAGTGTTAGTGAGCCCCGCTCAGAAAAGCACACCGTACCACGCAGAGCCACGAGGCTGCACAGGGGGGGAGCGGGAAGCCAAAGCACTAACACACGATCCGGGACAATCTGTCTCTCGCTCGCAACAACGCTGGCAGAGGGAGAGAGAGATTGCACGCACGCACACACACACACACACAAAAGGGGGGGATGAGAAACACAGCAGCGCAAAAAAACAAATCAGTTTTTCTTTTTGCAAAAGAGGAAGCGGCAGCTAATGCGCTAACGCGGCTACGGGAAAGAACAGAGGGGGACAACATGAGGGGACTCGGCAGCACCGTTGTTAAATTAAGTCACTACACTACACTCCCATACACAGCATTCGGCAAATCTGGAGCTTTCAAAAATAGCCACCCAAAAGACATGATTTGCAAATCAAAACAAACAAACAAAAGAAAAACTCCAAACCAAAACATGTCACTATTGCTTTACTGAGCCGTGCAACAGCTGTCACACGCTCACACAGCAGATGTGTTTTGTGGTGTGAGCGCGCCGGTTTATCTCACCTCCTGCAGCATGTCCGAGGCTTCGATGCACCGGTTGACGGTCTGTTTGGAGGTTTCCTGTATCTCCCCTCCCATTAGAAACTCATCCAGGATAAAATAGGCCTTCTCAAAGTTAAAGATTATGTCCAGCTCACACACCTGGGAGGAGGTTAGCGTCAAATCAGAGAGTCCACGGTGCAGAACACAAATGCCCATTAAATGAAATGAAATGAAATGCGCCGCCTGGCGTCATCGTTAGTCAGACAGTAATGTGCTCCTAATAGGCAGCCAATTGCATTTTTAATATTGCACCTGAGACTAAAATTTGCATAGCGAGTGTAAGAGAGTGAAATACATTGCCAAAGTATTTGTCCAGCAGCTCCACGTAGCGATGGATGATCTCCAGTGCTAGCAGCTCGTTCTCCTGGTTCTCCACGGCCAAGCAGAAATATAAGCTGGCATACCTGAGGGGAAGTGGATCAGAGTGTGGGTCAGTGATATGCGACAGGGTTAACCCTTTATGGGGCAAGAAGCCATATTTGGTAACTTCGGCACACATTTTAAATTGCTTCCCTGTGTCTCTCGGTGAGGTTTAGAAGCATGTGATTTTCACCCAGCCAGTTAGAGGAGATCAAGGAAACATCCTTGGTCAACATCAGGTCAAATCAGGTTCTAATTTGGTCTGAACGGTCCACCTCTGTATGAACACTGATAATAAGTAATGTATTAGGCACCACTAAGAAGTGGCCTAATGCTGTCTAATGTGATAATGTTGACAAGTGTCTGAATCACTTATGTTCTAATGCTCTAAATCATAGGTCTTCAACAGGGGGTCTGTGACCCGTAGGGTTCCACGGGGTACTACTGGAGGGTGACAAAATCTTTGGGTGATTAGACATTTTTCATATATATATATATATATATATATATTCCCCCCAAAATTTAAAATAGTTTGAATACACATTAACATGAATCCAACATATTTTAGCGTACATATTCAGTTCAATTCAGTTCAATTTTATTTATGTAGCGTCAATAACAATACAAACTGTCTCAAGATGACCCTTGCTTTAAATACATATTTCTGTTTGTCTATCACTTGGAATCATACATGGTAAATTCATCAATCTTCAATCTCGATTTTCTCCATGAAAATTAAAAAAGCTTCACAAAAGTAAAACAGTTTTCTGACATTCTACGATAACACTACAACTACAATAACAAATTTAGAATTTCTAAGTATTTCAATGAGTGCCCTACAAAAGGTTAAATGGACAGTTTACTTTAAAAATAAATATATACTGTATACTGGCCCGTATAAATTGTTTTGGTGTAGACATTTCACTAGAACTTAACGGAACAAGGCGGCCAATTGAGCCCACAGCTAGGCACATATCTATGCATGGTTGAATTCAGGCTGAATTCCAAGAACAACTTTGGAGCAGCGTGGTGAGGTCGGCAGAGGAAAGTTCCCACACTAAGCTGCTCACGACGCAGTACGCAGATGCTCTTGAATGCAGGGTCGTGGTTTCATGACGGAGATGCTGGTGTTTTATTTGGCACCACTTTGAGTATCACTCCGGCTGCCATCTGTTTCCATCACATTTAAGAGACCAAATCTCCTAAATGCAGCAACTCACACCACAAGACACCTGGATGCACGAAGGGCGCTCAAAAGCAAATAAATTTGACTTTGCTGCCCCTTTAACTTTTAATATATGATATAATAGAAATTATTTGGCATAATCAACGTGGTTCTTTTTCTGCTGTGGATCATTGAATCTGCCGGAAATAACAGAAGTTTTTCTCCCAATTTTATTGACAACACTGAATTTTTTTCAGTAAACTAAGATGACAAAGGACCTATTTTTAATGGCGCTGTCATGTTTACCCTTTTAACAGTCAGATCAAACATTTACGTGTTTTTAAGTACAGATATTGTCCTTCTGAATCGATTATTAAATATGTAAACCACCCTTCTTTATCTGCAACATGTGACATAATTCTCATGATTACACTCCTTGTGAAACACTAGTGTGTGTCTCACCTCTTATAAATAATCTTGAGGTCTTTCCAGTGCAGGAAGTTGCAGGAGCGCGGTTGCCGTGCCAACACCATGGTGGTCATGTCCCTGATGATCTTCTTCTTCTCACGCTCCGTAATGGGCGTGAACCACTTCTGCAGGCGCAGCTTCCCCTGGCGACTGAAGAGCAGCAGGAAGCGCATCTGACAACACATTGTCAGCGGAGAGATCATAAACCCGATACACACTGGTCCACACAAAGCTGTTCTGAAGGACATTATTAACTAACAGCCGCCAACACACACATACAGAGGGTCACAAAGGGTCAACTGCTGTTGGTACCTTCCATTAACGAGTAACTTCATCTAACAACCACCACCATTAAGGCTTGGCTGGGAGAAATGTGAGGTCGAATAACAACCGAGGAAAAAGTTCCTTTCCGGTTTTCAAGACCGGTAAGGCATCATGGAGATTCAGGAAACCGATTCCACATCCTTTGGTTCCCTTGAAGTGTCTCTTCCATTGTTGCCGTGAGACACACTCTCAGGGCCAATATTATGTTTCTAGTCTTTCCTTAACAGAATAAATAGAAGGAAAACAGAAGGTGTCAAATCTTGTTGGGACAGTAAAGCCGCCATAAACGTTTTAGTTTTAGCTTTGGGGCTTCCCTATTATTTCATAGCAACTAAAATGGAAGAAAGAGATGGTTTGTTTAGGTGTGCGGTGATCAGCGCAAGTTTGTGTATTATATCTCATGCTTCAGAGCCTCTTCAACACACACAGATGCACCCATATTTTCTACTGAGCAACAACCCAAACAGTTAAAATCCAGTATTTAAATTCTATAAAACACCTCATCTGATATTGTCAAATACATTCAAATAGGCTCAAGATAACACACACACAATATCAGACCACTGGCAGGAGAAGTGAATTACGCTGACCATCTCGGGACAATCCCAAACTGATCAAGTACCTGTGGGATGCACTGGTCAACAGAGGCCCCTCCCCTCAACCTATATGACCCAAAGGCCCCCACTAACAATATTCCAGACAGATACAGAACACCCCGACAAGGCAAATTCTGTGATGAGTCACAACTGTTTTTGAGGCACAGGGGGAAGCTACACAATACTCGGAAGGTGGTCATAATGTTATGCCTGATTGATCCATATGTGATGGGTGCTGCATTCAATTTGCATTTAGGTCAAAGATCAAGATAAATGTCTGCAATGAAATGAGGACATACCAGTTTTTCCACTGCGGCTAACTGAACTGAAGAGAACAGTACAGCTGGAGTAACATCATCACAGTCACTTCCTTAACACGAAACTATTCCACCTGAAGGGGTAGGCCTAAAACCAGTCCCTTTACCGGTACACTCGGGTGGAAGTACCATGTAAATACCCCCAGTCAAATCAATATGGAAACCATTTCACTGCCCACAAGGCAGAAACCAGCGAAGAGTGACGAAACCTGTTCTACTGAAGGGACCGGTTGAGGAAGCGTACACCTTCCTCCCACTGCCCTCAAAAACAGGGTTTAAACCACTAAAAAACAGCAATAAAAAAACGAAACAGCTCTCGTTCGGGCGCCCCGCACAAAAAAACAACAACTATGATCAAATGTAAGAGGGATCCGCGTCGAAGAGCAGCTTGTGGTTTTGTCTACCTGTCAGCGACAACAGGTGCAACAGGTGAACGGCCGTGGTTGGCTGATCTCACCGCTGCGGTCATGCGTACAAAACAAGGCCACGCAACACTTACCATTTTGACGCGGCGCCAAGTCAAGCTAACGATTAGGAATGGATATAAACTTTAACCCTCACAAAGGGTCAGATGGCCCGGCCGAACACATATCTGGTCCTCCGTCAAATGCAGCAACTGTGAAAGTTGGTTGACTCCGCCCTCCGGGCCACCGACGGAGGAGCGCACGCACCGCCGGAGCTCAAAGCCGTCTGGATTGGTTGAGGCGGGTTTGCGTTACGGGGAGTCCACCCAGAGAGAGGCGCATCTCCACCTTTAAACACCTGCCACGTGACCGCAGGAACGGAAGCATGTTAATGAATGAGCTGGTGAAATGTGAACTTCTGACTGGCAGGCTGTTTGAAAGGGAGAGAGAGAGAGAGTGCTGTTCCCACGCGGGGTCGGTAGAGAGCAGCAAGCCCTCCCCTGTCATCCTGCCTCATGTGATGCGGATCTGTCACAGTGGTCGGCAGGGACTGGCAGACCAGTGCCTCTCCTGGGATTGTTGTTCACTTGACAACATGTCTCTGTACCGAAATGCCATCTGGTTTTTGAATGGGATCCACCAGTACACAAGGTCAGTACAATATCGCTTGATCTATGAATGTGGAGTCAAGTTGGTGCTGTCAGGGGATGCTTGGGACATCACTCAGTGTCTATACAGTGTGTTTTTGACTGTCAGACTATGTGATTTGTGGTTTGTAACATACATTTCATGTCATTTATTTAAGCCTGAAGCCTGATTAACAGCATGAATAGTCTGATCACTGTGTGGCACGTCACCGCACAAACTGGCCTTTATGTACAGTTACAATAGTTCTATTGACAGCTCATGTGTCTTGAGGATGACATCCACATCACCTGACTCCACTGGGGCTAAACCCATTGTCAATATTTTGCCTGTCTCTCGGCTTCGAGGTACAGATTAATAACACTTTCCGGCTTCAGGAAGGGATATGTGGCGGCGTCTAAAGACTTTGAGCCCCAGGACCTGGACGTGTCCGTTGTGGGAAGGTCTTTCATGATCACCGGAGCCAACAGTGGAATTGGCAGAGCAACGGCAATGGCTATAGCCAAGAAAGGTAGGTTCCGGGAGAGCTGCACTCGCTGTCACACACTTCATGTAGATGTAAAATAAAGGGTTTGTTTCCAGGCGGGACGGTCCACATGGTGTGTAGGAACAAAGACAAAGCGGAGGAGGCCAGAGCCGACATCGTCAATGTGTCGGGCAACACGGTGAGTTTAACTTTAAAAAAAACATGCCTGACATTAAACGACAAATCACTAAAGAGAGTTATTTTAGGAGGTGTACGTCCACATCGTGGACTTGTCCCAGACGCGCAAAGTCTGGGAGTTTGCAGAGGCCTTCAAGAAGCAGTATCCGTCACTCAACGTGTTGGTGCGTACCATCTCCCTGACTCTTCATTCTGGCTTCACTTTCAAATCCTAAAGAGTTTGACCTGACGTGTCTATTAAATGCCGTGGCAGATAAACAACGCAGGCTGCATGGTGCACAAGAGAGAGCTGAACGCAGAAAAGCTGGAGAAGAACTTTGCCACCAACACCATGGGTGAGACCTGATTCTAATGGTTAGAGTGTCACCCATTAACTCCATTATCCTGTAGGGGGGCAAGAGGCAGGTTGCACCTCATCAGTCCATCTCAGCGCTAACACTGAGAGACAGAGCACTTACTGGCACAATTATGGCCAATTTGGAATCTAACATGCCTTTGGCCTGTGGGAGGAAGGTGGAGGACATGCAAAGTAGCTAACCGCCTGTGCCACCTGTAAAGCGTCAGTTGCTGCTAACGATTTGAAATTTGTGACTTTTCCCCCCGTCTCTCCAGGAGTGTACATCCTCACCCAGTCTCTCATGCCCCTCATACAGAAGAGCCGGGATCCGAGAGTGGTAGGATTGGACACGCAAAGTCTTCTTCTGCATCATGCGGACAGTATAATGCCACTTTTGTCCGCGCTGTGATGGCTGTTGTCTGAGCACACAGCTGTGCTTCTTTTCCCCTTCTGTTAGATTACTGTGTCCTCGGGAGGCATGCTGGTTCAGAAACTCAGAGTTGATGACCTGCAGTCAGAGAAGGGCCTCTTTGATGGGCTCATGGTGTACGCGCAGAACAAGGTAGGAGACGCGATTGAGATAAGAAGGCGGGAGCCTTTTAACGTGTGCGTGTGTGTGTGTGGCAGCCGCATGTGTAACACAGGATTCAGTTTTAATGATGATATTGACATTACTGATAAAGAGTACATTCAAAGACATGGAGGAGATGGAGACTAAATCAAAAAAAGATTGACTGGCGATAACAATGTGTTATTCCCTTTCAGAGACAGCAGGTGGTGCTGACACAACAGTGGGCCAAAGTAAACCCTGTCATTCACTTCTCTGTCATGCACCCTGGCTGGGTGGATACACCAGGTATCATTCATTAGATGAGGGCCGGCAAGTACACCAATCCGACATAACATTATGACCACCTTCCTAATAGTGTGTAGGTCTCCTTTGGGCTTATAAAAACAGTTGAGACTCATCAGAGAATGGACATGGTCCCTTTTGAGGGCGTCCTGTGGTGGTGGCTGGCAAAAGAAATGTTGTCAGTGGGGGTCTTTGGGTCCTATGGGTTGAGGGGAGGGGCCTCTGTGGATCATGACACAGATACTCAATCAGTTTGGGATCCAGGCGGTGGGGGTGTCTGGTCTGGTCTAGGTAGGTGGGGTCTATGTAACATCCACACCAATGCCAGGTCCAAAAATTTCCCAGTAGAACACTGAAGTGTCACAAGATGGCTAGTGTCATCTACTTTTCCTGTCAGTGGTTTTAATGTTGTGGCTGATCGGTGTATTCATGTGTGCTGGCGACTCTGCTAATTAAACCCCAAACAAATCCAAACATAGCAGAGAATCTGACAGGCCGATGTTTTTTTCTCTCTCTCCCTTTTCCAGCTGTGTCTACATCAATGCCTCATTTCCACCAGATGATGGGGGACAGGCTGCGCAGCGTAGAACAGGGAGCCGACACCGTGGTGTGGTTGGCCTTGTCCAGAGCCGCAGCCAGAACACGCAGCGGCCAGTTCTTTCAAGGTGAGCGCCGTGACAATGTTTCAAAACCGTCTGGCTGCCACTTGTTCTGACTGATACTTTGCGTCGCAGACCGTAAGGCTGTTCCTGCCCACCTCCCTCTGGCTTGGACTCGCAGCTCTACTGCAGAGATTCAGAGTTTCATGACTCAGCTGGAGGCTCTGGCCAGAGAGGTTCAGTCCCAGCCTGACGCAGACCTGAACAGCCCAGTGGGTCCTTCGAGAGCCGAGTTTGTCTAGATCCCGTCTGGTACGCCACGAATCACTGGCGCATCCTACTGGAAAGCATGACCCTTTTATCACATCTTGTCTTATGCACATCGAAACTATGCATTATTTTACAATTATATGTTTAGGTCATTACTTATGTGTCAACGGGACAGTTTATTCTGAAAAAGTCACGAACCATTGATTAAAGAACCAGAAACTGACTTGTGTTGATCATGTATTTTGATTTCTCACCCATGTTTTACGTTGGTAAACTACACTGGTGCAGGAGAAATAGTAGCAGTTCTCATTTGTGTCTGCAGAAACCATGAAAAATAGTTCTTCTGTGTGTACCAAGCTGCACAATCTCCCATTTGGCATTACGTTAGGTTTGAACAAAGCCATTTTAATACATTATACTCTAATAGATGTAATTTGAAAAATCACTGTCATCGTCTCCAATTAAAATATCTGGATCCTGCCAAAAGCCCAGCTGGGCTGAATATATTTTTAAAGTTGTTAACACCAGCTGGCAACAGCGTGTCCACTGGGGAAGAAACATACCGACATTCATTGTATTTAACGCAGCAGCAGGAAATCAAATGAATGTTCATTCTGAACTATGAGAGGAAAATGCAGGAGATGAAGCGATGCATTTCTATGACAAACTAGAGCACCAACACTCCTTTTTATTTTTGTAACAATCCACATTTGCTGTTTTTAATAATTTTATTATTTTTTATACAGTATTGAAACAAAAAATAATAATGTGGTGCGTTCACATTTTTCCCAAGGGATTCTTCGCAAGTCTGATCTCTACAAGGGTAAAACAGTGAAAAGCTTGAAGCTGGATCCATCCATGTTAAAACTCACAGGGAATAGGAAGACTGGGCCCCGATTTTAAAAATCATCTAGAAGATTTGGTGGGCTTTTTTTTTTTCCTCCCGCGCCAACATTTTATTTCCCGTTTACGTGTGTTTACTGTGTGTTTTTGTCAGGGACGATGATTTAGGTTCCCAGCGTTTGCCTTTAAAAGAAACTTCCAGTCCATGCGTAACAACAGTCCAAAGAAAACAAACAATCCCCACCCTGCCCCTCTCCAGTCTCTTCCTCCTCTCATCCATAGTTCATATTCTATGCAACGTAGGTGTACACTTTACGATCTTCTGGCGTCCTCGCCAAGTATTCTCTTTCTATTAGTCCTTCTATGCGCTTTTTGATTACCACAGGACTTGGAAGAAAACGTGCCCGGAGCTGCTGAGTCACCTGGAGACACAGAGGAGTCATACAAGTATAAGAAACTGGCCTTTTTAACATTAAAGATTAAAAAATAACTGGATAAAAGACAACTAAATAACAATAAATTTAGATTATAAGGGGAAAGTCTTACCTCTGCTACCAAGACATTATGCTGCATCTTCTTCCTCGATTTCATGATTCGGACAATGGCCGCCTCAATCTCATGCTTCCTGTCATCGTCCACTTTCTGTCGAGTCTCTTTCCTTTCAGGGTCCGATTCCCCTTGTTTAGCAGCAACTGGTGAAGTCAGACACAGGTAGGAGATGAGTTTATATCGTCACAAAATACCTCTGAACAGCTGACTTTATTTATTATTCAGATCAAGGTCTGAGCTAAACGTATCTTTGAACAGCACAAGATATTCAGCGACCGTATTAAACACCTTTCATAAAATGGCCGGATGATCAAGCACGATGACAAAGCAAACAGCACAGTGAGCTTAGAAAGATATTAACTGCTGTGTTTCAGGTTTCTAGAAATGAAGCCCTCCAACCAAAATCCACATTTGGTTAAGATGTTAGCGATGGACAGAAGCTGGACGCAGGGACAGTGAGACATGAGTTCATTATAGTGGATCATAGACGACCATCACTCACCAGTCTGTATTTTGACTCTGTGCAGTTTGGAAGTAAACTGATCATTGACTGTAAACACGTGGCCGTTTTCTATCTCCTTAGACTTTGGCTCCTTGGTAAGAACTCGCTGTGTGGGTTTCCCACAGGCCAAAGACTGCAACGCTCGCACCAGCTCTCTCTCTGGG
The DNA here is from genome assembly GCF_022458985.1 of Mugil cephalus. Lineage (NCBI taxonomy): Eukaryota > Metazoa > Chordata > Actinopteri > Mugiliformes > Mugilidae > Mugil > Mugil cephalus. Next base: position 17,486,811 of record NC_061776.1, read on the forward strand.
ATATCCGTCTCCTGCTGAATCTCCTACAGAGCGGGATAAAATGAGGCATAATGTTGTTAAAAATGGGGTAGATAATATTTTAAAACTCAGTTGTCTAATGTATATTTTAAAGAAAGAAAAAAAAACAGACGGTAGAGTGTTCCCACCTCAAAAGTGCACTTTTCTCTGTTGTTGAAGAGCATGAGGATGGTCATCTGGAAGGTGGAGACCTGGAGTATGTGCTTGCGAGTGTTAGACCCCGTCACCTGTGCCCCGCCCACGCCAACCTCTGAACCATCCTCCTGCAGATGTAGTCGAAGGGAAAGGGGAAGCTCCTAAATTACGATACTCTTGAAGGCAACCGTCTGTTTTCCTACTTCAAAAATAAAACTGCATTTTTTTCCCTCCTTTATTTAAAATCTACCTTTTTCACAGCTCCGTAGAAAGTTGCGTTGAGGTCTGCCCCGCCCATGTGGTGTTGCAGTGTGAGCTGTCTACCACTGTGCTTAGCAAGGTAAAACCTGGGAAATAAAAACAAAAACAAATTATTAGAAGCCACACAAAGTGACGCAGAGCTTCTCTATGTAGAGCAAAAGAGAAAATGTACCGTCTGAATACTTCAAAGGCGTGTCTAGGAGCGGGGGGGATGGTGCATTTGGGTGTTGCAGACTGTGTGGGCCAGTAACCGGTAGTGAGGACCCTTACTGTGAGGTCCACACCACTTAAAGACGCCTGAAAGAGAGTCACAGTCCATTTTCAAAGACACAGCAGCGATCTGATGATATAAATACTAAAGACGCCATCACTTCCTGTCCTACCGTTCTAAACATCTGGTTCATTATTATCATCACAGCCCTGTCAAGTGTTAGTCTTTGTGTGTGGTTTGTTTAGAATGATGGTTTTGTTTTTCCTTACTGATGTGGTTTGTATGTGCTGCCTGAACTCATCCATGGTAGTGTTGGAGATGCTCATGTCTCTGAACATCCCTTCCAGTTTTGAGGTGAATTGACAGCCACATTCTGTCTGCAAAGGAAAAAATGGACCAAAAGGAGTTAGTCAGAGCAATATGAGAGAGACAATGAGGGAAACTCTCAGAGGTGTGCGTAAATCTGTGACCAAAAGTCCTTTACCTTGAGTTTTGAGATCATGTTTTTTTCTGAATCGTCTGAGACGCTCTTGTTGCTAAGCAACCGGCGGCCCAGATGCTGTTTGTAGTACCGTTCGAACACATCCTTCTCCTGCATGAACCTGAACAGCACCATGGCCTTGTCAAGTATAGACTCCACCTCCTGTTCTGTCAACTGGCCAAACAAGACAACGAGGTAAATATTGAGAATGTGTAGTTCAAGTTAAAGCTGTTAAAAAAAAAATGTAATTAACCAATGTTTTCTAGGAAGGCACGTACCCCTTTGACTCCCTTCTTGAGCTTATCATCAATAAAGAGCGACAGGTACTCTGGCGAGCGGGAGTTGAGGTTCAGGAAATACTCAAAGTCTCCCGCTATGGTTTGTTTGAAGAGTCTGTCGTTGTTGAAGGACTCGAGGAGGAAACGATCAAACCGCGTCTTCAGGTCAAGCAGACCCTGTTGAGGACAAAGTTTCCGTGAGCTGATATAAACTGGCACTGACCGTTTACGAGAGTTTAAATCTTGGGTTCAGACGCGGCGTTCGAGCAGCATACCTGGATGTAGTCGACGGGGTTCTTGCCCTCTCCCTCTTCTGACACCAGAGCCTTGCCCTGCTCCCTCAAGTACGAGCTCATACACTCGCACATTGTTTTCAGGCCATTTGGCACACGACTGAACAGCTTGTACATGCACGCCAGGTCTGGGAGTGAGACATGTTACAAAATAACAGTGAGAAACAAAAAGAAAAAATCCAAACACAGAGAGAAGGCACGAACGAGGTAGTGCATTAACCTTCTGTCTTGCCGTTCTTGAGCATATGGACCAGGCCAGAGTTCTCCATCTCCACGATGGTCTTCATATGTTTTGAAATGAGCTCCCTTTCCACCACCTTGACAATGGGCTCCTCCGTGGACTTGTCCAGGCAGTGCATAACCCGCTCGATCTCTTCGTTGATTCGAGCCTCCACCTTCTTTATGTAGACACTGGCACTGTTTTCTGCTAGGAATTTTTGGCTCTCCATCTAAACGGGCAGAAAGCATGTTGTTTTGTTTTAAAGAATTTCAAAACAAAATAACTCACCATGACTCACCGTGAAATGTAGCATGTAATGCTAACTACAGCATATTTACAGTACATCATGTACGTGCAGTTCAATAATATGCAATGTCCCGACAACATAAACCAATAAATAACATAAATAAATACCTGGAAGAATTCAGCCGACATATCTAAGAAAGGGCTCTCGAAGTCCTCCTCATAGACAGACCTGCCATCCAGGCCGAGGATCATCAGCATCTGGCACGCATTCCTGATGGCTCCCCTGCAATGAATTTTGGATGAATAAAAGTTTAAGGGAGACATCCAGGAAACTAAATAAAAGTCCCCGTATTTCCTAACTTAACCTAATCATTGATCATGTAAATATGTCCATGTAGAAGGTACGTGTTCACGTGTTGCAACTGTTACATTCGTGCCCTATTGTAGAGGCTGCCACTTCCAGGCGTGCTGAAAAAGAGCCTGCATCTAAAAAGGTGTAACCGGAACATTTAAGCGTGAGAACTCTTTAAGCTGTGAATTGCTAAAACGAAAACTTTGCAAAAGAGGAAGTTCCTACCAGCAATATTGTGGTATGTATTTATAGCACAGTATAAATATGTTTTCTCATCGGAGCAATGTGCTCTCAACTAAGCACATCCACCAGCTTTCTGACATCAAACTGTGAGACATAAGTGCACATATGTGGACTAGTGAGTTTAGTCTCATTCTTGGTTGATGATCAGTGCCTAGGAGTCATCGCTGTGTTGTTTCCTGGATGGTATCCAGTGTATTTACAAGTTACAAACAGTTTTGTGCGCATATAGATCTATAAAAATAAATGAATACGTTTACATTGCCATTATTTATATATATATATAAAGAGTAAAGGTTAAGTAAACCTAAAAGTTTGAAATGGTTTATTTATTCAAGACAAAAATATGTAATTATGAGAAAATGCTTAAACAAAAGGTTTGAAAGATTAATAATAGAAGTTGTGGTTATTTTTTAGTGGCAATTGGAATAAAAATATGTAATCCTACAGTCAACCACGAGTCCTGCATACCTGTCTACGACTTCTCCCTTCCGCTCCCGTGCAATCATGTCCAGTAACGTCTGTCGTAGGTGGTCTCGAATGCAGCCATAGCGCACCACCTGGTCCCTGAAAATGATGAGGCCGAGGTTGTACACATTCTCCACGTTGTTTTGCTGAACGTACACTCTGTCCTAGAAGGCATGAGAACATGGAGACAATTATTTTACGTATAGGAAATAAAGCATGATCACAAATGTATGTTTACAAAATGAGACAGGTAAAATGAGTGTGTTTACACACACACACACACACACACATATATATATTTCAGAATATAGCATCTGTGAAAGGTATTCACCAAGTATTAATTTTTTTTAATGATGATCAGTATCTACTACAACACCACACTGTGACGAAATGTCAACAACATGTATACACAGTCACTCCCACAGACAGGTTGCCAAGTGTATATAATGACATTAGAAAATAAAAATAACTGTGCTAACTACTTCCAGAAAGTCATCAATTTACAACATGACCAGTCCATGACGCACACATATGCAAGAGGGATGACAGCTTGACCTAACAAGTCTTAACATCACATATTTTAGTGCAAAATAACTCATCTTAACCAGTGTCAAATGACAGCAGGTGTTATGAGCTTATAAAGTTTGTCCATCTTCCGTTTCTCCTAATTAGAGCACTAAATAAGTAAAGACTGTTAAAGACACATGACGACAGTAAAAATACACACACATTACTCATCCTGTACTAAGAAGAATAAAAACACACAGAAAGGGAGTCGTTCCAACAAGAAAAGCAGCAAGCAGAACACAGAAACTTGCTGCATCTGCCTGACTCTCCTCTAGAGGTCAGCAGGATAATAACAACAACAACAGCTGCCATCCGGATATGGCGAGCCTGCAGAAAGGCAACTATCCGGGGTAAAGCAGGTCAGGAAAGAGGAGAGAGTCGAACAAAAGAACCCCAGGAGAGCTCTGCAGACTCTGCACTGACTGTGCCATTGTTTAGCCGACACTTGTGCTTATCTCAGGAGCTCAATCACACAATCCCCACACTCTGGTTGGCAAAGGTAAATCAACTAGTCTTGCCAGTTTTCCGACAAACAAATACAACAACAAAGCCTCATTGTTGGGTCCAAATTAAAACGAACCTTACAATTAAAGTCCAAAAGAGGATATAGGTGAAGGTTGGCCAGGGTTGAACACAAAAGGTTGTTTCTTAAACAGCACAAAACTATTAATGCTGGCAAACATAACGCGCCTGCAGAACAGCAGAGTTCATGCACAACTTCCTTGACTAAATAAATAAAATGTACAATAATTATTTTTGCAATGAATGAACTATGTCAGCCTACCATGTACATGAGGATGTCTCTGATCATGACCATGGCAGTTTGATGGTCATTCCAGGCCTGATTCAGTGTTTGCAGAAAGTTATTATTTAGAGAGTTTAGAACATCTTCTCGTACCTGAAAATATAAAAAAAAACAGTGACATGAAGTTATCTCAGGTGGGCCACATCAACATCAAGTCTAAGCCTGAACCAATGTCCTTGACTTATTTTCTAAAGAGTCATTAAAAAGGAAAATATTCTTTACTTTGTTGATGAGGTGTTCAGTGACGACCTCCCTCAGGCCCGTGTAGAGCTTCTCCCCGTGCTTGTGGAGCACCATGGTGTAGGCGTTCCTGTAGAGCTCCTCAAAGCTCAGTCCACTGTTGTTCTTCCTCTGAATCTCCTGGATGGCATTTTTTAGAAGGTCCCAGATGTTGTTGACATATTTCTCATCCATTGTCATCTAGAGGAGGTAGAAGGACAAAAGTGTGCTTACTTTTAAACAAAAACTCATTGTTTTGCCAACACTTGGTTTCTGTCTGTTTCACTCATCATGTCCCTTGATCTGATGTTTATCACACAAGTTTTGCTTCCAACCAGAGAGAAACAATCAGATCAAATGCTTTAAGGGATATTATCTCCTAATATGTTGCCATTTGATGATAGATTATGGATTATTAGAACCCCTTTCAGTCAGGAAGTTCCTTCCAATTGGACCAGGATGTTTTGATGAATTGAGTGGTTATGACTTTTCTTTGTCCTTATTATTAGGACAATTATTATTAGAGTCATAATAAATCAAACACAGAGTGTGGACAAAGTTCTATACAGCTACATGTGACATCTTAATGCAGACTGAATGAAAAGACTTACAAACCCAAAGTGATGCTTGTCAAACAGGTTGTAAAAACACATAGGCAACAAAGGACTGTCGTTTAAATGTGTTTTAATCCACAATCAATGACTAAGCATGTAATTACACTAAATCAATGAGATATTTGGTGTTAACTTGTCTTGCAATCTGCATCAACAACGTTGCGTAATGAATGGAGGGAAGTAGCTATGAAGTGCATTAAACGTCCTTGTTCCATTTCTGACTGCAAATGAAACGTCCAGCACCCTCCATTTAAATCTGTGACCTAAAATATAGAATGATGCCATTATTTTTATTAAACAGTCAAGCCCTAGCAGGAGTAGGATATCTGCCATTCTACATAATCAACTTATCTCATTGCGGAAGAGAACACGGTATTATTTAATTGATTTAACTCAATCAAAAACCTGATCCTAAGTAAAGGCCTTCATATTTTCTGCTATGCAGAAAGGAAGAGATAGACATAGTCTTCATTATTTTACACACTGCATTACAAGGTGATGAATTTGATCGGGCTCACGTAAATAACATTTTCGATTTGGATACTATGAGTTAGTCCGGTTTCTGAACGTGACATATTCCACAACGATGACTTCACCCAATTTCACGAGAAAAGACAGTGCAGACAGAATACAGGTCTCGGTTGGAGTTTTCATAGTAGTCTGACAGGTTGACTCTTGCCTGCTTCCTGTTGGATCTGTGTTGCATACCCAACAATATGCAATGATTAATTAGAGATGCTTTTGAATATTTTAAAAGAATTGATAACAGTAATTTGAAAAGAACAGCCGTGTGATTCCGCTACTATTTACATAAATCCAATCAAAAGAATATTTGTCCTCATGTTACTTAAGATAAAAAACAACCTTGATCATTTCAGCACAGAAGATTTTGAATTAAGGAGAGAGAGGCCCGGTATCCGTCAGTAATTCATAGAACCTGTATCAAGAGAGATAACATTTAACAGGTGCATCCAGGTTGGTGACAGGATGACCATGTCTCACCACCTATGGGGAGTACAAGAGCTGTAATAAGCCCCAGATATGCTAATGAAAAATTATATTATCTTTCTAACCACTCAGGATTAAACTGAGGACAAACGGGCTGGTACTGCAAATGGCCTGAAGCTCAACATCCGAGAAAGCATTCGTTGCTTTAACTCACCCATCTGCTTTCTGACTCACTCTCCCAAACACCCACTCACAAACCTTGATATTCAACGAAAGGGTATTACTGTTGTTATGTTTTTTTAAGTTTCACACACACAGAGAAAGGGTGCTAGAAGGAGTTTGGGGTTATGTCATTTAACCTAATGTTGGGTTAATGTGGTTGAACCCACTGTGTGACAGTGACAGGAGTAGAAGGTAAATCAGTAGAAAAGTCAACTGTAACCGCTCAAGTTACTTAGGACTTGTTTACTTTAACATCGCCCTGGGATGAAGTTGCGCTAGCTCTCAAGCTAACTCCGGATGATGTGTCCATTGCTACCTACCACAGCCTGAAACAAATTCGTTCTGCATTAAACCAACAACCCACAATGCTCGCCGTAACCATAGAGCAGTGGTACTTACTGACCCGACTGCAACTTAGCAAACGTCAACTCAACATTAAGAGGCCTGCTAACCAGCTAGCCACTATTCGCTACTGTCTCCCTGAAGAAGTTTCCTTGAATGCTAGCTTCACCTCCCCACCAAAGACGACGGCGTTTTCTTAGCTAACAAAAACAGATAACGTTAAATAAAATGAGCGAATGACACAGATAACCCGCTTCGGCTAATTTGGTCAAGTGAGAGCAGTTTTCAATCGGCTGTGTTTCTTTCTCGTTTGAGAAGCTAGTTAGCGGCCAGCTGCTGGCATAAAGACCTGTCATCCTCGGCACTCGAGTCTCAGAGTTAGCGTCTCGGGGCTCACGGAGCCGGTGAATACTTACAGGAAAGGCTCGTATCCTCATCTTGGTGTCCTTCTTGGTGCCGCCTTTGAGGTTGGACATGATTAGTTAGAACGACTTTCGTGTCTAAAGTTGACTTGAAGACTACATGAAAGGCAGGTGCTAGTTTGCTTTCTGCGCCAGTGAAGCGACAAGGAAACTCGGTGAGCTTCCTTTGGGAATTAGGTCGGTCGGTCTGTGTGTGTCTGTGTGTGTGCGTGTTGTGTTGTTGTTGTCTACCGCTCCGCTGTTCAGTGCTTGTCGGCTAGCGTTAGCTTGTATGCAGTGATGGCGGACGGCTGTTCTCCACTGCGCAACCCTCAAATCTCGCGAGAGCAGCACAGTCGCTGTACTGACAGGTGCGTTCCACAGGTTGACGTTAACGGTCGGCACTTCCCTCATACCACAGCGGTTACGCCGGCCATTATTACGTTAATATTTCGACTAAAAGATTGTACTCAAGAGCAGTTTGAAGCCAAAGCAACCAATTGAACTGAGAATACATTTACAAGAAGGCATCACAGACAGAAAAATACTTTATTCGGTATCAATAAAATATGTTTTTTTTTTTCCTCAACTACCACTGTTTTCAGGCATCCACCGTAGATAGCTACTGTGTTCAGTTCGACCGTGCTAATATTCAGCTTTGTTGTTTTCCAGTCCTCCTCCCACTCTTTGCATTTCCCATCTGCACATGTTGACGGCTGACCACCGGCTGGAAGACAGAATATCTCCTCACTGTCATGACCACGCTCTCTGGAGAAGAGAGGACAATGGACAACAAAAGGGGTGAGTGCACTGTTTTAACTGGAATAGAGTATTAAAGGACGAAGGATACTAAGGACTTGAATACTTGATATTAGAAATATGTTAAAGCAGATAAATCCACAGGGATAAACTATCCAGGTAGACTATGTAGCTGTGGGAGTATATATCCAAATATGTACTTATTGAGTTATCAGTTTTCTTAAAATTATTTCTAAGATGACAAACTATTTCCATTTTTAAATAAGGTTAAAAATCTCCTCCGAATGTTTGACATGACCCTGGCCAACAGAAAACAACAGCATATGCAGCGTCCTGAAATGCTGAGGTGGGACTGTCATGATACGGAGCTGCATGAGGGCAAAAGCGGTTGTGGAGATGACACCATGAGTGCCTGTGGGTATACCCAAATACTGGCTGACAGGATGACTCCCCGTCTCCAGAGTTGACAGAGGAGAATAACAACCCAAAGCACACTGCCAGAATCAAACAATAGTTTCTAAAGAAGAAAAATGTCAAAACTATAGCATGGCAGAGCATGTTGTCTAACTTGAATTCAACTAAATTTGGGGTATTTTAAGGGAAAGGTAGACCAACACCGGCTCTCTAAAAAGTTGCAGATGAAAAAAGGTCTCTAAAGAACAGCAGAACATCTCCAGAAATGTGTGTAACATGTGTTTCCCCTGTGCTGACAAGTATGTCACATTTTAAGTCCATTAAAATTAAAAATATTGAATCATTAGACGTCAAACAACATTGCACAGTTGTGTTTTCATCGCTGTGTATGAGTGTATAAGCCGACCTCTCCACTCTGCTACGATGACAGGAACAGTTGCATTCTTTCGGAGATTAGTTCCAGCTCTCCTCCGCAGGCCCATGTTCTCCAACTCCAGCTTTCTGATTTCCGATCGCATCACGCCGATCACCTGGATAATCCTCTGTTCGCTGTCCATGGTGCTGACCGCAAACACTTCCCCCCAGTTCTGAATCCTTTTGAGAGGCATCCAACTCACCTATAAATACACATTGTACTGCCACACGCATGCTTGCTGTTCAGAGCTGATTTCAAATCTTACCTCGACAAAGATACAAGTACACAATCAAAAGCAGTAATCTAGTCTTTCATCGCTCAGATGGTGGGGTCACGTAATGGGACGAGTTTTGTTTTCTTCTCAGCGATCTGATGCCTACCACTTTCTTTCCTCCTGTTAAATATTCATCTGCTCTGTCAACGTAAAGCAACAATTGGGACTTGGGAGAGACATGGCGTGTGGCCTAACTGTCTATCAAGGTGATAGGTTTCAACCAGTCCTCAATGAGGCTGAAATCTATATAGATGATTCTTTAATTAATTCTTTTAGACATCTTTTTATTTTGTGTCTAAACCTTCATTATACCCCCAGCAGTGTACCCTGAATGTAAACTCTGTAAACTCTATAGTGTTCCGTTCTCTCACTGGTATCCTGTTTATCATGGGTTACACTTACATTGTAAATGGAGTCTCAGAAATCTTAAAACTGCACACACACACACTTAAACATAACACAGTTAAAATATGTCCAATCAATAACCAGATGACTCAATGTTTTTATCTTTAACTACACATTTTAGTACTAGGCCATTTCAATATGAATGCGTCATGTGTGCAGGTTTGAAGGGGAAAATCAGTGTGTGTTTTGTGCGCCTCTGCTGCGCTCTAGTGTCCAGGAGTCCTCGCAGCATGCGGGAGAATGTTCTATCACATGGTCTTTGTCTGAAAGTGTCAAGTGTGTCATTTTGGCACTACAAGAGCAGTGCCAAAGTAACATCAACACTACGAGAGTAACACTCTGTGGAAAGATGCAGTTTATTGTTATACTGCATATCATACATTATACTGTAATAGTAAAAATGTCACAGATAAATACAACACATCATAATATTTAAAAGATATCCCAGTGTCAAGTGTAATTATATATATTCAGCCAGGCACCGTTTGATTTGATTCAGTCTGCCTGTTGCTTTTCATCCAGCTGATCAACTATGTATCAACTTTACCACAGAGTTGATAAAAGGCAAAACAACTTGAGTTTATCTGCTATTGTTTTCGTGTGTTGTTTGCCACTCCGATCTCCTCTTTGATTTAGAATATTGCTTGGTGAACCTTCAAATAGATTTCAGTTACACACATTTGACAGCCGAGCGTATCACAATATCAAGTTGCCTGTTTACTTGTGCCGTGTTTTGACACCACATTACATACTCTAAGTTCCTCCCATTCCACAGTGTAGTGTGTAAGCTGTTTGTCCCCTGATAACAGCCACCTCTGCTACTGACAGATAAACTCCACATGCTGCTCTAGAGACGCTGACAGCCTCCACAACAGACGTGCATTGTGATTGTGGAACTGAAGACTCAGCTGAGTGAAATATGTCTGTGTAATGCTGTTCCAAGTAGACAGTGATATAACTCTCGCTGGGCACAAACAAATAAACCATCAACCACATAATCCACAGGATTAATCAGAGTAAATGAATTTAACTGATGTTAACTGTCATATTGAAGACATCCAGCAGGTGGCGTGTGCTGTTGTGTGAGTTTAACAAAATGTGGCCTGATGTAGTAGTCAAGCTTCACTCTATGTGCAAGCACATGACATCCTCCACCGGCAGGGTAAGCTCAAAGGACAACAGTATAAAGTGGTGCATTGGAAAGAGGAGGTAATTGATTCCTTGCAGGTGATTACAGAGGCAGAATTTAATACGCTGCTTTTGATTTCAGCTCTTTTCATCGCTGCTACTTTGCTTCGCAAACATGACACCAGAGGGTCAGGAGAAATGCGGCTCCCTTCAGAATCCCACACTCATCATTTTAGCCAAGTTGCTGTTGACCTGGCGCCAACACTACAAAACAGGACAAGTAATTTAATTTGCCACTGCCGCCGACCTTGGAGCGGGGAATGTAGGCTAACAGAATCCCAATAGGGAGGCTTGAAGAAAATGTCCTGGGAGCTGAGAGGAGGGTCACACTGTTCTGCTTGTAGCATCACACACAGTTTCCTCACCTCTAAAGGCACACGTTTGTCCTTCAGGCTTTCTTGCAGAGATTGAAGAATATATTGTCTACTCGTTCTGAGTACCCTTTAATTTAGGTTTACCAGCAGTTTCAGTGTAACCGTATGAGCAAAAGCGACAAAAAGATAGAATCAAACATGTTTATACACCAATTCTGAACTTTATGTTTTATAGTTTTTGTGGCATAATAGCGGAAAAATGGCAAGTGTGCAGTGTTGTACTGTAGCCAGGGACTAAACACCATTATAGCAACAGACAACATGTCTGAATGAGGTCACTATTAAGGTAATTGAAGTCAGGATGTGTGCCTACATAATGTTTAAATATCACCAACAGGGAAAAAGGTCATGACACACCAGATACATTCCAGTGAAATCTAGAAAGTGCCATTTCCCCATGAAAGGGAGGTGCTACATAAAACAAATAGCACAGGAGAGCCGAGGGAACTGCAGGGCACATCTGCTTTTATTGTGTGATACGCGCCAAGTCTTATGGTATTTCTGTCAGTCATGTTTACATTTCTCAGCAAGTACGTGATGTATGAAGTGATACGTTGATGCCGTTCTCACAGATAAGACCACATACCTCAAAAGGCTCGTTCTGCAAGGCCTCGCAGCAGGTTAAAAAAAGACGCAGTAACCGAACCTTCAGAAACCGATTGGTCATTATGTGTCTTTTCGGCCATTTTGTCACTGTGACTCGTCACCACAGTGACAATGATGATCTGCCATTAAGAGGTTAGACAAACTCTAGCCCAAGTGTTCTGTTACTTCATAACACGTCAGTAATGTCTTGTGGGCAGACACATTCCCGATCCCATCTCTCATCAGCCAGAAGGAACAAATGCCCTAATGTTCTTTTTGAACCTCGTGGTGTGATGTGATGTGATTGTAATTGCAGTCGTAACTTGTTGCCCCATAGAGGTGACATCTTAAATCACCCCGGTGAAAATATCTTGGATCAGAATCCAATATTGGTCGTAAAATCTAAATATAAGGCCCCCAAGACTAAGTGGTTTCACAGAGCGCTGCTGTAGCTGGCTAACACAAACACACATGGTAACAGGCCTTGAGAGTGGAGTGCAGGGCCGACAAGAAACCTCCTGCTATTGACATTATCAGTTTAATATGTGTGAAATGTTGCAGTTACTTTGAATCAGGTATGTGAGAGGAGCTTTTAAATCCACTGCTATGTGTCCTTGCTTCCAGCATGCCAGTGCTTCAAATAGGGACCTGAAGGTTTTCCAGCCATTCTGCACAGTCTTTAATGACATAGCTCATAGCCACAGTCCCATTCAACAGCCTTCATTATGACTCACTAATCATAGGCTACATTGTTTTTCTTTTCCTCTCTACTCTATCTCTCCAGCTCGTTCGTTCTGAAAACTTTCAGGCCTCTGCCTCTATCCCCTTCTGTTTATCCTCATGTGAGCCAGACGAATCCAGTACTGAGCAAGAGTCGCTACTGGAGAAAGTGTTTGTTGACTTTTCGGCACAGACTGGTGCTCTGTAGGGGAGCAGTCTGTTATTTATGGCCCAGGGCCCCATGTGATTGGCTGAGGAGAGATATAATTATGTCTGGTGCTCAGCTTAGCTAGTTTTAGAATTGCAATAGGTGACATGTTGAGTTCATCAGTTGCTAGGTTACTAAGTGTCTTGTACTGTATGAAACACTTTTTGATATAGGCTGTGTCTGGTGGTCGAACACTTCTACCCTGCACTTCCCTCAGCCCAGTGATGCACTGTTACACAACACAGGGTAGTGTTCATGGTTCATTGCTGATGTTAGATGTTCCTCGTTATTGTTGGCAGTTTGTGTGTGTGTTGAGGGTTCACGTTTTTTGCACAGGATGAAGGTTGTGAATTTGGGTCTCGTCCTTCTTATCGTAGAAACTCAATATGAACTGGAGGAATAAAAGACAGCTTCAGTTTTCATATGTAATATTTTGAAATTACTCTTTAGTTTTTTGTTATATATGAATGTTAGATCTTATAACCTAAGGCCTGCAGTATACTTTAGTTACAGCTGAATTAAATGGAAGGCAACACAGGAGAAACACTCATCTGTCGTCAATCATGCACAGATTATAAATTTGTCTTTTAAACCTGCCTTTATAGGTGTTGCGTAACCCCAAATAAGTGATTTACTTTGACAGAACTAACTGTTGCTATCTGCTCTTTGTTTGTATAAATCATACAAATGAAGCAGCCTAACACAGTTAACAGAGATGAGAAATAAACAATTATTTCTGTATAAGCAGAGGAGTTGGATGAATGATGCAAGGCTAAACATGGTTAAGAACTCATATGTTCCCAAATTGTTGCTTACCATCAGTCACAATTAGGGTCCGCACGTACGCTTTAGTCAGATTGTCGGTATGTAGGAGAGATGTATGTTTATCTTGTTCCGCCCGCTGCTCTCTTCTCTGTCCTTTTCTGTCTCTACCTGGCTGGCCTCGAGCCGACGGGTCCATATGAGCCAGGTTCTGCTCAAGGACTTTTTTCCTTGCCACTTGGGGGGTTCATGCTGGGTTCTGTAAAGCGTCTCCAGACAATTTATGTTGTTATCGACACTATATATAAATAAACGGCTTGACCTGAATTGAATCAATTTATTGGGTGACTGTTATCAGAATGTAATGACAAGATAAATTAAATACAAGTCAACTTCCCGCTTAAATTCACGTCCACTCTGTAGCTTTTTGCCTATCTGAGTTGCTTATCTGTTGCAGTGATGGCAGCACCTCGTCTGGTCCCTCATATAAACAATGTCAGATGATAAAATGATTTCCTAATAGCTGCAGGGATTTCCAGTGAACTGTGGTGTAAGAATGCTGAAGTCAAATATGGCAAAGGCAAGTCTCAACAACTCTAAGTAATGGGAGAAGGGGCTGATTTACAATGGAACTGAGAAACGTAACAAATAAAAAAGTGTTTTAAACATGCACTTCCAATGAAGGGAGTTTAATTGAATTAATAGTTCTCCGTGACACTAAATCCATGCAGAATACTCTTTATAAAATCTGTTAGTAATGGGTATTGAAGCAGCCTTTATCTCCTCGTTATGCAGGGTGGTCGGACAGAGACCCTCAATAGGCTAATGGGATTATGTCAGTTTGAATCCGGCTTCGCTGGGGTTCCTCCACACGCTGTTTGTCCCTGTACAGTAGGTGGTGGGAGATACTTTAACACACAACCATCCATAATCCTGTTATATATTCCAAACCATGACTTATGTGATCACTGTCTTCAGCGGTACGTGCGTAGACATATCACTAGTAGAAAACACAGGGATGTGTAGGGAGTTGAGGCTCAATGAGTAATCCTCATCTAATCCATTTATTTTGAATACATATGCTGCCACGGTTAATAAACACTGACGTGCCTATCATTTTCATGAGGGCACAGAGTTGCAACGCTGCATCCCGCCCCCCATCTCATTTTACTCCCAGCCGTGGTCAGCTTGTAAGAAGACACACACATTAATTTTAAACTGAATGACTCTCTCTTTTTTTTTCTCTCCCTCTTCCTCTGTCACATGAAAATCAGCCAAATCGCGATGGAGAAAAAATACACTTCTAGACCGGCTGCATCTAGTTTCAGCATAGGCCGGGGATATTAAAGGCACCGTGTCACAGGTCCTGGCTGAAAGGATAGAGTAAGTAAAGATGATTAGTCTTTTCACCTAATTACTGGTGTGATTTTATTGCGAGCTGTTGTGATACTGGACAGTAAACCAAGCAGTTCACGTATCTACAAAAGTGGTGTAAAGATAAGATGGTTATAAAAGTGTCCTGGCTGGTTAGCTGTACTCACAGTGTGATTAATTGTGTTATGCTATGCTATGCTAAGTAATGACTTTTAGACCTAGGTAATAATTAATTTGGCACATCTGTACAACACATTTTGACTGCCGCCTCTCTTCGGCTCCTTAGTGTAGTTAGGAATGCAGTAGTGCCACTTGCAGTCCGCAGTGTCCAGGGAGCCCTAAAAAGGGAAGGAGTCTCACTCTGATTCCTGGCAGCCCATAGAGCTGTGGAGGCTAAATTAGGCCTGGTTTCATTGACTTCCAATCCCTCGAGCCACAGCCTAGAGGAGGGGAGGCTATCTCCATGGTGCTCAGGGCCATGGATGCTTCCTCTGAGCTTCTCTTGACACAGTCTGGGTTAGTGTGAGATGGAGAGATGATAAATCTATAAAGCTGGAGGAGGAGAACAGTCTGAGTAAATGGAACCGAAACATCCATTAATGGTTTTGTGATGCTTGGAATCACGTCACTAAATCATTATTGATTAATTTAGGGTGAAACGGTTACAGTGAACAAACAGCATGTTCATTATGTGTATCACTCTGTTAATTTCAACTAATTAATCTGCTATATTTCTTCATGGAAGTGTTCCAGGCGTGTTTTATTTGCTGTAAGCAGCAAAGTGGGGGTATTCTTAGATTTGTTATTGAAGCCTGAAGAGGCAAAATCATCCCTTATTTTCCGATGAAAGCAGCGTAATGCAAAACTAATAACCAAATGAACCTATTTTTTGTCTTTCTAAGTCCTGTGATCATTGTGTTATCCCATACAGTTAGTGAAGGGAAGCATCTGTAGATTACGATCTTCACCTTTAGCTAGTTGTTGACTGGATTTAGCATAACCACAAGGCAGCACACCACTTCCTGAATGAATCGGGCCTAAAAGTCTGAGAACTAGTTTCAGCTTTTAATTAAATTAAATTATGCATTTGTGTTGAGTTTCAATATGCGAATCGTTTATTTTGGTTTTATGCATTAAAAAACGAGCCAGAACTAATTGCTCTGGAAGGACAGATCTCTCGTGGCAGCACACCACATACTGCTCTTCTCAGAAGTGTTGTCTGGCATTGTTAACTAAAAACATGTTGTGCAATAGCGACATTATCACATGATTAAACATATGTGGCCTTGAATTTGAAAGGTTTAGGTACACCAGGAAGAGACAAAGTCAGCAAACTGTTTTGAACTTATTTGCATAGGCCACGATCTTATTACTTTTAGAATTAAATTTTAGGTCCAACACACCGTTGTACACAACATTTTGCCTGGTCAGTAGTGTCGTTTTGCTGATAAAATGCTCGTTGTCTGCCTCCCACACTCCTCTGCTCTTTCCCCGTTGCTGCGCTGTCCCGTGTGATTGACCACGTCTCTTTCTCTGTGCTGGCAGTCGGAGACAGGTGCTGAGTGCTGCTGAGTGGTGCTGTGTGTGTGGGCCCCAGAGGCCTGGTTCGACATTCCACTGATAGTTTGATAGACACAGTCCTTCAGGGAGGAATAGGAGAGGGGGGGCAAATGCTCGTACCAGCCACACGGAAGAAGAACTGAGTGGGTAAGTGAAGTCCAGTCCATGATAAACTCGCTTGGTGTGTGTGGTGGCTTATAACATATTGCAAATCCCCTTTCTTTTTTCACTCGCTCAACAACAACATTTACAGCTCCCTGCTTCCTGATTTACCAAGCTGTCTCACCGCTTCTCTGTCAGGCTGCAAACTGCTCTAATCTCACAGGCTCTTCCTCTTTCAGCGCACTCACAGGCACACATGCACACACGTCTATGTGAGCACGCAGCGTACATTATGCACAAAGTGTGTGCACACAGTTGTGCAAATGGAGGAAAAGAGGAAGTTATAAAAAAGGAGACGCAGAGAGAGGCGGGGAAAATAACAAGGCAACCATATTTGGCATAAGTAGATAATGCAAGCAGAAGATGCAAATGAGATAAGGAGTGGTTGTCATGGAGACGTGATGTTGCGCAGTGATGGTTCGCTGTGAACCTGACCACATTTGTGGTATGGCCGTTGCCAAGCAGAAGGTGCTATTATGAGAGGGTGAGAGCGCAGAGTAAAAGAAGTAGAGGAAGAGAGAAATGAAGATGTTAGTCCATCCCACAATGCATTGCATCAGCGTGACCTGTGTTGAAGTGGCTTCATCTGTCCCAGTGGCACGTCAGCAATAGACAGACACACAGGTAAGCTCACTGTTGGTAGAGCCATGCGCATTTAATGCTTTAATGTTTCTTATTTGTTTCGTTGTTGTTGTACATGCGTTTCTAAAACGCTGTGACTCAAGCCCGGTGCGCTTACTTTCACTTATGTTTTACAAAAAAAGAACATCCCCCATGCTAAAGCTAACATGTGCGATATTTTACTGTTTGCTCAAATGTGACTAAATTTCCCTCCGTTGTGAAGTTAATGTGACAGTTTGATATGTGAGCAGGGTTCATGTAATATATGCAGCGGTAAAATCAGTAAAAACCGATGAAAGCTGAAATGAAAGGCCTCTTTGTGACGGGTGTTTCCACTCGTTTTCATTTTTATCTCCAAGATAAGCTTGAATAGTGCATACAAGAACACGTATGCACACAGCTGTGTCAAATGGGGACAAGAGCTATTTCCTCTCTCTGTATTTCAAACGTGACAGCTTGGATTGCACCTGCTTCCCCCCCACCCCCCCACTATGTCAAAATGGAAAGAAGTTAAGAGAAAGCCACAAAGCATGCTTTGAAGCACTGAAAAGTAACTGCACATTTGTTCAAGAAGAATAGCGTTGGTTTTCCAGTTAGGTTGATTTGAGTGTAGTAATGACCTCGAAGCAGTAGTTTGCTTTGTCATTCTGCAGCACAGAATTCAGACTAAAGTGCAATGGCTAACGTTGAATACAGATCCCTGTGGTTTGCCGTTCTCCAAGTCTTCATACTGTTGCAGTTGTTGCTGTGACGGTGTGTAATGTGAGTGTAATGTGTATTTGGGGACTTAGTGATAGATGAGCCGTCAGAGTTTGGCACTCGAAAGCTCAGGGACATTTCCTCAGAGGAGTGAGAGTTCACATAGGCCAGCCAGTGTCATTTACAGAGAGCTGAGAAATAGCAGAGCACTGAGATGATAGGGAAGCTTAAGGTGGAAAGTTGCACTCATTAGAGACGAGGGAGGAGAAGTAAAATGTGAGCAGTTTGGACTTAAACTGAATTGACAGACGCAGAGGGGTTACATATGATCGATTGCGTTACATTTGCATTCATATTATTGGGGCAGAAGTTTGATGGAAGTGGCAGAGTTCTCTTTCGCTACTCGTTCACTCACTTCTTCTTCACTTTTACAAATGTGGACGACTCGCCACAGACAGATAATTTAAAAAAAAAAAGGAACAATCAAAATTTATACGGCAGGGTCATTTCCCATAATTCAACCTGATTAATATTAATTTCTCAGACTCGGCGTAGGTCCCTCCAGACCCACAAATATAATACAACGGTTTTTACAGAGTAGTAGCCAACTCCTCATGACCAGTTCACTGATCTTGGTGTGTTAAAATGGTGGAATTCCCCTTTAAGTGCACCACATTCACACACGCCTCTTCCTGTTTTCGGTTAGTTACCACTAGTGTGTGTGTGTGTGTGAAGAGTTTGCTCAACCTCAGTATGTTTATTCCTGTTGCTCTTTGCTCATCCTTTAACAGCTCTGATGTATTAGAAAGAGCAACAGTCACACCATCCTCCTATCTGTGAGATACTAGGAAGTTGTTTCAACAAGGAAGTCAAAACAGTTGATCTCATTGATAAAGTAAGCTGAATTTGAAAACTAGAAGTAGGCCCCAGTTATATATCGGAACAAATCATTTAAAAATGACAAAGTGTTACTTGTTGAACCGAATGATTCATGGAAGGGGTGATTTTTGTGAGGTTGTGACAAATCAACAAGTGGTTGGAGCTCTCAAAGAGGAGTTTAGGGGAAAAAAGATGTAGTCATGTGTGAGGGAAAGTGACTGAAGTGCAGACACGTACTGTAGAAAGCACGAAGAATAATAGTGATCAGGAATTTAGTAAAAGGGCAGAAGAGTGAAAGAAAGATGCAGAGACAGAAAGGAACAGAAGCATTGGCGAAGACTCAGCTGCAGTAGAAGAGGGGAAATTCCACGTCAGTGTCTGGGTTTCACAGAGAGCCAAAGATCTTTGGAGGCGCTGCTAATATGTCTCCTGTCGAGCCAGAACGACATCCGTCAAACATGTTTCTTTGTTATATGTCAATGAAAGCTGCGTTTGCCTTCTAACGGATTGCTGTGCTGATCTAAAAAACATCCTGTATGTTGTTCTCTGTTTCCATGGTTGGAAACGGTTCCTTCCATCACTAATGAATGATAGCTAGAAATAGACCATGGCATCATTGCTGTTGCAGCTAAGGACACCAATGTATATCAGAATCTCATTGCTTTTTTCACACATTTCTGTTGTCTGAGATATGCAACATTTCGCTCTCTGTGAGGACGGACACGTTACACCAGGAAATGGGCTAGGTAAAGGGTTAGCACTGCAGCCCAAGCTCAACCACAGATTGTCACCTAGGGTTTAAGGGGCTGCCGTGTAAATTAGAGATGACTTATCACCAGTGTTGTGTTAAACAGAGACGTGCAGCCGTGTAGAAACTGGTCCAGAGAGATAGGGAAGGAGTGGAGCACAGAGATAGTTGAGGCGTGACTGTTTTGCATAGGAAAGGCACTATTTTTTGCAGTGCTTTACATTGCATGTATGAGCAAAAACACCAACTAAAGAATCAGATATTACATCTCCCCATGAATATGGAAATGTGTGTGGTCTTCCTTTTCCTCAGTGTTCAGTATTTATATATACTGTTCTTTTTCATATTCCAAAAAGGGGAGCATTAGAAATGTAATTCCTTTTTGATCGCAAATCAAATGAGCACCAGACAGTACACACAAATTCACTCCCAAAACTTGGCTTCAGCGCGCAGAGCGAATTCTGTAAAGATTCCTGCAGATGCCAAGGCCACTGTCTTCACGGCTACCGGATATTACAGCATCAGGTCCAAATCAAATTCTTGGAGGATCATTCAGTCTCTCTGGCTTTCGCCTGGATGCAAGGGTTGTGGCAGAAGAAGCTTTGTGTCAACAACAATACGAGAGCTGGTTGCTGCAGCTGCCTCGGTGTTTTCTCTCACTCTGCCCTTTTATAATTTGTTGCCGACTTGCAAACAAACTGCACTAGTCTGCATTTGTTTTAGCAGCAGTAATTTCCAGAGTATTTACATGTGATATGTTACTCTGTGTGAGTGGCCACTTATTAAGGTAGTTCGCAGATTGATTTATTGCAGTTTTATAATGTCGCAGGAGCTAGTGTGAGGCTGAACTTAGAGATGCATGCCACAGTAGAAAGCAGTATGAAAGAAAGAGGGGATCCGCACACAGGCCTGACCTAATCTGTCGCAAACTTTCAGTAAACCTTTCCATAGCAACTTCCTCCACACCCCTAAATCTATTCCTCTATTTTTCCAACTGCCATTTTGTCCTTATTCACCCTTAACTCATGAAGTACCTTGTTTCTGTGTCACTCCTTCCTTTTCTAACATCGCTAACAAGGCTTTTACTTTTGATGCCTTTCCTGATTATCTATGGTCTTTCCTTTCTTGTATGTTTACCCTGTCACTAATTTCCCTTTTTTCTTCTTGCCGTGTTTCCTCAGTCTTTGCTTCCTGCCTACTTCCTCTCTCCTTCCTCAGCCTCTCTGGATAGGCAAGGGCAGTGCTGCTGTAACTGAGCCAGCACTTCCTGGTGTTGTTTTAGGGAGGGGTGGGGGGACGGGGGGGTGTGGCCAGCTTTTTGAGGAAGAGTGGGAGGGAGAGGGAACTGCGGGATCTGTGTGCCCAGTGCAGTCAGGGCTCCCTCCTTCTCTTCTTCCTCCTCGTCCTCGTCCTCCACCTCCTCCTCCTCCTCCTCCTCCACAGCTGTTGCTACTGCCGCCCAGCGAGCAGCACTTTCCTGCAGCAGACAGCCGATCCAGAGGCTGGGGAGTCAGTAAAGACACAGACCAGCCTGTCTTAGCACAGCTCTGCACAACCCAGCTCAGCTACTTCAAGAGGCAGGGGAGGGGAGACACTAGCGCACACGGCCAACGCTGCAACGCGCACACACACACAATCACACAGTCAAACACTCCTCCTCTCTCTCTCTCTCTCTCTCTCTCTCTCTCCCCCTCTCTCCCTCTCCCTCTCTCACTCTGGTGCTCGGCTCCGCACAGCTCCTTTACTCATTCGCTGCTGATTCTCTCGCTCACTCGCTTGCCTCTCTTCTGCCAGTCGCTCTGCCTTGCTGTGTTCTGCTGCCTGCCTGCCTGAGAATGGTCCAGCCGGTGCCTGGGGGTCTGCTGTCGCGGCCTGTCTGAATACACGCACAAGCATACAGAGCCAATCGAGACGCGGAAGCACACACACACACACACACACAAACTGGAGAGCAATGTGAGAGGTAAGAGCTTGGTTCATAACCCTCCTCTCTGTCTCATTGGTTTATCTAGATCTTTCCTCCCGTGTCTGCCGCTGTCTTTACTTTCCAAAGTAAGTGCCCGTGCATTGGAGCGTAGGTATAGATACGGGGATTGTTTGCCTTAGTGTCTGCTGTGTGTTTGTTCAGCGTGTGGGCCACAGGGCTAACTTCTGTTTGTTACGGCTTGTTTTATAGATATAGGCACAGTCACATTCACACACAAACACACAGCGAGACACATTCTTGGCTGGAAGCAGGCAGTCACACAATAGCTTCTTCCTCAGGGTAGCGCTAGTTAGCAAGAAAATTTGCTGCTGTGTGTTTGGAGGGCCATGGCTGTTCCAGGAAGCGGTGGAAGGATCAATAGATCGCCCACTCGGCTTTCATTCCGTCCGTCTGACTCAACATCGGACATGTTGGGAGTTATCCTGCAGGGCTCGGTTAACCGGGGAAGATGGTCAAATCTCTCCGTTACGTCTCCCTCCTCTTGGTGCATCAGCCTAAAGGGGGGGCAAGCGTGGTGTTGCACGTATGTGTCTCTAGCATGTGCGAGTGGTGCAAGGAAAACTCCTGGCCCACTTGTATGTAAATTATGTGTGACATGTGAAGCTGCTGCTACCTTATATGGTGAGCAGTATTTCAGTACAGTAGAATCTTGCCAAGCATTCCCGGGTCGCGGGAGGAGAGAGTGTGTGAGAGGGTGACTCTGTCTGTGGGGGTGTGTGCGTTAGTATGTGTGTGTGTGTGTGTGTGTCTGAGTAAGTAAGTGTTTGCATGCATCTGACAGAGGGGGAGTAACTAAGAGGAAGAAAGTTGAAGGGAGAAGGAAAGTAGAGCGAGATACAGGGAGAAGGAAAGCCAGTAAATGGAGGAATTTTGCTTGTTGACATTTATACGGGAGTGAAAGTAAGTCATCTCTACTATACTATTTTCTATACTAAGTTTTTCTTATTGTTCTTAAGTGTCTTTATATGTATTTAAAGTTATTTTTTTACAAGCGTTAGTTCTTCCATAAAAGGGAAACTGAATAACAGCTGTTAATGATTCAGTTAAAAATGAAAACGGGGTGGATCTTCGGAGACTTAAAAAACTCCAGCTTCGACTCCCTCGTCTCCTCTCTTTGTCCTCACCATCTATGCCTTCCTCTCCCTCGCCTCTCCGGGCTTCCTCCTGGTGGTGTGTCCGTGGTCGGAGCGATGATGAGGAATGTTGTTGTTGTGACTTAGAGGGATCCATGGTGGCTCAGACGGTAGCACACACACCCAAGTATGTGCACACATGCAGTCAGGCGCGACGCGGACAGATGTGTGGCAGATTGCATTGTGGAGACCGTGGTACAATCTCCACGGCAGCCCCGCTGCAGGTAGACTGTCAACTTCTGTCTAGCAGGAGCTTGAAGAACAGGCTGTTGTTGTCAGTGTGATTATAGCAGACGAAGGTCATGGATCACATTGCTCTCGTTTGGTGTAGACTCGTACAAGAATATGAGTTCTGCTTTTACAGTATGCGTGATGCCTGTGACGGAGAATCTGCCCTCCAGAAAGCATTATGAGCATGGTTGAATCCGCGCTGACAGGTTAAGCCTTTATTACATGAGGGCTTCTCTGTATGTTATGACCACATTTCAACCCTTCTGAGAACCAGTCTGACACAGTGTGACTCCTGACACAGTTATAGGTCAAACTTATATGAATTGACTTTAGAAACGGTGCCATTTTTTAAACTTATTGCACCAGTCATGAGCGTGTCTTTGACACGACAGGATAGGTATCTGTTTCTGCTCTTCCTGTTCAACATTTAATCATTTTCAGGCTACAGCGCTAGTGTCCACCTCTATCTGAACTACACAACACTGCTAATATGCAGGACGAGCACCATGTCAAAGCTGCTTGTGCGTGGAGTCAGTAATAAGCGTCTAGTTGTTTCTTCGTTGTTCTGTCCAGAGGTACACGTGTCAAGCTTGTCTTTGCTTTTCTTCATCCTAGTTGTATTAGCTCCTGCTCACAGCCCTGACATCTTAAATGTCTCAATCTTTAAATGGGAGACAAACAGTCCAGTCTTCTCATTCTCTCATTGGCAGTCTTTTGCTAGCATCTTGCTATCTAGCCTTTGCTTCTGTCACTGCGACAGAACTAAGTGTATAAGTTTGTCTCTTTCTCTAGTAGAAGCGAGAAAGTGAATGCTGATATGAAACATGCAATAACATGGACTGCCTCCCTTGACAAAGAGTGACTAAATAAAAATGATAGATAACGAGAACAGAAGCTAAAGCTCACTTGTCACTGGTCATATACTGTATATTTGCATGTAATACACAAATAGAAGAAGCTAAATGTAGACACTGTGTGTGTGTTAGTGTATGGACCTGGCAATGTGTGTGATTAGATGCCCCCGTGGAGATAAATGACGTTTGTACGTACAATATGTGAACACGTGAATGTGTCAGCTAGATGCAAAGTTACCGTCTTGAAAAGGAATGAGTGAAGTGAGACTTACAGTTTGTGCTACATGCGTTTGGACAACAAAAAAAGTCACAGCAACAATTTCTTTGGTTTATTTTAGATTTGAAAAAGGGGAAATAAAACCATGTAAATGGTGCATTAATAAGGTTAGTCCGCCATGTTCTGCCAGAACAGTTCAGGGCAGTATGACCTGGATTTTTTTACACTTCTCCAAACCCTACTGGAGGGATTAACGCCATTCCTCTAAGAGATATTCTCCATCTAATGTGCCTCTCCTTCAGATAGAGATCTCATGACATGCATCAATTGTTCATTTGTTATCTTCATTCGCTCCTTTAGGCTTTTTGCGGTAATTTTTGCAGAAATTTGTCCTATCTATATAGGTAGAAATCCCCCTGTGCCTCAACACAGTGACATAGACCTAATAAATGTGAGCCAAAGAGCCACTCATTAAGCCATAAGGACAGCTATTATCCTCACTCACTGTCCACTGATTTCACCACATCCTTACACACACACGTACACAAAGACACAGTGTTGCACACAGTCAGATATTCACAACAGCTTAAGAATACTTAGTGTTAGGACAGATAGAGGTTTGTGTGTTTGCACAGGTTTGCGTTTGTGTGTGTTGTCAGTCTGAGCATAGCTGTGTCCATGTATGCTCAACAAGAGAATTCTTTGTCGCCAGAGGTTTGCTCCGAGGGGAATCAATGGGCATTGTTTGTCTTGAGTTCCTAGCCCAAGACTCACTTTCAGAAGCATGTTAGTCAATCTGATGAGGCGACACTAATCGGCGATGGCAACAAGGAAGATGAAAACAAAAATAGGATGATTACGTTTTGCCAGAGTTATGTGGAGAATGTGTGAGCTCCGTTCAAAACGACACTGCTCAAAATAAGATATTTAGAGTGTCATCTTGATTTCATTTTAATGTAGTTAAACAAATCTCGCTGAGTCCAATGGCTTGGCCCCATCACCAGTACATATATGGATATGGAGAGTTGCAGCACTCCGTTGTTTGTGTACAGATGCAAAAAAGGAAAAGAGACAGCGAAAAGAACATACACACGTGTCCGGATAACACTTGTGTGTAGTGTAAAGGTCAGTGAGGGCAGTATTGACATGCTATATTCTGAGCACATGGAGCAGCAGCAGCAGCAGCAGCAGAGAGGCCAGAGGTGTTGCATTTCCTCCAGCACTGTCTACCAGGATGACCTGTATCAGCACACTGTCACCCTGACTCCACCTCTGTCAAAATGCTGAAACCACTCCCTTAACTGAACGGCAGCCTAGCAAAAGAAGCGAACGGCTCTTTCTCTTCAGTCAAAGCTGAAAATAGCCCTTCAGGCTAGAGGCTATGGTTGGTTTCGTTAGCTAGCCAAAAGGACATGGTGCAATGTGCAGCAGCATTTCGTGACCCATAGTGTCTGTCAAGCTATAGCATTGTACACTGGGAAAGTGGCGCAGTCATTTTTCAAGAGGTCTTATCATAACTGTGAACCACACCCTCGTTCTGGTCTATGGCAGAATGAGATCGTCAACTCCAGCCCAGATTAGCATGTCGCTTTGATTCCTTCAACTTTTCAGTCAGTTGTGGCATGTTTTCATAACACAACAGAAAACCTCAGAATGTGTGAACGCCATTCATCATAATCCAACAAACACATCACTAGCAGGATTTATGCGTAATAGTGGCATCAGTGTAGGGTGGATTTTGACAGGGGCCTTTGTTTCTTTGGGAGCAGATTTGTGTTGTGGCTCATTACCAGGAGAAAGCAAAAAGACGTGCGGGCTTGTAATTCGTGTCAGAAACCGTTTGTGCTGTTAAGGCATATGCTGGTGTCACATGACCATGAGCTGTTGGTGATATGCTGATATGGAAGACATACTTCCTCTTCTTGCGGCCCCATTTCTACCACGTGTCCCGAATGGGCGGTAAGGAAGCACATAGTGTCTCTCGCTTGCGCTCCCTCTCGCCATCTTGCCTTCCTCGAATGTGGTTGACCTTGCACCAGCTTGCAAGACCTTGGCGTCTGAGGGAGTGCTGCTGAGGATGCTGGAAGAGAACGTAGACCAGACACAGTCAGGCTGAGGGCACAAAGAGACATAGATGGAGTTGAGGTGCGGGAGAGAATAGGAAGATCCAAGAAGTGAAAGGTCCGCCTGTCAAAATGGTATAAATTCTGCGTGACGACCAGAGAAGGACATAATATTAAACAGTAGTTTGCTTGAAATGGACGCCCAGGAAATGAGGAGCACTAACAGTTAAATGTGAGAGAGGGAGTGGCACAAGAGTAACAACAACCATAGAGATGAAGAAATCAATGGGAGAAGGATGCCCATGTCCAGACATGATGGATCATAATGAGCGCTCATCATCACTCTGGCACATCTTACACCAAACTGCATTGTTTCAAACTCGCAGATATGGGCTCATCTGATTCTAATAGAAACCATAGAAACTGATTAGGCAGGCAATCAGAACTCAGGGGGCGTCATCTTTTCATGCATCAACTCATCACATTTTCTCATTTGGCTGAAGACAGTTCCCGGCTCCTTAATTTCCCCCCAAAAAAATAATTGAAATAGACGTCTCAATTTCACCTCGTTGTCCAGCAGCGCTCACCTGAACTCTGCTAAGTATATTTGCGCAATAAAAGTTGTATTGCCATCGGTCGCGTCATTTCAAATGCGACACCAACTTTATATGATATTAAAAACACGGGTCCTAGGGCACTCAGGATTACCCATAAAGATTAGCCTTCGCTGACCTGACATTTTCACAGCAGCGCAGATGACGTGAGGAATGATTTCATCTAAATAGAGTTCATGGGAAGAGAAACATGCTTTTAGTCGTATAAACAAAAAAAAAAGAAGCAGTGTGGCGTATGTTGGACGGGTTTCATTCCAACACGGAACATTAACTCCAATCTCTCTTTGTCAAAAAATGTTTTTTTGGCAGGAAAGAGGCTATTAAACTGACAAGAAACATCATGCCTCTCCTTAAAAAAATAGCGCCATTCATTAAACATTTTTCATCTGCTATTCAAAAATATTTAGCAGTGAGGTGGCATATTGATAAGGTCATTTATTTTAATCTGTACAGGGTGCGATATGGAAGGCCTTTTTTGTCTTTGTGCTTGTGCCCGGGTATGTGTACAGTAGGGCAGGGCAATGGCGTTTATGATCATGCTTGCACTCCAAAGGTCATTTCTAGCGGTAATGCGACTTTTACAATCACACGGGTCATCCAAGGTGAAAATAAGCAGTTTTCTCTGTCACACTCCCTTTCACCCTTAACATACTGTATATTCATGTTGCTGGGTCATCATGACTCGGGCGGCGCTGCTGCAGGGCTCTGATATAGCGTGTTGTGAAGCGTGCCGTGAAGCTAGCAATGCTTCGTGGCGCTGCTGAAGGTGCACTTGGTTTTCTGGGAAAAGCGATTTCTCCTCACAGGGGTGTGGTGACCGACTCTGCGTTTGCGATAAGAGCAGAATGTGCCCCTGGGAGCCCAATCATGCGAGTGCCCCCAGCAATGACCACAGAATGGGTTCACCAAAAATAGTATCCATTGACAACATTACAATATCTGTAATGAGAAAAAAAAAATGCCCGAGAAACTGAATATTAAGACAGGCAAATAATAGACACGATAACATCATAGCGGGCAAGTTGGCATCTGTGAGAGACGGTTGTGACTTCGGTGGTATTTCATATTTAGAAATAGTTCACTGCGACTCATGTTATCTCGAATCCTTCATTTATTGCTGTTTCACGGATAACTTCATCGTCTGTTTGTGAGAAAACTGGCAGTCAGGGAAACAGTGATCAGAGTGATTAGTTCAGAATGTGTCTGCTGGTTGTCTTTCTCCAGCAGCGGGCAGGTCAGCCTCCTGTTTGCTCCTCCCACCGCTCTCACCTGGCGCTCAGCCCAGAATGTTGCTGCAACCCTGCTAGCTCTCATTGGTCCCCACTCTCACAAGGCTTCGCAAGAAAGGAAATGACTAACCTCTTCTCCCTCTCGCCCTGCCTCAACTTCCCCTTTGCTTTCACTCTTCCTTTCTTTCACCTCTAAAAAACATTTTTCAATGGCCGACTTTGCTTGACTGGATTGTAAGTGATACAGAACTCGATCTGATTTCCCTGCGTCGACCAGAAGAGGTGGAAAGTTGTGAATGGCTGCTTTGTGCATTTTCTGAGAGTATGTGTCTGTGTGTGGCGTGATGAGCGTGTGTGTGTGTGCGCACTATGTGTGTTTAGAGCACAGGGCGGGTGAAAGTTTTATTTGTTTTAGCTGTCACCCCTGCATTTCTGACATTTTTGCGCATTCTTCATTCCCACAGCTGCATAGCCTAGCGGTGGCTCGACTTTATGTTGCAGATCAGAATCGAAAGATAAATGAGAGAGAAAATAAACATGATAGCTTTTTTTTTTTTCACGTGTATCATGAGACTGATGTTTCTGTCTTTCTCTCCCTTTTATCTGCCCCCCCCCCCCCCTTAGAGGAAGTGCCTTCCCTGATGTCTGCTGCAGCTTTGACCTGCTTCTACAGCTGAAGCTCCACCCTCCCCCCCGCCTCGCTCGCTTGCTGCCACAGTAACTCGAGTACAAGGACAGCGACCTCACTCTCCTCGCAGCCTACGCTCCGACCCAGACGTCCATCCGCTACCACCACCACCACCACCAGCCACTCCACGCAGCCGGGCTCCAGCCTCAGCTCTCCTCACCAGACGGCTCCGCTGCCAACCGCTCTCCAACAGCTGATCAGCCTTACCACGTCAGCCCAACACAACAACAGGCCCACACAGCATCTCACCCACCTTGCCTTTCACCCACGCCTTTGACCCAATAAGCCTCCACTCAGTCCTCAGTGTCCTTAACCTTCCTATAGCAGGCTACTCCCAGACTTTCACCTGTGTTGCCTGCATCATTGCACCTAACCGGAGGGCTCACACTTTGGGCTGTTTCTTTGCTACCTTAAACTCTGGAATGTTGTGGAAGAGACCGTTCAGAAAGCAATAAGCAGTCCGAGAGAAAAGACGACTTAATTGTTAAGCTTAATAGTTTCCTGGATATAATCGCTTCGTCGGCTTTTGTTTGATCCGTAAAATGATCTGTTAACATCCACAGCAACACATTGTCCTGCAACATTTCACTTGTGGAAAAGGAGCTCTCTCAATCAATAGGAACTTTTTCTTTTTGAATGTTTCATTTCAGCTTCACGGACACGTGTCAGTAATCGCACCAACAAACAAACAAAAACAGAAAAAAGACCTTGAAGTTGTGGATTAAAACACTAGAGGTACTTTATTCCACCTTGAACAGATCTCTCCCCGGAAATACTTTTTTGCCAGCCTGTTGCCATGGCGATGAACATAGCACATATGCGCGACACAAAGTGGTTGACACTGGAAGTTTGTAGGGAGTTCCAGAGGGGCACGTGCTCGCGCTCCGACCAGGAGTGCAAGTTCGCGCATCCGGCCAAGAGCTGCCAGGTGGACAACGGACGGGTCATCGCTTGCTTCGACTCACTTAAGGTAAGAAAGGAGAAGTGGCTCTGAGCAAGAGGTCTGGAGGCCAGACAGGGAGATAGGCCACAAATAAGAGACATGGGTACATTCAGTCTGACAGCAAGTTGGAGAGAATATATGGAGTTGGAAACTGGAAATAGCATGCTAGAGTACACCATCTGGCCACAGCATGTGCTCTCCTCGGTCCCACCTATTTCTGGTCAGGTGATTAGAACATGTGATCAAGGGCGCAAAGGGGAGGAGGAGGAGTGCGTGTGTGTGTGTGTGGGGGGGTGTGTGTGTGTGTGGGGGGGGTAATGCTTTTTTTGATCCAGGAAGCATGGCTGGGGCAGTTTAGGACAAGCTGAGGTGTTTTGACTAGTGTTTTCTGCACTTAGTATGAACAGATGTTATTTAAGAGTCAGCTGTATTTCCGACTAATTACACTGTACGTAAACACGGTTGCATGGATTTACTACGAGCGCTGCTCGTCTGGAAGTGATAACGCTGCTGTGTGCCAACCTTTGAATAGAGACATGCGCACGCAAAAAAGCTGCTCCATGTACAAACTTATGTGCATGCCCTGAGCGCAACACGTCTCAACAGTTAGAAAAGCGAGGCGATAGCGTCATCATGTAGCTCTCACTCACCCAAACCACTTCCTCTGCAGAGGCCTAAGGCCAGCTAGAGGGGGTTTGTGTGTGTGTGTGTGTGTATGCGTGTTTGTGTTTTAGAAACGATTGGGGCACTGCATGCAGTAATTTTCCCTTTTTAGGCAGCAGCAACACCTATTTTTCCTTCTCATTCTTTCTCTTTCACAATCGCTCTTTTTATCGGAGCACAAGATCTCTAGGGATGGGCGGACCTCAACCCAAAACTTTCCAGCATTGACACACACACACACACACACACAAAGGTTTGGCTGTGTGTGTTTTTACTTCTGTTTGTATTCTGCCCCTGCAGACATTAGTGACTGGTGGTTACTGACTGTGTGTGTGAGCAGAGCAGGGTTAGGATGAAGACAGCGTTACTAGGCTCAGAGAACAGCATTTCCAGCCAGATGTGGACAGAGGAACATTGTCAGGCACAACCTGAACTCTTACCAAGTTTCCTTGCAATGTGCTAACGCCTGTATATCCGTGCACCAAAGTTACCATCTAAATTAAACAAGATCCCAAATCTTACAATTTTGGCCATCATTCCTATCGATGCCAACTGCCATCACTGTTTTCTCTATATTCTAGAGATATTTCAATTTAACTGAAAAGTCTGGGAGCAGATACAACTTTTCCGACTGAGCAGCATCACTAAGCCAGTGACTAATTTCCCCATGTGTCCGTTCCAAGTTCTCTGCAATTAATAGGGGGATTGAAACGTTATAATGACCAATATAAATGGTGGCGAGTACAAAAATAGTACCCATGTTGTAAGGAGCTAGAATATTTCTGCAGAAATATAACTGCTACGAAAAAACGCCGCACAGTGTTCTCCTAAATGCATCGATGCCATATAGGCTGCACCGTTACCACGTGTCGACATTCACCGACAGAGCTTTCATCTACAGGCCAGCGGAGCTAGATGCGTGAACATGTGTTTAAATTGTCATTCAGAATGAGGTAAAGGTCGCCACTAAAAAGATGTAGCTGGCAGATATACAGTGGCTTTTTGAGGGACCCAGGGGGGCTATTTCAGTAGTTTGGACTCATTTTCCACTAGGACTCGTGTGTTAATGGAGATGGGTGATCCTTTTTTTAACTGCTCGCCCCATTTTTTCCACTGGTAATGAAAAACAGAGCAGGTCTCTAAAACCCACAGTGGAAACAGAAGGAGAGAGAGAGTGAAAAGAGGATAGAGGAAATCAGAGCACAATATGAAAGGATGCAGTAATTAAAACACATTCAACACACACGTATATGTAGAGAAAGAGAGAGACGCATGATCACCACAATGCTACGGTTTTCCTGTTACATAGACCCAGAAACACATTCACGGAAAAATCACTTGTCCTACTTCACTTTAGCTCCGACTGAGCTGCTGAAATAGGACAAATTCTCTGATGGTTACATGAAGCCGTATCGCTCACTATTACTCGTCTACCTACGCACACAGTGTTGCACCCTCTTGGACACATGTGCACACACTTTCTGCCCATGAGAGAGGATCGACCTTCTTCTTGAGAAGTTTATAATTAGAACAGGTCTCACATGATCACCAGTGCATAGCTGAGCAGGTCACACCCAAACCCAGTCATTTCCCTAACAGTCGGCCTCTCTCTCTGTCTCTCTTTGGCCTTTTTTTGCACTTTGGCGTGCACACACAGGAACACACAGAAAAACACAACACGTATGCTCGGAAAAAAAAAAAAAAAATGAAAACATGTGTGTCCTGCATTGAACCATGAGCACGGAGTCAATGCAGAGGAATTTAGAGCAGGGAATATATTTGCACCAAATATAGCAAGAACAAATGAATCTAATTTTTTCGCGGGTATATGTTCATGACACTAATCAGATGTACCCTCGAGCAAGGCAATCAATCAAATCATTTAGGCCACGGAATTAAAACTAACTTGCGGTCGTGTGTGAGCGTTTCCATGCACGAACGCTATGCCTGCATGTGTGGGTGTTCACTGGCCTTAGACTTGGCCTTAACCCCAGTGTGCAGTCCTTTTCTGTTGCCTGTCTATCTGGTTGGTGCAGCACAGACAGCTCAGCTATGTTGAAGCAGGGTAAATATTTGGAGAAGGATAATGGTAGCCTGGACTCCCTGATTTAAAGTCAGCTTTGTAACTTTGTCTGTCAATGATTAACTGCTGGGCAGATAGGTTAGGTGTGATACGCTGATTTGGGATCTGTGTAAACGACACGCTTGCATCTAAAGCTAATACAGGCGTACAGATTAACTGATGAGACAAGTGGAAAAGTGTGATGCGGTATACGCTTTGTGAACGTATTTAAAAACACACGGTAGTCAAGGAAGTAGAGTAACCTGCTCTTGACCTTCAATAACTGCAGCAATCAGTTCTGTACTTGCTACATTAAAGCTTTCCCAACATGATCGGAGCATAATAGCTCACGGATGCAGAAGGAAGTGATCCAGTACATGCTTCCATAGTTTATACTTGAACTGAATGTGAAGTGATGCAGGTTACTCTTCCCAGTAAATGAACTTGTTGTTGCTTGTTTTCAGTTTTGTCAGGAGCTCCTTCTGCTTGAGTTCCCGCTCAGTCTGGTTTTTGCCCCATTTACTTCAGACCACACCCATCCCGGGACTGAATGATTCACATTACGCCCTGGCAACCCTCCCCCCCCCAACATACACAGATCCGTACACATACGCACACACTACCAGTCAAAAATTTGGACACACCTCCTCATTGGATTGAAAGGGAAGGTGTGTCCAAACTTTTGACTGGTAGTGAATCAACCACATAAACCCATGTGGCATGAGTTCAGGAGGTGTAGGGACATGCTCTCCGGAGTTGTGGTAACAGAAGTAGGTCATTGTTTACCCCCAGCAATGCCTTTCATGCCATAAAAAATAAGGAATAATCCTAAGGGAACCGTCTGACACTTTCACGTGGCACAGACTTAGTGCCCTGTCTACCTGCCAACCTGACACACCCACTGTCATCATGTCAGAGTTCTGAGGGAAAGACCAAATGTGAGTCTTGAGTATTATAGCGGTTTATGCATGTGGACAGTGACACATGTTCTCTTCTCCAGACCCTGTGCTACAGCACATTAAATGGAAAATAAAATGGATGGAAATGGATTGTGCATTAAAATGCCATCTGTCAACCTTTGTTTGAGTAGGAAAGTGTAAAAAGAACTGTGTGACAGAAGGTGCCATATTTTCAGATTCAGGTGAATTTGTTTGACAGTAGCAGTAATTAAGAGGAGAACGGGGAAGTGAATAAAATTATAATGATGCTCAAGAAAAACACAAAATCTATCAGTATCAAAGGTAATTTGTCCAGATATGTTCTAAGACACAGGTGTCATATATGAGGCCCGTGGGCCAAAAGCAGCCCACCAGAGGGTCAAATTTGGCCCACAGAATGAATTTGCAAAGTGCAAAGATTACATGGAAGATGGTAATTTTTCAGTGAAAATAACTGCTGTCCCTAAATTATTCACTGTTTTAGTCAGAGAAGAGGACAGGACACATCGTTGAGACCCAGGACTAAACCGCAATTTGCCCAAATTGCACTTATGAAGGATAAAAACAGAAAACATTTTCCCAATTTACTTGCTCTTCTTTGCAAAAATTTGCAAATTTGAAAAATATGAAGTTGTCTTTAGTTATAGGTTATTATGCTTTCATGTTGCTGGAGTTTGACACCCCTTTTCTAAGAAAACAAAAACAGAGGCAAACAGAGAAACTAGAAAATGCAAATCAAGCTGGTGGACACAGAGCATGTACGACATAATTTGCATGGTGGAAAAAACAAAAAACAAAAAAGCACTTTTGCTGCGCAGGGAGTCATGAAAGTTCAGTGGGACGTAGGCATTTATGTTTACTTTTCAGTTCCCAAGAGACGATTCAGGATGCAAAATCTATGTTATCCCCCAAGAACAGAAAGACAGGGTTACAATTAACAAAATCTAGGAAAAAACTAAAACGAGTAAAGTCATAGAGAAAGGCAGATTATATGAACCTCCTTGAAAAACCTGGAGCAGAAAGAGGAAAGTGTTGTGAATAAAGGAATAGCTCATGACTCAAAACAGCACTATCACCTGATTTCAATCCAGTCGAGTGTCTATTCCACATGCTGAATCCAAAACAAACAAGACCTGAAGATGGCGGCGGCGAAGGGCTGGAGGAGCATTGCCACGGAGGATACGGAGACTTCGAGCAGGCTGAAAAGGGCTCTCCACAAAATGTGCGAATGTGTCCGGCTACTTTTTGACTCCTAAACTTTGGCAACTAAGTGTTAACAGGGCCACACACATCTGTCAAATTTTATGTAAATATAGACAAACAAAAGCTGAGTCTTTTAATATAGCATCCATTGTTCTATTTTGAAAATGATGAAGCGCAGAACCCAATGAACAAAACCATGTGTGTCTGTCCAAAGACTTACAGCCTGAACTGTGTCTCTGTGTCTCTGTGTCTCTGTGTCTCTATGTCTCTATCTGTCTTTCTTCTCATTCTGGTGGCCATGTTTTGACAGCATGCTTATATTCAGTGGGTAGATGCCACGGTCAGATTAAACTCATAAACTGAGTGATGGTCGGCCGGACAGACACGTCGGGTAAATATTAGCCACGTTGCTAGCCGACAGCGTTTTTTACGATTTCAAACAAATTATGCAGCTGTTCTCTGGGCAGTAAAATCAACACGTTGAGAACTTTTTGTGTGTAAGAACATGATTATAGGTTCAGGAGGCTAATGTGTATTTGACACTCCTGTCACACTCCGTGGCAGACACGCTGTATGGGGCCGGGTGTAGGCGGCCGTCGTCGTGTCTTTGGCCGGGGATGTTCAGTTTTTAATGTAGCTTGGCGCAGTTGTGTGTACAGATGTATTTGGGTCTGGTAGGACACATATTAACACACATTAGAAATGGCTGTGAGAGGAACCGATCTGCCGCGTTGAGTTATCTACACAGCTTGACGTAAACAGATCTAACCTCCTGCGTGGATCTTGTCTAAATAGATACGCATGACCAGCCAGAGATGAGCACGTGGAATCCAGTCACAGACTGGTGATACATGGTTTGCTTTACTGACCTCCCTCCAGAAACGACTCGCGCTCTTAAAACACTGGGAAAAGGAGGAAATAGGACATGTGTGCACATTGTGATAAGGTTGGAATGACACAAATGTGTTTTTCAGGATGAAGATTTCATCATAACTGCAATGAGCAACTGACACAATGAAATATTTAGCTGCAAGAAGTAATTCTCATATAATGTTGTCACCCTGTGGTGTTTAACTATGTAGAGAAATGCAAACAAAAAAACTAAAATTGAGCAATGAGAAAGGTCTGACTTCACTGTCACTGTGCTAATCTGCTACGGTCCATGGATCTGTTGAGACTTCTCTCCTCTGCAGCTGGAATCATCACACTAATTGGATTGTTAATGGGTGTGTCTACGATAAATATTTCTCGCCTTTAAATTAATTTAAAGGGTAGATTCAGTCATCTGTAAGATCCAGCTTTTACTAAGGACCATGTCCACACCACAGTGTTTGAGCAGGTCGCGGTAGATGAGGAGCTTTTATTTTAGTAGGTGCGTTCTTCTAGGTGTCTTTCTCCTGGTGTTGATGGGTCTATTCTTACGTCTTTCTCACTTTCATACTGGAGGGATTTGTGTTCAGGCCACACTAATCCTGCCCTACACACACACACACACACACACACACACACACACACCAAAGCACATAGAGGCGTTCTTTGCTTCATGGTCTGTGCATCCTTGTCACATCTGTGTGGCCATGCATCTTGTCTGCGAGCTTATGTGACGGAAGATCGGCGACAACAGTCTTTTCTTTTCAGTGTCAGCCGTCCCTGTCCCGCCGTCACACTGGGCCCATTTATAACACCCCTGATACAATGATTACTTTTCTCGACGCTCTTTCTGCCGCTCTCTTTAACAGGCAGACATACCAGAAAACCCCACATAGCCACAGGGTTTGTTTGCTCCGGCAAATATTGGTTTATCAAAAGGCCAGATTTGTGTACTCAATCTAAAATTGTCATCGGCCGCATACATTTCTAACAGGTGTTGTTGGTAGTTCGGTTTGCACTGAATTATGGCTAAGACTTATGTTAATACAGGTGTTTATTGGTTAAAATGTTTTCATTGCCAAGCAGTTATTCTAAAACAGTGGCCTGGAAGTTCGCCCGAAGTCAACCCGCTCACAAAAGTTTGTTTTTGTTGTAGGGGAATTTCCATCTGGATGCTTCTAAATTTGTTTCTCTATCACTTTTGTTATAAAATATATTTACGGTAAAATAGCTTTAAGGGATGAACAGTTAATGACAGAATAAGGCATTTGTCGAGAAGCAAATGTCGTGTAATTCATTGCCCGGATTGGTTGTTGGGAAGTAGCCTGAAGAAACCCACATGGTTTTCCAGAAAGCAGCAAAATATTGTTAGAATTCAAAAGGCGTCTTAAAGTTACACTAAGTGACAAAGGATTATAAAATGAAGCACTGCAGTGGATGAGACACAATACTGGTTTTTGAATTTGGTTAATTAATGCCATATTTTTATAAAATGTTTTACTCATGCGGTGTCTAGCTGCAGTTAAGACCCAGATACATTCTTTCCAAACTTAATTTAAGAATCCATTTTAGTCCATGGTTGTTGGACTAAAGTTGAAGTTGTTGTGGTTGTTTTTGTCTAGCGTTCCCCCTAGGCCTTTAATGCCCTTCAACCTTATTCAAAACACCTCTTAATACTTTAGGATGGTTATGATGCCATTGCTGTAGAAACCATCAACATCATAAGGTCGTCACATTGTAAACGGGTGTCTCATATAGAAACCACATATAAATGAATTCCATTACCAAAGCAAGAAACTCACTAAGAACAATTCAAAAAAGGTCCTCTCCCTCACTGCAGTCCCAGCTGTACGACAAACCCATCATTCATCAATAACATGGAAAAAATATACATAGAATATGTAAATGTACTTCTTTTTACTCACCCAGAACCTAAGAAACGATTTAGAGTTCCACTAACCTGCCCTGAATGTGGCAGACGCACCCTTTAGCCGGGCTGTGTCAAGCTAGCTAGCTCGAGGACTGGACGGCCCTTCCTCACAATATCCAGCTTTTCCTAGAAAGTCTGCAGTGAAAATGTCGTTCTAAGAAGACCTACAACCAAATCAATAGTCTCACCTCCTCCCGCCACAGTGGGTTCAACAAATAGCTGTTAAAACGTTAGCAGGTGAACATGAACCGCTAGCTTGGCTTAAACGGAGCGGCGCTCTGCCTCCAATCAGAGGACGCGAAAACAGTGATGCTACTGTAGGCCACAGAGAAGGACTAAGAATATGAACGCAAAATGTGATTTGCCGAAGGAACAGCATCATTACAGTGTATTTCAAGCTTCAGCTCCCTGTCGTTTTAGTAATAAAGGCCCAGGCAGATTCCTTTGACTCCAACAACATGTGATGACTGAAATATGATTGGATGAAAGCTCTAATGCAGAGTTACACTGGCAGCTGAGAGACAGACAAGCCATAAAGAGAAAGGAATAGGATAGTGGGAATAATTTAATAAGATTAATTGGAGAATATTAAAATGTCAGTCAGTGGTTTTGATAAAGTTTAGACCACCAGAGAAGGCTTTGCTGGCCTTCATGGCCCACCAGTGGCTCAATGCAATATTGGATAAAACATAAATTACATCAGCTCAGTTAATAGAATCAATCTCATGTG
Source organism: Mugil cephalus (assembly GCF_022458985.1). Lineage (NCBI taxonomy): Eukaryota > Metazoa > Chordata > Actinopteri > Mugiliformes > Mugilidae > Mugil > Mugil cephalus. The sequence continues at coordinate 17,524,634 of NC_061776.1, forward strand.
CAGTAAAACGGAAGCGTTCACTAACACTTGAGCAGGTTCTTTGGTGTGAACATTCACAGTCACTGCCAACCACAGTGGTAAAAACGTTGCATCTCCCAGATCACAGGCAAGCATTGTTTTTCTGCGAATCCTTTTCACAATTTCAAACCAGCGTGAAAATGACTTTAAAAAACTGCTATTCAAAGAGATTCTAAATTAAAATGCATTTGAACTGAAGAAATTTGCTGACCTTAAATAACATCAAATGTTTGAAATTAAACTCAAACAGGAGATAAAAGGGGAGAAGATCTCAGTGTACTTTGAGTCTGATTTGATTTTATCTAATTACAGCTATAAATCCCTGCCTCTAACTCTTCCGTCTCTTTCTTGGCTTTGTCTTTACTCCTCACCCAACATGCGAACTATCCAGTCACGCAGAGCTCAGCCATTATCTTCCCATTAGACAGGTGAGAGAGGAGCTTGGGGGCACATCCACTCACTTAGACTCGACTCTCTTAGCGCCTTTTCACTCTGCCACTCCCTTTCCACTCCTTCTCGCCAGCGGTTAGCTCCCTCAGTCAAGTTTGCCCCGCCCCTTTTCTCTGTCCTGAGTTGATGTCTGTAGCTAAATGACAAGATGCCTGCTCGGGCAAAAAAAAAAAAAAAAAAAAAAAAAAAAGGAGGGGAGGGAATCACTGATAGCCGTCCATTTGTTTTACTCTCACTCAGCGCTTCTTTCTGCCTTGTTTTCCATTAAGTGCATTCCTCACAGCGTCTGGGCCTGTCAGACCCATGACAGTGCACTTAATTACTTGTCTCTAATTCAACTTTCGCTCATCTTATTGCTCCGCGTGAACCAGGGTAAACCAGGTTCAGGTATTTGGTGAATCCAACGGAAAAAGGAGAGCGGCCTTGTGCCGTAATCTCACTTAATTATTGTATTATCTTGAGAAAACATGCTTTTTTTTATTATTATTATTATCCCGTCAACTCAAGAAAACAAAAGGCAGATTCCTCAAGGCAACGAGATGATTCATCACTTTTGTTTTTGTTTGTTTCTCAAAATCATGTCATACTTATGATGAACTCAGAAATGCCTGCCTGGCTGATTTCATTAGAGTCGATTTGAGCCTTTGAGGATTCAGAACTGAACCATTAAAACCCTGTAGTTCACTCACCTGTGAAGCTGCAGTCAGGCGAGTCTTCTCGTTTAATGCGCTGATCTTGTTATATATTTATGTTATAGTTTGCCTTCAGGGCTCTTCTGTCTGAAAGCCTTTTCTGGCTTTTGTAACACATGGTTACTCTTCCCAAACCTGGCCAAGCGGTTGCGGTTGTACCAAAACACCCGCATGGTTCACAAAACCCGCTCACCTTTGTGAAATTCCTATGCTAACCCATTCAGCCGCCACATGCACACTCTGTTGCTCTTCATAACGCCAAATGAAACCTGGCTTTGTTATCTCAGCATGACAAAAAAAATAAACTTGTGATTTTAGGATTATGGCTTAAAAAAATTAAAAAAGCAATCACGGCCCTTCCTTAGAAATTCCTGAGAACGACGCATTGTTGTCGTTTTGTCTGTTTCATGACCTTCAGCTCCAACCGTGGAAAGAGAAAAATGTCGTGGGCAAACACATCCTCACAAATGATGTTGTCTTTATTTTGGCTGATCAGGGTCCATCACGAGACCTTGTTTTTTGACCTGAAACAGTGGCACAACGAGAGGTCCCATTAGTGTTAGCCCCGATTAGTTTTGTGTGATATACGCCGACTGCTCGCAGTCTGTCTTACACTGCACCGAACAATATAAATAAATATCGCATATGCATCTGTGAAATACTTACACATAACTTTAATTTTAGCATCATGTCTTGCTTCTGTCTCATCTGTGAAATACATTTAGAATTAAGTCTTCATGACTAATCAGAAAGTGTCACTGCGTGACATGTGCTCTGTGTTACTGGCGGCTGATTCAAGGAAAAACAGAGACGCAACATTCAGCAAAATCTTTTCTTAAAATGCCGTCAGAGTGAAAGAAGGCGAAAGCATCCTGCGTGTGCTGGTGCCAAGCCCGAGAGAGATGATTGTATGCAGAAACAGGATTGGGCCGGTTGACAGTAGGATTAGCGCTGCGGATAGGATTACAATCCCTGAGAGCAGATTAGCATAATACATACCAGATTAAATCTGTTAGTCCTGCAAACCAAACGAATCGTCTGCTCCGCGGTTATTACTCGGCCGCTGAGGAGCGAGACTTTTTTTTCGCGTGTCTTTTCTATGATGCAGGTGTCTATGATCCAAGAGCTGAGGAGGAAGTGAGCCTCGTGCAGATGGCGGCGCGATGGATGGGGGTTAGAGAGGGAGAACAGAAAGCCGGGATCAAAGAGGGATGTATAAAAGAGAAGAGGAGCAGTGATACGCCTCGAAACTTTTGAAGTTTTAAGATGCGTCGCAAAGCTGCCACTCTGAAACAGTAGAAACAATGATGTGGTTCACATAAATGAGATGAAAAGGCTGGAATATGGTGAAGGCATTTTTCTTTCTCAGTGACTTTGTTACCACTCCCACAGAGGATCACTTTCCTTTTTTCATCTTGTCTGTCTGTGGCCAGGTATTATAGTGTAAAAATCACACATCATAAACCAGGAATTAGTCTTTGCTACTGACTTTGCTAGATGTTCTTTAAGGGGGAGACGTTAAGTCAAAGCGAGCTAAAAAAAAAAAAATGTAACAGCACATTTCACTGGATTACTCAAGTTTCACATCTCTAACTGGCTGATTGAGATGAATAGGATGCTTTGATCATCAACCCATGAATCCAGACCAGACGATGATGAAGCAGAGTCATTTCAGCAAACGGCAGTGCAGTTTCTGACACCTCCCTGTTGTCTGGACCTCATGATTTCCACGACTTACCCGCGACTCTTTCTTTCTCACTCCCACTGGGAAGCGGAGCTCGGGGATGATTGAGTGGACGTTCCCAGGCTGCGTGCGGCACTCGCGCTGCGAGCACTGGGTGGCGTTCATAAAGCGCCGGATCAATACCTGCGTAACTGCGCCGCTGTTACTTGAAAGCTGGTGTAAATAAAGTCACATGAATGTTTGTGAAAAGAGATAGCGAGAGGGGGAGAGGCGGAGGGGGGCGCTTGATGGGAAAAAAACACAGAGGTCTAAGTTTGGATTCTGAGCTCCTGTGTACGTGACATATGACCTGAGGCATTTCTGAGAACCAACACCCTCTCAAGTGTGAATAACTCATTGCTCTGCGTGTCGGTTTGTTTGTGTCTGGATGAATAGTTAGGTTTGTGCCGGCACGTATGCATGTTTAGGTCTGAGCGTCATCCTCATTTTTCTCTGTATTATTTCCTTAAAACCTCGGAAGATCAGCTGTCAGGTGTTTCCCACAAATATTTTATATTCATCCGTCTAACCTTATCGCGCTCTGTGTGGTCTACGTTGTAACTCCAACCGCGTAATCCTTCTCTCTCTGTCATTGTTTAGTGAGGGTGGTAATGCGTCACCGGGGGCATATTGTAACTATTATCATAGATTATCACTCCCTCCCTACTCCATATCTCCACAAGCCCCACTGGCCACATCAAGTCCCTGACCACTGAGCTGCGCAACATGGATCACCGTGCTGGTCCCAGTGGGTGGGTGGGGGGGTTGACATGATCACAAGAGGATGAGAGTGTGCGTTCACGGTCTGATAGCAAAGAGACAGCCCTGTACCACAAAAGCCGCCATTGTCTTCTCCACGCTCTTCAAAACCGTCTCTGCTAATTTAAAGCTGAATTAAGTGACTAAAAACAAAAAGAAAATCAATTGTACTCTGCTCTAAGTGGGGCATTGATCGTGAATTGCTGATTACCGTTTGCTAGCTTAATGCTTCCAGTTGCGCTGAAAACAAGATGACGCTATCACATCTGAATATCTCTGGCTCCACCAATGTTAACGCTACTCCACCGACTGTCGGGGAATCCCGTGCATGCGAGATGATCCGCACATGAGATCCGAGTATATTGACCCGGCTGGTGCGTTTCATATTTTATGCAATATTTGGTTGAACAGTAGACAAAGAGACCAACCGCTGGGCCCAGCTCTTTGAATCTCCGCTGCCCTCCAGCAGAACAAAGCTTCTTTCACAGTGTGTGTGTGAGGAGAAAAGGCTTTCATCTCTGTGTATGTTTAGACAGAAGTCGGTGGAACGCCGGGCCGAGAACAGCGTAGCTTCACACCGCAATCCCAACACAACTGAAGCTCACACCATAACATCGCACCACAACACTGGAGCAACAAAGATAAGAGGCGCTGGTGTTTTTCAGATGATGCTGGAAACGCAGGGCTCGCAAAGTTTAATCTGGATCTGAATGAGACGTATTTGGAGTGGCGTGTTTTGCTGTAGTTAGTCCACCTTATGTTATTTTTAAAGCAACATCAAATAGATCATCACCTAAATCTAGATACAAACAAACACACGTTATCACATTGCTATCCAGACCGGGGTTTTTTGATGTGCAATAAAGGGATGCAGCATCATCTGTCATTTTGTGTACAATTAAATGACAGTTATAGTCAAATATATATTTGTTTAAATGTTGTCATATTAATGTTGATCAGGATAAATCTTAATTTTTGGATCGCACGTGTCTGAATCCTTCAGAAGCGTTTTAAATAAACAACAAACTGCCGAAAATTTCATCCCAATTTAAACCAACACTTGGTTTCATTGCATTCTTTTTTTTTATTAATATTATTTTGAACAACCATTTTTTTCCAGTTTCTAAGTCTGAGGGTCACACGATGGAAAAGGGGGATTAGTCATACATATTTCATATTTATCGATGCTGAACTGCTACAGTTTTATTTCTGCGGGCTGCGTTAAATATTTCAGGTTTAAGAAAGAATCAGAACCCTCATATGTTGTTATGTGCAAACCGTGAAAGGGCACAGTAGACGCAGTGTGGCTATTTTAAGTTCAAAAAATTTTTTATTTTTTTTTAGTTGACCATTAAAAGTGGACGCTGCCTCTCCGTGTTTAGTTCGGATTGTCTCAACAGTGACAATCTGAGAGTGAATCACGTGAATAAACAGTAGAAAATTTATCCGGTATATTGTAGCGTAGCTCTTGGGGAGGAACCACCTTTTTCCTCACCTTTCTTCTCTCTCTCTCTCTCTCTCTCTCTCTCCCTCCTCATTTTCTCCCTCGCTCACATGCGACTCCAAACGTCTTGCTGCTTGCTTCATCTCGTCTCCTGAAAAGGATGGGATGCGGCCCCGCCCTGCATTCTTTACACATTGGTTCATTGTTTGTTTAAATCCCACACAGTCACAAAAGCAGGGTGTGTGTCTACGGGGCGAGAGACAGAGAGTTAGAACATAGAGAGAGAGAGAGGGAGACAGAGAGAGAGAGAGAGAGAGAGAGAGAGAGAGAGAGAGAGAGGGAGAGCGGTCGGGGTGGGCCGTGTTATTACAACTTATCATCAAACAGCCTGCCCAGTAGCCAGTGGGATTATTGTTCCCAGTCTGTCCTGAATTTTGGCAAGTCTGATGTCACCAAGAAAATCACAGATTCCCACTATTAATATAAAAGTGTCTCATACTAATGCAAAAGTCATTGGCACGTGCTGTATTTTATTTGTTCAATCATGCCTCTGAATCATTTCAGCATAACGACGTGATGTAAGCCTCTTCGGTTTAAAATAGAGTCAGCAGAGAGAGGTGTTGAAGCTGATATCTCTATCACTCTATCAGCCGTAATGCACTAACACAACAGACATTCGAAAATATGCTGCATTGATGTCGTCTCGCCTCTAACCAGTCGGAGGCGCGGGGTCGCCCGTAGCTGTAGTATTTCTCAGTCCGCCCGCCATCAGGCGGATTCCAGGGATGTTGTCAGAGCAGGAGTGTCTGCTGGCTGCTCTGTTGCCGTGGACACCATCTGAAGCTGCTCCTCAAGGCCGCTGATGTCACCATAACAGAGACAGACGCGATGCGAGGGGCCGACGTCTTCCTGTCTTCCTGTCTTCTCACTCCCCGCGCGTCCATTGATCCCCCTCCTCCCCTGCGTGTGACAGCTCCCACTAATCACTCCTTCCTGCAACTTCTAAAATTTCCCTGACGCAGCCTCGGTCTCTCTACCGACTACTCTCCCTCTCTCTTTATGCAACCTGACGTTTCCTCTTCTGGCACCTGTATTTTTTCTTTTTTTTATATATAAATATAAAATGGCTGCCGGTATTGGTCAATGGCTGATTTGGACAGAGGCTAATGTAGTTATTTGATGCTAAACCACGTGTTTTTTTTTAACACACACATACATTTACACACCTGCACTACACACAAATCCGGCAGTTCATGCTCGGGGTCGTGTCGGGTGAGTGCAACATGATCTTTTATGTCTTTAGCACCAGCCCCCCTGCTGCACGTAACACACACACACACACACGCACACACACTTTCTCCCTCTGCTCTCTGGATGTCGTTGTCACTCTCCGGATGAGTGCTGTTAGTACCTGCTTTTTAACACACACGCACATGAACGTCGTTAGCGTCAGAAACCTTCTGACTGCAGTCTCAGCTCAAGCGCACGTGGTCGGTGTGCATTCTTTAAGACACTTGAGACAAAATGTGAAAAAAAAACAACAGAAGAAGGATAAAACAAATAAAGTAGTGCATGATGTGGCATGAAGTTGCGCTGTTCTTTTATTCAGTGTGTTACGAAAATGCTTCTTAATCTGTCTCTGATTTACTGACGTTTTTATGCTTCTGTCTTTGTGTGCGTGTGTGTGTTTGTTTTTATACATAATGAATATTCCTTACGAAGAAGCCTGCGATCTTTGGTACCTTTTGAGATCCAGAAAGCCAATACTAGAATTTGAAAGTACGACAAACAGATGAGTCACTCAGCTTTTCATCAAACCCTGGATTTGTTTTTTGGCCCACAGAAATAAATGAGAAAAAGGGCTCCCAGTTACAACAACCATAAACCCCCTTAAACCTTTGAAGGCCCTACAGTGGCCCTTCTGTCTACCTTAAGACCGATACCATCAGTTTTACCTCCTAGAAATAAAAATTTCCACTGGAAATGGACAACAGAGAAGCTCCTTGTCCATTACCTGCTGTTTAGAGATAAAAACATTATTAGGAAAGCTTTAACATGGCTGTAATCCACGCAATCCTTTATTGCTGTCGAGATGCAACACAATCCACGGTCATTTTAAAAGATCCGATGAGAACTTGAGACTGCAACCTCAGACATGTGGACAAAACGAAACATTTTAAAAGGACCCCCTGCTATTTAAGCGTCCTCCCTTCCCTCCCCGGGCCTTATCTTCCGCTCTTTCCCATGCACCTGTCTGGTGCTCCAGTGTCAGTGAAAGTGAAGGAGGTGGCTGAGGGCTGTGAACTCATGGCGTGTATAGAGATGAATCCCAGCGGGGGGGCGCGGGGGGGGGCGCCTGTCAGCAAGGGAAAGCTGCCACGGTCTGATCAGCTGTGCCACATGGCCGAAAGTAGCGACGCGTCTTTCGTATACCGTCGTGTGTTTGTATCCGCCACCTGTTACACGACCCCGGCGTACGTTCATTAACGCGCGCGCACGCTCTCGCTTCCATGGGCATGTGTGCGTCAGACTTCTTCCGGGACCAGTGCTCTCCAGACTGAAGGTATAATTGGATACTCGCAACAGGCAGCAGAAAGGGATCCCTGTCTTAGATAATTATTCAGAGGCTTTGAAGTGTGACCTCCAGATGACTGCTCATACAATATAGACAGATCATTTGAGTGGACGGTATTTTTAGCATCGGTTAGACATGTAGCTAAGCTGGATGTCTGGAGAGAAGCACTGCAGTGTAACACATGACCTCCTCCGGGGCAAGTGCACACATACACACATGACCTCCTGCGGGGGGAAAGCGCACACATGCACCCATGGCCCAGCTGGGACGGACACGAAAAGCAAACCGTTATTACAGCAAACAGTTAGCAATCGGCCCTAGCCCAGACCTGGTGTTAATTTAAGTGACATTGATCTAAACATAGACATGATAGTGACCTTTCACTGGGAATACAATGCCTGTCGTCTCGCACTATCCGCTTCAGCATTTACACCATTTATTTGTAAATCTAATGTTTCAGGTAATAAAAGTTGAGAAACATTTGTTTTCATCCACATTCACATAGTGTTCAAAGCTTTGAGCTAAATGCTAATGTTAACATTCTCCAGGGTGATGATGTTTACCAGATATAATATTCACCATGTGTGTTTGGAAGGTTAACATGCTAGCATTTGTTATTCAGCAGCAAATAAGCACAACCTTGACTCAATGGGGATACCAGTAGTTTTGGAGGCATCTGGTTGTGATTTAACAGCTGAAATTTTGATGCGTTGGTGGTACAAGAAGATGTTGAGTGTCACCTTAATTTTTCCAGTTTGTGAAGAAGTCAAGATGTTACTAAATACTAAATAAATGCAAACCACAGGTTGTAGTAAACCGCACCGATTCAATACAAAAGCCACGAGAACCTTAGCCTGGTTGTTTCATTTCATACGTGTCCATAAATTACAGCTCCTGCATAAGTCATTTTGACTCTGGTGTTAAATGTTCTCCGTACCTCTCTCAGGGCCGTTGTTCCAGGGAGAACTGCAAGTACTTGCACCCTCCTCCGCATCTAAAGACCCAGCTGGAGATCAATGGCAGGAACAATCTGATCCAGCAGAAGAATATGGCCATGCTGGCCCAGCAGATGCAGCTCGCCAATGCCATGATGCCCGGCACACAGCTACCACCTATGGTGAGAGGACACACACGTATGAACACACCACAGCTACTGCCCACGGTGAGACCACATATCTGTAAAAAGCTCACACATACAGCGCCTTCATTGTCTGCGTGGCTCTTTCACTCTTTCGACTCTGCTGTCTGTCCGTCCCTCTCTAACTCCACGTGGAAAACTCGCAGTTTGTGGTTTTGCGCGCGCATTTTTCGCGCGCCGTCCTTTAATTTCTCCGGCTTTGTTTCATCCTTCTCCAGCCCATGTTCTCTGTGACACCGGGCCTGGCCACCAACGCCAGCGCAGCAGCAGCCGCTGCAGCTGCGGCCTTTAATCCGTACTTAAGCCCTATGTCACCGAGCCTGATGCCTCCAGAGATCATGCCCAGCACCCCGGTCCTCATGACCTCCAGCCCCGCCGTCAGCCAAGTCCCCAACGCTGCTGCAGCTGCAGCCCAGAAGCTGCTGAGAACAGACAGACTTGAGGTAGGAGACGGACTAACAAATACAACCTGCTTCAAGAGACAAAGAATGATGTTGATGTGTTTCTTTCATAGTTGGAGGGGCTTCAGCCAAAGTGACAATGGGACACTTGTTAAGAAGTAGTTTAATATGTATAGGAATCTTAAACCGAACTGTAATATTAAAAATAATTATGAAAAGTAGAACCTGATGAAAATAAATATGAACATACAAACAGTGTCGTCAATTCAAGCATATTTTAAGATTTGTTTTGTAATAGGGAGTTGTTTTATAAACCTCAACTGGTTCCAATACAGTTTAGGTTTTTATACAGAACACTTCACTAAATACCTTAAGACCAGCACCAGAGCCGAGTCTGAATATTTGCTGTATATTTATTTTGGTGGAGAGAGCAGTTATGATTTCCACAGCGCCAGTGATAACAAGAGCGAAGGAGCGCGTTCTTTCTAGTCGAGAACTGTAACCAGACTCCGACCAAACATAGAGACCTCCACCAAAATTAGATTTTCTTGTTGCTACGCCGGAAATATTTGCGACGTCTCGTCGTCGTTCTTCTTGTCCGTGTTCTTGAGAAAGAAAATGCGTGCCGTTCTGTTTACATGTTGCAGAAAAGGTTTACTCAGAATCACGAGGAAAAGTAAAATGTGCAGGATGACGTTAGCCTTTGCTGCGTGGAAGGACGTTTATCAAGAAGGTGCTGCCCTCTGGTGTCTCACATGTGGATTTTAAAAAGGACACAATCCACACTTCACAAGCTTATCGTGCAGATACAATGTGTCTTAAGTTTGTTTTTCGTGTTAAAGTGCAAATGTTTAAACACAGGTGGCAGCTGCCTTGATTTATAACAGGAACTGACAGCTCTAGCAAAGGAGGAAGTTCATGAAATACATCTTTCCTGTGTTTCCCTTGAGCCCTACACAAAGCTTGAAAGGTTTTGCTAGATTTGCAGATCAACAATGTTCATTTTTTCCTCTCTCCTGTTTCCAGGTGTGTCGGGAGTATCAGAGGGGCAACTGCTCCCGGGGGGAGAACGACTGTCGCTTCGCCCACCCCGCCGACAGCACTATGATCGACACCAACGACAACACCGTCACCGTATGCATGGACTACATCAAGGGTCGGTGCTCCCGGGAAAAGTGCAAGTACTTCCACCCGCCGGCCCACCTGCAGGCCAAAATTAAGGCCACACAGCACCAGGTGAACCAGGCCACAGCCGCCGCAGCCATGGTGAGTAGTCCAAACAACAAGCGCCGTCACACTCATTCACACCCACGCAGCAGGCTGGGGGCAATTCTGAGAATGTTTTTAAAAGTTATGTTAGGGGGGGAACATGTTCTGTGTCTCATACTCACATTCATCTTTGAACTTCTTTCACCTTCCCGGTTGGTATTATGCAGCATTTTTCAGTTCTGCTCAGTACGTAATGATATGAAGAAGGATCGGAACAATAGCACATTATAATAACCCTCATTATTCACCTTTTTCTTCCTAATGTGACAAAGTGATTGTCTCGTTCCTTATTCGTCTCATCGCAGACCACAAGCAGAAAGCCCAGTTCCCGTCTGTCTCTCTCTGTCTCTGTGTCTCTATGTCTGTCTCTGATGGCCGGGCCTTACTTGTAACCCCATTGTTTCTGTGCTTCCTATCTGTAACTTCTCTTCCTCTTGACATTATAAAAGGATTCATTGTGCTTTCAGTCCTGTCTTACAGTAACGGCACCTGTGAATAACAGTGCAGCCGCACTTGTCTGTTGGTCAAAGTGTTTTCTACATGCTCTTACTGTGAAACAAAGGGCTCGGGGTGAATCATTGTTATGTGAACCTGACTATGATGTGCACAGTGACACTTGTGAATTGTGCTTCCGTATACTTTCCTGTCCAATTCCTTGAGACTCGCTTAAAGTAAAGGTCGAACAATTCCCCCCCACGGCTTTATTCATCCATGTTTGTGTGACAGTAACTAATGTAGATCGGTAGCTTTCACTTATTATTGATGATCATTTAACTGTCGAGCTGTAGAGCTAGTGTCCACACTGTGCATGCCTTAGTCCTGTTATCCCCTTGTATATTGCATTCCAATGATTTGTTTTTTTATTTGTTTTTGTTTTTTCTCACCTATACCCAAACTGCACTGCTGCCCCCATGATGCACCTCTGCTTGCTGGTTTATGTTAATGCGCTTGAACCCCATTGGCCCATTGCCATCATGTGCTCGCTGCCTGCTAATTAAGACTCAGTCGGCTGTCAAATCACTGAAGCGACCCCTCGACGCAACCTTTGACCTGGTACTATGACCTTTCACCTTTTAGCTTGGCATGTGGCTTTGTTGTAGAGCAGTGTTTTAACCAAATATACCTAGCTATTTTTTGTTGTCTCAGTGCAATGTCTGTTTTTTTTTCCTCCTGTTGATCTGTCATTATTGCCTGGGATGAAATGATTGTGGCTTTTTTATTGGGGGGAAGGGGTGTTTGTTGCATCCCAACGCTAAACAAGTTTCCTCACCAAGAAAAAGTTCAACTGCGAGATTCGTGACGAGGAGCCACAATCAGTTCATCACCTGTAGCCTATTTAACAAAAGCCAGTGAAGGCTAGGGAAGTAGAGCTTCTACAATGGTGGCATGGCTTCAGTCTTACGTCTTAAGTCAGTGGTCAGTGTTGTGGAGCAGCTCAATCAAATGTGTGCATGTCTGTGTTCTTAGTGCATGTCAGATGGATAAGGGCGGGACTAGGAGGAAAGAGTCTTTAAAAAAGGAGCGGTCCCACCATAACAGATAACTACAGTTCAAATGATAGTTCACTCCATCATCAAATCTTGTCACAGGTGTCCAGGCCTCAAGAATGGCCTCATGCCAAGATTCAGTCCACGCACAAGTACATCATAAATCAATTTTTCCGACTCATGTCCCTTGGCTTTAGACCATTTTTGACTTTGGTCTGAGAGTGAACCATCACTTAAACATGGCTTACCCAGATTATCATGGAGCTAGCAGTGCAGCCTCCCTCTCTCTGTGCTTCTTACCTGTTCCACCTCTTGTTAGCAGCCTTATTGTTTTTTATAGTTAATGCTTGCTTATGTTGCATCTAGTCAGCCCTAGGACTACAAAGTTAATAATCCAATGTAATGAATATATGAATGCTTGTTAGCTAGTAGCTCCAGTAGGCACCATGCTCCTGCTTGTGTAGTACTTGTGTCAGACTGCTGCTTGCTTGCTACTGATGATATGATGATATTGTTATTGTTGTACACACAAGGATGTTGTGAGCCTGTAACCTCTGACGTCCTCTAACGTATGTACCTTTTTTTGTTTTCTTTCCCGTTTTTTGCCTCTTTCCAACACACCCTCTATATCTCTCTCTCTGTTCCACGCACCTCTCTCTCTCTCTCTCTCTCTCTCTCTCTCTCTGTCTTTATGTCTCTTGCTTTTATTTTCTCTCTCACTGACCTCCCTCCTTCTGGATGGGCAGGGCATCGCCCCTAGTGTCATGGCTCCAATGCCAAAGCGGGCTGCCCTGGAGAAGGCCAACGGGGCCTCTGCCATGTTTAACACCGGCATGCTCCAGTACCAACAGGCCCTGGCCAGCATGCAGTTTCAGCAGCAGGCTGCTTTCCTCCCATCAGGTATGGCTCCCAAAGCAACCACCACGAGTGCTCTTACCGCCCAGTGGATGCCCAGATCAGTCTAACCTGGCTCCTGCTTGGCTGGGGGTTGGGCACAGTGCTAGACTGCAGTACAGAGCAGTTTGGTTGTGGACTGTTTATCGACTTTTATTGTTTTTTTGTTTTTTTTACAAAGGAAAATTACAAGTGTAGGCAAATAATTACTCAAATGTCACACATTCAGAGTACTTTAAAAGGTAATATTGCTTAAAAAAAAAAAAAAAAAAAAAGGTGCTTTATGCTTTGTATGGCATTGCATGGCCACTAGGTGTCGGGTTAGAATCTGCCTACTAATTGCCCCACGATAACTCCACATAGCTACCTGCACCTTCTATTAGGCTGAGGGCGAAAGCCACGAGGCAGGAGATGCTAGATGCTTTATGAATTACACTGTCCGCAATGTGACCACTCATACTTCACTGATGTACGTTGAGCGGGGCTTTGGCTTTGGGCCGGTATGAATGTGGCTGGGAGGGTTGATCGGTGGCGTCTCACGCCTCTACTTTGGTAACACACAGCAGGCTGAGGATTCTGGCTTCTGCACACATCTGCTCTCCGCTTCACTTGTGTCTAGAGCTTGTGTATATAACCTTTAGTACTCGATAGTTACACAGTCATAACCCTGCTGTCACTCTTGGTGTGTATTACACATCCACATGCATCGCTCATAAGTTTAGATCCAAACTCTCATATGCCTTAGGAACAGTTCACCACTTCGCCTTTTCCAATCACTGATATCTGTGTCCAAGAGATATTAACCTTTTTTTCCCACGTTATCTCTCCCTTCACTCTAACGAACCTTGTGATGGGCTGTTTTGATTTCTCTACCCTATCCAATCCACTTCCTGTTGCACTGCATGATGGGCAGGCTCAATATTGTGCATGACTCCTGCGGCCAGCGTTGGTAGGTTCCAGCTTTCCTTCTTCAGTTATTTGTTACCTCATGTCTGTGAGTGGCACATAATCAAAATTAAACTTTGTAGTGTTGTAATAATGTAATGTTGGGGAACTGAGTCAGTGTTTTAGTTGTGTAAAGATACCTTTTGTGATTTAAAACGTAAGAGTCCACATAAGGACAGGTGCATTTTGTGACATTTAGACGTTGTTTATTGCCAGCTGTTATTGATCATATTATCAACTAAATTGACATTTATTTTGTTGATGTCTCTTTGTGTACACCTAGTCTGTACTGCTTGACCACTCTCAACCCCGTGCTTGTTCTAAACTTGGCTTCTGGCTGGTCTAACCTGAAATCTGTTGAAACCCTTGAAAAACATTTAAACACCAGAGGGAGTTCAGTTACAACGTTCCCCCGACAACCCCTCTGCCACGTCTGCCATTTTGTGTTGAACTTTCTAAAGTTGGCTCTCTTCTGGTGATTACCAAGACAGCGCAGCGCCGGGCGCTCGATGCCTATTGAAACGCTCGAATGTGGAAGTAAGTCGGCTTCGCTGCATCTCGCAACTTCCCAAAAACACAGCGTCCTTATCAGCGTTGGCAGAGGGGCGAAGGGGAAGCGGTTGAATGGAGTCCCTCTCCTGACTACTCCCCCCTCTGTCTCCTCCTCCTCCCCCTCATTTGCCTGGTGTGTGTGTGTGGCAACACTGCTCCTCCTGTGTATTTTTGCTTACATGATTTTCCCTCCAAAAAAGTTCCCATGATGCACGGTGGTAGTCCAGCCACTGTGTCTGCAGCCACCACATCTGCCACAAGCGTTCCCTTCGCAACTGCCTCCACCAATCAGGTTTGCACCTCTACCGCCTCAGCGTCCCTCTATCTATCTATCTATCTATCTATCTATCTATCTATCTATCTATCTATCTATCTATCTATCTATCTATCTATCTATCTATCTATCTATCTATCTATCTGTCTATCTATCTCTATCTCTCTCTCTCTCTCTCTCTCTCTCTCTCTCTCTATCTGTTTGTCTGTCTGTCAATGCACATGGACAATCTGGGGATGCTTGTGTCTTATAACCAGGGGTGGGTGGGGTAAAAGGCGGTACTCCCTCTTGTTGCCCTACACTAGAGTCCAACATGCAGTCTTGTGTTCACATTATCACACTGTGACAAGTACTACCACACACACATCCATTTGAACTACACACGTTGCTTAGACTACCTATCTGTCTTTCTGGAGAATCATACTGTTTTGCATTAAATGTTTGTCCTCATTGTAACTTCGATTTTTTGTCCTTTCCCATCTTGAGGACTCTTCCTTATCAAAGTTGACTACCAACGAATACATGCAATTGGTATGTATGAGGTAGTTATATACATATATATATAATTTTTTATTTTTTTTTTTACATTTTTAGAGCCATTTGCACAGCTTGTGCAACAATTCGCTATCTGTGCCCTTTGGTGCTTGGCTTTTTTTTTTCTCCTTTTTTTGCTGCTGCTTCGAGCAAAGCCAAGTGTTAAAAAGCTGGACGTACTCATTATTGAAGCCAGAAAGGTTTTCAATCGCTTTGTTGGCAGCTCGCTGCGTTGCACAACTTTAGGGAAGACCAGGATCAATCATCATGTCGCTATTCCTCATGAGCGTTCTGCATTTTATTGAGGCGTGCAGGTCAACAACATGGAGGACTTAGATTTGCATGGGGGGGAGCCACCTTACTGACAGTTTCCCTCCCGTCCCCCTCACCTGACCCTTCCTGTCGATCCTCCTCTTCCCCTCCCTGCTACCCAGAAGTGTTGATTCTGTCTCATGTATGGAGCGTCTCAATCAATTTTATTTTATTTTATTTTATTTATTTATTTATTTATTTTTGCCACAGCTGTAGCCAAATTGCTTTTTCCTCTCTTGTCATCTTTGTCCCTTTTCCAGCGATGGACTCGACCCGAAAAGTTGAAAAGTGTTGATCTCTGTGTTGTTTTCTCGTGATTCAGAGCCAGCTGTGACCACTTCACGGTTCGGGGATGCTTCATTTGATCTCTGTCTGTTTTCTGTCCCGCAGATTCCAATAATATCTGCAGATCATCTGAGTAGTCACAAGTACTTGACTCAAATGTAGTTCCTCTCAAGAACAGTGAGTTCCTATATTCTTTTTTTTGTTTTGTTTTGTTTTGTTATGTTAGCTCCAATTCAGGATTTTTTTTTTTTGTATGCACATAGATAAGTATATGCTTATTTCCCTTTTGTTGAAACCCGTCATCTCTTCCAGATCAAATGAATGTGTGCTGGCACCGTCCACGCCAAAAGAGTTCAGCCTTTATGTACATAACCTTCAGAAAGTTGAGCAATGGGACGAGGAAGGGTCTGCCATCTCTTAGCCGGTCCACAACGATGGTCTCATCACCTGTAAACATCAAGGGTACAAACACACGATCTGTGCCATCTTACCCACATATCAACATCAAGAAGAATCTGCTGTCAAATTCAAACGTCCAGCTGAGAGGAGACGACAAACTGGTGCCAGGGTCAGAGTTCACTCTGTGTCTGACTGAGCCGCTCAGTTTGCTCTAATTATTCTCATCACTGCATGCACGGAAGGTCAAGAGCGTTGTTACATGAGACAACATCAAGTGCTGGTACGTTAACAGACCAAGATCTTATGTTCCTTTTTTTTTTTTTTTTATAATTATTATTATTATTATTTGTTCCGCTTTATTTTTTTAATTGATAGCCATATCTCAGCGTTTACAAGTGAAATGCAAACATGCACCTTGAATTTGAATTGAGATCCGAAAGGCACAATGATTTTAACAGGAATTTTATCCAGCCAAAAGAATTAGGCGTGTACAGTATTGTGTTTTTACGGCTACTAGTGAAACTAGATGTTGAAATGAGGGTCTTGGACATATGAATGTTCTGGGTAAGCCAACATACCTGTGTACCTTGAAAGCACAGCCAGGCTAGCTTTTCTCACCTTGTCGTGTGCCATCAAGGCCATACAGCTAAAACCAGAGTGTTATCTCAGCAGTGTTATTTGTTTACCGAAGGTAAAAGTTTTGTATGGCTGTTTTTTGTATTATTGTATTATTTTCTTTGTGAGTTGGTGTTTTTTTTTCAGTTTTGTTCTTTTTTTTTTTGTTTTTTTGGAATTAATCAGTTTTAGAAGTGTGGGGTTTTTAGCCAAATTAATTTTTTAATTTCTTCAGTTTGAAATCAAAAGCGGAGGGTGTTTCCTAAAGTCCATACCTCTTTTCGCAGACTGTTATTATTTTTAGTTTTTGTTGATCAAGTCCATCGACTCTAAAGCCTGGAGAAGTAGAGGGTGTAGCTTCAATCGACATCGCGTTACCTTGTTCCCCCTCGTTGAAAGAGGTGCAGCTCTAAAACTGTGTCTCCAGTAAGCACTGTTTGAGCCATGTGTTGACGGGAATTTTAAACGACAGACCCAAAGGTCTATTAGGTCATTTAAACCGCATGTGCACTTGAATAATTACTCGTCAGTTCTCATTTTCACCGCCCACCCTACGAGAACTTTCATTTTTCAGGAACACGCTTGTGTGTTTCGAGCAGAACATGGAGGTTTTCATCTGAAACCAAAGCACAGTTTTTTCCTCTCTATCTCACAGTGGGTTACAGAAACATCTCTCAAGAGGCTTAAACAATTAAGGAAACATGTTTATTGTCTTTCATTCACGTGTCCGATTCACGATCCATTTACTTTTTTTTTTTCACAGAAGTGTTTAGTGTGTCTTTACCGATTGTACCGATTGTACCTAACAAAGCCTTAGATTACAATTAATGGGTCCGTGCCCAATCAAATGTACTTTCAATCACCATGCAGGTAAAGAACACCAATGATGTTTTATAGTTCTAATTCACATCGCTTGTGATCTTTTATTTCTCTCTCTCTCTGTAAAAATAACAAATACTCTCTTAAATTTCATTGAACTTATGTGTTATGAACTACTTAAGGATTTGAATCTGTTTGAGGTATGTAGTTTTAGATTTGTTTGTGTTCTTTTTTTCTCGTTTTGTTTTTTTTGCCTTACTATATATTACTTGACAACATTGATATAGCCGTTGTAGACATTGAGGTAGTATGACATTCATAACTTTTTCAAACCATATAAATGATAATGTGTTAAATGTTCACTTCATTCATATAGCTAGATGTCTTTTTTTTTCTTCCAATTGATGTTACATTGTCTTTTTGGTTTTGATACAAGGAACGAGATCAGTTCATTCAGTGTCTCTGAGTAGATGGGGGGAGGGGGTGGGGGGGACAGTTTTAACCAACTTAAAAAAAAATTTCCTTGTGACACATCGACATTATGTTTGAAAATACTATATTGTACTTATTATCCATGTTTTAGAGTAAAAATTATTTTCTACTGTATCCAATTCAAAGAGATAATATGTACTTATGTTTGAATATTTCTTAAGTTTGCCCTGAATGTCAGGCCAAAACGAGCAGTGAGATTGACGGGTGTTTTTTTCTTTTTGGACAGTCGGTGGAAAAGTGAGATTAGGAGAGAGCTAAGACTTCTCCGCTCTGGAGGAGTCGCTAATGCTGCAGATGATGAGTTCTAACCTAAGGGACGAAGGTTGACTTTTTGCACTTCTGTATATAGTCAAATGAACAGAGAAAAAAATGTGTATCATATTGAGATATTATTTTGAATAAAAAAAAAAGATCTATAATTATAAGGAATTTTGTTAGATTAATTTAAATTCTTAAATTAGAAGACCAGCTAAAAAAAAAAAACAATTGCTTGCAAAGAAAGGGCACTAGTTTCTTGGCCAACGCATTCAGAGAAAGCTATGCGCTTTTTGTCTTATTTTTTAAGTGGCTAGTGTTGCCAGGGAATGTTGTAGGGGAGTGGGGGTCCCCCGCGTCATGCTAACGCCACCCGTCTCTCACAGGGTGACATATCCGGTAATGTCCGTATATCATTTGTTGGACTGCTCCCATGGTACAGTTGATACATAAATCTCAAAAAAAAAATATATATATATAAAAAATCTGCTTTCTGTTATAGTTTGATTTGACTGCATGTAAAAGTACAACCACGTAAACGAAATACACCGTGTAGATATGTAAGGAAAGGACAACACCATCAGACTACACAACACGTAATATTTGTTTTTTTAAATGACACACACAGTAGGTAACATCCACAGTGGGGAGAAATGTAAGCATATATTTTCCAGAATGATGAAACCTTAGCACTCATCCGCCCCAGACGCGCTCTCGCAGCCATGTACCGGCAGTCGACGCTGACTCATGAGCAGTTTGTCCCCGCTACCATCATAGCTGTGCACTCAGCAGGTGAAGGCTCAGCACACCAAATTTTTGGCAAATTTAGAAATGAATGTAACAGTCGCCGTCAACGTGTCTCTGACTCCGGGCTGCTTTGTATAGTCGCTACAGAACCAAAGCACCGTTCTCTCCAAACCAGACGCTCAGTGTTCTGGCTGGAACCAAGGTCTCTCTTCCCTGCTGGGCGCACATGTACGCTTTGACCGCTTTTTACCTGTAAATGCACCCACCAGTTATGTGTTTGCTAACAGTTGCCACCCAATAATGTACTATTCTGTCTTCTGATTTGTTTATGCAAATTTTACCGCTGCCATAATTGACTCTTGCTGTATGGATGACAAAAAATCTGAATAAAACAATATATGATTTGCTCATGCTGCTGTCGTGTGGTCAATGCCTCTGCCTGGGGGGACTGAACTTCAGTCGGCATGCAAGCGTTCGCTTTTGATTATTCTTGCATGGAGGGGAAACTCCGGGACAATACGGAGACTGTTGTTTCTCGAACCCGTGAGCGTCTGCCTTCACCTCGAGGGTTCAGTGCCGTGACGACATAATTTCTGGAGCAGCTCCATGGAGAATGGAGAATATCTATATATATATATATGAGACACATGTGGAAGGCTACATTGATTGCGCTCAGGGCAACTTTCGTGAGACTGTGTGCATTATCTGGGTCAGAGCTGCCGTTAAACAAAGCCCATGTCACATCATAAGACTCTCGTGTCTTTTTGTGACTTATTTGAGACGGAGAACGAGTCATCTAACAGTGACAGTGTAACTGTGCTTTAACGTGATCCAAAAGTTGAGCGTGTTTAATCCACCAATGAAAACACATCCAACAGAGTTAATATCCAGTGTATCATGAAATCAGACAAACATTCACCTCCGTTATTCAGCTGATGTGGTTCCAAAGTAGGACATGTTCTCAAATCAAATCTACGCTTAACTCTTTCCTCTCTGGAGGTGTGTGTGATTGGGACCAGACTACAACAAACCACAACGTTGCAGAGTGTTTTCACATTTAATGAAAAGGAAGCCCAGCTATGACTGGCTTAGACTAAAACGGATGTTACATCCTCATACTTTATCTCTTTAGTTGCAGCTGAGAATGTTTAGAAGTGATTCAGTAACCTAAAAAGCTGCTGGGTTATTTTAGTCTGTCGCCATCACCTGTAGACAGAAGCACAGACACGTGTTGTTCTCAGCAGGAAATAGACAAACTAAGTCCTGTAGCTTAAATTCTTGAGAAGATAACTGGGACATGTGTGGTTTGTTGAAGACTTCCGGAGTGGTTGGTCTTAAAACTGGAGAAACTACTTGGATGAGTGGAGAGAAAAAAAAAAAAAACCTACGTGCAAAGTTGCCTCCGTTTCACTTTCGTTTTCTTAGTAATGCATTGCACTAGAAGTTGTTTCTTTAAAAAAAAAAAATCTGACACTACAAAAGAAAGTAAAATCCATCGAAATCAACGTTGACTAATAACCCCCTTCAACAAATGGCCACTTTCCATTCAGATTATTGGAAATATTCAAATTTTTGTGGGTTTTTCTGAGAAGGATATGCGATGCCTTCACAAACACTGGCCCACAAAGGGTTTAAATGCAGAAATGATTCAAACATTTGGTATTTGTGATTAGATTCAGGTTCAGAAAACTTTATTTGTCCCCAGGGGTGCATGTACAAGACATTTTAAAGTTACAAATAACCAAAAAAGAGCAATACAAAGTATATACAGACCACAAGGTCCAAAAAAAAACAGAACAAAACAAAAAGACAATAGATGTGTTAGGGCGTATTAGATGTACTAGAACTGACGTTGATTAAAAGAGTTATGAAAAAAAAACAAAGTAGCAGGAAGTATCACCACCGCTATTTTTATAGTGTTTTTTTAAGCACAGTACTTTTGTTCTTTAACGATAACAGTGAAACGATTTAGGTTACACGATGTAAAAACGAGTTTTCAGAATTATTTGCCACCTCTTAAGTTTGAAGGATTTTATGGAGTTAATCTAACCAAGAACATTACATGTGTTATTCTATTAAAAACATACAATGTACTGCATCGTCCACTTCATGGCAGACTCGTTACAGCAGTAAAAGCACCGATGGGATTAACGATGCCTCAGTTCTATTGAGTTACCCAGTAACTCATGACAGTGAACTAGTATTCACAAACCAGGAATTCCCCTCAGTGACTCATACACCTGTGCATTCCAGTGCTGCCGCTGCCTTCAAACAGAGTCACTGTCTGAGCACCTCATGAACCTACGTGTGCACTGACGCCTCCAGAAATGGCAGCGGTGGATGTTGAATTATTGTGCCCCAATTATATCACCGTAAGTGACAAACTCATTAGCTCGTCGAACGCTTCTCTTCTGGCCTCCAAAAATGGTGTCGCAGCCACGCTTTGACAGCTTACAGCTGATGCTACCACTTGCAGTGTTTACAAAGAGGAATCTCCACATGAAAGCCACATTCCGTCTTGTGGTGTTCACGGCCACGTAAATGGAAATTTACAAAAAGTCCAAGCTCCCGAGTCGTGACGTGTTTGCTGACGGCATTTTAAAGTGCATTCACAGAGTTTTCTCTGTAATTCTATGAAATATCTACGGTATACGCTGACATTCCCGACGGCCTCATCTTTTTGTCATACGTTTCCATTTCCTACTTTAAGCCACCTCGTCATTATCTCTCCAAACTCGATTTCTAAATGTCCACGGTTGCTTAGGAGCAGCGCCTTTACCACTCGAGCGTCAAGCATATTGTGTACATGACTTCCAATGTCGCAAGCGTGGGCTAGCGAGTTCCACTTGAGGGCAGAAACAGTAGTGAAAGTGCATCTGGGATTACTGACGGCCCAGTTAAGGAAGCCAAAACAGTTGCTGCCCCTAAATGAGGCTGTGTTTAGCGTGTTCAACAGAGAAATCCATGCGGACGGTCAATAGATGTCATGAGCATTTATGATGAGGCCAGGAGCTGCGTGCATGACTTCCCACGCTACCGTTTTGGATGCATCAAGTGAACCAGCAACCCGGGCCTCCACTGGCTCCACCCGTGCTCCACCTTTCTAGCATTTTGTTTCTTCTTCCATGCACCTTGGCAGCAGGCGAAGCTGCGCCAGAAATACAGTTTTTTTCTCCACTTGTCATGCTATAAAATATCAAATTCCACATTTATTTGTGATCAGAAATATAAAGCGCACAAGATGTAGCCTGAACCGGGAGTTTGTGAGCTAGTGGTGGAGACACTGGACTGTACTGCCATAGAGCAAGGTAGCTGACCTCCAAAGGTTCTCCTGGAGTGTGCAAATGTTCAGGTTAAAAACAATGTTTCCGCTTTGACATCAAGTAAGGAATACAGTTTTGTTTATTTGGATGGGGGAAAAAAATGATTTGATCGCTTAAAACCTCAAAATCCACAGAATAAACTGCATTCATTGGGTTATCACTGTAAAATTGTGGCTAATGTGTTGCCATGTGAGTAAATAATCTAACATCTGAGCCTGAACACATGTTACAGTCAAATCCTTCCCATGTGGTGCAGATAATCCCACATATGTAAATTGATTATCGACTTAATGACCCCATTAGCTGGCACGTATAATCAGAATTACAGGGCGTGCGGCTGTCTGAGGGGGCCTCGTGTCGGGAGCAGTGACCGTGACTATGTGAGCGAGGGCGGAGGTCACGCAGGAGCAGGACAACGAACGAACGAACGCGCGCCCGCGCCCGCGATCATCTGATCGCAGCGACGGCGCGGCTCCTTTAAGAAAACGGAACTGAGCCTCGGCTCTTGACGCGCTGAGGATGTGGGCAGGAAACGCCATGCAACAGCAGAGGAGCGATCACGCTTCCCAGCAGCGTTGCACAATACAGCGCCACCAAAATGTGCTTTAATGTGCCCCGCTGATGTCCAGGAGCGGTCACTCTCCTCGGATCTGCGCTCCGCGGCCCTTACGCAGCAGGCTAGGAGGATTTGCCGGCGTGGGATTTGACTCCTATCCGAGCCAGAGGGCTCCCTTTCCAGCCTGCTCGGTTTGAAAACATCGGGGCTGGTCAGCGGGTGGGAGAGAGAGAGAGAGAGAGAGAGAGAGGAGGCTTCGTCGCGGAAAAAAAAGGAGGTGTCTCCCTTTTTTTCTTCCCCCCCTCCACCCCAGCCATGAGGGAGTACAAAGTGGTTGTTTTGGGGTCGGGTGGAGTCGGCAAATCTGCGCTGACGGTCCAGTTCGTGACGGGTTCCTTCATCGAGAAGTACGACCCCACGATAGAGGATTTCTACAGGAAGGAGATCGAGGTGGACTCGTCCCCGTCGGTGCTGGAGATCCTGGACACGGCGGGGACCGAGCAGTTCGCCTCCATGCGAGACCTGTACATCAAGAACGGGCAGGGCTTTATTTTGGTCTACAGCCTGGTGAACCAGCAGAGCTTCCAGGACATCAAGCCGATGAGAGATCAGATCATCCGGGTGAAGAGGTACGAGAGGGTGCCCATGATCCTGGTGGGGAACAAGGTGGACCTGGAGGGGGAGCGAGAGGTGTCTTCCGGGGAAGGCAAGGCGCTGGCCCAAGAGTGGAGCTGCCCCTTCATGGAAACTTCAGCCAAAAATAAAGGGTCGGTCGACGAACTGTTTGCAGAGATCGTGAGACAGATGAACTATTCAACTGTTCCCAGCGGCGGCGACCAGTGCTGCTCATGCGTCCTGCTCTAAACAAAACAAACGTACAGAAAAGTTGCGCATCCGGGCTGAGTTTTGAGCTTCTAAGTTGTCCTGCAAGCTTTCTCGTTTTTCTTTCTTTTCTTTCTTCTTCTTCTTCTTTTTTTTAAAAAAAAAAGGTATTCTCTGTCCTCCTCACACTGTTGTCTTATTGTTGCACACAAACCGAAAAAATCGAACGACGACAACAATCGATTAATGTATTATAGTCTGGAAAAGTGTTTACATGACAAAGTACTTGAATGTTTTGGGATTTTTTTATATAGCTTTGTATATGACACTTCTCTGGAAACGTGCCTCAATGGGAATGTCTTATTGTGAAACCTAAGAGACACTTCTGGTTATATTTGGTGTTTCTTTTTTAGTTTTCATTGCTCCTTGTTGGGGAGTGCTGTTATATCTTCTGGGCTGGGTCCTCTCTGAGATTACCTACAGTGGTGGTGGTGGTGGTGGTGGTGGTGTTGGTAGGTGGTGGTGAGGATGTCAAATCCTCAGGCAGGTGGAGATTGTCACCTCTTGAAAGGGCCTATTTAAAAAAATATATATATATAAGTAAATGAAATCTGTCTGAAAATCATCAGTCGCCACCTGAGCCTTGCACAGGTGACTTATTTCATCCCTCCATGTGTGATCCGAGAGGCGCAGACCCGCCCGCTAGGATACTGTATTTTTGAAGCTGTGGACTGTGGTGGAGTTGTGTTATGCCAACCATATTTCAGTTTCTCCTCCCCCCCATCCCCCCCCCCCCTCCTCCTCCTCCAGTGGATTTATCATGGAACTTGCGCTGAGCTGACGGTGTCCCTCCTCAGTGTGCACAAACGAGGACCTTAGTGCATTGCTGTCGCTGCATGGGGGAGAATGCCACGACCCCCATGTCAAGTGCCTTCCTAAGAAAATCTCCTGTGACTGTGCCAACTGATGAGCCCTACTTCCTCTGCAGTGCGTCTTGATGGCAATCAAAACTTTCTTTTTTTTTTTTTTTTGCAGATTTCCGTTCACGCTCTTCTTTTGTTTGGTGTGTCAAAAGCGAGAAGCGCCTCTTCCTATTTCACTGTTAGGAAGTTTTGTAATAGACCTGCTGTTTCAGGGTCAGATTCAGGCCGTTTCTCCAGGTACTCGTCCAGCAAGAACAACTGATTATCTACTGGGATTTATTGTTATTATTATTATTAATTATTTTATTTTTTCTTTGGTTCAGTGAATGGCAAGCCATGTCTGTACGTTTTTATCTAGAATTTTTCTTTTCTTTTTCTAAAATGTGACTTTTGTTTTTGTTGACTTAACCATAATTGTAATTCTCCCTTTGGAACAAATCTTCTACCATCTACCTGTCAGTTTGAAAGACTTGTAATACAAAAAAAAACAACAAAAAAACGCATTTTACGTAACACCTGCCGTGCTTGTGTCTGTCTGTACATTTGACTGGGGCTCTTTTGAGCTTGACTGTCACTTTAAGAACTTTCAGTGGTGGAATATGTAGCATTAGTGAGGTAATCAGCCAGTCAGGAACTAAGTCTTATCTTCATGAAGGCTATGGCACTCGGCATTCGTTCAGAATAACTGCGAGAGCTGATGACTCAACTGTGTTTTCGTTTTGGAGGCTGTGGTTTGTTGTAATATTGAGTTGTGTTGTTTTACAGGCGCATGTTTCTATTATTTTGCCAACCCCATTGCAGCCAGTGGCCTAGGCTAAATAGCCTAAATAGCAAACACTAGTGTTTAATACACTTCCAGTGTAACAGCAACACAAACCACATCCTCCAAAATGATCCAACACTTGATTTCTTACCAAGTTTCTGCACAGGCTGAACATTATAACCTTCATTAGGCTAAGATTTCACAATGCATTCATTTTCAAATGAACTGGCAAGTGAGTCTGTTGTGATTATGAAGCAAAAAAAAAACAACTCCCAGTGGATGTCATTACAAATGGGAAATCTTTGGGTTTTTGTGACTGTCGGTCACACAGAGGGTATTAGTATCCGGACGGCATATTTGACGTCCCGGTAATTGGTCTTAATAGGCGATCCCGACCAACGCGGATTTAAAATAAAACATCTCAGTCCACTTGTTTGGCTAGTGTGTAGGGTTTCCAGTAAGTGTTTGGTTGCGTAGAGCTGTTTCCGCTCTTCCCTGCTGGATGTTTTCTAAGCTGCGAAGTGGAGAACAGAGAGGGCTTTCTGTGTGGGCAGCCAAGTTCAATCAGCCACACATACTGTAGGCTGGCATTTTGTAAATCGCTCCTCAGAGCCGTTGCCTCAAGTGTCCCTCTAACCGCAGAGACTCGAGGTCCGGACGACCAAAGTGCAGGGTGAAGGAAATGCGTGCACTGTCGAGGCCCTTCGTAAATACTGGGTTACCTCTCCTAGAGATGCCCAAGTTGTTTTCGTCACAGCTGCTGCTCCGTCTCCGAAGCTGCTAAAGGATTAACGGCAGTGACACTACGTGGCAGTGACGGTTTATGAATACGCAAACCCCATTCCAGTCCCAAGACTTCTATCTAAAAAACAACAACAGAGCATTACATTTAAAAAGAATCATGCTGAGGTTTGTTATGTGGTCAAGCCTTGAATGCGCACGCAGCAGAATATGAACACAGTCATACCGACTAACTATCTTTTCATCAGGTTTCTGATGTTTCTCTTTCGCTTTTCAATCTAAAAAGGTCAACACAAAAAATGAGATGTGTGCTCACGTTGTTAACTCTGTGGCTGGATGAGAAACACCCCAGTTCTGCCTCAAAGTGACAGAACGAGATGCCTCTTTGTTTCTCCTCCGGTTTTGTTCATATGTATCATTGCTTTAAACCTTTATTCTACTTACACGCTGTTCAAATATGTGTTTGACAGCACGAGGAAGTCATGTGACAGCAGACTGTTCTCATAAAAACAGCATCGGCTTATATATACACACAGGGCATTCCTATATACATGCCCAACGTGGTAACATTCCCCCAGCATTTTTGTGTACACGTGAAGATGAGTGTGCG
Organism: Mugil cephalus; assembly: GCF_022458985.1. Taxonomy (NCBI): domain Eukaryota; kingdom Metazoa; phylum Chordata; class Actinopteri; order Mugiliformes; family Mugilidae; genus Mugil; species Mugil cephalus. The sequence continues at coordinate 17,551,451 of NC_061776.1, forward strand.
TAGAATAACTTTAATGCTGCATTAATCACCTTACAACCCGGCTTCATCTTGGGAACAGTCAAAACAAATCCTTGCTTCCAGTCTGAGAAACTAGAGGTTTGGGCCTTATGGTGCAGCCAGACTTCCTCTTCCGTGGTTTGGCCACGGCTGACCGCCCAACCAGCAACCTGAGCCTCGAGAATCGAGACGTGATGCTCTGCTCCACAGTGGAGTGTTGGATACAAGGTATTTACTTGACAAACGCGACGTGTTCGCTTGTTTTGCTGACAGCGTGTGACAAGGCTGCTCCCGCTATCGATGTCCCATGTGTGCAGATTCAACACATCCATAGCTGCATATTTGTTCACAGAATTTCCTGGGTTTAATCCGTGTCATAACACACCGATCAAGCATGACATTATGACCACTTCCCTGATATAACAGGAGGGTGCCTCCAAAACAGTCGTGAGTCATCAGGGAATGGACACGGATCTTCTGAGGGTGTCCTGTGGTGTCTGGAAACATGACGATGTCTGTGTCAGGCTGTGTCCTGCTGTGTTATTGCTACGGGGTGGGGGTGCCTGGTCTGGTCTGGTCTGGTCTGGTCAGGCCCGGTCCAAACATTTCCCAGCAGAACACTGAATTATTACGGGATGGTGAATGTTATTTACTTCTCCCTTCAGTGGTTTTAATGTTGTGGTTGGTCAGCATGTAAGGTAGTTAAAACTAATTCCACCTTTTACAATGATAAAACTCACTAAAGAAAAAAACAAATTAAACAAAAACAGGTGGTAGTGGTGTTACATAATCTGCAGTGGTGATGGAAGAAGTGTTAAAACACTACTATTTCTTTCTTGTTGCACATTGTTCACACCTGCGAGGCTTCAGTCGTACGACCCAGAGGGTCGGTCATGTGGTGGAGTTTCCCAAGTTAAAACGCTCATGCACGACGTGCACACAAAAAGTCTAAAATCCCTCTATTTCTACATACAGAGATAAGCATTTGGAGGAAGCTGGAACAGACACTTGACTCAGCTGGAAACACTTAAGTCAGTTAAAAGTAAATGCAGCTTTCCAACTAGGCCGGGACATCCCAGAGCTGGGTGTTTGCCCAAAATCTGACACCATATTTCGGCAGCATTACACAAACATGTTGTTCATCCTGAATTTCACAAGCTGAACACATATGAAAGCTAAAAGCAGTTTTCCGTTCGGCCTATCCTCTGCAGCCCAAAACGCGCCTCGTTCTCAAAGACACTCGCTGCATTCGGATTGACCGACATCGGCCGCGGCATTACTGACACGAGGAGCGTTTCTGTTAAGGAAGGGTGGATGTTAGGGCACTTCCTGTGTAACCTCACCTTACATCTATGAAATGTTGCAACAGACAAGTTCCTCTGGCAAGTGTGTTGAAATAAATAGTTTGCGCTATCACAGCCTGTCCTCACTCGCATGCTCACAGCAACACAGCCTTGACTTCGCTTTTGTGCAGGAGCAAGTTTTTTTCTTTTCAACCGGAGCCAACACATTAAAGTTAGAAGAGAATGAGGGAGAGTGAAAGGGTGAGGGAAGGATGAATAGATTTCACTGCGGGCCTCCATGTGATCTAATTTGAGCAAAGGCGAGCAGCAGCATCATATGACAGCCATTTACAACTGCTACCACGGCGTGTTTGGTCAGGCAGAGAGAAAAAAAAAAAAAAACTCTTAACACTTCGCTGTAACAATGCCATCATCTGAACCACTTTCCAACCGCTGCACACACACCTCTTCCTAGAAACACCTTCTGTATCGACGCTTACGCAGAAAATCGCTGAGGAGCTGTCCTGCCCGCACTGCTCTCCAACCACCAAATCACATGAGCTGAAATCAGTGTGACAGTTGGCAACGCGCACATTCGGTCTGACCCCGGCAGCGACAAAGGCTTTGCTGCGCGAGAAAATGCGGAAGTAGCAAAGTTTTCCTTTTAACCTCCGTGCTCTGTGTCCTGTAGCTACAAGCCGAGCTACTGTGCAGGAGTTCAGATTGCACGCTGCTTGGGTGTTACGCACCGGTCCGCTGAGCTCGACTCGCAGCAACACAGCAAATGTACGAAAGGTCAGGCCTCGTCACTGACAAATCAAAAGGAGAAGAAGCGCAGCTGTGGAAAACACTTGCTGATTCTTCGCTTTTCTTTTGCCTAGTTGCTGAATGTGGAACTAAATCTGGCAGGTGGTTAGCTGAATTTAGCATCAATACGAAAGAAGGATTTTTGTACGTAAACAGAAACGCAAGAATGACTACTTGTGGTTTTCACCATTGATCTTTTACCGTAAACGCCTCTGTAGTGGAGAGCTTTTCTTACGTGTAAGTGTGTCTGGTTGACCCCTGACAACTTAGCGTCAGACCTGGTTTGAACACGAAATCATCCCCCGTAGCATTGTTATGAATAGAGGAATACACTATGGAGAGTTGTAGAGAGAAAGGTTTTACGTACAAGGCAGTATACGTACGTGTTTATCATTAGTCATCAACCGTTTTAAATTGTTTTAAGGAGAAATGCCTGAAACTATACTTACTTAGAAGTAAAGTGCAGAACATATCATATCCACATTTAAGCATCAGATCTGATGTCACGAGGACTTCAACTACACCAGTATGTTTGTTCAGATGGAAATGTCCTAATAAGTGCTAGGTTTCCATGAAAATTTGTAAGGGAACTTGTTTTGCTCAGAGAATGAAGATGAACCTTGATGACTTTGGTGACTCCCTCACATTTCCTTTAGTGGCACCTCAAGGTTTCACATTACCCCTGAGATACAACCCTAACCCTAACATAGTACAAACTGATCACAGTTAATGTCAAAACATAATGAGGGTGTCCTGTGGTGTCTGGCAACAAGATGTTAGTGGGGGGTCTTTGGGTCCTATGGGTTGAGGGGAGGTGGATGATCCCACAGATACTTGATCAGTTTGGGATCTAGTGAGTTTGGAGACCAGGTCAACACCTTGTGCTGTTCTTCATATTTTTTTTAGTTGTTCCTAAACTGTTTGTGTGTCTTTGTCAGGCTGTATCCTGCTGCCACCAAGGAGTGTCATTACTTTGTGGTGGGGGTGTCTGGTCTGATCTGGTCTGGGTGGGGGTTACATGTTTAAGTGACATCCATATCAATGCTATTATGAATGTTATTATTTAAATCTTCTGTCCTAACCTGGACTTGTGGACACATGGTGATTTGACTAAACCTGAGCCTATAATGCATTGACTGTTTGATATGAAACACACCTAAGTTTAGATTTTTTTTTAGCAATATCATCTTTATTAATAAAAACACATAAAAAGCATGCACACACCAATCCATTTAAATCTGAATTAATTTGTATACTGATTCACATTGTCTATTTCATCATTTTCTATTGTGACACGACCGCCAACATGGCAGTAGATACTCACTCTATTTAATTCATTTATTTATTTGTAATGCTGCCACATCTCTTTGCCAATAGATCATTCTTCACAGAGGAAACAACAAATGGCCGACGAAGGTGCTGTGGTTATTGCCGTTATCAAAAATCCAGGTGCTTTGCCTGAGCCTCATGTATACTTGATCTCCGACTTCAAGCTGCAGAGTCATACCATTCGTTGCAGTTTCAGGGCGATTTCCAGCGACGTGGTTGAACACAGTAACCATCTGCCCTCCGTTCTTCATCAGCCGCAGCCCCATAGATTTAGAAGATGAATTATGGCCAGAGAAGCTGAAGTAATAGACTCCTTTGACAGGAGCAGTGAAAATACCTGCAGGTGATCAACACAATTATAGATTTAATTGCAATAACTGTTGCACTTTATATCTGATCTTCACCTGATTAACATATATGCACTATCTGTGTGTACTGTATGTACTGAATAGCAAGCTCACCTGTTGCAGGGTTGTATGCGCCTGTGTTGGTGTAGACATTCTGGTAGGTCAGTGTGATCTCAGCGTTATATGGTCCGATTGTTCCAACACTGCCGATGGAAGCTCCGAATGCTACCCGACCTCCTTGAGTCAGATAATAATGAAGTTAACAGATAAACATCAACAAAATAAACATACACACTTAGTTCTGTCCTGACCTTCGACTTGTGATCTCAGATTGTCCAGCTGTTCCTGAGTGTTTCTCAGCTCTGCCTCCAGTTGTCTTAAGACGACAACGAACTCGCACTGGTTGTTCTGCCTCTCAGAAGTGACAGCATCACCAGAGGGAGCTGCCTTGATGGTTGGTGCTTGGTCATCCAGCTGCTGGATGTCAGCAACACACAGGTAGAAGAGGGATAAAGCTGACAAAGCCACTAAGCTCTTCATCTTCTTATTTCTGTTCTTCTGTCGTGTCTCCGTGCTCCTCACTACCCATTATATACCAGACAGAAGAAGGAAATAACCTTGTTATTCTTTTGGGAAACCTGATAACATATACTTCAAAGCAATATATGTAGGTATATGACAGTTCAAAGGTTTCTCCATTTATTCTTTTGTGGCCACCTTTTTTAATGGGGTTCTTTGAGAGGAGGAGCCTCTGTGGATTATCCCACAGATACCTGACCAGTCTGGGATCTTGTGAATCTGGAGGCCAGGTCAACACCTTGTGCTCTTTTTCATATTTTTTACAGTTGTTTCCAAAGCATTTTGTGTGTGTGTGTGTGTGTGTGTGTGTGTGTGTGTGTGTGTGTGTGTGTGTGTGTGTGTGTGTGTGTGAGGCTGCATCCTGCTGGGGGTGACTGCTGCCATCACGGAGTGTCATTACTATGGGGTGGGGCCAATGCCAGGTCCAAACAGCAGAACACTGAATTGTCACAAGATGGTCAATGTTACTTACTTATAGTAATAGTGGTCAAAATGCAATGCAATCAGTTATTATTATTTGCTATTATTTATTTATCATTTATTTTCATTCATTATTGTCACCAATTCCAATGATAATTCCAATTACAAACACATGCATCCACATGTAAAGTCAAATGTCCCTCCCTGTACTGCTTGGTACATTGCACATGCTCTAATCTAATCTAACACAACATTCATATTTCCAGAAAACGATAAGATAACAAATAGCGACTAATAAAACAGAATGTTATAGAAGAGAGTACACATTTGCTACTGCAGCAGCAAACAGTAAACTGTGACAGATGGGAGAGCTCTGGGAGAACGTTAGGGCAGTGATGGACTGAATTTCTTTTCTTTTATTTCTGCCTGCGGAAGTCAGATTTCGCGCAAGTGTGGATGAGTCACTCTGGTCTTGGAGAGAACAGTGAAGAAAAGACCTCACATATCCAGGGACTGAAATAGACTAAAAATTCTCCGCGTCTGCCTCTCACACTGAACGCTGAGTGGGAGGACACAGCAGACACAGAGGTGCTCTCAGCTCCCCCACATTCATCCAGCATCTTATCTGCATTTTCAAACCACGTACAGATAAACTCGGGCCTGTGAATCATTGATGACTGTAGTTGTTGTATGGTTTGTATGCCTCTTCTTCCTCATGGGTCATTGTTTCTAAAATGCTGAATGTTGCTTTTATGGAATATCTATGAATTTAAAAAATCTTTAATAAGAGTGATGAAGGCAAGTTTTCTTTGGAGCAGGCTGCTGTATCCTCCCTGTCCACAAGGGGGCAGCTGGGTACAACCTGATCAAGAGAACAGAGGTTAGGAAGTCAAATTTGGGTCAAAACATTTAGATTTGCTCATTTATGTATTTTACCAAGTTCTATGTTCACACAACCATCACAACACAGGAAACCAGGTGTGCCAGATGTGATGACTGTAAATAATGAGTGTAACATGACAAGAGAGTCTGCAAATTCATACGATATATCTGTAATGGAAGAATGTAATGCTGTTGTACATCATGAGTAAACCACAAAACAAATCTAACTAAACACTGCACTAGTTACTGAAACTTTAAAGGTGCATTTACAGATTTGTGGCCATTGGGGGCATTAGAAACCAGCTATACGTGCACATTGCATTCTGTGTTGACAAGTGTGGCTTTTTGATTTTATTTTATTTTATTTTATTTTATTTTATTTTATTTTATCCTTTTACTACTATACAATAAAATCCAAGCATAGGACAAAATAATGCCACCAACTGAAGGTGTGAAGACTTCGATGGCTTAAGGTGTTGATTGTTGAATGTACTAGTTTCTCTTGCATTGTTTGGAATTGATTGAAAGTTTAACAATAATTCTGTTTGTCAAGCAAAATTAATTGGGACAAAGGGGAATAGCATGTGAGAAGAACACATTCTGACTGTGTGGAACTGACATACACATTCAAATCAAGTAAATCCAGCAAAGACTGCTTGCGTACATCAGTGTGTATTGTGTTCACACATTATAGTGGGCCATTTAAACAAGTAAACATGCATACAAATATACTAACTTTTGTTTTGAGATTGCCTTCTTTACTGTCTCTGAACAGTTTCCCTTTCTTTTCTTGTACTCCATGGTTCAAAGGTATCAACTAAGGTTGCACATAGTTTAAAGTACACCTGGTCTCCGCCTTCAAGCCGTGCAGTCATGATACCACTGACCTCATGGCAGTTTCTGGGAGCAGGTTTTTATAAGAACAACCTGTTTTCTTTTCTTCATCAGTTCGAGCTTCTTTGATCAAATCATTAAATGATGACCAGAGAAGCTCAAGTAATAATCTTTAAAAATAATAATTTGCTTTTTTTTTGTAGTTGTAAAGATATCTCTGGAGTTGATGGAGACAAGTTCACTTTTTCAGTCCTTACCTAAATAAACCCAAAGGCTTTATCCATATGCACTGATCAGCCACAACATTGTGACCACTGACAGTAGAAGTCAATAACATTAACTATCTTGTGACAATAAAATGTTTTGATTGAAAACTTCAGGACCTGGCATTCATGTGAATGTTACTTACATATGTACCATCCACCTAGAGCAGAACAGACACCCGCACTCCATAGCAACGGAGGCAGCAGCCGTCCCCAGCAGGAGGCAGCCTGACACAGACACACAACAACAACATGATGGTGGCTATAATGTTTTGCCTGATTGGTGTAACATTGTGTAGTTGACTTGCTGAAAGGGTTTTAAGACCCACTGGTGTTGAAGACAATGCTTGTAGGTCTGTCAAAACAACAAATATGTCTAACATTGTCCATAGTTGCTTGTAGCTTTCTGGTGTCATGGTTATGAGTATTTTCTGTGACCCTGTTTGGGTTTCTTTGTGTTTCTTGCTCTTATTTTGTAAAAATTCTTTATCGGTGTGTCTTGTCTTGTATTACTCCCTGTGTTTTTCCCTCTTTGATTGTTGGATTGGTTTCTCACTGTGTGCTCCGCCCTCATTCGTTTCACCTGTGTCTTATTGCCCCTCTGCCCATGGGTATATAATGCCCTGTCATTGCCTTTGTTCTCTGTTGAGTCACCTGCTATGTTACCTCTGTTATGTTCTGTGATGACCCCCTGTTTGTCTTAGTGCTTCCTCATGTTCCTTAGTTTTCATCTTTGTTGTGGTTTTTAGTTGATTTTTTTTGGATTTGTGTTCTTGGATTACTCTGCCTCTCAACAGCAGTGCCATTTGTCTTCATTCCTAAGTTTCATTAAATTTGTTTCTCCTGCATTTGCGTCCTATTACTACAAAACCCCTGGCATCTAGAGTGGTTTTATGGAAATGGCCTTAGACCATAGTAAAATCAGAAATGTACTTAGTTGTCAGTCTACCCTGCTAATCTTAGAATAAAACATTTCAAGGTTAGTGGAGTTCCACAGGGCTCAACTCTTGATCCATTGGCATTTACACTTCTTTCAGAATAACATTACAACTTAATGAGGTTGTTTTATGATATTGTCAGGACAAAACTGAATAAATACATAAAGTAAAATGATTAAAGACCATATGAAAGATTCAACTGAATACAGACAAATATTGTGCAAACCAAGTAACTAGTGATGTTAGTTTTTGAAAACAAGTTAAATGCATTTTCATGTGATCAATTACAGTGTTCTGTTCCACAGATCTTTCTAGCAGCGTTGCCTTTTGTGCCTGCGGAAGTCAGTTGTGTACCAGTGTGGGTGAGTCACTCTGGTCTTGGAGGGAACAGTGAAGAAAAGGCCTCACATTTCTAGGGACTGAAATAGACTAAATGCCCTGCATCTGCCTCTCACAGTGAACGGTGAGTGGGAGGACACAGCAGACACAGAGGTGCTCTCAGCTCCCCCACATTCATCCAGTGTCTTATCTCCATTTTCAGCCCATGTACTCAGATGTTGAGGCCCGTGAGTGAGAGATGGATCTGCCCGTTTATGTGTTTTTTTAGTGATAATTACTGGTAATCATGTTCCTTTTTGAACGAGTGCAGTACAAAAGGTATAAATGTAACTTTTATCTCGTGAGGCGTGTGGAGATGTGAATGAGATTTGTCCTGGACCTTGAAGCGTCATCGTCTCTGTCCACAAGAGGGCAGGAACGTACAACCAATTAAACAGGACAGAGGAGGGCTTCTACTGCAATAAGGCTTCATGTCAGATACTGTACTGGTACAGTACAGTATCTGTAATAAAATAAAAAAAATAAAGTAATAAAATAAAAAAAATAAATAAATAATGAAATTGTAGCTATTTGCAGCTATTGACATGAGGGACTTCTTCATAGTCACCTCAAGTGTGGGAAAAGAGCAGCTTTTTATGTGTCTGCAGATCAGGAACTGGAGTCTTTGTAGCTCCTGCTTTAATTTAAAGATCAATTTTAGTCATATAGTATCAATGCCAATATAAATTGTCTCAAGACGCTTTACAGCATTAAGCTTAAAACCTCATGTAAATATTGGTAAAACAGCAAGAAGCCTTTATCAGGCCTCTTACAGTGTTGCTTCATGATGTTGTGTGATGCGAGGTAGTTCTCTGGGACTTTCCCAGTACGTAGTTATCCTCAAAGACTCCCAAGAACTGTTTGGTCCTTGTGATTCATCCTTGAGATGAATAAAGAAACTAATTTCATAGCATTCCATCTGGTTGTTGTCAAGATTTTTCTCACTGAAAGCTAAAAATGTCACCCTCGGGGACGGCACTAGAGTGCAAAGCTGAGAATCCTCCTTCATCCCAACTGAATAGTTGGAATAGTCTGGGACTTGCCAACTATGTGGCTAATAATAGCAGTAAATGTTTACAGGTGTTACCTTAAATAGTATGGTTTAAAAGGGACAGCTTCTGAATGACTTTCCTTATAGGTGCGTCTACAAGTAGAACCGTGCTTCAGACTTTTCAGAAAACCGTCTGAGAGAGAGTGTCTGTCTCTGTCATAAATCTTCGTGGCACTGTCAGTGGTGGGGTGGCTCACTTTTACCTCAACAAGCCTGTCAGCAGCACTGAGCAGTACAAACCCAGAGACATGATTTATTTTGTGACTCTGGAAGTCTATGAAAGCACAAAGAGAAGTTGGGAAAAGTCAAAGGATAACAATGAGGAGATGAGATGGTGAAAGTGACCATAATGGGACTGATTGGAAACCTCACAAATCCCAGGCCATCCATACATCTTCGCACCTGAATCTCTAGTATCTGAGGTATGATAACATAGCATAACACAAGCTATTTACACAGATGTTGCTATATATGTTCATCCACAACCAAATCTAAAACAATGGCAAATAGCCTTTCTGTTTGAATATACGACGACCTGAGAGAATCTTCACAGACAAGGCTACACCCTTTAATAGGCGCGCGCATGGGAAATGCTCTAAAATGTGTGTGCAGTCAGAAAAATACCAAAGGCAGCGAGTCGGATGTTGTTCTGCTGTCACCGAACCACTGTAGAGCATCTGCCTGTGGATGTCAGCGTTAAGGAATCCCCAGCGAATTGACGTCAGCTCAGCAGAGTACAGAGTAGGAAAAAAAACAATGGAAACCTTTCACTCGCAGGTTTTACATACCTTTGCCTGAGTGACTGAAACTTCAGCCAAGTTTATAATGACAAACGGACATTGTAAAATTCCATATAAGACAAAAAAAACAGCAGCGTGCCACGTCTCCACTTTACCGGCTCATCATGTCATTGACAACAGTGCCCTTGTACTTGTACTTATAAGTCTCCCCCTTTATTCACAATGAACAAGCATCTCATTCAGATACCTACGGGTGAGTTTCTGTCATGATTCATTAGTTCATCACTTGCTTTAAGGACATGTCTCCAGCGCAGACTAGGTGGCTCAGGTTTCATTTTGATCTGGGTCTTGGACGGTCTCCACATACAGCAGATATATGGAGAAGATATTTCTGACAAGCAGACGGAAATATCCCCCGTGGCTTTGTTCGGCTTGCTCCACAGACAAGCAGGCCTCCCTCTCTGGAGCCAGCGGGAGCTCAAACCAAAGCTGCCTTTGTCATCTAATTTGTCAGTCATCTAAGAATAACGTTTACATCACAGATACGGCACACAGACGTTTCTGTCATCTCTGTTCGTGCGTTTGTCCGGCTGCTTTAACCTCGTCCAGCCACACGTGCGCTCTTTTTGATTCATCAGTGGAAATTGTGTCGCGGTAATGCTCTAAATCACATCGTTAAGTCTAGGCATGACAAAAACTCTCTGGCAAACACATGTGGATATCCTCTGTTGTCCCACATGACCAGCATTGCGTTGCACTTACATAGAGAACGAAAGACTAAATATACTTGCAGAGATTTGCTAACGAAAGAAAGCTCCCCGTCAGCCTGTGTGAGACGAGCCTGATCCAAGCATGTATCTCAAGGCAGCCTGCACTGATATCCCTGTGTCTAGGCAGAGAGCGGGGCTCAGACTGGATCGCTGCTCCAGTACCACACAGCAGAGACAGGGGGCGGGAGCCAGGGCGCACCCTTCAAGATCCACAAGTTTTGAAGCCAGCCCGAATCGAGATCAGCAGAGTTTAGTGGAACTTCTTCATGTGCACAGCCATTTCTTTCAGGCGTCTCCCCAGCCTTCTGCTAGCATGGCATACAGGTAGGATTATTATTAGAAAAAAAAAATTGCAGAGGAAAAACTTGTCAGTGTATCCTGTTGATTCTGCAGTGACTGTGGTGCAACTTCTTCCCCACTCTGCTCAAGTAACTGTGGATTGTCTGTGCCCGTTCGGGTTAAACAGCTGCCTGCTTGTCAGCTCACTCCAGTTTGTGTCAATTATAAACAACTTATAAACAACTGGAAGTTAGGATTAAAATTTAATTCTGCTCAGCGGGGTCCCTGTCCTGTTAAATACCTAATGCTGTCATTACTTCCTGATAAGAAAGGGTGACTTATAGCACAGCGAGATCCAGAACTAATTCCCCTCCGTAATTAGACTTGACGTTTAAGGCGCACGAGGCCGCCAGAAGAAAAAACTGCCAGGTCCTCAGAGGCTCCGGCAGGCTTCAGCGCTGTGACAAGGACGTGCAGAAGTAATGAAGACGGCCTTAGTGTTGGAAATGATTGTCAGAACAGAGGAGTGAGAGAGTGAGAGAAAGAGATCACAGTAGTAATTATCACTTATACAGCATCATTAAATGGAATCGCATTTGGCGACGATTGTGACAGTTAAGTGTCACATGTCCCACCATGCTATTTTCATGCCTCTGTGCTAAATACATAGATGGCCATGACACCCTTAGCTCAAATTACAATAAAGAGTGGAAGCTGGGGCCTAGCAGTCGCCTTTTATAATGTCACATTTTTGTTCATTAAGATGATATAACTGTCAGTGCTAATGGTTCTAGTTAGGGGTGGACTTTACCTTTGGACACAAACAGAGTAGGACAATGTGCTAAGCTAAGTTAGCTAGCTCTCCTTTTTAGCTTCATATTTAGTGTAAACTGGGTTCAGTCTTTTCACCACATAACAAGAAAGAAGATAGAGCATTCCTTGCACAAATCATATATGTGTGTGTGTGTGTGTGTGTGTGTGTGTGTGTGTGTGTGTGTGTGTGTTACTTTTGAGGTGCTGGTTGTCACATTTTGTCACCATTTGCCACAAAAAGATCAGCTGTCTCCTTGTTTCTTAAGTCCTTAAGCTAGGTGAAGCCAACTAGCTGCAGATTCTAGCTTCACATTTATAGCACAGGTGAGGAATATTTCTGAATAAAAACGTCTGTCAGTAAAGTCCCCATGAAGTCATAGTCGATGTCGCCTGCTCTGGCAGAGCGTTGACAAAAAAAAAAGTCATTCTGTAGGTAGCCTTAATGCTATTTTAGAGTTTCCTATTTAGAGTTATTTAAATATGTGGAGGACTCATCCTGCACTCGGGGTCACGAACTAATTCTGTATCCAGTGGAATGCTTGAAATTAAAACCTCTTGGCTCAAACACGTATGGTTGAAACTGACTAATTCTGGGCGCACTCAGCGTTTTAGCCAGGATTCAAATACGCGGAATCAGACAAGCACTACACGGTCCACTTCATTGGGGACTTCATTCTGGTACTGCAGTAACGTTATTGCTACTTAATTGGGTTGTGCAAGAAATTCCACTTTTTTTTTTTTTTCCCAGGACAAATAATCACCAAGCTCATTTAGGATGGGCAGTTAGGCCCTAGAGAAAGGTTGTTTTAGTAAAAGTGTGATTTAAATTCTTTATCCTGAGGCCGTCATTATGCAGGTATACAAAGCTTGGCCCTCTATTCACTACTTCCCCCCCATCATTCAATATCGCACTATGAGGCCGTATGCCTGTTGGGCAAGCACATAAGTTCACTAGGCATCTAGAGGCAAACACAATGAAGATGTCAGTGTTTGTCAGCGTCACCATATTCAGCGGGTTCACGCTGAGGAGAGGTCATCGCAGACACTGAGCTGATATGGATGCTGAAAACTTAATGATGAAGAAGAATAATGGTAGTGGTCCAAATGGTGGCAATAGTAACAATATCACTGTCCTGGTCTGAGTGTAGTTGCATTCCCATCATCTCTATTACCGACTGCTGGTGTCTAGGCCAATAAGCTGGTGTTTTTATTTCTGTGGCTAGGCTAATTGTATCTCGTTTCTGACATAGTTAGTAGCTGACCACTGGTCTGCTGGTTGGTTGTCCAGTTGGACCCGGCTTCTAAGGGAGTTTTGCCGTAGATCGTGGCACAAGGGATTGTAACATCTCGTCCTGTGTATTAATCGATAGGTGGACTGTAAAAGACGGAGACCAAAGTGATTAGAGTTTTTGGATGAAGGTCAGTAATGATGACCTTGTGTTTTCATGTTAGACACAGACTCCAGCTTATTCTTCAGTATTTCATGCATGCCCGCTGGCCCAGGGGTAGGATTTGCATTGCTTAATAACTGCGACCAGTGTGTCTACACCGAGCCGCTACCACCCTATTAGGGCAGATTAAAAAACAAATGCTCCCTACGTGTCCGTGGTGTTGTACGCACAACGCATCACAATGACTTGCACTCCTGTTCTAATCTGCAGCACAGGAGGGAAAGACACGAGGAAGGGCGTCGCTGTAAAAGGCGATTTTGGTGAGTGGAGGGACAGAAAGGGGGAAGAGAGTACGGGGGAGGAAAAGACGTGAGCTGAAAGAGCTTCAAGAGTTAAGAGATCAAATACACAGAGTGGTGCTGGAGAAACGAGACGTGTGGCATTGCTGCAGCAGTGACGTCATAGACTGCTTGGAAAGGTTTCCCCCCTTTCACCATGTCTCGTTTTCTCAACAGGAGGTTAGAGCTGATAAGGAAAAACACCTATTACATATTGTCGGGGAGTAAAAATGTGAAACACAAAATTCTTTAGGCAAGCAGCAGAATGATTACAGAGCTGTAATAGCGTGGCAGACAATCGAATTTAACTGAGGGCTTTCTTCACGTGGCATTGGCTATCACCGCTAAAGAAAATGACTGTTCATGACGATAAATAGATGCTGCATGTTGATGAACCACAGGCAGTAATATCAAGCTGTGCTGACAGATGTTTCAGGCTGCCGGAAATCCAGGGTTAATCTACTGTAAGGGATCTATCTGTCTCCTCGGTGCAGCATCATGGCTGCTCATGTGCTCGCTCGCCTTATGGAGGTTTGTGTCTTAGCAACAAAGTTTCAAAACTCTATTACATGGCTCTTACCGGAGCAATTAAACGGTAGCGGTTTGCCTCAGGGTGGCAGCTTGAACGACCGCTGGGGATTCCTGCCGAGAATGTAACAGTTCTAGTTGACGCTTTTGACTGACACACTTTAAAATGGGATCAACAGGGAGGAAATTGAAGCCTCGGAGGTGCCGCTGACATTAGAGAGATGTTTGCAACTTCATCTGACGGCGCGGTTACCTCCGCGGAGCGTCAAGGAACAGCGGGATCAGGTCAAAACAGGGCTCACTCAAAGGCAAAGGTTCCGTAGCAGCAGCTTTTATAAAAGGCCGTGAGATTTAAAGGAGCACAGCCAGTTTTACAGTTCACTCGTCGTGAGGGAACAAACTGTTGTGTAATGCTTTCCGGGTCCCTGGAGGGGGTTTTCCACATGTGTGCAAAAAATAACCCTGATAACGTCTCCTGGAGTTATTTCTGTTTGAGCTTTGAGATGTTAAACCCTAAACTGAAAGGCCGTGCCAAATTATGTAGACGTTTAACAGGCAAGTTCTCACAAACGGTGCCGCGAAGCTGCACTGAGGGAGTCGCTTAATATATCAGGATATATTAAGCAGGATCTGCTGCTTTAGCGTTCGCCTTCTAAGCTTCTCATGAATTCGCTTGAAACGTTGGAGCGAGATGTTGTGTACGTTTAAAGGAACGCGTGCACTTGAAAAGAAAAATGAAATAGTGAAGGCTCACGTGATATGCATGATACAGACCAACACGCGGTTTCTTGGCTGATACAAAAATCTCCCCCTACCAAATGCCCCTGCTGACCCCGTGGCTGTGCTCTGCTTTACCACACGAATTAAAGTCACATCAAAATAGATTAAAAAAAATTAAAAAATCAATGATGAAGATTAGTTAAACATGTGGACAATTGGAGAATACATCTGGAGGGAGTTCTCATGGAAAAATTCGATACGTTTTTTTATTTCTCCCAAGGTCAAGTGCAAACAGCTAAACCAAAATAAGCCCTGTTGGGGGGGATGTGGAGTAATGAATGCAGATCAGTCACATGTTTTTTGGAAATGTGATAAAATAACACAATTCTGGAGAATGCTATATGATTCACGACTGCAAATACTCAGCTATAAGATCACTATGTCTTGTACAGTGCTATATCTTTGCAACATTTGTGACGGAAATATACAACCATAGGACATATACTTGGTAAAGATATTACTAATAGCTGTTTAAAAATAAATAAATTAAAAAAAGCTATTTTTAGGAATTGGGGAAAAGAGGCCGGAGCTATACCTCCTGCATGTTTATTTGTTCTTGTATCCACCTGTTTTTATTATGTTATTTTTGCATTCAGGTAAAGGAAAAATTCTAAAGTGACAATAAAATCACATCAAAATGAAAAGGACCCCCTGAGATGGTTTTTTAATTCATTTATTTTTTCATTTCTAATTTTACAAGTGTCAGCGGCTATCATCCGCGATCACAACAATCTAAATAAAGCTCTAAATAGAGTTGGCCCTCGAGGTTTGCGGATGCTCAATGAACCGTGAAATCCCGCATTGTCACATCACTGCTCAGTGGGGGAGGAAAGTAAGACGGCGCTCCGCCCGAACGCGGGTTCATGCTTTATTTCACAGCTCGGCCGATCCGCGCCTGACATGTGCTGCGAGAAGTCAGCGGCGGGAGAGCGCGGGGTCTCCCTTTACGAGGCTGCAGTGAAGCATGGCTTGAAGGGCTGTTTTACAGATTACTGGAAAGAAAGGGATGCTCCGCTGTGCCAGGCAACAGAGAATTAAAGCAAGTCGTGTCAGTTTACATGTAGGTTAGTCTAATTAACTAGCGTTTGCCAGCTTGACGTCCTGCCCGAGGTGGATCCTTTTCACATATTGTACATGAAGTCACGTCAACTCTCTTTCCATTCAGAAGCTCTCTCTCTGCCTCTCTGTGGCGCCATAGTGAAAAACACTGCAGTTCTTTCCGCCAGTCACTCAGAGCCTGTAGCCACACACTCTGTCTCTCTCCCTCATTCAGCGGCTGGCTCGCTCTCTCCGCGCTCGGCACACGCTGCTCCTCGCCTCCTCACTGCATCTGTCCTCCTCTCCCCGAAGTGAGGTACCATGCATCCTCCTGTCTCCTCCTCCTCCTCCACTCTGACTGTTCCTTGCCATTCCAGGGTCCCTTTATCAAAGAGAGCGCTCTCGCTGCAAAGCCGGGGGACCTTAAAAGCTCTGCTACTTGCTTGAGGACTTTGGAGACGGGACAAGGCTGCGCGCCGGCTTCTCCGAGGCAGCTGTGGCAGACGGCCGATTCTGCTGGGATGCACGTCTTTGCGGGACCCCTGCTCTCCTCGTAGCGTCCAACCTCTCAAAGTTGCAGGAGCGCACCCGGCGATCAAGACTCACCTCTGTTTCTCAAAGCGCGGCAGCAACTCGTCGTGCGTAAGAACACTTGTGTCGGTTAAGATCTGTGTGCATGTGTGTTGTACGTGGAGGAGAATGCAGCTATTTGCCGGAATATATTTGTGCATGTACGGCGTGTTTTTTTTGTTTTGAGAAAGCATGTCCCTATTTATAAGATGTGTGACACGAGTGTGAGAGTGATGGTGCGAGGTGATGTGGTGCGGCGTTACTCTCCTCACTCCAGGTGTTTGAGGTTTGGCCGCAGCTGAAGGGCAAGAAACGCTCGCCAGACACCCACAGCCTCCTGGCAGCCCGACAAAAGCTTGTGCACAACCTAAAGTGAAAAAATAGGCATCCGATAGAGACTTTGCAAACAGAACCAGACCGGGAATGTGGAAAATATACGCCAAGAGGTGGGGGAAATAAAACAGGGGAGACACGGGAAGAGACAAATTAGCAAAACTAG
This sequence comes from Mugil cephalus, assembly GCF_022458985.1. Lineage (NCBI taxonomy): Eukaryota > Metazoa > Chordata > Actinopteri > Mugiliformes > Mugilidae > Mugil > Mugil cephalus. The sequence goes on from NC_061776.1 coordinate 17,568,305, forward strand.
GACAGCATCTTGCTCGTTCTTCACATTGCCGCGCCGAAGGAGCTTAGAAATGTGAGCGGGAGGCGTTAAACCGAGGAAAAACAGTACAGAAAAAGAAAATCCAAAGAGGTTTCACAGGTTTCTCTCACGTCAGCCTTTTTATTTTTTCAGGTTTGACAGGATATTTCTTCACCTCTTTAGTCAAGTGCTCTTCTCAGTTGCGCTCTTTGAGCGACTCATTCAGTGCTTCTTCTTCATCCTTCTCCCTCCATCTCCATCCTCTCCCATGTTTCCAGGTGGAGTCTGACCGGCTCGGGATCACCGTCTCAGCTCCTCGCGCGCTGACCAGGACTGCACCACTGATATGTCCGAGCTTGACTTAGCATAAATGATGATAATGACTTAGACCCTAAACGATCTCATGCTGCCTTTATTCCTTAATTTGATTTCCATGTGAGAATCAGCTGCACCAAGCAGAACTGGCCCGGGTAGACGACTCTCAGCTTCACTTCACTTAACAGCACCAACAAAAAGGACAAAGTCAACAGACAGAGAAACTGAATTTTAGGCACTTTAAGGACACGATCAAAGCTGCGTTTGTCTTGAAGCTGCCCTAGTGGCCTTTGCCGACAGCCATGCAGGTCTCCTTTGCTTGCACGGACCACGGGCTGAAGGCCCCGCGTAACGGTGAGCACAACAAGCAGAACGCCACCAGCCCCAACACAACGAGCCAGGCCCGCGCCCGCTTCCGCACCGTGGCCCTGATAGCTCGCAGCCTGGGCTCCTTCACCCACCGCTACCATCACAACCTCAAGGAGTCCACCGCCAAGCTCACGGGCATGAAGTACCGGTACGTAACCTGGTGGTGATGGTGTGTGAGGAAGGAGGAGGTGGAGGAGGAGGAGGAGGAGGTGGTGTGCTTAGTTTAGACTGAGTAATCTCTGCCCAGAGCATGCATTTGAAAGACGACTATGAGAGCAAATGGCAGAAGAAGAAGTATGGAGCAGTGGCAGGTGATGAGTGGGATGATGTGTGTGTGTGTGCGTGAATGTGCTTGTGTGGTTGTGTCTAGAGAGACAGACAAAAACACGCAACTGAGTTGCAGATTTGTTAGTGACCGGCTGGCCAACTATGACCATTAATGCTGAATTTAAAAGTGCCTCACCAGATATACTGGTAAGGCAGCGACAGATGTAAACAGCATAGAGCAGTGGTCATCAATGTTTTTCAGACATTAAGTCCCTCCTGTTTGTACATACACATTATTATTATTATAATTTTGCATTCAGTATTAAGCTATCCCTTGTCCCTTTATTAAAAATATGTTGGATTCATGTTAATGTGTATTTAAAGAAATAAAAAATAATAATATTATATATAGATAGATATATATAAAACAGATATAAAAAATGTCTAGTCAACCAAAGATTTTGCGACCCATCTGTGGTGCCTCGATGGACCCCCTCTTCAACAGGAGAGATAAATATCGTCACACTCTAAGATATGTTTTAGGGGGTTAGTAAGTGTAGCTCAAAGTCTAGACCTTTTTCTGCACATAAAAATAAGTTTGTTATGGTGAATTGATAATTTAATTTAACACGTTGGTCCAAATGAAAATAGATAAAATAATCCCAACTCAATACTACATGAATTTTCCTGCCTTAACTCAACATAGAGTGGTATTCAGTTAGCCCAGACTGCAATCTGACTTATTGACTTATTGTACTAAAACAATAAGATTTCAAATAACTAAGAGGATTCCACCTCCATGGACACCACTGGTGAGTGATGTTTGCTGATGGTCAGAGAGGCCATAGATGCGGAGTGGCAGCCATGTTTCCGTGACAACTGAGGTAGTTTACCACCACCAGGGTAAAGTATCTTTGATATTATTTGTCTGTGATAAAGCACTATAGAAAACCGATGCATTATTATTATTATTATTTTAACACAATTAAAATGAAATTTAACTTCATAACTTCATAATAAGATTGTAGAAAACGAGGCAAATCACGTTCCTTGTACTTAGGTAATTGAGTTAACTAGAAGTCCTGTGGGACATACTCAATACTAGCTAAGTGAAATGAAATAACTTAAAAATATCCATGCAAATTGTTACATCATTACTTTTAGTTGAGCCAGCACATCATTTGTTAGAGTGCAGTCTCCCCATAAAACGTTACATTAAAGCCAGTTTTTGGCTTGTTGGTTTAAAGCCTTGAAAAGTTTCCACTTCCCAGTTTTCTACACCACCTAAATGGTGAAACCTGCTTTATTACTTTCATTTCATGACTTTTACTTTACTGCTTCAAGACATTCCCTTATAAACACAGTGTAAAATATGATGTAATATATAATGTAGTGTGAAATAGTAGTGTAGTGTAGTGTAAAATATAATGACTATATAAATCGCAATTTCATGCGTTAAGTGTGTGCAGTAAAAAGTCTCATATGACAGTGAGGCTGACGAGGTGGGCTGAACATCTGTGCCCGACACATTTAGACAGGAGATGGCAAATAAATGACATTAAATTCTGCAAATGCAGTAGAGCAGAGTATGGTTAGAAATTAGAAATATTGTTGAGGCCGATCAGGCATAACATTATGACCACCTTCCTAATATTGTGTAGGTCTCTTTTTGTGCCTCCAAAACAGCTGTAACTCATCAGAGAATGGACGTGGACCTTCTGAGGGTGTCCTGTGGTGTAGTGGGGAGAGTCCACAGGGATCAGGCTTGTCCCAGTGCATCCCACAGATACTTGATCAGATTAGGATCTAGTGAATTTGGAGGCCAGGTCAACACCTTGTGCTGTTTTTAATGTTTGTGTTTGTGTGTGTGTGTGTGTCTGTGTCAGGCTGCATCCTGCTGGGGATGGCTGCTGCCATCAAGGGGTGTCATTGCTATGGGGGGGTCATAATGTCAGTGGTCATAATGTTGTGGCTGATTGGCGTATGTGTATATCAACGCTCTGTGGATGTATCTCAAAGCTGAGTCCGATGTCTGTTTAGGACTTTGGCCGCGCTGCACACAGTTCTCAACAACCGGCTGTGACCGTGCAGCACATTCTGGAGAGTGTGACAGTAAAGCTGAGCGGTGCGGGGCGGTGGAGCTCTACATGTGCGCCTGTGTGGGAGTTGTAACGAGGCTGGGCCAAGTAAACAATGCTCTCTTATCTCAGCGAGTGGGCTCTTAACCCAGACCGCAGGAGCAACACAGCCGCGTTCACCTCTCGCTGTTCACTGGGTCGAGGGGGTGACATCACCATCGGTGTCAGGATCAGGAGAGGGAGATGCGGGGGAGAGAGGGGCACGGGAAGGGAGTGAGAACGGAGAAATGAGAGGAAGAAGGAACAAAAATGATTCCGAGGGGGGGAGAATAGGACATTGGATGAGGAGGAAATTAAGGGCCAGTTCACCGAAAAGAGGCAATTAACAGAACGCGGGCACACTGGATGCAGCTAAATGTGATAAGTGTCTGCTTGTCACACAGTTTCATCTCGTTTCCATAACAACATTGCTTCAATCTGCTCTCGGCGCTGAACAAGAATGGCGACTCCGTCGCGCTTTACAAAAGTTTCGGTTTTCCCATTGAGCGAGAAAAACTGACGTGGAAGCTCTGATTGCATTTTTCAACCTTTTCAAATACAAAATGAATAAATTACAAGCCACAAAGAGGCTTCACTTTGATTATTCTCGTGCAGGTGGAGGATGTTAGCAGTCAAGCCTCCTCCTCGGAAAATCCACAGTTTTTACCACACTGATGAAAATTATCATCTGCCACATCTCCTCTCTGGAAGATTTTCTGCTTCCTCCTCTTTCAAACTGTATCCAAACGTGTGCGCGCGTGAGCATGTGTGTGTGTGTGTGCGCGCCACTGTGGGCGTACACATGTGCACGTTGCATTACGAGTGCATGTATGTGCATCTGATGTGCGTGCCACATGAGGCTCCGCACAGGGAACATCTGAAGGCGTAGCGAGCAGAAGAAGTAGTGCACAGAACAAGTGAGCATATAAACTAATAATACCGCCACCCCCAGCAATTTAGTTGTCATGGCGATTGAAATATAGGGTAGTCCTAATTGTGAAGTCCCACCGTTTGACCTCTTACGCACAAAACGGCACACGCGCCGGCCCCGACAGTGTTTGCTGAAACAAAGCGTGCTGCTGTTCTGGCTTCACAAGCTGTGCAGATTATTTCTGGTTCCTGGTTGGGAGCCTCTGGTTGCCTGGACTGAAGTTCATAACGGTCATTAGGCAGCAGTAGGCCTTTCAACAGTCCAGGAGGTTTGGGGAAGGTTCCGCTTGGTTTGCTTCAGAGCGGCACCGCAGATGGGCATTCAAAAATCCCTTCTGTTGGTTCCTTCGGATGAGGGCTTATCATCGGCCAGCAGAGAGAGAGAGAGAGAGAGAGAGAGAGAGAGAGAGAGCCAGTGCCGCCACTGTTAGTAATGCATGTAAAAAACACACAGCATAGCCAGAAAATGAGGAAATGTGCTTCATATTTGTTATTCAACTTTGTTTTGTTCCACAGAGCTGGGCTGAGTGAGAGTCTTTGAGAAAACGGTATGCGTCTTTGTTCCATTCGTTTGAAAGCCTCTAGCGTGATCCCTTTTTAATTAAGAATCTTTCTCCTCTTTTGAGCCCCTTAATTTAATAAACCAATAGGCCATCTGACCTCACAGCGAATATCATGGAGGGTGAGTTGGCATTAGTCCTGGATCTTCCATGATGGAGGACGGATTTCTTCTGCTCGTGTGGCACAGGGCTGCAAATTATGCTAACTCATGATAACTTGCACCTTGCAACTCGCGTGTTATTGCCATATTTTACATCAGATTTCATTGCAGATTCTTCTTACGTATTGAATCAGCAAGAAATCTGCATTTTTTCTAGTGTGGACACATGTGAACGAGGATCTGAAGCCTGCAGATTGTACCTCAACGGGGAGGGTTAATGTGGGTTGCATAAAGATTCCAGATGTTCCATTGCTGTGGACACAACCATGTCGCTTGTTTATAGTTGTGTGCATGCGCAGGTATGTGCGTGTGTTTGCACACCTTCATGCATGTCTGCACTCATGAAGCACACGCCACTTGGCTGCGTGTTTCCGCTCTCTACCACACGCGGAAAGCCCTCACCAACCCCCAATTAAATAAATGCGCTTCAACGTCATTTACTTCAGTTTTCTTTTTGGCCGCCGCGCTCTGATGTGTAGATCTAATATTATGAGCCAGGGCATGGCACAACAGCAGCCCCGTAGCGCAGAGCGCTCCCTAAAGAGCAAACAAGCCCCAGAGGATAAGAACCGCACAATCCCTCAGTTGAAAAGCAAGAAAGTTTGCATCTAGTGCATTTTAATTAAAGGTCACCGCTAAAGTAGCTCTCTGCAGCTGTAATGGCTTTATTAAAGCGCTGCCTTGTATCCAATTTTCTCCTTTTCTCCTTAATTGTCCCCGGTAAACAGAGCGTAATCACAGGGATAATTCGAAGGATGAGACACAAAGGAAGCAGCGCCGCGTGTGTGTTATCCTAAAAGAATAGAATGGCTCTCCGTTTAAGAAAACAAAACAGAACATCATTGAGCAAAGCAAATGTAATTATCTCATAATCCAGGAAATCAATCTGACTTTTTATTCTTCGCGCACACTTGTCAAATGTCACAGAAAACACAAAAGCGATTGGTCTATGTCAGACGTCGGAAAGCCTGAAAATGTGGTGCGTGTAGTTTAATCAAACCATAAGCAGAGTTGTTTTTGTTTTATTGTTCTCATGATGTGACTTGTTTTTTATTTTTACGTTTTCCATGTTGCCTAGCCCCGTCTGAAATTCACACCATACTGAATCGGCCACTTCAGGTCTCCGATGGGGGGGGGGGGGGGGGCTCAACCCCCCGGGGGCCGCCAGCCTCGGTCACGTGTGTCTTCTTACCACAGCTATCCTGTGTGAAATTCTCTCAGTCGCTGGAGCGATGTTTACACTGAAGAAAAAGAAATGCCCAAAAAAAGAACGAGTGTGTGGAAACTGCACTAAAACGATGCTGACCTCGGCCCCGCGGAACAACAAAGACCAAAGTCACGTCTAGACTCTTTCTCGCTCCGCATCGCGCGCACACGCATTCACACTGTACAAACATGCGTATTGTGCGGCGCCCTGTGGGGAGCTGGCTGTCATTTCCCATTTCCCATTCTGTGACTTATGAGATGCTTTTTCTGGAGAGGGCGTTTGATCTGCTTAGACTTGGGGGGGGATTGGATGTGCAACTTGGCGAGCTTGTGTCTGCTGCCGGTGTCTCTTGGTTTCTCCCCTTATCTCTTTATATTTCCCTTTCTCCTTCTTCTCTCTATCCGTCAGATTCATCGGCGCTTCCTTCCCCCCAGCGGCTCCGCTGCAGTTTTTCTTTCATACTTAATCTACTCATTTCTCCCCCCTCAAAGTGCCTGATTTCACTTCCCTACTTTCTTCCCTCCCACACAGGCCTTGGTTTTGATATATTTAGAACATGACCCGCCTCCCCCCACCCCCCCTTTGCACTGAATTATTTTAATAACAGCATTATGGTTGCCGCCGAGAGAGCGGTGGGAACCGAGGAGGCGGGTGCTGCCTAATCCCTCTGCCCATCAAGGTTGACTTGAGTGGGTTTGCTCAGCGTCCGTTAATCCCCTGCGAGTGTGGAGTTTTGTCTGTTCGCCCGTAACCTTGACAAAAGTGTTTGTTGACAAATGTTGACGTGAACAATCCACCGTCTGGAAATGAATCACAAATGTGACCCGAGAGCCATGTAAGCGCTTTCGAGTGGGGAAAAAAGGAGAAGAAGAAGAAGAAGAAGAAGAAGAAGAAGAAGAGAAACCTTCCACAGTAAAAGTAAAAAAAATTCAATATGAAGCGCAGCACACCAACCAGATGTTCCTTTGGTATTTTTATTTCAAATAAAGGCCCACTAAGAATAGAACGGGCCACGTACAGTAGCAGCTCCCAGGATGTTCATAAGTGGTGACAGGTTTGTGTGAGGGGGCGTCGTCAAATGACTCATTTGTCATTTTACTTCAAGGCTTCTCTTGAGCGCCATCCAAGCATGAGGGGACCGAGCCGCACTCGCTGGCTTGCAAAGTTGTTTACGCGCAAGTTTGCAAATTGCCTCCTTCCGCGTGCGCACACAGAGGACGGGCACCGGTTTTCTCTTGAAATAAAAGTTGTCCATTGTGCCGCCTTTGTTTTGCGGCTGACACGCTGAGTCATTAGCCGCCTTAGCCTCTGCTGCGCCCGCGTCGCACACCCATTCATTTGTGAGTGTGCGGTTAATCGTCAGGTACGGCCCTCGATGCTGCTTCCTGACTCCCTGGAACGCACAGAAATAACACAAAAGCAAGGCGGCTTTTCTTTTCCGCCTTGCTTTTGTCTTTTTTTTTTTTTCCATCAGCTTTGTTTGTCCCCCCCACCCCTTCATTAAGTCAGCCCGTGTGCATTCAGAGCACAACAGACTGCAAATATAACTTATGGAGAGACTCCAAATACAAAGTTAGCCTTTTCCCAAGTCGGCCCACAGTCGTCTTTATGAGGAAATGGATCAAGCGTGGCACCGTGTTTGTGGTGGGGATAGTTCGCATGCATGAGCCAGTGTAAACACGACAACAGCTACAGTGAAGAGACGAGGCAAACATTGTTCCAGCCGCTGAGCATTTGTAGTTCAACGCAGCTTAACCCGGAGTAACTTGCAGCAAATGTAGCGGCGACACAAAAAAACACACATATACACTATGTAGCGCACTCCTAGCGAACAGTTCCTCCCCCCCTGCACGTTCAGAGATCAGAGCTCCCACTCTATAATACATCAGAGAGACTCCTCCACCACATTTAATACTAGAACCCACGATTTGTTACAGCAGCGAGATCTGTCTCCGGGTTTTCTCCTGTCGAGCTGCGAACAGTTTATCAAAGAGTCCATAAAATGTGTGCCATCAGCGCTGCTTTATGCGCAAACACGTTGTTTTTGCACTTGGAGGCTAATCGAACAGCTGACTCGGTGACTGATGCTTCCTCGCGTCGGCCACTTAATTGAACGGTCTGAGGCCACGGGGCACTTTCGCAGGCTTGAATTCCTCTCGATACGCTGTGGCCATTAGTCGTCAGGCAGAAGAAAATGACTGCCGGCGTTTTTTTCTTTTCTTTTTTTTACAGCCTCATTTGTTGCAGTGAGTAAATGCCCGCATCACCGAGCCAAGGAGAAGGCCACAGTTGTTTAGGAGGTTGTTTCTCTTCTTATCTGGATGCATCCTCCCTCGCTCGCGATTGCGGCTTTGTGTGTGCGCCCGAGGGCCCCGACGGTTCAAAAGAACATGTCTCAATTTCACAGCGTTTGCGTCGAATCCCTCGCCCTGTCGGATGACCATGGCCGCCCTTGCGGGAGGGTCTGTCACGGTTTTCCCCTCACCTGCAGTCCGCATCTATCACACTGTGTTAAGACAGCTGTGGCGGCTGGAGGGGGGAACAGTCCGCTCCTCCATTTGTCGCCTGAACAATTAAACGCTTGCGCCGCATTAGCTCATCTCTCAGTAGCAGGACACGATGTGGGACAGACAGTTTAACTGGATGTGGTGCGAGGAGTCGCTCAGTTTGTCTGCTATGTTGATTATAAGAAATTAAGCGAGAGATCATTGCAGGACGCAGGGTGCTGGAAAGACGAGCTATTTTTGAAAAATGCTGACTTCCATGCTGGTGGTAGTGAGCAGGGTTGCCTCTATTTTCTGTAGAAGAAAATAACAGTAAAAGGCCCGGAGCGCTGTCGAACGCTGCGAGTATCGCAAAAGGAAACTGAATGAGAAATGAAGGGGATGAACAAAGGGCAACTGAAAAAGTCATGTAACCAACTTTCTGCTGACAAAGAGCAAAACTGTGTTTTATGTGATTTTCTTTCTTTTTTTTTAAGCGTCCCGGTTCTTTCAAAGGAGGTGTGATTCACGCTGGTGTAATGAATCGAGTACCCCCCCCCCACACACACAAACACACAATCTCTTTGTTGTGATTCATATTTGACAAAGCTGACCCTCTCAATCAGTGAACCGTCTCTTGATCAAATACAAGAAGACGTCGATTCATTTGCAGTTAATTTCTCTTGCTCCTCAGTTGCACATATTTCAAATTCAGTCTCTCCGGGTTACAGTTTAATGACAATATGGATTTTGGCTTTGTTCAACATGGGTGAGAGCGTGACGACAGTTTTTTAAAAGGCATTTGACTGATGACATCTTGAATTTTATCAGCTCTAGTTTTCTTAATCATGCTTTGTTTTGCTTCATAGGAACCTGGGGAAATCTGGGTTGCGTGTCTCCTGCCTGGGCCTTGGTGAGTACATTTTATTAGCATAAACAAATGGCAAATTATTTCATTAAACGTGTATAGGGAGAGAATCCTTTCTTTTCTTTATTTAGAATATAATTATACCCTATTATAACCCTCATGCATCTTTTATGTGTATGTGAAAACAACATAAAGCGGAGCATTAGTACTCCCCATGTTAATATTTAATCAATAGCACTGGTTTCAGCAAACAAGTTGCTCAATTACCACACACACGAGTGCCCACCAGAGAGTACGTGCACTCATTTGTCTTGATGGGACTGATTAATTTAATAAATCTCTCGTGTGTTTGTGCGTGTTAGGGGGTTGCGCGAGTGCCAAGACGCTCGGAGGGGGGGTGGGGGTGGGGGGGGGAGTGTCTCTGAAGATGACTTGATAAGGCAGCGAGCTGAATGACACTGAAGGAAATCTGTGAATGAGTCGGTTAATTGTCTCCGCAGTGGTTTTGTTTTCCGCGAGACCGAGTAGCAGCGCGGAGGAATAGCGCGGGACATTTATCAACCGAACGGAATTAGTTTCGAGCTCTGATATTGGAAAAGCCGCAGCTGTGCAGTGGTGCCCTTGAGTGAAACATTGATCTGTTGCTACCAGTCTTCAGCAGAGTGGAGGGAGTAGTTTCACATCGAGGATCGCTTCATCATTTTTAATTCTGTGATATTTTCGAGCTTCAGTATCTCATAATAATCTAACCCTGAAAGAGCATTTCGACGTTTGGGAAATATACTTTTATTTGGTGCTGTGAGGGTTAAAGGTCAGAAGATTTTCATATATTAAAAAAGGACTATCACTAGCAGCCAGGCAACCTGGGCACGGGTATTTCCCGGAATCTTCTTCCTCTTTGCAGTGTTTGTGCTCCTCTAACACCACTTGGCACAAATCTTCTCTTCTAGCTCTCAGTAAGAACATGAAAAAGGGAGCATATCCAAAAAATGTGCTGGCTACAGATTTAACACAACATTCTTATGCATTACTTCTGATCCGTGGTCGAGCCGGGGACAGATCGTTAACAGGAAAATGTGAAAGTTGTCATGAAAAGCGCGTTCAGCCAGGCAGAGCAGAACCTGGAACTGCTTCTTTCTACCGCACACATATCAGAGCAGCATGTGTGTGCACCGTATGTGCATTCGCATGTGTGTGTGGTAAGTGTAAGAGAGCACGATCCGAGGCCACATGTGACCTTGATATATGGCTGTTTATTGCTCAGTGCTGGTGTTACCGATCAAGTCTGCCCTAGCTTTTGACAGATGACAGGTACTGTCTCCTCACCTGCTCCAACCTGTTCACGCCCGGAAGCCAAGGATGAGCGAAAGGAGATTAAGCCGAAGGATAAGACATGCTTCCCTGGGTGGTACTTCTGTAAAACAACAAAATAGAGATTAAAACACAACCCCTAGTACATGTCAGCAGAAACAGGAACAGTGCTCCTTTGTCTTGTCTATCCTAACATTATTTTGCTTCAATACATTCCTCTTATAGAGAGGAGGAAAGAAAACAAACAGATAATAATTTGATAAATTTTGTTTACCCAGCCTAAATCAGGCATGGGCCTACACCAATCTGCTGCAGCTGGCTCCAGATTTAACACCGGCTTTTCCATTATTGCTTGTTAGTGGGAGATAGCTTCATGTGACAGGATCAGGCAACGGAAGATTGAGAGGAGGATACAGCGAGAAAACTGTGCTCACGCTCTTTAAAGGATGGGAAAGCAAGCCTGGCTGTGTGCAAGAACACTGCGCATCAGTGCAGTCACTGCATGTTTATCATGTTTTATCACTCTCGTGTATTTGCAGTTTGTTGTTACGTGCTATGCTAGGGTTAGCTAGGGTTAGCATAGCATAACATAAGTAGGCTAATTTACATTTGTTTAAAAGAGACATGTAGCAAGAAAAGATTGTGAAAGCATAATTCAAAAGTTTTACAGTTCTGAAATCAATTTATTTATTTTTGTTAAAAAAACAAACTTTAATACACAGGGTTATGTGAAGTTTGAGGATTCTTATGCTGCAGTTTAGACCGACCAAAAGAAATCAACAAAAAAGATCAATATTAAATTAAACCCTTTGTATATTTCTTCTACAAGACAAAGAACAAACATATTCAATCCAAACACAACAATACTCAAACCCAAAGCATTTGTCTACATGTGTCTTTATGTTTGAAGTGTTAGTGTTTCTCTCAACACTAGTGTATAGTATCAATTATATATTACATATGAAATAAATTATGATGAAATAAAAAGGCCATGTTAAGCTTAAAACATTTGTTTTGAAATACACACCACAGTAACAAATACAAAACAAATACACACTCAAAATACATTTAAAACATATAATTGTTCGTACTAGGCATGAGATGCCACTTTATATCAAACTTTCCAGGTCCTTTGTTCCCAAACATGAAGTAAAATTAGAGAGAATGAGTCGTGTAGCTCCTACAGCAGGTGTTGAACTGTCTTCAGCCTCCACGCAAGGTTTGCCTCAGGGTCACAGAGTTCCTGGTTACAGAAACACAATACTGCCTACACTCAACAGGGGTGCTCCTACCTAAGCAGCGCTGTGCCTCATTCATTCACTAACGTCAGGGTGGAGATCAATAAATAATAAGTTGTGTGTGTGTGTGTGTGTGTGTGTGTGCCAAGTCATGATGCACACACATAAAACTGGGTTGTTCTTGGTTGTGGAGCAGCGATCCGTTACAGACAATAGCTGTTAAAATATTCTACTGGGCCCCAGATGATGTCGGGGTTTATTTGCATACAGAGCACGAAACTGAGATGGGATCAGGGGAGCATTCGGAGACGCATGTTAATGCCAGGTCTGACCACACCTAAAGATGGCCACTTGCGATGCAGTAGTCCAGATCGGATCTTAATGCAAAGTCTGAAGAGGCCCTGGGGAGTACATGACATTGGGGGTCATGACCGAGTGGGGCCGAAAACCCAGACAGGCACAGAGAGAACGCGCCTATTATTATAGTATGAAAATACTATAAGGGCCACTAACGGCTGAGGATTGAAAATGAGTGTCTTACATCTCTCAGTAATGGGTGCTAGTAGCTGGTTCCTGCTCAGTTAGATGCCTGTGCAAACGCAAACAAACAGAAATTAGCACATGAGCAAAAATGGTCTCATCCTTGCAAAAATATAATATATAATAAATCTTGAATATAATCACTAAAAATTACAAATGTAGGCACGTTCACAGGAAACCCATATGGCAGCGGGCCACTTCTCTTGTAACTCATCAACACTGACATTTAGCTGCAATGTCTCTGGGGCAGAGACAAACAAAAAATGTCAAGGTATTAATTAATGCACCATGAAAATGACTTGTTTTACAAACAAAATCTCTTGTATGTCCTGTTTTTGTTCCGAAGCTTTGACTTTGACGTTTCCTTCAACAGGAACATGGGTGACGTTTGGTGGTCAGATCTCTGATGAGGTAAGAACTTGTGTCAAATCAATTATCAGCTGCCTTTTCTCATTAGCAGATGACTGATTTTTATCGTTTTGGACGCAGCTAGACCCAAATACCACAGTGAGCAGTTGTGACAGTTTACAATGCCCGATTTGCAGTACCCATAGGACAGATTTAATGTAACTAGATTTAAAATTGTGAGGTGTAGACCTTGGCAGTGATTCTGGTTTTGAAGTCCCTATTGGCTCCATCAAGGCCAAGGTCGGGCCGTATTCATCCTTGTCAAAAGTTATTAAGCACAAGACCTCTTCAGATAGCCTGAAAAAACATTGATTTGGAAACAGAACATCATTGCCACTGGCCACTGGCACAAATGACACACAGATAGAAACAAAGCACAAAGCAAGGGATGGGTACAGTTTTGTCTTGGTGAACAAAAACGTCCTTTCAATCGGATTTCACTTCCTCTCTTCCATCTGAACTCTAAACTGCAAGAAAAAGAACTAGGTCAAAATGTCTGTGGAATATAATGAGCAGAAAGCAACTCTAACGAGCAGCCTGTGCAGTTTTCTTGGTCGTGTGGCTCAGCTGCAGACCGATTTCCTCTCCAGATTCTTTAGGGATTTCCTTTCCTTCCTTTTTTTAGTGTAATTTGATCAATATTTATTGGAGTGTTTTATATCACACTGATGTTCATGAGGGGAATCTTCACTTGCCCGTGTTAGGTGGCGGAGCAGCTGATGACTATCGCCTACGAAAGTGGGGTCAACCTGTTCGACACGGCCGAGGTCTACTCCGGGGGGAAGTGAGTGATGTCTCCCGTTTGCTTTCTCTTTCACTTCCACAGAGGACTTTTTTCTGGTCTTGTCAGCTCTTTCCCCACATGACATGAAGTGCTAACAAGGTTTAGCCCCAGACCAGGATTTATACACCTGAAGATGCCAAAAATGAAAGGTAGCTGAGACTCTAAAGTGATTTACATAATCTTATTCATCTCTGGAGGCTCACCTTCATGCTCACGGCTCAGTCTAACTCTATAGGCCTGGACGTCGCCTCTGTGAATAATGCAGAACATGCTGTACCCATAAAGGGATGAATATTAATCTCAAGGTTGCTGTTGAAATTCAGGTGTTCAATATACGAGGCGGTTACCCTTTATCTTCTTCTGTTTTAGGTTTTAATCAGGCATTTATGCTCTAGATGTGCGGTAGATAATGTTCACGCTTCCACTCTGCGAGAAAAATGGTGAGATTTTATCTCATCATGTCTTTTGTGGTTTCTTTGCAGAGCGGAGATACTCCTGGGCAACATCATCAAGAAAAAATGCTGGAGGTAAAGTGCAGTCCGGATAAAGCCAAAAGCTCACAGTTAACAACCCAAGAAAATCAGTGCGTTTATGTGCACGTGAAAAGAAACGATTTATTGCCTTAATCGGACTATAACAGGAGAACTTAAGTGCACGTGAACACGTTACTCCGATTAAAATCGAAATTCTCATTATCCGATTGAGACACCCACATAATGCAATTGAATCGGAGTTTTCAATCGGATAATGCGTGTGCGCATGCTCCACGACCGCTGCGCTGGCGTGTGACCCCGGAACAAAAACGTCCAAGAAAGCCGATCACAGAAGAAGAAGAGAAACGGAGCTGTCTGAGGGATAAAATGTAGTATTATCCGTCTGGTTGCTGTTTGAAATGCCGGTCCGCCACATGAACGACTCTTGTATATTATATCACGTAACAGGACAGCCGGAAATCGGGGCGTATTAATGTGGTATTATCCCGCTGAAAAGACAAGTATCGCCACCTAGTGTGGAGGAGGAGAATAGTTATTCGATTTTCTTGCGCTGCATGTAAACTGGGACAAGGACTGTAGCGAGAAAGTCGAATTTGGAGCATAGCTCGATTAAGCTCTGCATGTACACGTTTCACACTGAGTACGCACGCCTGAACTCACATGAATGCACAAATATTACAACTCGTGCAGTACGAGCGCATTGTGGTTTACCTGGCCGCTGTGAGAGCATCTGCTGTTGTAGAGTGGTTTCCTGCAACATTTTGGAGCATCACTGCAGAGTTTGCTCCCATTCTGTCGCAAGAGCATTGGTGAGGTCAGGCACCGATGTTGGGTGATGAAGCCTAGTTCACAGCTGGTGTTCTCATTTGTCACATAAGTATCACTGAGGTTCCCCCATGTAGAAAACGCCTCTCTCTCTCTCTCTCTCTCTCTCTCTCCTGGTGGAGTTCAGGAAAATGCTGACACAAAGGTGGAAGCGCATTATTATTAAAAAAGAGTTACCTCTTCCTTTTGTGTCTTAACTTAAAATGACTCGCAATCAGTTTCGACGTTATGTTTTGTTCCTTTCAAATAATTTTTTTTACAGCCTGCAGCCATAAAAGTATTGATTATTTCACAAGTGGCGCTAGATGTACATGCTATTAAACCTGTGATTGTATGTGTCTTACCAATAAAAAAATAAAAAAATAAATCTTCCTGCTAAGGACGCTAACGAAAAGGGATCACTAAAATTCATCCTAAGGGCCATTAATGGATGCGTGACAGAGCAGAAATAGCATCCATATAGCCACACTGCTAACATGAGTAAAATCAAGGTAACACTGAGCAACAATATGTTTACCGTTATTTCCTCTTTATTTCTCCAATTCTTTAATGTATTCTTATGTAAATGTCACCTTAACCCCAAATTTCCCATCTAACTCCAACACTGCTTTTATTTTATTTTGTTTTTGGATCATTAAAATGACTTTCACATTGTCTTTACTGCACACAGAGCCTCACAGCAGCGTGTGTGTCTCCCTTCTCAACAAGTCATCCCAGCTCTCTGCCTGCCTTCACCTCAAGTCAGGATTTGTTTAAATTATTGATCATTCAAGCATGGGATTTCACAGGCAGCTTTCTTGTTAGAGTTCAGAGAATGAGTCCCTCTGTGATTCTTCACGCTAGACAACTTACATTTTTGGAAAGGGATTGCAGTAAGTTCGCACCATGAGAAGGTTACTGGAGGACATTCTGTCATTATATCCTAAAGTAAATATGATGGCTGTGCTGTGTACACGCACACTTCACACTTGTCATCATGCACACATGTAGACATGTTCACACATAAAAAAAACACATGAAAAAAAAAACCTTTCATTTTATTTTGATTGCCTTCTGATGTGCCTATCCGTCTGTCTTCCCTCAGGAGATCTAGCCTGGTGATCACCACAAAGCTCTACTGGGGAGGAAAGTAAGTCTGTGTGTGTGTGTCCAGAAAGTGTGTTTTCCTCAGATGTTCAGGCTACCACACCAGCATCAAGCTACGCATTAGAACCTGTGCCTCCAGCTACAGAGCGCGTGACACGGGATCAAACTTTTCGCGAAACCCAGAGGCGCACGGACTTGGAGGACACACTCAAAAATGACAACATGACCCTGTTCTAAGGGGAGGTGGCAGAAACCTCAGTATGCCAGGAGTGATGTCAGCTTCTCCTGTCATACCGAAGTATTCTGCCCTCAGTCTGCACTGGTCACATTTCTAAAAGTCTGCAGACCAAAGCAAGTAGAGCCTTGGCCAGTACGTCAGCATACTTCCTCTGGTTTTCTTTTAATCTGAAGTTAAGTAGGCTAGGGCCTGTGCGCAATTGTGTAAATTTAATTTAATCTCATCCTCTCAAACTGCCGTCAAGGTATTTCAAATCATTCTCTGCGCTAGATGGATTTGGAGAACAAATGCTTAACCCCCAACTGAATGAGCTGTGAGATTTCCTGAGAGGCTCGTCAAGCCTCTCTTCAACCCATGCACTAGACATTTCTATATTTGCTCTCTATTGCACTCCATTACTCTTTTGCACACAAAGGTAAGAAGACATGCAAATATGCAGTGCGTTAATAAAGCTGGATCACCACAGGAGGGACGGAGGTAGAAAAAGAATGAGGCAAGACAACTGAGGCGGGCAACTGAGCTGAAACACATTAGAGCAGGCAGAAAGGAAAGTGGATGGGAAAAACGCAGGGATGGGAAAAGTCAGCACAGGTGAGGCAACTGACAAATCACCCGCGCGCAGTAAGCAAAGCTCTCACCTGTGACAGTTTCAGACCAACCAGCAGCTGTGCTCGAGCAGCTCCTCGAAACCCACTTCATATTGCACGCTTATCACTTCACACCAGCTAGAAAACCCTGAGCACCTCCAGAGCCAGATATCTCCCTTAGGAATTGGTCGAGGCCAAAACGGAGGTAAAAGGAGAGTAAATATAGGGCTTAATTTTTGTGATACAGCCAGAGACGACAAGTTTAGTTGAGTCAAATACCTCAATTGAACTCTAACTCTAATAGAATTCCAAAACTGTAATTTAGCTACGAGCTACAAAATGTACATGTGCATCAGACATATCCATGTATTATCATAGTTACATCATCAGTTTTAAGAGGCTTTACTGAGAAGTATAAAGAAAATGTAGAATGATCTATAAATTTCGAAAGTCAAAAGCAGAATATCAGAATCAGAATATTTCTTAGTTTTGAATGATGTAAATTATACTAAATAAATTTTAGTTTTTAGTTCTTGATTAGGTTCTGGAAGTTCTGGAAGTGGCATTGGAGTATAACCATGTTCAAGTCATTCTTTTTTATTTAAAAACATCCATCACTCTGGCGGCACTGGACCCTGTCCAGGGTGTACAACGCCTCCGGCCTGATGACCGCTGGGATAGCCTCCAGAAACCCCCGCGACCCTAGTGAGGATAAGCGGTAGTAGGAGATGAGATGAGACATCCATCACTTCTTTGTAATCTCGTCCGGTCTTTCCTAAAGGGCATTTATTTCACCTGCAAATCTCCAAAGTCACAAACAAATCACTGGTAATCATGACAGACAGTTCGTTCTGCAGCCGCAGGCACACTGCAGACCATCGTACGGGTGTGTTCCTCTTTAAAGGTTTGGGTGTATTTAGTTTAGGAGGCCCTGTGCATGGTATATTTCACGATCTGCTTGAGTTCACAAGAGCTGTGTGCATGTCCACGAACGTGAGCGTCTATTGACAGGCGCGCCTTTTCCTCCCACTGCAGGGCAGAGACAGAGCGAGGTCTCAACAGAAAACACATCATTGAAGGTAACAAGTCAATTTCCTCTCCTCCGCTTTGTCCTTCACATCACCCCACCGCGTGGTGCCCCTGCCACTCTCCCGTAATCTCCCTCTTTTATCGCTTTTCCTCCACCGCCTTTGTTCTTGTCTGGTATCGCTGTGATGTGCTGGGTTGAATTCGAGAACAGTGTTCGCCAACTGTACATCACGTTCTGACAGACGTTTTGTTCTGCCTGCTTGTACTACCTTTATAGGTGTCTGTCTCAAAAACTGTTGCGTCAAAGAGCTTCCGTCCCATCATCCGCTCTCCCTTTTAAGGAGATGTATGGCCTTAGTCCAGCTTATGACAGCTAAACTTTCCCATATCAACTGGCTCTATTCACGCACTTCCTGAGCATGTTGCCATCCTGTCCACAGCGCAATGCACCTCCTGCAGTGACTCAGCTCTCTCCCACATTATTAACATTCACCGCAGCCACTGCAACTTTCCTCCGAAACAAAAGACGGAGAATACAGCTGGAAAGGGCTAGGGGGAGAAGGACAATGGGGATTGTAAAGTAGGAGAAAGAGGGAAAGGAACAGTGGCATCTCCAATTAGCTGAACCCGAGGTGGCTGTGCATGACGGGCAGCGTTTGCGAGGGAAAGGTGCGGCGGCCCCTGTCACCACTGCTGTGGCGCGTGTCGCCACAGGCTAATGAACCGGTTCAGGGGAACATCTGCTGACACCATCTTCCGCGCTGCTGAAATGTTGTAGGGGGGTCTGTCAGTGAATTATTTGATTGGTTGAGTGACATTTACCGGGCCTGATAGGGTGTCAGAGCCATCAAAAGCAAAGATTAGCATAGATTAATCCCACAGTGCGAGGAAACATCAAGATCGCTCAAGCAACCGGCGAGTGTGTTTAGCGTTTTCCTCCAACAACAAAGAAACTACTTGACAGTTGCACCATTTCAAAGCCTCTACACACAATTACATGCATTATTCATGGCAGACGCCAACGGAGCAGCTTCGTCGTTCAACGTCTTTTCTTGGTTCCAAAAATAGACCCCCTTCACAGCCGGCAAACTCCGGCTAATCCACGAGACAGCAGAAACGGCCTGTGATGACGGTGCAGCTCTCAGATTAGGATCCGTGTAACGGGTGTTTCTGGGATCGTGGGAGTGCACATGACAGAGGAAGGAATCGGTGGTTCTAACAGTGGTGGAGAGAGTATAACTCTCAGCTGGGATTAGTGGGTGATGAATATGAAGCTTCTGGCACTAATCGGCCGCGCGCACACACACACACACACACTTGCTCAAGAGCGTCGGAGTGTCTTTTGCTTCGTCTCTCTATTACTCCGCTGTCCTCCTTTATGACAGTCTCCCGTGTGCGCTTTTCACATTTCATCTGCTTCTCTGCGCGTGTGAATGGAGACTGATCTGCTCACAATACATTGCTGCCATCTCTTATCCTTTCCACGGCATACTCCTCCAGCAAATACTGAGTGTGACCTTTCTTCTCATCCCTTTTGAATTGTTTGGTTCCCTCACTTACTGTCACACAGCATTCATTTATGTAAAAGATGGCACAGGCGCCCGGTTTGCTCATAGATCTTTCTGCAGTGGTGCGCACTCATCTCGATGCGGAATAATCTGGAAAGTAAAAATGAAGATAAAGTAAGGCCCGTTTCTGCTTTAAAGTAACGGCCATTTATAGGGTAGAGCTAATTGTTTGTGACAGTGGCTTAAAATATAAAAAAAATCTACACGCAGAACAAGAATCATATTATTTATTGCAAGCAATGCGTCCTTTTTTGCTAATACAGAAAATGAAGGATAAAATTTTAAATTTTAAATCTGTATTTCAGTTTATATTTTAATTAATAACCACATTTCCTGTATGTGAAAATTTTTAATATTTTATTTTTTACTATAAAGCTGTTTAAAGCACAACCACCATCCATGACTTGCTAAATGTTTGTTAGCTAGCATTAGCCACCTTGAGCTATAGGTCACACCAGGTACTTATTCTTAATAAAAGCATAGGTATTCAACAGGGGGTTCGTGACCCCTATGGGGTCCGGGGAGGTACTGCAGGGGGGGTTGCAGAATCTCTGGTTGATTAGACATTTTTATATATATATATGTATATTTTTAAACAGCACTAGGCTGAGTTTAATATATAATACATATAGAAGGGATGGTGTACCTACTTAATCTCCCCATAAAAGTGTTCATTTGTGGAGAATATTATATCTCCTCTCAAGTCAACATTAGCTACGTGAATGAACAGTGAATCTTCATGTGTGTAATGAACATGACTGTACGATGGCTTAATTGGAATCAGGCTTTCACTTCCTGCTAGTTTGCATGCACGACCACTGTCTGTGCACTTTTAAAGGAGCGGAGCCATAATTAATACGATTACTCACCCGTGCTTTTCCTACTGCGACGAGCCAAAAATGCCTGCAACAACAACAACAATATGTGGACAAACCCGATTTATATTGAACCGCGTCCTTTATCTTTTAATGGATAACACGAAGCAGGCGATTAAGATAAGTAGGCCTGTGTAAATGAATAAGGAATAGCGGAGCTTCGCATTTAGAATTATTACGTGGTATATCACAATATCATATCACAATCAAATCAGCTTTAATTAAACGAAGCAGGGGAAAAAAAAACATTAATTGCAATTTGGTGGTGTGGCATTAGATTAGTATATAAAGCGATAAAGGACTTCGATTTGTTGGTGCCGGGATGGAAACAATGTTGCATTTTGCCGTTTGTTGCAAACAGAACCTGTACTCTACGAGGTATACAAGACTGAATGTGACAACTCGGATGGGGCAGGCCACATGCAGCCGGAAGGCCTTGACTCACATGTGGTCAACTGTCGCTTTGCCATGTTTATGAACATGTTGACTTCAAATTCACCCCGTTTCTCATTTTACCCAACCGCAACTGTTGAACACCTTTTTTTTTTTTTTTTTGTATATTGTTGAGTTGTGGCTTTCATCGTGTATTATTTCATTCTTTCATCATTCCAGTTAGAGGCACTCAATTAAATGCATTTTTGTCTTCAGCTTTTCCAACTGAAATCTCACTTAAACCTCTTTATATTTGCTCTATCTTCAGGCTTAAGGGGCTCACTCCAGAGGATGCAACTTGAGTATGTGGATGTGGTTTTTGCCAACCGGACGGACAGCAATACTCCCATGGAAGGTGAGTGTTGTCTGACCAGATCTCATGGGGCTAGTTTGAGGGGTGATGCAGGGACAATGAATGTTGCTCTGTAACATGAGTACGTGAGAAATACAGATGAGGCCACTGCCCGTCACGGTCTGTCGTCCTTTTCCTTTGACCAAAGGGGTTCCTCCTTGTAGTCGATTAGTGTGTGTTTTCTTCTTACACGCACACACACCACTGTAGTAATGACTGAAGTCTTCATCCTCTATTTTAGTCTACCAGTCTCCCTCCTCTGTCTCTGTGGGATCGCCAGGGTCTCTGAGATGTACCCGCTCCCAGCTCTCCCTGCTCTTCAGAAGCAGGATTATCTGGCCCCTCGGGGGGAAGCTGGTGTATTTTTGGGCTGGTCTCACCAGATACAAGCTGTGCGCTCCATTCCTTTAACGCTCTACCGCTGCCTTTCCCACTCATCTACCTTATGTCACTATTCATTTATTTTCAACACTTCCAGCTTCTTCCTCAATTTCTTCTCCTTTGTGACGCGGCCACCGCAGACACTTTTCCCATTTTCTGTTCCCCTGCGCGAACCCCTATCCGCAGGAAGTATTTGACAGAACGGACGGGCTCCCACTGATGTCACTAAGATATTTTCCATTCTTTCCCTTTTGTCCCCCATTGCATCCTCCCCTGTGAGCCAGGAGAGCGCGGGGGGCCAGTCTGTCATACTTATCGTTCCAGGGGCGTTATGCTGTCACTGGAATAGTACTGGCAGGCCGACCATGTACCCTTCTCCATCGAATCTTCAAATAACATGCCCCTCTAGGTAAAGTCTCTTCACTATTGACATCTGATGTCAAAAAGTCTCTTCTGGCTGACGGATCGATTGGTCGAGAGTCTGACAGGATGATAGGAACTGAGCAGAGATGTCTGATAAAGATAGATATGGAGAGAGCATTGCGCCTTCGGCTCAAGGCCTCCGTCGTAAATCGTTGTGATGAGGTTCAGCCCACCAGTGAGAGGCGCATGTACATATTCACCGCGTACCTTCATGCACCCACTTCATGTTCCTGAAAGTGCATTAACAGCATCAAAAAAAAAAGCACAAGGAGGCATTGGTGCTCAAATTGCGTTATGGAACGAGAAGTTGAAGCTAACTAACAGGTGTGTCTGAATGCATTTTGTTCTCGTGACTTAACTAGTTCCGACTTTGTGTGAGACAGCTCGTGCTCCCTTGGGGACGAAAAAAGTGATGTCATGGCTGCAAAGTCTGCCTCGGTTACCATCACTTATTTCTTTTTCCCATCCACTAATCCTCCTCTGCCTTCCCCTCTCCCAACTTTCTGCATGCCTGTTTTGTTTTTTGGCTTAAATCCAGTCCAGCGGCAGGGGCCAGGGCCAAGTCTGTGTCAGAAAAATGTAACTTCTTGGCAAGTCTCCAGTCCCCCCTCCCCCTTCATCTCTTCTGCTGCGTTTTATTGTTGTAGCTGTCAGCTACAGTGATTAGCCTGTATGAAAGTTTTCTCCAAGCTGACATTTTATCTAACGTGGCGCTAATTTTGGTGTGTAGTTTATGAAACACTCGCATAACGGCAAATGTGATGAGAAGGTGCCTCAAGGACAAGCATCTGTGGCACGGCCAGTTCATTGTATTAATAGGTACACCGTAGCCCGCAGAGTAAATTGTCGAAACCTCTGCACAACATTGCTATCCAGTCGCAAATTTTATCCGACAGGGCAATATGAGGCACATTTAATCCATTTGATCAACTGAATATGAAAAAACCTCTCGCTGAGTGACTGGGATATGCAGTCGGGGGAGAGAGACATCAATAAAAAGATTTTATATCATTCCAGTCAAGTGGTTTTTCTGCGGAGAGCAACAGAATACGAAACACCAACGCCGCCGTCCACTCAGGACATTCCCCTAAGGGCCGGGATATCACCTCCCTCCTCAGATGTTCAGCAGCGAAGAAGGGCACGGTCTCGCCCACTCAAGCCCTCCTTTTAACTGCCTCCATTCTCACAGCCATAATACAGGGTCAAAGCAGCCACTGAAAATCTCCTGTGATGTGGCGTATTGATGACTGTCCCGTGTGCACGCATGGCGAATGTAAACATGAGCTTCAGAAAGGAGAATTACCTCCCCGGCGTTGTGACTCTCGCGCAGACATGTCTGCAGAGATGGATACCAGTGCTTCTTTAATCCCTCATTGCAGCACAGTGCGGAGCGGGCACTGTGAGACCGGCTGGACGAAGTTGACCAAATGTTCCAGACTCTGTTGCTGCTTCGAGGCTGCTCAAGGACAAACTGACACGTGCTGACAGCCGAGCAGTTTGCAGATTTGATATCTGTCATTCTAATGAGTGAGCTTTGGGGAGCCAAAGTCTTTGCTTTGCACTTAGCCAGAGGTCTTCAACGTTTTCAGACCAAGGACCCCAGAAACTGATGGAGAGATTAAGTAGGGACCTCCTACTTACT
This sequence comes from Mugil cephalus, assembly GCF_022458985.1. Taxonomy (NCBI): domain Eukaryota; kingdom Metazoa; phylum Chordata; class Actinopteri; order Mugiliformes; family Mugilidae; genus Mugil; species Mugil cephalus. Next base: position 17,591,792 of record NC_061776.1, read on the forward strand.
ATATGTGTTCTATATTAAACTCGGTCTAGTGCTACTTATTAATATATATTATTATTATCATTTTGCATTCAGTATTACGCTATCCCTCATCCCTTTACTAAGATATGTCGGATTAATGTGCATTTCAATACATTTAAATTTGTGGGGGAAAATAATAAAAAAAAAAGTATATAAAAATGTCTAATCAACCAAAGATTTTGCGACCCCCCTGCAGTGCCCCCTGTTGAAGACCTATGCACTAAGCTAAGTGGCAACTGAATTCACAGCAAACTTTTCGCGCTGGCCACATTTTGTTCACACATGCACGCCATAATTTGCCAGCGCCGTCACCCACACCACCGTGCTTCAAATCATTGCAGTGGGTTTTTGTGATTGGGGTGTTGATGCTGCATATCTCACCTGAGCATTACGCTCAGTGTGGCATCTGTTGTTGGAGCCGGTGACTCACCGCAGCTGTGTGGAAAGAAACGTTATGTTAAGATGTGAATGTTGCTGTGAATTAAGTTGTCATCTTTCCCTCCTGGCTCTGAGAGGGATTATTCATGCGTTCGCAAAAAACTCTTGCGAGCTGCGTTTGCCTCTAAGGCTTCTACTCGGTTCACAGTGTCTCCTTCTGTCCTTACCTCCCTCCAAATCTCTCCCTCCACTTCGGAGCAGATGTACTGTTATTCCTCTACACTCCCACCTGCTTCACCCACACACGCTAACTCTCCGTCTCTCGCCGAGCTGCGTTTTGGTCCAGAGAGAGAACTACTGATGAAAAGGAATCAGTTGTTTTTAATCACACACGCTGCTGTGGTTTCATCTCTTCTGCCTCATTTTCAGCCTCTCGGCTTCACACATTTTGCATTATCCTAACGCAGCAGATGTTCCATTAATGCATTTAATTGCAGCCGGAGACTCGTGTAGGAACGTAAATTACTTTATGTTGTTGTTTTCCTTTGTAATTAGAAAGTCTGCGCGCAGCTTTCAAAAGACACGCATTCAAAATAATAGCAGCATTTTATCGTCCTGGTACTTCACTGCAGTTCATTTTTTTTTTTTCAAACTGTTTTGTTTATCAGTGATCCCACCAACCGTTACATCGCTGCTGCATCCTCGAGCATAAATACACAAACCGCTAATGTCCACTGTGACTTCAGCCCCTTCAGTTTAAACGCGCTACGATTCGTTGCACCAGCAGTGTTCTGCCAAGGTTGGCCGAGTCTTTTCATTTAACCCCTGCAGCGTTTGGCCACATTCAGTAATGTGACCCTAGCAAACAATATCTGCTCACACATGAGTGTGAAAGGAGCCTTTATCACAGAGACTGAATACATTTCAAGGATGCGCTTAGTTCTTGCTGCCGGTTTTGCCAATATGTCTTTAAAATATTTAAACCTTCAAATCGTCTTGATAGTTTTATCACCAATTGCAGAAATTGGCACCTGAATATAGACTTAATTTTCTTGGGTTTATAATGTAATTTATTTTTTTTTTAATCTCTCCCAAGTTGCAATTGTGGCGCCCCCCACTGTTCACTTATTGTCAATGACCATGTCTGCTCTTGAATGTATTTTTCCAGAGATAGTGAGAGCAATGACACATGTGATCAACCAGGGGATGGCCATGTACTGGGGGACCTCTCGCTGGTCGGCCATGGAGATCATGGTGAGTGATGTGAAAGGTTTTACAACATTTTATTGGCCTCTGCTGTGAGTTTATGGAAACTTTTAATACCAATTTCAATGAGATGCAAATAGAAAGAAATTTGCTATGTAAATTACCAATAGAAAGCAATCACAAACTGCAGAATGACTTCGGTAGACTGGCTGCGGCGGAATTAAATTTGAAGATCCCCACCTCGATGGGCAACAACTTTTCCTTTGCTAGACAATCTATCTGTTTATCCCTCAGTGAATACACAGTGAAACATGTCCAGCACTGTTTATATTGTAGGAGGTGGATGAAATCCAAGCTGCTCTGCTCTGTGCTGAGAGCAGATAAAAGTTTTTCTCATTATTATATTCCCTCTTCTCATTCAACTAGGAAGCATATTCTGTGGCCAGGCAGTTTAATCTAATTCCACCGGTGTGTGAGCAGGCAGAGTATCATTTCTTCCAGAGGGAAAAAGTTGAAACTCAGCTTCCAGAGCTTTACCACAAAATAGGTATGTCTAGAGTCAGCTTCTCCACATATTTTTTTCAAAGACGTCTTGTGTCAGTGTTTACTGTTATGTTTCAGGTGTGGGCGTGGTGTCTTGGTCTCCTTTGGCCTGTGGAATTATCACGGGGAAATATGAAAATGGCATCCCAGAAGCCTCCAGGGCCTCGATGAAGGTGCGGCTTGAATTTCACGTCTCTAGTTCTGTATATCTCTACACTGGCCACATGACCAGATACTTACCAGTTACTTTCTGCTGACTGTTAATTCATGATTTCAATGTTCCTGAATAGCCATACCAGTGGCTGAGGGAGAAGATAATGAGTGAGGATGGGAGAAAACAGCAAGCCAAGCTAAAGGAGCTGACTCACATCTCGGAGAAGCTTGGTTGTACTTTGCCACAGTTAGCCATAGGTAAAAAAAAAAAAAAAAAAAAAGAAAAGTTGACAAAGTAGATGCTTTACATTTTTCATCTTTTCAGCTTAAAGCTTTCCTTTGTAAGCAGCAATTCATTTCTCTTTTACTTTTGTGCCTTAATTATAACTTTAGCTTGGTGCTTGAGGAATGAGGGAGTCAGCTCAGTGCTTCTGGGGTCCTCTAACCCAACACAGCTGACAGAGAACCTGGGAGCCATTCAGGTATGAAGAGCTTTACTAATACTCGATGATCATTTCATTAGTTTGTCTTGTTGTAATGCTGTGAATATGTTCACGTGTTCCCATTCTTTGTTTTGTGCATTTCAGGTAATTCCAAAGATGACAGCAGGCATCGCCACGGATGTGGATCATATACTGGGCAACCGTCCGCACAGTAAAAGGGACTACCACCATTAGAATAAACCCCCTTCTAGTGAACTATGCTCCAAAAGCTTATCAAAGCTCACCTTTCACAGCCATGGCACCATAGGTGTGTGCCCAAGATCGCTTGTGTGTGCGTACGACTGTGTGTGTGCCGGTGTAATGTGTTCTGCTTGGCTCCTTCAACCGGTACTCATTAATGTAAAGTGAGCTACTCGGCAAAGCATGCATGCTACAGCTATAGCAGCCAGCGACTGGACTAAACGAAAGCCAATTAGAAGATTCAGCGAGTTGATTTCTGGTGCAAAAACCTCAACAAAACTGTGCAAGAGTTGCTGAACCATGAGAAAAAATAATAATTTAGACATAGCTCAAATTACCTCTGTGAATATGGCTTTCAGTGCACGTAAAAGAAAGCTTTAGCTGAACCTGTTACCCCCAAATGCATCACATTAAGCTCATGACAGTACAGGACATACTCAACAGAAAGGTGATCTGTTTCAAAATGTACCCAATGTTGCAGAGATCTACCATACTAGATGTTTGTGGTTTGTAAAAAAAAAAAGTTAATGAAAATAAAATTAGTGATGATGTTTATAATTGGACCTGGTCTCTGCAGACTAGATGAATATCCCCCAATGCAGCTGTAGCTGGTCTGTCATCGTAATGAATTGTTTAAGTAATGGATGAACCGAAATTCTGTTCACAACGTTTTTGCTAATGCCAACAGAGCTAAGTTTGACAAAAATAAGTTTCAAGACATCTGTACTGACTGTTATGGATACAGTATATATTTCCTTTATAAGAATCTTTGTCAGAATGAGCATTATGTCTCCTTATGTTGTATCCTTTCATTTTCACTTATGCAAAAGCACTGCAGAGTGTACTTTCTTACTGTACTCCCTCATCTGTTTTTAGTTTATACTCAGCCAGACTTTCTGTCTGATTCATTTGATTTCAGTCTGTGTTGTGGCTAAAACATTTGACAACTTGAAGTTGAGGAGATGTTCTTAAAGGGAAGCTTCTGGATTAAACACACAAAGCCATGTTGCTAATGAAGCCACTCCGTAAACCCATTATGGACCCTTGCAGTTATTCCACCTGGAACAAACTTAATTTTTACCCAAATTGTCCCAGATGCTAGTTTTAAGTAATGGGATTGTCTTTGTAATGTTATGTTTAGTAAGCCATGTATTTTTGGTGTTGTTCATCAGATTTGTACATAAAATAAAAGCTTATAATTCTCATGTGAATTTGTTTTAAAGATATATTATTTTGTATGCTATGGATGCTTTCATTTTTTTAACCCAGATCAATAAATTAAATGATATGGCGTAACTAATGGCCCCTTTCTCTTTTCTTTTTTTATTTGCTTAGATATTTTGTAAACCGTGATATATTTTCGACCCTCATGTTTATGTGTTTAAACTACATACTTTCTACTGTTATGATGATTTCATAAACGGACTTAAAAAAAATAATAAATCAACTGTTATTTTTAGGGGTCCTCGGTTCCTTTTTTTGTAATTTACTTTTTCATATTTGTGACTATGTATCCATGGAAACAAAGGCGGGCGTTTCCGGTTAATCATCCAATGAGCTTCTCCTTTTCGAGAGCGTGACGTTTGATTGGCTCCAGGAGACTTCCGGCTGTTAGTGGTTGAAACCCGCGGTTTACAAAAAACAAATACTACTGGAAGAAGTCTAGTAACCGATTTTAAGATCTGTTTTTAACCGAGTCCGGATTATTCGTGGGTATCGGGGCTTTGTTAACACTACGGTAACATTAAGTCAGAATAAATGCTGCTTCATATAACCGAGGAAGTCTTGTCGCGTTAGTAGCATTAGCATTAGCAGATGGCTAGCTAGCCAGCCAGCTAGGGCAGTGGAGGTAGCGTTACCTTGTCAACTAGCGTCAACTAAAACTGCCTTTACCTTTATTTATCCAAACAGGTTGCACGGGGCTTGAGGTGAGTGTCGGTTGTAATCTTTAAAGCACGTCAGTACTTGAGCAACTAACGTTATAATGGTGTTAACGTATACTTGTAGAAACTGTTTAGTTAAACTGTTTTTATTTTAATTATTTCCGCCGTCCCTTAATTCTCTCTAGGTTATATCATTGTCAAATCAGGCTGGTTAGCCATCAACATCATGTCGCTTTCGCATGAGGCTTCTTTTGTGGCTACTCAAACCATCGGAGATAAAGAACAGACTATTTGTGTGGTTCCCGACCTCTCTAATCTCCTGGAGGATGACTTTGACTTGAATAAGTCCTACCCATGTACTCAGAAGCCGCTATACAAGAAGAGACTTTTAGCATTGAAGCGTCGCTATTATTACGGTTCACTGACAGGTAAGCATAGCTGTGTTAATTGTGGCTGAAACTCAAACTATACATTTTATTGACGGGCAATCTGTTTTTATTGACAGTTATCCTACACACAATTTGAGTTGCTGTCTTCATGCAATAATCTTCCTCTGTCCTCGTGTGCAATATTACAACGTCACTCTTAATTTAATCCATACTTCACATTATTTATTGCCATACCAAATCTGCTCTTTTACATTTTTTACATATTGTTTTTTTTTTTTACATACTTTTTTTTTTTTTTATAGCATTGCATATTTACCACCATTCACCTAACTCTTCTGTTACTGGCAGGAGGTCTGCCATTACACACAATATGCTGCTTTTGCCCACCCACTTCAGTTTTTTTCTCCACTTGTTTCTCCACACATCTTTAATTTTATGTACCACTCTTCGCCCTCCTAATTGCCACAATCAAAATTTTTTGACTGATTCATATGCCTCTTGTTTAAGTAAATTTTGCCATATTTGTGTTTAGACTAGTTTTTCCAAGAGATCACCCTTGGCTAATGTGAAAGTAATGATTTAATTTTGCCATTGTTTGCTTACAGGGGAAGATTTGGATGTTTACAGTTCTTTGGGAACAAGAAACCACATAATCCCTAATTTACGTCCTGGCTCCCAAGTTTCTTTTGACCCACTGCCTCACCTGTCCAACCTGTCAGAGGCAGAGGAGAGCATCTTCAGTCAACTGACATCTGGAGAATTTGGCCTGTCTGGATATCCAGCTGTCCTTAACCCAAACAAAATCATTCTTACTGTAGCCTATAAAACCAGAGAGGTACTGAGTGACCAGCGTGGGCTAACCAGCACTATTAAACACTGCATTAATTGTAGCAATTGTCAAATCTAAATGTGTTTATCTTTATTTTTCAGATCTTGTCAGCTAATGAACAGGCATGTAAACTATTTGAGTCTACCACTAATGAGCTGATTGGGAAAAAGCTGTCATGTGTGTTAAAGAAAACCAGCCAGGTCCTGGGAGAAGCTTTGGAAGAAGATTTTCCATTTGAGGACGGAACTGTTACTGCAGTGTCTGGAAAAGTGGTGGATGCTGTGACATTATCTGGAGAGGTTCCAGTTTCTGTCTGTACCTACAGACAGCCACAGAATGAAGAACATTTGCTTGTCATGATGGAAAATGTGGAAAGGATATCAGCCTTTTTGTCCTTTTCACAAGATGTAAGTAAACCATTATTTAGCAGCTTTGATTGCTGTAGCAATTCTGTGCTTCTTATATCAATATTTAACTTTATTACACACATGTGGGATGTCATTTCTAGGGCAGCATCCTAACTTGTGACTTGGCATTTGCGCATCTCTTTGGATACCACCATCCCGAGGAGTTAAACGGAGCGTCTGTTAAGGAGCTAATCCCTTCTTTACAAATCCCCCTGCACAGTCATGCATTACCCAAAGTAAGCACACTTTATACATAAAATTGGTCCACTCAATTCCATTTCTTCACTTCTGCTCTGAAATTCATGTTTACCAATGTGCTTCTTTAAAAATTTTGGTGGCGCAGGAAAAAAATCTATATCCTTCAGCTTTTTAAGCTCAGGTGTTTCTGTAAGTCTGTCAACTGGGGCTTTAGCTCACTTTCCCTCTTTGCTTTCAGATGCTGAGGGTCCAGAGAGTGTGCGGTAAAAGCAGAGGAGGCGCATCTGTCCCGCTATGTGTCAAACTTGAGGGGGCCGTAATATGTGGAAAGCCCCAACGACAGAAGAATGGGAGTGGTTGCACCTGCCCAACAGATGGAGGTAAACTATCAGATGTAGAGGGAAAGCAGCCATGCTCCTCACTCATGTCTGTGTGCAAGACAGAAGCATCACCCTCTGAACCCTGTAAGAAAGAGCAGCCCTTAGGTAGGTCACATCTATTATTGTCCTATGGATCTGCAGAGCACGTATTAAAAACACGCCCAGCGCTATTTGGATGAAACAGGTGCATAATCCAGTGTGTCACACTGTTATTCCACAAATGCTTAACACCTCTTGCACTCTAATCCTCCGGACCTAATATCAACATTTGCAGAGGATAAAAATGAATAACTATGACTTAGCAAAATCCAAGGTAACTGACAAGTGCTGCCAGATACTTTAGTGGGATGTACTTGCTCTAAATAATGCTGCACCTTGAATGTGTCTGTGCTTTGACAGAAATCAAAGAGGACAGAGTTGTCGTCTCTCCCAGCCCAACATTGGAGTACTCTGGAACGGTTTGGGTGTTTGCTCCTATGAGCGGTCTCCTCCTGCTCCACCCTGATGGCTCAATCTTCAGCATCTACAACCACCTGGCCCTCAGTCTGTTTGGCTATAGCAAGGATGAGCTGCTGGGAAAGGTTAGCCAACACGACCAGCTGAACACGTCTGTGTGGATTGAGGGCTACGCCAACTCTCGTTTCTTACACTGTTGCTTTGTCATCAACAGAGTGTCACTTTTCTGATGCCCGGGTTCTTTAGGTGGATGTCGGACTCGGACAGAAAGGCCTTCTCGGATTCTCATGTAGAGGCTGGTAAAAGTCCAGCCTCGTCCAAAATATTAGGAAAATCTGGTGAGAATTTGTATGTATGGAAACAGCATACTGCTGAAAAATAAACCTGTGTCCTCTTGGTGTTTTTTTTTTTCAATATGTACCTCACCATATATCTTTTTTCTTCATGCCTTGCAGCATTACTGTATTTATCCATATCATATAGTATAGTTTTTACATTCTAGTTTTTCTCAACACCAGACCCTTCCTCACTGGTGGCAGGAGACATGGCCATGGTTCAACAGGCCATTATGGAAAGAACCTCCACAGCACGAGGAAGGATCTTCACTGGAACCAGCACCAGGCTGGAGAAACAAGGCAGCGCTCTGTCGACACTCTCTCCTCCTGCAGTCACCTCCACACGTGTGGTTGCGTAAGTGAGCTGTTAACTGGATGTTTTTAATGAGTTCAGGTTTATATTTCCAGTTGTTAAAACCTCAGTGAATGTTTAATCCTTCCTGAGATCGTAGACTAGTAATAGATATTACAAATAACTGTAGTCTCTTGACAGAATTTGTATTGTCTCACATTTAGTAGTGGACAAACAAAACTGCTGCAGTAACAGTCACCTCAAAGCAGCAGACTGCATGTATATTTTATGTGCTCTGCAGCAAATGCTGAAACGGAACAACTGGTGAAGCCTTTCTGTGTCTCCAAGTTGTATTTAGAGACACATATACTCTTTACATATTCAATCAACAAATAAGCCATCTTATATTTTTATTTTATTTTGCTCACAATTGTTTCATCTTCCCCATCTGAGCTATTTAACTGTTGCTAGATTGGAAAACAATCATTTTCCCACGTAACATAATCATGATTGATTCATGAATGATTGTGGTATGGGATGTGAATCTGGATTAATAGTGTATTGAAAGTCCTCACTTTTGCCATCTGTTGGGCAAATAATGCCACAGCATGTTTAGCATTAAATCAGCAAGGATTTAGTCACTTATATGTAATTTAACAAACATTCACATTTAGGAAAGTAAAACAATACCATCAGGAAAAAAGGAAGAGTATCTGTCCATGTTTTCCCACATGGAATTACCTTTGATGTTTATGGACCCAATATTATGACAAATAACACTCATATAATAGGAACCACACAGTATAATAGCAGTCTCCAGCTGTACATGTTTATCACAAGATGAACTACACTCTGAGGTTTTAATAGCTTCTATCCTTTACTCCAGCTAAACATGTTTGATCTACAGCCTCCAGATGTAAGAACTCATCCTGTCAATGCTTTATTTTATGGCACAAAACAGAAAAAAAGACCTTGCTAATTGGTAAAAATCTATGAATGCAACAAAATGCCTGGCAGAGTTGTAAATGTTTTTATTCTATGTGAAAAAACATCTCATAAATAGTGTTTTGTGCTTTGTTCCGTTTCATTTTTTTCCTTTTCAATAATGACACACAACATATCGAAGAGAAGGTACTTTACAGACCCTTTATTTATTCATATTTGGCCTTAACAAATACAACTGTAGCATTGTGATTTGATCCCAGTTAGAGAACAATTGGATTAAATCAGTCATTTCATTGTTTTCCTCAGTCTCAATGACACTACAGAGCTGATGGAGGAAGCAGCCCAGGTAGCTCCCTGCTGTAGCCAGCTCGACAGTGCGGATACCACCCAGGCACTACTGAAGACTTTTGCCTGGGTGGAGCCTCCAGATGAAGACACCTGCTGCTTGATTCCCACTGAGGCATCACTACATTACGGAGAACAGCAGCCAAGAAATGAGGCTCGGGATGATAATGAAGCTGCCGCTGAGATTATCCCAGGTGTGGTGTGGCTATGTGATTTACATTAATTTCCCTGCAGTTCTTGTCTGCAAATTATATGAAATATTATCTACAGAGTGATGTTTCTTCTTCTGTAGACACTCCTGTTCAAAACGAATGTGCTGCTGGCAGCGAGCGTGGCCAGTCTCCTGGTGGAAAAGACCACCGTTCATGCGCCTCTGTCCTCCAGGACTCGAGCTATGAGGTCATCTCACTGGAGAGCAGGTGAGAAGAGATGCTCTGACATATCAGACAGAGATTAGACCAGCCTTTCTTCAACAATGTTCACATGTCCCCACCTCCCTGATGTAACATTGAAACTTCATTTCCCAGATCTTCCTCTGGCTTTTGTGAAAAGTTTGCTGGCCACGGTGGCTCTGATCCGGCCCAGATAGAGGACTCTCATTCAGCACATGTTGTGGACTCAGCCAGCTGCTTCCTGGACCTCAACAGTAACGGTGATCTGATTACCCGGGAGCTGGCCAACCTGGATCTGAGCGGTAGTGTGGAACTGATCAGCAGTGGAGGGTACACTGATGACAACCAACACTCCATGATATCTTGCGATACAGCTGAGCTCCTGCGGACGCCCTCCCTGTGCGTGGTAGGGTCTGACCAGGAAACAGAGCCTGTGGAGGCTGCTGTGGAGGCCAGAAATGGCTCAAGTGAAGCAGCTGACCAGGGAGAACAAGATCAGTGGGCAGGTCTATCTGCAATTGATAAAGGAAAGAGCCAAGACTGCTGCTTACAAATGAACAGCGGGGTTCAGCCTGTGACAGACATTCCTGCCACGTCAACTCCTAAGAAACAGAAGGTGAATGGACACACCATGTCCACAGACACGGCACAGATACTGGAGGGGCGATTTGAAGGGAGTGGATATCACAGAGACGGCACAAGAGTAGGTTGGTACTAAGTGGCTGCTAAGTGTTTACTTTTAGTGTGCTTAGTATGCCATCATACTGACCAGTGTTTTTTTATTCTCTCCAGATGTGCAGTGTGATGTTTGTAGGACAAACCTCCCTGATGGAAGCTTCCTGTTCTGTGTGTGGATGAAAAGGCCTTTCCACCAGGGGGCGCTGTTACAAACTGATCGGTCACTGCACAACCGATCAGGAGCCAGTCCAGGAGAGGTTAGTCATAATAAAGATCTGACGTTCTAAATAACACAACAATGATTTAAGCATAACTAGTTGTACTTCTATTAGTGTTCTATAGTTCTTCTAGAGTTGTGCTTCTATTTTTTCCATCATTAACTTTCTTCAGAGGATTGGTGAGGCCAGTCAAGGGGAGGCGCTGCGCTCCACCATGGACCTTGATCAGTCTAGAGCCTGTGACGGGCAGTTTGAAGAAGAGTACCAGCCGCTCAAAGCTGTGGGTAAAGGCGCCTTCGGTTTTGTCTGGAAGGCAATAAGGCGCGATGACGGAGAAGAAGTAAGAAAGCATTTCAAGTGTCAGAGAAACATGCTATTTGCACATTTGTGAAGATGCTAAGATTTTGATCATCTGCAGGTGATAGTGAAGTTCATCAGGAAGGCCAGAATAGTCAGTGACTGCTGGGTAGACGACCCCTTGCTGGGTCGAGTGAGCCATGAGATTGCTATACTGACACGAGTACAGCACCACAACATCGTCAAGGTAATTGGGTTGCTGCTTCAGGAAGGTTTCAGAAACATTTGTTCATAATTTTAAATTGCCGTGCTTCACATATTTCTTGTATGTCTGTGTGTGTTCCACTAGGTTCTGGAGGTGTTTGAGAACGACAGCTACTTTCAGATGGTGATGGAGAAACACGGGGATGGTTTGGACCTTTTTGAATTCATAGACATGCAGCCGCGGCTGGATGAGCCCTTGGCGAGCTACATCTTTAGACAGGTATCCATACGGCATGAAAATACATGTGACAGGAGAGTGAGCTCTGAAATGGGAAGTGTCGACGTGCTCCTTGTTAAACTGGAAGTTGTGTATCTCCCCAGATGGTGGCAGCTGTCTTCTATCTGAGGACTAAGAACATCCTTCACCGGGACATAAAAGATGAGAACATCATCATCGACTCGTGTTTTCACATTCGACTGATAGACTTTGGCTCTGCTGCCATGATGGCACCCGGGAAGCTCTTCTACAATTTTTGTGGCACACTCGAGTACTGCTCCCCGGAGGTTCTTCAAGGAAACCCGTGAGTATATTACATCTGTGAATGACGAGATGTGCTTGTTCCTTTCACCGTAGATCTACAGGTTTATGTTAGAGGAGTAACAGGTGTCATTGTGTTTAAACAGCTCACACCATTAAACCTGGTTTCAGAATTGAGGTTGGAGCGCTGTTTTCCAGTCCTGTATGACTCTTTTATGACCCATTAATCTTTACGATGCATCATTAAGGATACACCAGCTGTACGTTGGGAATACACAGGCACTAAATTAAGTGTTGCCATGTTTCCCATACAGTTCATCATGAACCTGTTTAAATGGTTTGTTATGTTGTTGTGGGTTCTTCTACAGCTATGAGGGTCCAGAGCTGGAGATGTGGTCCCTGGGTGTTTTGCTCTATACTCTGCTATTCAGCGAGAACCCCTTCTGTGACGTGGGGGAAATCCTGGATGCTAAGCTAAAGCCTCCGTTCAGCCTCTCTCCAGGTAAACCGTCGGTCTTTGCTGCTGGCTGCAAATGTCATTCTTTAATTGACTGTCTGACAAAAATAAATTGCCCTTTTAGTTTCCGAAAAACATTTTTTCCAATTCCTGTACTGAAATTTTACTTTGTACGTTTCAGAGCTGCATGGTATGTTATGTGGGCTTTTGCACCCTGATCCGGCTCGAAGAATGAATTTAGACCAGTTGCTGCTACAGCCCTGGATCAGCCAGCCCATTTCCCTGGCAGAGTATAGCTGGGCAGAGGTGGTTCCTGCAACTCAGAGATACTGTGAGTACTTCTTCGCACTAAGGTTAGTTAATCTGACAATGGCAATGCTTTTTATAACGTTTTAATATTTATTTTTTCAAACAGACTCGCCACTGAATCGAGACTCCAGTCCTAAAACACTCATCCGGCCAGGCTTGTTCCCAGATCATGGCGATGAGACTTTGCCTGAGGATGAAGAGGAGGAAGATGAGGATGAGAGATTATCTATGGTGGCCCTGGAAACTGAGCTCCAGAAGTACCTCCACGATGATTAGAGGCTGAATTTTATTATAGTCATGCAGAGACAAATGGACCGTTATTGTCACCACTGGTTGGTGACAATGTGTTGTTGACAGATTTCTGAGTTCAGCCCACGAAGACAAAATGATTACAGCATAATGTATCTCCATTGTTTCCTCTATTTAGTCACTTTTATTTATTCTTTGTATTGTTGAAAAACATGCAGCAAAGTAATAGCCATGATTACCATGACAGCCAGCTCTGTTACCAAAATCCACAAGTAACCATGAGTTCACCTTTAGAGAATTCACACAAAGCTGCAGGGACTCTGGATTAAGCTCTTGATAAATAAGTGGTGTGTCAGGTTTTTAATATTGTCTATTTTAATTGACATGTAAGTTTATTTACAATATTTTATCTATTTATTTTATACAATAATAAATATCTTACCACAAACATATTTTTTTGTTTTATTTTCAATAGAAATGCAGTATGTTTTTAATTCTGTAGTTTGAATGTTTTAAATGTTTTTGAATGACATTTAACACTACAATACTTTTCCTGTAGCAATTTCCAACAAGGTGACTTTTTTCCACATGATGTGTGGATGTAAAGATGCAGGTGTGTGTTACAAGGTGGTATAATATTAATGAGCCAATGATAAATAAACTTAAAAGAATCTTTGTTTTTAATATGTGAGCTGCAGGTCTATTCATAAAGAAGGGGATTAGGACCACTGTAACAAAAAAAAAAAAAAGAAAGAAAAAAAGTCAGATTAAGTCATAACCACTTCTGAAGTTTTTGTTTTGTTTTTTAAACATTGGACCCACTCGCTTTACATACTTGGATAGTCAATGAAGATGCTGCTGGTTATAACTAAAATAATAAAACTTTCACAGTAAAGATATCTGAACATGGACATATGATTTCAGACACTTTTTAATCCATAACATTTATTCAAGTAAAAACTGGACCATATCAGCATGTTTTACAGTCACAAGGTTCGACCTGGCGGAACCTTTGTACCAAGACGAGGTTTTTAGACGGACATAAATGAACGACGGACAATCATGTGTGCCCGTGTAGCTGTTCGTCAGGTGAGATTGAATGCGACAAAATGTGACTTTTTCTCTGAATATAATTTAAGTTGTAAAGCGTTTGATTTAATAAATTAGACTCTTAAAATGTGTCCCCGAAAAAGCTGATGGAGCTAGCGTGACAGTTTAAAATCTCGTGTAATAACCTTCCAACTGATATTGCATTAAATTTAGTAGCATGTCTTTTTCCTTTGTTCACTTAAACAGGATCGTAGTTGTCACTGTCAGTCTTTTTTAAGAATTATGCGTTTCCACAGCTTCTTCGGTGGACTGTGAGGAGTCCCCCCTCGTCTGTCCTGAGTCCACTTCAGGTTACGAGATGTCACATCCGGTCCCGGTACGTCGAGGGCAGATTGTTATGCTCCTCCGCCATCCAGAGTCCTGTCCAGTCAACACAGCACGACCCCGGACTTACTCCGGAGCTGTCCCTGAGCTCTCTGACTGATATGGGATTCACAGACATCCAGGCAGAGCAGATGTTTGAGGCTGTGTCCAGTATCAGAGGAGCAAATGCTTCAAAAAATGTTCTGTCAACGCTCACAGCTCTGTTTGTTCTGGGGCTCAAACCCTCCAGTGTACTGAACGTGCTGCAGAAATGTCCTGAACTTTACACGCTCAAAGAAACGCTGCTCCAGCAGCGCATAAGCAACCTACGGAAATTGGGTTTAGTCGAAGGTGAGGTCATGACCTGTGTGCAGCACAGTCCATCATATCACTGTTAAAGCACTGATGGAGGAGGAAGCAGAATATACTCAGGGTGTCAGATGACATGTATCTGACCTGCATTTTCAATTATCTCCCCATAGGCAGTCTCCAGAGGGTGGTCACCTCTTACCCAAAGATCCTGACGGTGCCTGTGAAAGCGATAAACAAAGTGGTGATGTTCCTCAGAGAGAAATGTCTGTTCACTGTGCAGCAAGCCGCGGAAATCCTGAAATACACTCCTGCAGTGGTGCTGGAGGATCCGGACGAGCTGGAGTACAAGTTTCAGGTCAGAAAGTGAAACAGACAAACAAAATAAGGAAGCACAGTTCAACTGTGTTTGCTGTTTATGATTACGCTGCGTGTAAGTGTTGTTTAAACAGTTAACTGTTTCTCAAAATAAGGCCAGGCAACAGTCACCTTTGCTCTAGTCAAATAGGTTGTGGCACACTGTTTTATATGTGTTACAGTTACGTTTTACAGTGCTCTCTCTGCTGTCTGTGAATTTTATTTAATTTAATAAATTTAATTCAATTTATCTTTTTGTAGAGACAAACAAACATGACTCCTTTGAGGTCTTCAGCGACTTTTACGTTCAAAACTATGATATCGCCATTTGCCATTTTGCCATTTTGCAAAACTAATATCTGTTGCATTGCACGTAGTTTTTTGAGGTTATGCCTCAGCCATCCAGCTCATTGTTCATCTATAACAAAGCTAAAGCAAGGTAACATGTTTGAGTTTTCTTGAGGACCTTTCAACACACTTTTTCAGTTCTAAAAGTCTGGTGTGGGAGTTTGGCTCCTTCTTTCTCCTCCTAAAACTCACATAGGAGTCTGTCATTTACCCAGTACTCACTTGTGTCAGCGTGTTCGTTAATTCCCCTGGAAAAACTACCATACGACTTCTTGCCGTCAATTTAAGTTATTTATTCAAAAATGTATTGGAATATAGAAATCCATGCGCATGGACCTTGTCTGTTCAGTTAGTCTTGGCCAACGTCCCAGAAAAGGACGATTTCCAGTAGTTTCACACCATTATAACATTATTGGTTGGCTACAGGTGGGGAGGAGTCGTGGTTTAGACTTAACTCTCCCATGTTGGTGAACAGGTCGGTCCCAACCTTTGGTCACTCAGGTCCTCCAATCCCCTGGGACAGCGCCCTAGAAAGAACAGGAAGTCCTTCCTACCTGTTCCTCCCTGACATAGACCTCATGCTCTGTACCGCGCTCATCCTGTGACTCCCTCCTTTGCAACTTTTATCACTTCAGAACAGATCCTCGTTGTTCTCTGTTTTGCTCTCAGAATCGCTATATGTTTCCTTCATGCTCTGTCCCAGTCAGCTGATTGCTGCTTCCTCAACATGTATCAACCCTACGCAAGTAAACTTAAATGGGGTTGATGCTCTTGACCCCCCCACTATGTCCCACAACCTAGAAAATCTCAACTGATTATCACACGTCTAGACAAATATCAAAAAATTATCTTAACACTTGCAATCAGATGATGAGATTCAGATTCTGATTTGTGCGGTTAATTGTTATTTAACAACTCTTTTAAAAGTGTTAATTAGTGGTTTGGGAACCACTAATTAATACAAATAGCATTCTCTAACTTCAGGTGACTATTCGTTTTCCGAACAGGCTCAAGTCATGTGAGTTTCAGGTGTGCACCACCTACAGACATTCCAAATAAGTGATGAAGCCACTTGGATGAGAAACATCTTCAAGGAAACTCAAGCAAGTCCAGTTGCCTTTTAGCTTTGTTATCGACATTTGAGGTTATATTTTAATGTCTGCATCTTTTCTAGCTAGTATCTACTTGTTGTGTATAACCGTGTGTATCAACCCAATTCTCTCCGCAGTACGTCTACTTCCGAATGGGGGTCAAACAGGCAGAGATGGTGAAGAACCAGCTGTTCAGTTTCACTATGGACGAGGTGCGCTGTCGGCACACTTTTCTGGAGCGGCGGGGCCTGTACGAAACCCCGGACAAGAATGGACAGACGACCATCTTCAACCCCAAACTGAAAAGCGTCCTTACCGTCGACCAGGACGCCTTCCTCAAAGATGTTGCCAAGGCGACGGCCGAGGAGTACGATGTATTTCAGAAGCTGATAGCAAGAGAATGCCAGGAAGAAGAGCTGCAGCAGGGCAGGATCCAAGCTGATGATGAATACGGCGACGACGATGATGACGACGATGGTGACAGTGACTATGAGGATGATGATGAAGAGACTACCGGAAAAAGTGGCTATATCAAGAGGAGAAAGAAATGATTGTAGAATAATTTAAAGAGGAAATGACACAATTTATAGAATCAATAAAAGGCTTAGTTTTGACCGCTTTCCTTGTCAGGTGTATTAGAATAAGTGCTATAGAATATTCTTATCTAAACCAAACATAAAACCCAGCACAGTGGTTATTGTTACCTGGTTTGTTCTCTTGATCTGAATGAACCGTGTGCAGCTGCGTGGATTTTTATGTTTATCTAAGTGACGTGAAATGTGGTGACGTTAGAGGTCAACCTAATAGATGGGAATCATGGACCGGTTAAAACGTGATTTGACGTGATCATTTAAAACCCTTACTACCGTGGTGCTTGATGCTTGAATTTAAATTAAGAGGTTAATCTAAGTTGCATCACTTAAATCTAGATGGTTCTCCATGACATCTTCTAACCAAATTTAAAACTTCTTAACCAAAAAACACACTCTAAAAGCGACAGCATGGGGAGCAGCCAAGAGGATGAAAAGCTCCACCCCGTTACTATGTGACGGCCAAGTGGCTGTGTGATTCCTCATCCCTGCTCTATCTCTATGAGTCAACAAAAAGTACATCAGATAATGCCAACGGGTGAGAGGAGTCGCACACAAGAGACCTAATCGATTTGTGGAAGCGTCGAGTCTAATGGATGTGCAACGAAGACTGATTTTTTTGTTTTGGACATCAGGTAAGGCAACTTCCCTTTCCCTCGATCAATGATAACTTGTCAGTGTGTTTGTGAAACGTCTGAGCAGAAACAAGCTGTTTTTCAATTTGTGTTTCAGACATAACTAAGCAAAGATGATTACTGTGAATTAAGTTCATTGAAAAAAAAAACAAAAAAACAAGTGCATATGTTTGAAAGCGTCAGTTTGTCCTGTTATTCTTACAAGTTAATAATTTTCAACGTCAAGGGTCAGAGTCCATTACATATTTAAATTCTAGACCAAACTCCTGGCTATATATTTAATATCATGAGCTAGACCACAATAATCAAAACTGTAATAAATTGCTGTAAAACGTTAACAGGCCACAGTTAGAGTCAAGAGTAATGGCCCATGTTACCTTTATACTGTACACTACAGGGTTGACAGCCCACGATACATCAAAATGATCGTTGCATGAGTACCCAGAGATAGTATTCACAGGCCATATTTCATTATTCCCACATATTTGCTCACAGCTGTTCATTAGATTGCAATGTGTACAAGTGAAACAAAAATGATAACCTGGTCTCTCTGTTCATACACTGGCTGTGTATTTAAATGCTGACATTGTGAATATTGTCCCATCTGTTCATATGAATTAATGGTGGTTTCACCCACAGAGCGTTGCTAGAAGAAGAGAACACACAAAAGACACGTCAGTCAGCATCTGCGTTTCCTCCATCTTTAAAAAAAACCCACAATGATGTCCGCGATTTTGATATCCAATCTCACGCAGGACTGGGTTCAGAGCGTGCAAAGGTTGCACCTTGAATTTTTTTTCATCCCAAACTTAGTCATCACTCTGGCCACCTTCCTAGCCAACCCCATCCTCCTGATATGCATCCTCCTGTCCCGCGCCTTGCGCCAGGAGACCCGTTACCTGCTGGTGGCCAACACCCTGGTAGCAGACATGCTGTTCCTCACCCTCAACCTGGCCACGGTGACCAGCAACCTCGTGAGAGCCCAGATTACCTGGCTGGTTTGTGAGCTGATCACCGCGGTCACGGTCACCGCCTACTGCTGCGCCATCCTCACCGTCACTCTCATGGTGGTCGACACCTACGCCGCGGTCCGGTGGCCTCTCCACTACCGTGACATTCTCCCTCCCGCCCGCACCCACCTCATTCTGGCCGGGGTGTGGGTGCTGGCGGGCATATACCCCTTCGCCCTCGTGGTCACGGTGACTGCACGGAGCGAAAATCCCCAAGAGAATTTGCCTGTGTGCCTGGTGCTCATCTCTCTCGGCTTCATTCAGATCCAGAACGTTATGAGGATCCACATCTACTTCTTTGTGGCCGCGCTCATCTGCGCCACGCTCATTTTTTACTGCTACATTCGGCTCTACATGGTGACAAGGACGCAGGGAATCTGGCAGAGGCGCTTCTCAAGGGCCAGGGTCACGCTGCTGGCCCATGGCTTCCTGCTCCTGCTCTACTTTGCCCCTGGTTTCGTTTTTACCATGGAGCTCTTCTTGTTCCACAGGACGGACATAAGCACAGATGTTCGCGTGTGCCTCAGCACAGTCAATATGTGTATTTTTATGCTGCTGCCCAGGGCATTTGCTCCTTATCTGTACGGGCTGCGGTACAGAGAGATCTCTGATACTTTAATGTTGCTGCTGCATCGTCATAGGCCTCAGACTGCAGTATCATAAAGACAGCGAGAAGGCATCCATCCCTGAGATATGTGTATTTCATTTCTCGCAGAGATTGTACTGCAAAGACAGTAACAGTTTTAAAGAGACTGAAGGCAAGTGCAAGTGTAATTGTGTTTTCACTTTTTCTATGTTTCTTTCAAAATACATAGTACATGTTGTACCCATATGTAAGAGCTGCTTAAGGATAATGAAAGGAATGTAATCCTTGTTTGGAATATTTTTTTATCTGAGTGTCAAAATCTAAAGCATCATGTGTAATTTATGCCTAAAGAGCACATGATCTTCTTGTTTTTCTAGTTGGAATTAGCTACAGTGAAGCGTATTAGTAATTAGTGCCTGTCAACTGTAATGTCTTTGTCTGTGTGTGTGTATCTGTGTTTTTTAAAAGTGCTCGATTTTCTTGGTTCTTTGTTACCCTCTTCCTTTCCATTTTATTTCTCAGTGTTCTGGCATCTTAAAGCCATTTGTTTCAATAAACTGTACAACCAAAAAGTATTTTTATTGTCATTATATAATGTAAAAGCCGTGTAAAACCTGACACTGAGCACACAGTTTTATGACCATGGTAACAAAGCACTCAGTTGCATTTGCCTTTGACGTCTTGTTTGCCCAAAACTGGATGTTTAAAGAGGTGGTGGTGGTGGTGAGTCAGGCAGCTGCAGGGACTCATTCCTGTCTCCGATGTGTGTCATGTGTAACTAGTACAGCAGGCGGACAGCAGAGGGACACATTTGTCTGCTCACTGAGCTGTTTCCTGCAGCGCATAGGATTGAAGGAGCGTTTTAAAGGCACGTGGCCTGGTTCCCTGTGCATACAGTGCGCCGTAAACATCTGCTCATTGCCACCCCTCCTCCACCCGCATGTGGATCAGACAGACAAAAAAAAACACATTTACTATTGTTTGCAATTTTTGTACAAATTCCTTTTAGAAATCTCTAATAATGCAACAGGTGTGATCCCATTTTTTATTGCCTGATTTACCTGTTCATCTCGCCTGTGACGCTCACCCGTGCAGTCCTCTTTATGGTCTTCTTTGATTACCTGCTTTTGTAACTGTGAACTTGAACACAGTCTGCCTGAAGGCCAAAACAAGCTCGTATGGGGTATTCTCACGAAATCTCGAGCTACTACAGTTCAATGGCTTTCTTGACCCGGTGACCTTGATATCAAGTATGCCATCATGTGGATGCTCCAGGCAGCATTACTGCCTTTTCACCGCATCATCTGGCTGAATTAGTGAAAGACATTTGGTGCATACTCACTGCGCCTATTCCATAATCGTTCCACTTATTGATACTGGATGTAAGCTACATCTCTGTAGATATGAATGTGTATGAACGTCTGTAAGTGGCATAACAATTATGTAAAGGATTCAATTATTCACAGAGGTAGTAACACGTGGTTTCATATTTTTTTTGGCTAGCTCAGTGGACAGGCAGGTCACTGGTAGTGGGGCCCCTTTCGGAGAACCCGGTTGGGAGCTCTCAGAAGTATTTTTCCAGCGTTGTAAGGGAGTTGTGACATCCTTTGTTCGTAATAAGCTCCTCCTTCCTTCTCACCTGAAAAAAAAAAAAAAAAAAATGTAGCGTGTTACGTTTCATCATGTTTTCACGTGTCCATAGGGTCAGATTACAGCTATAACTTTTACAAGGCGCATACACACGCACATTCGCCTTGTGTTTTCCATCGTGTATCTACTTTCATAACAATTAAAAATACGCGCCCACAAGGCTGTATGTCTTTTCTTAAAATGTATTTAATGACAATTTCCTATTTAAAGTTAATGGTGCGTTACTAGTGTCCCTTTACAAGTCCGTTCAAGTCAGACCCTAAAACTTCTCTTATCTTCCGTGTTTTTGTCACTTCTCGTGACGAACTTTTTCTCCATTAAAAGTTCAGTTTGTTTGCAAACAAAGAGGAGACACGTGGAGAACCACGGGCGGCTGGGAAGTGTTGTTTTCTCACACTGCAAACTGAAAGGACTCACTGCAGGTAGGACTGCATTACCCATAATGCAACAGAAATACCGTCTGAGTGGGCGCAGTGGGACGGATTTTTTTTCCTAGACTAGTATATATATGGACTCTGTGTTTACAGTTGGCTAGTTAGAAGTCTTTGTTGTTGTCATCACTGCAAGTCAAAATGTCCCGGCTGTGTAGCGGCCAACTTTATTTTTCATAGCCATTCGAGGACAGATATTGTCAAGAAAACTTTTTCGGCTGACAGATTTATTTTTCCTACATACTTTTTTTTTTGTTGTTGTTTTTCCTACACTTGTAACTGAGGAAGAAGCTCCATCTGGAAACTTCTGACAAGGTAAGAAAACTTCTCTGCGACTAATGACTTTTCTTTTTTTCTTATTCTTTTTTTCTTTTGGATTTATGAGTGCAGGATTTTGGTTTATTTAATTTTTGTGACAATATGTTGAGTAAAGCTACGGCTCAGCTGCTTAGTGAGTTCAACGGCTAACGGAGTCATGTCCTCTTTGTTATGAGGCCATGCACGTAACTGACGTCTTTTTAGCACGTTCATGTATGTAGGTAACTATTATTAATACTTCTGTACTGATAATACCTCAATACTTAACGCTTCAACTATTTGAAATATTTTGCAAAAAAACAAAAACAAACAAAAACATTTTTTATTTCAACTATTAAAAATAGTTTTAAAACAACAAAAATAAGTGTCTTATAAACCCATTTCTTTTAAAATGTTACTTTATTTTTTCCCCTGTAAACTAACAAACCGTTAGATAATTTGAAAAACTGCATTACACTTCGCCATATTTCCCAATGCAATTGTGTCCTATCTCATGTATTTTATTTTCATTTGTTTAACCGTGAAGTTGAATTAGTCACAAAGTAAATCTGTGTCAGACACCTCAGGCAGAACCTGCCCTCCAGCGAGGTGCATATGGCGAACAACACACGTGAATAGGTTGAGTCTGCGTAGTTAAAAATAACTAGCGATAAGTGACCTCACGAGAGCAAAGACCAGGCTCGCCGCCAACTCGAAAACACAATTTGGTTTTAGGTGAATTATTTTTAATATTTTGCTCAAATAACCTCAAGAACTTACTAATTATGTGTCATAAATAAACACTGAGGGAAGCTTTATTGATATAAGGTGCTTTTATCAAAGAGACAAAGGTCAAAAGGTTTAACAAGTGTAGAAAACATGACTTTAAGTTATCTGTAGTCCTGACTTCGTCTTGTTCAAACAATCATGTAGTGTATGATAGCATCCCTTCCCCCACTCCATCAAAACAAACCTGACTGACATGTAGGTTGGCCTTCCAACCGTTGCTCAACCTCTCTCCTGCCTGTCTCTCTTTGTCATCTTCCTGCTTTTTTGCAGCCCATTGTGCTGCAGGGCACAACTGTTTCACGGTGGTGACGAGCTAGCTTGAGGAAGTGCCATGCGGATATGTGTGTGTGTGCTGTTTTTAATGCCACTCTTTTCTTAAAGTGTTACGTAAGGCTCTTCCCGTGGACTGAATAGTTGGTGTAGTGTCGTGTTTTCTCCTAATTCTGCACGCATGATTCATGGATTTGCTCTGTGAATGCTTTGTCTGTGGTGAATGGTCTCAATTTGCGCTGCAGTGATCCATTTAGGCTGCTATTTGTGCATTCATGGGGTTTCCCC
Organism: Mugil cephalus; assembly: GCF_022458985.1. NCBI lineage: Eukaryota > Metazoa > Chordata > Actinopteri > Mugiliformes > Mugilidae > Mugil > Mugil cephalus. The sequence goes on from NC_061776.1 coordinate 17,614,638, forward strand.
TGTCTATTCCTTAACACAATATCTAGTAGAATGCCATGATAATAGTATAAGCTAATATTTAATGTAAAAAAAAAAAAAAAATGTAATGATTCTATGCTACCTGCTCTCCATCCCCAGGTCATTTTAAGGTTTAGTCTACATTGAAGGTGGCAGCCATGGTGTTGATTCTAGGCAGGAGGATGAACAGGGAGGAGTCTGGGATCAGAGACTCCCCAGCTGTGAAACGCAAGGTGCTTTCAATTTCTACGTTTTGTGTCTCATCTTAGTAAAGTCACAAATATGACGCATCTTTTTTTTTTAACATGTTTTTACATCTCTTTGTACATGTTGTTGTCTCCTAAGGTGTTTGAGGTTGATTCCAAAACCTTAGCCTCCCAGGATGTGTTGGACTTCAGCTCTGGCGCATCACACTCGGAGGGCATCCTGCAGGTTTTCAACGAGTTTCGCGACTGCCGCCTCTTCACAGACGTAGTCATCAGCGTGCAGGGCCGCGAGTTCCCCTGCCACCGCGCCGTGCTCTCCGCCTGCTCTTCCTACTTCAGGGCCATGTTCTGCAACGACCACCGCGAGAGCCGCGAGATGCTGGTCGAGATCAATGGCATCCTGGCCGAGGCGATGGACTCCTTCCTCACCTACGTTTACACCGGCCGCGCCAAGATCACCACTGAAAATGTCCAGTTCCTCTTCGAGACCTCCAGCCTCTTCCAGATTACCACGCTGCGCGATGCCTGCGCGAAGTTCCTGGAGGACCAGCTGGACCCGTGCAACTGCCTGGGCATCCAGCGCTTCGCGGACGCGCACTCTCTGAAGCAGCTCGCCAGCCGCTGTCGCAGCTACGCTCTGGCCAACTTCACGGAGGTGGCTCAGCACGAGGAGTTCCTCGACCTACACATGGAAGAGCTGGAGGAGTACATTGACAGTGACGAGCTCTCCATCCGCAAGGAGGAGGTGGTGTTTGAGGCGGTGATGCGGTGGGTGTACCACTGCGTAGACCAGAGGAAGCCCATGCTGAAGGCTCTCCTGCACCACGTCCGCATGCCTCTGCTGCACCCCAACTACTTTGTCCAGACAGTGGAGGGAGACCAGCTCATTCAAAATGCTCCCGAGTGCTACCAGCTTCTCCACGAGGCCAGACGCTACCACGTGCTGGGAAACGAAATGATGTCACCCAGAACTCGTCCACGCAGGTAACTTCAATGTCAACTTTTTCAGTGTGAGGAAAGAAGGAGGAAATAGGTTGACTAGTATATACTGTGCTGGAGTCACATGAATGGCAAGTGACTCTGCTACTGATCTTTGTTTTGTTGGTCTTGTTAGGTGAAACACTTATTCCACTGTGAGATCAAAGCGCTGCCAAAGGACACGTGTTTGTCAGTAGTTAGTCAGCCTTGTATCACACATTGTACAGCAAGATGGTTTCAGCTTGTATATAAACTTGGTGCTCCTGGCAGTGTTATTGTTGTTGTGTGTGCTTGTGTGTGCGAGTCAGGAAGTGTTATTGTGCCCAACAGACAAGCGTGTCATTGACTTTGTTTTGTCGCCCTGTTTTGAAATGGTAATGGTAATGAAGGAGGCAGGGCATGTTCATACACATGCTTGTTGGCTGAAGGGGGACAAAAAGTTATGTGATGCAAGAAATGGCAGCCATGAAATGTTCGGTCTTGTTATCATACCTTCAGTGTAACTCGCCTCACTCGTGTCTTTGACTCCCCACCTGTTAACTTTTTTTTTAATTTATTTTTTTATTTCCGTTTTTGTACGTGTTTGTCCAGAGTGACCAGGTGGATGTAACAGCTAATCTTTGATAAAGGACAAAGGTGGTGCTGACTGAAACCTTGTGAATGACAATACAAAAACAGGCCATATGGCAGTGTGCTGTTCCACGAACCGCAGCGCAGCTGCCTTTGTTGTTAAACCTGCTGTCAGGTATTAAAGCTGTGTGACATGCATTTCAGGTATACTAGGGCCACATCTTTCCAGAACAGCAAGTCAATTAAGCGGTTGGTGTCTGCACTGTCGGCGTCGTTTGCCCCGAGGGCCAGATCCTTTTCTGCTCAGAACAGATGCTTGATTTTCCCCTTCTTTGTCTGCACCGGGCCTGTCTCCTCTTGAAAAGCCTCTAGAATATAATTGGCCTCATGCACATGCACACAAGGCCAAACAGCTCCAATATGACATGGATCTATTGTAGTATTTAAAACAACCCTGAACCCCTGCAGGTCTTTGACCTTCACCATGTGCCAAGTAAACAGATGGAGAAATGTGAGAGAAAGTGTGAAGACACACACTTGGCTACATATTATATGGATCTGTTTTTGCTTGTCTGTATGTCACACTTGAACAATAAGAGACAATGCAGTTGTCAATGCAAGCAGTGTTTATATGCTATTTATAGACAGAGGGAGAGCTGGTTTTAGTAATTAAATATGCTACACATGACAACAGCTGCATCTATATCATTGATTGTTTCATGATACATTTATAAAATCTTAATCTGATGTGATGTGCAGTAAGAACTTGTACTCACTGCACAACAGACCCGTTACTGAGTACTGAGTACTTTAGAATTCAAATACTTGAGTAAATTGTTACGTTATATCTCTGCATCATTAATAGTATGTGTTGAGCAGCCAAAGAGGAAAACTTTGTAAACAGGAAAATTCAACTAAAGTGTGTTTTTGTTAGACGCTAGATTGAGGCCCCTCCTTGTAAACTGAACTTTGCCTCCAATATGAATGACACCAGTTCTCTAGAAACCACCATGTCATGTCACGACATAAATTCCCTTCCTCTGTGATTAGAAATACCTCAGAGTGTTGACATGTGTACGTTTATATATATATCCGTATCCTTTTTGTAGGTCTGCAGATATACGGTGATTTAATTGGACGCTCCGCCTGTAATTAGGTCATTCCTCCAGGGTATCTTTTGATGTAAACCTTTTTTTGTGTTGGTGTTTTTTTTATAATTGCTCCAGCTGTGTTATTATTTCCCCTCCATCTTTAATTGCAGTGTCTCTCACTCTGTCTGACCTCCCCTGCCGTCTTGTGTACAGGTCGACGGGCTACTCTGAGGTAATTGTCGTGGTCGGTGGCTGTGAGCGGGTGGGGGGCTTCAACCTGCCCTACACCGAGTGCTATGATCCAGTCACAGGGGAGTGGAAGTCACTGGCGAAACTTCCCGAGTTCACCAAGTCAGAGTACGCTGTCTGTGCTCTCCGCAATGACATTCTGGTCTCAGGTAAGACCCCACAACGTTTGTGAAAATAATAATGCTCCATCAGGACTTGAGATTAACCAAAGATGTTTTTCTCCTTATTCAAGGAAACAGTGGAAATTCTGACTATTTATATATTTCCTAGTGATTCAAAAGTTGGTTTTGAGCCAGCATTACCACATTTATTTCATCTTTTATTTCAGTGTTGAGACCCAAAGTGTTCCTGGTTGTTTATCTTAATTATTAAGAGGCTTGGTCACCCTCCAAAAGTTAAATTTGTGAATAGAGGTTTAAGGAATACAATCAGACTGCGCTGGGCGAGCTATCTCGCAGACTCACAGCGGAGTGGCAGGAAAGGCCGTGGTGGCTGTTTGCCCTGTGTTATTTTTACAGCCTCGGCCTGTTTGAGTTGAAGGAAAATATGAGAGTAACATCTGGATGCACTCTCCGGGCTCGGCGCTGAGGGACGCCTTCGCTGGCAAGCTCTGTCCCTGTGTCCTCCGATTAGCCATTCAACAGGGTCACCACGTTCGCCCTGGTTCAGCAACGTTCCCAGATCTCTTTAAAGATCTGAGAACACCTCTTAATTTAAGACTGTTTCCATAGGTGGTGAAAAGCTTGAAAACAAACCCTGAGGTATTATAGCTCTCATGTCCTTAGCATGTTCCAGGTGTGGAGTAAGCTTTGTTTGGTGAAAAACAAATGACCCAGATTAAAGAAGACATGTTGTATTGCATCATTCATTGTAACTAATGAGGTCGCCGTGAAAGCTGCACTGTGTGCAACATGCGTGTCTGCGGTTGTTGAGTAGAGAACATGGACTTTTTTTGTGACAATATTTTCATTGTATCTCCTGCAACTGCTCTTGTTCAGACATGCTTTATAACAGCTGCACAGTATTAACAGACATAAACAGCATTTGAACGACGTCTAGGGAAGAGGGGGAAAAAAAAAAGAAAATTCTCCCCTTCAGCGATGAGTGTGCAGTGTTCTCTCACTGTGCCAAGTCCTCACGTGTGCGCTATCAATCCACACTCAAACAACCCCAAGCAGCCTGCAGATCCCCTCCTCCCCCCCGTGTCCTTCTCACACACACACACACACACACACACACACACACACACACACACACACACACACACACACAACCACTGCCCTATGACTTTTTACATGTGTATAGGTCCATTTTCTTCCCCTTTTACGTGTTACATTTAATCTCCTTTTCTAAACTTTATTTTTCCGCTGCACTCTCTCGTTTACATTCCTGCACATACCTCCATTCTGTCTGACCCCCCTCCTCACTGGTAACTGGTGCAAATGCCTTACAGGGCCTCCAGTCTTTAGCACAGCTGCAGTAAGCTGTAGTTTTAAATAGGACGTGGCTTGCTTGGGCGTACGGAACGTCTTTGGTCTCGCCACCACTGATTTACTTCCATTAAAACCTCTGCAGTCAGCCACTCAGATAATGGTTTATCAGCTAGTGAGCGACATAAAAAAAAACATGCACATGACTCACACATTACAGAGTGTTGCACGTCACGGTCATAAGTTTCCTTCTCGGTGGAATTCTACGACGTACCGGACGTGGTCATTAGCATCGGCAGTAAACTGCAAATGAACGTGTAACTCTCGGGGAGCTGTCACCTAAAGCAGCTTGGGACCTCCCGGAGTCGCACACCTAAGAACGGTGATCACTAACGGTGCTCCCCAATTTCACAGGAATGACTTAGCCACCTGAAGGGCGCTTCTTCGAGGACGCCTTCCCTTCACAACGAGCTTTCTGACATCAACATGTTTTCATCATCAGATTCTTAACAAAGGAAGCCTCCGGGGCTGCAGACAGTCTGGCTCTGTCACTTCGCACTAGACACATGCTGCCACTGACTCCTTTTTGTCTGTGTGCTGCAGTGTAATTTCAAATGTCTGTTCGTTAATTACCCACCAGTAAAAAAAAGAGGACATACAGCGAGTGACTGATTTATGTGAGCTGACAACCGCTAATGGAGGTGATTGGGGATAATATTTCCTCAGGGCAGTATCTCATGAAGCCTCGAGGCATCTACTTCAAATTAGCCAAAACATTCACTTGATGCGGATGAACGGATTCGATTATGAAGCGCATGTCTAATTTGTGTCCGGCCACCTCCACACCAGAATGGAATAGATTCAAAAATCTATTTGATGTCAGTTTCAGTGTATTAAAAGATGCGTTCTTATTAATTTCATGTGACATAATCCGTCTTTTATGGACTGATATCACCAGCATGCGTTCAATTTAAGTCCTGGTGTGAAATAACAAAGATAGTCACTGACGTTTTTGTTTACCACCCGTGTTGGTTTCCATGCTGCACCAACGCACTGATACAATACATACTTTTGGATGCTTGATAAAAGGCATCAGATAAGTGCCCGTGGCATCCAGTGCTGCAGTGATAACCTGTTCACTGCACAGTCGCGCTCGTTTTTTGGAGAATTTTACATGGAAAAATCCATTTTTCTTCTTTCGTTTCACTGTTATTGTACATCATTGTGTTGTTTTCCTAGATCATGTTGTCTTTCCAATGTTAAATGTGTGCAACACTTTGTACTTGTGAGAGTTTTGTCTTCCGAGTTTTGGTGATGGTGGGTGCATGTCAGGGCTTGTTAAAAATGTGTCGCTGCTGCTTGGTCAAGTGACTGTGTTGTCTCTGTAATCTCAGAGACAACATGCGTAGTAGTAGTGGTCGTGCTGTGACGCTGTCGTTGGCAAAGACCTGATTTGGAATGTATTTGCTTTAAAAACCGTTAAATCCTGGTCACTCAAACACACGCGCACACAATATTCTGTGTGTAGGTATGTGTATTTAAACAGGCCACAGTTTGACTTTGTGCAAGTGAAGGAACATTCTCTTTACAAGGTACGCGCTTGAGACACAGCTCGGGTCAAAGTCAGATATGACGTACAACTGTGTACTAGTTGGAAGATAAACATCACTTTGACATAAACACACTGGCTGGCTGTCCACCAAAGCGGCTTGAGCTTATTTTTTAAACTTGAGCTTCCTTTTTTTAAACCATTGGATCCGCTGAATAAAAAGATTCTAGTGGAGATAAGGACCCAAATTGTCCAACACTAAATTCCCCTTTTTGACTCTTGTACTCAGAGTGAACCCAGAGTTGTCTCCGCAGCACGTTAATGTTTTCGCCTCCCTGTGTGTTTAGGTGGTCGTATCAATAGCAGGGACGTGTGGATGTACAACTCCCAGCTCAACCTGTGGATCAGAGTGGCTTCTCTGAACAAAGGCCGTTGGAGACACAAGATGGGAGTCCTACTGGGGAAGGTAAGGAGGGAAATCTCCGCATTAACTGATTTCACCACAGTATTATGCGGCCTTCTCGTATCCTCGTGAGGTTTGCTGTAGAATAGTTTTTTTCTAAATCCCAAAACTTGCCTATTGTTGCATCACACGAAAAATACTATTGATTCTTTCTATAATTATCATGGTTTTGTCTTTGTTTAAACATTTTTTTTGCAATATTCTACCCTACCTATATTCTAAAGGAGAAAGCAGCCCGAGGTAATCAGTCGAGCCGTCTCGACCTCCAGGAACATATTTCAAGTGCTGTGTGTTTGTGTGACACACAGTGCGGAAAAGCTGGTGAGACTTAATGACATGCTTCGTTGTAACCCCCTAACGTGCAATAGGCACTTACGGTAAAGCTGCAGTTTCACAGGAAAATGTGACGTTTGCCTACAGAAATTTGAGGAAGGACAAATTTATTCACCCACCGATAACATTCTTTGGAATCACCTGCGGGAAAGGTATTAGCGCGTTCACTGGAAGTTTTGAACGCTCTTAATTCTTACCTTTCACAATCGTGTCATTCCTCAAAGGCTATACAGGCATTGGGATGACTGACACTGAGTATCTAGTCTCAGAAGTGACACACTCTCAGTAGGAGGAAATAAATCTCTCAAATTCTCAGCCCCGTCATATTTGACAAAAGCATGCTCTCTGCTATCGGAGATCTTCGGTGTTAGCCTATGAGGGTGTGTTGTGACGAGGATTTCGTATTTTTGTGTTTGCCTTATTTGAGAGTTGCGACTCACTGGTGCCAGCTCCCCTTGCACATCCTGGAGAGATCGCGGATTCAACAGGCAGAATAATGTTGACTTTCTATTTAAAACCAGCACACAAACACTTTTCACAAATCCATTCAGACATCTATGTCCCTGGTCTTCTGCGTACTGCATACTAAACGTCATGTGTCAGATTAATAACAGACCCTGCACCAGTTTGGTTGTGAAACCTGAGTGAAGTAAATGTCATGTAAGCTGATCAGTAATCCTTGATCACTGTTGCTGGGTTGAACTCTTTCATACTGGGCAGCTGGACATTCTTGCTTGAGGGCACTGAGAGTTTATTGGACGCGTGCCAGCGTCTCACACTTCCCAGTTAAGGACTAGCTTCGTTCACTGTCCTGTGTCGCGCTCCGTGTGCTCAGTCACATTAGCCACCACAGAGTGTCCATAGATAGCAGTTAGAGCTCTTGATGAGTCAGTAAACACACACACTGGGTTAGTATGTGCTTAAACATATATGGTTAAATACTGAAATATATATAGCTGCTGTCCACATCCCTATTAAATTCTATGTCCAGTCGACCAAAATGCAAACGCACTTATTAAATTAAATAACTATATTCCTATTTTGTAAAAGAAGGCTTTTAAATTTGATAGTATAGTTTGTCTTCATTGCAATTGATTTACCTTGTGGCATTTGTGGTCAGAAACACCATTACACTATAAAGATGTGCACAACGTAAACTAGGATGGTTTAGGCAAATGCATCGACAGTTGTACGCGCTTTAGTCATCGTGTGTGCAGATGCACGCACGTAAGCGCACGTATTCTTGCAGAGCTCCGGCCCGAAGCGGAGCTCGTTCGCCTCCTTTGCAGCGTTCCTTACGTTTCGAAGGTGAGTTTGTGGCCAGTCGATGACTTCACTACAACCCCCGAAGTCCGTTTGGCCTCCCCACAACACAACACACACGTGTGCGGTTTGTTCTCCAGCACATGCTGGTTGCGCCACAGCAGTGAGGTAATGAGCTGGACAGTGTGGCTGTAAAAGTCAGTAATTAACTCCAGAGTGAATCACTGTATCAGGATATGTTGAAAACAAGTTGGCCTGGTAGGCTGCAACTTATCTAAACTACAGAGCATTAATGGTTTTAACGTAACGATCATTAGCTAACTAAATACTCTCATGCAAGAATCATCTGATCTGAGAAAGAAGATAGTAAGTGCAAGATTTTGTTCATTTGTGTCGATACTATTGCTGTATTTGTATCCAAATGTACAAGGCACGTAATAAACAAGGACAGGATTCACAAAATGTACAGAAGTAGAGTTTTATGACGACCTTATCCTGTTAGCAACTACATGTCCTCCTGGTTGGAGTTGAATGCCACTGTCTGAAAGGAGATATTTATTATTTAATAAATTACTTTATGTTCATTTTAATGGTGAAAGGTTCTTTTCATCATTCTCCATGAGGATGCTCTTCCCGTGTTATTCTTCCCCTTTCATGTCCTCGTCATCTGTCGAGAAGGAACGTTTCATCCCAGATAGCATCGAGCCTTTTATCACAAAAAAATGTTGTTGTTGTCTGTTGTCGTTATTCTCCAGAATTCAGTTCCCCCTCCTTCTGTGTTTGCACCCAGTCATTTCCTCATTCACTCTGTAATTTCCCCTTTTCATGCTGCAGTTGCAAGTATGGAGCAACAAAGCAGCGTGTTCTGAACATGCCTGTATAATGAGCGTGTGTTCGTGAAACGTTCCGGTGGATGTCAATAATAAGAATTTGCGTTAGACCGTAAGCCCCCTTAACTACTTATTACACCTGTGCAGACCTTACATACACTGATACACCCTGCGTTGTAACATTAAACCTTTAAAAGGTGATTCTCACAAGGATATGCTGTAAGCATAAGAGCACACACACACTTCTCAGTGACCTGCAGTGTGTGTGTGATCTCCTGTTGTACTGGTCTTGTTTCCACAGAGCGTAAGCTAAAATAGGTCACCAGTTGTTTTCCTCTCCCTGTTATGGCTGCACTTGGTGACGGCTGTTCTCCTCCATCATAATATAACACTCTGTCTCTCTCTCTTTTCTTCCACGTCCCTTTCCGTCTCGCTCCGCCTCGGTGTTCCCTTCACGGTTAATACTTCTCATTTTTCTGTATGTTCAGGAAACAGTTCATCATTCAGTAGCCGTCTGCGCTCGGACGCGGTCGTAAAATTAGCTGTTTGCGCTCAGCATCTAGTAACTGTCTGCAGTCAGTTATAAATCACTTTGGGCTCAGTGTTTACGCGACAGCAGGATACCTCAAGTCAGTATTGGGTATGTGCAACCGTCATCAAGCTCGTGTGAAACGTGTCCATGGTGTAAAGAAGCCATGCGGGGTGTCTTATCCAGTTAGTCATGACTGGCAATGGTTAAAAGGAAGGAGTGATCCTATGGTCCCATGGCCCTACCCAGTCCCTACCTACCACTGCCTTCTTCAAACAAACTACAGCCTGGACGTCTTCAGAGGAACATTAAAGGGTCACTCCACCCAAAATGTTTATACGTGCAGGACATTTATCTTTATTATCTGTAATATAATGTAATATAATTGAAATTTTCTTTTTAAACAACATTGTGGTTTTTATCAGTGTTATCTCGTTTTTTTTTTTTTCGTTTGCCCCTCCATCCGTCAACTCACATTCAACTGGGTTCAACTGTACCAACAATTTTCTGTCGGCCTACGTGCCCTCAGTCCTATTCTGCCTATTCTGCAAATTACACTCTGCCCTCCACTAAATATATCCGAGATAGTGGTGATTGCACGGAAAATAAAAACCGGTAGTCAATTAAAAGCCGGGTCTCAGATAATGTAGGCGCGGTCGACACAAACAAGTAACGGGTGGATAAAGCCCTGCCTGTCAGATAATGTGCAGGATATTTAAGCATAATGTACATTCCTACCACTTTAATTCGATAAATTCAACAATATGATCAAGCTATTATAAACCTGCTGATGTCATGTATTACTAAATTACCAATATTATAAGTTTTGTTACACATGCTCAGTTAATCAAACGCAGCAGTTGTTGCATGGCTGCAAATCTTTGACAATAGAGGCACCGTAAAGAATCGAAAGGGTTCCTGTCCATCCAAATGTTGAAGGGGTTTTAACAGATGCAGGCATTGTTAAGTTGTGATTAACAGCGTAACGCAGCAACTTTCCTGAACGCAAACCAGAGCAGATCAAAGCAAAGCTTCTTGTTAAAACGTGATGCCGAATGTGAGGATTTATGTTCATCATATTCCAACAGAGGACGTTAAAAAGACAGACGTGCTTCAGTGAAAAGCCTTTCTGTAGCCGAGGTACATACAGGTCACTGATTGAGGAAATACAGTAAATAGATGCATGTAGAGTGTATGTACACAGCAGCCGGCATCGTCAGCTTTTCAGTCGGGGAAAAAAAAACAGTCATGTCATCCAGGTGTCTAATGGTTGTTGTTCCCCCTCTTTGTCTCTCTCTCTCTCTCTCTCTCTCTCTCCCTTTACTTATTTGTGTTTCCGTTTTTGCTTAGAGACAGGAACAGCCTGGAGGTTTTTCTGTTGCACAAGCTATACTTGTTCCCACTAATGCTGCTTATCATGTATTCTTGAGGATGTTACTGGAAATATGAGAACAATCAACCTTTTTCCCAGCTACTTTAAACATTTTGTCTTTTTCTAACATTTGTAACAAAGCTTATTTTTGTCAGATTGGTTCAGCATTTGTCAGTGATGCGGAAAACACTTCTTTTTCACAAACTGAAGTGAAAAAAAAAAAAGAACAAACAAATTTAAGTTCTGTTTTCGTACGAAACTTTGTGGGGTTATTGTAAACCTACACAGACCTGTGTGAGGAGAAAACAGTGATTCATATTTTTACTGTATCTGGCGGTTGGGCATACTAGGAAGCAGTGTTTGGTGTTGGCCCCCATGCTTACATGGACTTTGCACAGGTGTAAGAGCAATGCGGAAATGATTGCTTTTGTTTCCGAAGAAGCTCTGCATTCGTCATCCGCACCCGATAAACAAGTTCTTGAAGTGCTGACATAAGCTCGTGGACTTGTAGAAGATGCTGATTAGAGTGAACGCAATTTTCTTTGTGTTGCATAATGTTTCGGTCGGGCTGGATGTCAGATGTTTCTGTTTCCGATTTGTCGCCTGACCCGACTCTGCCTGTGTGTCCGTCCTCAGGTGTACGCTGTGGGCGGCTACGACGGCCAGAGCCGCCTGAGCAGCGTGGAGTGTTACGATTCCTTCTCCAACCGCTGGACAGAGGTGGCTCCCATGAAAGAGGCCGTCAGCTCCCCGGCGGTGGCCAGTTGTGCCGGAAAGCTCTTTGTCATCGGAGGAGGGCCGGACGACGAAACCTGTTCAGACAAGGTGGGAAACAGATGTGTGCCCCCTCGCCCCCCGACACTTACGCACACAGCGATGAGGGCAATTCTTGGGAACTCAAAAATTATACCTCAGGCGCACAAGGGATGTGCAAATGCCTGTTCATCTGAAAAACAGTTCGTAATTGGCATCCAGCGCAGTTACAGTAGAAGTTTCAGTTTTACATATCTTTCCATTTAATGATTGCACTACCTGCCCAGTCAGGTTGATCCTGCTTTAGATGGTTTAATTTCATTAACTCTATCACGGTGTCTATCACTAAACAATTGATGACAATTGTTTAGTTGCGCTGCGTTTGAGTTTTGATCCCACAAGAACAGAATATACATTTACTCAGTCAAATGACATAACAGGAAACGGGTAAATGTGTGGGTAGTAGATCAAAGTGAAAGACTTTGCACATTAGCCAATATAATGAAGGTTAATATTTCAGAGAGGATGCCGAGTAACAATAGCAATATGTAATTTTGTTGTCATTTGTTATCTGTCACGCTACTATGCGAGATGAACCGAGACAGATCGGAACGTGAAAATATTTAGTTTCGATATCTTTTGAGTGTCACTCACGTCGTCCGAAAGTAAACAGGAAGACTTCTGTGGAATCGTTTTTGTTCCTCTACGGAATGGCTGGCATTCTTTATTCCCGCGCAGGCTCGACAGCAGACATCCTAAATCAGATGTGCATTTTTTCTGAAAGATAAAACGACGGAGCACGTCACTCTAGCTGCACGGCTGACTCACGGGGCTGCTCTTCTTTCGATCCGCCGCTCTCCTGGTTCTTTCAGCCGAGGTCATTTACATTGATCCCAAAGGTCCTCATCTGTTGCAGTTGTGCGTGTTAGGCGTAGTCAGAGACAAGAATGCTTGGAAAGAAATCTATTTTAAAGAGGAGTGGGTGAGAGAATGCTGGAATTGTATGCAAATCACAGTGTGGCACGCTTATGTCAGCCCTCAGAACAGACGACCACAGAAGAAACTCCACATTCTTCAGTGTTTTTTTTTTTTTTTTTTTGCTCAGCAGCTATTTCCCCACCACATGGTATACATTTAAACAGCTACAGAGACGTTCGTCTGCGTTCTTTCGCCGCTCTAAACCACCACCACATGTAACCGTGTGTCGCAGGTTCAGTGCTACGATCCGGACACGAACACCTGGTTGCTACGGGCCAACATCCCCATCGCCAAGCGCTGCATCACAGCAGTGTCTCTCAACAACCTGATCTACGTGTGCGGCGGTCTCACCAAGTCCATTTTCTGCTACGACCCAGCAGAGGACTACTGGATGCATGTGGTGCAGACCTTCAACAAACAGGTAAATAGATTTTTTTTTTTTTTTAAAAAAAACGTATTTTGCACTCGGGGAGCAAACGGACATCACCTGTAACTACGCCTCTTCTCTCCGTCCGCAGGAGAGCTGTGGCATGTCGGTGTGCAACGGCAAGATCTTCATCCTGGGCGGCAGAGGGGAAAGCGGCGAAGCCACGGACACCATCCTGTGCTACGACCCGGCGACGGGCATCATCACGGGCGTGGCAGCGATGCCGAGGCCCATCTCCTACCACGGCTGCGTAACCATCCACCGTTACAACGAGAAGTACTACAAGCCATGACCGGAGACGCACAGAGACACACACATTCTTCCGTGAGAACAAACACTAAAGGAAACTCTTCAAACACACACACACGCACAAAATAACCACACACTTTTTTTGTTTATAACAGGGACGTTTTAATACTTCATCCCACAGTACCCGTGAGCTAATTTATTCCCTCGCAGCATCATGTAGCAGTACTCGGTGTGCTGTGACTCTTTGGTTGTTGTTAGTTAAATGCTCTGCAGCTGATAACACTAACAGCCCGTCTGTAATCACAGCTAAAGTGGAATCAGGCCGACACAGATTTCCCTCGTCGCAGTAACGGTTGGGGCGTAATGCAGCGTGTAATAGAAATAAAGAAAGCGTCTTATAACAACAGTGATAAGTCAAAGTAAAAATATCTGAGTGAATTACCAAAAAATAAACATGTGTTTGATCATATAATAATGATAATGGACTCGAGTCCGTAATAAAGAATCAATCAATGTTGGGTGTGAATGAAAGAAAACATTTTGGATATTATTGCTAAAGAAATGTGTGAAAATATGTTCTAAATATAGACTTGCAGTCATGTCCGTGGAAATTCAATTTGGTTTCACGCCCAATTGTATATTTTATGGACGCTAATTATATCTCAAATGACCTGAAGCTCCAGTGACATAATCCGTCTTTATAAGATATAACGACAGTCATCAGTTTGATTGTCATGGACGCACGCCAACTCGGCTTTTATTACCGGGCAAAGTAACGTTAGTCTGAGATCTAGGTTGTCAATGTGCTGAGACGGCTGCAGGTCGTGCTGATGAACGAAAACAAGGCCTTAACACTGAACGTACCCACGCACAGCCATTTGTCTGCAGGATAATTATTTGCCAGATGAATAGCCAGGTCAGATTTCTGACCTTTTGCCCACTCCACTCCATTAGCGTCTATGTTGATACAGTAGAGAACCACCCAGCGCCGGTAAAGAGCTTTAAAAATAATATATATAAATAAAAGTGAAAAAAAAAAAAAAAGTATCAGTCCCCCTGCTTTTTAAATTCTTCTCCTTGATGCTAAAAATGGCCCAAAAAGAAATGTGGTAAACAGTCAGCCAGCTGCTCTCCCACAGTATCAGTTGCCATAAATATGAGTTGCTCTCACCCTTCAACCCAGAGCAGAGTGAAGAGAAGAGATAAAGAGCGCGGGGCCGTACAGAAACATTGGCATAAAACACATGTGTTTCCCTCATCTCTGCCTGTGTCATGGCCTCACATGTTCGGATCTCCAACACTTTATTTAGCTCCATTGTGATTATTATCTTAACACCCGCACACACTCATACATTTTCTTTTTTTTTCTTAAGTTATATTTGTCTCTTTTTTTTTTAATATTTTTATTGTATTGTATGTAGCTCTACAGCAGTGTGTCTATTTCATATCAATGTTAGTCCATTGGTGTACGGGGCTCACGGGGTGGTTTTCTAGATGCGAGAAGCCTTTGTAGATCAAACTCGAAGACTGCTCTGAATAAGTGGTGTGCATGTACGTATGCGGTTTTTATTTTCTACTCGGTCTGGATGTGTCGGAGCCAAGCAGGTTGCGGTGAAAGCGACGCGCAACTTGTCCGACTCCTGTTAACAGAGCTCTTCACGCTGATGCTAGCACCTCTCACCTGTACACGTAAAGATGTAACTCGGGGTAACCGTAGATACCTCCAGGTGTGTGTGTGTCTGTCTGTGTGTGGGTGTGTGTGTGTTTGCCGGTCAGCTGAGACGGCGTGTGTTAGCAGAGCTACGCACAACACGGGGCGGCGGGGTTCTGAATGATTCTGGATGTTGTGGCTCATCGGTCAGTAAAAGTCACCTTTTACTACATGTGGTGTTGATAGACTAGAGAAATTGCTGTGAATATGACTTAAATATGTTTTTCTTTGTTTAACCTGTATTTAAATGTATCTCTTTCTTGGTTGCATATTGTGTTTTCTGTAACTGAGAGCCCCAATTGTGCACTTTGACAGAATCCTGTTAAATGTAGAATTATATGTATGAAAATGATTTTTTTTCCTTTTTTTTTTTTTTTTACTGTATCAGTAAATGTTCTTTGCTTTCATGTGACGTATAGAGGAAACGTTGAAAGTGCCCATCGCCCGCTCTTGTCGGACACGGCTCCCTGACGTGCTGCACCTGTAACAACGACATAAGAAAACAATGTCTTGGCGAGGGAAGGTTGACAAAGGAGTTTGTGCAACGGATCGTGTTAAAAGGGGACGGGTTTGCGCTTCCATGTCTCTGTCACGGTGACAGAAGTAGGTGAGGAGGTTTCAGTTTAAACCAAACCTCCAGGCATGTCAACATGAGTTCAGGATGTAAACAGGAGTGCGGACTGAAACGAAAACATCCCCCGGGCAAACCCGAACCTCCTCTTGGGTAATTCAGGAGCCCGACAAGAAGGGTTGATGGGCAAGGAAGCGGTCAGGCTAAAAAAGAGAGGGGGCGCTAAACAGTGAGAGAGTGAGAGAGAGACTGAGTGTGTGTGTGTGCGTCTGTGATTTCACTGAGTATTTACTCAAAACGGGCCACAAACACTGTCCTGTTGTGCTGATTTGTTGATTGTCATTACTGGCTTTGTAGAGGCTTTCATTTTTTTATTTACTTTTGATAAAATAATCCATTGTTTTTGTGTCTTTTTTTTTTTTTTTTTTGTCTTTTATTGTGCTTGTTGTGGTGAGTCGTGGGATTGTGTCGCTTGAGATATTTTGATTCCAATGTGCAAATTAAACCCCTAAAAAAGAGCCAAGCTGGTTAACGGAGTTGACCGTGAACGCAGGTTGAAGCTAAAGTGGATTTGATTTAATCACAAAGCTCAGAAAAACCCAAAGGGCCTGCACGCAGGATGGAAAGACGGCAGGTCGAGGCTTCCCTGACAACTTCTGCCATTTTTGCCGTAATAAGGAATAACAAACGGGGACGTAAATTGGATCATTTTGATGCAAATCTTTGTTATTGTGTGTATGATGTGACATTCTAAGCCCACTTTCTACTCAGATGTTGAGACGACGCGAGAAAGCCTTGGATTTTTGTAAACTGCAGTATGTTGAAATGTAATGGTTGACTTATGTCAGAGAAACATCAATAAAGTTATTCTTTTTCCGTACAAGCGCTTTGTTTTGTCTCATCGATGAAACTGTGTGAAGAATTGTCATTGTGCTGTAGGTAGGAGGTTACCAGCACAGAGGAAAAAAACAAAAAAGCCTTCACACCGTAGGTCATCAACACATTAGGGGTGCTGCAGGGGGGTCTCAAAATCTACGGTGGATTTTTAATTTTCACCCACAAATTTAAATTTCTCTAAATACACATTAACATGAATCCAACATATTTTAGTTAAGGGATAAATGGAGGCAGAATAATTATTAATTATAATAATAATGTATATTTGCAAATAGCACTACGCCGAGTTTAATGTAGAACACATATAATAGGTAGAGGGTCTCCATCAGATTCGGGAAGTGACTTCATTCATTCATGGCTGTTGATTCCACGTGGGTTGTTCTGAGCATTTCAGACTGTGCTGATGTAGTGGCATTGCAACATACAACTATTTCGGTTTACGGTTTACGTAGAATGGTCTGAATATGAATGAGATTCGCAAGAAGCGGCACTTCTCTGGGCAAATTCAAGCTTGTAGAAAGGCAACAATGATTCATTTACCTTACTGTTACGGCTGAGGTATGCAGAAGATCTTCCAAACCTGCAGGACATGAAGAGATCACAATGAGCACCCTCCCGTCATGTGACAGCAGGAACCTGAGGCTGACATTTACAAGGGCTCTCCAGAAATTGACTCACTGCAAATTGGAAATCCGTTGCCCGATCCGCTGCGACATTTGGGTGGTGGGGTTGCGGATGTGGTCTTGGATCCATCCTGCCTCGTATCAACGGTTCAGAACGGTGGTGACGATGTGCCATGTTTTCTTGGCACATTTTGGACTCTTCGGTATTCAGCGTTGTTTATTAATGACCCACTTTGCCAGAGTGTTTGTGTGCATCGCTTTGTGACCGCACGGTGCCAATGTTCTGGCGGCTACTTCCAGCAGGAGAATGCAACATGTCACAGAGCCACTCCAACGCGCCGCGCAGTCTCTGGATCTCGGTCCAGCAGCGCACCTTTTGGCACGCGGTGGAGTTTCGCATGGATGTGGGCGCTGACAAATCTGAAGCCACTGTGTGATAATATTATGTCAATATGGACCAAACCCTCAGGCAGCTTGAATATATGTCACTGAGGGGCCCCAACACGGTACCAGCAAGGTGTACCTAATAATGTGGCCGGCGTGTTTGATTGCTTCGTGAAAAGTGGATCGACTTCATGCAAGCTTATGACAAAGAACTCCTCCAAAAGTGACAACCTTACTGTACACTGTAAATGTGTTGAATGCTTTTTGACTGGGCGTGAAAGAAACCAGATGGCGAGGATGAAAAGCAGCTGTCGAGCTGTAAACATACGTCTGGCCAAACAGTTAGTGGATATTCACATTTAAACCCAGAACACGGGTCTTCACACCAGACTCGTCGTCCAGGGACGATGGAAATGAGCTGATCTATGAAGTCGTGCACAAAAGGTTTTATAAGAAGACGTCTCAATTCTGTTAATTAATCAATCTGCTTAGTTAAACTTGGTGCCATGTGCCACATACGGTCGGGTCGTTCACTTCGTCAATCACACTGGTGATGTTTTAATGAGCCATTGTGTTAGACAAGGCGACAGTGCGTAAAAACCAGCCACACTATTCAAAGTGAGATTGAGCAACTCAAGCTGTGACAGACATTCCTTTTTTTTTGTTTTGTTTTGTTTATGTCTCGTGTGATTTATGTACTTGTTGTATTATGGTTTGGTTCGGTCGAAAAAACCACAAACGTTCTTCTCACAGGGCTTTATGGGCACAATGCATTAAAAAAAAAAAAAAAGTATGGAAAGAATTCAAGTCATGTCTTCCCTAAATATCTGCACCCTGATTTATGAACAGCCTCCAACATGATCGCACCGCTTCACAGGCAGAAAAACACTGGCAAGAATGCCAGTGTTCACGTCGATCTTATATCTTGATTAACTTTGGCATTGTTCTACACTTCATAAAAAAAAAAGGAAAAGCAAACAATAAGAGGGTGATTCATTGCAAGACATTTCAATAAAGGTGAACTGAACTTCATTTCCTCTGATGTTTTTAATTAGGTCGGGATTTGTGCAAGCCGTGCGTGTGTCATGTTGTCTGCACAACAAAGCAACCGCAGGCTTCATTCAGGCTCGATAACATGCCTTGGATGGTGGTAAGGCATGTGGAACTGATCCCACTGCTGATCGTTTTAAATGTGCTCATCAGCAGAGTACTGCCCCTTCGTCTCGGCTGTTTCCTCTTCATGGTATGCTGCTGGAAGCTGCTGTCACATGTTAAATATGTAAGATTTACAGTGGCGATTCGCTTGCAACAGTTGTACAGTATTGACATTGTTGTCCAACAAGGAAACGTGGACTCGCACTCATGTGATGGCTGCAAGGGTTTCCACTGAATCCCTACAATCTACTGAGTAATCTGTTGAAGCAGAGAGAAATTCCTGAAGAGTTCTTTTGAATTATGTTGATTAGACCCGGTCAATTGTTTTAAAGAGGTATATCCAGTCATTCCAGCTATGAATACCTTGCACGGGCAGGTAGTTCCGTAAATACTGGAAATGCTTTGATTGGCATATATAAAACACATCCTTTTTCCAATGAACCCTGTTAGTTCTGTGTTGAGAGAAATGCCTTTCCTTTCTCTTCCTGGAGCAGAGTAACACTTGTCTGTAGTGTAGAACAGTGGCCCCTGGTGGCTCTTTCAAGGAGCTGCAAGGCTAACTGCCCACTATTTAGTTAGCTTTACTTGTCCAGCTCGAGATTTAGCAATTTACTGAACACGGATGTGGAATGAATATAGCAAACCCCAAAGGATATGCTCACATTGAATTAAAACACACGCATTTCAAAGAAACGCTGCTCCACAGCCTTGAATACGCCAGTAAGTTTACATTTCATACAGACTAAAGCGGCGTGGACAGCTGCGTGCTAGCGTTAGCTACGTTAGCAAACAAGGACAGGTCGTGAGACACATTGACTACGACTGCATTATTTTTTATCGGATACATCTGCTTCGTTGGGGTTTGTTTTGTTTTCGAAATCATTTGCGGACAGTTTCGGACAGCATGCGAGGTGGTAGACGGGCTGTTAGCATGCCAAGCTAAGTCGATGCTAAGTACCGAGGCTGGCCAACAGAGCATGGCATAGACTAGCTAGCTGTAACTGTTGATGTGCATGTTATTCTTCACAGGCAGCCATGTCGGGAATCAAAAGAAAAATAGAAGGCAATGACCCCGACTACGAGGACATTTCTCTGGTGCAAAACAGTAAGAGGAGCAAAGCGGTGGAAAATAATGGTAAGTCCATTCCCCTGTACACCTGAGCCTGTACACCTGCTTTGCATGTTGTGGTCAAAACTAACTGCACCGAATGATTTGCTGGTCTTGCTAAATGTTTGTTTGTTTGTTTTTTGTCAGCTCGAGAAGCAACCGTACAGAAAATTGAAACCATCATCAGGGAGCAGTTTTCTTTGGAGATGAAGAACAAAGAGCATGAGATAGATGTGATAAGTCAGGTGTGTTTTCTAATGTTGATCACTCCACGTTTCACACATTTTGCATCAGTAATACAGAAACTTTATTGACATGGGAAATGACTCGTGAGTTGACTCATTGGCTCTTCGTTTCGTTGCAGCGACTCAATGAAGCCAGGAGGATGATGGACAAGCTGCGGGCATGCATAGTGGCCAACTACTACGCCAACGCCGGGCTGCCAAAGCTCCCTGAGGTAAAATCCCATGCGCTGGCAAATGTACAGACGCTCTGAGGAGGCGGCGTAGCGGAGTAGCAGCAACCAGTGTTTCCTCTCTGTCCCAGCACGCCTCCAAGAGCGACCCCGCCGTGCTGAACCATCCCGCCATCCGCCGGTTCCTGGAGTCCCCGTCTCGTTCCTCTTCCCCCCTCAACCAGGACTCCGAGACCCCTTCCCTGGCCCACTCGGAGTCCGAGTCGCTCTCGCAGCAAGGAGAAGGAGGAGAGAGGAACGGAGAGGGAGCGTGGAGAGAGGACGGCGG